>NW_028295794.1:1412333-2824666 GCF_964341445.2 Mesoplodon mirus | reverse complement strand
ACATTTAGTTTATATCCAAATGGAGGCCCTTTTTAACAGAGAGGTGGTAAACGTTGGAGTGCCTGTTATCTGTCATTTTTTGTTTTTCCCAAGGTATACGCCCATGAGTGCAAGTGCCCTATGCTCTGTAGCTCAGTTTTCAGATGTTTTAGCAAACACAATACACTTCTCCAGAGTGGCCGTTGGCAAATTATATTTCCACTATCAGCCTCACAGGGCTCCCTTTTCTCCTCACCCTGTCCTGCATTTCTCGTGTTTACACTTTATGTGGATGACCCTTCTGATTGATGTGAAGTGATACATTTTGTAGCATTGATTTCCAGTGCCCACCTGTTTGGTTGGATAAAAAGTGTGAATGGCCTTTACTTGAATATATTCAGAAAAAATGCATACGCCCTTTTGGGCCAAGTGCATCATTGGCGATGTTCAGACCCTTTTCTTGTACTTTAATGGGGAGACCTTTCTACCTCTTCAAATATGATTCCTGCCACTCTCCCTTGCTTACAAGTCCTTTTCTGTGACTTACCTCAAGACGTTTTTCAACAATAGGTATTTTCAACTCTGCAGTTTCATGAATTTTAGTGCCCCTGAGTTCCATTTTTCAACTTGTGTTTTTGGAAACTCGACAAAAAACAGCAGGATTTCCTCTAGCCCTATTCTCTTTCTGTGGGCAATTCTAGCCTTTGATGAATTTGTCTTCTGGATTGGAAATTAGAGTGGCATGTGCCTGTCCGAAGACCTAAGACTTGTCTCTAAATTTTTCTCATCCTTCCGCTTCATCCTCTGGACAAATTCCAAACTGTGTGCAACAGGATGTTGACGGTGCTGATATCCCCAAGTGAGGAGATTGTTAGGAAAGATGCTGGAGGGGTGAACCCGAGCACCAGGCGATGAGGAGATGAGGTGCCTTTTCCAAACTCTTTCCGATCAAACGGTGTACCATCCTCTAGGTGTGACAGGCATGTTTTAGCTGTAGGAAGGGTCCCGTGCATGGAAGGAGAACACCAGGGATTTTTCCAAATCAGTGCCTCCCCGAACCCCAAACTGGGGAATTTTTAAGCTACGGCTACACGTATGTCCATTAAGGGCCTTGGGAAATAGGCAGAGCCCAAACTTTAGATGATTGAAATCTTCAGGTTCAGAAGTGCTCACCATCGGCCTTGCATAGGTTACATTTTAGCTGTCATTGATAGATGATGTCAATAAAAATATCGATTCTTTTTCAGATTATTTCCCCTTATAGGTTATTGCAAAATATTCAGTGTAGTTCCCTGTGCTATACAGTAGTTCCTTGTTGATGATCTATTTTATACACAGCAGTGTGTATGTGTTAATCCCAAACTGTTAATTTATCCCTTCTCCTACCTTTCCCCTTTGGTAATAATAAATTATAAGATTTTATACTTCTCAGAAATGGGGGAGCTGAAAGAGAGGTATCCTTTTCAATGGAAAAGCATTCTAAACAAGATTGAAGCTTCAGCCAAGAGTATTTGACGTACATCCATGGAAATAAATCACTTCATTTCTCTAATGTTGACCTGACAAATAAGACAGACGTCTTCACTGAACTTGCTTATAGTAAAGTGATGGAAATATCAAATGTAAGTCTTAGAAAAATCTTATTTTACCCGAACATTATACACTGCTCTAGGTTAACTAGAGTTTGGCTCACACATTTGTTCAATGAAGTTACAAAGTTCTCAATTTCTGTTACTGATCATCCAGAGGGGACCCCAACAGGAGTCCCCGTGCCCAGTGTCATTGGAGCCAACAGATCAAGACTGAGTTTGGTTCAGAAGCAAAGGAAACATTATTTTGAAAACCGAATGGAGAGGTGAGAGTGTGCACTCCCCCACGGGCTGTGGGCTGGGATGCTGAGTAGGGATCCTAGCATCGTCAGTGGGAGTTAGGGGATGGAGCTCTCGAAGGCTGGGTTGGCTGCAGCTCAGGCTCTATGCCGTGGAGTCTGCATGGGACTCCGCTAGCTGAGGTGTCGACCCAGCCATTCTGCACTAGGAAGTCGGGTCTGAAGTGCAGGGTGTGGGACCTCTGCATGCGGAACCCTAGGAGCATGTGAAATTAGACAAAGTACAAAAGAAAAACAGGTTAGACTTTATTTTATTGCCCAGATTCTCTTTTTATCTCCCAGGAATTTTTAATGAACGTTGCCAGAGACGAACACCTCCTCTGCTTTTTGTTCCGTTCCTCATTCTTGGGGTGTTGAGGGTGCAGACCGCTATTTTGTAACTGCTTCATGCAGTGGTGGGAGCCCTGATACCTGGGGGGAGGGGCAAAACGTCTCCCCACCAGCCTCCAAGTGAGGTTGATTGTCCCAAAGCCTCCTGCCTCACTTCTCGTCCGCCTGAGCACCAGCATTGGAAGTGTTATAGATTCTAATGACCTTTAAGGGTCCAGGAAAGAGATGCACAGAGATGCTGTGGTGGCAGGTTTCACCCCACCCCACATTTGTTCGGTGACATTAGGCTGACGTTTTTTGCCAGCCTAGATGCTCTGACCAGTAGTCTGTGCTTTCTTTAATTAGGTCCCTTAATTAATGTACAAACAGCACCATGTGTCAGAGCCCTGCCTGTGCAACACCCAGACAGTCCAGGGTCAGTGGTGATCCAGGACCATGACGTCCACTGAGTCAACGGCCTTTAGAAGTAGCCAGCAGTCCAGCCGGTCATATTGGCCACCATCACTGCGGTGTCTGTAGGGTTTTCTATGGTGAAAGCGTGATATACGTTTCCCCCGCCAAGCTTATTAGCTCCCATCTGGGTGCAGTAAGTCCTGCAAGCAGTAGTCTGCTCTTTCGGGGCACAGTCTTGTTGTTTTCTGAGAGAAACTCCAGGTCAAGTGATGATCACACGAGTCATCTTGGGGGCCTGTTGCCCCCATTTGTCTCTCTGGAGGTTGGAGTTGGAGGGCCTTCTCACTCGAGGTCAGTGGGTCCACAGAGCGACCCCAGCACCTTCAGGACATGATGGGTGGTTAGGATCACCACGTGGGGTCCTATTCCCTTAGGAGGGAGCTGGCCTTGTGGGCTGCTGATTTCCAGCTTTTTAGATACCCCAGTATCCTGTCCTGATGAGTCGGTGGGCAAAGCCCTTGGTGACCATAGTTTATAATACCTGAAGGGCATTCTTGTGTTGCTCCATTTCAAGTGGTCCCAGTTTTTGCACTAAGGCTCCAAGGGCGATTATCCTTTGACCGGGTATGTAAAGGTCAAAGGGTTTAGCTAAATTAGCGAGTTCCTGGGAAAGGATCTGAATTGACTGCTCTTTCCATTCTTGAAAGGCTGCTTCTGGATTGTATTCAAAAGGATCATCATCTTTTCGTGTCAGTGTTTCATGTAGAGGCCCAGCTATTAGACTGTAGTTAGGGATCCAGATGCAGAAATCCTTGGCCTCCCCAGGAACCCTTAAGCTGTCTTCTAGTTTTAGAAGAGGTAAGGCTGCAAATGGCTTCTTCCCTATCCTGGGATGCGTTTCTCCAAATATCTGTGAGAATGAAGCCCAGGCAAGTCCCCTGAGCCTGTGATATTTGAGCCTTTTTCTTGGACACCTTCTATCCTTTCTTGGCTAGGTAGTTCAGAGGCGTCTTTAGTAGGCCTGGCAATCAGAATGTCATCTGCATATTGAAGGAGGGTTCCCTTTTACAGAGGTAGATCTTTTAGGTCTTTAGAGGACATTTCCCCAATGATGGTGTGGGGATTTTTGAACCATTGGGGCAGGACGGCCCAGCATTATTGCTTGTGTTGCATGTTGTGTCCTGCCACACACAAGCCAAAAATTCTTGTGACTCTGAGATGAATGGAATACAGAAGAAGGCATCATTGAAGTGTAATACAGAATGCCATGGCCTGGTGGATGGTAGAATTTCCAGCAGGGTGTAGGAAATAGGAGCTACTGGATGTATATCCTCGGTGGCTTCACTGACTGTCCTGATGTCCTTTACCAGGTCTCCAGCAGCCCATGGGGTTCCCGTGGTTAGGTCAATCCCAGGATATGGAGCTCACCTGGGCTGCATTCCGCACCCCACAGCCCACGGGGCTCTCGTGTTCCAGTCCCTCCCAGGGTATGGAGATCACCTGTGCAGCTACCCAGCAGCCCATGGGGCTCTCATAGTCAGGCCCTTCCCAGCATACAGAGCTCCCCTGGGCAGGTACCCCAGCAGGGCTGGACACACAGGAACTGTGCACATAGCCCACCTTGCAGAGAACCCCCAGCTCACCTCTTGCTCACAGCTGACACAGAACACTTCAGAGCAGGACTTGAACTAACAAACAGCAGCTCTGACAGGTCTGTGACCCTGGCTATCACTCTGTGCAGCCTCTCTCTGCCTGGTCTTCCAGACACTTCCACTGCAGCCAGGGCACCAGGCCTCTGTCTCCACCCACCATCACTCCTCTCCCTGACTCCTGGGTTCCTCTCATTAGGATAGGGTCTTCTTGAAGTTGTTTTCCACTCATGGACCAGATAAAATGATAAGAAAACAAGCCGCAGCTGCAGCCCCTTGTCTATCCTGACTCTCAAGGCCCACACCTGTTCCTTGGGACTGACCCGTTTAGCAAGGTTCATTTTCTGCAACTGTGAGCCCCTGAGGGGTGAGGATTGGCTGATTTGGGCAGCCTGACACAGCCTGCCAGCCCCCCCCACAGGTGTGCCTGGGTTGAGGTCAATATAAACACCTCTCCAGTCAGCAAGAGCCCCTGTAGCTGTGACTGACGCCATATTCTCTGCCCCTTCAGCAGTTTCGTGGCGGGGTGGTGGGAGGGAGTGACGGTCCGTGGCTTTGTGGGTGGCCCAGTGTGAGTGGGGCTCTGCTGGACTTTCTGCAGGAGTTGCCAGGCTGCCACCTGCTAAAGAAGAGGATGTGTCACCCATACCTGCCACTGGAATTTCTCCCCAGGCAGAGGTGAGGAAGTAAAAAAGCAGTGGGGGCTGTGGCAGGAGGGGTATCTCAGGCAGGGAAATGAAAAGCTTCCAGAAGAGCATCTGGGGCCAGGACCATCCTGGCTGGCCTGCAGGCACCAAGTCGGCCTGCGTGCTCTCGCTAGTGTGGCTTCACAGCCCTTCCTGTAGGCTTGCAAGTGCATGTACATATTCAGGTGTTTTACCTGGAAAGGGTGGGAAGAGTTCAGCTGCAGCAGGACTGGGGCTCAGCTCACATTTACTCACAGACGCCTCGACACAGTCCCCCAGCTTTGCAATGAAGATGCTCCTTGTGGGGGAGAGCGCTGCTGACGGCATGGGAGACGATTTCGCACCTCTGACCAACTTAAGAATTTTTTACCACTGGAGCAAGTGCCCTGATACGATTTTCCTCTGTATAACTGGTGAGTTCTGTTTTTTTTCTTTCTTTTTTTCTTTTTGGTTCAAGTTAGATTTTATTTATTCCTCTTTTTTTTAATTTGGAGATATAAACATGGAAATAATTCATTAATATAAAGACGTCTATGTGAAGGGAAAAACTTTTTTTCTGTTTTATTTTATTAAATGTTATTTATTTATTTTTTTAAAATTTATTTCTTTTATACAGCAGGTTCTTATTGGATATGTATTTTATACATATAAGTGTGCACATGTGAATCCCAGTCTCCCAAATCATCCCACCACCACCCTCACATGGCGTTCCCTCCTTGGTGTCCATATGTTTGTTCTCTACATCTGTCTCTATCTCTGCCCTGCAAACTGGTTCATCTGTACCATTTTTCTAGGTTCCACATATATGCATTAATATACAATATTTGTTTTTCTCTTTCTGACTTACTTCACTCTGTATGACAGTCTCTAGATCCATCGAGGTCTCTACAAATGACCCAATTTCATTCCTATGTATGGCTGAGTAATATTCCGTTGTATATATGTACCACGTCTTTATCCATTCGTCTGTCTGTGGGCACTTAGGTTGCTTTCATTACCTGTCTATTGTAAATAGTGCTGCAGTGAACATTGTGGTGAATGTGTCTTTTTGATTTATGGTTTTCTCTGGGTATATGCCCAGTAGTGGGATTGCTGGATTATATGGTAATTCTATTTTTAGTTTTTTAAGGAACCTCCATACTGTTCTCCATAGAGACTGTATCGATTTACATTCCCAACAATAGTGGAAGAAGGTTCCTTTTCTCCACACCCTCTCCAGCATTTGTTGTTTGTAGATTTTCTGATGATGCCCATTCTAACAGGTGTGACGTGATACCTCATTGTAGTTTCGATTTCCATTTCTCTAATAATTAGTGATGTTCAGCAGATTTTCATGTGCGTACTGGCCATCTCTATGTCTTCTTGGAAGAAATGTCTATTTAGATCTTCCATTTTTGTATTGGGTTGTTTGTTTTATTAATATTGACCTGCATGAGCTGTTTATATATATTGGAGATTAATCATTTGTCCATTGATTCGTTTGCAAATATTTTCTGCCATTCTGAGGGTTGTCTTTTCGTCTTGTTTGTAGTTTGCTTTGCTTTGCAAAAGTTTTTACGTTTCATTAGGTCCCATCTGTTTAGTTTTCTTTTTTATTTCATTACTATAGGAGGTGGATCAAAAAAGATCTTGCTGTGATTTACGTCAGAGTATCCTTCGTAAGTTTTCCTCTCAGAGTTTTATACTGTCTGGTCTTACATTAAGGTCTCTAATTCATTTTGAATATATTTTTATGTATGGTGTTGGGGAGTGTTCTAATTTCATTCTTTTACATGTAGCTCTCCATATTTCTCAGCACCAATGATTGAAGAGACTGTCTTATCTCCATTGTATAGTCTTGCCTCCTTTGTCATAGATTAGTTGACCATAAGTGTGTAGGTTTATCCTTGGGGCTTTTTTTTTTTTTTCATTTTACACGTTTATTGAAGTATAATTGCTTTACAATGGAGTGTTCATTTCTGCTGTATAACAAAGTGAATCAGCTATACATATACAAATATCACCAGATCCCCTCCCTCTTGCATCTCCCTCCCACACTCCATATCCCACCCCTTTATGTGGACACAAAGCACCGAGCTGATCTCCCTGTTCTATGTGGCTGATTCTCAGTAGCTATCGGTGTTACATTTTGTAATGTATTTATGTCCATGCCACTCTCTCACTTCGTCCCAGCTTACCCATCCCCCTTCCAGTGTCCTCAAGTCCTTTCTCTATGTCTGTGTCCTTAATCCTGTCCTGCCACTAGGTTCTTCAAAATCTTTTTTTTTCTTCATTAGATTCCATATATCTCTGTTAACATACAGTGTTTGTTTTTCCCTTTCTGACTTACTTCAATGTGTAGGACAGATTCTAAGTCCATTCACCTCAGTACAAATAACTCAGTTTTGCTTCTTTTTATGGTTGAGTAATATTTGATTGTATATATGTGCCAGATCTCCTTTATCCATTCATCTGTCGATGGACACTTAGGTTGCTTCCATGTCCTGGCTAATGCAAATAGAGCTGCAATGAACATTTTTGTACATAACTCTTTTTGAATTATGGTTTTCGCAAGACAAATGCCCAGTAGTTGGATTGTTGTGTCATATGGTACTTCTATTGTTAGTTATTTAAAGGAACCTCCGTACTCTTCTCCCTAGTGCTCATATAAATTTACATTCCCACCCACAGTGCAAGTGTGTTCCCTTTTCTCCAATAAAGGCCTCTCCAGCATTTATTGTTTTGTAGATTTTTTTGATGATTGCCACTCTGACTGCTGTGAGGTGATACCTCAGGGTAGTTTTGATTTGCATTTCTCTAATGATTAGTGATGTTCAGCATCCTTTCATGTGTTTCTTGGTAATCTGTATATCTTCTTTGGAGAAATGTCTATTTAGGTCTTCTGCCCGTTTTTGGATTGTGTTGTTTGTTTTTTTGATATTGAGCTACATGAGGTGCTTGTAAAGTTAGGAGATTAATCCTTTGTCAATTGTTTCATTTGAAAATAGTTTCTCCCATTCTGAGGGTTGTTTTTGCATCTTGTTTATGTTTTCCTGTACTGTGTAAAAGCTTTTAAGTTTCATTAGGTCCCATTTGTTGATTTCGGTTTTCATTTCCATTTCTCTAAGTGGTGGGTCCAAAAGGATCTTGCTGTGATTTATGTCATAGAGTGTTCTGCCTATGGTTTCCTCTAAGTGTTTTATAGTGTCTGGTCTTATATTTAGATCTCTAATCAATTTAGAGTTTATTTTTGTGTATGGTGTTATGGAGTGTTCTAATTTCATTCTTTTATGTGTAGGGGTCCAGTTTTCCCAGCACCAATTACTGAAGAGACTGTCTTTTCTCCATTGTATATCCTTAGCTCCTTTGTCATAGATGAGATAGCCATAGGTATGTAGGTTTATCTCTGGGCTTTCTGTCCTGTTCCATTGATCTGTGTTTATGCCAATCTACATACACTTGATTCCATTATGGAGACATATAAATACATAGGTTTCAAGGTTATTACCAGTCAGATATATTCCTCTTCAGTGAATAGGGTGTTTTGTGTCCAGTTCATTGAGAAAGGAGTAGGTCTTGTCTATTACATATTTGGTATATGGAATAGGATCTGTGCTAATTTCAGACTCTGCTTTTACACATCACCCCACGTCACCTTTCCCCTTAAGGAGGCATAAGTGTGTTTTCTAAATGTGTAACTCTGTTCTCTTTTGAAATTCAGTTCATGTGTAGCCATGTTTACATTCCCTCTATAAGTGATATATTACAATAAGTTTCTTTTTCTTTGTGGCTCATTTCACTTAGCATCATCGTACCTAAAGCCACTCATTATGCTGCTATTGGCATTATGACATTGATTTTATGTCTGAGTGACTTTCCATTGTATATAAGTACCACAACATCTATATCCATTTTTTTTTCCTTTCCTGGGATATATAAAGTGTACCGAAGTCGAGGTTCTTGTAAAAAGAGCAGCCCTAAATTTTGGGCTGGCTGTGTGTTGTGGAATTTTAGTTTTCCCAAAATACACGCCCATGAGTGGAAGTGTGCTATACTCTGTAGCTCTGTTTTAGAAAACAACATACAGTTCTCCAGAGAGGCTGTTGGCAATTTACATCCTGTCCATCGGCGTAACCAGGCTCCCTTTTCTCCATGGATTGTCCTGCATTTGTGGTTTTTACACTATATGTGGATGGCCCTTTTGACTGGAGGTAAGGGACACTACTCTGTAGTGTGGATTTGCAATGCCTGATGGCTTGCTTATCCAAAAAGGGCATATGCATTTTTTCCCAAATATATTCAAGAAAATACACATAATCCCTTTTCAGCCAAGGGCAACATTGTCGAAATTCTGTCGCTTTTCATGTGCTTTAAAGATGACTCCAATCTACCTCTTGAAATCTGTTTCCTTCAATTCTGCCTTGCATTCAAATCCTCTTCACTGCCTTTCCTCAATATATTTCTGGATGATAGTTGTCCTTTATAACTCTGCAAGTTTGTGAATTGCTGTGCCCTTGATTTCCATTTTTCAACTTGCCTCTTTGTGAGCTGGCTGCAATACCGCAGGATGGCTTTAGGCCCTAGTCCTGTTCCGGGGCTTCAGGGTGAGCCTTTGGTTAATTATTCTTCCTGATGGGAAACTAGAGTGACATGTACCCATCCAAACACCTACAGCTAATCTCTCATTTACTTTCCCTCTTCCTGTTCATCCTCTGCACAGTTTGCAAACTGTTCATAACGGGAGGGTAAAGGCACTGACACTCCAAGTGGGGAGATTTTGAGTAATGCAGATGGAATGGCGAAGCCGAGCACGACAAAAGGAAAAATGAGGTACCTTTTAGAAAACTTTCCCAATTACACATTGTACCATCCACTGGGTTTCCCATGCATGTTTTAACTGAAGGAAGATTCCCTTAAACCTGGAGAGTTGGGACCACTAGAATGGGTAGCACACAGTATTGCTCTAAGTGGTGTTCTTTTGTTCACACAACCTCAGCAATCTTGTCAGCCCCAAGAGTCCAGTCTTATGTCTCATCCAGCTGTGGGTGTAAAGGTGGTCAATCTAGCTTGCATCACAGGCCCTGAACTTAATTTTTAAGACTTTCTGTTTTTGCATTTTGCTTTTGAAATTTATTTTTATAAGTGGGTTTAACTGAATTTCAGTGCTGTGTTCATGCCGTTTTACACACACATGATTCCTTTATGGAGACATGAGAAAACATATGTTTTAAAATACTAAGAGTCAGACATATTCCTCTGCAATGAATAGGGGGTGTTGAGTCCAGTTCATTGTGCCGGGAGTAGGTGTTGTCTATTACATACATGGTTTATATAACGGTATCTGTGCTAATTTAAAACTGTGGTTTTATGCATCACCCCACCTCGGCTTTCCCATTAAGCAGGCAGAAGATGTTTTCTAAATGTGTGACTCTGTTGTGTTTGTAATTCAGTTCATGTGTAGTCATGTGTACATTCCCGCTATGAGTGATAACTTATGATAAGATTAGTTACTCTGTAATCTTTCCTAACTCAGTTCATGTGTAGCCATGTTTACAGGACCTTCATAAGTGATATCTTATGATAAGTTTCTTTTTCTGTGTGACTTATTTCACTTAGAATCATCGTACCTGAATCCACTCTTTTTGCTGCTACTGGCCTTATGACATTGATTTCATGGCTGTGCGATATTCCATCGTACGTAAGTACCACAATATCTTGAACCATTTTTGTCTTTCCTGGGATACTTAAGGTGTACCCAAGTTGAGGTTCTTGTAAGCAGTGCAGCGCTAAATTTTAGGGTGGCTGTGTCTTATTGATTTTCATTTTCCCAAGGTATATTCCCTAGACTGGAACTGCCCTTGGCTGTGTAGCTCTGTTGTTTACTTGTTTTAGGGAACACAATGCACTCCTCCAGAGAGGCATTTGGCAACTTACATCCCGCCCATCAGCATAACAAGGCTCCCTGATCTCCAGGGCCTGTCTTGCCTTTCTGGTTTTTACACATTTTGTCGATGTCCCTTTTGACCGGTGGGAAGGGATACTTCTTTGTAGTGCAGATTTGCATTGCTGCTTGCTTGCTTGGCCAAAAATGGCGTATGCATTTTCTCCTGAATATACTCAGGAGAAAACTCATACACCCTTTTTGGCCAAGTGCATCATTGTCGAAGTTGTGCCCCTCTTCCTGTGCTTGAAAGGTGATTCCAACGTACCTCTTGAAATCTGTTTCCTGCTATTCTGCCTCGTTTTAAAGTCTGCCTCTCTGCCTTCCCTCAAAAGATTTTTGGACGATAGTTGTCCTCTATTACTCTGCCAGTTTGTAAATTGCTGCGCCCCTGAGCTCCATTTTTCAACTCGTTTTTGTGAGCTGACAGCAAATCCAAAATTATGGTTCAAAACCTATACTGGTTCCCAGCGGGTGGCTGAGACATTGGTTAATTCTACTTCCTGCCGGGCAATTAAAGTGACATGTACCTGTCCAAATGGCTAACAGCTACTCACTCATTGGTTCTCCCTCTTCCCTTTCATCCTCTGCCAAATTGGCAACCTGTGCGAACCAGGAGGTTTTACGGGCTATCGCTCCAAGTTGGGTGATTGATAGTAAAGCCGTTGGAAGGTCAAACTGGAGCACAAGGAGAGGGACTATAAGTTGAGTTTTAGAAACCTTTCGTATTCAGAGTGTGTCCATTCTCTAGGTTTCCCGTAAATTTTATGGCTGTACTAATATTCCCTTACGCAATGAGAGTTGGGACACATGGAACGGGTGCCACGTATTATTGCTTTAAAGGGTCTGCATTTTCTCACCCAGTCTCAACAAACCTCTCAGTCTCAAGTGTCCAGCTTTATGCCACATCCAGCTCTCATTGTAGGTAGGGTCATTCCAGGTTTCATCAGAGCCCCTGAAGGAATTGTAAAGATTTTCCCTGTTTTTTTTGTTTTGTATTTGAAATTTATTTTATTACTGGGTTTGAGCTGATTCTCACTGCCATGTTTATGCCAGTTTAGACACACTTGATTCCCTTACGTGACATATCAATACATAGGTTTTAAGATTCTTACTAGTCAGATATATACCTCTGCGCAGAATATTGGGTTTTGCGTCCCTTTCACTGATGAAGGTGTAGGTCTTGTCTATTCCGTATTTTGATTTTGGAATGGTACTTGTACTAATATCAAACTCTGGTTCTATGCATCACCCCACCTCTCCTTCCTCCTTAAGCAGGCATAAGTGTGTTTTCTAAATGTGAGACACTGTTCCCTTCCCTAACTCAGTTCATGTGTAGCCATGTTACAGAAAATTCATAAGTGCTATCTTATGATAAGTTTGTTTATCTTTGTGACTTATTTCACTTAGAATCATCGTACCTGAATCCATTCATTTTCCTGTTACTGGCATTATGACATTGATTTCATGGCTGAGGGATAATCCATCGTACATAAGTACCACAATTTTTTGAATCATTTTTATCTGTCCTGGCATATTTAGAGAGTACTCAATTTGAGATTCTTGTAAGTAGTGCAGGCCTAAATTTTGGGGTGGATCTATCTTATTGATTTTCAGTTTTCCCAAGGTATATTCCCTAGACTGGAAGTGCCCTTGGCTCTGTAGCTCTGTTGTTTACTTGTTTTAGGGAACACAATGCACTCCTCCATAGAGGCAGTTGGCAATTTACATCCCGCCCATCAGCATAACAAGGCTCCATGTTCTCCAGGGCCTCTCTAGGATTTCTGGTTTTTACACATTTTGTGGATGTCCCTTTTGACTGGTGGGAAGTGATACTATTTTGCTGTGCAGATTTGCATTGCCCACTTGCTTGCTTGGCCAAAAAGGGCGTATGCGTTTTCTCCTGAATATATTCAGGAGAAAACGCATACGCCCTTTTTGGCCAAGTGCATCATTTTCGAAGTTGTACCCCTCTTCCTGTGCTTTACAGGTGATTCCAACGAACCACTTGAAATCTGTTTCCTGCTATTCTGCCTCGCTTAGAAGGTCGCCTCGTTGCCTTCCCTTAACAGATTTTTTGGACGATAGATGTCCTTTATTACTGTGCCTGTTTGTGAATTGCTGCACCCTTTAGCTCCATTTTCTAACTCGTTTTTTGTGAGCTGACCACAAGTCCAAAATTTTGGATCAGGACCTATACTTATTCAGGGCGGGTGGCTGAGACTTTGGTTAATTCTTCTTCCTGCCGGGCATTTAGAGTGACATGTGCCCGTCCAAATGCCTAACAGCTACTCTTTCATTGGTTCCCCCTTTTCCCTTTCATCCTCTTCCAAATTGGCAACCGGAGCAATCCAGGAGGTTAAAGGGGCTGTCTCTCCAAGTTGGGAGATTGATAGTTAAGCAGTTGGAAAGTCAAACCGGAGCACCAGGAGAGGGACAATTAGTTGGGTTTTAGAAACCTTTCGTATTCACTGTGTGTCCATTCTCTAGGTTTCCTGTACATGTTATAGCTGTAGTAATATTCCCTTCAACATGGAGAGTTGGGAAGCATGGAATGGGTGCCACACATTATTGGTTTGAAGGGTCTGCATTTGCTAACCCAAATTCACCAATCCTCTCAGTCCCAAGTGTCCAGCCTTATGCCACATCCAGCTGTCGTTGTACACATGGTCATTCAAGGTTTCATCAGAGACCCTGAAGGAATTGTAAAGAATTTCCCTGTTTTGTTGTTTTGTTTTTGAAATTCCTTTTTATAGTGGGTTTGAGCTGATTCTCACTGCCGTGTTTATGCCAGTCTAGACACATTTGTTTCCCTTACGGTGATATATCAATACATAGGTTTTAAGATTCTTACTAGTCAGATATATTCCTCTGTGGGAAATATGGGGTTTTGAGTCCCTTTCACTGAGGAAGGTGTAGGTCTTCTCTATTCCATAGTTGCTTTATGGAACGGTACCTGTGCTTATATCAAACTCTGGTTTTATGCAACACCCCACCTCTCCTTCCCCCTTAAGCAGGCGTAAGAGTGTTTTATAAATGTGAGACTCTGTTCTCTTTCCTAACTCAGTTCATGTGTAGCCATGTTTACAGGATCTTCATAAGTGATATCTTATGATACGTTTCTTTTTCCGTGTGACTTATTTCACTTAGAATCTTCGTACTTGAATCCACTCATTTTGCTGCTTCTGGTCTTATGACATTGACTACAAAGCTGAGGGATATTCCATCGTACGTAAGCACCACAATTTTTTGAACCATTTTTATATTTCCAGGGATATGTAAGGTGTACCCAAGTTGAGGTTCTTGTAAGCAGTGCAGCCCTAAATATTGGGGTGGCCCTGTCTTATTGATTTTCAGTTTTCCCAAGGTATATTCCCTAGACTCGAAGTGCCCTTGGCTCTGTAGCTCTGTTGTTTACTTGTTTTAGGGAACACAATGCACTCCTCCAGAGAGGCAGTTGGCAATTTACATCCCACCCATCAGCATAACAAGGCTCCCTGTTCTCCAGGGCCAGTCTTGCCTTTCTGGTTTTTACCCATTTTGTGGATGCCCCTAATGACCGGTGGGAAGTGATAATTCTTTGTAGTGCAGATTTGCATTGCCCGCTTGCTTGCTTGGCCAAAAAGGGCGTATGTGTTTTCTCCTGAATATATTCAGGAGAAAACGCATATGGCCTTTTTGACCAAGTGCATCATTGTCGAAGTTGTGCCACTCTTACTGTGCTTTAACGGCGATTCCAATGTACCTCTTGAAATCTGTTTCCTGCTATTCTGCCTCGCTTTCAAGTCCGCCTCGTTGCCTTCCCTCAACAGACTTTTGGACGATAGTTGCCCTTTATTACTCTGCCAGTTTGTGAATTGCTGTGCCTCTGAGCTCCATTTTTTAACTAGTTTTTTGTGAGCTGAATGCAAGTCCAATATTTTGGTTCAGGACATATATTGGTTTTCGGTGGGTGGCTGAGACTTTGGTTAATTCTTCTTCCTCCCTGGAAATAAGAGTGACATATGCCCGTCCAAATGCCTGACAGCTACTCTCTCATTGGTTCTCCCTCTTCCCTTTCATCCTTTGCCAAATTGGCAACCTGTGCGAACCAGGAGGTTAAAGGTTCTGTCTCTCCAAGTTTGGAGATTGATAGTAAAGCAGTTGGAAAGTCAAACTGGAGCAGAAGGAGAGGGATTATTCGTTGAGTTTTAGAAACCTTTCATATTCACAGTGTGTCCATTCTCTAGGTTTCCCATAAATGTTATAGCTATAGTAATATTCCCTTCAACCTGTAGAGTTGGGAGCCATGGAACGTGTGCCATGCATTACTGCTATAAAGGGTATGCTTTTGCTCACCCAATCTCACCAATCCTCTCAGTCCCATGTGTCGAGCCTTATGCCACATCCAGCTGTCGTTGTAGATAGTGTCATTCCAGGTTTCATCAGAGTCCCTGAAGGAATTGTAAAGAATTTCCCTGTTTTTTTTGGTTTGTTTTTGAAATTCCTTTTTATAGTGGGTTTGAGCTCATTCTCGCTGCCATGATTATGCCAGTCTAGACACACTTGTTTGCCTTATGGAGACATATCAATACACAGGTTTTACGATTTTTAATAGTCAGATATATTCCTCTGTGGGAAATATGGGATTTTGAGTCCTTTTCACTGAGGAAGGTGTAGGTCTTGTCTATTCCATAGTTGGTTTTTGGAACGGTACCTGTGCTTATATCAAACTCTGGTTTTATGCATCACCCCACCTCTCCTTCCCCCTTAAGAAGGCATAAGAGTGTTTTCTAAATGTGAGACTCTCTTCTCTTTCCTAACTCAGTTCATGTGTAGCCATGTTTACAGGATCTTCATAAGTGATATCTTATGATAAGTTTCTTTTTCTGAGTGACTTATTTCACTTAGAATCATCAAACCTGAATGCACTCATTTTGCTGCTACTGGTCTTATGACATTGATTTCATGGCTGAGGGATATTCCATCGTACGTAAGTACCACAATTTTTTGAACCATTTTTATCTTTCCTGGAATACTTAAGGTGTACCCAAGTTGAGGTTCTTGTAAGCAGTGCAGGCCTAAATTTTGTGGTGGCTCTGTCTTATTGATTTTCAGTTTTCCCAAGGTATATTCCCTAGACTCGAAGTGCCCTTGGCTCTGTAGCTCTGTTGTTTACTTGTTTTAGGGAACACAATGCACTCCTCTAGAGAGGCAGTTGGCCATTTACTTCAGGCCCATCAGCATAACAAGGCGCAGTGTTCTCCAGGGCCAGTCTTGCCTTTCTGGTTTTTACCCATTTTGTGGATGTCCCTTTTGACTCGTGGGAAGTGGTACTTCTTTGTAGTGCAGTTTTGCATTGCCCGCTTGCTTGCTTGGCCAAAAAGGGCGTATGCGTTTTCTCCTGAATATATTCAGGAGAAAACGCATACGCCCTTTTTGGCCAAGTGCATCATTGTCGAAGTTGTGCCCCTATTCCTGTGATTTAAAGGTGATTCGAAAGTACCTCGTGAAATGTGTTTCCTGCTATTCTGCCTCACTTTCAAGTCCGACTCGTTGCCTTCCCTCAACAGATTTTTGGATGATAGTCGACCTTTATTACTCTGCCAGTTTGTAAATTGCTCTGCGCTATAGCTCCATTTTTTAACTCGTTTTTTGTGAGCTGAACGCAAGTCCCATATTTTGGTTTAGGACCTATACTGGTTCCCGGTGGGTGGCTGAGACTTTAGTTAATTCTTCTTCCTCCCGGGAAATAAGAGTGACACGTGCCCCTCCAAATGCCTTACAGCTACTCTCTCATTGGTTCTCCCTCTTCCCTTTCATCCTTTGCCAAATTGGCAACCTGTGCGAACCAGGAGGTTAAAGGTGCTGTCTCTGCAAGTTGGGAGATTGATAGTAAAGCTGTTACAAAGTCAGACTGGAGCACCAGGAGAGGAACTATTCGTTGAGATTTAGAAACCTTTCATATTCACAGTGTGTCCATTCTCTAGGTTTCCCATACATGTTATAGCTGTAGTAATATTCCCTACAACCTGGAGAGTTGGGACCCTTGGAATGGGTACCATGCATTATTGCTTTAAAGGGTCTGCATTTGCTCACGAATCTCACCAATCCTCTCAGTCCCATGTGTCCAGCCTTATGCCACCTCCCGCTGTCGTTCTAGATAGGGTCATACCAAGTTTCATCAGAGACCCTGAAGGAATTGTAAAGAATTCCGCTGTTTCTCTGTTTTGTTTTTGAAATTCTTTTTATGGTGGGTTTGAGCTGATTCTCGCTGCCATTTTTATGCCAGTCTAGACACACTTGATTCCCTTACGGAGACATATCAATACATAGGTTTTAAGATTCTTACTAGTCAGATATATTCCTCTGCGGGAAATATGGGGTTTTGAGTGCCTTTCACTGAGGAAGGTGTAGGTCTTGTCTATTCCATACTTGGTTTTTGGAACGGTACCTGTGCTTATATCAAACTCTGGTTTTATGCATCACCCCACCTCTCCTTCCACTTTAAGCAGGCATAAGAGTGCTTTCTAAATGTGAGACTCTTTTCTCTTTCCTAACTCAGTTCATGTGTAGCCATGTTTACAGGATCCTCATAAGTGATATCTTGTGATACGTTTCTTTTTCTGTGTGACTTATTTCACTTAGAATCATCATACCTGAATCCACTCATTTTGCTGCTACTGGTCTTATGACATTGATTTCATGGCTGAGGGATATTCCATCGTACGTAAGTACCACAATTTTTTGAACCATTTTTATATTGCCTGGGATATTTAAGGTGTACCCACGTTGAGGTTCTTGTAAGCAGTGCAGCCCTAAATTGTGCGGTGGCTCTGACTTATTGATTTTCAGTTTTCCCAATGTATATTCCCTAGACTGGAAGTGTCCTTGGCTCTGTAGCTCTGTTGTTTACTTGTTTAAGGGAACACAATGCACTCCTCCAGAGAGGCAGTTGGCAATTTACATCCCGCCCATCAGCATAACATGGCTCCCTGTTCTCCAGGGCCTGTCTTGAATTTCTGGTTTTTACCCTTTTTGTGGATGTCCCTTTGGACAGGTGGGATGTGATACTTCTTTCTAGTGCAGACTTACATTGTCCGCTTGCTTGGTTGGCCAAAAAGAGCGTATGTGTTTTCTCCTGAATATACTCAGGAAAAAACGCATACACCCTTTTTGGACAAGTGCATCATTGTCGAAGTTGTGCCCCTCTTCCTGTGCTTTAAAGGCGATTCCAACGTACCTCTTGAAATCCGATTCCTGCTATTCTGCCTCACTTTCAAGTCCGCCTCGTTGCCTTCCCTCAACAGATTTTTAGATGACAGTTGTCCTTTATTACTCTGCCAGTTTGTGAATTGCTGTGCCCCTGAGTTCCGTTTTTTAACTGTTTTTTTCTGAGCTGTTCGCAAGTCCAATATTTTGGTTCAGGACATATACTGGTTCCTGGTGGGTGGCTGAGACTTTGGTCAATTCTTCTTCCTCCCGGGAAATAAGAGTGACATATGCCCGTCCAAATGCCTAACAGCTACTCTCTCATTGGTTCTCCCTCTTCCCATTCATCCTCTGCGAAATTAGCAACCTGTGCGAAACAGGAGGTTAAAGGTGCGGTCTCTCCAGGTTGGGAGATTGATAGTAAAGCAGTTGGAAAGTCAAAACGGAGCACCAGGAGAGGGACTATACGTTGAGTTTTAGAGACTATTCGTATTCAGAGTGTGTCCATATTCTAGGTTTCCCATACATGTTATAGCTGTAGTAATATTCCCTTCAACCTGGAGAGTTGGGACCCATGGAAAGGGTGCCATGCATTATTGCTTTAAAGGGTCTGCATTTGCTCACCCAAGCTCACCACTCCTCTCAGTCCTATGTGTCCAGCCTTATGCCACATACAGCTGTCATTGTAGATAGGGTCATTCCAGGTTTCATCAGAGACCCTGAAGGAATTGTAAAGAATTTCCCTGTTTTTTGTTTTTCAAATTCCTTTTTATAGTGGGTTTGAGCTGATTCTCGCTGCCATGTTTATGCCAGTCTAGGCGCACTTGATTCCGTGAAAGAGACAGATCAATACATAGGTTTTAAGATTCTTACTAGTCAGATATATTCCTCTACTGGAAATATGGGGTTTTGAGTCCCTTTCCCTGAGGAAGGTGTAGGTCTTGTCAATTCCATAATTGGTTTTTGGAACTCTACCTGAGCATATATCAAACTCTGGTTTTATGCATCACCCCACCTCTCCATCCCTCTTAAGCAGGCATAACAGTGTTTTCTAAATGTGAGACTCTGTTCTCTTCCCTAACTCAGTTCATGTGTAGCCATGTTTACAGGATCTTCATAAGTGATATCTTATAATACGTTTCTTTTTCTGTGTGACTTATTTTACTTAGAATCATCGTACCTGAATCCACTCATTTTGCTGCTACTGGTCTTATGACATTGATTTCATGGCTGAGGGATATTCCATCGTACGTAAGTACCACAATTTTTTGAACCATTTTTATATTTCCTGGGATATTTAACTTGTACCGAAGTTGAGGTTCTTGTAAGCAGTGCAGCCCTAAATTTTGGGGTGGTTCTGTCTTATTGATTTTCAGTTTTCCCAAGGTATATTCCCTTGACTGGAAGTGTCCTTGGCTCTGTAGCTCTGTTGTTTACTTGTTTTATGGAACACAATGCACTCCTCCAGAGAGGAAGTTGGCAATTTACATCCCGCCCATCAGCATAACAAGGCTCCCTGTTCTCCAGGGCCTGTCTTGCCTTTCTGGTTTTTACACATTTTGTGGATGTCCATTTTGACCGGTGGGAAGTGATACTTCTTTGTAGTGAAGATTTGCATTGCCCACTTGCTTGCTTGGCCAAAAAGGGTGTATGGGTTTTCTCCTGAATATATTCAGGAGAAAATGCAAACGCCCTTTTTAGCCAAGTGCATCATTGTCGAAGTTGTGCCCCTCTTCCTGTGCTTTAAAGGCGATTCCAACGTACCTCTTGAAATCTGTTTCCTGCAATTCTGCCTCCCTTTCAAGTTTGCCTCATTGCCTTCCCTCAACAGAATTTTGGACGATTGTTGCCCTTTATTACTCTGCCAGTTTGTGAATTGCTGTGCCCCTGAGCTCCATATTTAACTCATTTTTACTGAGCTGAACGCAAGTCAAATATTTTGGTTCAGAACATATACTGGTTCCCGGTGTGTGGCTGAGACTTTGGTCAATTCTTCTTCCTCCCTGGAAATAAGAGTGACATATGCCCGTCCAAATGCCTAACAGCTACTCTCTCTTTGGTTCTTCCTCTTCCGTTTCATCCTCTGCCAATTGGCAACCTGTGAGAACCAGGAGATTAAAGGGTCTGTCTCTCCAAGTTGGGAGATTGATAGTAAAGCTGTTGGAATGTCAAACTGGAGCACCAGGAGAGGGACTATTAGTTGAGTTTTAGAGACCTTTCGTATTCACAGTGTGTCCATTCTCTAGGTATCCCGTACATGTAATAGCTGTAGTAATATTCCCTTCAACCTGGAGAGTTGGGACCCATGGAATGGGTGCCCCTCATTATTGCTTTAAAGGGTCTGCATTTGCTCACCCCATCTCACCAATCCTCTCAGTCCCAAGTGTCCAGCCTTATGCCACATCCAGCTGTCATTGTAGATAGGGTCATTCCAGGTTTCATCAGAGACCCTGAAGGAATTGAAAGAAATTTCCCTGTTTTTTTGTTTTGTTTTTGAAATTCCTTTTTATAGTGGGTTTGAGCTGATTCTCACTGTCATGTTTTTGCCAGTCTAGACACACTTGATTCCCTTATGGAGACATATCAATACATAGGTTTTAAGATTCATACTTTTAAGATATATTACTCTGTGGTGAATATGGGGTGTTGAGTCCCTTTCACTGAGGAAAGTGTAGGTTTTGTCTATTTCGTATTTGGTTTTTGGAACGGTACCTGTACTAATATCAAACTCTGATATTATGCATCACCCCACCTCTCCTTCCCCCTTAAGCAAGCATAAACGTTTTTTTTAAAATGTGAGTCTCTCTTTTCTTTCCTAACTCAGTTCATGTGTAGCCATGTTTACAGGATCTTCATAAGTGATATCTTTTGATAAGTTTCTTTTTTTTTGTGACTTATTTCACTTAGAATTATCGTACCTGAATCCTCTCATTTTGCTGCTACTGGCCTTATGACATTTATTTCATGGCTGAGGGATATTCCATCATACGTAAGTACCACAATTTCTTGAACCATTTTTGTCTTTCCTGGGATATTTAATGTGTACCCAAGTTGAGATTTTTGTAAGCAGTGCAGCCCTGAATTTTGGTGTGGATCTGTCTTATTGATTTTCAGTTTTCCCAAGGTATATTCCCTAGACTGTAAGTGACCTTGGCTCTGTAGCTCTGTTGTTTACTTGTTTTAGGAAACACAATGCACTCCTCCAGAGAGGCAGTTGGCAATTTACATCCCGCCCATCAGCATAACAAGGCTCCCTGTTCTCCAGTGCCTGTCTTGCCTTTCTGGTTTTTACCCATTTTTTGGATGTCCCTTTTGACTGGTGGGAAGTGATACTTCTTTGTAGTGCAGATTTGCATTGCCCGCTTGCTTGCTTGTCCGAAAAGGGCATATGTGTTTTTTCCTGCATATATGCAAGTGAAAACCCATATGCCCTTTATGGCCATTTCCATAATTTTCGAAGTTGTAATGCTTTTCCTGTGTTTAAAGGCGATTCCAATGTACCTCTTGAAATCTATTTCATGCCATTCTGCCTCATTTTCCCTTCCGCCTCGTGGCTTTCCCTCAACAGATTTTTCGAAGAGAGTATTCCTTTATAACTCTGCAGGTTAGTGAATTGCTGTGGCCCTGAGCTCCATTTTTCAACTCGCGTTTTTGTGATCTGACCCCAAATCAACAGTTTTGCTTCTGGACTTATACTGGTTCTGGCGGGCAGGCTGAGAATTTGGTTAATTCCTCTTTGTGACGGAAAATTACAGAGACATGTGGCCGTCCAAATGCCTACAGCTACTCTCTCATTGGTTCTCTCTTTTCCCTTATATCCTCTGCAAAATTTGCCAACGGTGCGTACCAGGAAGCTATAGGGGCTGACTTTCCAAGTTGGGAGATTGATAGTAAAGCAGTTGGAATGTCAAACTGGAGCACAAGGAGAGAAAAAATTAGTAGAGTTTTAGAAACCTTTCACCATCAGATGGTTTCCATTCTCTAGGTTCCCATACACGTTATAACTCTAGTGATATTCCCTTCTACATGGAGAGATGGGAACCATGGAATGGTTGGCAGGCATTATTGCTTTAAAGGGTCTGCATTTTTTCACCCAATCTCACCAATCCTCTCAGTCCCAAGTGACCAGCCTTATGCCACATCCAGCTGTCATTGTAGATACGGTCATTCCAGGTTTCATCAGAACCCCTGAAGGTATTGTGTAAGAATTTTACTGTTTTTATGTTTTGTTTTGAAATTCATTTTTATAGTGGGTTTGAGCTGATTCTCACTGCCATGTTTATGTCGTTCTACACACACTTGGTTCCCTTACGGAGACATATCAATACATAGGTTTTAAAATTCTTACTAGTCAGATATATTTCTCTGAGGGGAATAGGGATGTTGAGTTCCGTTCACTTAGGAAGGAGTAGGGCTTGTCTCTTCAGTTTTTGGATTATGGAACGGTACCTGTGCTAATATCAATCTTATGTTTTGTGTATCTCCCCACCTCTCTTTCCCCTTAAGCAAGCGTTAGATTATTTTCTAAATCTGATACTCTGTTCTCTTCCCTAAATCAGTTCATATGTAGCCATGTTTACATTCCCTTCATAAGTGATATCTTATGTCAGAATGCACCATGGCCGTTCTCATAATAATGCTCCATGACCCCTGTCATCACAATGCACCATGCCCTGGTTATCAAAATGCTCCATGTCCCTTGTCATCACAATTCTCCACGTCCTTGTCATCACAATGCTATATGACACTTCTCAGCAATATTTTACATGCTCTTGTCATCACAATTCTCCATCCACTTGACATTGCAATGCTCCATGTACTTGTCATCACAATGCTCCATGCAAATGTCATCACAAAGCTGCATGACCTTGTCATCACAATGCTCCATGACCCCTGTCATCACAATGCTCCCTGACACCTGTCATCACAATGCTTCATGCCCCTTGTCATTACAGTGCTCCATGATGCTCGATATCACAATTACCCAAGGTCTTCTTATCACAATGCTCCATGGCCAATATCATCACAATGCTCCATGACCACTATCATCACAACACTCCATGACACCTGACAACACAATGATTCGGGACTCTTGTCATCACAGTGTTCCCTTCCCTAGTCATCACATTGCTCCATGACACCTGTCATCACAATACTCCATGAACATTTTCAGCACAATGTTCCATGACACTTGTCATCACAATAATCCATGTCCTTGTCATCCCTATGCTCCATGACCAATGTTTTCACAATGCTCTGTGACGCTTGTCATCACAGTGCTCCATGACACCTGTCATCACAATGCTCCATGCCTTTGTCAGCAAAATGCTACAAGACCTTGTCATTACAATGCTCTATTTGCTTCTCATCACAATCCTCCATGAAACTTGGGATCACATTGCTTCATGCCCATGTCATCACAATGCTCCATGCTCCTTGAAATCAAAATGATCCATGACCACTGTCATCACAATGCTCCAAACCCTTGTGATCACAATGTTCCATAACACTTGTCATCACAACGCTCCATGATGCCTGTCATCACAATACTCCATGCCCTTTTCATCACAATGCTCCATGACCTTTGTCATCACAATTCTCAATACACTTGTCATCACAATGCTCCCTGACACTTGTCATCAGAATGTTCCTTGAACCATGTAAGGAAAAGGCTCCATGCCTCTTTCATAACAATGCCCCATGCCGTTTTCATCACAATGCTCCATGCCATTGTCATCAAAATACTCCACAAGATTGTCATCAGAATGCTCCATGACACTTGTCATCACAATTCTCCATGCGATTGTCAGCACAATGCTCCTTGACCCTTGTCATCACAATGATCCAAGCCATTGTCATCACAATGCTCCATTACCTTTGTCATCAGAATCCTCCATGAAAATAGGCATCACAATGCTCCATGCCATTGTCTTCACAATGGGCCATTACATATGTCATCACAATGCTCCCTGACACCTGTCTTCACAATACTGCATGACCTGGTCATCACAATGCTCCATGCCCTTGTCATCACAGTGCGCCATTCCAACTGTCATCGCAATAATCCATGAAACTTTAGACCAATGTTCCATGCCCTTGTCATCACAATGCTCCATGCCCTTGTCATCACAATGCTCCATGACACTTGTCATCACAAAGTGCCATGCGTTTTTCTTCACAGTGATCCACAACCTTGTCACTGCAATGCTCCATTAACCTTGTAATCACAATGGTCCATGCACTTCTCATCAAAATGCTCTCTCACCAGATATATCACAGTGTTCTATCACTAGTCATCACAATTCTCCCTCACCCCTGTAATCACAATGTTCCATGACCCTGTCATCACACTGCTACATCCCCTTATCATCACAATGTTCCATGACCCCTGTCATCAAAATGCTCCATGACCCTTTTCATCCCAAAGCTCCAAGACCCGTGATATCACAATGTTCTATAACCCCTGCAATCAAAATGTTCCATTACACTATTCATCAAATTGCTGCATGACCCGGTCATCAAAATGCTCCCTGCCCTTCTCATCAAAATGCACCATGCCCTTGTCATCAAAATGCTCCATGACTTGTCATCACAAAGCTCCATGACCCTTAGCATCACAATGCTCCATGTCATTGTCATCACAATGCTCCATGAAACCTCTCATCACATGGCTCAATGCCCTTGTCATCACAAAGCTCCATGACACTTGTCATCACAATGCTCGATGCCCTTCTCATCTCAATGGTGCATACCCTTGTCATTACAATCCTGCATGACCCATGTAACATAGTGTTCCGTACCCTTGTCATCACAATGCTCCATACAAACACTCATCACAATAAACCATGAAACATTTCAGACCAATTTTCCATGCCGTTCTCATCACCATGCTTCATTACCCCTGTCATAACAATGCACCATGACACCTGCCATCACAATGTTCCACGGCCTAGTCATCACAAGGTTCTATGACACTTGTCATCACAATGCTGAAGACCCCTGTAATCACAATGCTCCAGGCCCTTGTCATCACAAAGCTCCATTACGCATGTCATCAGAATGTTCCATGGCCTTCTCATCACAATGCTCCATGTCCTTGTCATCACAATTCTCCAAGACCCCTGTAAACACAATGCTCCATGTCCCTTTTCATCTCAATGCTCCATGAAACCTGTCATCACAATGCACCATGCCCATCATCATAATGCTTCAGGCTATTGTCATCACAATGAAATCAATATTCTCCATGACCTCTGTCATCATAACGCTCCAAACCCTTGTGATCACAATGTTCCATAACACTTATCATCACAACACCCCATGACGCTCATCATCACAATTATCCATGGTCTTCTCATCACAAAACTCCATGATCTTTGTCATCACAATGCTCAATACACTTGTCATCACAATGCTCCCTGACCTTTGTCTTCAGTATGCTCCATTAACCCTGTCATGACAAGTCTCCATGACATTTTCATCACAATGATCCATGCACTTTTCATCACAATGCTCCAAGACACCTGTAATCACAATGCTCCAAGCCCTTGTCATCACAAAGCTGAATGACGCATGCCATCACAATTCTCCTTGGTCTTCTCCTCACAATGCTCCATGCCCTTGTCATCACAATGTTCCAAGACCCCTGTAATCACAATGCTCCATGCCCCTTTTCATCAGAATGCTCCATGAGACTTGTCATCACAAGTCTCCATGGTCAACTCATCACAATGCTCCAGGACCTTGTCAACAGCATGCTTCATTCCCTTGTCATCACAATGCTCCATGACACCTGTCATCAAAATAAACCATGAAATTTTTCAGCCCAATTCTCCACGACCTACTCATCACAATGCTCCATGGCCAATATCATCACAGTGCTCCATGACCACTGTCATCACAACATTCCATGACACCCGACAACACAATGATCCGGGACTCTTGTCATCACAATGCTCCATTCCCTAGTCATCACAATGCTCCATGATGCCTGTCATCACAACACTCCATGAACAATTTCAGCCCAGTGCTCCATGACCCTTGGCATCACAATGATCCATGCCCTTGTCATCCCAATTCTCCATGACCCCTGTATTCACAATGCTCCATGCCCTTGTCATCACAAAGCTCCATGACGCATGTCATCAGAATGTTCCATGGCCTTCTCCTCACAATGCTCCATGCCCTTGTCATCACAATGCTCCAAGACCCCTGTATTCACAATGCTCCATGCCCCTTTTCATCAGAATGCTCCATGAGACTTGTCATCACAAGTCTCCATGGTCTTCTCATCACTATGTTCCAGGAGCTTGTCATCACCATGCTCCATTCCCTTGTCATCACAATGCACCATGACCTCTGTCATCACAATAATCCATGAATATTTTCAGCCCAATGCTCCACGATCTACTCATCACAATGCTCCATGACCACTGACATCACAATGCTCCAAACTCTTGTGATCACAGTGTTCCATAACACTTGTCATCACAACGCCCCATGATGTCTGTCATCACAATACTCCATGCCCTTTTCATCACAATGCTCCATGACTTTTGTCATCACAATTCTCAATACACTTGTCATCACAATGCTCCCTGACACTTGTGATCAGTATGCTCCTTGAAACCTGTCACGAAAAGGCTCCATGCCTTTTTCATCGCAATGCCCCATGCCGTTTTCATCACAATGCTCTGTGCCATTGTCATCAAAATACTCCACAAGTTTGTCACGAGAATGCTCCATGACCCTTGTCATCACAATGCTCCATGAACTTTTCATCACAATGCTCTTTGATCCTTGTCATAACAATTCTCTATGCCTTTCTCAGCACAATGCTCCATGACCCTTGTCATCTCAATGCTCCATGCGCTTGTCAGCACAATACTCCATGACACATGCCATCACAATGCACCATGCACTTATCAACACAGTGCTCCACAAGCTTGTCATCACAATGCTCCATAAAATTTGTCATCACAATGCTCCATGCATTTCTCATCCAAATGATCTCTCACCACTGATATCACAATGCTACATCACTATTTGTCACAATACTCCCTCACCCCGGTCATCACAATGAACCATGACTCCTGTTATCACAATGCTATGTGCACTTATCATCAAAATGTTCGATGACCCATGACATCACAAAGTTCCATAACAGCTGTCATCAAAATGCTCCATGACCATTTTTATCCTAAAGCTCCATGACCACTGGCATCACAATGTTCTATAACCCATGTCATCAAAATGTTCCATTACACTTTTAATCAAATTACTGCATGAACCTGTTATCAAAATGCTCCCTGCCCTTCTCATCACAATGCACCACACCCTTGTCATCAAAATGCTCCATGACATTTGTCATCACAAAGCTCCATGACCCTTGGCATCACAATGTTCCATGTCATTGTCATCACAATGCTCCATGAAACCTCTCATCACATTGCTCCATGCCCTTGTCATCACATATCTCCATGACACTTGTCATCACAATGCTCAATGCCCTTCTCATCACAATGCTCCATGCCCTTGTCATTACAATCCCCCATGACCCATGTATCACCGTGTACGGTGCCCTTGTCATCACAATGCTCCATGCCCACTCTCATCACAATAATCCATGAAACATTTCAGACCAATGCTCAATGCCCTTCTCATCACAATGCTCCATTACCTCTGTCATAACAATGCTCCATGACCCCTGCCATCACAATGTTCCACGGCCTTGCCATCACAAGTCTCCATGACCCTTGTCATCAGAATGCTCCAAGATACCTCTAATCACAATTCTACATGCCCTTGTCATCACAGAGCTCCATGACGCATGTCATCAGAATGTTTCATGCCCTTCTCCTCACAGTGCTCAATGCCCTTGTCATCACAATGCTCCAAAACCCCTGTAATCATAATGCTCCATGCACCTTTTAATCAGAATGCTCCATGAGACATGTCATCACAAGTCTCCATGGTCTTCTCATCACAATGCTCCAGGACCTTGTCATCACCATGCTCCATTCCCTTGTCATCACAATCCTCCATGACCCCTGTCATCACAATACTCCATGAATATTTTCAGCCAACTGCTCCATGACATTCTCATCACAATGCTCCATGACCAATATCTTCACAATGCTCCATGACCCCTGTCATCACTACACTCCATGACACCTGACAACACAATGATCCGGGACTCTTGTCATCACAATGCTCCAAGACCCCTGTAATCACAATGCTCCATGACCCCTGTCATCACAATACTCCATGAACATTTTCAGCCCAATTCTCCATGACCCTTTTCATCACAATGATCCATGCCCTTGTCATCCCTATGCCCCATGACCCCTGTATTCACATTGCTCCGTGACGATTGTCATCACAGTGCTCCATGACACCTGTTATCACAATGCTCCATGTCTTTGTCAGCAAAATGCTACATGACCTTGTCATTACAATGCTCTATGCGCTTGTCATCACAATACTACATTATCATTATCATCACAATCCTCTATGAACCTTGGGATCACTTTTCTTCATGCCCTTGTCATCACAATGCTCCATGCTCCTTGAAATCAAAATGATCCATGACCGCTGTCATCACAATGCTTCAAACACTTGTGATCACAATGTTCCATAACACTTGTCATCACAACGCTCCATGATGCCTGTCATCACAATACTCCATGCACTTTTCATCACAATGCTCCATGACCTTTGTCATCACAATTCTCAATACACTTGTCATCACAATGCTCCCTGACACTTGTCATCAGAATGCTCCTTGAACCCTGTCACAAAAAGGCTCCATGTCTTTTTCATCACAAAGCCCCATGCAATTTTCATCACAATGCTCCATGCCATTATCATCAAAATACTCCACAAGCTTGTCATCAGAATGCTCCATGACCCTTGTCATCACAATGCTCAATACACTTGTTATCAAAATGCTCCCTGACACTTGTTGTCTGTATGCTCCTTGAACCCTGTCATGACAAGGCTCCATGCCTTTTTCATCACAATGATCCATGCCCTTTTCATCACAATGCTCCAAGACCCATGTAATCTCAGTGCTCCATGCCATTGTCATCACAAAGCTCAATGACGCATGCCATCATAATGCTCCTTGTTCTTCTCACAATGCTCCTTGCCCTTGTCATCACAATGTTCCAAGACCCCTGTAATCACAATGCTCCATGCCCTTGTCATCAAAAAACTCCATGACGCATGTCACCAGAATGATCCATGGCATTCTCATCACAATGCTCCATGCCCTAGTCATCACAATGCTCCAAGACCCCTGAAATCACAATGCTCCTTGCCCCTTTTCATCAGAATGCTCCATGAGACTTGTCATCACAACTCTTCATGGTCTTCTCATAACAGTGCTCCAGGACCCAGTCATCCCCATGCTCCATTCCCTTGTCATCACAATGCTCCATGACCACTGTCATCACAACACTCCATGACAACTGACAACACAATGATCCGGGACTCTTGTCATCACAATGCTCCATTCCCTAGTCATCACAGTGGTCCATGACCCGTGTCATCACAATACTCCATGAACATTTTCAGCCAAGTGCTCCATGACACTTGTCATCCCAATGACCCATGCCCTTGTCATCCCAATGCGCCATGACACCTGTATTCACAATGCTCCATGACGATTGTCATCACAGTGCTCCAAGACACATGTCATCACAATGCTCCATGCCTTTGTCAGCAAAATGCTACATGACCTTGTCATTATAATGCTCTTTGCGCTTGTCATCTCAATACTCCATTTCCATTGTCATCACAATCCTCCATGAATCTTGGGATCACATTGCTTCATGCCATTGTCATCACAATGCTCCATGCTCCTTGAAATCAAAATGATCCATGACCTCTGTCATCACAATGCTCCAAACCCTTGTGATCACATTGTTCCATAACACTTGTCATCACAACGCTCCATGATGCCAGTCATCACAATACTCCATGCCCTTTTCATCACAATGCTCCATGACCTTTGTCATCACAATGCTCAATACACTTGTCATCACAATGCTCCCTGACACTTGTCATCAGAATGCTCCTTGAACCCTGTCAGGAAATGGCTCCATGCCTTTTTCATCACAATGCCCCATGCCGTTTTCATCACAATGCTCCATGTCATTGTCATCAAAATACTCCACAAGCTTGTCATCAGAATGCTCCATGACACTTGTCATCACAATTCTCCATGCACTTGTCAGCACAATGCTCCCTGACCATTGCCATCACAATGCTCCAAGCCATTGTCATCAAAATGCTCCATTACCTTTGTCATCAGAATCCGCCATTACACTTGGCATCACAATGCTCGATGCCATTGTCATCACAAAGGGCCATTACATATGTCATAACAATGCTCCCTGACACCTGTCTTCACAATACTGCATGACCTGGTCTTCACAATGCTCCATGCCCTTGTCATCAAAATGTGCCATTCCAACTGTCATTGCAATAATCCATGCAACTTATTAGACCAATGTTCCATGCCCTTGTCATCACAATGCTCCATGCCCTTGTTTTCACAATGCTCCATGACCCCTGTCATCACCATGCTCCGTGACTCCAGTCATCACAATGCTTCATGACCTTTGTCATCACAATGGTCCATGCCCTCGTCATCAACAGTCTCTGTGACCTATTTAACCACAATTCTCCATGAACTTTTCTTCACAATGCTCTTTGACATTTATCATCACAATGCTCCATGTGCTTGTCAGCACAATGCTCCATGACACATGTCATCACAATGCACCATACGCTTGTCATCACAGTGCTCCACAATCTTTTCATCACAATGCTCCTTAAAATTTGTCATCACAATGCTCCATACACTTGTCATCAAAATGCTCTCTCACCACTGATATTACAATGCTACATCACTATTTGTCACAATACTCCCTCACCTCTGTTATCACAATGTTCCATGACTCTTGTCATCACAATGCTACATGCACTTATCATCACAATGTTCGATGACCCCTGACATCACAATGTTCCATAACACCTGTCATCAAAATAATCCATGAAACTTTTCATCAAATTGCTCCATGACCCTGTCATCAGAATCCTCCCTGCCCTTCTCATCACCATGCACAATGCCCTTGCCATCAAAATGCTCCATGACCTTTGTCATCACAAAGCTCCATGACCCTTGGCATCACAATGCTCCATGTCATTGTCATCACAATGCTCCATGAACGCTCTCATCACATTGCTCCATGCCCATGTCTTCACAAAGCTCCATGACACATGTCATCAGAATGCTCCATGGCCTTCTCATCACAATGCTCCATACCCTTGCCATCACAATGCTCCATTACACAAGACATAAAAATGCTCCATGGCCCCTGCCATCACGATGTTCCATGGCCTTGTCATCACAAAGCTCCATGACCCTTCTCATCACAATGCTCTAAGAACCCTGTAATCACAAAGCTCTATGCCCTTTTTCATCTCAGTGATCCATGAACCCTGTCATCACAATGCACCATGCCCATCATCATAATGCTTCATGCTATAGTAATCAAAATGAAATGAAAAGGCTCCATGACCTCTGTCATAACAATGCTCCAAACCCTTGTGATCACAATATTCCATAACACTTGTCATCACAAAGCTCAGTGACGCATGCCAACAGAATGTTCCTTGTTCTTCGCCTCACAATGCTTCATACCCTTTTTATCACAATATTCCAAGACCCTGTAATCACAATGCTCCTTTCCCTTGTCATCAAAAAACTCCATGATGCATGTCATCAGAATGCTCCATTGCCTTCTCATCACAATGCTCCATGCCCTAGTCATCACAATGCTCCAAGACCCCTGTAATCACAATGTTTCATTTCCCTTTTCATCAGAATGCTCCGTGAGACTTGTCATCACAAGTCTCCATGGTCTTCTCATCACAATGCTCCAGGACCTTGTCATTACCATGCTCCATTCCCTTCTCATCACAATGCTTCATGACCCCTGTCATCACAATAATCCATGATTATTTTCATCCAAATTCTCCACGACCTACTCATCACAATGCTCCATGGCCAATATCATCACAATGCTCCATGACCACTGTCATCACAACACTCCATGACACCTGACAACATAATGATCCGTGACTCTTGTCATCACAATGCTCCATTCCATAGTCATCACAATGCTCCATGACCCCTGTCATCCCAACACTCCATGAACATTTTCAGCCCAATCCTCCATGACCCTTGTCATCACAATGATCCATGCCCTTGTCATCCCAATGCTCCACGACCCCTGTTTTCACAATGGTCCGTGACGGTTGTCATCACAGTGCTCCATGACACCTGTCATCAAAATGCTCGATGCCTTTGTCAGCAAAATGCTACATGACCTTGTCATTACAATGCTCTATGCGCTTGTCATCACAATACTCCATTTCCATTGTCATCACAATCCTCCATGAACCTTGGGATCACATTGCTTCATGCCCTTTTCATCACAATGCTCCATGCTCCTTGAAATCAAAATGATCCATGACACCTGTCATCACAATGCTCCAAACCCTTGTGATCACATTGTTCCATAACACTAGTCATCACAATGCTCCATGACCTTTGTCATCACAATGCTCAATACAATTGTCATCACAATGCTCCCTGACACTTGGCATCAGAATGCTCCTTGAACCCTGTCACGAAAATGCTCCATGCCTTTTTCATCATAATGCCCCATTCCGTTTTCATAATAATGCTCCATGCCATTGTCATCAAAATACTCCACAAGCTTGTCATCAGAATGCTCCTTGACACTTGTCATCACAATTCTCCATGCACGTGTCAGCACAATGCTCCCTGACCCTTGTCATCTCAATGCTCCAAGCCATTGTCATCAAAATGCTCCATTACCTTTGTCATCAGAATCCTCCATGACACTTGGCATCACAATGCTCCATGCCATTGTCATCACATTGGGCCATTACATATGTCATCACAATGCTCCCTGACACCTGTCTTCACAATACTGCATGACCTGGTCATCACATTGCTCCATGCCCTTGTCATCACAATGTGCCATTCCAACTGTCATCACAATAATCCATGCAACTTATTAGATCAATGTTCCATGCCCTTGTCATCACAATGCTCCATGCCCTTTTTATCACAATGCTCCATGACCCCTGTCATCACCATGCTCCGTGACTCCAGTCATCACAATGCTTCATGACCTTTGTCATCACAATGGTCCATGCCCTTGTCATCAACAGTCTCTCTGACCTATTTAACCACAATGCTCCATGAACTTTTCTTAACAATGCTCTTTTACATTTGTCATCACAATGCTCCATGTGCTTGTCAGCACAATGCTCCATGACACATGTCATCACAATGCACCATACGCTTGTCATCACAGTGCTCCACAATCTTGTCATCACAATGCTCCTTAAAATTTGTCATCACAATGCTCCATGCACTTCCCATCTAAATGCTCTCTCACCACTGATATCACTATGCTACATCACTATTTGTCACAATACTCCCTCACCCCTGTCATCACAATGTTCCATGACTCCTGTCATCACAATGCTACATGCACTTATCATCACAAAGTTCGATGACCCCTGACATCACAATGTTCCATAACAACTGTTATCAAAATGTTCCATGACACTTTTCATCAAATTGCTCCATTACCCTGTCATCAGAATGCTCCCTGCCCTTCTCATCACCATGCACAACGCCCTTGCCATCAAAGTGCTCCATGACCTTTGTCATCACAAAGATCCATGACCCTTGGCATCACAATACTCCATGTCATTGTCATCACAATGCTCCATGAACGCTCTCATCACATTGCTCCATGCCCATGTCTTCACAAAGCTCCATGACACATGTCATCAGAATGCTCCATGGCCTTCTCATCACAATGCTCCATGCCCTTGCCATCACAATGCTCCATTACCCCAGTAATAACAATGCTCCATGACCTCTGCCATCACGATGTTCCATGGCCTTGTCATCACAAAGCTGATTGACCCTTCTCATCACAAGGCTCCAAGAACCCTGTAATCACAATGCTCTATGCCCCTTTTCTTCTCAATGATCCATGAACCCTGTGATCACAATTCACCATGCCCATCATCATAATGCTTCATGCTATAGTAATCAAAATGAAATCAAAATGCTCCATGACCTCTGTCATAACAATGATCCAAACCCTTGTGATCACAATATACCATAACACTTGTCATCACAATGCCCCATGACGCTCGTCATCACAATTATCCATGGTCTTCTCATCACAATGCTCCATGACCATTGTCATCACAATGCTCAATACACTTGTCATCAAAATGCTCCCTGACACTTGTTGTCTGTATGCTCCTTGAACCCTGTCATGACAAGGCCTCATGCCTTTTTCAGCACAATGATCCATGCCCTTTTCATCACAATGCTCCAAGACCCATGTAATCACAATGCTCGATGCCCTTGTCATCACAAAGCTCAATGATGCATGCCATCACAATGCTCCTTGGTTTTCGCCTCACAATGTTCCATGCCCTTGTCATCACCATGTTCCAAGACCCCTTTAATAACAGTGCTCCATGCCCCTTTTCATCAGTATGCTCCATGAGACTTGTCATCACAAGGCTTCATGGTTTTGTCATCACAATGCTCAAGGACCTTGTCATCACAATGCTTCTAGACCTTGTCAAGAAAATTTTCAATGGCCCTTGTCATCATAATGCTCCATGCCCTAGTCATCACAATGCTCCATTATATTTGTCAAAACAATTCTCCATTACATTTGGCATCACAATGCTCCATGCCATTGTCATCGCAATGGACCCTGACATATGTCATCACAATGCTCCCTGACACCTGTCTTCACAATACTGTATGACCTGCTCTTCACAATGCTCCATGCCCTTCATATCACAAACCTCCATAACCCCTGTCATCACAATGCTCCGTGGCTCCAGTCATCACAATGCTTCATGACCTTTGTCATCACAATGGTCCATGCCCTCATCATCAACAGTCTCTGTGACCTTTTTAACCACAATGCTCCATGAACTTTTCATCACAATGCTCTTTGACCCTTGTCATCACAATACTCTATGCCTTTCTCAGCACAATGCTCCATGACCGTTGTCATTACAATGCTCCATGTGCTTGACAGCACAATGCTCCTTGACACATGTCATCACAATTTGCCATGCGCTTGTCATCACAGTGCTCCACAATCTTGTCATCACAATGCTCCATAAACCTTGTCATTACAATGCTACATGCACTTATCATCACAATGTTCGATGACCACTGACATCACAATGTTCCTTAACCCCTGTCACCAAAATGCTCCATGACCCTTTTCATCAAAATGTTCCATGTCCCCTGACATCACAATGCTCCATGACACTTGTCATCACAATGCTCGATGCCCTTCTCATCTCAATGGTGCATACCCTTGTCATTACAATCCTGCATGACCCATGTAACATAGTGTTCCGTACCCTTGTCATCACAATGCTCCATACAAACACTCATCACAATAAACCATGAAACATTTCAGACCAATTTTCCATGCCGTTCTCATCACCATGCTTCATTACCCCTGTCATAACAATGCACCATGACACCTGCCATCACAATGTTCCACGGCCTAGTCATCACAAGGTTCTATGACACTTGTCATCACAATGCTGAAGACCCCTGTAATCACAATGCTCCAGGCCCTTGTCATCACAAAGCTCCATTACGCATGTCATCAGAATGTTCCATGGCCTTCTCATCACAATGCTCCATGTCCTTGTCATCACAATTCTCCAAGACCCCTGTAAACACAATGCTCCATGTCCCTTTTCATCTCAATGCTCCATGAAACCTGTCATCACAATGCACCATGCCCATCATCATAATGCTTCAGGCTATTGTCATCACAATGAAATCAATATTCTCCATGACCTCTGTCATCATAACGCTCCAAACCCTTGTGATCACAATGTTCCATAACACTTATCATCACAACACCCCATGACGCTCATCATCACAATTATCCATGGTCTTCTCATCACAAAACTCCATGATCTTTGTCATCACAATGCTCAATACACTTGTCATCACAATGCTCCCTGACCTTTGTCTTCAGTATGCTCCATTAACCCTGTCATGACAAGTCTCCATGACATTTTCATCACAATGATCCATGCACTTTTCATCACAATGCTCCAAGACACCTGTAATCACAATGCTCCAAGCCCTTGTCATCACAAAGCTGAATGACGCATGCCATCACAATTCTCCTTGGTCTTCTCCTCACAATGCTCCATGCCCTTGTCATCACAATGTTCCAAGACCCCTGTAATCACAATGCTCCATGCCCCTTTTCATCAGAATGCTCCATGAGACTTGTCATCACAAGTCTCCATGGTCAACTCATCACAATGCTCCAGGACCTTGTCAACAGCATGCTTCATTCCCTTGTCATCACAATGCTCCATGACACCTGTCATCAAAATAAACCATGAAATTTTTCAGCCCAATTCTCCACGACCTACTCATCACAATGCTCCATGGCCAATATCATCACAGTGCTCCATGACCACTGTCATCACAACATTCCATGACACCCGACAACACAATGATCCGGGACTCTTGTCATCACAATGCTCCATTCCCTAGTCATCACAATGCTCCATGATGCCTGTCATCACAACACTCCATGAACAATTTCAGCCCAGTGCTCCATGACCCTTGGCATCACAATGATCCATGCCCTTGTCATCCCAATTCTCCATGACCCCTGTATTCACAATGCTCCATGCCCTTGTCATCACAAAGCTCCATGACGCATGTCATCAGAATGTTCCATGGCCTTCTCCTCACAATGCTCCATGCCCTTGTCATCACAATGCTCCAAGACCCCTGTATTCACAATGCTCCATGCCCCTTTTCATCAGAATGCTCCATGAGACTTGTCATCACAAGTCTCCATGGTCTTCTCATCACTATGTTCCAGGAGCTTGTCATCACCATGCTCCATTCCCTTGTCATCACAATGCACCATGACCTCTGTCATCACAATAATCCATGAATATTTTCAGCCCAATGCTCCACGATCTACTCATCACAATGCTCCATGACCACTGACATCACAATGCTCCAAACTCTTGTGATCACAGTGTTCCATAACACTTGTCATCACAACGCCCCATGATGTCTGTCATCACAATACTCCATGCCCTTTTCATCACAATGCTCCATGACTTTTGTCATCACAATTCTCAATACACTTGTCATCACAATGCTCCCTGACACTTGTGATCAGTATGCTCCTTGAAACCTGTCACGAAAAGGCTCCATGCCTTTTTCATCGCAATGCCCCATGCCGTTTTCATCACAATGCTCTGTGCCATTGTCATCAAAATACTCCACAAGTTTGTCACGAGAATGCTCCATGACCCTTGTCATCACAATGCTCCATGAACTTTTCATCACAATGCTCTTTGATCCTTGTCATAACAATTCTCTATGCCTTTCTCAGCACAATGCTCCATGACCCTTGTCATCTCAATGCTCCATGCGCTTGTCAGCACAATACTCCATGACACATGCCATCACAATGCACCATGCACTTATCAACACAGTGCTCCACAAGCTTGTCATCACAATGCTCCATAAAATTTGTCATCACAATGCTCCATGCATTTCTCATCCAAATGATCTCTCACCACTGATATCACAATGCTACATCACTATTTGTCACAATACTCCCTCACCCCGGTCATCACAATGAACCATGACTCCTGTTATCACAATGCTATGTGCACTTATCATCAAAATGTTCGATGACCCATGACATCACAAAGTTCCATAACAGCTGTCATCAAAATGCTCCATGACCATTTTTATCCTAAAGCTCCATGACCACTGGCATCACAATGTTCTATAACCCATGTCATCAAAATGTTCCATTACACTTTTAATCAAATTACTGCATGAACCTGTTATCAAAATGCTCCCTGCCCTTCTCATCACAATGCACCACACCCTTGTCATCAAAATGCTCCATGACATTTGTCATCACAAAGCTCCATGACCCTTGGCATCACAATGTTCCATGTCATTGTCATCACAATGCTCCATGAACCCTCTCATCACATTGCTCCATGCCCTTGTCATCACATATCTCCATGACACTTGTCATCACAATGCTCAATGCCCTTCTCATCACAATGCTCCATGCCCTTGTCATTACAATCCCCCATGACCCATGTATCACCGTGTACGGTGCCCTTGTCATCACAATGCTCCATGCCCACTCTCATCACAATAATCCATGAAACATTTCAGACCAATGCTCAATGCCCTTCTCATCACAATGCTCCATTACCTCTGTCATAACAATGCTCCATGACCCCTGCCATCACAATGTTCCACGGCCTTGCCATCACAAGTCTCCATGACCCTTGTCATCAGAATGCTCCAAGATACCTCTAATCACAATTCTACATGCCCTTGTCATCACAGAGCTCCATGACGCATGTCATCAGAATGTTTCATGCCCTTCTCCTCACAGTGCTCAATGCCCTTGTCATCACAATGCTCCAAAACCCCTGTAATCATAATGCTCCATGCACCTTTTAATCAGAATGCTCCATGAGACATGTCATCACAAGTCTCCATGGTCTTCTCATCACAATGCTCCAGGACCTTGTCATCACCATGCTCCATTCCCTTGTCATCACAATCCTCCATGACCCCTGTCATCACAATACTCCATGAATATTTTCAGCCAAATGCTCCATGACATTCTCATCACAATGCTCCATGACCAATATCTTCACAATGCTCCATGACCCCTGTCATCACTACACTCCATGACACCTGACAACACAATGATCCGGGACTCTTGTCATCACAATGCTCCAAGACCCCTGTAATCACAATGCTCCATGACCCCTGTCATCACAATACTCCATGAACATTTTCAGCCCAATTCTCCATGACCCTTTTCATCACAATGATCCATGCCCTTGTCATCCCTATGCCCCATGACCCCTGTATTCACATTGCTCCGTGACGATTGTCATCACAGTGCTCCATGACACCTGTTATCACAATGCTCCATGTCTTTGTCAGCAAAATGCTACATGACCTTGTCATTACAATGCTCTATGCGCTTGTCATCACAATACTACATTATCATTATCATCACAATCCTCTATGAACCTTGGGATCACTTTTCTTCATGCCCTTGTCATCACAATGCTCCATGCTCCTTGAAATCAAAATGATCCATGACCGCTGTCATCACAATGCTTCAAACACTTGTGATCACAATGTTCCATAACACTTGTCATCACAACGCTCCATGATGCCTGTCATCACAATACTCCATGCACTTTTCATCACAATGCTCCATGACCTTTGTCATCACAATTCTCAATACACTTGTCATCACAATGCTCCCTGACACTTGTCATCAGAATGCTCCTTGAACCCTGTCACAAAAAGGCTCCATGTCTTTTTCATCACAAAGCCCCATGCAATTTTCATCACAATGCTCCATGCCATTATCATCAAAATACTCCACAAGCTTGTCATCAGAATGCTCCATGACCCTTGTCATCACAATGCTCAATACACTTGTTATCAAAATGCTCCCTGACACTTGTTGTCTGTATGCTCCTTGAACCCTGTCATGACAAGGCTCCATGCCTTTTTCATCACAATGATCCATGCCCTTTTCATCACAATGCTCCAAGACCCATGTAATCTCAGTGCTCCATGCCATTGTCATCACAAAGCTCAATGACGCATGCCATCATAATGCTCCTTGTTCTTCTCACAATGCTCCTTGCCCTTGTCATCACAATGTTCCAAGACCCCTGTAATCACAATGCTCCATGCCCTTGTCATCAAAAAACTCCATGACGCATGTCACCAGAATGATCCATGGCATTCTCATCACAATGCTCCATGCCCTAGTCATCACAATGCTCCAAGACCCCTGAAATCACAATGCTCCTTGCCCCTTTTCATCAGAATGCTCCATGAGACTTGTCATCACAACTCTTCATGGTCTTCTCATAACAGTGCTCCAGGACCCAGTCATCCCCATGCTCCATTCCCTTGTCATCACAATGCTCCATGACCACTGTCATCACAACACTCCATGACAACTGACAACACAATGATCCGGGACTCTTGTCATCACAATGCTCCATTCCCTAGTCATCACAGTGGTCCATGACCCGTGTCATCACAATACTCCATGAACATTTTCAGCCAAGTGCTCCATGACACTTGTCATCCCAATGACCCATGCCCTTGTCATCCCAATGCGCCATGACACCTGTATTCACAATGCTCCATGACGATTGTCATCACAGTGCTCCAAGACACATGTCATCACAATGCTCCATGCCTTTGTCAGCAAAATGCTACATGACCTTGTCATTATAATGCTCTTTGCGCTTGTCATCTCAATACTCCATTTCCATTGTCATCACAATCCTCCATGAATCTTGGGATCACATTGCTTCATGCCATTGTCATCACAATGCTCCATGCTCCTTGAAATCAAAATGATCCATGACCTCTGTCATCACAATGCTCCAAACCCTTGTGATCACATTGTTCCATAACACTTGTCATCACAACGCTCCATGATGCCAGTCATCACAATACTCCATGCCCTTTTCATCACAATGCTCCATGACCTTTGTCATCACAATGCTCAATACACTTGTCATCACAATGCTCCCTGACACTTGTCATCAGAATGCTCCTTGAACCCTGTCAGGAAATGGCTCCATGCCTTTTTCATCACAATGCCCCATGCCGTTTTCATCACAATGCTCCATGTCATTGTCATCAAAATACTCCACAAGCTTGTCATCAGAATGCTCCATGACACTTGTCATCACAATTCTCCATGCACTTGTCAGCACAATGCTCCCTGACCATTGCCATCACAATGCTCCAAGCCATTGTCATCAAAATGCTCCATTACCTTTGTCATCAGAATCCGCCATTACACTTGGCATCACAATGCTCGATGCCATTGTCATCACAAAGGGCCATTACATATGTCATAACAATGCTCCCTGACACCTGTCTTCACAATACTGCATGACCTGGTCTTCACAATGCTCCATGCCCTTGTCATCAAAATGTGCCATTCCAACTGTCATTGCAATAATCCATGCAACTTATTAGACCAATGTTCCATGCCCTTGTCATCACAATGCTCCATGCCCTTGTTTTCACAATGCTCCATGACCCCTGTCATCACCATGCTCCGTGACTCCAGTCATCACAATGCTTCATGACCTTTGTCATCACAATGGTCCATGCCCTCGTCATCAACAGTCTCTGTGACCTATTTAACCACAATTCTCCATGAACTTTTCTTCACAATGCTCTTTGACATTTATCATCACAATGCTCCATGTGCTTGTCAGCACAATGCTCCATGACACATGTCATCACAATGCACCATACGCTTGTCATCACAGTGCTCCACAATCTTTTCATCACAATGCTCCTTAAAATTTGTCATCACAATGCTCCATACACTTGTCATCAAAATGCTCTCTCACCACTGATATTACAATGCTACATCACTATTTGTCACAATACTCCCTCACCTCTGTTATCACAATGTTCCATGACTCTTGTCATCACAATGCTACATGCACTTATCATCACAATGTTCGATGACCCCTGACATCACAATGTTCCATAACACCTGTCATCAAAATAATCCATGAAACTTTTCATCAAATTGCTCCATGACCCTGTCATCAGAATCCTCCCTGCCCTTCTCATCACCATGCACAATGCCCTTGCCATCAAAATGCTCCATGACCTTTGTCATCACAAAGCTCCATGACCCTTGGCATCACAATGCTCCATGTCATTGTCATCACAATGCTCCATGAACGCTCTCATCACATTGCTCCATGCCCATGTCTTCACAAAGCTCCATGACACATGTCATCAGAATGCTCCATGGCCTTCTCATCACAATGCTCCATACCCTTGCCATCACAATGCTCCATTACACAAGACATAAAAATGCTCCATGGCCCCTGCCATCACGATGTTCCATGGCCTTGTCATCACAAAGCTCCATGACCCTTCTCATCACAATGCTCTAAGAACCCTGTAATCACAAAGCTCTATGCCCTTTTTCATCTCAGTGATCCATGAACCCTGTCATCACAATGCACCATGCCCATCATCATAATGCTTCATGCTATAGTAATCAAAATGAAATGAAAAGGCTCCATGACCTCTGTCATAACAATGCTCCAAACCCTTGTGATCACAATATTCCATAACACTTGTCATCACAAAGCTCAGTGACGCATGCCAACAGAATGTTCCTTGTTCTTCGCCTCACAATGCTTCATACCCTTTTTATCACAATATTCCAAGACCCTGTAATCACAATGCTCCTTTCCCTTGTCATCAAAAAACTCCATGATGCATGTCATCAGAATGCTCCATTGCCTTCTCATCACAATGCTCCATGCCCTAGTCATCACAATGCTCCAAGACCCCTGTAATCACAATGTTTCATTTCCCTTTTCATCAGAATGCTCCGTGAGACTTGTCATCACAAGTCTCCATGGTCTTCTCATCACAATGCTCCAGGACCTTGTCATTACCATGCTCCATTCCCTTCTCATCACAATGCTTCATGACCCCTGTCATCACAATAATCCATGATTATTTTCATCCAAATTCTCCACGACCTACTCATCACAATGCTCCATGGCCAATATCATCACAATGCTCCATGACCACTGTCATCACAACACTCCATGACACCTGACAACATAATGATCCGTGACTCTTGTCATCACAATGCTCCATTCCATAGTCATCACAATGCTCCATGACCCCTGTCATCCCAACACTCCATGAACATTTTCAGCCCAATCCTCCATGACCCTTGTCATCACAATGATCCATGCCCTTGTCATCCCAATGCTCCACGACCCCTGTTTTCACAATGGTCCGTGACGGTTGTCATCACAGTGCTCCATGACACCTGTCATCAAAATGCTCGATGCCTTTGTCAGCAAAATGCTACATGACCTTGTCATTACAATGCTCTATGCGCTTGTCATCACAATACTCCATTTCCATTGTCATCACAATCCTCCATGAACCTTGGGATCACATTGCTTCATGCCCTTTTCATCACAATGCTCCATGCTCCTTGAAATCAAAATGATCCATGACACCTGTCATCACAATGCTCCAAACCCTTGTGATCACATTGTTCCATAACACTAGTCATCACAATGCTCCATGACCTTTGTCATCACAATGCTCAATACAATTGTCATCACAATGCTCCCTGACACTTGGCATCAGAATGCTCCTTGAACCCTGTCACGAAAATGCTCCATGCCTTTTTCATCATAATGCCCCATTCCGTTTTCATAATAATGCTCCATGCCATTGTCATCAAAATACTCCACAAGCTTGTCATCAGAATGCTCCTTGACACTTGTCATCACAATTCTCCATGCACGTGTCAGCACAATGCTCCCTGACCCTTGTCATCTCAATGCTCCAAGCCATTGTCATCAAAATGCTCCATTACCTTTGTCATCAGAATCCTCCATGACACTTGGCATCACAATGCTCCATGCCATTGTCATCACATTGGGCCATTACATATGTCATCACAATGCTCCCTGACACCTGTCTTCACAATACTGCATGACCTGGTCATCACATTGCTCCATGCCCTTGTCATCACAATGTGCCATTCCAACTGTCATCACAATAATCCATGCAACTTATTAGATCAATGTTCCATGCCCTTGTCATCACAATGCTCCATGCCCTTTTTATCACAATGCTCCATGACCCCTGTCATCACCATGCTCCGTGACTCCAGTCATCACAATGCTTCATGACCTTTGTCATCACAATGGTCCATGCCCTTGTCATCAACAGTCTCTCTGACCTATTTAACCACAATGCTCCATGAACTTTTCTTAACAATGCTCTTTTACATTTGTCATCACAATGCTCCATGTGCTTGTCAGCACAATGCTCCATGACACATGTCATCACAATGCACCATACGCTTGTCATCACAGTGCTCCACAATCTTGTCATCACAATGCTCCTTAAAATTTGTCATCACAATGCTCCATGCACTTCCCATCTAAATGCTCTCTCACCACTGATATCACTATGCTACATCACTATTTGTCACAATACTCCCTCACCCCTGTCATCACAATGTTCCATGACTCCTGTCATCACAATGCTACATGCACTTATCATCACAAAGTTCGATGACCCCTGACATCACAATGTTCCATAACAACTGTTATCAAAATGTTCCATGACACTTTTCATCAAATTGCTCCGTTACCCTGTCATCAGAATGCTCCCTGCCCTTCTCATCACCATGCACAACGCCCTTGCCATCAAAGTGCTCCATGACCTTTGTCATCACAAAGATCCATGACCCTTGGCATCACAATACTCCATGTCATTGTCATCACAATGCTCCATGAACGCTCTCATCACATTGCTCCATGCCCATGTCTTCACAAAGCTCCATGACACATGTCATCAGAATGCTCCATGGCCTTCTCATCACAATGCTCCATGCCCTTGCCATCACAATGCTCCATTACCCCAGTAATAACAATGCTCCATGACCTCTGCCATCACGATGTTCCATGGCCTTGTCATCACAAAGCTGATTGACCCTTCTCATCACAAGGCTCCAAGAACCCTGTAATCACAATGCTCTATGCCCCTTTTCTTCTCAATGATCCATGAACCCTGTGATCACAATTCACCATGCCCATCATCATAATGCTTCATGCTATAGTAATCAAAATGAAATCAAAATGCTCCATGACCTCTGTCATAACAATGATCCAAACCCTTGTGATCACAATATACCATAACACTTGTCATCACAATGCCCCATGACGCTCGTCATCACAATTATCCATGGTCTTCTCATCACAATGCTCCATGACCATTGTCATCACAATGCTCAATACACTTGTCATCAAAATGCTCCCTGACACTTGTTGTCTGTATGCTCCTTGAACCCTGTCATGACAAGGCCTCATGCCTTTTTCAGCACAATGATCCATGCCCTTTTCATCACAATGCTCCAAGACCCATGTAATCACAATGCTCGATGCCCTTGTCATCACAAAGCTCAATGATGCATGCCATCACAATGCTCCTTGGTTTTCGCCTCACAATGTTCCATGCCCTTGTCATCACCATGTTCCAAGACCCCTTTAATAACAGTGCTCCATGCCCCTTTTCATCAGTATGCTCCATGAGACTTGTCATCACAAGGCTTCATGGTTTTGTCATCACAATGCTCAAGGACCTTGTCATCACAATGCTTCTAGACCTTGTCAAGAAAATTTTCAATGGCCCTTGTCATCATAATGCTCCATGCCCTAGTCATCACAATGCTCCATTATATTTGTCAAAACAATTCTCCATTACATTTGGCATCACAATGCTCCATGCCATTGTCATCGCAATGGACCCTGACATATGTCATCACAATGCTCCCTGACACCTGTCTTCACAATACTGTATGACCTGCTCTTCACAATGCTCCATGCCCTTCATATCACAAACCTCCATAACCCCTGTCATCACAATGCTCCGTGGCTCCAGTCATCACAATGCTTCATGACCTTTGTCATCACAATGGTCCATGCCCTCATCATCAACAGTCTCTGTGACCTTTTTAACCACAATGCTCCATGAACTTTTCATCACAATGCTCTTTGACCCTTGTCATCACAATACTCTATGCCTTTCTCAGCACAATGCTCCATGACCGTTGTCATTACAATGCTCCATGTGCTTGACAGCACAATGCTCCTTGACACATGTCATCACAATTTGCCATGCGCTTGTCATCACAGTGCTCCACAATCTTGTCATCACAATGCTCCATAAACCTTGTCATTACAATGCTACATGCACTTATCATCACAATGTTCGATGACCACTGACATCACAATGTTCCTTAACCCCTGTCACCAAAATGCTCCATGACCCTTTTCATCAAAATGTTCCATGTCCCCTGACATCACAATGCTCCATGACCCCTGTCATCACAATGCTCCATGCTCCTTGAAATCACAATGATCCATGACCTGTGTCTTCACAATGCTCCAAACCCATGTGATCACAATGTTCCATAACCCTTGTCATCACAACGCTCCATGATGCCTGTCATCACAATACTCCATGCCCTTGTCGTCACAATGCTCCATGATATTTGTCATCACAATTCTCAATACACTTGTCATCACAATGCTCTCTGACACTTGTCGTCAGAATGCTCCTTGAACCCTGTCATGAAAAGGCTCCATGCATTTTTCATCACAATGCTCCATGCCCTTTTCATCACAATCCTCCATGCCATTGTCATCACAATACTCCACAAGCTTGTCATCTGAATGCTCCATGACACTTGTCATCACAGTGCTCCATGAGCACTGTCATCACAATGCTCCATACCACGTGTCATTACAGTGCTCCATGACGCTGGCCATTCACAATTATCCGTGGTCTTCTCATCACAATGCTCCACACGCTTGTCATCAAAATGCTCCATGACTCTTGTCATCACAATGTTCCATGGCCACTGTCATCACAATTATCCACACCCCTTGTCATTATAGCGCTCCATGACGCTCATCCTCAAAATTATCCATGGTCTTCTCATCACAATTCTCCACGGTCTTGCCATCACAATGCTCCATGCCCTGGTCGTCACAATGCTCCATGTTCCCTGTCATCACTATTCTCCACGTTCTTGGCAACACTATGTTCCATGACACTTCCCATCAGAGTGTTAAATGCTTTGTCATCACAATACTCCACAAGCTTGTCATCACAATACTCCATGACCCTTGTCATCACAATGATCCATGACCCCTGTCATCACAATGCTCCATGAGACGTATCATCACAATGATCCATGCCCCTTGTCATTACAGTGCTCCATGATGCTTGTCACCAGAATTATCCATGGTCTTCTCATCACAGTGCTCCACGGTCTTGCCATCACAATGCTCCATGCCCTGGTCATCACAATTCTCCACGTCCTTGTCATCACAATGCTCCATGACAGTTCTCGTCACAATGTTACATGCTCTTGTCATCACAATTCTCCATGCACTTGTCATCGAAATGCCCCCTGACCCCTGTCATAGCAAGCCCCATGCCTTTGTCATCACAATGCTTCACGACATTTTCATCAAAATTCTCAATGGCCGTTGTCATCACAATGCTCCATGCCCTTGTCATCACAATGCTCCATGACCCTTGTCATCACAATGCTCCAAGCCTTTGTCATCACAATGCTCCATTACCTTTGTCATCACAATCCTCCATAACACTTGGCATCACAATGCTCCATGCCATTGTCATCACAATGGTACATGAAATATGCCATCACAATGCTCCCTGACACCTGTCTTCACCATACTCCATGACCTTGTCATCAAAATGATCCATGCCCTTGTCATCACAATGTGCCATGCCCACTGTCAACACAATTATCCATGAAACTTTTCAGACCAATGCTCCATGCCCCTGTCATCACAATGCTACATGACCCCAGTCATCACAATGCTCCGTGTGTCCCGTCATCACAAGGCTTCATGACTTGTGTCATCACAATGGTCAATGCCTTCATCATCACAATGCTCTGTGAAATTTGTCACCACAATGCTCCATGACCTTTTCATCACAGTGCAGATACGTCCATGAGTGCAAGTGCCCTATGCTCTGTAACTCATCTTTTAGATGTTTTAGCAAACACAATACACTTCTCCAGAGTGGCCGTTGGCAAATTACATTTCCACTATCAGCCTCACAGGGCTCCCTTTTCTCCTCGCCCTGTCCTGCATTTCTGGTGTTTACACTTTATGTGCATGGCCCTTCTGACTGATGTGAAGTGATACATTTTGTAGTATTAATTTCCAGTGCCCACCTGTTTGGTTGGATAAAAAGTGTGTATGGCCTTTACTTGAATATATTCGGAAATAATTGCATACGCCCTTTTGGGCCAAGTGCATCATTGGCGATGTTCAGCCCCTTTTCTTGTGTTTTAATGGGGAGTCCTTTCTACCTCTTCAAATCTGTTTCCTGCCACTCTGCCTTGCTTACAACTCCTTTTCTGTGACTTACCTCAAGACATTTTTCGACGATAGATATTTTCAACTCTGCAGTTTCATGAATTTTAGTGCCCCTGAGTTCCATTTTTCAACTTGTGTTTTTGGAAACTGGACACAAAACAGCGGGATTTCCTCTAGCCCTATTCTGTTTCCGTGGGCAATTCTAGCCTTTGATGAATTTGTCTTCCAGATTGGAAATTAGAGTGGCATGTTCCTGTCCGAACAACTAAGACTTGTCTCTAAATTTTTCTCATCCTTCCGCTTCATCCTCTGGACAAATTCCAAACTGTGTGCAACAGGATGTTGACGGTGCTGATATCCCCAAGTGAGGAGATTGTTAGGAAAGATGCTGGAGGGGTGAACCCGAGCACCAGACAATGAGGAGATGAGGTGCCTTTTCCAAACTCTTTCCGAACAAATGGTGTACCATCCTCTAGGTGTGACAGGCATGTTTTAGCTGTAGGAAGGGTCCAGTGCATGGAAGGAGAACACCAGGGATTTTTCCAAATCAGTGCCTCCCCGTACCCCAAACTGGGGAATTTTTAAGCTACGGCTACACGTATGTCCATTAAGGGCCTTGGGAAATAGGCAGAGCCCAAACTTTAGATGATTGAAATCTTCAGGGTCAGAAGTGCTCACCATCGGCCTTGCTTAGGTTACATTTTATCTGTCTTTGATAGACGATGTCACTAAAAATATCTATTCTTTTTCAGATTATTTCCCCTTATAGGTTATTGCAAAATATTCAGTGTAGTTCCCTGTGCTATACAGTAGTTCCTTGTTGATGATCTATTTTATACATAGCAGTGTGTATGTGTTAATCCCACACTGTTAATTTATCCCTTCTCCTACCTTTCCCCTTTGGTAATAATAAATTATAAGATTTTATACTTCTCAGAAATGGGGGAGCAGAAAGAGAGGTATCATTTTCAATGGAAAAGCATTCAAAACAAGATTGAAGCTTCAGCCATGAGTATTCGATGTACATCCATGGGAATAAATCACTTCATTTCTCTAATGTTGACCTGACAAATAAGACAGACGTCTTCACTGAACTTGCTTATAGTAAAGTGATGGAAATATCAAATGTAAGTCTTAGAAACATCTTATTTTACCCGAGCATTATACACTGCTCTATGTTAACTACAGTTTGGCTCACACATCTGTTCATTGAAGTTACAATGTTCTCAATTTCTGTTACTGATCCTCCAGAGTGGACCCCAACAGGAGTCCCCGTGCCCAGTGTCATTGGAGCCAACAGATCAAGACTGAGTTTGGTTCAGAAGCAAAGGAAACATTATTTTGAAAACAGAATGGAGAGGTGAGAGCGTGCACTCCCCCACGGGCTTTGGGCTGGGATGCTGTGTAGGGATCCCAGGAGCGTCACTGGGAGGGAGGGGATGGAGCTCTCGAGGGCTGGGTTGGCTGCAGCTCAGGCTCTATGCCGTGGAGTCTGCATGGGACCCCGCTAGCTGAGGTGTGGACCCAGCCATGCTGCACTACGAAATCGGGTCTGAAGTGCCGGGTGTGGGACCTCTGCATGCGGAACCCTAGGAGCACGTGAAATTAGACAAAGCACAAAGGAAAAGCAGGTTAGACTTTATTTTATTGCCCAGATTCTCTTTTTATCTCCCAGGAATTTTTAATGAACGTTGCCAGAGACGAACACCTCCTCTGCTTTTTGTTCTGTTCCTCATTCTTCGGGTTTTGAGGGTGCAGACCCCTCTTTTGTAACTGCTTCATGCTGTGGTGGGAGCCCTGATACTGCGGGGGAGGGGCAAAACGTCTCCCCACCAGCCTCCAGGTGAGGTTGATTGTCCCAAGGCCTCCTGCCTCACTTCTCATACGCCTGAGCACCTGCATTGGAAATGTTATAGATTCTAATGACCTTTAAGTGTCCAGGAGAGAGATGTGCAGAGATGCTGAGGTGGCAGGTTTCACCCCACCCCACATTTGTTCGGTGACCTTAGGCTGACGGTTTTTGCCAGCCTAGATTCTCTGACCAGTAGTCTGTGCTTTCTTTAATTAGGTCCCTGAATTAATGTACAAACAGCACCATGTGTCAGAACCCTGCCCGTGCAACTCCCAGACAGTCAAGGGTCAGTGGTGATCCAGGACCATGACGTCCACTGAGTCAACGGCCTTTAGAAGTAGCCAGCAGTCCAGCCAGTCATATTGGCCACCATCACCGCGGTGTCTGTAGGGTTTTCTATGGTGAAAGCGTGATATACGTTTCCCCCGCCAAGCTTATTAGCTCCCCTCTGGGTGCAGTAAGTCCTGCCAGCAGTAGTCTGCTCTTTCGGGGCACAGTCTTGTTGTTTTCTGAGAGAAACTCCAGGTCAAGTGATGGTCACACGAGTCATCTTGGGGGCCCGTTGCCCCCATTTGTCTCTCTGGAGGTTGGAGTTGGAGGGCCTCCTCACTCGAGGTCAATGTGTCCACAGAGCGACCCCTGCAACTTCAGGGCATGATGGGTGGTTAGGATCACGACGTGGGGTCCTTTTCCCTTAGGAGGGAGCTGGCCTTGCGGGCTGCTGATTTCTAGCTTTTTAGATACCCCAGTATCCTGGCCTGATGAGTCGGTGGGCAAAGCCCTTGGTGACCATAGTTTATCATACCTGAAGGGCATTCTTGTGTTGCTCCATTTCAAGTGGTCCCAGTGTTTGCACTAAGGCTCCAAGGGCAATTAACCTTTGACCGGGTATGTAAAGGTCAAAGGGTTTAGCTAAATTAGAGAGTTCCTGGGCAAGGGTCTGAATTGACTGCTCTTTCCATTCTTGAAAGGCTGCTTCTGGATTCTATTCAAAAGGATCATCATCTTTTCGTGTCAGTGTTTCAGGTAGAGGCCCAGCTATCAGACTCTAGTTAGGGATCCAGATGCAGAAAACCTTGGCCTCCCCAGGAACCCCTAAGCTGTCTTCTAGTTTTAGAAGAGGTAAGGCTGCAAATGGCTTCTTCCCTATCCTGGGATGCCTTTCTCTGAATATCTGTGAGAATGAAGCCCAGGCATGTCACCTGAGCCTGGGATATTTGAGCCTTTTTCTTGGACACCTTGTATCCTTTCTTGGCGAGGTAGTTCAGAGGCGTCTTTAGTAGGCCTGGCGATCAGAATGTCATCTGCATATTGAAGGAGGGTTCCCTTTTACAGAGGTAGAACTTTTAGGTCTTTAGAGGACATTTCCCCAATGATGGTGTGGGGATTTTTGAACCATTGGTGCAGGACGGCCCAGCAGTATTGCTTGTGTTGCATGTTGTGTCCTGCCACACACAAGCCAAAAATTCTTGTGACTCTGAGATGAATGGAATACAGAAGAAGGCATCATTGAAGTGTAATACAGAATGCCATGGCCTGGTGGATGGTAGAATGAGCAGCAGGGTGTAGGAAATAGGAGCTACTGGATGTATGCCCTCGGTGGCTTCACTGACTGTCCTGATATCCTTTACCAGGTCTCCAGCAGCCCATTGGGCTCTCGTTGTCAGGCCAATCCCAGGATATCGAGCTCAACTGGGCTGCATCCCGCACCCCACAGCCCACGGGGCTCTCGTGGTCAAGTCCCTCCCAGGGTATGGAGCTCACCTGTGCAGCTACCCAGCAGCCCATGGGGCTCTCATAGTCAGGCCCTTCCCAGGATACGGAACTCCCCTGGGCAGGTACCCCAGCAGGGCTGGACACACAGGAACTGTGCACATAGCCCACCTTGCAGAGAACCCCCAGCTCACCTGTCGCTCACAGCTGACAGAGAACACCTCCGAGCAGGACTTGAACTAACAAACAGCAGCTCTGACAGGTCTGTGACCCTGGCTATCACTCTGTGCAGCCTCTCTCTGCCTGGTCTTCCAGACACTTCCACTGCAGCCAGGGCACCAGGCCTCTATCTCCACCCACCATCATTCCTCTCCCTGACTCCTGGGTTCCTCTCATTAGGATACGGTCTTCTTGAAGTTGTTTTCCACTCATGGACCAGATAAAATGATAAGAAAACAAGCCGCAGCTGCAGCCCCTTGTCTATCCTGACTCTCAAGAGCCCACACGTGTTCCTTGGACCTAGCCCGTTTAGCAAGGTTCATTTTCTGCAACTGTGAGCCCCTGAGGGGTGAGGATTGGCTGATTTGGGCAGCCTGACACTGCCTGCCGGCCCTCCCCAGGTGTGCCTGTGTTGAGGTCAATATAAACACCTCTCCAGTCAGCAAGAGCCCCTGTAGCTGTGCCTGACACCATATTCTCTGCCCCGTCAGCAGTTTCTGGGCTTGGGTAGTGGTACGGAGGGAGAGGCCGTGGCTTTGTGGGTGGCCCAGTGTGAGTGGGGCTCTGCTGGACTTTCTTCAGGAGTTGCCAGGCTGCCACCTGCTAAAGAAGAGGATGTGTCACCCATACCTGCCACTGGAATTTCTCCCCAGGCAGAGGTGAGGAAGTAAAAAAGCAGTGGGGGCTGTGGCAGGAGGGGTATCTCAGGCAGGGAAATGAAAACCTTCCAGAAGAGCATCTGGGGCCAGGACCATCCTGGCTGGCCTGCAGGCACCAAGTCGGCCTGCGTGCTGTCGCTGGTGTGGCTCCACAGCCCTTCCTCTAGGCTTGCAAGTGCTTGTACATATTCAGGTGTTTTACCTGGAAAGGGTGGGAAGAGTTCAGCTGCAGCAGGACTGGGGCTCAGCTCACATTTACTCACAGACGCCTCGACACAGTCCCCCAGCTTTGCAATGAGGATGCTTCTTGTGGGGGGGAGTGCTGCTGAGTGCATGGGAGACGATTTCCCACCTCTGACCAACTTAAGAATTTTTTACCACTGGAGCAAGTGCCCTGATACGATTTTCCTCTGTATAACTGGTGGCTTCTGTTTTTTGTTTTTTTTTTTTGTTTTTTTTTTCTTTTTGGTTCAAGGTAGATTTTATTTATTCCTCTTTTTTTTTTAATTTGGAGATATAAACATGGAAATAATGCATTAATATAAAGACATCTATGCGAAGGGAAAAACTTTTTTTCTGTTTTATTTGATTAAATTTTATTTATTTATTTTTAATTTTTTAAAATTTATTTATTTCTTTTATACAGCAGGTTCTTATTGGATATCTATTTTATACATATAAGTGTGCACATGTGAATCCTAGTCTCCCAATTCATCCCACCACCACTCTCACATGGTGCTCCTCCCTTGGTGTCCATATGTTTGTTCTCTACATCTGTGTCTCTATCTCTGCCCTGCAAACCGGTTCATCCGTACCATTTTTCTAGGTTCCACATATATGCATTAATATACAATATTTGTTTTTCTCTTTCTGACTTACTTCACTCTGTATGACAGTCTCTAGATCAATCAAGGTCTCTACAAATGACCCAATTTCATTCCTATGTATGGCTGAGTAATATTCCATTGTATATATGTGCCAGATCTTCTTTATCCATTCATCTGTTGATGGACACTTATGTTGCTTCCATGTCCTGGCTATTGCAAATAGAGCTGCAATGAACATTTTTGTACATAACTCTTTTTGAATTATGGTTTTCACAAGGCAAATGCCCAGTAGTTGGATTGTTGTGTCGTATGGTACTTCTATTGTTAGTTATTTAAAGGAACCTCCGTACTGTTCTCCCTAGTTCCCATATCAATTTACATTCCCACCCACAGTGCAGGTGTGTTCCATTTTCTCCAATAAAGGCCTCTCCAGCATTTATTGTTTTCTAGATTTTTTTGATGATTGCCACTCTGACTGCTGTGAGGTGATACCTCACGGTAGTTTTGATTTGCATTTCTCTAATGATTAGTGATGTTCAGCATCCTTTCATGTGTTTCTTGGTAATCTGTATATCTTCTCTGGAGAAATGTCTATTTAGGTCTTCTGCCCGTTTTTGGATTGGGTTGTTTGTTTTTGTGATATTGAGCTACATGCGGTGCTTGTAAAGTTAGGAGATTAATCCTTTGTCAATTGCTTCATCTGAAAATATTTTCTCCCATTCTGAGGGTTGTTTTTGCATCTTGTTTATGTTTTCCTGTACTGTGTAAAAGCTTTTAAGTTTCATTAGGTCCCATTTGTTGATTTCTGTTTTTATTTCCATTTCTCTAAGTGGTGGGTCAAAAAGGATCTTGCTGTGATTTATGTCATAGAGTGTTCTGCCTATGGTTTCCTCTAAGTGTTTTATAGTGTCTGGTCTTATATTTAGATCTCTAATCAATTTAGAGTTTATTTTTGTGTATGGTGTTATGGAGTGTTCTAATTTCATTCTTTTATGTGTAGGGGTCCAGTTTTCCCAGCACCAATTACTGAAGAGACTGTCTTTTCTCCATTGTATATCCTTAGCTCCTTTGTCATAGATGAGATAGCCATAGGTATGTAGGTTTATCTCTGGGCTTTCTGTCCTGTTCCATTGATCTGTGTTTATACCAATCTACATACACTTGATTCCATTATGGAGACATATAAATACATAGGTTTCAATGTTATTACCAGTCAGATATATTCCTCTTCAGTGAATAGGGTGTTTTGTGTCCAGTTCATTGAGAAAGGAGTAGGTCTTGTCTATTACATATTTGGTATATGGAATGGGATCTGTGCTAATTACAAACTCTGCTTTTACACATCACCCCACGTCACCTTTCCCCTTAAGGAGGCATAAGTGTGTTTTCTAAATGTGTAACTCTGTTCTCTTTTGAAATTCAGTTCATGTGTAGCCATGTTTACATTCCCTCTATAAGTGATATATTACAATAAGTTTCTTTTACTTTGTGGCTCATTTCACTTAGCATCATCATACCTAAAGCCACTCATTAAGCTGCTATTGGCCTTATGACATTGATTTTATGTCTGAGTGACATTCCATTGTATATAAGTACCACAACATCTATATCCATTTTTTTTCCTTTCCTGGGATATTTAAAGTGTACTGAAGTCGAGGTTTTTGTAAACAGAGCAGCCCTAAAGTTTGGGCTGGCTATGTGTTGTGGATTTTTAGTTTTCCCAAAATACACGCCCATGAATGGAAGTGTGCTATGCTCTGTAGCTCTGTTTTAGAAAACAACATACAGTTCTCCAGAGAGGCTGTTGGCAATTTACATCCTGTCCATCGGCATAACCAGGCTCCCTTTTCTCCATGGCCTGTCCTGCATTTGTGGTTTTTACACTATTTTGGATGGCCCTTTTGACTGGAGGTAAGGGACACTTCTATGTAGTGTGGATTTGCAATAGCTGATGGCTTGCTTGGCCAAAAAGGGCATATGCATATTTTCCCGAATATATTCAAGAAAATACACATAGTCCCTTTTCAGCCAAGGGCAACATTGTCGAAATTCTGTCGCTTTTCATGTGCTTTAAAGACGACTCCAATCTACCTCTTGAAATCTGTTTCCTTCAATTCTGCCTTGCATTCAAAGCCTCTTCACTGCCTTTCCTCAATATATTTCTGGATGATAGTTGTCCTTCATAACTCTGCAAGTTTGTGAATTGCTGTGCCCCTGATTTCCATTTTTCAACTCGCCTCTTTGTGAGCTGGCTGTAATACCGCAGGATGGCTTTAGGCCCTACTCTGTTTCCAGGACTTCAGGCTGAGCCTTTGTTAATTCTTCTTCCTGATGGGAAACTAGAGTGACATGTGCCCATCCAAACACCTACAGCTAATCTCTCATTTATTTCCCCTCTTCCTGTTCATCCTCTGCACAATTTGCAAACTGTGCATAACTGGAGGGTAAAGGCACTGACACTCCAAGTGGGGAGATTTTTAGTAATGCAGATGGAATGGCGAAGCCGAGCACGACAAAAGGAAAAATGAGGTACCTTTTAGAAAACTTTCCCAATTACACAGTGTACCATCCACTGGGTTTCCCATGCATGTTTTAAGTGTAGGAAGATTCCCTTAAACCTGGAGAGTTGGGACCACTAGAATGGGTAGCACACAGTATTGCTCTAAGTGGTGTTCTTTTGTTCACACAACCTCAGCAATCTTGTCAGCCCCAAGTGTCCAGTCTTATGTCTCATCCAGCTGTGGGTGTAAAGGTGGTCAATCCAGGTTGCATCACAGGCCCTGAACGTAATTTTTAAGACTTTCTCACTGTTTCGCTCTTTTTGCATTTTGCTTTTGAAATTTATTTTTATAAGTGGGTTTAACTGAATTTCAGTGCTCTGTTCATGCCGTTATACACACACATCTTTCCTTTTTGGAGACATGAGAATACATATGTTTTAAAATACTGAGAGTCAGACATATTCCTTGCAATGAATATGGGGTGTTGAGTCCAGTTCATTGTGGCGGGATTAGGTGTTGTCTATTACATACTTGGTTTATGTAACGGTATCTGTGCTAATTTAAAAATGTGATTTTATGCATCACACCACCTCGGCTTTCCCATTAAAGAGGCAGAAGCTTGTTTTCTAAATTTGTGACTCCGTTGTGTTTGTAAATCAGTTCATGTGTAGCCATGTGTACATTCCCGCTATGAGTGATATCTTATGATAAGATTCGTTACTCTGGTATCTTTCCTAAATCAGTTCATGTGAGGCCATGTTTACAGGAACTTCATAACTGATATCTTATGATAAGTTTATTTTTCTGTGTGACTTATTTCACTTAGAATCATCGTACCTGAATCCACTCATTTTGCTGCTACTGGCCTTATGAAATTGATTTCATGACTGAGGGATATACCATCGTACGTAAGTACCACAATTTCTGGAACCATTTTTGTCTTTCCTGGGATATTTAAGGTATACCCAAGTTGAGGTTCTTGTAAGCAGTGAAGCCCTAAATTTTGTGGTGGCTCTGTCTTATTGATTTTCAGTTTTCCCATGGTATATTTCCTAGGCTGGAAGTGCCCTTGACTCTGTAGCTCTGTTGTTTACTTGTTTTAGGGAACACAATGCACTCCTCCAGAGAGGCAGTTCGCAATTTAAATCCCGCCCATCAGCATAACAAGGCTCCCTGTTCTCCAGGACCTGTCTTGCCTTTCTGGTTTTTACACAATTTGCAGATGTCCCTTTTGACCAGTGGGAAGGGATACTTCTTTGTAGTGCAGATTTGCATTGCCCGCTTGCTTGCTTGGCCAAAAAGGGTGTATGCGTGTTCTCCTGCATATATACAGGAGAAGACATATACACCCTTTTTGGGCAAGTGCATCATTGTCGAAGTTGTGCCCTCTTCCTGTGCTTTAAAGGCGATTCCAACATACCTCTTGAAATCTGTTTCCTGCTATACTGCCTCGCTTTCAAGTCCGCCTCGTTGCATTCCCTCAGCAGATTTTTGGGCGATAGTTGTCCTTTATTACTCTGCCAGTTTCTGAATTGCTGTGCCCCTGAGCTCCATTTTTAAATTCGTTTTTTGTGAGCAGACCGCAAGTCCAAAATTTTGGTTCAGGACCTATACTGGTTCCCGGCGCGTGGCTGAGACTTTGGTTAATTCTTCTTCCTGCCGGGCAATTAATGTGACATGTACCCGTCCAAATGCCTAACATCTACTCTCTCATTTGTTCTCCCTCTTCCCTTTCATCTTTGCCAAATTGGCAACTGTGCGAACCAGGAGGTTAAAGGGACTGTCTCTCCAAGTTCGCAGATTGATAGTAAAGCAGTTGGAAAGTCAAACTGGAGCACCAGGAGAGGGATTATTAGTTGAGTTTTAGAAACCTTTCTTATTCACAGTGTGTCCATTCTCTAGGTTTCCCGTAGATGTTATAGCTGTACTAATATTCCCTTCAACCTGGACAGTTGGGACCAATGGAATGGGTGCCACACATTATTGCTTTAAAGAGTCTGCATTAGCTCACCCAATCTCACCAATACTCTCAGTCCCAAGTGTCCAGCCTTATGCCACATCCAGCTGTCATTGTAGATAGGGTCATTCCAGGTTTCATCAGGGACCCTGAAAGAATTGTAAAGAATGTCCCTGTTTTATTGTTTTGTGTTTGAAATTCCATTTTAGAGTGGGTTTGAGCTTATTCTCACTGCTATGTTTATGCCAGTCTAGACACACTTGATTCCCTTACTGAGACATATCAATACATATGTTTTAAGATTCTTACTAGTCAGATATATTCCTCTGCAGGGAATATGTGGGGTTGAGTCCCTTTCACTTAAGAAGGTGTAGGAAATATCTATTCTGTATTTGGTTTTTAGAATGGTAGCTGTACTAATATCAAACTCTGGTTTTATGCATTACCCACCTCTCCTTTCCCTTTAACCGGGCATATGATTGTTTTCTAAATGTGAGAATCTCTTACATTCCTAACTCAGTTCCTGTGTAGCCATGTTTACAGGACCTACATAAGTGATATCTTATGATAAGATTCTTTTTCTGTGTGACTTATTTCACTTAGAATCATCGTACCTGAATCCACTCATTTTGCTGCTACTGGCCTTATGACATTGATTTCATGGCTGAGGGATAATCCATCGTACGTAAGTACCACAATTTTTTGATCCATTTTTATCTTTCCTGGGATATTTAAAGTGTACCAAAGTTGACATTTTTGTAAGCAGTGCAGCCCTAAATTTTGGGGAGTCTCTGTCTTTTTGATTTTCATTTTTCCCAAGGTATATTCCCTAGACTGGAAGTGCCCTTGGCTCAGTAGCTCTATTGTTTACTTGTTTTAGGGAACACAATGCACTCCTCCAGAGAGGCAGTTGGCAATTTACATCCCGCCCATCAGCATAAAAATGCTCCCTGTTCTCAAGGGCCTGTCTTGCCTTTCTGGTTTTTACACATTTTGAGGATGTCCCTTTTGACCAGTGGGAAGTGATACAACTTTGTAGTGCAGATTTGCATTGCCCGCTTGCTTGCTTGTCCAAAAAGGGTGTATGCGTTTTCTCCTGAATATATTCAAGGGAAAACGCATAAGCCCTCTTTGGCCAAGTGCATCATTGTCGTAGTTGTGTCCCTTTTCTTGTGCTTTAAAGCCGATTCCAATGTAACTCTTGAAATCTGTTTCCTGCTATTCTGCCTCGTTTCAAGTCCGCCTCGTTGCCTTCCCTCAAAAGATTTTTGGATGACAGTAGTCCTTTATTACTCTGCCAGTTTGTGAATTGCTGTGCCCCTGTTCTCCATTTTTCTACTCGTTTTTTGTGAGCTGAACCCAAGTCCAAAATTGTGATTCAGGACCTATACTGGTTCCCGGTGGGTGGCTGAGACTTTGGTTAATTCTTCTTCCTGCTGGAAAATTAGAGTGATATGTGCCTGTCCAAATGCCTAACAGCTACTCTCTCATTGGTTCTCCCTCTTCCCTTTCACCCACTGTCAAATTGGCAATCTGTGCGAACCAGGAGGTTAAAGCGGCTGTCTCTCCAAGCTGGAAGATTGATAGTAAAGCAGTTGGAAAGTCAAACCAGAGCACCAGGAGAGGGACTATTCATTGAGTTTTAGAGACCTTTCGTATTCACAGTGTGTCCATTCTCTAGGTTTCCCGTACATGTTATAGCTGTAGTAATATTCCCTTTAACCGGGAGACATGGGACCCATGGAATGGGTCCCATGCATTATTGCTTTAAAGTGTCTGCATTTGCTCACCCAATCTCACCAATCCTCTCAGTCCCATGTGTCCAGCCTTTTGCGACATCCAGCTGTCATTGTAGATATGGTCATTCCAGGTTTCATCAGAGACCCTGAAGGAATTGTAAAGAATTTCCCTGTTTTTTTGTTTTTCAAATTCCTTTTTATAGTGGGTTTGAGCTGATTCTCGCTACCATGTTTATGCCAGTCTAGACACACTTGATTCCCTTACGGAGACATATCAATACTTAGGTTTTAAGATTCTTACTAGTCAGATATATTCCTCTGTGGGAAATATGGGGTTTTGAGTCCCTTTCACTGAGGAAGGGGTAGGTCTTGTCTATTCCATAGTTGGTTTTGGAACGCTACCAGTGCTTATATCAATCTCTGGTTTTATGCATCACCCCACCTCTCCTTCCCCCTTAAGCAGGCATAAGAGTGTTTTCTAAATGTGAGACTCTGTTCTCTTTCCTAACTCAGTTCATGTGTAGCCATGTTTACAGGATCTTCATAAGTGATATCTTATGATAAGTTTCTTTTTCTGTGTGACTTATTTCACTTAGAATCATCGTATATAAATCCACTCATTTTGCTGCTACTGGTCTTATGACATTGATTTCATGGCTGAGGGATATTCCGTCTTACGTAAGTACCACAATTTTTTGAACAATTTTTATCTTTCCTGGGATATTTAAGGTGTACCCAAGTTGAGGTTATTGTAAGCAGTGCAGCCCTAAATTTGGGTTGGCTCTGTCTTATTGATTTTCAGTTTTCCCAAGGTATATTCCCCAGACTGGTAGTTCCCTTGGCTCTGTAGCTCTGTTGTTTACATGTTTTAGGGAACACAATGCACTCCTCCAGTGAGGCATTTGGCAATGTACATCCCGCCTATCAGGATAACAAGGCTCCCTGTTCTCCAGGGTCGGTCTTGCCTTTCTGGTTTTTACCCATTTTGTGGATGTCCCTTTTGCCCGGTGGGAAGTGATACTTCTTTGTTGTGCAGATTAGCATTGCCTGCTTGCTTGCTGGCCAAAGAGGGCGTATGCGTTTTCCCCTGCATATATTCAGGAGAAAATGCATAAGCTCTTTTTGGCCAAGTGCATCATTGTCGAAGTTGTGCCCCTCTTCATGTGCTTTACAGGTGATTCCAACGTACCTCTTGCAATCTGTTTCCTGCTATTCTGCCTCACTTTCAAATCCGCCTCGTTGCCTTCCCTCAACAAATTTTTGAATGATAGTTGTCCTTTATTACTTTGCCAGTTTGTGAATTGCTGTGCCCTTGAGCTCATTTTTCAACTCGTTTTTTTGTGAGCTGAACGCATGTGCAAAATTTTGGTTCAGGACCTACACTGGTTTCTGGTCGGTGGTTGCAACTTTGGTTCATTCTTCTTCCTGCCGGGAAATTAGAGTGACATATGCCCGTCCAAATGCCTAACAGCTACTCTCTCATTGGTTCTACCTCTTCCCTTTCATCCTCTGCCAAATTGGCAACCTGTGAGAACAAGGAGGTTAAATGGGCTGTCTCTCGAAGTTGGGAGATTGATAGTAAACCAGTTGGAAACTCAAACTGGAGCACGAGGAGAGGGATTATTCGTTGAGTTTTAGAAACATTTTGTATTCACAGTGTGTCCATTCTCTATGTTTCCCGAACATGTTATAGCTGTAGTTATATTCCCTTCAACCTGGAGAGATGGGACCCATGGAATGGGTGTCATGCATTATTGCATTAAAGGGTCTGCATTTGCTCACCCAATCTCACCAATACTCTCAGTCCCAAGTGTCCAGGCTTATGCCACATCCAGCTGTAATTTTAGACAGGGTCATTCCAGGTTTCATCAGAGACCCTGAAGGAATTGTAAAGAATTTCCCTGTTTTTTGGTTTTGTTTTTGAAATTCCTTTTTATAGTGGGTTTGAGCTGATTCTCGCTGCCGTGTTTATGCCAGTCTAGACACACTTGATTCCCTTACAGAGACATATCAATACATAGGTTTTAAGATTCTTACTAGTCAGATATATTCCTCTGCGGGAAATATGGGGTTTTGAGTCTCTTTCACTGTGGAAGGTATAGGTAGGTCTTGTCTACTCCATAGTTGGTTTTTGGAACGGTACCTGTGTTATATCAAACTGTGGTTTTATGCATCACCCCACCTCTCCTTCCCCCTTAAGCAGGCATAAGAGTGTTTTCTAAATGTGAGACTCTGTTCTCTTTCCTAACTCAGTTCATGTGTAGCCATGTTTACAGGAACTTCATAAGTGATATCTTATGATAAGCTTCTTTATCTCTGTGACTTATTTCACTTAGAATCATCGTACCTGAATCAACTCATTTTGCTGCTACTGGTCTTATGACATTGAATTCATGGCTGAGGGATAGTCCATCGTACGTAAGTACCACAATTTTTTGAACCATTTTTATATATCCTGGGATATTTAAGGTGTACCCAAGTTGAGGTTCTTGTAAGCATTGTAGCCCGTAATTTGGGGGTGGCTCTGTCTTATTGATTTTCAGTTTTACCAAGGTATATTCCCTAGACTGGAAGTGTCCTTGGCTCTGTAGCTCTTTTGTTTACTTGTTTTGGGAACACAATGCACTCCTCCAGAGAGGCAGTTGGCAATTTACATCCTGTCCATCAGCATAAAAATGCTCCCTGTTCTCCAGGAGCAGTCTTGCCTTTCTGGTTTTTACCCATTTTGTGGATGTCCCTTTTGATCGGTGGGAAGTGATACTTCTTTGTAGTGCAGATTTGCATTGCCCACTTGCTTGTTTAGCCAAAAAGGGTGTATGCATTTTCTGCTGAATATATTCAGGAGAAAACGCATACGCCAATTTTGGCCAAGTGCATCATTGTCGAAGTTGTGCCCATCTTTCTGTGCTTTAAAGACGATTCCAACATACCTCTTGAAATCTGTTTCCTGCTATTCTGCCTCGCTTTCAAGTCCACTTCGTTGCCTTTCATCAACAGATTTTTGGACGGTAGTTGTCCTTTATTATTCTGCCTGTTTGTGAATTGCTGTGCTCCAGAGATCCATTATTTAACCCGTTTTTTGTGACCTGAATGCAAGTCCAATATTTTGGTTCAGGACCTATACTGGTACCCGGTGGGTGGCTGAGGCTTTGGTTAATTCTTCTTGTCCCGGGAAACAAGAGTGACATGTGCCCGTCCAAATGCCTAACAGCTACTCTCTCATTGTTTCTCCCTCTTCCGTTTCATCCCCTGCCAAATTGGCAACTTGTGTGAAACAGGAGGTTAAAGGGGTTGTCTCTCCAAGTTGGGAGATTAATAGTAAAGCAGTTGGAAAGTCAAACAGGAACACCAGGAGAGGGACTATTCGGTGAGTTTTAGAGACCTTTCGTATTCACAGTGTGTCCATTCTCTAGGTTTCCCGTACATGTTATAGCTGTAGTAATATTCCCTTCACTCTGGAGAGTTGGGACCCATGGAATGGGTGCCATGCATTATTGATTTAAAGGGTCTGCATTTGCTCACCCAATCTCACCAATCCTCTCAGTCCCATGTGTCCAGCCTTATACCACATCCAGCAGTCGTTGTAGATAGGGTCATTCCAGGTTTCATCAGAGACCCTTAAGGAATTGTAAAGAATTTCCCTGTTTTTTTGTTTTCTTTTTGAAATTCCATTTTATAGTGTGTTTGAGCTGATTCTCACTGTCATGTTTATGCCAGTCTAGACATACTTGATTCCATTATGGGGACATATCAGTACATAGGTTTTAAGTTTCTGACTAGTAAGTTATATCCCTCTGTATGGAATATGGGGAGTTGAGTCCCTTTCACTGAGGAAGGTGTAGTTCTTGTCTATTCCATATTTGGTTTTTGGAACGGTACCTGAACTAATATCAAAATCTGGTTTAATGCATCACCCCACCTCTCCTTCCCCCTTAAGCAGGCATAAGAATATTTTCTAAATGTCAAACTCTTTTCTCTTTCCTAAGTCAGTTCATGTGTAGCCATGTTTACAGGAACTTTATAAGTGATATATTATGATAAGTTTATTTCTCTGTGTGACTTATTTCACTTAGAATCATCGTGCCTGAATCCACTCATTTTGCTGCTACTGGTCTTATGACATTGATTTCATGGCTGGGGGATATTCCAACGTATGTAAGTACCACAATTTTTTGAACCATTTTTATGTTTCCTGGGATATTTAAGGTGTAGACAAGTTGAGGTTTTTTTAAGAAGTGCTGCCCTAAATTATGGACTGGCTCTGTCTTATTGATTTTCGGTTTGCCCAAGGTATATTCCCTAGACTGGAAGTGCCCTTGGCTCTGTAGCTCTGTTGTTTACTTGTTTTAGGGAACACAATTCAATCACCCAGAGAGGCAGTTGACAACTTACATCCCGCCCATCAGCATAACAATGCTCCCTGTTCTCCAAGGCCTGTCTTACCTTTCTGGTTTTTACCCATTTTGTGGATGTCACTTTGGAACGGTGGGAAGTGATACTTCTTTTTAGTGCATATTTGAATTGCCCACTTGCTTGCTTGGCCAAAAAGGGCGTATGCGTTTTTTCCTTCATATATTCAGGAGAAAATGCATATGCCCTTTTTGGCCAAGTTCCTCAGTGTCGAAGTTGTGCCCCTCTTCTTGTGCTTTACAGACGATTCCAACGTACATCTTGAAATCTGTTTCCTGCTATTCAGCCTGAATTTCAATTCCACCTCGTTGCCTTCCCTGAACAGATTTTTGAATGATAGTTTTCCTTTATTACTCTGCCAGTTTGTGAATTGCTGTGCCCTTGAGCTCCATTTATCAACTCGTTTTTTGTGAGCTGAACGCATGTCCAAAATTTTGGTTCAGGACCTATATTGGTTCCCGGTTGGTGGCTACGACTTTGGTTAATTCTTCTTCCTGCCGGGAAACAAGAGTGACATGAGCCCGTCCAAATGCCTAACAGCTACTCTCTCATTTGTTCTCCCTCTTCCCTTTCATCCTCTGCCAAATTGGCAACCTGTGTGAAACAGGAGGTTAAAGGGGCTGTCTCTCCAAGTTAGGAGATTGATAGTAAAGCAGTTGGAAAGTCAAACAGGAGCACCAGGAGAGGGACTATTCGTTGAGTTTTAGAAAATTTTCGTATTCACAGTGTGTCCATTCTCTAGGATTCCCGTACATGTTATAGCTGTAGTAATATTCCCGTCCACCTGGAGAGTTGGGACACATGGAATTGGTGTCATGCATTATTGCTTTAAAGGGTGTGCATTTGCTCACCCAATCTCACCAATCCTCTCAGTCCCATATGTCCAGCCTTATGCCACATCCAGCTCTCATTGTAGATAGGGTCATTCCAGGTTTCATCAGAGACACTGAAGGAAATGTAAAGAATATCCCTTTTTTTGTTGTTTTTCAAATTCCTTTTTATAGTGGGTTTGAGCTGATTCTCACTGCCATGTTTATGCCAGTCTAGAAACACTTGATTCCCTAACGGAGACATATCAATACATAGGTTTTAAAATTCTTACTAGTCAGATATATTCCTCTGTGGGAAATATGGGGTTTTGAGTCCCTTTCACTGAGGAAGGTGTAGGTCTTGTCTATTCCATAGTTGGTTTTTGGAACAGTACATGTGCTTATATCAAACTCTTGTTTTATGCATCACCCCAGCTCTCCTTCCCCGTTAAGCAGGCATAAGAGTGTTTTCTAAATGTGAGACTCTGTTCTCTTTCCTAACTCAGTTCATGTGTAGCCATGTTTACAGGGTCTTCCTAAGTGATATCTTATGATAAGTTTCTTTTTCTGTGTGACTTATTTCACTTAGAATCATCGTACCTGAATCCACTCATTTTGCTGCTACTGGTCTTATGACATTGATTTCATGGCTGAGGGATATTCCATTGTATGTAAGTAACATAAATTTTTGAACCGTTTTTATCTTTCCTGTTATATTTAAGGTGTCCCCAAGTTCAGGTTCTTGTAAGCAGTGCAGCCCTAAATTTTGGAATGGCTCTGTCTTATTGATTTTCAGTTTCCCCAAGATATATTCCCTAGACTGGAAGTGCTCTTGACTCTCTAGCTCTGTTGTTTATTGGTTTAGGGAACACAAGGCACTCCTCAAGAGAGGCAGTTGGAAATTTACATCCTGCCCATCAGCATAACAATGCTCCCTGTTCTCCAGGGCCTGTCTTGAATTTCAGGATTTTACACATTTTGTGGATGTCCCTTTTGACAGGTGGGAAGTGATACTTCTTTGTAGTGCACATTTGCATTGTCTGCTTGCTTGCTTGGCCAAAAAGGGCGTATGCGTTTTCTCCTGCATATATTCAGGAGAAAATGCATACGCATTTTTGGCCAAGTGCATCATTGTGGAAGTTGTGCCCCTCTTCCTGTGCTTTAAAGGCGATTCCAACGTACCTCTTGAAATCTGTTTCCTGCTATTCTGCCTCGCTTTCATGTCCGCCTCGTTGCCTTCCCTCAACAGATTTTTACACGATAGATTTCCTTTATTACTCTGCCAGTTTGTGAATTGCTTTGCCTCTGAGCTCAATTATTTAACTTGGTTTTTGTGAGCTGAACGCAAGTCCAATATTTTGGTTCAGGACGTATACTGGTTCCCAGTGGGTGGCTGAGACTTTAGTTAATTCTTCTTCCTCCGGGAAATAAGAGTGACATGTGCCCGTCCAAATACCTAACAGCTACTCTTTCATTGGTTCTCCCACTTCCCTTTCATCCTCTGCCAAATTGGCAACCTGTGAGAACCAGGAGGTTAAAAGTGCAGTCTCTCCAAGCTGGGAGATTGATAGTAAAGCAGTTGAAAAGTCAAAGCGTAGCACCACGAGAGGTTCTATTCGTTGATATTTAGAGACCTTTTGTATTCACAGTGTGTCCATTCTCTAGGTTTCCCATACATGTTATAGCTGTAGTAATATTCCCTTCACCCTGGAGAGTTGGGACCCATGGAATTGGTACCATGCATTATTGCTTTAAAGGGTCTGCCTTTGCTCACCCAATCTTACCAATCCTCTCATTCCCATGTGTCCAGCCTTATGCCACATCCAGCTGTCGTTGTAGATAGGGTCATTCCAGGTTTCATCAGAGACCCTGAAGGAATTGTAAAGAATTTCCCTGTTTTTTGTTTTGTTTTTGATAGTCCTTTTTATAGTGCATTTGAGCTGATTCTCGCTGCCATGATTATGCCAGTCTAGAAACACTTGATTCCCTTACAGAGACATATCAATACATAGGTTTTAAGATTCTTACTAGTCAGATATATTCCTCTGCGGGAAATATGGGGTTTGAGTTCCTTTCACTGATGAAGGTGTAGGTCTTGTCTATTCTATAGTTGGTTTTTGGAACGGTACCTGTGCTTATATCAAACTCTGGTTTTATGCATCACCCCACCTCTCCTTCCCCCTTAAGTAGGCATAAGAGTGTTTCCTAAATGTGAGACTCTGTTCTCTTTCCTAACTCAGTTCATGTGTAGCCATGTTTACAGGATCTTCATAAGTGATATCTTATGATACGGTTCTTTTTCTGTGTGACTTATTTCACTTAGAATCATCGTACCTGAATCCAGTCATTTTGCTGCTACTGGTCTTAAGACATTGATTTCTTGGCTGATGGATATTCCATCGTACGTAAGTACCAAAATTTTTTGAACCATTTTTATATTTCCTGGAATATTTAAGTTGAACCCAAGTTGAGGTTCTTGTAAGCAGTGCAGCTTTAAATTTTGGGGTGGCTCTGTCTTATTGATTTTCAGGTTTCCCAAGGTATATTCCCTAGACTGGAAGTGTCCTTGGCTGTGTAGCTCTGTTGTTTACTTGTTTAGGGAACACAGTGCACTCCTCCAGAGAGGCAGTTGGCAATTTACATCCCGCCCAACAGCATAAAAAGGCTCCCTGTTCTCAAGGGCCTGTCTTAAAATTCTGGTTTTTACCCTTTTTGTGGATGTCCCTTTGGACCGGTGGGAAGTGATACTTCTTTGTAGTGCATACTTACATTGTCCGCTTGCTTGCTTGGCCAAAAGGGGCGTATGCATTTTCTCCTGAATATACTCAGGAGAAAACGCATACACCCTTTTTGGCCAAGTGCATCATTGTCGAAGTTGTGCCCCTCTTCCTGTGCTTTAAAGGCGATCCCAATGTACCTCTTGGAATCTGTTTCCTGCTATTCTGACTCACTTTCAAGTTCACCTCGTTGCCTTCCCTTAACACATTTTTGGATGATAGTTGTCCTTTATTACTCTGCCAGTTTTTGAATTGCTCTGCCCTATAACTCCATTTTTTAACTCATTTTTTTGTGAGCTGAACGTCAGTCCTATATTTTGGTTCAGGACCTATACTTGTTCCTGGTGGGTGGCTGAGACTTTGGTCAATTCTTCTTCCTCCCGGGAAATAAGAGTGACATATGCCCGTCCTAATGCCTAATAGCTACTCTCTCATTGGTTCTCCCTCTTCCCGTTCATTCTCTGCGAAATTGGCCACCTGTGCGAAACAGGAGGTTAAAGGTGCTCTCTCTGCAGGTTGGGAGATTGATAGTAAAGAGGTTGGAAAGTCAAACCGGAGCACCAGGAGAGGGACTATTAGTTGAATTTTAGAGACCTTTCATATTCACAGTGTGTCCATTCTCTAGGTTTCCCATACATGTTATAGCTATAGTAATATTCCCTTCAACCTGGAGAGTTGGGACCCATGGAATGGGTGCCATGCATTATTGCTTTAAAGGGTCTGCGTTTGCTCACGCAATCTCACCAATTCTCTCAGTCCCATGTGTCCAGCCTTATGCCACATCCAGCTGTCGTTGTAGATAGGGTCATTCCAGGTTTCATCAGAGACCCTGAAGGAATTGTAAAGAATTTCCCTGTTTTTTGTTTTGTTTTTGATAGTCCTTTTTATTGTGCATTTGAGCTGATTCTCGCTGCCATGATTATGCCAGTCTAGAAACACTTGATTCCCTTACAGAGACATATCAATACATAGGTTTTAAGATTCTTACTAGTCAAATATATTCCTCTGCGGGAAATATGGGGTTTGAGTCCCTTTCACTGATGAAGGTGTAGGTCTTGTCTATTCTATAGTTGGTTTTTGGAATGGTACCTGTGCTTATATCAAACTCTGGTTTTATGCATCACCCCACCTCTCCTTCCCCCTTAAGCAGGCATAAGAGTGTTTTCTAAATGTGAGACTCTGTTCTCTTTCCTAACTCAGTTCATGTGTAGCCATGTTTACAGGATCTTCATAAGTGATATCTTATGATACGGTTCTTTTTCTGTGTGACTTATTTCACTTAGAATCATCGTACCTGAATCCAGTCATTTTGCTGCTACTGGTCTTAAGACATTGATTTCTTGGCTGATGGATATTCCATCGTACGTAAGTACCAAAATTTTTTGAACCATTTTTATATTTCCTGGAATATTTAAGTTGAACCCAAGTTGAGGTTCTTGTAAGCAGTGCAGCTTTAAATTTTGGGGTGGCTCTGTCTTATTGATTTTCAGGTTTCCCAAGGTATATTCCCTAGACTGGAAGTGTCCTTGGCTGTGTAGCTCTGTTGTTTACTTGTTTAGGGAACACAGTGCACTCCTCCAGAGAGGCAGTTGGCAATTTACATCCCGCCCAACAGCATAAAAAGGCTCCCTGTTCTCAAGGGCCTGTCTTAAAATTCTGGTTTTTACCCTTTTTGTGGATGTCCCTTTGGACCGGTGGGAAGTGATACTTCTTTGTAGTGCATACTTACATTGTCCGCTTGCTTGCTTGGCCAAAAAGGGCGTATGCATTTTCTCCTGAATATACTCAGGAGAAAACGCATACACCCTTTTTGGCCAAGTGCATCATTGTCGAAGTTGTGCCCCTCTTCCTGTGCTTTAAAGGCGATCCCAACGTACCTCTTGGAATCTGTTTCCTGCTATTCTGCCTCACTTTCAATTTCACGTCGTTGCCTTCCCTTAACACATTTTTGGATGATAGTTGTCCTTTATTACTCTGCCAGTTTTTGAATTGCTCTGCCCTATAACTCCATTTTTTAACTCATTTTTTTGTGAGCTGAACCTCAGTCCTATATTTTGGTTCAGGACCTATACTTGTTCCCGGTGGGTGGCTGAGACTTTGGTCAATTCTTCTTCCTCCCGGGAAATAAGAGTGACATATGCCCGTCCTAATGCCTAATAGCTACTCTCTCATTGGTTCTCCCTCTTCCCGTTCATTCTCTGCGAAATTGGCCACCTGTGCGAAACAGGAGGTTAAAGGTGCTCTCTCTGCAGGTTGGGAGATTGATAGTAAAGAGGTTGGAAAGTCAAACCGGAGCACCAGGAGAGGGACTATTAGTTGAATTTTAGAGATCTTTCATATTCACAGTGTGTCCATTCTCTAAGTTTCCCATACATGTTATAGCTATAGTAATATTCCCTTCAACCTGGAGAGTTGGGACCCATGGAATGGGTGCCATGCATTATTGCTTTAAAGGGTCTGCGTTTGCTCACGCAATCTCACCAATCCTCTCAGTCCCATGTGTCCAGCCTTATGCCACATCCAGCTGTCGTTGTAGATAGGGTCATTCCAGGTTTCATCAGAGACCCTGAAGGAATTGTAAAGAATTTCCCTGTTTTTTTGTTTTGTTTTTGAAATTCCTTTTTATAGTGGGTTTGAGCTGATTCTCACTGCCATGTTTATGCCAGTCTAGACACACTTGATTCCCTTATGGGGACATATCAATACATAGGTTTTAAGATTCTTACTAGTCAGATATATTCCTCTCTGGGAAATTTGGGGTTTTGAATCCCTTTCACTGAGGAATGTGTAGGTCTTCTCTATTCCATGTTTGGTTTTTGGAAAAGTACATGTGCTTATATAAAACTCTGGTTTTATGCATCACCCCACCTCCTTCCCTCTTAATCAGGCATAAGAGTGTTTTCTAAATGTGAGACTCGGTTCTCTTTCCTAACTCAGTTCATGTGTAGCCATGTTTACAGGATCTTCATAAGTGATATCTTATGATAAGCTTCTTTTTCTGTGTGACTTATTTCACTTAGAATCATCGTACCTGAATCCACTCATTTTGCTGCTACTGGTCTTATGAGATTGATTTCATGGCTGAGGGTTACTCCATCGTACGTAAGTACCACAATTTTTTGAAACATTTTTATCTTTCCTGTGATATTTAAGGGGTACCAAAGTTGAAGTTCTTGTTAGCAGTGCAGCCCTAAATTTGGGGGGTGGCTCTGTCTTATTGATTTTCAGTTTTCCCAAGGTATATTCACTAGACTGGAAGTGCCCTTGGCTCTGTAGCTCTGTTGTTTACTTCTATTAGGGAACACAATGCACTCCTCCAGTGAGTCAGTTGGCAATTTACATCCCGCCCATCAGCATAACAAGGCTCCCTGTTCTCCAGGGCCTGTCTTGCCTTTCTGGTATTTACACATTTTGTGGATGTCCCTATGGACCGGTGGGAAGTGATACTTCTTTGTAGTGCACATTTGCATTGTCTGCTTGCTTGCTTGGCCAAAAAGGGCGTATGCGTTTTCTCCTGCATATATTCAGGAGAAAATGCATACGCATTTTTGGCCAAGTGCATCATTGTGGAAGTTGTGACCCTCTTCCTGTGCTTTAAAGGCGATTCCAACGTACCTCTTGAAATCTGTTTCCTGCTATTCGGCCTCACTTTCAAGTCTACTTCGTTGTCTTCCCTCAACAGAATTCTGGACGATAGTTGCCCTTTATTACTCTGCCAGTTTATTAATTGCTCTGTCGCTGAGCTCCATTTTTCAACTCGTTTTTTGTGAGCAGAATGCAAGTCCAAAATTTTGGTTCAGGACCTATACTGGTTACTGGTAGGTGGTTGAGACTTTGGTTAATACTTCTTCCTGCCGGGAAATTAGAGTGACATGTGCCCGTCCAAATGCCTAACAGCTACTCTCCAATTGGTTCTCCCACTTCCCTTTCATCCTCTGCCAAATAGGCAACCAGTGAGAACCAGGAGGTTAAAGGGGCTGTCTCTCCAAGTTGGGAGATTGATAGTAAAGCAGTAGGAAAGTCAAACCGGAGCACCAGGAGAGGGACTATTCATTGAGTTTTAGAGACCTTTCGTATTCAGAGTGTGTCCATTCTCTAAGTTTCCCATACATGTTATAGCTGTAGTAATATTCCCTTCAACCTGGAGAGTTGGGACCCATGGAATGGGTGCCATGCATTATTGCTTTAAAGGGTCTGCGTTTCCTGACGTAATCTCACCAATCGTCTCAGTCCCAAGTGTCCAGCCTTATGCCATATCCAGCTGTCGTTGTAGACAGTTTCATCCCAGGTTTCATCAGAGACACTGAAGGAATTGTAAAGAATTTCCCTGTTTTTTTGTTTTGTTTTTGAAATTCCTTTTTATAGTGGGTTTGAGCTGATTCTCACTGCCATGTTTATGCCAGTCTAGACACACTTGATTCCCTTATGGGGACATATCAATACATAGGTTTTAAGATTCTTACTAGTCAGATATATTCCTCTCTGGGAAATTTGGGGTTTTGAATCCCTTTCACTGAGGAATGTGTAGGTCTTCTCTATTCCATGTTTGGTTTTTGGAAAAGTACATGTGCTTATATAAAACTCTGGTTTTATGCATCACCCCACCTCCTTCCCTCTTAAGCAGGCATAAGAGTGTTTTCTAAATGTGAGACTCTGTTTTCTTTCCTAACTCAGTTCATGTGTAGCCATGTTTACAGGATCTTCATAAGTGATATCTTATGATAAGCTTCTTTTTCTGTGTGACTTATTTCACTTAGAATCATCGTACCTGAATCCACTCATTTTGCTGCTACTGGTCTTATGAGATTGATTTCATGGCTGAGAGTTACTCCATCGTACGTAAGTACCACAATTTTTTGAAACATTTTTATCTTTCCTGTGATATTTAAGGGGTACGAAAGTTGAATTTCTTGTTAGCAGAGCAGCCCTAAATTTGGGGGTTGGCTCTGTCTTATTGATTTTCAGTTTTCCCAAGGTATATTCACTAGACTGGAAGTGCCCTTGGCTCTGTAGCTCTGTTGTTTACTTCTATTAGGGAACACAATGCACTCCTCCAGTGAGTCAGTTGGCAATTTACATCCCGCCCATCAGCATAACAAGGCTCCCTGTTCTCCAGGGCCTGTCTTGCCTTTCTGGTATTTACACATTTTGTGGATGTCCCTATGGACCGGTGGGAAGTGATACTTCTTTGTAGTGCACATTTGCATTGTCTGCTTGCTTGCTTGGCCAAAAAGGGCGTATGCGTTTTCTCCTGCATATATTCAGGAGAAAATGCATACGCATTTTTGGCCAAGTGCATCATTGTGGAAGTTGTGACCCTCTTCCTGTGCTTTAAAGGCGATTCCAACGTACCTCTTGAAATCTGTTTCCTGCTATTCGGCCTCACTTTCAAGTCCACTTCGTTGTCTTCCCTCAACAGAATTCTGGACGATAGTTGGCCTTTATTACTCTGCCAGTTTATTAATTGCTCTGTCGCTGAGCTCCATTTTTCAACTCGTTTTTTGTGAGCAGAATGCAAGTCCAAAATTTTGGTTCAGGACCTATACTGGTTACTGGTAGGTGGTTGAGACTTTGGTTAATACTTCTTCCTGCCGGGAAATTAGAGTGACATGTGCCCGTCCAAATGCCTAACAGCTACTCTCCAATTGGTTCTCCCACTTCCCTTTCATCCTCTGCCAAATAGGCAACCTGTGAGAACCAGGAGGTTAAAGGGGCTGTCTCTCCAAGTTGGGAGATTGATAGTAAAGCAGTAGGAAAGTCAAACCGGAGCACCAGGAGAGGGACTATTCATTGAGTTTTAGAAACCTTTCGTATTCAGAGTGTGTCCATTCTCTAAGTTTCCCATACATGTTATAGCTGTAGTAATATTCCCTTCAACCTGGAGAGTTGGGACCCATGGAATGGGTGCCATGGATTATTGCTTTAAAGGGTCTGCATTTCCTGACGTAATCTCATCAATCATCTCAGTCCCAAGTGTCCAGCCTTATGCCATATCCAGCTGTCATTGTAGACAGTTTCATCCCAAGTTTCATCAGAGACACTGAAGGAATTGTAAAGAATTTCCCTGTTTTTTTGTTTTGTTTTTGAAATTCCTTTTTATAATGGGTTAGTGCTGATTCTCGCTGTCATGTGTATGCCAGTCTAGACACACTTGTTTCCCTTACGGAGACATAGCAATACATAGGTTTTAAGATTCTTACTAGTCAGATATATTCCTCTGCAAGAAATATGGGATTTTGAGTCCCTTTCACTGAGGAAGGTATAGGTAGGTCTTGTCTATTCCATACTTGGTTTTGGGACGGTACCTGTGCTTATATCAAACTCTGGTTTTATGCATCACCCCACCTCTCCTTCCCGCTTAAGCAGGCATAAGATTGTTTTCTAAATGTGAGACTCTGTACTCTTTCCTAACTCAGTTCATGTGTTGCCATGTTTACAGGATCTTCATAAGTGATATCTTATGATAAGCTTCTTTTTCTGTGTGACTTATTTCACTTAGAATCATCGTACCTGAATCCACTCATTTTGCTGCTACTGGTCTTATGACACTGATTTCATGGCTGAGAGATATTCCATCGTACGTAAGTACCACAATTTTTTGAACCATTTTTATGTTTCCAGGGATATTTAAGGTGTACACAAGTTGTGGTTGTTGTAAGCAGTGCAGCCCTAAATTTGGGGGTGGCTGTGTCTTATTGATTTTCAGCTTTCCCAAGGTATATTCCCTAGACTGGAAGTGCCCTTTGCTCTGTAGCTCTGTTGTTTACTTGTTTTAGGGAGCACAATGCACTCCTCCAGTGAGTCATTTGGCCATTTACATCCCGCCCATCAGCATAACACGGCTCCCTGTTCTCCAGGGCCTGTCTTGCCTTTCTGTTTTTTACCCATTTTGTGGATGTCCCTTTTGACTGGTGGGAAGTGATACTTCTTTGTAGTGCATATTTGCATTGCCCGCTTGCTTTCTTGGCCAAAAAGGGTGTATGCGTTTTCTCCTGCATATATTCAGGAGAAAATGCATATGCCCTTTTTGGCCAAGTGCATCATTCTCGATGTTGTGCCCCTCTTCCTGTGCTTTATAGGCGATTCCAACGTACATCATGAAATCTGTTTCCTGCTATTCAGCCTGAATTTCAAGTCCACTTCGTTGCCTTCCCTCAACAGATTTCTGGACGATAGTTGGCCTTTATTACTCTGCCAGTTTGTCAGTTGCTCTGCCCCTAAGCTCCATTTTTCAACTCGTTTTTTGTGAGCTGAACGCATGTCCAAAATTTTGGTTCACGACCTTTATTGGTTCCCGGTGGGTGGCTACAACTTTGGTTAATTCTTCTTCCTGCCGGGAAACAAGAGTGACATGTGCCCGTCCAAATGCCTAACAGCTACTCTCTCATTTGTTCTCCCTCTTCCCTTTCATCCTCTGCCAAATTGGCAACCTGTGTGAAACAGGAGGTTAACAGGGCGGTCTCTCCAAGTTGGGAGATTGATAGTAAAGCAGTTGGAAAGTCAAACCAGAGCACCAGGAGAGGGACTATTCGTTGAGTTTTAGAAAACTTTCGTATTCACAGTGTGTCCATTCTCTAGGATTCCCGTACATGTTATAGCTGTAGTAATATTCCCTTCAACCTGGAGAGTTGGGACCCATGGAATTGGTGTCATGCATTATTGTTTTAAAGGGTCTGCATTTGCTCACCCAATCTCACCAATCCTCTCAGTCCCATATGTCCAGCCTTATGCCACATCCAGCTCTCATTGTAGATAGGGTCATTCCAGGTTTCATCAGAGACCCTGAAGGAATTGTAAAGAATTTCCCTGTTTTTTTTTGTTTTGTTTTTGAAATTCCTTTTTATAGTGGGTTTGAGCTGATTCTCACTGCCATGTTTATGCCAGTCTAGACACACTTGATTCCCTTATGGGGACATATCAATACATAGGTTTTAAGATTCTTACTAGTCAGATATATTCCTCTGTGGGAAATATGGGATTTTGAATCCCTTTCACTGAGGAATGTGTAGGTCTTCTCTATTCCATGTTTGGTTTTTGGAACAGTACATGTGCTTATATAAAACTCTGGTTTTATGCATCACCCCACCTCTCCTTCCCTCTTAAGCAGGCATAAGTGTGTTTTCTAAATGTGAGACTCTGTTCTCTTTCCTAACTCAGTTCATGTGTAGCCATGTTTACAGGATCATCATAAGAGATATCTTATGATAAGCTTCTTTTTCTGTGTGACTTATTTCACTTAGAATCATCGTACCTGAATCCACTCATTTTGCTGCTACTGGTCTTATGACATTGATTTCATGGCTGAGGGATACTCCATCGTACGTAAGTACCACAATTTTTTGAAACATTTTTATCTTTCCTGTGATATTTAAGGGGTACCGAAGTTGACGTTCTTGTTAGCAGTGCAGCCCTAAATTTGGTGGGTGGCTCTGTCTTATTGATTTTCAGTTTTCCCAAGGTATATTCACTAGACTGGAAGTGCCCTTGGCTCTGTAGCTCAGTTGCTTACTTCTATTAGGGAACACAATGCACACCTCCAGTGAGTCAGTTGGCAATTTACATCCCGCCCATCAGCATAACAAGGCTCCCTGTTCTCCAGGGCCTGTCTTGCCTTTCTGGTATTTACACATTTTGTGGATGTCCCTATGGACCGGTGGGAAGTGATACTTCTTTGTAGTGCACATTTGCATTGTCTGCTTGCTTGCTTGGCCAAAAAGGGCGTATGCGTTTTCTCCTGCATATATTCAGGAGAAAATGCATACGCATTTTTGGCCAAGTGCATCATTGTGGAAGTTGTGACCCTCTTCCTGTGCTTTAAAGGCAATTCCAACTTACCCCTTGAAATCTGTTTCCTGCTACTCGGCCCCACTTTCAAGTCCGCTTCGTTGTCTTCCCTCAACAGATTTCTGGACGATAGTTGGCCTTTATTACTCTGCCAGTTTGTGAATTGCTCTGTCGCTGAGCTCCATTTTTCAACTCGTTTTTTGTGAGCAGAATGCAAGTCCAAAATTTTGGTTCAGGAACTATACTGGTTACCGGTAGGTGGTTGAGACTTTGGTTAATACTTCTTCCTGCCGGGAAATTAGAGTGACATGTGCCCGTCCAAATGCCTAACAGCTACTCTCTCATTGGTTCTCGCACTTCCCTTTCATCCTCTGCCAAATTGGCAACCTGTGCGAACCAGGAGGTTAAAGGGGCTGTCTCTCCAAGTTGGGAGATTGATAGTAAAGCAGTTGGAAAGTCAAACCGGAGCACCAGGAGACGGATTATTCGTTGAGTTTTAGAAACCTTTCGTATTCAGAGTGTGTCCATTCTCTAGGTTTCCCGTACATGTTATAGCTGTAGTAATATTCCCTTCAACCTGGAGAGTTGGGACCCATGGAATGGGTGCCATGCATTATTGCTTAAAAGGGTCTGCATTTGCTGACCCAATCTCACCAATCCTCTCAGTCCCAAGTGTCCAGCCTTATGCCATATCCAGCTGTCATTGTAGACAGGGTCATTCCAAGTTTCATCAGAGACCCTGAAGGAATTGTAAAGAATTTCCCTGTTTTTTTGTTTTGTTTTTGAAATTCATTTTTATAATGGGTTTGTGCTGATTCTCGCTGCCATGTGTATGCCAGTCTAGACACACTTGTTTCCCTTACGGAGACATATCAATACATAGGTTTTAAGATTCTTACTAGTCAGATATATTCCTCTGCAGGAAATATGGGATTTTGAGTCCCTTTCACTGAGGAAGGTATAGGTAGGTCTTGTCTATTCCATACTTGGTTTTGGGACGGTACCTGTGCTTATATCAAACTCTGGTTTTATGCATCACCCCACCTCTCCTTCCCGCTTAAGCAGGCATAAGATTGTTTTCTAAATGTGAGACTCTGTACTCTTTCCTAACTCAGTTCATGTGTAGCCATGTTTACGGGATTTTCATAAGTGGTATCTTATGATAAGCTTCTTTTTCTGTGTGACTTATTTCACTTAGAATCATTGTACCTGAATCCACTCATTTTGCTGCTACTGGTCTTATGACACTGATTTCATGGCTGAGGGATATTCCACCGTAAGTAAGTACCACAATTTTTTGAACCATTTTTATATTTCCAGGGATATTTAAGGTGTACCCAAGTTGAGGTTCTTGTAAGCAGTGCAGCCCTAAATTTGGGGGTGGCACTCTCTTATTGATTTTCATTTTTCCCAAGGTATATTCCCTGGACTGGAAGTGCCCTTGGCTCTGTAGCTCTGTTGTTTACTCGTTTTAGGGAACACAGTGCACTCCTCCAGAGAGGCAGTTGGCAATTTACATCCTGCCCATCAGCATAACACGGCTCCCTGTTCTCCAGGACCAGTCTTGCCTTTCGGGTTTTTACCCATTTTGTGGATGTCCCTTTTGACCGGTGGGAAGTGATACTTCTTTGTAGTGCAGATTTGCATTGTCCGCTTGCTTGTTTGGCCAAAAAGGGTGTATGCATTTTCTGCTGAATATATTCAGGAGAAAACGCATATGCCCTTTTTGGCCATGTGCATCATTGTCGAAGTTGTGCCCATCTTTCTGTGCTTTAAAGGCGATTCCAACATACCTCTTGAAATCTGTTTCCTGCTATTCTGCCTCGCTTTCAAGTCCACTTCGTTGCCTTCCATCAACAGATTTTTGGACGATAGTTGTCCATTATTATTCTACCTGTTTGTGAATTGCTGTGCTCCAGAGATCCATTATTTAACCCGTTTTTTGTGAGCTGAACGCAAGTCCAATATTTTGGTTCAGGACCTATACTGGTACCCGCTGGGTGGCTGAGGCTTTGGTTAATTCTTCTTCCTCCCGGGAAACAAGAGTGACATGTTCCCGTCCAAATGCCTAACAGCTACTCTCTCATTGTTTCTCCCTCTTCCATTTCATCCTCTGCCAAATTGGCAACCTGTGTGAAACAGGAGGTTAAAGGGGCTGTCTCTCCAAGTTGGGAGATTGATAGTAAAGCATTTGGAAAGTCAAACTGGAGCACCAGGAGAGGGACTATTTGTTGAGTTTTAGAGACCTTTCGTATTCACAGTGTGTCCATTCTCTAGGTTTCCCATACATGTTATAGCTGTAGTAATATTCCCTTCACCCTGGAGAGTTGGGACCCATGGAATGGGTGCCATGCATTATTGATTTAAAGAGTCTGCATTTGCTCACCCAATCTCACCAATCCTCTCAGTCCCATGTGTCCAGCCTTATGCCACATCCAGCAGTCGTTGTAGATAGGGTCATTCCAGGTTTCATCAGAGACCCTTAAGGATTTGAAAAGAATTTCCCTGTTTTTTTGTTTTCTTTTTGAAATTCCATTTTATAGTGTGTTTGAGCTGATTCTCACTGCCATGTTTATGCCAGTCTAGACACACTTGATTCCATTATGGGGACATATCAATACATAGGTTTTAAGATTCTGACTAGTAAGTTATATCCCTCTGCATGGAATATGGGGAGTTGGCTCCCTTTCACTGAGGAAGGTGTAGTTCTTGTCTATTCCATATTTGTTTTTTGGAATGGTACCTGAACTAATATCAAAATCTGGTTTAATGCATCACCCCACCTCTCCTTCCCCCTTAAGCAGGCATAAGAATGTTTTCTAAATGTCAAACTCTTTTCTCTTTCCTAAGTCACTTCATGTGTAGCCATGTTTACAGGAACTTCATAAGTGATATCTTATGATAAGTTTCTTTCTCTGTGTGACTTATTTCACTTAGAATCATCGTACCTGAATCCACTCATTTTGCTGCTACTGGTCTTATGACATTGATTTCATGGCTGGGGGATATTCCATCGTACGTAAGTACCACAATTTTTTGAACAATTTTTATGTTTCCTGGGATATTTAAGGTGTAGACAAGTTGAGGTTTTTGTAAGAAGTGCTGCCCTAAATTATGGACTGGCTCTGTCTTATTGATTTTCGGTTTGCCCAAGGTATATTCCCTAGACTGGAAGTGCTCTTGGCTCTGTAGCTCTGTTGTTTACTTGTTTTAGAGAACACAATGCACTCCTCCAGAGAGGCAGTTGACAACTTACATCCCGCCCATCAGCATAACAAGGCTCCCTGTTCTCCAAGGCCTGTCTTGCCTTCCTGGTTTTTACCCATTTTGTGGATGTCCCTTTGGAATGGTGGGAAGTGATACTTCTTTTTAGTGCAGATTTGCATTGCCCGCTTGCTTGCTTGGCCAAAAAGGGCGTATGCGTTTTCTCCTGCATATATTCAGGAGAAAATGCATATGCCCTTTTTGGCCAAGTGCATCATTGTCGAAGTTGTGCTCCTCTTCCTGTGCTTTACAGACGATTCCAACGTACATCATGAAATCTGTTTCCTGCTATTCAGCCTGAATTTCAAGTCCACTTCGTTGCCTTCCCTCAACAGATTTCTGGACGATAGTTGGCCTTTATTACTCTGCCAGTTTGTCAATTGCTCTGCCCCTGAGCTCCATTTTTCAACTCGTTTTTTGTGAGCTGAAGGCATGTCCAAAATTTTGGTTCAGGACCTTTATTGGTTCCCGGTGGGTGGCTACGACTTTGGTTAATTCTTCTTCCTGCCGGGAAACAACAGTGACATGTGCCCGTCCAAATGCCTAACAGCTACTCTCTCATTTGTTCTCCCTCTTCCCTTTCATCCTCTGCCAAATTGCCAACCTGTGTGAAAGAGGAGGTTAACGGGGCTGTCTCTCCAAGTTGGGAGATTGATAGTAAAGCAGTTGGAAAGTCAAACCGGAGCACCAGGAGAGGGACTATTCGTTGAGTTTTAGAAAACTTTCGTATTCACAGTGTGTCCATTCTATAGGTTTCCCGTACATGTTATAGCTGTAGTAATATTCCCTTCAACCTGGAGAGTTGGGACCCATGGAATTGGTGCCATGCATTATTGCTTTAAAGGGTCTGCATTTGCTCACCCAATCTCACCAATCCTCTCAGTCCCATATGTCCAGCCTTATGCCACATCCAGCTCTCATTGTAGATAGGGTCATTCCAGGTTTCATCAGAGACACTAATGGAATTGTAAAAAATATCCCTTTTTTTTGTTTGTTTTTCAAATTCCTTTTTATAGTGGGTTTGAGCTGATTCTCGCTGCCATGTTTATGCCAGTCTAGAAACACTTGATTCCCTAACGGAGACATATCAATACATAGGTTTTAAAATTCTTACTAGTCAGATATATTCCTCTGTGGGAAATATGAGGTTTTGAGTCCCTTTCACTGAGGAAGTTTTAGGTCTTGTCTATTCCATAGTCGGTTTTTGGAACAGTACCTGTGCTTATATCAAACTCTGGTTTTATGCATCACCCCAGCTCTCCTTCCCCATAAAGCAGGCATAAGAGTGTTTTCTAAATGTGAGACTCTCTTCTTTTTCCTAACTCAGTTCATGTGTAGCCATGTTTACAGGGTCTTCCTAAGTGATATCTTATGATAAGTTTCTATTTCTTTGTGACTTATATCACTTAGAATCATCGTACCTGAATCCACTCATTTTGCTGCTACTCTTCTTATGACATTGATTTCATGGCTGCTGGATATTCCATTGTATGTAAGTAACATAATTTTTTGAACCGTTTTTATCTTTCCTGGGATATTTAAGGTGTGCCCAAGTTCAGGTTCTTGTAAGCAGTGCAGCCCTAAATTTTGGAATGGCTCTGTCTTATTGATTTTCAGTTTCCCCAAGATATATTCCCTAGACTGGAAGTGCTCTTGGCTCTCTAGCTCTGTTGTTTACTTGGTTTAGGGAACACAATGCACTCCTCCAGTGAGGCAGTTGGCAATTTACATCCCGCCCATCAGCATAACAATGCTCCCTGTTCTCCAGGGCCTGTCTTGCCTTTCTGGTTTTTACCCATTTTGTGGATGTCCCTTTTGACCGGTGGGAAGTGATACTTCTTTGTAGTGCAGATTTGCATTGCCCGCTTGCTTGCTTGGCCAAAAAGGGTGTATGCGTTTTCTCCGGAATATATTCAGGAGAAAACGCATACACCCTTTTAGGCCAAGTGCATCATTATCGAAGTTGTGCCCCTCTTCCTGTGCTTTAAAGGCGATTCCAACGTACCTCTTGAAATCTGTTTCTTGCTATTCTGCCTCGCTTTCAAGACCGCCTCGTTGCCTTCCCTCAACAGATTTTTGGACGATAATTGTCCTTTATTACTCTACCTGTTTGTGAATTGCTTTGCCCCTGAGCTCAATTATTTAACTTGTTTTTTGTGAGCTGAACGCAAGTCCAATATTTTGGTTCAGGACCTATACTGGTTCCCAGTGGGTGGCTGAGACTTTAGTTAATTATTCTTCCTCCGGGAAATAAGAGTGACATGTGCCCGTCCAAATGCCTAACAGCTACTCTCTCATTGGTTCTCCCACTTCCCTTTCATCTTCTGCCAAATTGACAACCTGTGAGAACCAGGAGGTTAAAAGTGCAGTCTCTCCAAGCTGGGAGATTGATAGTAAAGCAGTTGAAAAGTCAAAGCGTAGCACCACGAGAGGTTCTATTCACTGAGTTTTAGAGACCTTTTGTATTCACAGTGTGTCCATTCTGTAGGTTTCCCGTACATGTTATATCTGTAGTAATATTCCCTTCACCCTGGAGAGTTGGGACCCATGGAATGGGTGCCATGCATTATTGCTTTAAAGGGTCTGCCTTTGCTCACCCAATCTTACCAATCCTCTCATTCCCATGTGTCCAGCCTTATGCCACATCCAGCTGTCGTTGCAGATAGGGTCATTCCAGGTTTCATCAGAGACCCTGAAGGAATTGTAAAGAATTTCCCTGTTTTTTTGTTTTGTTTTTGATATTCCTTTTTATAGTGCGTTTGAGCTGATTCTCTCTGCCATGATTATGGCAGTCTAGAAACACTTGATTCCCTTACAGAGACATATCAATACATAGGTTTTAAGATTCTTACCAGTCAAATATATTCCTCTGCGGGAAATATGGGGTTTGAGTCCCTTTCACTGAGGAAGGTGTAGGTCTTTTCTATTCCATAGTTGGTTTTTGGAACGGTACCTGTGCTTATAACAAACTCTGGTTTTATGCATCACCCCACCTCTCCTTCCCCCTTAAGCAGGCATAAGAGTGTTTTCTAAAAGTGAGACTCTGTTCTCTTTCCTAACTCAGTTCATGTGTAGCCATGTTTACAGGATCTTCATAAGTGATATCTTATGATACGGTTCATTTTCTGTGTGACTTATTTCACTTAGAATCATCGTACCTGAATCCACTCATTTTGCTGCTACTGGTCTTATGACATTGATTTCATGGCTGATGGATATTCCATCGTACGTAAGTACCAAAATTTTTTGAACCATTTTTATATTTCCTGGAATATTTAAGGTGAACCCAAGTTGAGGTTCTTGTAAGCAGTGCAGCCCTAAATTTTGGGGTGGCTGTGTCTTATTGATTTTCAGGTTTCCTATGGAATATTCCCTACACTGGAATTGTCGTTGGCTCTGTAGCTCTGTTGTTTACTTGTTTTAGGGAACACAATGCACTCCTCCAGAGAGGCAGTTGGCAATTTACATCCAGCCCAACAGCATAAAAAGGCTCCCTGTTCTCAAGGGCCTGTCTCAAAATTCTGGTTTTTACCCTTTTTGTGGATGTCCCTTTGGACCTGTGGGAAGTGATACTTCTTTGTAGTGCAGACTTACATTGTCCGCTTGCTTGCTTGGCCAAAAAGGGCGTATGTGTTTTCTCCTGAATATACTCAGGAAAAAACGCATACGCCCTTTTTGGCCAAGTGCATCATTGTCGAAGTTGTGCCCCTCTTCCTGTGCTTTAAAGGCGATTCCAACGTACCTCTTGGAATCTGTTTCCTGCTCTTCTGCCTCACTTTCAAGTCCGCCTCGTTGCCTTCCCTTAACAGATTTTGGATGATAGTTGTCCTTTATTACTCTGCCTGTTTGTGAATTGCTGTGCCGCTGAGCTCCTTTTTTGAACTCGTTTTTGTGAGCTGAACTCAAGTCCAAAAGACTGCTTCACGACATATACTGGTTTACTGTGCTTGGCTGAGTCTTTGGTTAATTCTCCTTCCTGACATGAAATTAGAGTGACATGTGACCGTCCAAACGCCTAACAGCTAATCTCTCCGTGATTCTCCCTCTTCCCTTTCATCCTCTGCCAAATTGGCAACCTGGGCAAACTAGGAAGTTAAAGGGGCTGTTTCTCCAAGTTGGGAGATTGATAGTAAAGCAGTTGGAAAGTCAAAAAAGAGCACCAGCACAGGGACTATTAGTTGAGTTTTAGAAACCATTCGTATTCACAGAGTGTACTTTCTCTAGGTTTCCCATACATGTTATATCTGTAGAAATATTCCCTTCAACCTGGAGAGTTGGGACCCATGGAATGTGTGCCACACATTATTGCTTTATGGGGTCTGCATTTGCTCACCCAATCTCACCAATCCTCTCAGTCCGAAGTGTCCAGCCTTATGCCACATCCAGCTGTCGATGTAGATAGGGTAATTCCAGGTTTCTTCAAAGACCCTGAAGAAATTGTAAAGAATTTCCTCTTTTTTTTGTGTGTTTGAAATTCCTTTTTATAGTTGGTGTGAGCTGATTCACACTGCCATGTTTATGCCAGTCTAGAAACCCTTGATTGCCTCATGGAGACATATCAATAAATAGGTTATAAGATTCTTACTAGTCAGATATATTCCTCTGCATGTAATATGGGGTTTTGAGTGCCTTTCACTGAGGTAGGTGTAGGTCTTGTCTATTCCATATCTGATTTTTGGAAAGGTACATGTACTAATATCAAACTCTGGGTTTATGCATCACCCCACCTCTCCTTCCCCCTTAAGCAGGCATAAGAGTGTTTTCTAAATGTCAGACTCTGTTCTCTTTCCTAACTCAGTTCATGTGTAGCCATGTTTACAGGACCTTCATACGTGATATCTTATGATAAGTTTCTTTTTCTCTGTGACTTATTTCACTTAGAATCATCGTACCTAAATCCACTCATTTTGCTGCTACTGGTCTTATGACATTGATTTCATGGCTGAGGGATATTCCATCCTACATATGTACCCCAATTTCTTGAACCATTTTTATCTTTCCTGGGATATTTAAGATGTACACAAGCTGAGGTTCTTGTAAGCAGTGCAGCCCTAAATTTGGGGGTGGCTGTGTCTTATTGATTTTCAGTTTTCCCAAGGTATATTCCCTAGGCTGGAAGTGCCCTTGGCTCTGTAGCTCTGTTGTTTACTTGTTTTAGGGAACACAATGCACTCCTCCAGAGAGGCAGTTGTCAATTTACGTCCCGCCCATCAGCATAACAAGGCCCCCAGTTCTCCAGGGGCTGTCTTGCCTTTCTGCTTTTTACACATTTTGCAGATATCCCTTTTGACTGGTTGGAGGTGATAATTCTTTGTAGTGCAGATTTGCATTGCCCGCTTGCTGGGTGGCCCAAAAGGGCGTATTCGTTTTCTCCTGAAAATATACAGGAGAAAAGGAATATGCCCTTTTTGGCCAAGTGCATCATTGTCGAAGTTGTGCCCCTCTTCCTGTGATTTAAAGGCGATTCCAACATACCTCTTGAAATCTGTTTCCTGCTATTCTGTCTCGCTTTCAAGTCCGCCTCATTGCCTTCCATTAAACAGATATTTGGACGATAGTTGTCCTATATTTCTCTTCCAGTTTGTGAATTGCTGTTCCCCTGAGCTCCATTTTTCAACCCCTTTTTTTGTGAGTTGAATCCAAGTCCAATCTTTGGTTCAGGACCTATACTGGTGTCCGGTGGTTGGCTGAGACTTTGGTTAATTCTTCTTCCTGCCGGGAAATTACTGTGACATATGCCCGTCCAAATGCCTAACAGCTACTCTCTCATTGGTTCTCCCTCTTCCCTTTCATCCTCTGCCAAACTGGCAACCTGTGAGAACCAGGAGGTTAAAGGGGCTGTCTCTCCAAGTTGGGAGATTGATAGTAAAGCAGTTGGAAAGTCAAACCGGAGCACCAGGAGAGGGACTATTCGTTGAGTTTTAGAAAACTTTCGTATTCACAGTGTGTCCATTCTATAGGTTTCCCGTACATGTTATAGCTGTAGTAATATTCCCTTCAACCTGGAGAGTTGGGACCCATGGAATGGGTGCCACTCATTATTGCTTTAAAGGGTCTGCATTTGCTCACCCAATCTCACCAATACTCTCAGTCCGAAGTATCCAGCCTTATGCCACATCCAGCTGTCATTGTACATAGGGTCATTTCAGGTTTCATCAGAGACCCTGAAGGAATTGTAAGAAATTTCGCTGATTTTTGTTTTGTATTTGAAATTCCTTTTTATAGTGGGTTTGAGCTGATTCTCACTGTCATGTTTATGCCAGTCTAGACACACTTGATTCCCTTATGGAGACATATCAATACATACGTGTTAAGATTCATACTAGTAAGATATATTACTCTGTGGTGAATATGGGGTGTTGAGTCCCTTTCACTGAGGAAGGTGTAGGTCTTTTCTATTCCGTATTTGGTTTTTGGAAAGGTACCTGTACTAATATCAAACTCTGATTTTATGCATCACCCCACCTCTCCTTCCCCCTTACGCAGGCATAAGCGTGTTTTTTAAATGTGAGTCTCTCTTCTCTTTCCTAACTCAGTTCATGTGTACCATGTTTACAGGATCTTCATAAGTGATATCTTATGATAAGTTTCTTTTTCTGTGTGACTTATTTCACTTAGAATTATCGTACCTTAATCCACTCATTTTGTTGCTAATGGCCTTATGACATTGATTTCATGGCTGAGGGATATTCCATCGTATGTAAGTACCACAATTTCTTGAACCATTTTTGTCTTTCCTGGGATATTTATGGTGTACGCAAGTTGAGGTTCTTTTAAGCAGTGCAGCCCTGAATTTTGGTGTCGATCTGTCTTATTTATTTTCAGTTTTCCCAAGGTATATTCCCTAGACTGGAAGTGCCCTTGGCTCTGTAGCTCTGTTGTTTACTTGTTTTAGGGAACACAATGCACTCCTCCAGAGAGGCAGTTGGCAATTTACATCCCGCCCATCAGCATAACAAGGCTCCCTGTTCTCCAGGGCCTGTCTTGCCTTTCTGGTTTTTACACTTTTTGCGGATGTCCCTTTTGACCGGTGGGAAGTGATACTTCTTTGTAGTGCCGATTTTCATTGCCCGCTTGCTTGCTTGTCCAAAAAGGGCATATGTGTTTTCTCCTGAATATATTCTCGTGAAAACCCATATGCCCTTTATGGCCATTTCCATAATTTTCGAAGTTGTAATGCTTTTCCTGTGTTTGAAGGCGATTCCAATGTACCTCTTGAAATCTGTTTCATGCCATTCCTCCTCATTTTCCCTTCTGCCTCGTGGCTTTCCCTCAACAGATTTTTGGCAGCGAGTAGTCCTTTATAACTCTGCAGGTTAGTGAATTGCTGTGGCCCTGAGCTCCATTTTTCAACTCGCGTTTTTGTGAGCTGACCGCAAATCAACAGTTTTGCTTCTAGACTTATACTGGTTCTGGGGGGCAGGCTGAGACTTTGGTTAATTCCTCTTTGTGACGGGAAATTAGAGAGTCATGTGGCCGTCCAAATGCCTACAGCTACTCTCTCATTGGTTCTCTCTCTTCCCTTATATCCTGTGCACAATTTGCCAACTGTGCGAACAGGAGGTTATAGTGGCTGACTTTCCAATTTGGGAGATTGATAGTAAAGCAGTTGGAATGTCAAACTGGAGTACAAGTAGAGTTTTAGAAACCTTTCATCATCAGATGGTTTCCATTCTCTAGGTTCCCATACACGTTATAACTCTAGTGATATTCCCTTCTACCTGGAAAGTTGGGAACCATGGAATGGGGGGCAGGCATTATTGCTTTAAAGGGTCTGCATTTTTTCACCCAATCTCACCAATCCTCTCAGTCCCAAGTGACCAGCCTTATGCCACATCCAGCTGTCATTGTAGATACGGTCATTCCAGTTTTCATCAGAACCCCTGAAGGTATTGTGTAAGAATTTTACTGTTTTTATATTTTGTTTTGAAATTCATTTTTATAGTGGGTTTGAGCTGATTCTCAGTGCCATGTTTATGTCGTTTTAGACACACTTGGTTCCCTTACGGAGACATATCAATACATAGGTTTTAAAATTCTTACTAGTCAGATATATTTCTGTGCGGGGAATAGGGATGTTGAGTTCCATTCACTGAGGAAGGAATAGGGCTTGTCTCTTCTGTTTTTGGATTATGGAACGGTACCTGTGCTAATATCAATCTTATGTTTTGTGCATCTCCCCACCGCTCTTTCCCCTTAAGCAAGCGTTAGAGTGTTTTCTAAATCCGAGACTCTGTTCTCTTCCCTAAATCAGTTCATATGTAGCGATGTTTACATTCCTTTCATAAGTGATATCTTATGACAGAATGCACCATGGCCGTTCTCATAATAATGCTCCATGTCCCCTGTCATCACAATGCACCATGCCCTGGTTATCACAATGCTCCATGTCCCTTGTCATCACAATTCTCCACGTCCTTGTCATCACAATGCTACATGACACTTCTCATCAAAATGTTACATGCTCTTGTCATCACAATTCTCCATCCACTTGACATTGCAATGCTCCATGCACTTGTCATCACAATGCTCCATGCACATGTCATCACAAAGCTCCATGCCCTTGTCATCACAATGCTCCATGACACCTGTCATCACAATGCTCCCTGACACCTGTCATCACAATGCTTCATGCCCCATGTCATTACAGTGCTCCATGATGCTCGACATCACAATTAGCCAAGGTCTTTTCATCAAAATGCTCATTGGCCAATATCATCACAATGCTCCATGACCACTGTCATCACAACACTCCATGACACCTGACAACACAATGATTCGGGACTATTGTCATCACAATGTTCCATTCCCTAGTCATCACAATGCTCCATGACACCTGTCATCACAATACTCCACGAACATTTTCAGCCCAGTGTTCCATGACCTTTGTCATCACAATACTCCAAGCCATTGTCATCACAATGCTCCATTACCTTTGTCATCAGAATCCTCCATGACACTTGGCATCACAATGCTCCATGCCATTGTCATCACAATGGGCCATTACATATATCATCACTATTCTCCCTGACACCTGTCTTCACAATACTGCATGACCTGGTCTTCACAATGCTCCATGCCCTTGTCATCACAATGCGCCATTCCAACTGTCATCGCAAGAATCCTTGAAACTTATTAGACCAATGCTCCATGCCCTTGTCATCACAATGCTCCATGCCCTTGTTATCACAATGCTCCATGACCCCTGTCATCACAATGCTCCGTGACTCCAGTCATCACAATGCTTCATGAACTTTGTCATCACAATTGTCCATGTCCTCGTCATCAACAGTCTCTGTGACATTTTAACGACAATGCTCCATGAAGTTTTCATCACAATGCTCTTTGACCCTTGACATCACAATGCTCTATGCCTTTCTCAGCACAATGCTCCATGACCTTTGTCATCACAATGCTCCATGCGCTTGTCAGCACAATGCTCCATGACAGATGTCATCACAATGCACCATGCGCTTGTCATCACAGTGCTCCACAAACTTCTCATCACCATGCTGCATAAAACTTCTCATCACAGTGCTCCATGCACTTCTCATCAAAATGCTCTCTCACCACTGATATCCCAATGCTACATAACTATTGTTCACAATACCCCTTCACCCCTGTCATCACAATGTTCCATGACTCCTGTCATCACAATGATACATGCACTTATAATCACAATGTTCGATGACCCCTGACATCACAATGTTCCATAACACCTGTCATCAAAATGCTCCATGACCCTTTTCATCAAAATGCTCCATGACACCTGACATCACAGTGTTCCATAAAACCTGTCATCACAATGCTCCGTGACTCCAGTCATCACAGTGTTTCATAACGTTTGTCATAACAGTGGTCCATGCCCGTGTCATCACAAGTCTCTGTGACCTTTTTATACACAATCATCCATGAACATTTCATCACAATTCTCTTTAACCCTTGTCATCACAATGCTCCATGTCTTTGTCAGAACAGTGCTCCATGACCATTGTCTTCACAATGTGCCACGCGCATTTCATCACAACGGTCCACAACCTTGTCATTGCAATGCTCCATAAACCTTGTAATCACAATGCTCCATGCACTTCTCGTCAAAATGCTCTCTCACCAGAGATATCACAGTGTTCAGTCAATAGTCATCACAATGCTCACTCACCCCTGTAATCACAATGATCCATGACCCTGTCATCACACTGCTACATTCCTTTATCATCACAATGTTCCATGAATGCTGACATCACAATGTTCCATAACCCGTGTCATCAAAATGCTCCATGACACTTTTCGTCCCAAAGCTCCAAGACCCCTGACATCACAATGTTCTATAACCCCTGCCATGAAAATGTTCCATTACACTTTTCATCAAATTGTTGCATGACCCGGTCATCAAAATGCTCCCTGCCCTTCTCATCACAATGCCCCATGGGCTAGTCATAAAAATGCTCCATGACTTGTCATCACAAAGCTCCATGACCCTTGGCATCACAATGCTCCATGTCATTGTCATCACAATGCTCCATGAAAACACTCATTACATTACTCAATGCCCTTGTCATCAGAAGGCTCCATGACACTTGTCATCATAATGCTCGATGCCCTTCTCATCACAATGCTCCATGCCCTTGTCATTACATTCCTGCATGACCCATGTATCATAGTGTTCCGTGCCCTTGTCCTCAAAATGCTTCATGCGCACTCTCATCACAATAATCCATGAAATATTTCAGACCAATATTCCATGCCCTTCTCATCAAAATGCTCCATTACACCTGTCATAACAATGCACCATGACCCCTGCCATCACAATGTTCCACGGCCTAGTCATCACAAGGTTCTATGACACTAGTCATCACAAGGTTCCATGACACTTGTCATCACAATGCTCAAGACCACTGAAATAACAATGCTCCATGGCCAATATCATCACAATGCTCCATGACCACTGTCATCACAACACTCCATGACAACTGACAACACAATGATCCGGGACTCTTGTCATCACATTGCTCCATTCCCTAGTCATCGCAATGCTCCATGACCCATGTCATCACAACACTCCATGAACATTGTCAGCCCAGTGCTCCATGACACTTGTCATCAAAATGATCCATGCCCTTGTCATCCCAATGCTCCATGACCCCTGTATTCACAATGCTCCGTGACACTTGTAATCACAGTGCTCCATGACACATGTCATCACAATGCTCCATGCCTTTGTCAGCAAAATGCTACATGACCTTGTCATTACACTGCTCTATGCGCTTGTCATCACAATACTCCATTTCCATTGTCATCACAATCCTCCATGAACCTTGGGATCACATTCCTTCATGCCCTTGTCGTCACAATGCTCCATGCTCCTTGAAATCAAAATGATCCATGACCTCTCTCATCACAATGCTCCAAACCCTTGTGATCACAGTGTTCCATAACACTTGTCATCACAACGCTCCATGATGTCTGTCATCACAATACTACATGCCCTTTTAATCACAATGCTCCATGACCTTTGTCATCACAATTCTCAATACACTTGTCATCACAATGCTCCCTGACACTTGTCCTCAGAATGCTCCTTGAACCCTGTCATGAAAAGGCTCCATGCCTTTTTCATCACAATGCGCCATGCCGTTTTCTTCACAATGCTCCATGCCATTGTCATCAAAATACTCCACAAGCTTGTCCTCAGAATGCTCCATGACCCTTGTCATCACAATTCTCCATGCACTTGTCAGCACAATGCTCCCTGACCCTTGTCATCACAATGCTCCAAGCCATTGTCATCACAATGCTCCATTACCTTTGTTATCAGAATCCTCCATGACACTTGGCATCCCAGTGCTCCATGACATTGTCATCACAATGGGCCATTACATATGTCATCACAATGCTCCCTAACACCTGTCTTCACAATACTGCATGACCTGGCCATCACAATGCTCCATGCCCTTGTCATCACAATGTTCCATTCCAACTGTCATCGCAATAATCACTGAAACTTATTAGACAGATGATCCTTTCCCTGGTCATCACAATGCTCCTTGCACTTGTTATCACAATGCTCCATGACCCCTGCCATCACAATGCTCTGAGACTCCAGTCCTCACAATGCTTCATGACCTTTGTCACCACAATGGTCCATGCACTCGTCATCATCAGTCTCTGTGAGCTTTTTAACCAAAATGATCCATGAACTTTTCATCACAATGCTCTTTGACCCTTGTCATCACAATGCTCTATGCCTTTCTCAACACAATGCTCCATGACAATTGTCATCACAATGCTCCATGCGCTTGTCAGCACAATGCTCCATGTCACATGTCATCACAAGCTCCATGACCCTTGTCATCACAATGCTCCATGCACTTGTCAGCACAATGCTCATTGACACATGCCATCACAATGCTCCATGACCACTGTCATCACAATGCTCCGTGACTCCAGTCATCACAATGCTTCATAACGTTTGTCATCACAATGGTCCATGCCCGTGTCATCAAAATGCGCCATTCCAACTGTCATCACAATAATCCATGAAACATATTAGACCAATGTTCCATGCCCTTGTCATCACAATGCTCCATGCCCTTGTTTTCACAATGCTCCAAGCGCTTGTCAGCACAATGCTCCATGACACATGTCATCACAATACTCCATGACTCCTGTCATCACAATGCTCCGTGACTCCAGTCATCTCAATGCTTCAAAACGTTTGTCATCACAATGGTCCATTCCCGCGTCATGACAAGACTCTGTGACATTTGTAACCACAATGCTCCATGAACATTTCATCACAATTCTCTGAGACGCTTGTCATCACAATGCTCCATGTCCTTGTCAGAACAATGCTTCATGACCATTGTCTTCACAGTGTTCCACGCGCACTTCATCACAATGGTCCTCAACTTTGTCATTGCAATGCTCCATAAAACTTGTAATCACAATGATCCATGCACTTCTCATCAAAATGCTCTCTCGCCAGAGATATCAAAGTGTTCCATCTCTAGTCATCACAATACTCCCTCACCACTGTAATCACAATGCTCCATTACACTGTCATCACACTGCTACCTCCCCTTATCATCACAATGTTCCATGACCCATGACATCAAAATGCTCCATGACCCTTTTCATCCCAAAGCTCCAAGAACCCTGACAGCATAATGATCTATAACCCCTGCTATCAAAATATTCCATTACACTTTTAATCAAATTGCTGCATGAACCTGTCATCAGAATGGTCCCTGCCCTTCTCATCAGAATGCACCATGCCCTTGTCATCAAAATGCTCCATGTCTTGTCATCACAAAGCTCCATATCATTATCACCACAAAGCTCCATGAAACCTCTCATCACATTGCTCCATGCCCTTGTCATCACAAAGCTCCATGACACATGTCATCACAATGCTCGATGTCCTTCTCATCACAATGCTCCATGTCCTTGTAATTACAATCCTGCATGACCCATGTATCATAGTGTTCTGTACCCTTGTCATTACAATGCTCCATGCCCACTCTCATCACAATAATCCATGAAACATTTCAGACCAAAGTTCCATGCCCTTCTCATCACAATGCTCCATTACCCATGTCATTACAATGCACCATGATACCTGCCATCACAAAGTTCCACGGCCTGGTCATCACAAGGTTCCATGACACTTGTCATTACAATGCTGGAGACCCCTGTAATCACAATGCTCCATGCCCTTGTCATCACAAAGCTCCTTGACGCATGTCATCAGAAAGTTCCACGGCCTTCTCATCACAATGCTCCATGCCCTTGTCATCACAATGCTCCAAGACCCCTGTAAACACAATGCTCTATGCCCCTTTTCATCTCAATGCTCCATGAACCCTGTCATAACAATGCACCATGCCCATCATCATAATGCTTCAGGTAATTGTCATCACAATGAAATCAATATTCTCCATGACCTGTGTCATCATAATGCTCAAAACTCTTGTGATCACAATGTTCCATAACACTTATCATCACAACACGCCATGACGCTCATCATCACAATTATCCATGGTCTTCTCATCACAATTCTCCATTATCATTGTCATCACAATGCACAATACACATGTCATCACAATGCTCCCTGACACTTGTCGTCAGTATGCTCCTTGAACCCTGTAATGACAAGGCTCCATGCCTTTTTCATCACAATAATCCATGACCTTTTCATCACAATGCTCCAAGATCCCTGTAATCACAATGTTCCATGCCCTTGTCATCAAAAAGCTCCATGACGCTTATCAGAATGCTTCATGGCCTTCTCATCGCAATACTCCATGCCCTTGTCATCACAATGCTTCAAGACCCCCGTAATCACAATGCACCATGCCCCTTTTCATCAGAATGCTCCATGAAACTTGTCATCACAAGTCTCCATGGTCTTCTCATCACAATGCTCCAGGACCTTGTCATCACCATGCTCCATTCCCTTGTCATCACAATGCTCCATGACCACTGTCATCACAATAGTCCATGAACATTTTCAGCCCAATGCTCAACGACCTACTCATCACAATGCTCCATGGCCAATATCATCACAATGCTCCATGACCACTGTCATCACAACACTCCATGACAACTGACAACAAAATGATTTGGGACTCTTGTCATCACAATGTTCCAAGACCCTGGTAATCACAATGCTCCATGCCCCTTTTCATCAGTATGCTCCATGAGACTTGTCATCACAAGGCTCCATAGATTTGTTATCACAGTGCTCCAGGACCTTGTCATCGCAATGCTTCACGACCTTGTCATGAAAATTCTCAATGGCCCTTGTCATCATAATGCTCCAAGCCCTTGTCATCACAATGCGCCATTATATTTGTCCTCACAGTCCTCCATTACATTCGGCATCACAATGTTTCATGCCATTGTCATCACAATGGACCATGACATATATCATCACAATGGTCCCTGACAACTTTCTTCACAATAATCCATGACCTTCTCATCACAATGCTCCATGCCCTTGTCATCACAAGGCACCATGCCCACTGTCATCACAATAATCTATGAAATTTGTTAGACGAATGCTCCATTCTCCTGTCATAACAATGCTCCAAGCTCTTGTCATTACAATGCTCCATGACCCCTGTCATCACAATGCTCCGTGACTCCAGTCATCACAATGCTTCAAAACGTTTGTCATCACAATGATCCATGCCAGCGTCATCACAAGGCTCTGTGACCTTTGTAACCACAATGCTCTATGAACATTTCATCACAATTCTCTGTGACACTTGTCATCACAATGCTCCATGTCTTTGTCAGAACTATGCTCCATGACCATTGTCATCACAATGTGCCATGCGCATTTCATCACAACGGTCCACAACCTTGTCATTGCAAGGCTCCATAAAGGTTGTAATCACAATGGTCCATGCACTTCTCATCAAAATGCTCTCTCACCAGAGATATCACAATGTTCCATCACTAGTCATCACAATACTCCCTCACCCCTGTAATAACAAGGCTTCATGACCCTGTCATCACAATGCTACATCCCCTTATCATCACAATGTTCCATGACCCCTGACATCACAATGTTCCATAACCCCAGTCATCAAAATGCTCCATGACCATTGTCAACACAATTCTCCATGCACTTGCCAGCACAATGCTCGGTGACCCTTGTAATCACAATACTCCAAGCCATTGTCATCACAATGCTCCATTACCTTTGTCATCAGAATCCTCCATGACGCTTGTCATCACAGTGCTCCATGACACCTGTCATCACAATTCTCCATGGCTTTGTCATCACAATGCTCAATACACTTGTCATCAAAATGCTCCCTGACACTTGTTGTCTGTATGCTCCTTGAACCCTGTCATGACAAGGCGCCATGCCTTTTTCATCACAATGATCCATGCTCTTTTCATCACAATGTTCCAAGACCCATGTAATCACAATGCTCCATGCCCTTGTCATCACCAAGCTCAATGACGCATGCCATCAGAATGCTCCTTGATCTTCTCCTCACAATGTTCCATGCCCTTGTCATCACAATGTTCCAAGACCCCTGTAATGACAATGCTCCATGCCCCTTTTCATCAGTATGCTCCATGAGAATTCTCATCAAAAGGCTCCATGGTTTTGTCATCACAATGCTCCAGGACCTTGTCATCACAATGCTTCAAGACCTTGTCATGAAAATTTTCAATGGCCCTTGTCATCATAATGCTCCAAGCCCTAGTCATCACAATGCTCCATTATATTTGTCATCACAATCCTCCATTACTTTTGGCATCACAATGTCCATGCCATTGTCATCACAATGGACCATGACATATGTCATCACAATGCTCCCTGACAACTGTCTTCACAATACTCAATGACATTCTCATCACAATGCTCCATGCCCTTGTCATCACAGTGCACCATGCCCACTCTCATCACAATAATCTATGAAACTTGTCAGACCAATGATCCATGCCCCTGTCATCACAATGCTCCATGCCCTTGTCATCACAATGCTCCATGACGCCTGTCATCACAACGCTCCATGAAACCAGTCATCACAATGCTTCATAACGTTTGTCATCACAATGGTCCATGCCGACTCATCACAAGGCTCTGTGACCTTTGTAACCACAATGCTCCATGAACTTTTCATCACAATTCTCTGTGACCCTTGTCATCAAAATGCTCCATGTCTTTCTCAGAACAATGCTCCATGGCCATTGTCATCACAATGTGCCATGCGCATTTCATCAAAACGGTCCAAAACCTTTTCATTGCAATGCTCCATAAACATTGTAATCACAATGGTCCATGCACTTGTCATCCAAATGCTCTCTCACCAGAGATATCAACGTGTACCATCACTAGTCATCACAATACTACCTCACCCCTGTAATAACAGTGTTCCATGACACTGTCATCACAATGCTACATCCGCTAACCATCACAATGTTCCATGACCCCTGACATCACAATGTTCCATAACACCTGTCATCAAAATGCTCCATGACCCTCTTCATTCCAAAGCTCCAAGACCACTGACATCACAATGTTCTATAACCCGTGCCATCAAAATGTTCCATTACACATTTCATCAAATTGCTGCATGACCCGGTCATAAAAATGCTCCCTGCCCTTCTCATCAAAATGCACCATGCCCTTGTCATCATAATGCTCCATGACTTGTCATCACAAAGCTCCATGATCCTTGGCATCACAATGCTCCATGTCATTGTCATCACAATGCTCCATGAACCCTCTCATAACATTGCTCCATGCACTTGTCATCACAATGCTCCATGACACATGTCATCACAATGCTCGATGCCCTTCTCATCACAATGCTCCATGCCCTGTCATTACATTCCAGCATGACCCATGTATTGTAGTGTTCCGTACCCTTGTCATCACAATGCTCCATGCCCACTCTCATCACAATAATTCATGAAACATTTCAGACCAATATTCCATGTCCTTCTCATCACAATGCTCCATTACCCCTTTCATAACAATGCACCATGACCCCCGCCATCACAATGTTCCACGGCCTAGTCATCACATGGTTCCATGACAATTGACATCACCATGCTCAAGACGCCTGAAATCACAATGCTCCATGCCCTTGTCATCACAAAGATCCATGACGCATGTCATCAGAATGTTCCATGGCCTTCTCATCACAGTGCTCCATGCCCTTGTCATCACAATGCTCCAAGACCATTATAATCACAATGCTCCATGCCCCTTTACATATCAGTGCTCCATGAACCCTGTCATCACAATGCACCATGCCCATCATCATAATGCTTCAGGCTATTGTCATCACAATGAAATCAAAATGCTCCATGACCTCTGTCATCATAATACTCCGAACCATTGTGATCACAATGTTCCATAACACTTATCATCACAACACCCCATGACGCTCATCATCACAATTATCCATGGCCTCCTCATCACAGTGCTCTATGATTTTTGTCATCACAATGCTCAATACACTTGTCATCACAATGCTCCCTGACACTTGTCTTCAGTATGCTCCTTGAAACCTGTCATGACAAGGCTCCATGCCTTTTTCATCATAATGATCCATGCCCTTTTCATCACAATGCTCCAAGACACCTTTAATCACAATGCTCCATGCCCTTGTCATCACAAAGCTCCATGACGCATGTCATCAGAAAGTTCTATGGCTTTCTCCTCACAATGCTCGATGCCCTTGTCATCACAATGCTCCAAGACCCCTGTAATCACAATGCTTCATGCCCCTTTTCAACAGAATGCTCCATGAGACTACTCATCAAAAGTCTCCATGGTCTTCTCATCAAAATATACCAGGACTTTGTCATCACCATGCTCCATTCGCTTGTCATCGCAATGCTCCATGACCAATATCATCACAATTCTCCATGACCACTGTCATCACAACACTACATGACACATGACAGCACAATGATCTGGGACTCTTTTCATCACAATGTTCCATTCCCTAGTCATCACAATGCTCCAGGACACTTGTCATCACAATGATCCATGCCCTTGTCATCCCAAAGCTCCATAACCCATGTATTCACAATGCTCCATGACGCTTGTCATCACAGTGCTCCATGACACCTGTCATCACAATGCTCCATGCCTTTGTCAGCAAAATGCTTCATGACATTGTCATTACAATGCTCTATGTGCTTGTCATCCCAATACTCCATTACCATTGTCATCACAACCCTCCATGAACCTTGGGATCACATTGCTTCATGCCCTTGGCATCACAAAGCCCCATGCTCCTTGAAATCAAAATGATCCATGACTTCTGTCATCACAATGCTCCAAGCCCTTGTGATCAAAATGTTCCATAACACTTGTCATCGCAACGCTCCATGATGCCTGTCATCACAATACTCCATGCCCTTTTCATCAAAATGCTCCATGATCATTGTCATCACAATTCTCAATACACTTGTCATCACAATGCTCCCTGACACTTGTCATCAAAATGCTCCTTGAACCCTGTCACGAAAAGGCTCCATGCCTTTTTCTTCACAATGCCTCATGCCATTTACATCACAATGCTCCATGCCATTGTCATCAAAATACTCCACAAGCTTGTCATCAGAATGTTCCATGACACGTGTCATCACAAATCTCCATGCACTTGTCAGCACAATGCTCCCTGACCCTTGTCATCACAATGCTCCAAGCCATTGTCATCACAAAGCTCCATTACCTTTGTCATCAGAATCCTCCATGACACTTGGCATCACAATGCTCCATGCCATTGTCATCACAATGGGCCATGACATATGTCATCACAATGCTCCCTGACACCTGTCTTCACAATACTGCATGACCTGGTCATCACAATGATCCATGCCCTTGTCATCACAATGCGCCATTCCAACTCTCATCGCAATAACTCATGAAACTTATTAGACCAATGTTCCATGCCCTTGTCATCACCATGCTCCATGCCCTTGTTATCACAATGCTCCATGACCCCTGTCATCACAATGCTCCGTGACTCCAGTCATCACAATGCTTCATGAACTTTCTCATCACAATGGTCCATGTCCTCGTCATCAACTGTCTCTGTGACATATTTAACAACAATGCTCCATGAATTTTCATCACAATGCTCTTTGACCCTTGTCATCAAAATGCTCTATGCCTTTCTCAGCACAATGCTCCATGACCCTTGTCATCACAATGCTCCATGCGCTTGTCAGCACAATGCTCCATGACACATGTCATCACAATGAACCATGCGCTTGTCATCACAGTGTTCCACAATATTGTCATCACAATGCTCCATGCACATCTCATCAAAATGCTCTCTCACCACTGATATCACAATGCTACATCACTATTTGTCACAGTACTCCCTCATCCCTCTCATCACAATTTTCCATGACTCCTGTCATCACAATGCTACATGCACTTATCATCACAATGTTCGATGACCCCAGACATCACAATGTTCCATAACACCTGTCATCAAAATGTTCCATGACACATTTCATCAAATTGCTCCATGATCCTGTCATCACAATGCTCCCTGCCCTTCTCATCACAATGCACAACACACTTGCCATTAAAATTCTCCATGACCTTTGTCATCAAAATGATCCAAGACCCTTGGCATCACAATGCTCCATGTCATTGTCATCACAATGATCCATGAACACTCTCATCACATTTCTCCATGTCCTTGTCATCACAAAGCTCCATGACACATGTCATCAGAATGCTCCATGGCCTTCTCATCACAATGTTCCTTTCTCTTGCCATCACAATGCTCCTTTACCCCTGTCATAACAATACTCCATGACCCCTGCCATCACGATGTTCCATGGCCTTGTCATCACAAGGCTCCATGACCCTTCTCATCACAATGCTCCAAGAACCCTGTAATCACAATGCTCTATGCCCCTTTTCATCTCAATGATCCATGAACCCTGTCATCAAAATGCACCATGCCCATCATCATAATGCTTCATGCTATTGTCATCACAATGAAATCAAAATGCTCCATGACCTCTGTCATAACAATGCTCCAAACCCTTGTGATCACAATATTCCATAACACTTGTCATCACAATGCCCCATGACGCTCGTCATCACAATTATCCATGGACTTCTCATCACAATGCTCCATGACCTTTGTCATCACTATGCTCAATACAATTGTCATCAAAATGCTCCCTGACACTTGTTGTCTGTATGCTCCTTGAACCCTGTCATGACAAGGTTCCATGCCATTTTCATCACAATGATCCGTGCCTTTTTCATCACAATGCTCCAAGACCCATGTAATCACAATGCTCCATGCCCTTGTCATCACAAATCTCAATGACGCATGCCATCAGAATGCTCCTTGGACTTCTCCTCACAATGTCCCATGCATTTTTCATCACAATGTTCCAAGACTCCTGTAATCACAATGCTCTATGCCCCTTTTCATCAGTATGTTCCATGAGAATTCTCATCACAAGGCTCCATGGTTTGTCACCACAATGCTCCAGGACCTTGTCATCACAATGCTCCATTATATTTGTCATCACAATCCTCCATTACATTTGGCATCACAATGCTCCATGCCATTGTCATCGCAATGGACCATGACATATGTCATCACAATGCTCCCTGACACCTGTCTTCACAATACTCCATGACCTTCTCATCACAATGCTCCATGCCCTTGTCATCACAATGCACCATGCCCACTGTCATCACAATAATCTATGAAACTTGTCAGACCAATGCTCCATGCCCCTGTCATCACAATGCTCCATGCCCTTGTCCTCACAATGCTCCATGACCCCTGTCATCACAACGCTCCATGAAACCAGTCATCACAATGCTTCATAACGTTTGTCATCACAATGTTCTATGCCCGACTCATCACAATGTTCTATGCCCGACTCATCACAAGGCTCTGTGACCTTTGTAACCACAATGTTCCATGAACTTTTCATCACAATTCTCTGTGACACTTTTCAACACAATGCTGCATGTCTTTGTCAGAACAATGCTCCATTACACATGTCATCACAATGCACCATGCACTTGTCATCACAGTGTTCCACAATCTTTTTATCACAATGCTCCATAAACCTTGTCATCACAATGCTCCATGCACTTCTCATCAAAATGCTCTCTCACCACAGATATCACAATGTTACATCACTATTCGTCACAATAATCCCTCAACCCTGTTATCCCAATATTCCATGACTCCTGTCATCACAATGCTACATGCACTTATCATCACATTGTTCGATGACCCTGACATCACAATGTTCCATAACCGCTGTCATCAAAATGCTCCATGACCCTTTTCATTCCAAAGCTCCAAGACCACTGACATCACATTGTTCTATAACCACTGCCATCAAAATGTTCCATTACACATTTCATCAAATTGCTGCATGACCCGGTCATCAAAATGCTCCCTGCCCTTCTCATCACAACGCACTGTGCCCTTGTCATCAAAATGCTCCAAGACTTGTCATCACAAATCTCCATGAGCCTTGGCATCACAATGCTCCATGTCATTGTCATCACAATGCTCCTTGAATAATCTCATCACATTGCTCAATGCCCTTGTCATCACAAAGCTCCATGAAACTTGTCATCACAATGCTCAATGCCCTTCTCATCACAATGCTCCATGCCCTTGTCATTACAATCCTGCATGACCCATGTATCATAGTGTTCCGTACCCTTGTCATCACAGTGCTCAATGACCACTCACATCACAATAATCCATGAAACATTTCAGACCAATATTCCATGCCCTTCTCATCACAATGCTCCATTACCCCTTTCATAACAATGCACCATGACCCCCGCCATCATAATGTTCCACGGCCTAGTCATCACATGGTTCCATGACAATTGTCATCACAATTCTCAAGACCCCTGAAATCACAATGCTCCATGCCCTTGTCATCACAAAGCTCCATGACGCATGTCATCAGAATGTTCCATGGCCTTCTCATCTCAGTGCTCCATGCCCATGTCATCACAAAGTTCCAAGACCATTGTAATCACAATGCTCCATGCCCCTTTTCATATCAATGCTCCATGAACCCTGTCATCACAATGCACCATGCCCATCATCATAATGCTTCAGGCTATTGTCATCACAATGAATTCAAAATGCTCCATGACATCTGTCATCATAATACTCCGAACCATTGTGATCACAATGTTCCATAACACTTATCATCACAACACCCCATGACGCTCATCATCACAATTATCTATGGCCTTCTCATCACAGTGCTCTATGACTTTTGTCATCACAATGCGCAATACACTTGTCATCACAATGCTCCCTGACACTTGTCTTCAGTATGCTCCTTGAAACCTGTCATGACAAGGCTCCATGCCTTTTTCATCACAATGATCCATGCCCTTTTCATCACAATGCTCCAAGACCCCTTTAATCACAATGCTCCATGCCCTTGTCATCACAAAGCTCCTGGACACATGTCATCAGAATGCTCCATGGCCTTCTCATCACCATGATCCATGCCCTTGTCATCACAATGCTCCAAGACCCCTGTAATCACAATGCTCCATGCCCCTTTTCAACAGAATGCTCCATGAGACTTCTCATCAAAAGTCTCCATGGTCTTCTCATCAAAATGTTCCAGGACTTTATCATCACCATGCTCCATTCGTTTGTCATCGCAATGCTCCATGACCAATATCATCACAATTCTCCATGACCACTGTCATCACAACACTCCATGACACCTTACAGCACAATGATCCGGGACTCTTTTCATCAAAATGTTCCATTCCCTAGTCATCACAATGCTCCAGGACACTTGTCATCACAATGATCCATGCCCTTGTCATCCCAATGCTCCATGACCCCTGTATTCACAATGCTCCGTGACGCTTGTCATCACAGTGCTCCATGACACCTGTCATCACAATGCTCCATGCCTTTGTCAGCAAAATGCTTCATGACCTTGTCATTATAATGCTCTGTGTGCTTGTCATTCCAATACTCCATTACCATTGTCATCACAACCCTCCATGAACCTTGGGATCACATTGCTTCATGCCCTTGTCATCACAAGGCCCCATGCTCCTTAAAATCAAAATTATACGTGACCTCTGTCATCACAATGTTCCAAGCCCTTGTGATCACAATATTCCATAACACTTGTCATGACAACGCTCCATGATGCCTGTCATCACAATACTCCATGCCCTTTTCATCAAAATGCTCCATGACCTTTGTCATCACAATTCTCAATACACTTGTCATCACAATGCTCCCTGACACTTGTCATCAGAATGCTCCTTGAACCCTGTCACGAAAAGGCTCCATGCCTTTTTCATCACAATGCCTCATGCCATTTACATCACAATGCTCCATGCCATTGTCATCAAAATACTCCACAAGCTTGTCATCAGAATGTTCCATGACCCGTGTCATCACAAATCTCCATGCACTTGTCAGCACAATGCTCCCTGACCCTTGTCATCACAATGCTCCAAGCCATTGTCATCACAAAGCTCCATTACCTTTGTCATCAGAATCCTCCATGACACTTGGCATCACAATGCTCCATGCCATTGTCATCACAATGGGCCATGACATATGTCATCACAATGCTCCCTGACACCTGTCTTCACAATACTGCATGACCTGTTCATCACAATGATCCATGCCCTTGTCATCACAATGCGCCATTCCAACTCTCATCGCAATAACTCATGAAACTTATTAGACCAATGTTCCATGCCCTTGTCATCACCATGCTCCATGCCCTTGTTATCACAATGCTCCATGACCCCTGTCATCACAATGCTCCGTGACTCCAGTCATCACAATGCTACATGAACTTTCTCATCACAATGGTCCATGACCTCATCATCAACTGTCTCTGTGACCTTTTTAACAACAATGCTCCATGAATTTTCATCACAATGCTCTTTGACCCTTGTCATCAAAATGCTCTATGCCTTTCTCAGCACAATGCTCCATGACCCTTGTCATCACAATGCTCCATGTGCTTGTCAGCACAATGCTCCATGACACATGTCATCACAATGAACCATGCACTTGTCATCACAGTGCTCCACAATATTGTCATCACAATGCTCCATGCACTTCTAATCAAAATGCTCTCTCACCACGGATATCACAATGCTACATCAGTATTTGTCTCAGTACACCCTCATCCCTCTCATCACAATGTTCCATGACTCCTGTCATCACAATGCTACATGCAATTATCATCACAATGTTCGATGACCCCTGACATCAAAATGTTCCATAACATCTGTCATCAAAATGCTCCATGACCCTTTTCATCAAAATGCTCCATGACCCCTGACATCACAATGTTCCATAACACCTGTCATCAAAATGTTCCATGACACATTTCATCAAATTGCTCAATGACCCTGTCATCACAATGCTCCCTGCCTTTCTCATCACAATGCACAACGCACTTGCCATCAAAATGTCCCATGACCTTTGTCATCACAAAGATCCTTGACCCTTGGAATCACAATGCTCCATGAACACTCTCATCACATTGCTCCATGCCCTTGTCATCACAAAGCTCCATGACACATGTCATCAGAATGTTCCATGGCCTTCTCATCACAATGTTCCATGCCCTTGCCATCACAATGCACCATTACACCTGTCATAACAATGCCCCATGACCCCTGCCATCACGATGTTCCATGGCCTTGTCATCACAAGGCTCCATGACCCTTCTCATCACAATACTCCAAGAACCCTGTAATCACAATGCTCTATGCCCCTTTTCATCTCAATGATCCATGAACCCTGTCATCACAATGCACCATGCCCATCATCATAATGCTTCATGCTATTGTCATCACAATGAAATCAAAATGCTCCATGACCTCTGTCATAACAATTCTGCAAAACCTTGTAATCACAATATTCCATATCCCTTGTCATCACAATGCCCCATGACGCTCGTCATCACAGTTATCCATGGTCTTCTCATCACAATGCTCCATGACTTTTGTCATCACAATGCTCAATACACTTGTCATCAAAATGCTCCCTGACACTTGTTGTCTGTATGCTCCTTGAACCCTGTCATGACAAGGCTCCAAGCATTTTTCATCACAATGATCCATGCCTTTTTCATCACAATGCTCCATGCTATTGTCATCAAAATACTCCACAAGCTTGTCATCAGAATGTTCCATGACACTTGTCATCACAAATCTCCATGCACTTGTCAGCAAAATGCTCCCTGACCCTTGTCATCACAATGCTCCAAGCCATATTCATCACAATGCTCAATTATCTTTGACAGAAGAATCCTACATGACAATTGGCATCACAATTCTCCATGCCCTTGTCATCACAATGCCCCATTCCAAATGTCATCGCAATAATCCATGAAATATATTAGACCAATGTTCCATGCCCTTGTCATCACAATGCTCCATGCCCTTGTTATCACAATGCTCCATGACCCCTGTCATCACAATGCTCCGTGACTCCAGTCATCACAATGCTTCATCGCATTTGTCATCACAATGGTCCATGCCCTCGTCATCAACAGTCTCTGTGACCTTTTTAACCACAGTGCTCCATGAACTTTTCATCACAATGCTCTTTGACTCTTGTCATCACAATGCTCTATGCCTTTCTCAGCAAAATGCTCCATGACCCTTGTCATCACAATGCTCCATGAGCATGTCAGCACAATGCTCCATGACACATGTCATCACAATGCTCCATGACTCTCGTCATCACAATGCTCCGTGACTCCAGTCATCTCAATGCTTCATAACGATTGTCATCACAATGGTCCATGCCCGACTCATCACAAGGCTCTGTGACCTTTGTAACCACAATGATCCATGAACATTTCATCACAATTTTCTTTGACACTTGTCATCACAATGCTCCATGTCTTTGTCAGAACAATGCTCCATGACCATTGTCATCACAATGTGCCATGCGCATTTCATCACAAAGGTCCACAACATTTTCATTGCAATGCTCCATAAACATTGAAATCACAATGCTCCATGCATTTCTCATCAAAATGCTCTCTCAACAGAGATATCACAGTGTTCCATCACTAGTCATCTCAATACTCCCTCACGCCTGTAATCACAATGTTCAATGACCCTGTCATCACAATGCTACATCCTCTTACCATCACAATGTTCCATGACCCCTGACATCACAATGTTCCATGACCCCTGTCATCAATACGCTCCATGACCTTTTTCATCCCAAGGCTCCAAGACCCCTGACATCACAATGTTCTATAACCCCTGCCATCAAAATGTTCCATTACAATTTCATCAAATTGCTTCATGAACGGGTCATCAAAATGCTCCCTGCCCTTCTCATCACAATGCACCATGCCCTTGTCATCAAAATGCTCCATGACTTGTCATCACAAAGCTCCATGACCGTTGGCATCACAATGCTCCATGTCATTGTCATCACAGTGCTCCATGAACCCTCTCATAACATTGCTCGATGCCCCTGTCATCACAAAGCTCCATGACAATTGTCATCACAATGCTCGATGCCCTTCTCATCACAATGTTCCATGCCCTTTTCATTACAATCCTGCATGACCCATGTATCATAGTGTTCCGTACCCTTGTCATCACAATGCTCCATGCCCACTCTCATCACAATAAACCATGAAACATTTCAGACCTATATTCCATTCCCTTCTCATCACAATGCTCCATTACCCCTTTCATAACAATGCACCATGACCCCCACCATCACAATGTTCCACGGCCTAGTCATCACATGGTTCCATGAAAATTGTCATCACAATGCTCAAGACCCCTGAAATCACAATGCTCCATGCCCTTGTCATCACAAAGCTCCACGACGCATGTCATCAGAAAGGTCCATGGCCTTCTTATCACAATGCTCCATGCTCATGTCATCACAATGCTCCAAGACCCTTGTAATCACAGTGTTCCATGCCACTTTTCATCTCAATGCTCCATGAACCGTGTCATCACAATACAGCATGCCCATCATCATAATGCTTCAGGCTATTGTCATCACAATGAAATCAAAATGCTCCATGAACTCTGTCATCAGAATAATCCGAACCCTTGTGATCACAATGTTCCATAACACTTATCATCACAACAACCCATGACGCTCATCATCACAATTATCCATGGCCTTCTCTTCACAATGCTCTATGAACTGTGTCATCACAATTCTCAGTACACTTGTCATCACAATGCTCCCTGACACTTGTCGTCAATATGCTCCTTGAACCCTGTCATGACAAGGCTCCATGCCTTTTTCATCACAATGATCCATGCCCTTTTCATCACAATGCTCCAAGACCCTTGTAATCACAATGCTCCATGACCTTGTCATCACAAAGCTCCAGGACGCATGTCATCAGAATGCTCCATGGCCTTCTCATCACCATGATCCATGCCCTTGTCATCACAATGCTCCAAGACCCCTGTAATCACAATGCTCCATGCCCATTTTCAACAGAATGCTCCATGAGATTTCTCATCAAAAGTCTCCATGGCCTTCTCATCACAATGCTCCAGGACTTTGTCATCAACATGCTCCATTCGTTTGTCATCGCAATGCTCCATGACCAATATCATCAAAATGCTCCATGACCACTGTCATCACAACATTTTATGACACCTGACAACACAGTGATCCGGGATTCTTGTCATCACAATGATCTATGCCCTTGTCATCCCAATGCTCCATGACCCCTGTATTCACAATGCACCGTGACGCTTGTCATCACAGTGCTCCATGACACGTCATCACAGTGCTCCATGCCTTTGTCAGCAAAATGCTACATGACCTTGTCATTACAATGCTCTGTGCGCTTGTCATCACAATACTCCATTTCCATTGTCATCACAATCCTCCATGAACCTTGGGATCACATTGCTTCATTCGTTTGTCATCACAATGCTCCATGCTCCTTGAAATCAAAATAATCCATGACCTCTGTCATCACAATGCTCCAAATCCTTGTGATCACAGTGTTCCATTATAGTTGTCATCACAACGCTCCATGATGCCTGTCATCACAATACTCCATGCCCTTTACATCACAATGCTCCATGACAATTGTCATCACAATTCTCAATATACATGTCATGACAATGCTCCCTGACACTTGTCATCAGAATGATCCTTGAACCCTGTCACGAAAAGGCTCCATGCCTTTTTCCTCACAAATCCCCATGCTGTTTTCATCACAATGCTCCATGCCATTGTAATCAAAATACTCCACAAGCTTGTCATCAGAATGCTCCATGACCCTTGTCATCACAATTCTCCATGCACTTTTCAGCACAATGCTCCCTGACCCTTGTCATCACAATGCTCCAAGCCATTGTCATCACAATGCTCCATTACATTTGTCATCAGAATCCTCCATGACACTTGGCATCATAATGTTCCATGCCATTGTCATCACAATGGGCCATTACATATGTCATCACAGTGCTCCCTGACACCTGTCTTCACAATACTGCATGATCTGGTCATCACAATGCTCCATGCCCTTTTCATCAGAATGCGCCATTCCAACTGTCATCGCAATAATCCATGAAACTTAGACAAAAGTTCCATGCCATTGTCATCACAATGCTCCATGCCCTTGTTATCACAATGCTCCATGAACCCAGTCTTCACAATGCTCCATGACTCCAGTCATCACAATGCTTCATGACCTTTGTCATCACAATGGTCCATGCCCTCGTCATCAACAGTCTCTGTGACATTTTTATCCACAATGCTCCATGAACTTTTCATCACAATGCTCTTTGACCCTTGTCATCACAATGCTCTATGCCTTTCTCATAACAATGCTCCATGACCCTTGTCATCACAATGCTCCAAGACTTTGTCATCACAATGCTCCATTACCTTTGTCATCGGAATCCTCCATGACACTTGTCATCACAATGCTCCTTGACACTTGTCATCAGACTCCTCCATGACACCTGGTATCACAATGTGCCATGCCATTGTCATCACAATGGGCCATTACATATGTCATCACAATGCACCCTGACACCTGTCTTCACCATAATGCCTGACCTGGTCATCACAGTGCTCCATGCCCTTGTCATCACAATGTGCCATTCCATCTGTCATCACAATAATCCATGAAACTTATTAGAACAATGCTCCATCGCTTTCTAATCAAAATGCTCCATGCCCTCCTTATCACAAAGTTCCAAGACCCTTGTAATCAGAATGCTCCATGCTCATTTCCATCAGTATGCTCCCTGAGACTTGTCTTCACAAGGCTCCATGTTTTTCTATTCACAAAGCTCCAGGACCTTGTCATCACAATGCTTCACGACCTTGTCATGAAAATTCTCAATGGCCCTTGTCATCATAATGCTCCAAGCCCTAGTCATCACAATGCTTCATTATATTTGTCATCACAATCCTCCATTACATTTGGCATCTAAATGCTCCCTGCCATTATCATCGCAATGGACCATGACATATGTCATCACAATGCTCCCTGACACATCTCTTCACAATACTCTATGACCTTCTCCTCACAATGCTCCATGCCCTTGTCATCACAATGCACCATATCCACTGTCATCACAATAATCTATGAAACGTGTAAGACCAATGCTCCATGCCCCTGTCATCACAATGCTCCATGACACATGTCATCACAATGCTCCATGACCCCTGTCATCACAATGCTCCGTGACTCCAGTCATCACAATGTTTCATAACGTTTGTCAACACAACGATCTATGCTTGCGTCATCAAAAGGCTCTGTGTCCTTTGTAACCACAATACTCCATGAACTATTTATCACAATGCTCCGTGACCCTTGTCATCACAATGCTCCATGCGTTTGTCAGAACAATGCTCCATGACCCTTGTCATGACAATGTGCCACACGCTTTTCATCACATTGAAAACAAACTTGTCATCGCTATGCTCCATAAACCTTGTAATCACAACGCTCCATGCACTTCCATCCAAATGCTCTGTCACCTGAGATATCACAATATTCCATCACTAGTTATCACAATCCTCCCTCACCCCTGTAAGCACAGTGTTCCATGACCCCTGTCATCACAATGCTACATCCCCTTATCAGCACAATGTTCCATGACCCCTGACATCACAATGTTCCATAACCCCTGTCATCAAAATGCTCCATGACCCTTTTCATCCCAAAGCTCCATGACCCCTGTCATCACAATGTTCTATAACCCCTGTCATCAAAATGCTCCATTACACTTTTCATCAAATTGCTGCATGACCCTGTCATCAAAATGCTCCCTGCCCTTCTCATCACAATGCACCACACCCTTGTCATGAAAATGCTCTATGAACTTTGTCATCAAAAACTCCATGACCCTTGGCATCACAATGCTCCATGTCATTGTCATCACAATGCTCCATAAACACTTTCATCACATTGCTGCATGCACTTGTCATTACAAAGCTCCATGACACTTTTCATCACAATGCACGATGCCCGTCTCATCACAATGCTCCATGCCCTTGTCATTACAATCCTCCATGACCCATATATCACAGTGTTCCGTGCCCTTGTCATCACAATGCTCCATGCCCACTCTCATCACAATAATCCATGAAATATTTCAGACCAATGCTCAATGCCCTTCTCATCAAAATGCTCCATTACCTCTGTCATATCAATGCTCCATGACCACTGCCATCACAGTGTTCCACGGCCTTTTCATCACAAGGCTCCATGACCCTTGTCATCACAATGCTCCATGCCCTAGTCATCACAAACTCCATGATACATGTCATCAGAATGTTAGATGGCCTTCTCATCACAATGCTCGATGCCCTTGTCTTCACAATGCTCCAAGACCCCTGTAATCACAATGCTCCATGCCCCTTTTCATCTCAATGCTCCATGAACCCTGTCATCACAATGCACCATGCCCATCATCATAATGCTTCAGGCTGTTGTCATCACAATGAAATCAAAATTCTGCATGACCTCTGTCATCATAATGCTCCAAACCCATGTGATCACAATGTTCCATAACACTTATCATCACAACACCCCATGACTATCATCATAACAATTATCCATGGTTTCTCATCACAATGCTCCATGACATTCGTCATCACAATTCTCAATACACTTGTCATCACAATGCTTCCTGACACTTGTCGTCAGAATGCTCCTTGAACCCTGTCACGAAATGTCTCCAGGCCTTTTTCATCACAATGCCCCATGCCGTTTTCATCACAAATCTCCATGCCATTGTCATCAAAATACTCCACAAATTTGTCATCAGAATGCTCCATGACCCTTGTCATCACAATTCTCCATGCACTTGTCAGCACAATGCTCCCTGACACTTGTCATCACAATGCTCCAAGCCATTATCATCACAATGCTCCATTACCTTTGTCATCAGAATTCTCCATGACATTTGGCATCACAATGCTCCATGCCATTTTTATCACAATAGGCCATACATATGTCATCACAATGCTCCCTGACACCTCTCTTCACAATACTGCATAACCTGGTCATCACAATGCTCCATGCCCTTGTCATTAGAATGTGCCATTCCAAATGTCATCGCAATAATCCATGAAACTTGTCAGACCGATATTCCATGCCCCTGGCATTACAATGCTCCATGCCCTTGTTAGCACAATGCTCCATGACCCCTGCCATCACAATGCTCTTTCACTCCAGTCATCACAATGCTTCATGACCTTTGTCACCACAATGGTCCATGCCCTCGTCATCATCACTCTCTGTGAGCTTTTTAACCAAATTGATCCATGAACTTTTCATCACAATGCTCTTTGACCCTTGTCATCACAATGCTCTATGCCTTTCTCAGCACAATGCTCCGTGACCCTTGTCATCACAATGCTCCATGCGCTTGTCAGCACAATGCTCCATGACACATGTCATCACAATGCTCCATGACCCCTGTCAACACAGTGCTCCGTGACTCAAGTCATCACAATGCTTCATAATGTTTGTCATCACAATGGTCCATGCCTGCGTCATCACAAGGCTCTGTGACCTTTTTAACCACAATGCTCCATGAATATTTCATCTCAATGCTGCGTGACCCTTGTCATCACAGTGCTCCATGCCTTTGTCAGAAAAATGCTCCATGACCCTTGTCATCACAATGTGCCACGTGCATTTTCTCCCAACGGTCCACATATTTGTCATCGCAATCCTCCATAAAACTTGTAATCACAATGCTCCATATCCTTCTCATCACAGTGCTCCATTACCCCTGTCATAACCATGCTCCATGACTCTGCGATCACAATGTTCCACGGCCTTGTCATCACAAGGCTCCATGCCCTTGTCATCACAAAGCTCCATGACGCATGTCATCAGAATGCTCCATGGCCTTCTCCTCAAAATGCTCCATGCCCTTATCATCACAATGCTCCAAGACCCCTGTAATCACAATGCTCCATGCCCCTTTTCATCAGAATGCTCCATGAAACTTGTCATCACAAGTCTCCATGTTCATCTCATCACAATGCTCCAAGACATTTTCATCAGCATGCTCCCTTCCCTTGTCATCACAATGCTCCATGACCCCTGTCATCACAATTCTCCATGAACATTTTCAGGCCAATGCTCCATGACATTCTCATCACAATGCTCCACGACCAATATCATCACAATGCTCCATGATCACTGTATCACAACACTCCATGACACCTGGCAACACAATGATCCGGGACTCTTGTCATCACAATGCTCCATGACCCCTGTCATCACCATACTCCATGAATATTTTCAGCCCAATGCTCCATGACCCTTGTCATCACAATGATCCATGCCCTTGTCATCCCAATGCTCCATGACCCTTCTATTCACAATGCTCTGTGACGCTTGTCATCACAGTGCTCCATGACACCTGTCATCACAATGCTCCATGCCTTTGTCAGCAAAATGCTACATGACCTTGTCATTACAATGCTCTATGCGCTTGTCATCACAATACCCATTTACCATTTTCATCACAATCATCCATGAACCTTGGGATCACATTGCTTCATGCCCTTGTCATCACAGTGCTCCATGCTCCTTGAAATCAAAATGATCCATGACCTCTGTCATCACAATGCTCCAAAACCTTGTGATCACAATGTTCCATAACACTTGTCATCACAATGCTCCTTGACCCTTGTCATTGCAATGCTCCAAGCCATTGTCATCACAATGCTCTATTAACTTTGTCATCAGAATCCTCCATGACACTTGGCATCACAATGCTCCATGCCATCGTCATCACATTGGGCCATTACATATGTCATCACAATGCTCCCTGACACCTGTCTTCACAATACTGCATGACCTGGTCATCACAATGCTCCATGCCCTTGTCATCACAATGCGCCATTCCAACTGTCATCGCAATAATCCATGAAACTTATTAGAGCAATGCTCCATGCCCTTGTCATCACAATGCTCCACGACCACTGTAAACACAATGTTCCATGCCACTTTTCATCTCAATGCTCCATGATCCCTGTCATCACAATGCACCATGCCCATCATCATAATGCTTTAGGCTATTTTCATCACAATGAAATCAATATTCTCCATGACCTCTGTCATCATAATGCTCCAAACCCTTGTGATCACAATGTTCCATAACACTTATCATCACAACACACCATGACGCTCATCATCACAATTATCCATGGTCTTCCCATCACAATGCTCCATGACCTTTGTCATCACAATGCTCAATACACTTGTCATCACAATGCTCCCTGACCTTTGTCTTCAGTATGCTCCATTAACCCTGTCATGACAAGTCTCCATGACATTTTCATCACAATGATCCATGCACTTTTCATCACAATGCTCCAAGACACCTGTAATCACAATGCTCCAAGCCCTTGTCATCACAAAGCTCCATGACCCATGTCATCAGAATGCTGCATGGCCGTCTCTGACAATGCTCCATGCCCTTGTCATCACAATGCTCCAAGACCTCTGTAATCACAATGATCCATGCCACTTTTCATCAGAATGCTCCATGAAACTTGTCATCACAAGCCTCCAAGGACTTCTCATCACAATGCTACATGACCTTGTCATCACTATGCTCCATTCCCTTGTCATCACAATGCTCCATGACCATTGTCATCACAATACTCCATGAATATTATCAGAACAATGCTCCATAACCTTCTCATCACAATGCTCCATGACCAATATCATCACAATGCACCATGACAACTGTCATCACAACACTCCATGACACCTGACAACACAATGATCCGGGACTCTTGTCATCACTATGCTCCATTCCCTAGTCATCACAATGCTGCATGAACCCTGTCATCACAATTCTCCATGACACCAGTCTTCACAATACAGCATGACCTCTTTATCACAATGCTCCATGCCCTTGTCACCACAATGCACCATTCCAACTGTCATCGTAATAATCCATGAAAATTATGAGACCTATGATACATGCCCTTGTCATCACAATGCTCCATGCCCCTTTTCATCGCAATGCTCCATGACCCCTGTCATCACAGTGCTCCGTGACTCCAGTCATCACAATGCTTCATGACCTTTCTCATCACAATGGTCCATGCCCTCGTCATCATCACTCTCTGTGAGCTTTTTAACCAAATTGATCCATGAACTTTTCATCACAATTCTCTTTGACCATTGTCATCACAATGCTCTATGCCTTTCTCAGCACAATGCTCCATGACCCTTGTCCTCACAATGCTCCATGCGCTTGTAAGCAAAATGCTCCATGACACATGTCATCACAATGCACCATGCGCTTGTCATCACAGTGCTCCAAAATCTTGTCATCACAGTGCTCCACAATCTTGTCATCACAGTGCTCCATAAACCTTGTCATCACAATGCTCCATGCACTTCTCATCAAAATGCTTTCTCACCACTGATATCACAATGTTACTTCACTATTCGACACAATACTCCTTCACATCTGTCATCACAATGTTCCATGACTCCTGTCATCACAATGCTACATGCACTTATCATCACAGTGTTCGATGACCCATGACATCACAATTTCCATAACCCCTGTCATCAAAATGTTCCTTGACACTTTTCATCAAATTTCTCCGTGACCATGTCATCACAATGCTCCCTGCACTGCTCATTACAATACACAACGCCCTTGTCATCAAAATTTTCCATGACCTTTGTCATCACAAATATCCATGACCCTTGGCATCACATTGCTCCATGCCCTTCTCATCACTAAGCTCCATGACACATGTCATCAGAATGCTCCATGGCCTTCTCATCACAATGCTCCATGACCTTTGTCATCACAATGCTCAATACACATGTCATCACAATGCTCCCTGACACTTGTCTTCAGTATGCTCCTTGAACCCTGTCATGGCAAGGCTCCATGCATTTTTCATCACAATATTCCATGCCCTTTTCATCACAATGCTACAAGACCCCTGTAATCACAATGCTCCATGTGCTTGTCATCACAAAGCTCAATGACGCATGTCCTCAGAATGCTCCTTGGCCTTCTCTTCACAATGATCCATGCCCTTGTCATCACAATGTTCCAAGACCCCTGTAATCACAATTGTCCATGCCCCTTTTGATCAGTATGCTATATGAGATTGTCATCACAAGGCTCCATGGATTTCTAATCACAATGCTCCAGGACCTTGTCATCACAATGCTTCACGACCTTGTCATGAAAATTCTCAATGGCCCTTGTCATCATAGTGCTCCAAGCCCTAGTCATCACAATGCTCCATTTTATTTGTCATCCCAATCCTCCATTACATTTGGCATCACAATGCTCAATGCCATTATCATCGCAATGGACCATGACATATGTAATCACAATGCTCCCTGACACTTGTCTTCACAATACTCCATGACCTTCTCATCACCATGATCCATACCCTTGTCATCACAATGCTCCATGCCCATGTCATCACAATGCTCCATGACCCCTATTATCACAGTGCTCCATGACTCCAGTCATCACAATGCTTCATAATGTTTGTCATCAAAACGGTCCTTGCCCGTGTCATCACAAGGCTGTGTGACCTTTGTAACCAAAATGCTCCATGAAATTTTCATCACAATGCTCCGTGACCCTTGTCATCAAAATGCTCCATGCCTTTGTCAGAACAATGCTCCATGACCCTTGTCATCACAATGTGCCACGTGCTTTTCATCACATCGGTCCACAACCTTGTCATCTCTATGCTTCATAAACCTTGTAATCCCAATGCTACATGCACTTCTCATCCAAATGCTCTCTCACCAGAGATATCACAATGTTCCATCACTAGTCATCACAATACTCCCTCACCCCTGTAATCATAATGTTCCATGACCCCTGTCATCACAGTGCTACATACCCTTATCATCACAATGTTCCATGATCCCTGACATCACAATGTTCCATAACCCCTGTAATCAAAATGCTCCATGACCCTTTTCATCCCAAAGCTCCATGACCCCTGACATCACAATGTTCTATAACCCCTGCCCTCAATATATTCCATTATATTTTAATCAAATTGCTGCATGATCCTGTAATCAAAATGCTCCCGGCCCTTCTCATCACAATGCACCACGCCATATTCATCGAAATGCTCCCTGTTATTTGTCATCACAAATCTCCATGACCCTTGGCATCACAATGATCCATGTCATTGTCATCACAATGCTCCATGAACGCTCTCATCACATTGCTCCATGCCCTTGTCATCACAAAGCTCCATGACACGTGTCATCACAATGCTCGATGCTCTTCTCATCCCAATGCTCCATGTCCTGGTCATTACAATCCTCCATGAACCATGTATCACAGTGTTCCGTTCCCTTGTCATGCCAATGCTCCATGCCCACTCTCATTACAATAATCCATGAAATATTTTAGGCCAAAGCTCAATGCCCTTCTCATCACAATGCTCCATTACCTCTGTCATAACAATGCTCCATGACACCTGCCATCACATTGTTCAACGGCATATCATCACAAGGCTCCATGATAATTGTCATCACAATTCCCCAAGACCCCTGTAATCACAATGCTCCATGCCCTTGTCATCACAGTGCTCCATGATGCATGTCATTAGAATTTTCCATGGCCTTCTCATCACCATGCTCCATGCCCTAGTCATCACAATGCTCCAAGACCCCAGTAATCACAATGCTCTATTCCCCTTTTCATCTCAATGCTCCATGAACCCAGTCATCACAGTGCACCATGCCCATCATCATAATGTTTCATGCTATTGTCATCACAATGAAATCTAAATTCTCCATGACATCTGTCATCATAATGCTCCAAACCCTTGTGATCATAATGTTCCATAAGAATTATCATCACAACACCCCATGACGCTCATCATCACAATTATCCATGGTGTTCTCATCAAAATGCTCTATGACCTTTGTCATCAAATGCTCAATACAGTTGTCATCACAATGCTATCTGACACTTGTCGTAAGTATGCTTCTTGAACACTGTCATGACAAGGCTCAATGCATTTTTCTTCAAATGATACATGCCCTTTTCATCACAATGCATCAAGACACCTGTAATCACAATGCTCCACGACCTACTCATCACAATTCTCCATGGCCAATATCATCACAATGCACCATGACCACTGTCATCTCAACACTCCATGACACCTGACAACACAATGATCCGGAATACTTGTCCTCAAAATGCTCCATTCCCAAGTCATCACAATACTCCATGACCCCTGTCATCACAATACTCCATGAACATTTTCAGCCCAATGCTCCATGACCCTTGTCATCACATTGAACCATGCGCTTGTCATCCCAATGCTCCGTGACCACTGTATTCACAATGCTCCGTGACGCTTGTCATCACAGTGCTCCATGACACCTGTCATCGCAATGCTCCATGTCTTTGTCAGCAAATGCTTCATAACCTTGTCATTACAATGCTCTATGCGCTTGTCATAACAATACTCCTTTACCATTGTCATCACAATCCTCCATGAACCTTGGGATCACATTGCTTCATACCCTTGTCATCACAATGCTCCATGCTCCTTGAAATCAAAATGATCCATGACCTCTGTCATCACAATGCTCCAAACCCTTGTCATCACAATGTTCCATAACACTTGTCATCACAATGCTCCATGATGTCTGTCATCACAATACTCCACGGCCTTTTCATCACAATGCTCCATAACCTTTGTCATCACAATTCTAATACACTTGTCATTACAATGCTTCCTGAAACTTGCCGTCAGAATGCTCCTTGAAACCTGTCACAAAAAGGCTCCATGCTTTTCTCATCACAATGTCCAGTGCCGTTTTCATCACAATGATCCATGCCATTGTCATCAAAATACTCCACAAGATTGTCATCAGAATGTTCCATGACCTTTTTCATCAAAATTATCCATGCACTTGTCAGCACAATGCTCCCAGAACCTTGTCATCACAATGCTCCAAGCCATTGTCATCACAATGCTAAATTACTTTTGACATCACAATGCTCCGTGACTCCAGTCATCACAATGCTTCACAACATTTTTCATCACAATGGTCCATGCCCGCGTCATCACAAGGCTCTGTGACTTTTGTAACCACAATGCTCCATGAACTTTTCATCACAATGCTCCGTGACCCTTGTCATCACAATGCTCCATGCCTTTGTCAGAACAATGTTCCATGACCCTTGTCATCACAATGTGCCATGCACTTTTCATCACAATGATCCACAACCTTGTCATCGATATGCTCCATAAACCTTGTAATCACAATGGTCCATGCACTTCTCATCCAAATGCTCTCTCACCTGAGATATCACAATGTTCCATCACTAGTCATCACAATCCTCCCTCAACCCTGTAATCACAACGTTCCATGACCCGTGATATCACAATATTCCATAACCACTGTCATCACAATACTCCATGACACATTTCATCCCAAAGCTCCATGACCCATGGCATCACAATGTTCTGTAACCCCTGTCGTCAAAATGTTACATGACACTTTTCATCAAATTTCAGCATGAACCTGTCATCAAAATGCTCCCTTTCCTTCTCATCACAATGCACCATACGCTTGTCATCAAAATGCTCCATGACCGTTGTCATCACAAAGCTCCCTGACACTTGGCATCACAATGCTCCATGTCATTGTCATCACAATGCTCCCTGAACGCTCTCATCCCATTGCTCATTGCCCTTGTCATCACAATGCTCCATGACACTTGTCATCACAATGCTCGATGCCCTTCTCATCAAAATGCTCCTTGCCCTTTTCATCACAATCCTCCATGACCCATGTATCACAGTGTTCCGCGCCCTTGTCATCACAGTGCTCCATGCCCACTCTCATCACAATAATCCATGAAATATTTCAGACCAATGCTCAATGCACTTCTCATCACAATGCTCCATTACCTCTGTCATAAAAATGCTCCATGACCCCTGCCATCACAATGTTCCACGGCCTTGTCATCACAAGGCTCCCTGACCCTTGACATCACAATGCTCCAAGACCCCTGTAATCACAATGCTCCATGTCACTTTGCATCTTAATGCTCCATGAACCCTGTCATCACAATGCACCATGCCCATCATCATAATGCTTCAGGCTATTGTCATCACAATTAAATCAAAATTCTCCATGACCTCTGTCATCATAATGCTCCAAACCCTTGTGATCACAATGTTCCATAACACTTATCATCACAAATCCCCATGATGCTCATCATCACAATTATCCATGCTATTCTCATCACAATGCTCCATGACCTATGTCATCACAATGCTCAAAACACTTGTCATCAAAATGCTCCCTGACACTTGTCGTCAGTATGCTCCTTGAACCCTGTCATGACAAGGCTCCATGACTTTTTCATCACAGTGATCCGTGCCCTTTTCATCACAATGCTCCAAGATCACTGTCATCACAATGCTCCATGTGCTTGTCATCACAAAATTACATGAAGCATGTCATCAGAATGCCCCATGGCCTTCTCATCACAATGCTCCATGCCCTAGTCATCAAAATGCTCTAAGACCCCTGTAATCAAAATGCTCCATGCCCCTTTTCATCAGAATGCTCCGTGAGACTTCTCATCACAAGTCTCCATGGTCATCTCATCACAAAGATCCAGGATATTGTCATCACCATTCTCCATTCCCTTGTCATCACAATGCTCCATGACCCCTGTCATCACAATAATCCATTAACATATTCAGCCCAATGCTCCACGACCTACACATCACAATGCTCCATGGCAATTATCATCACAATGCTCCATGACCACTGTCATCACAACACTCCATGACTCCTGACAACACAATGATCCGGGACTCTTGTCATCGCAATGCTCCATTCCCTACTCATCACTATGCTCCATGACCCATGTCATCACAACACTCCATGAACATTTTCAGCCCAGTGCTCCATGACACTTGTCATCACAATGATCCATGCCCTTGTCATCCCAATGCTCCATGACCCCTGTATTCACAATGATCCATGACGCTTGTCATCACAGTGCTCCATGACACAGGTCATCACAATGCTCCATGCCTTTGTCAGCAAAATGCTACATGACCTTGTCATTACAATGCTCTATGCGCTTGTCATCACAATACTCCATTTCCATTGACATCACAATCCTCCATGAACATTGGGATCACATTGCTTCATGCCCTTGTCATCACAATGCTCCATGCTCCTTTAAATCAATATGATCCATGACCTCTGTCATCACAATGCTCCAAACCCTTGTGATCACAATCTTCCATAACACTTGTCATCACAACGCTCCATGAGGCCTGTCATCACAATACTCCATGCCCTTTTCATCACAATGCTCCATAACCTTTGTCATCACAATTCTCAATATACATGTCATCACAATGCTCCCTGACATTGTCATCAGAATGCTCCTTGAAACCTGCCACGAAAAGGCTCCATGCCTTTTCCTTCACAATGCCCCATGCCATTTTCATCACAATGCTCCATGCCATTGTCATAAAAATACTCCACAAGCTTGTCATCAGAATGCTCCATGACCCTTGTCATCACAATTCTCCATGCAATTGTCAGCACAATGCTCCCTGTCCCATATCATCACAATGCTCCAAGCCATTGTCATCACAATGTTCCATAACCTTTGTCATCAGAATCCTCCATGACACTTGGCATCACAATGCTCCATGCCATTGTCATCACAATGGGCCATTACATATGTCATCACAATGCTCCCTGACACCTCTCTTCACAATACTGCATGACCTGGTCATCACGATTCTCCATGGCATTGTCATCACAATGGGCCATTACATATGTCATCACAATGCTCCCTGACACCTCTCTTCATAATGCTGCATGACCTGGTCATCACAATGCTCCATGCCCTTGTCATCACAATGTGCCAATTGAACTCTCATCGCAACAATCCATGGAACTTATTAGACTAATGTTCCATGCCCTTGTCATCACAGTGCTCCATGCCCTTGTTATCACAATGCTCCCTGACCCCTGTCATCACAATCCTCCGTGACTCCATTCATCACAATGCTTCATGACCTTTGTCATCACAATGGTCCATGCCCTCATCATCAACAGTCTCAGTGACCATTTTAACCACAATGCCCCATGAACTTTTCATACAATGCTCTTTGACCATTGTCATCACAATGCTCTATGCCTTTCTCAGCACAATGCTCCATGACCCTTGTCATCACAATGCTCCTTGCGCTTGTCAGCACAATGCTCCATGACACATGTCATCACAATGCACCATGCACTTGTCATCACAGTGCTCTACAATCTTGTCATCACAATGCTCCATAAACATTGTCATCATAATCCTCCATGCACTTCTAATCAAAATGCTCTCTCACCACTGATATCACAATGCTACATCACTATTTGTCACAATACTCCCTCCCACCTGTCATCACAATGTTTCATGACTCCTGTCATCACAATGCTACATGCACTTATCATCAAAATGTTCGATGACCCCTGACATCACAATGTTCCATAACACCTGTCATTAAAATGTTCCATGAAAATTTTCAACAAATTGCTCTATGAACTTGTCATCACAATTCTCCCTGCCCTTCTCATCACAATGCACAACGCCCTTGCCATCAAAATGCTCCATGACCTTTGTCATCTCAAAGAGCCCTGCCCCATGGCATCACAATGCTCCATGTCATTTTCATCACAATGCTCCATGACACATGTCATCAGAATGCTACATGGCCTTCTCATCACAATGATCCATGCCCTTGCCATCACAATGCTCCATTACCCCTCTCATAACAATGCTCCATGCCCCTGCCATCACGATATTCCCTGGCCTTGTCATCACAAGGCTCCATGACCCTTCTCATCACAACACTCCAAGAACCCTGTAATCACAATGCTCCATGCCCTTTTTCATCTCAATGATCCATTAAACCTGTCATCACAATGCACCATGCCTATAGTCATAATTCTTCATGCTATTGTCATCACAATGAAATCAAAATGCACCATGACCTCTGTCATAACAATGCTCCAATCCCATGTGATCACAATATTCCATAACACTTGTCATCACAATGCCCCTTGACGCTCGTCATCACAATTATCCTTGGTCTTCTAATCACAATGCTCCATGACCTTTGTCATCACAATGCTCAATACACTTGTCATCAAAATGCTCCCTGACACTTGTTGTCTGTATGCTCCTTGAACTCTGTCATGACAAGGCTTCATGCCTTTTTCATCACAATGATCCATGCCCTTTTCATCACAATGCTCCAAGACCCATGTAATCAAAATGCTCCATGCCCTTGTCATCACAAATCTAAATGACGCATGCCATCAGAATGCTCCTTGCTCTACTCCTTACAATGTTCCATGCCCTTGTCATCACAATGTTCCATGACCCCTGTAATCACAATGCTCCATGCCCCTTTTCATCAGTATGCTCCATGAGACTTGTCATCACAAGGCTCCATATCTTTGTCATCACAATGCTCCAGGTTCTTGTCATCACAATGCTTCACGACCTTGTCATGAAAATTCTCAATGGCCCTTGTCATCATAATGCTGCAAGCCCTAATCATCACAATGCTCCATTATATTTGTCATCACAATCCTCCATTACAATTGGCATCACCATGCTCCATGCCATTGTCATCGCAATGGACCATCACATATGTCATCACAATGCTCCCTGACATCTCTCTTCACAATATTCCATGACCTTCTCATCACAATGCTCCATGCCCTTCTCATCACAATGCACCATGCCCATGGTCATCACAATAATCTAGGAAATTTTTCAGACCAATGCTCCACTCCCCTGTCATCACAATGCTCCATGCACTTGTCATCACAATGCTCCATGACCCCTGTCATCCCAATGCTCCGTGACTCCAGTCATCACAATGCTTCATAACGTTTGTCATCACAATGGTCCATGTCCGCGTCATCACAAGGCTCTGTGACATTTGTAACCACAATGCTCCATGAACATTTCCTCACCATTCTCTGGGACCCTTGTCATCACAATGCTCCATTTCTTTGTCAGAACAATGCTCCATGACCATTGTCATCACAATGTGCCACGCACATTTCATCACAACTGTCCACAACCTTATAATTGCAATGCTCCATAAATTTTGTTATCACAATGGTCCATGAACTTCTCATCAAAATGCTCTCTCACCATAGATATCACAATGTTCCATCACTAGTCATCACAATACACCGTCACCCATGGAATCACAATGTTCCATGACCCTGTCATCACAATGCTACATCCCTTTATCATCACAATATTGCATGACCCCTGACATAACAATGTTCCATAACCCCTGTCATCAAAATGCTCCATGACCCTTTTCATCCCAAAGCTCCAAGAACCCTGACATCACAATGTTCTATAACCCATGCCATCAAAATATTCCATTACAATTTTTATCAAATTGCTGCATGACCCGGTCATCAAAATGCTCCCTGCACTTCTCATGACAATGCACCATTCCTTGTCATCAAAATGCTCGATGACTTGTCATCACAAAGCTCCATGACACATGGCATCACAATGCTCCATGTCATTGTCATCACAATGCTCCATGAACCCTCTCATCACATTGCTCCATGCCCTTGTCATCAGAAAGCTCCATGACACTTGTCATCACAATGCTCGATGCATTTCTCATCACAATGCTCCATGCCCTAGTCATTAAAATCCTGCATGACCCATGTATCACAGTGTTCCGTGCACATGTAATCACAATGCTCCATGCCCTTCTCATCACAATGCTCCATGACCCCTGCCATCACAATGTTCCACGGACTTGTAATCACAAGGCTCCATGACACTTGTCATCACAATGATCCAAGACCCCTGTAATCACAATGCTCTATGCCCTTGTCATCACAAAGCTCCATGACACATGTCATCAGAATGTTCCATGGATTTCTCATCACAATGCTCCATGCCCTTGTCATCACAATGCTCAAGACCCCTGTAATCACAATGCTCCATTTCCCTTTTCATCTCAATGCTCCATGAACCCTGTCATCACAATGCATCATGCCCATTATTATAATGCTTCCGGCTATTGTCAGCACAATGAAATCAAAATTCTCCATGACCTATGTCATCACAATTCTCCATGTCCCCTGTCATCACAATACTTCATGAATATTTTCAGCCCAATGCTCCATGATACTTGTCATCCCAATGATGCATGCCCTTTTCAGCCCAAAGCTCCATGACCCCTGTGTTCACAATCCTCCGTGATGCTTGTCATCACAGTGCTCCATGACACCTGTCATCACAATGCTAGATGACTTTGTCAGCAAAAGGCTAAATGACCTTGTAATTATAATGCTCTATGCGCTTGTCATCACAATACTCCATTACCATTGTCATCACAATCCTCCATGAACCTTGGGATCACATTGCTTTATGCCCTTGTCATCACAATGCTCCATGCTCCTTGATATCAAAATGATCCATGAAATCTGTCATCAAAATGCTCCAAAGCCTTGTGATCACATTGCTCCATATCACTTGTCATCCCAACGCTCCATGATGCCTGTCATCACAATACTCCATGCCCCTTTCATCACAATGTTCCATGACCTTGGTCATCACAATTCTCAATACACTTGTCATCACAATGCTCCCTGACACTTGTCGTCAGAATGCTCCTTGAACTGTGTCATGAAAAGTCTCCATGCCTTTTTCATCACAATGCCCCATGCCGTTTTCATCACACTGCTCCATGCCATTGTCATCATAATACTCCACAAGTTTGTCATCAGATTGCTCCATGACCCTTGTCATCACAATTCTCCATGCACTGGTCAGCACAATGCTACTTAACCCTTGTCAGCACAATGCTCCAAGCCATTGTCATCACAATGCTCCATTACATTTGTCATCAGAATCATCCACGACACTTGGCATCACAATGCTCCATGCCATTGTCACCACAATGGGCCATTACATATGTCATCACAATGCTCCCTGACAGCTGTCTTCACAATACTGCATGACCTTCTCATCACAATGATCCATGCCCTTGTCATCACAATGCACCATGTACACTGTCATCACAATAATCTATGAAACTTGTCAGACCAATGCTCCATGCCCCTGTCAGCAAAATGCTCTATGCCCTTGTCATCACAATGCTCCATGTCCACTGTCATCACAATGCTCCATGACTCCAGTCATCACAATGCTTCATAACATTTGTCATCACAATGGTCCATGACCGCGTTATCACAAGGCTCTGTGACCTTTATAACCACAATGCTCCATGAACTTTTCATCACAATGCTTCGTGACCATTGTCATCAAAATGCTTCATGCCTTTGTCAGAAAAATGCTCCATGACCCTTGTCATCACAATATGCTACGCGCTTTTCATCACAACGGTCCACAAATTTGTCATGGTAATGCTCCATAAACCTTGTATTCACAATGCTCCATGTCCTTCTCATCACAATGCTCCATTATCCCTATCATAACAATGTTCCATGACCCCTGCCATCACAATATTCCACGGCCTTGTCATCACAAGGCTCCATGACACTTGTCATCACAATGCTCCAAGACCCCTGTAATCACAATGCTCCATGCACTTGTCATCACAAAGCTCCATGACACATGCCATCAGAATGTTCCATGTCCTTCTCATCAAAATGCTCCATGCCCTTGACATCACAGTGCTCCAAGAACCCTGTAATCACAATGCTCCATGCCCCTTTTCATCTCAATGCTCCATGAACACTGTCATCACAATGCATCAGGCCCATCATGATAATGCTTCAGGCTATTGTCATCACAATGAAATCTATATGCTCCATGACCTCTGTCATCACAATGCTCCAAACCGTTGTGATCACAATATTCCATAACACTTATCATCACAACACCCCATGATGCTCATAATCACAGTTATCCATGGTCGCCTCATCACAATGCTCCATGACCTTTGTTATCACAATGCTCAATACACTTGTCATCACAATGCTCCCTGACACTTGTCATCAGTATGCTCCATTAACACTGTCATGACACGTCTCCATGCCTTTTTCATCACAATGATCCATGCCCTTTTAATCACAATGCTCCAAGACCCCTGTAATCACAATGCTCCATGCCCTTGTCATCACAAAGCTCAATGACACATGTCATCAGAATGCTCCATGGCCTTCTCATCACAATGCTCCATGCCCTTGTCATCACAATGCACCAAGACCCCTGTAATCACAATGCTACATGTCCCTTTTCATCAGAATGCTCCGTGAGACTTGTCATCACGAGTCTCCATTGTCTTCTCATCAAAGTGCTCCAGGAACTTGTCATCAAAATGCTCCATGATCCCTGTCATCACAATACTCCATGAACATTTTCAGTCCAATGCTCCATGACACTTGTCATCACAAAGATCCATGCCCTTGTCATCCCAATGCTCCATGACCCCTGTATTCACAATGCTCCGTGACGCTTGTCATCACATTGCTCCATGACACCTGTTATCACAATGCTCCATGCCTTTGTCGGCAAAATGCTACCTGACCTTGTCATTGCAATGCTCTATTCGCTTGTCATCACAATACTCCATTACCATTGTCATCACAGTCCTCCATGAACCTTGGGATCACATTGCTTCATGCCCTTGTCATCACAATGCTCCATGCTCCTTGAAATCAAAATGATCCATGACCTCTGTCATCACAGTGCTCCAAACCCTTGTGATCACAATGTTCCATAACACTTGTCATCACAACGCTCCATGATGCCTGTCATCACAATACTCCATGCCCTACTCATCACTATGCTCCATGACATTTGTCATCACAATTCTCAATACACTTGTCATCACAATGCCACATGCCTTTTTCATCACAATGTTCCATGCCATTGTCATCAAAATACTCCACAAGCTTGTCATCAGAATACTTCATGACCGTTTTCATCACAATTCTCCCTGCACCTGTCAGCAAAATTCTCCCTGACCCTTGTCATCACAATGCTCTAAGCCATTGTCATCACAATGCTCCATTACATTTGTCATCAGAATCCTCCATGACACTTGGCATCACAATGCTCCATGCCATTTTCATCACTATGGGCCATTACATATGTCATCACAGTGCTCCTTGACACCTGTCTTCAAAATACTGCATGACCTGGTCATAACAATTCGACATTACAACAGTCATCACAATAATCCATGAAACTTATTAGACCAATGCTCCATTCCCTTGTCATCACAATGTTCCATGTCCTTGTTATCACAATGCTCCATGACGCCTGTCATCACAATGCTCCATGCCTCCATTCATCACAATGATTCATGACATTTTTCATCTCAGTGGTCCATGCCCTCGTCATCAACAGTCTCTGTGACATATTTAACCACAATGCTCCAATAATTTTCATCACAATGCTCTTTGACACTTGTCATCACAGGGTTCTATGCCTTTCTCAGCACAATGCTCCATGACCCTTGTCATCACAATGCTCCATGCGCTTGTCAGATCAATGCTCCATGACCCATGTCATCACAATGCACCCTGCGCTTCTCATCACAGTGCTCCACAGTCTTGTCACCACGATGCTCCATAAAACTTCTCATCACAATTCTCCATGCACTTCTCATCAAAATGCTTTCTCACCAATGATATCACAATGTTACAGCACTATTCATCACAATACTCCCTCACCCCTGTCATCACAATGTTCCATGACTTTTGTCTTTGCAATGCTACATGCACATATCATCGCAAAGTTCGGTGACCCCTGACATCACAATGTTCCATAACCCGTGTCATCATAATGCTCCATAACACTTTTCCTCAAAATGCTCAATGACCACTGACATCACAATGTTCCATAACCCCTGTCATCATATTTCTCCATGATCCTTTTCATCAAAATGCTCCATGAACCCTGACATCACAATGTTCCATAACCCCTGTCATTAAAATATTCCATGACACTTTTCATCAAATTGCTCTATGACCCTGTCATCACAATGCTCCCTGCCCTTCTCAACACAATGTACCACGCCCGTGTCATCAAAATGCTCCATGACCTTTGTCATCACAAAGCTCCATGACAATTGGCATCTCAATGCTCCATGTCATTGTCATCACAATGCTCCATGAACCCTCTAATCACAATGCTCCATGCCCCTCTGCATCTCAATGCTCCATGAACCCTGTCATCAAAATGCACCATGACCATCATCATAATGCTTCAGGCTACTGTCATCACAATGAAATCAAAATATTTGATGATCTATCTCATCACAATGCTCCAAATCCTTGTGATCACAATGTTCCATAACACTTATCATCACAACGCCCCATGAAGCTCATCATCACAGTTAACCATGGTCTTCTCATCACAGTGCTCCATGACCTTTGTCATCACAATGCTCTATAAACTTGTCATCACAATGCTCCCTGACACTTCTCATCAGTATGCTCCTGGAACCCTGTCATGACAAGGCTCCATACCATTTTCATAACAATGATCCATGCCAATTTCATCACAATGCTCCAAGACACCAGTAATCACAATGCTCCATGCCCTTGTCATCACAATGCTCCAAGACCCGTGTAATCACAATATTCCATGCCCCTTTTCATCAGAATGCTCCATGAGACTTCTTATTACGAGGCTCCATGGTCTCCTCATCACAGTGCTCCAGGAACCTTTCATCACAGTGCTCCATTCCCTTGTCATCACAATGCTCCATGACCACTGTCCTCACAATACTTCCTGAACATTTTCATGCCAATTCTCCAAGAACTTCTCATCACAATGCTTCATGATCCCTATCATCACAATGCTCCATGACCACTGTCATCACAACGCTCCATGACCCCTGACAACACAGTGATCCGGGACTCTAGTCATCACAATGCTCCATTCCCTAGTCATCACAATGCTCCATTAATATTTTCAGCCCAATTCTCCATGACACTTGTCATCACAATGATCCATGACCTTGCCATCCCAGTGCTCCATGACCCCGTAATCACAATGATCCATGATGCTTCTCATCACAGTGCTCTATGACCCTTATCATCACAATGCTCCATGCCTGTGTCAGCAAAATGCTACATGACCTTGCCATCAAAATGCTCCATTTGCTTGTCATCACAATACTCCCTTAGCATTGTCATCACAATTATCCATGAACCTTGGGATCACATTGCTTCATGCCCTTGTCATCACAATGCTACATGCTCCTTGAAAACAAAATGATCCATGACTTCTATCATCACAATGCTCCAAACCCTTGTGATCACAATGTTCCATAACACTTGTCATCACAACGCTCCATGATGCCTGTCATCACAATACTCTATGCTCTTTTCGTCAAAATGCTCCATGATCTTTTTCATCACAATTCTCAATACACATGTCATCACAATGTTCCCTGACACTTGTCATCAGAATGCTCCTTGAAACCTGTCATGAAATGGCTTCATGCCTTTTTCATCACAATGCACCATGTCCTTTTCATCACAATGCTCCAAGCCATTGTCGTCACAATATTCCACAAGCTTGTCATCAGAATGCTCCATGACACTTGTCATCATATTTCTCCATGGCCACTGTCATCACAATGCTCCATACCCCTTGTCATTACTGTGCTCCATGACGCGCATCATCACAATTATCCATGGCCTTCTCATCACAATGCTCGACGCCATTGTCATCAAAATGCTCCATGACCCATGTAATCACAATGCTCCATGCCCTTGTCATCACAAAGCTCCATTTCTTTCTCAGAACAATGCTCAATGAACATAGTCTTCACAATGTGCCACGCGCATTTCATCACAACGGTCCACAACCTTGTCATTGCTATGCTTCATAAACCTTGTAATCACAATGGTCCATGCACTTCTCATCAAAATGCTCTCTCACCAGAGATATCACAATGTTCCATCTCTAGTCATCACAATACTCCATCATCCCTGTAATCACAATGTTCCAGGACACTGTCATCACAATGCTACATCCCCTTATCATCACAATGTTCCATGACCCCTGACATCACAATGTACCATAACCCCTGTCATCAAAATGCTCCATGGCCATTTTCATCCCAAAGCTCCAAGACCCCTGAAAACACAATGTTCTATAACCCCTGCCATCAAAATGTTCCTTTACACTTTTTATCAAATTGCTGCATGACCTGGTCATCAAAATGCTCCCTGCATTTCTCAGCACAATGCACCATGCCCTTGTCATCAAAATGCTCCATGATTTGTCATCACAAAGCTCCATGACCCTTGGCATCAAAATGCTCCATGTCATTGTCATCACAATGCTCCATGAACCCTCTCATCACATTGCTCCATGCCCTTGTCATCACAAAGCTCCATGACACTTGTCATCACAATGCTCGATGCCCTTCTCATCACAATGCTCCATGCCCTTGTCATTACAATCCTGCATGACCCATGTATCACAGTGTTCCGTGCCCTTGTCATCACAATGCTCCATGCCCACTCTCATCACAATAATCCATGAAACATTTCATACCAATGCTCCATGCCCTTCTCATCAAAATGCTCCATTACACCTGTCATAAAAATGCACCATGACCCTTGCCATCAAAATGTTCCACAGCCTAGTCATCACAAGGTTCCATGACACTTGTCATCACAATGCTCCAAACCCCTGAAAGCACAATGCTCCATGCCCTTGTCATCACAAAGCTCCATGACGCATGTCATCAGAAAGTTCCATAGCCTTCTCATCACAGTGCTCCATGCCCTTGTCATCACAATGCTCCAAGACCCTTGTAATCACAATGCTCCATGCCCCTTTTCATCTCAATGCTCCATGAACCCTGTCATCTCAATGCACCATTCCCATCATCATAATGCTACAGGCAATTGTCATCACAATGAAATCAATATTCTCCATGACCTCTGTCATCAAAATGTTCCAAACCCTTGTGATCACAAGGTTCCATAACACTTATCATCACAACACCCCATGACGCTCATCATCACAATTATCCTTGGTCTCCTCATCACAATGCTCCATGACCATTGTTATCACAATGCTCAATACACTTGTCATCACAATGCTCCCTGACACTTGTCATCAGTATGCTCCATTAACCCTGTCATGACACGTCTCCATGCCTTTTTCATTACAATGATCCATGCACTTTTAATCACAATGCTCCAAGATCCCTGTAATCACAAAAGCTCCATGCCCTTGTCATCACAAAACTCCATGACACATGTCATCAGAATGCTCCATGGCCTTCTCATCACAATGCTCCATGCCCTAGTCATCACAATGCTCCAAGACACCTGTAATCACAATGCTCCATGCTCCTTTGCATCAGAATGCTCCATGACACTTCTCATCAGAAGTCTCCATGGTCTTCTCATCACAATGCCCCAGGACCTTGTCATCAACATGCTCCATTCCGTTGTCATCACAATGCTCCATGACACATGTCATCACAATGCTCCATGCCCTTGTCATCAAAAAGCTCCATGACACATGTCATCAGAATGCTTCATGGCCTTCTCATCACAATGCTCCATGCTCTTGTCATCAAAATGCTCCAAGACCCTTGTAATCACAATGCTCCATGCCCCTTTTCATCAGAATGCTCCATGAGATTTATCATCACAAGTCTCCATGGTCTTCTCATCACAGTGCTCTAGGACCTTGTCATCACGATGCTCCATTCCCTTGTCATCACAATGCTCCATGACCCCTGTCTTCACAATAATCCATGAACATTTTCAGCCCAATGCTCCACGACCTACTCATCACAATGCTCCATGGCCAATATCATCACAATTCTCCATGACCAATGTCATCACAACACTCCATGACACCTGACAACACAATGATCCGGGACTCTTGTCATCACAGTATTCCATTCCCTAGTCATCAAAATGCTCCTTGACCACTGTCATCACAACACTCCATGAACATTTTCTGCCCAGTGCTCCATGACCCTTGTCACTACAATGATCCATGCCCTTGTCTTGCCAATGCTCCATGACCCCTGTATTCACAATGCTCCGTGACGCTTGTCATCACAGTTCTCCATGACACCTGTCATCACAATGCTCCATGCCTTTGTCAGCAAAATGCTACATGACCTTGTCATTACAATGCTCTATGCGCTTGTCATCACAATACTCCTTTACCATTGTAATTACAATCCTTCATGAAACTTGGGATCCCATTGTTTCATGCCCTTGTCATCACAGTGCTCCCTGCTCCTTGAAATCAAAATGATCCATGACCTCTGTCATCACAATGCTCCAAACCCTTGTGATCACAATGTTCCTTAGCACTTGTCATCACAACGCTCCATGATGCCTGTCATCACAATACTCCATGCCCTTTTCATCACAATGCTCCATGACATTTGTCATCACAATTCTCAATACACTTGTCATCACAATGCTCCCTGACATTGTCGTCAGAGTGCTCCTTGAACCCTGTCAACAAAAGGCTCCATTCCTTCTTCATCACAATGCCCCATGCCATTTTCATCACAATGCTCCATGCTATTGTCATCAAAATACTCCACAAGCTTGTCATCAGAATGCTCCATGTCTCTTGTCATCACAATTATCCATGCACTTGTCAGCACAATGCTCCCTGACCCTTGTCATCACAATGCTCCAAACACTTGTCATCACAATGCTCCATTACATTTGTCATTAGAATCCTCCATGACACTTGGCATCACAATGCTCCATGCCTTTGTCATCACAAAGGGCCATTACATATGTCATCACAATGCTCCCTGACACCTCTCTTCACAATACTGCATGCCCTTGTCATCACAATGCTCCATGCCCTTGTATCACAATGTTCCAAGTCCCCTGTAATCAGAATGCTCCAGGCCCCTTTTCATCAGTATGCTCCTTGAGATTTGTCATCACAAGCCTCCATGGTTTTCTCATCACAATGCTCCAGGACCTTGTCATCACAATGCTTCAGGACATTGTCATGAAAATTATCAATGGCCCTTGTCAACATAATGCTCCAAGCCCTAGTCATCACAAAGCTCCATTATGTTTGTCATCACATCCTCCATTACATTTGGCATCACAATGCCCCATGCTATTGTCATCGCAATGGACCATGACATAGGTCATCACAATGCTCCCTGACACCTGTCTTCACATTACTCCATGCCCTTGTCTTCACAATGCTCCATGCCCTAGTCATCACAATGCACCATGTCCACTGTCATCACAATAATCTATGAAACTTGTCAGACCAATGCTCCATGCCCCTGTCATCACAATGCTCCATGCCCTTGTCATCACAATGCTCCATGACCCCTGTCATCACAATGCTCCGTGACTACAGTCATCACTATGCTTCATAACGTTTGTCATCACAACGGGCCATGCCCGCGTCATCACAAGGCTCTGTTACCATTGTAACCCCAGTGCTCCATGGACTTTTCATCACAATGCTCCGTGACCCTTGTCATCACAATGCTCCATGCCTTTGTCAGAACAATGCTCCATGACCTTTGTCATCACAATGTGCCATGCACTTTTCATCACAATGATCCACAACCTTTTCATCGCTATGCTCCATAAACCTTGTAATCACAATGCTCCATGCACTTCTCATCCAAATGCTCTCTCACCAGAGATATCACTATGTTCCATCACTAGTCATCACAATCCTCGCTCAACCCTGTTATCACAATGTTCCAAGACCCCTGTCATCACAATGCTACATCCCCTTATCAGCACAATGTTCCTTGACCCCTGACATCACAATGTTCCATAACCCCTGTCATCAAAATGCTCCATGACCCTTTTCATCCCAAAGCTCCATGATCCCTGGCAACACAGTGTTCTATAACCCATGTCATCAAAATGTTCCATTACACTTTTCATCAAATTGCTGCATGACCCTGTCATCAAAAAGCTCCCTGCCCTTCTCATCACAATGCACAACACACTTGTCATCAAAATGCTCCATGACTTTTGTCATGACAAAGCTCCATGACCCTTGGCATCACAATGCTCCATGTCATTGTCATCACAATGCTCCATGAACCCTCTCATCACATTGCTCCATGCCCTTGTCATCAAAGGCTCCATGACACTTGTCATCACAATGCTCGATGCCCTTCTCATCACAATGCTCCATGCCCTTGTCATTACAATCCTGCATGACCCATGTATCACAGTGTTCCGTGCCCTTGTCATCACAATGCTCCATGCCCACTCTCATCACAATAATCCATGAAACATTTCATACCAATGTTCCATGCCCTTCTCATCAAAATGCTCCATTACACCTGTCATAAAAATGCACCATGACCCTTGCCATCAAAATGTTCCACAGCCTAGTCATCACAAGGTTCCATGACACTTGTCATCACAATGCTCCAAACCCCTGAAAGCACAATGCTCCATGCCCTTGTCATCACAGAGCTCCATGACGCATGTCATCAGAAAGTTCCATAGCCTTCTCATCACAGTGCTCCATGCCCTTGTCATCACAATGCTCCAAGACCCTTGTAATCACAATGCTCCATGCCCCTTTTCATCTCAATGCTCCATGAACCCTGTCATCTCAATGCACCATTCCCATCATCATAATGCTACAGGCAATTGTCATCACAATGAAATCAATATTCTCCATGACCTCTGTCATCAAAATGTTCCAAACCCTTGTGATCACAAGGTTCCATAACACTTATCATCACAACACCCCATGACGCTCATCATCACAATTATCCTTGGTCTCCTCATCACAATGCTCCATGACCATTGTTATCACAATGCTCAATACACTTGTCATCACAATGCTCCCTGACACTTGTCATCAGTATGCTCCATTAACCCTGTCATGACACGTCTCCATGCCTTTTTCATTACAATGATCCATGCACTTTTAATCACAATGCTCCAAGATCCCTGTAATCACAAAAGCTCCATGCCCTTGTCATCACAAAACTCCATGACACATGTCATCAGAATGCTCCATGGCCTTCTCATCACAATGCTCCATGCCCTAGTCATCACAATGCTCCAAGACACCTGTAATCACAATGCTCCATGCTCCTTTGCATCAGAATGCTCCATGACACTTCTCATCAGAAGTCTCCATGGTCTTCTCATCACAATGCCCCAGGACCTTGTCATCAACATGCTCCATTCCGTTGTCATCACAATGCTCCATGACACATGTCATCACAATGCTCCATGCCCTTGTCATCAAAAAGCTCCATGACACATGTCATCAGAATGCTTCATGGCCTTCTCATCACAATGCTCCATGCTCTTGTCATCAAAATGCTCCAAGACCCTTGTAATCACAATGCTCCATGCCCCTTTTCATCAGAATGCTCCATGAGACTTATCATCACAAGTCTCCATGGTCTTCTCATCACAATGCTCTAGGACCTTGTCATCACGATGCTCCATTCCCTTGTCATCACAATGCTCCATGACCCCTGTCTTCACAATAATCCATGAACATTTTCAGCCCAATGCTCCACGACCTACTCATCACAATGCTCCATGGCCAATATCATCACAATTCTCCATGACCAATGTCATCACAACACTCCATGACACCTGACAACACAATGATCCGGGACTCTTGTCATCACAGTATTCCATTCCCTAGTCATCAAAATGCTCCTTGACCACTGTCATCACAACACTCCATGAACATTTTCTGCCCAGTGCTCCATGACCCTTGTCACCACAATGATCCATGCCCTTGTCTTGCCAATGCTCCATGACCCCTGTATTCACAATGCTCCGTGACGCTTGTCATCACAGTTCTCCATGACACCTGTCATCACAATGCTCCATGCCTTTGTCAGCAAAATGCTACATGACCTTGTCATTACAATGCTCTATGCGCTTGTCATCACAATACTCCTTTACCATTGTAATTACAATCCTTCATGAAACTTGGGATCCCATTGTTTCATGCCCTTGTCATCACAGTGCTCCCTGCTCCTTGAAATCAAAATGATCCATGACCTCTGTCATCACAATGCTCCAAACCCTTGTGATCACAATGTTCCTTAGCACTTGTCATCACAACGCTCCATGATGCCTGTCATCACAATACTCCATGCCCTTTTCATCACAATGCTCCATGACATTTGTCATCACAATTCTCAATACACTTGTCATCACAATGCTCCCTGACATTGTCGTCAGAGTGCTCCTTGAACCCTGTCAACAAAAGGCTCCATTCCTTCTTCATCACAATGCCCCATGCCATTTTCATCACAATGCTCCATGCTATTGTCATCAAAATACTCCACAAGCTTGTCATCAGAATGCTCCATGTCTCTTGTCATCACAATTATCCATGCACTTGTCAGCACAATGCTCCCTGACCCTTGTCATCACAATGCTCCAAACACTTGTCATCACAATGCTCCATTACATTTGTCATTAGAATCCTCCATGACACTTGGCATCACAATGCTCCATGCCTTTGTCATCACAAAGGGCCATTACATATGTCATCACAATGCTCCCTGACACCTCTCTTCACAATACTGCATGCCCTTGTCATCACAATGCTCCATGCCCTTGTATCACAATGTTCCAAGTCCCCTGTAATCAGAATGCTCCAGGCCCCTTTTCATCAGTATGCTCCTTGAGATTTGTCATCACAAGCCTCCATGGTTTTCTCATCACAATGCTCCAGGACCTTGTCATCACAATGCTTCAGGACATTGTCATGAAAATTATCAATGGCCCTTGTCAACATAATGCTCCAAGCCCTAGTCATCACAAAGCTCCATTATGTTTGTCATCACATCCTCCATTACATTTGGCATCACAATGCCCCATGCTATTGTCATCGCAATGGACCATGACATAGGTCATCACAATGCTCCCTGACACCTGTCTTCACATTACTCCATGCCCTTGTCTTCACAATGCTCCATGCCCTAGTCATCACAATGCACCATGTCCACTGTCATCACAATAATCTATGAAACTTGTCAGACCAATGCTCCATGCCCCTGTCATCACAATGCTCCATGCCCTTGTCATCACAATGCTCCATGACCCCTGTCATCACAATGCTCCGTGACTACAGTCATCACTATGCTTCATAACGTTTGTCATCACAACGGGCCATGCCCGCGTCATCACAAGGCTCTGTTACCATTGTAACCCCAGTGCTCCATGGACTTTTCATCACAATGCTCCGTGACCCTTGTCATCACAATGCTCCATGCCTTTGTCAGAACAGTGCTCCATGACCTTTGTCATCACAATGTGCCATGCACTTTTCATCACAATGATCCACAACCTTTTCATCGCTATGCTCCATAAACCTTGTAATCACAATGCTCCATGCACTTCTCATCCAAATGCTCTCTCACCAGAGATATCACTATGTTCCATCACTAGTCATCACAATCCTCGCTCAACCCTGTTATCACAATGTTCCAAGACCCCTGTCATCACAATGCTACATCCCCTTATCAGCACAATGTTCCTTGACCCCTGACATCACAACGTTCCATAACCCCTGTCATCAAAATGCTCCATGACCCTTTTCATCCCAAAGCTCCATGATCCCTGGCAACACAGTGTTCTATAACCCATGTCATCAAAATGTTCCATTACACTTTTCATCAAATTGCTGCATGACCCTGTCATCAAAAAGCTCCCTGCCCTTCTCATCACAATGCACAACACACTTGTCATCAAAATGCTCCATGACTTTTGTCATGACAAAGCTCCATGACCCTTGGCATCACAATGCTCCATGTCATTGTCATCACAATGCTCCATGAACCCTCTCATCACATTGCTCCATGCCCTTGTCATCAAAGGCTCCATGACACTTGTCATCACAATGCTCGATGCCCTTCTCATCACAATGCTCCATGCCCTTGTCATTACAATCCTGCATGACCCATGTATCACAGTGTTCCGTGCCCTTGTCATCACAATGCTCCATGCCCACTCTCATCACAATAATCCATGAAACATTTCATACCAATGTTCCATGCCCTTCTCATCAAAATGCTCCATTACACCTGTCATAAAAATGCACCATGACCCTTGCCATCAAAATGTTCCACAGCCTAGTCATCACAAGGTTCCATGACACTTGTCATCACAATGCTCCAAACCCCTGAAAGCACAATGCTCCATGCCCTTGTCATCACAGAGCTCCATGACGCATGTCATCAGAAAGTTCCATAGCCTTCTCATCACAGTGCTCCATGCCCTTGTCATCACAATGCTCCAAGACCCTTGTAATCACAATGCTCCATGCCCCTTTTCATCTCAATGCTCCATGAACCCTGTCATCTCAATGCACCATTCCCATCATCATAATGCTACAGGCAATTGTCATCACAATGAAATCAATATTCTCCATGACCTCTGTCATCAAAATGTTCCAAACCCTTGTGATCACAAGGTTCCATAACACTTATCATCACAACACCCCATGACGCTCATCATCACAATTATCCTTGGTCTCCTCATCACAATGCTCCATGACCATTGTTATCACAATGCTCAATACACTTGTCATCACAATGCTCCCTGACACTTGTCATCAGTATGCTCCATTAACCCTGTCATGACACGTCTCCATGCCTTTTTCATTACAATGATCCATGCACTTTTAATCACAATGCTCCAAGATCCCTGTAATCACAAAAGCTCCATGCCCTTGTCATCACAAAACTCCATGACACATGTCATCAGAATGCTCCATGGCCTTCTCATCACAATGCTCCATGCCCTAGTCATCACAATGCTCCAAGACACCTGTAATCACAATGCTCCATGCTCCTTTGCATCAGAATGCTCCATGACACTTCTCATCAGAAGTCTCCATGGTCTTCTCATCACAATGCCCCAGGACCTTGTCATCAACATGCTCCATTCCGTTGTCATCACAATGCTCCATGACACATGTCATCACAATGCTCCATGCCCTTGTCATCAAAAAGCTCCATGACACATGTCATCAGAATGCTTCATGGCCTTCTCATCACAATGCTCCATGCTCTTGTCATCAAAATGCTCCAAGACCCTTGTAATCACAATGCTCCATGCCCCTTTTCATCAGAATGCTCCATGAGACTTATCATCACAAGTCTCCATGGTCTTCTCATCACAATGCTCTAGGACCTTGTCATCACGATGCTCCATTCCCTTGTCATCACAATGCTCCATGACCCCTGTCTTCACAATAATCCATGAACATTTTCAGCCCAATGCTCCACGACCTACTCATCACAATGCTCCATGGCCAATATCATCACAATTCTCCATGACCAATGTCATCACAACACTCCATGACACCTGACAACACAATGATCCGGGACTCTTGTCATCACAGTATTCCATTCCCTAGTCATCAAAATGCTCCTTGACCACTGTCATCACAACACTCCATGAACATTTTCTGCCCAGTGCTCCATGACCCTTGTCACCACAATGATCCATGCCCTTGTCTTGCCAATGCTCCATGACCCCTGTATTCACAATGCTCCGTGACGCTTGTCATCACAGTTCTCCATGACACCTGTCATCACAATGCTCCATGCTTTGTCAGCAAAATGCTACATGACCTTGTCATTACAATGCTCTATGCGCTTGTCATCACAATACTCCTTTACCATTGTAATTACAATCCTTCATGAAACTTGGGATCCCATTGTTTCATGCCCTTGTCATCACAGTGCTCCCTGCTCCTTGAAATCAAAATGATCCATGACCTCTGTCATCACAATGCTCCAAACCCTTGTGATCACAATGTTCCTTAGCACTTGTCATCACAACGCTCCATGATGCCTGTCATCACAATACTCCATGCCCTTTTCATCACAATGCTCCATGACATTTGTCATCACAATTCTCAATACACTTGTCATCACAATGCTCCCTGACATTGTCGTCAGAGTGCTCCTTGAACCCTGTCAACAAAAGGCTCCATTCCTTCTTCATCACAATGCCCCATGCCATTTTCATCACAATGCTCCATGCTATTGTCATCAAAATACTCCACAAGCTTGTCATCAGAATGCTCCATGTCTCTTGTCATCACAATTATCCATGCACTTGTCAGCACAATGCTCCCTGACCCTTGTCATCACAATGCTCCAAACACTTGTCATCACAATGCTCCATTACATTTGTCATTAGAATCCTCCATGACACTTGGCATCACAATGCTCCATGCCTTTGTCATCACAAAGGGCCATTACATATGTCATCACAATGCTCCCTGACACCTCTCTTCACAATACTGCATGCCCTTGTCATCACAATGCTCCATGCCCTTGTATCACAATGTTCCAAGTCCCCTGTAATCAGAATGCTCCAGGCCCCTTTTCATCAGTATGCTCCTTGAGATTTGTCATCACAAGCCTCCATGGTTTTCTCATCACAATGCTCCAGGACCTTGTCATCACAATGCTTCAGGACATTGTCATGAAAATTATCAATGGCCCTTGTCAACATAATGCTCCAAGCCCTAGTCATCACAAAGCTCCATTATGTTTGTCATCACATCCTCCATTACATTTGGCATCACAATGCCCCATGCTATTGTCATCGCAATGGACCATGACATAGGTCATCACAATGCTCCCTGACACCTGTCTTCACATTACTCCATGCCCTTGTCTTCACAATGCTCCATGCCCTAGTCATCACAATGCACCATGTCCACTGCCATCACAATAATCTATGAAACTTGTCAGACCAATGCTCCATGCCCCTGTCATCACAATGCTCCATGCCCTTGTCATCACAATGCTCCATGACCCCTGTCATCACAATGCTCCGTGACTACAGTCATCACTATGCTTCATAACGTTTGTCATCACAACGGGCCATGCCCGCGTCATCACAAGGCTCTGTTACCATTGTAACCCCAGTGCTCCATGGACTTTTCATCACAATGCTCCGTGACCCTTGTCATCACAATGCTCCATGCCTTTGTCAGAACAATGCTCCATGACCTTTGTCATCACAATGTGCCATGCACTTTTCATCACAATGATCCACAACCTTTTCATCGCTATGCTCCATAAACCTTGTAATCACAATGCTCCATGCACTTCTCATCCAAATGCTCTCTCACCAGAGATATCACTATGTTCCATCACTAGTCATCACAATCCTCGCTCAACCCTGTTATCACAATGTTCCAAGACCCCTGTCATCACAATGCTACATCCCCTTATCAGCACAATGTTCCTTGACCCCTGACATCACAATGTTCCATAACCCCTGTCATCAAAATGCTCCATGACCCTTTTCATCCCAAAGCTCCATGATCCCTGGCAACACAGTGTTCTATAACCCATGTCATCAAAATGTTCCATTACACTTTTCATCAAATTGCTGCATGACCCTGTCATCAAAAAGCTCCCTGCCCTTCTCATCACAATGCACAACACACTTGTCATCAAAATGCTCCATGACTTTTGTCATGACAAAGCTCCATGACCCTTGGCATCACAATGCTCCATGTCATTGTCATCACAATGCTCCATGAACCCTCTCATCACATTGCTCCATGCCCTTGTCATCAAAGGCTCCATGACACTTGTCATCACAATGCTCGATGCCCTTCTCATCACAATGCTCCATGCCCTTGTCATTACAATCCTGCATGACCCATGTATCACAGTGTTCCGTGCCCTTGTCATCACAATGCTCCATGCCCACTCTCATCACAATAATCCATGAAACATTTCATACCAATGTTCCATGCCCATCTCATCAAAATGCTCCATTACACCTGTCATAAAAATGCACCATGACCCTTGCCATCAAAATGTTCCACAGCCTAGTCATCACAAGGTTCCATGACACTTGTCATCACAATGCTCCAAACCCCTGAAAGCACAATGCTCCATGCCCTTGTCATCACAAAGCTCCATGACGCATGTCATCAGAAAGTTCCATAGCCTTCTCATCACAGTGCTCCATGCCCTTGTCATCACAATGCTCCAAGACCCTTGTAATCACAATGCTCCATGCCCCTTTTCATCTCAATGCTCCATGAACCCTGTCATCTCAATGCACCATTCCCATCATCATAATGCTACAGGCAATTGTCATCACAATGAAATCAATATTCTCCATGACCTCTGTCATCAAAATGTTCCAAACCCTTGTGATCACAAGGTTCCATAACACTTATCATCACAACACCCCATGACGCTCATCATCACAATTATCCTTGGTCTCCTCATCACAATGCTCCATGACCATTGTTATCACAATGCTCAATACACTTGTCATCACAATGCTCCCTGACACTTGTCATCAGTATGCTCCATTAACCCTGTCATGACACGTCTCCATGCCTTTTTCATTACAATGATCCATGCACTTTTAATCACAATGCTCCAAGATCCCTGTAATCACAAAAGCTCCATGCCCTTGTCATCACAAAACTCCATGACACATGTCATCAGAATGCTCCATGGCCTTCTCATCACAATGCTCCATGCCCTAGTCATCACAATGCTCCAAGACACCTGTAATCACAATGCTCCATGCTCCTTTGCATCAGAATGCTCCATGACACTTCTCATCAGAAGTCTCCATGGTCTTCTCATCACAATGCCCCAGGACCTTGTCATCAACATGCTCCATTCCGTTGTCATCACAATGCTCCATGACACATGTCATCACAATGCTCCATGCCCTTGTCATCAAAAAGCTCCATGACACATGTCATCAGAATGCTTCATGGCCTTCTCATCACAATGCTCCATGCTCTTGTCATCAAAATGCTCCAAGACCCTTGTAATCACAATGCTCCATGCCCCTTTTCATCAGAATGCTCCATGAGACTTATCATCACAAGTCTCCATGGTCTTCTCATCACAATGCTCTAGGACCTTGTCATCACGATGCTCCATTCCCTTGTCATCACAATGCTCCATGACCCCTGTCTTCACAATAATCCATGAACATTTTCAGCCCAATGCTCCACGACCTACTCATCACAATGCTCCATGGCCAATATCATCACAATTCTCCATGACCAATGTCATCACAACACTCCATGACACCTGACAACACAATGATCCGGGACTCTTGTCATCACAGTATTCCATTCCCTAGTCATCAAAATGCTCCTTGACCACTGTCATCACAACACTCCATGAACATTTTCTGCCCAGTGCTCCATGACCCTTGTCACCACAATGATCCATGCCCTTGTCTTGCCAATGCTCCATGACCCCTGTATTCACAATGCTCCGTGACGCTTGTCATCACAGTTCTCCATGACACCTGTCATCACAATGCTCCATGCTTTGTCAGCAAAATGCTACATGACCTTGTCATTACAATGCTCTATGCGCTTGTCATCACAATACTCCTTTACCATTGTAATTACAATCCTTCATGAAACTTGGGATCCCATTGTTTCATGCCCTTGTCATCACAGTGCTCCCTGCTCCTTGAAATCAAAATGATCCATGACCTCTGTCATCACAATGCTCCAAACCTTTGTGATCACAATGTTCCTTAGCACTTGTCATCACAACGCTCCATGATGCCTGTCATCACAATACTCCATGCCCTTTTCATCACAATGCTCCATGACATTTGTCATCACAATTCTCAATACACTTGTCATCACAATGCTCCCTGACATTGTCGTCAGAGTGCTCCTTGAACCCTGTCAACAAAAGGCTCCATTCCTTCTTCATCACAATGCCCCATGCCATTTTCATCACAATGCTCCATGCTATTGTCATCAAAATACTCCACAAGCTTGTCATCAGAATGCTCCATGTCTCTTGTCATCACAATTATCCATGCACTTGTCAGCACAATGCTCCCTGACCCTTGTCATCACAATGCTCCAAACACTTGTCATCACAATGCTCCATTACATTTGTCATTAGAATCCTCCATGACACTTGGCATCACAATGCTCCATGCCTTTGTCATCACAAAGGGCCATTACATATGTCATCACAATGCTCCCTGACACCTCTCTTCACAATACTGCATGCCCTTGTCATCACAATGCTCCATGCCCTTGTATCACAATGTTCCAAGTCCCCTGTAATCAGAATGCTCCAGGCCCCTTTTCATCAGTATGCTCCTTGAGATTTGTCATCACAAGCCTCCATGGTTTTCTCATCACAATGCTCCAGGACCTTGTCATCACAATGCTTCAGGACATTGTCATGAAAATTATCAATGGCCCTTGTCAACATAATGCTCCAAGCCCTAGTCATCACAAAGCTCCATTATGTTTGTCATCACATCCTCCATTACATTTGGCATCACAATGCCCCATGCTATTGTCATCGCAATGGACCATGACATAGGTCATCACAATGCTCCCTGACACCTGTCTTCACATTACTCCATGCCCTTGTCTTCACAATGCTCCATGCCCTAGTCATCACAATGCACCATGTCCACTGTCATCACAATAATCTATGAAACTTGTCAGACCAATGCTCCATGCCCCTGTCATCACAATGCTCCATGCCCTTGTCATCACAATGCTCCATGACCCCTGTCATCACAATGCTCCGTGACTACAGTCATCACTATGCTTCATAACGTTTGTCATCACAACGGGCCATGCCCGCGTCATCACAAGGCTCTGTTACCATTGTAACCCCAGTGCTCCATGGACTTTTCATCACAATGCTCCGTGACCCTTGTCATCACAATGCTCCATGCCTTTGTCAGAACAATGCTCCATGACCTTTGTCATCACAATGTGCCATGCACTTTTCATCACAATGATCCACAACCTTTTCATCGCTATGCTCCATAAACCTTGTAATCACAATGCTCCATGCACTTCTCATCCAAATGCTCTCTCACCAGAGATATCACTATGTTCCATCACTAGTCATCACAATCCTCGCTCAACCCTGTTATCACAATGTTCCAAGACCCCTGTCATCACAATGCTACATCCCCTTATCAGCACAATGTTCCTTGACCCCTGACATCACAATGTTCCATAACCCCTGTCATCAAAATGCTCCATGACCCTTTTCATCCCAAAGCTCCATGATCCCTGGCAACACAGTGTTCTATAACCCATGTCATCAAAATGTTCCATTACACTTTTCATCAAATTGCTGCATGACCCTGTCATCAAAAAGCTCCCTGCCCTTCTCATCACAATGCACAACACACTTGTCATCAAAATGCTCCATGACTTTTGTCATGACAAAGCTCCATGACCCTTGGCATCACAATGCTCCATGTCATTGTCATCACAATGCTCCATGAACCATCTCATCACATTGCTCCATGCCCTTGTCATCAAAGGCTCCATGACACTTGTCATCACAATGCTCGATGCTGTTCTCATCACAATGCTCCATGCCCTTGTCATTACAATCCTCCATGACCCATGTATCACAGTGTACCGTGCCCTTGTCATCACAATGCTCCATGCCCACTCTCATCACAATAATCCATGAAACATTTCAGACCAATTCTCAATGACCTTCTCATCACAATGCTCCATTTCCTATGTCATAAAAATGCTCCATGACCCCTGCCATCAAAATGTTCCACGGCCTTGTCATCACAAGGCTCCATGCCCCTTGTCATCACAATGCTCCAAAACCCCTGTAATCACAATGCTCCATGCCCTTGTCATCACAATGCTCCATGACCTTTGTCATCACAATTCTCAATACAATTGTCATCACAATGCTCCCTGACACTTGTTGTCAGAATGCTCCTTGAACCCTGTCACGAAATGGCTCCTTGCCTTTTTCATCACAAAGCCCCATGCCGTTTTCATCACAATGCTCCATGCCATTGTCATCAAAATACTCCACAAGCTTGTCATCAGAATGCTCCATGACTCTTGCCATCACAACTCTCCATGCACTTGTCAGCACAATGCTCCGTGAACCTTGTCATCATTATGCTCCAAGCCATTGTCATCAAAATGCTCCATTACCTTTGTCATCAGAATCATCCATGACAATTTGCATCACAATGCTCCATGCCATTGTCATCACAATGGGCCAATACATATGTCATCACAATGCTCCGTGACACCACTTTTCACAATACTGCATGAACTTTTCATCACAATGCTCCATGCCCTTCTCATCACAATGCTCCATTACCTATGTCATCACAATGCTCCAAGACCCCTGTAATCACAAAGCTCCATGCCCTTGTCATCAAAAAGCTCCATGACGCATGTCATCAGAATGTTCCATGGCCTTCTCAACACAATGCTCCATGCCCTTGTCATCACAATACTCCAAGACCCACGTAATCACAATGCTCCATGCCCTTTTTCATCAGAATGCTCCATGAGACTTGTCATCACAAGTCTCCATGGTCATCTCATCACAATTCTCCAGGACCTTGTTATCACCATGCTCCATTCCCTTGTCATCACAATGCTCTATGACCACTGTCATCACAATACTCCATAAACATTTTCAGCCCAATGCCCCATGACCTTCTCATCACAATGCTCCAAGACCAATATCATCAAAATTCTCCTTGATCACTGTCATAACAACACTCCACAACACCTGACAACACAATGATCCGGGACTTTTGTCATCACAATGCTCCATTCCCTAGTCATCACAATGCTCCATTACCCCTGTCATCACAATACTCCATGAACATTTTCAGCCCAATGCTCCATGACATTTGTCACCACAATGATCCATGCCCTTGTCATCCCAATGTTCCATGACCCCTGTATTCACAATGCTCCGTGACGCTTGTCATCACAGTTCTCCATGACACCTGTCATCACAATGCTCCATGCCTTTGTCAGCAAAATGCTACATGACCTTGTCATTACAATGCTCTCTGTGCTTGTCATCACAATACTGCATTACCATTGTCATCACTATCCTCCATGAAACTTGGGATCACATTGCTTCATGCCCTTGTCATCACAATGCTCCATGCTCCTTGAAATCTAACTGATCCATGACCTCTGTCATCGCAATGCTCCAAACACTTGTGATCACAATGTTCCATAACACTTTTCATCACAAAGCTCCATGATGCCTGTCATCACAATACTCCATGACCTTTTCATCACAATGCTCCATGACCTTTGTGATCACAATTCTCAATACACTTTTCATCACAATGCTCCCAGACACTTGTCGACAGAATGCTCCTTGAACCCTGTCACAAAAAGGCTCCTTGCATTTTTCATCACAAAGCCCCATGACGTTTTCATCACAATGCTCCATGCCATTGTCATCAAAATACTCCACAAGCTTGTCATCAGAATGCTCCATGACCCTTGTCATCACAATTCTCCATGCACTTGTCAGCACAATGCTCCCTGAACCTGGTCATCACTATGCTCCAAGCCGTAGTCATCACAATGCTCATTTACCTTTGTCATCAGAATCCTCCATGAAAATTGGCATCACAATGCTCCATGCCATTGTCATCACAATGGGCTAAAACATATGTCATCACAATGCTCCGTGACAACTCTTCTCACAATACTGCATGACCTGGTCATCACAATGCTCCATGCCCTTGTCATCACAATGCGCCATTCCAAGTGTGATCACAATAATCCATGAAAATTACTAGACCAAAGCTCCGTGCCCTTGTCATCACAATGCTCCATGCCCTTGTTATCACAATGTTCAAAGACCCCTGTAATCAGAATGCTCCATGCCCCTTTTCATCAGTATGCTCCATGAGACTTGTCATCACATTGCTCCATGGTTTTCTCATCACAGTGCTCCAGGAACTTGTCATCACAATGCTTCACGACATTGTCATGAAAATTCTCAATGGCCCTTGTCATCATAATGCTCCAAGCCATAGTCATAACAATGCTCCATTATATTTGTCATTACAATCCTCCATTGCATTTGGCATCTCAATGCTCCATGCCATTGTCATCGCAATGGACCATGACATATGTCATCACAGTGCTCCCTGACACCTGTCTTCACAATACTCCATGACCTTGTCATCATAATGCTCCATGCCCTTTTCATCACAATGCACCATGTCCACTGTCATCACAATCATCTATGAAATTGTCAGACCAATGCTCCATGCCCCTGTCATCACAGTGCTCCATGCCCTTGTCATCACAATGCTCCATGACCCGTCATCACAATGCCCCGTGACTCCAGTAATGACAATGCTTCATAACGTTTGTCATCACAACGGTCCATGCCCGCGTCACCACAAGGCTCTGTGACCATTTTAACCACAATTCTCCATGAACTTTTCATCACAATGCTCCATGCCTTTGTCAGAACAATGCTCCATGACCCTTTTCATCACAATGTACCATGCGCTTTTCATCACAATGATCCACAACCTTGTTACCGCTATGCTGCATAAACCTTGTAATCACAATGTTCCATGAACTTCTCATTCAAATGCTCTCTCACATGAGATATCACAATGTTCCATCACTAGTCATCACAATCCTCCCTCACCCCTGTTATCACAATGTTCCATGACCCCTGTCATCACAATGCTACATCCCCTTATCTGCACAATGTTCCATGACCTCTGACATCACAATGTTCCATAACCCCTGTCATCAAAATGCTCAATGACCCTTTTTATCCCAAAGATCCATGACCCCAGGCATCACAATGTTCTATAACCCCTGTCATCAAAATGTTCCATTAACTTTTCATCAAATTGCTGCATGACCCTGTCATCAAAATGCTCCCTGCACTTCTCATCAAAATGCACCACACCCTCGTCATCAAAATGCTCCATGACCTTTGTCATGACAAAGCTCCATGACCCTTGGCATCATAATGCTCCATGTCATTGTCATCACAATGCTCCATGAACACTCTCATCACATGGCTCCATGCCCTTGTCATCACAAAGCACCATGACACTTGTCATCACAATGCTCGATGCCCTTCTCATCACAATGCTCCATGCCCTTGTCATTACAATCCTCCATGAACGATGTATCACAGTGTTCCGTGCCCTTGTTATCACAATGCTCCATGCCCACTCTCATCACAACAATCCATGAAATATTTCAGACCAATGCTCAATGCTCTTCTCATCACAATGCTCCATTACCTCTGTCATAACAATGCTCTATGACACCTGCCATCACAATGTTCCACGGCCTTGTCATCACAAGGTTCCATGACCCTTGTCATCACAATGCTCCAAGACCACTGTAATCACAATGCGCCATGACCTTTTCATCACAATGCTCCATGACGCATGGAATCAGAAAGTTCCATGGCCTTCTCCTCACAATGCTCCATGCCCTTGTCATCACAATGCTCCAAGACCCCTGTAATCACAATGCGCCATGCCCCTTTTCATCAGGATGCTCCATGAAACTTGTCATCACAAGTCTCCCTGGTCATCTCATCACAATGCTCCACGACCTTGTTATCACCATGCTCCATTCCCTTGTCATCACAATGCTCCATGAGCCCTGTCATCACAAAAATCCATGAACATTTTCAGCCCAATGCCCCATGACCTTCTCATCACAATGCTCCAAGACCAATATCATCACAATGCTCCATGATCACTGTCATCACAACACTCAATGACACCTGACAACACAATGATCTGGGACTCTTGTCATCACAATGCTCCATTCCCTAGTCATCACAATGCTCCATGACCCCTGTCATCACAATACTCCAGGAAAATTTTCAGCCCAATTCTCCATGACCCTTGTCATCACAATGATCCATGCCCTTGTCATCCTAATGCTCCATGACCCCTGTATTCACAATGCTCCGTGACGCTTTTCATTACAATGCTCCATGACACATGTCATCACAATGCTCTATGCCATTCTCAGCACAATGTTCCATGCCCTTTTCATCACAATGCTCCATGACCCCTGTCATCACAATGTTCCGTGACTCCAGTCATCACAATTCTTCATAACATTTGTCATCACAATGGTCGATACCCGCGTCATCACAAGGCTCTGTTACCTTTGTAACCACAATGCTCCATGAACTATTCATCACAATGCTCCGTGACACTTGTCATCACAATGCTCCATGCCTTTGTCATCAAAATGCTACATGACCTTCTCATTACAATACTCTATGCACTTGTCATCACAATACTCCATTACTATTGTCATCACTATCTTCCATGAACCTTGGGATCACATTGCTTCATGCCCTTGTCATCACAATGCTACATGCTCCTTGAAATCAAAATGATCCATGACCTCTGTCATCGAAATGCTCCAAACACTTGTGATCACAATGTTCCATAACACTTGTCATCACAATGCTCCATGATGCCTATCATCACAATACTCCATGCCCTTTTCATCACAATGCTCCATGACCTTTGTCATCACAATTCTCAATACACTTGTCATCAAAATGCTCCTTGAAAACTGTCATGAAAAGGCTGCATTCATTTATCATCACAAAGCCTCATGCAGTTTTCATCACAATGCTCCATGCCATTGTCATCAAAATACTCCACAAGCTTTTCATCAGAATGCTCCATGAACCTTGTCATCACAATTCTCCATGCACTTGTCAGCACAATGCTCCCTGAACATTGTCATCACTATGCTCCAAGCCATAGTGATCACAATGCTCCATTACCTTTGTCATCAGAATCCTCCATTACATTTGTCATCACAATGCTCCATGCCATTGTCATCACAATGGGCCAATACATATGTCATCACAATGCTCCGTGACACCTCTTTTCACAATACTGCATGACCTGGTCATCACAATGCTCCATGCCCTTGTCATCACAATGCGCCATTCCAACTGTCATCACAATAATCCATGAAACTTATTAGACCAATGCTCCATTTCCTTGTCATCACAATGCTCCATGCCCTTGTTATAACAATGTTCCACGACCCCTGTAATCAGAATGCTCCATGCCCCTTTTCATCAGTATGCTCCATGAGACTTGTCATCACAAGGCTCCATGGTTTTCTCATCACAATGCTCCAGACCTTGTCATCACAATGCTTCACGACATTGTCATGAAAATTCTCATTGGCCCTTGTCATCATAATGCTCCAAGCCGTAGTCATCACAATGCTACATTATATTTGTCATTACAATCCTCCATTACATTTGGCATCACAATGCTCCATGCCATTGTCATCGCAATGGACCATGACATAGGTCATCACAATGCTCCCTGACACCTGTTTTCAAAATACACCATGCCCTTGTCATCACAATGCTCCATGTCCTTGTCATCACAATGCACCATGTCCACTGTCATCACAATCATTTATGAAACTTGTCAGACCAATGCTCCATGCCCCTGTCATCACAGTGCTCCATGCCCTTGTCATCACAATGCTCCATGACCCCTGTCATCACAATTCCCCGTGATTCCAGTCATCACAATGCTTCATAACGTTTGTCATCACAACGGTCCATGCCCGTGTCATCACAAGGCTTTGTGACCATTTTAAACACATTGCTCCATGAACTTTTCATCACAATGCTCCGTGACCCTTGTCATCACAATGCTCCATGCCTTTGTCAGAACAATGCTCCATGACCTTTGTCATCACAATGTGCCATGCACTTTTCATCACAATGATCCACAACATTGTCATCGCTATGCTCCATAAACCTTGTAATCACAATGCTCCATGAACTTCTCATCCAAATGCTCTCTCACATGAGATATCACAATGTTCCACCACTAGTCATCACAATCCTCCCTCACCCCTGTTATCACAATGTTCCATGACCCCTGTCATCACAATGCTACATCCCCTTATCTGCACAATGTTCCATGACCCCTGACATCACAATGTTCCATAACCCCTGTCATCAAAATGCTCCATGACCCTTTTCATCCCAAAGATTCATGAACCCTGGCATCACAATGTTCTATAACCCCTGTCATCAAAATGTTCCATTACATTTTTCATCAAATTGCTGCATGACCCTGTCATCAAAATGCTCCCTTCCCTTCTCATCACAATGCACCACACCCTCGTCATCAAAATGCTTCATGACCATTGTCATCACATTGCTCCATGCCCTTGTCATCACAAAGCACCATGACACTTGTCATCACAATGCTCGATGCACGTCCCATCACAATGCTCCATGCCTTTGTCATTACAATCCAACATGACCCATGTATCACAGTGTTCCGGGCCCTTGTCATCACAATGCTCCATGCCCACTCTCATCACAATAATCCATGAAACATTTCAGAACAATGCTCAATGCCCTTCTCATCACAATGCTCCATTATCTCTATCATAACAATGCTTCATGACCCCTGCCATCACAATGTTCCATGGCCATGTCATCACAAGGCTCCATGGTCCTTTTCATCACAATGCTCTAAAACCCGTGTAATCACAATGCTCCATGTTATTGTCATCACAATAATCCATGAACCATCTCATCACATTGCTCCATGCCCTTGTCATCAAAAGCTCCATGACACTTGTCATCACAGTGCTCGATGCCGTTCTCATCACAATGCTCCATGCCCTTGTCATTACAATCCTCCATGACCCATGTATCACAGTGTACCGTGCCCTTGTCATCACAATGCTCCATGCCCACTCTCATCACAATAATCCATGAAACATTTCAGAACAATGCTCAATGCCCTTCTCATCACAATGCTCCATTATCTCTATCATAACAATGCTTCATGACCCCTGCCATCACAATGTTCCATGGCCATGTCATCACAAGGCTCCATGGTCCTTTTCATCACAATGCTCTAAAACCCGTGTAATCACAATGCTCCATGTTATTGTCATCACAATAATCCATGAACCATCTCATCACATTGCTCCATGCCCTTGTCATCAAAAGCTCCATGACACTTGTCATCACAGTGCTCGATGCCGTTCTCATCACAATGCTCCATGCCCTTGTCATTACAATCCTCCATGACCCATGTATCACAGTGTACCGTGCCCTTGTCATCACAATGCTCCTTGCCCACTCTCATCACAATAATCCATGAAATATTTCAGACCAATGCTCAATGCCCTTCTCATCACAATGCTCCATTACCTATGTAATAATACTGCTCCATGACCCCTGCCATCAAAATGTTCCACGGCCTTGTCATCACAAGGCTCCATGCCCCTTGTCATCACAATGCTCCAAAACCCCTGTAATCACAATGCTCCATGCCCTTGTCATCACAATGCTCCCTGACACTTGTCGTCAGAATGCTCCTTGAACCCTCTCACGGAAAGGCTGCGTGCCTTTTTCATCACAAAGCCCCATGCCGTTTTCATGACAATGCTCCATGCCTTTGTCATCAAAATACTCCACAAACTTGTCATCAGAATGCTCCATGACTCTTGCCATCACAATTCTCCAGGCACTTGTCAGCACAATGCTCCCTGAACATTGTCATCACTATGCTCCAAGCCATTGTCATTAAAATGCTCCATTACCTTTGTCATCAGAATCATCCATGACAATTTGCATCACAATGCTCCATGCCATTTTCATCACAATGGGCCAATACTTATGTCAACACAATGCTCCGTGACACCACTTTTCCCAATACTGCATGACCCGGTCATCACAATGCTCCATGCCCTTCTCATCACAATACTCCATTACCTCTGTCATCACAATGCTCCAAGACCCCTGTCATCACAAGTCTCCATGCCCTTGTCATCACAAAGCTCCATGACACATGTCATTAGAATGTTCCATGGCCTTCTCCACACAATGCTCCAAGCCCTTGTCATCACAGTGCTCCAAGACCCATGTAATCAAAATGCTCCATGCCCCTTTTCATCAGAATGCTCCATGAGACTTGTCATCACAAGTCTCCATGGTCATCTCATCACAATGCTCCAGGACCTTGTTATCACCATGCTCCATTCCCTAGTGATCACAATGCTCCATGACACCTGTCATCACAATAATCCATGAATATTTTCAGCCCAATGCCCCATGACCTTCTCATCAAAATGCTCCAAGACCAATATCATCACAATGCTCCATGATCACTGTCATCACAACACTCAATGACACCTGACAACACAATGATCTGGGACTCTTGTCATCACAATGCTCCATTCCCTAGTCATCAAAATGCTCCATGACCCCTGTCATCACAATACTCCAGGAACATTTTCATCCCAATTCTCCATGACCCTTGTCATCACAATGATCCATGCCCTTGTCATCCTAATGCTCCATGACCCCTGTATTCACAATGCTCTGTGATGATTGTCATCACAGTGCTCCATGACACATGTCATCACAATGCTGTAAGCCATTCTCAGCACAATGCTCCATGCCCTTTTCATCACAATGCTCCATGACCCCTGTCATCACAATGTTCCGTGACTCCAGTCATCACAATTCTTCATAACATTTGTCATCACAATGGTCGATACCCATGTCATCACAAGGCTCTGTGACTTTTGTAAACACAATGCTCCATGAACTTTTCATCACAATGCTCCGTGACACTTGTCATCACAATGCTCCATGCCTTTGTCAGAAAAATGCTCCATGACCCTTGTCATCACAATGTGCGACACGCATTTCATCCCAACGGTCCACAAATTTGTCATCGCAATGCTCCATAAACCTTGAAATCACAATGCTCCATTCCCTTCTCATCACAATGCTCCATTACCCCGGTCATAACAATGCTCCATTACCACTGCCATCACAATGTTCCACGGCCTTGTCTTCACAAGGCTCCATGACACTTGTCATCACAATGCTCCAAGACTCCTGTAATCACAATGCTCCATGCCCTTGTCATCACAAAGCTCCATGACACATGTCATCAGAATGTTCCATGTCCTTCTCCACACAATGCTCCATGCCCTTGTCATCAAAATGCTCCAAGACCCCTGTAATCACAATGCTCCATGCCCCTTTTCATCTCAATGCTCCATGAACCCTCTCATAACAATGCATCATGCCAATCATCATAATGCTTCCGGCTATTGTCAGCACAATGAAATCAAAATTCTCCGTGACCTCTGTCATCACAATGCTCCATGACCCCTGTCGTCACAATACTCCATGAACATTTTCAGCCCAATGCTCCATGACCTTTGTGATCACAGTGATCTTTGCCCTTGTCATCCCAATGCTACATGACCCCTGTTTTCACAATGCTCCGTGACGCTTGTTATCACAGTGCGCCATGACACTTGTCATCACAATGCTCCATGCCTTTGTCAGCACAATGCTACATGACCTTTTCATTATAATGCTCTATGTGCTTGTCATCACAATACTCCATTACCGTTGTCATCAAAATCCTCCATGAACCTTGGGATCACATTGCTTCATGCCATTGTCATCACAATGCTCCATGCTCCTTGAAATCAAAATGATCCATGACCTCTGTCATCACAATGCTCCAAACACTTGTGATCACAATGTTCCATAACACTTGTCATCACAACGCTCCATGATGCCTGTCATCACAATACTCCATGCCCTTTTCATCACAATGCTCCATGACCTTTGTTATCATAATTCTCAATACACTTGTCATCACAATGCTCCATGACACTTGTCATCAGAATGCTCCTTGAACCCTGTTTCGAAAAGGCTCCATGTCTTTTTCATCAGTATGCCCCATGCCGTTTTCATCACAATGCTCCATGCCATTGTCATCAAAATACTCCACAAGCTTGTCATCAGAATGCTCCATGACCCTTGTCATCACAATTCTCCATGCACTTGTCAGCACAATGCTCCCTGACCCTTGTCATCACAATGCTCCAAGCCATTGTCATCACAATGCTCCATTACCTTTGTCATCAGAATCCTCCATGACACTTGGCATCACAATGCTCCATGCCATTGTCATCACAATGGGCCATTACATATGTCATCACAATGCTCGCTGACACCTGTCTTCACAGTACTGCATGACCTGCTCATCACAATGCTCCATGCCGTTGTCATCACAATGCGCCATTCAAACTGTCATCGCAATAATCCATGAAACTTATTAGACCAATATTCCATGCCTTTGTCATCACAATACTCCATGCCCTTGTTATCACAATGCTCCATGACCCTTGTCATCACAATGCTCCGTGACTCCAGTTATCACAATGCTTCATGACCTTTGTCATCACAATGGTCCATGATCTCGTCATCAACAGTCTCTGTGACCATTTTAACCACAATGCTCCATGAACTTTTCATCACAATGCACTTTGACCTTTGTCATCACAATGCTCTATGCCTTTCTCAGCACAATGCTCCATGACCCTTGTCATCACAATGCTCCATGCGCTTGTCAGCACAATGCTCCATGACACATGTCATCCCAATGCACCATGCGCTTGTCATCACAGTGCTCCAAAATCTTGACATCACAATGCTACATGAACCTTTTCATCACAATACTCCATGGACTTCTCACCAAAATGCTCTCTCACCACTGATGTCACAATGTTACATCAATATTCGTCACAATATTCCCTCACCCCTGTCATCAAAATGTGCCATGACTCCTGTCATCACAATGCTACATGCACTTATCATCACAATGTTCGATGACCCCTGGCATCACAATGTTCCATAACCACTGTCATCAAAATGTTCCTTGACACTTTTCATCAAATTGCTCCATGACCCTGTCATCACAATGCTCCCTACTCTTCTCATCACAATGCACAACGCCCTTGTCATCAAAATTCTCCATGACCTTTGTCATCACAAAGATCCATAACCATTGTCATCACAATGCTCCATGTCATTGTCATCACAATGCTCCAATAAGGTTCTCATCACATTGCTTCATGTCCATGTCATCACAAACCTCCATGACACATATCATCAGAATGCTCCATGGCCTTCTCATCACAATGCTCCTTGCCCTGCCATCACAATGCTCCATTATCACTGTCATACCCATGATCCATGACCCCTGCCATCACGATGTTCCATGGCCTTGTCATCACAAGGCTCCATGACCCTTCTCATCACAATGCTCCAAGAACCCTGTAACCACAATGATCCATGCCCATTTTCATCTCAATGTTTCATGAACCCTGTCATCACAATGCACCATGACCATCATCATAATGCTTCATGCTATTGTCATGACAATGAAATCAAAATGCTCCATGATCTCTGTCATAACACTGCTCCAAACGCTTGTGATCACAATATTCCAAAACACTTGTCATCACAATGCACCATGACGCTCGTTATCACAATTATCCATGGTCTTCTCATCACAATGCTCCATGACCTTTGTCATCAATATGCTCAATACACTTGTCATCAAAATGCTCCCTGACACTTGTTGTCTGTATGCTCCTTGAACCCTGTCCTGACAAGTCTCCATGATTTTTCATCACAATGCTCCAGGACCCATGTAATCACAATGCTCAATGCCCTTGTCATCACAAAGCTAAAGTACGCATGTCTTCAGAATGCTCTTGGTTTTCTCCTCACAAAGCTCCATGCACATGTCATCACAATGTTCCAAGACGCCTGTAATCACAATGGTCCATGTCCATTTTCATCAGTATGCTCCATGAGATTTGTCATCACAAGGCTCCATGTTTTTCTCATCACAGTGCTCCAGGACATTGTCATCACAATGCTTCACGACCTTGTCATGAAAATACTCAATGGCCCTTGTCATCATAATGCTCCAAGCCCTAGTCATCACAGTGCTCCATTATATTTGTCAACAAAATCCTCCATTACATTTGGCATCAAAAGGCTCCCTGCTATTGTCATCGAAATGGACCATGACATATGTCATCACAATGCTCCCTGACAACTGTCTTCACAATACTCCATGACCTTCTCATCCAAATGATCCATGCCCTTTTCATCACAATGCACCATGTCCACTGTCCTCAAAATAATCTATGAAAGTTGTCAGACGAATGCTCCATGCCCCTGTCATCACAATGCTCCATGCCCTTGTCATCACAATGCACCATGAACCCTGTCATCACAATGCTCCGTGAGTCCAGTCATCACAATGCTTCATAACATTTGTCATCACAATGCTCCATGCCCGCGACATCACAAGGCTCTGTGTCGTTTGTAACCACAATGCTCCATGAACATTTCATCACAATACTCCGTGACCCTTGTCATCACAATGCTCCATGCCTTTGTCAAAAAAATGCTCCATGACCCTTTTCATCACAATTTGCCACACACTTTTCATCACAACGGTCCACAGTTTTCTCATTGCAATGCTCCATAAAACTTGTAATCACAATGCTCCATGCCCTACTCATCACAATGCTCCATTACCCCTGTCATTAACAGTGCTCCATGACGCCATCCATCACGATGTTCCATGGCCTTGTAATCACAAGGCTCCATGACACTTGTCATCACAATGCTCCAAGACCCCTGTAATCACAATGCTCCATGCCCTTGTCATCACAAAGCACCATGACACATGTCATCAGAATGTTCCATGGCCTTCTCATTAAATGCTCCATGCCCTTGTCATCACAGTGCTCCAAGACCCCTGTAATCACAATGCTCCATGCCCCTTTTCATCTCCATGCTCCATGAACCCTGTCATCACAATGCATCATGCCCATCATCATATTGCTTCCGGCTATTGTCAGCACAATGAAATCAAAATTCTCCTTGACCTCTGTCATCACAATGCTGCATGACCCCTGTCATCACAATACTCCATGAACATTTTCAGCCCACTGCTCCATGACACTTGTCATCACAGTGATCCATGCCCTTGTCATCCCAATGCTCCATGTCCCTGTATTCACAATGCTCCGTGACGCTTGTCATCACAGTGCTCCATGACACCTGTCATCACAATGCTCCATGACTTTGTCAGCAAAATGCTACATGACCTTGTCATTACTATTCTCTATGTGCTTGTCATCAAAATACTCCATTTCCATTGTCATCACAATCCTCCATGAACCTTGGGATCACATTGCTTCATGCCCTTGTCATCACAATGCTCCATGCTGCTTGAAATCAAAATGATCCATGACCTCTGTCATCACAATGCTCCAAACCATTGTGATCCCAAAGTTCCATAACACTTGTCATCACAATGCTCCATGATGACTGTCATCACAAAATTCAATGCCCTTTTCATCACAATGCTCCATGACCTTTGTCATCACAATGCTCAGTACACTTGTCATCAAAATGCTCCCTGACACTTGTCATCAGAATGCTCCTTGAACCCTGTCACGAAAAGGCTCCATGCCTTTTTCATCACAATGCCCCATGCCGATTTCATCACAATGCTCCGTGACCATTGTCATCAAACTGCTCCATGCCTTTGTTTGAAAAATGTTCCATGACCTTTCTCATCACAATGTGCCATTCGCTTTTCATCACAACGGTCCAGAAACTTGTCATTGCAATGCTCCATAAACCTTGTAATCACAATGCTCCATACACTTCTCATCAAAATGCTCTCTCACCAGAGATATCACAGTGTTTCATCACTAGTCGTCACAATACTCCCTCACCCCAGTAATCACAATGTCCCATGACCCCTGTCATCACAATGCTACATCCCCTTATCATCACAATGTTCCATGACCCCTGACATCACAATGTTCTATAACCCCTGTCATCAAAATGTTCCAATACACTATTCATCAAATTGCTGCATGACCCTGGCATCAAAATACTCCCTGCCATTCTCATCACAATGCACCATGCACTTGTCATCAAAATGCTCCATGACCTTTGTCATCACAAAGCTCCATGACCCCTGGCATCACAGTGCTCGATGTCATTGTCATCACAGTGCTCCATGAACCCTCTCATCACATTTCTCAATGCCCTTGTCATCACAAAGCTCCATGACACTTGTAATCACAATGCTCGATGCCATTCTCATCACAATGCCCCATGCCCTTGTCATTAGAATCCTCCATGACCCATGTATCACAGTGTTCCATGCCCTTATCATCACAATGCTCTACGCCCACTCTCATCACAATAATCCATGAAACATTTCAGACCAATGCTCCATGCCCTTCTCATCACAATGCTCCTTTACCTCTGTCATAACTATGCTCCATGACACCTGTCATCACAATGTTCCACGGCCTTGTCATCACAAGGCTCCATGACCCTTTTCATCACAATGCTCCACGACCCATCTAATCAAAATGCTCCATGCCCTTGTCATCAAAAAGCTACATGACGCATGTCATCAGAATGTTCCATGGACCTGTCATCAAAATTCTCCATGCCCTTTTCATCACAATGCTCCAAGACCCTTTTAATCAAAATGCTCCATGCGTCTTTTCATCTCAATTCTCCATGAACCCTGTCATCACAATGGACGATGCCCATCATCATAATGCTTCAGGCTATTGTCATCACAATGAAATCAAAATGCTCCATGACCTCTGTCATCACAATGCTCCAAACCCTGGTGATCACAATGTTCCATAACACTTATCATCACAACACCCCTTGACGCTCATCATCACAATTATCCATGGTCTTCTCATCACAATGCTCCATTACATTTGTCATCACAATGCTTAATACACTTGTTATCACAATGCTCCCTGACACTTGTCATCAGTATGCTCCATTCACCCTGTCATGACACGTCTCCATGCCTTTTTCATTACAATGATCCACGCCATTTTAATCACAATGCTCCAAGACCCCTGTAATCATAATGCTCCATGCCCTTGTCATCATAATGCTCAATGATGCATGTCATCAGAATGCTCCATGGCCTTCTCATCACAATGCTCCATGCCCTTGTCATCACAATGCTCCAAGACCCCTGTAATCACAATGCTCCATGTCCATTTTAATCAAAATGCTCCATGAGACTTGTCATCACAAGTCTCCATTGTCTTCTCATCAAAGTGCTCCAGGAACTTGTCATCAAAATGCTCCATGATCCCTGTCATCACAATACACCATGAATATTTTCAGCCCAATGCTCCATGACACTTGTCATCACAATCATCCATGCCCTTGTCATCACAATGCTCCATGACCCCTGTATTCACAATGCTCCATGACGCTTGTCATCACAGGGCTCCATGACACCTGTCATCACAATGCTCCATGCCTTTGTCAGCAAAATACTACCTGACCTTGTCATTGCAATGCTGTATGCGCTTGTCATCACAATACTCCATTCCCATTGTCATCACAGTCCTCCATGAACCTTGGGATCACATTGCTTCATGCCCTTGTCATCACTATGTTCCATGCACCTTGAAATCTAAATGATCCATGACCTCTGTCATCACAATGCTCCAAACCCTTGTGGTCACAATGTTCCATAACAATTGTCATCACAACGCTCTAAGATGCCTGTCATCACATTACTCCATGCCTTTTTCATCACAATGCTCCATGACCTTTGTCATCACAATTCTCAATACACTTGTCATCACAATGCTCCCTGACACTTGTCATCAGGATGCTCCTTGAACCCTTTCACGAAAATGCTCCATGCCTTTTTCATCACAATGCCCATGCCATTTTCATCACAATGATCCATGCCATTGTCATCATAATACTCCACAAGCTTGTCATCAGAATGCTCCATGACGCTTGTCATCACAATTCTCCATGCACTTGTCAGCACAATGCTCCCTGACCCTTGTCATCACAATGTTCCAAGCCATGGTCATCACAATGCTCCATTTCCATTGTCATCAGAATCCTCCATGACACTTGGCATCACAATGCTCCATGCCATTGTCATCACAATGGGCCATTATATATGTCATCACAATGCTCCCTGACACCTGTCTTCACAATACTGCATGACCTGGTCATCACAATGCTCCATGACCTTGTCATCACAATGCGCCATTCCAACTGTCATCGCAATAATCCATGAAACTTATTAGACCAATGTTCCCAGCCCTTGTCATCACAATGCTCCATGCCCTTGTTATCACAATGCTCCATGAATCGATTCATCACAATGCTTCATGACCTTTGTCATCACAATGGTCCATGCCCTCGTCATCCACAGTCTCTGTGACATATTTAACCACATTGCTCCATGAAATTTTCATCACAATGCTCTTTGACCCTTGTCATCACAATGCCCTATGCCTTCCTCAGCACAATGCTCCATGACCCTTGTCATCACAGTGCTCCATGCGCTTGTCAGCACAATGCACCCTGACCCATGTCATCACAATGCACCCTGCGCTTGTCATCACAGTGCTCCACAATCTTGTCACCACAATGCTCCATAAAACTTGTCATCACAATTCTCCATGCACTTCTCATCAAAATGCTCTCTCACCACAGATATCACAATGTTACATCACTATTCATCACAATACTCCCTCACCACTGTCATCACAATATTCCATGACTCCTGTCTTTGCAATGCTACATGCACTTATCATCACAAAGTTCGATGACCCCTGACATCACAATGTTCCATAACCCCTGTCATCAAAATATTCCATGACACTTTTCATCAAATTGCTCTATGACCCTGTCATCACAATGCTCCCTGCCCTTCTCATCACATTGCACCACCCCTTGTCATCAAATTGCTCCATGACCTTTGTCATCACAAAGCTCCATGACCCTTGGCATCTCAATGCTCCATGCCATTGTCATCACAATGCTCCATGAACCCTCTAATCACAATGCTCCATGCCCCTTTGCATCTCAATGCTCCATGAACCCTGTCATCACAATGCACCATGCCCATCATCATAATGCTTCAGGCTCTTGTCATCACAATGAAATGAAAATATTCGATGATCTGTCTCATCACAATGCTCCAAATCCTTGTGATCACAATGTTCTATAACACTTATCATCACAACGCCCCATGACGCTCATCATCACAATTATCCATGCTCTTCTCATCACAGTGCTCCATGACCTTTGTCATCACAATGCTCTATAAACTTGTCATCACAAAGCACCCTGACACTTGTCATCAGTATGCTCCTGGAACCCTGTCATGACAAGTCTCCATACCATTTTCATAACAATGATCCATGCCAATTTCATCACAATGCTCCAAGACACCAGTAATCACAGTGCTCCATGCCCTTGTCATCACAATGCACCAAGACCCCTGTAATCACAATACTCCATGCCCCTTTTCATCAGAATGCTCCATGAGACTTGTTATTACAAGGATCCATGTTCTTCTCATCACAATGCTCCAGGAACTTTTCATCACAGTGCTCCATTCCCTTGTCATCACAATGCTCCATGACCCCAGTCCTCACAATACTTCCTGAATATTTTCAGTCCAATTCTCCAGGAAATTCTCATCACAATGCTTCATGATCCCTATCATCACAATGCTCCATGACCACTGTCATCACAATGTTCCATGATCGCTGACAACACAGTGATCCGGGACTCTTGTCATCACAATGCTCCATTCCCTAGTCATCACAATGCTCCATGAACATTTTCAGCCCAATGCTCCATGACACTTGTCATCACAATGATCCATGTCCTTGCCATCCCTATGCTCCATGACCCCTGTAATCACAATGATCCGTGATGCTTCTCATCACAGTGCTCCATGACCCTTATCATCACAATGCTCCATGCCTGTGTCAGCAAAATGCTACATGACCTTCTCATCACAATGCTCCATTTGCTTGTCATCACAATACTCCATTACCATTGTCATCACAATCCTCCATGAACCTTGGGATCACATTGCTTCATGCCCTTGTCATCACAATGCTCCATGCTCCTTGAAAACAAAATTATCCATGAATTCTCTCATCACAATGCTCCAAACCCTTGTGATCACAATGTTCCATAACACTTGTCATCACAACGCTCCATGATGCCTGTCATCACAATACTCCATGCCCTTTTCGTCAAAATGCTCCATGATCTTTTTCATCACCATTCTCAATACACTTGTAATCACAATGTTCCCTGACACTTGTCGTCAGAATATTCCTTGAAACCTGTCATGAAATGGCTTCATGCCTTTTTTATCACAATGCTCCATGCCCTTTTCATCACAATGTTCCATGCCATTGTCATCACAATACTCCACAAGCTTGTCATCAGAATGCTCCATGACACTTGTCATCACAATGCTCCATGGCCACTGTCATCACAATGCTCCATACCCCTTGTCATTACTGTGCTCCATGACGCTCGTCATCACAATTATCCATGGTCTTCTCATTACAATTCTCCACGCCCTTGTCATCAAAATGCTCCATGACCCTTGTCATCACAATGCTCCATGGCCACTCTCATCACAATGCTCCATTCCCCTTGTCATTACAGTGCTCCATGATGCTCGTCATCACAATTATCCATGGTCTTCTCATCACAAAGCTCCACGGTCTTGCCATCACAATGCTCCATGCCCTGGTCATCACAATGGTCCATGTCCCCTGTCATCACAGTTCTCCTCGTTCTTGGCATCACTATGCTCCATGACACTTCTCATCACCGTGTTACATGATTTGTCATCACAATTCTGTATGCACTTTTCATTGCAATGCTCCATCACCCCTGTCATAGGAAGCTCCATGTTCTTTTCATCACAATGCTTCATGAACTTGTCATCAAAATTCTCAATGGCCCTTGTCATCACAATGCTCCATGCCCTTGTCATCACAAAGCTCCATGTCCATTGTCATCACAATGCTCCAGGCCCTTGTCATCAAAATGCTCCATTACATTTGTCATCACAATCCTCCATGACACTTGGCATCACAATATTCCATTCCATTGTCATCGCAATGGACCATGACATATGTCATCACAATGCTCCCTGAGACCTGTCTTCAAAATACTCCATGACCTTCTCATCACAATGCTCCATGCCTTTGTCATCACATTGCACCATGCCCACTGTCATCACAATAATCCACGAAACATGTCAGGGCAATGCTCCATGCCCCTGTCATCACAATGCTCATTGCCTTTTCATCACAATGCTCTATGACCCCTGTCATCACAATGCTCCGTGACTCTAGTCATCACAATGCTTCATGACCTTTGTCATCACAATGGTCCATGCCCTCGTCATCACTAGGCTCTGTGACCTTTGTCACCAAAATGCTCCATGAAATTTTCATCACAATGCTCGGTGACCCTTGTCATCACATTGCTCCATGACCCATGTCATCACAATGCGCCATGTGCTTGTCATCACAGTGCTCCACAAGCTTGTCATCAGAATGCTCCATAAAACTTGTCCTCACAATGCTCCATGCACTTCTTATCAAAATGCTCTCTCACGAATGATATCAAAATGTTCCCTCACTAGTCATCACAATACACCCACTCCCCTGTCATCACAATGGTCCACAACACCATCATGAAAATGTTCCATGACTCCTGACATCACAATGTTCCATAACCCCTGTCATCAAAATGTTCCATGACACTTTTCATCAAATTGCTCCATGACCCTGTCATCACAATGCTCCCTGCCCATCACAAGAGAATGCACCACACCCTTGTCATCAAAATGCTCCATGACCTTTGTCATCACAAAACTCCATGACACTTGGCATCACAATGTTCCATGCCATTGTCATCACAATGCTCCAAAAACCTCTCATCACATTGTTCAAAGCCCTTGTCATCACACGATCCATGATGCATTTCATCACAATGCTCCATGCGCTTCTCATTACAATCCTCCATGAACCATATATCACAGTGTTCCGTGCCCTTGTTATCACAATGCTCCTTGCCCCCTCTCATCACAATAATCCATGAAACATTTCAGACCAATGTTCCATGCCCTTTTCATCACAGTGATCCAAGACTCCTGTAATCATAATGCTCCATGCCCATTTTCATCTCAATGCTCAATTAACGCTGTCATCACAATGCACCAAATGCACATCATCATAATGCTTCATGCTATTGTCATCACAATGAAATCAAAATGCTCTATGACCTCTGTCATCACAATGCTCCAAATCCTTGTGATCACAATATTCCATAACACCTATCATCAGAGCTCCACATAACGCTCGTCATCACAATTATCCATGGTCTTCTAATCACAATGCTCCATGACATTTGTCATCACAGTGCTCAATACCCTTGTCATCACAAGGGTCCCTGACACTTGTCATCAGTATGCTCCTTGAACCCTGTCATGACAAGGCTCCATGCCTTTTTCATCACAATGTTACATGCCCTTTCCCTCACAGTGCTCCAAGGCCCCTGTAATCACAATGTTCCATTCCCTTGTCCTCACAAATCTCCATGATGCATGTCATCAGAACGCTCCATGACATTCTCATCCCAATGTTCCATGCCCTTGTCATCACAATGCTCCAAGACCCCTGTAATCACAATGCTTCATGACCCTTTTCATCAGAATGCTCCATGAGACTTCTCATCACATGGCTCCATGGTCTTCTCATCACAATGCTCCAGTACCTTGTCATCACAATGCTCCTTGACCCCTGTCATCACAATACTCCATGAATATTTTCAGCCCAATGCTCCATGACGTTCTCATCACAATGTTCCATGACCTCTGTCATCACAATGCTCCATGACCACTGTCATCACAACGCTCCATGAACCCTGACAACACAATGATCCTGGAATCTTGTCATCAAAATGCTCCATGCCCTTGTCATCCCAATGCTCCATGAACCCTCTAATCACAATGCACCATGACGCTTGTCATCACAGTGCTCCATGAACCTTGTCATCACAATGCCTTTGACAGCAAAATGATATATAATCTTGTCATCACAATGCTCCATGCGCTTGTCATCACAATCCTCCATGACCCTTGGGATCATATTGCTTTATGCCCTTGTCACCTCTATCTTGCCTTTCTGGTTTTTACAGATTTTCGGATGTCCTTTTTGACCGGTGGGAAGTGACAATTCTTTGTAGTGTGGATTTGCATTGCGTGCTTGCTTGATTGGCCAAAAAGGGCCTATGCCTTTTCTCCTGAATATATTCAGGAGACAATTCATACGCTGTTTTTGGCCAAGTGCATCATTCTCGAAGTTGTGATGCCTTTCCTGTGCTTTAAAGGCGATTCCAATTTACCTCTTGAAATATGTTTTGTGCAATTCTGCCTCATTTTCAAGTCCGCTTTGTTGCCTTCCCTCAACAGATTTTTGGAAGAGAGTAGTCCTTTATAACTCTGCAGGTTTCTGATTTGCTTTGCCCCTGAGCTCCAATTTTCAAATCCCATTTTTGGGAGCTGACCGCAAATCCACAGTTTTGCTTCAGGAACTATACTGGTTCCAGGGGTGGCTATACTGGTTCCCTGTGGGTGGCTGAGGCTTTGGTTAATTCTTCTTCCTAATGGGAATTTAGAGTGACATGTGTCCGTCCAAATGCCTACATCTACTCTCTGATTGGTTCTCCCTCTTCCCTTTCATCCTCTGCACAATTAGCAAACTGTGCGAACCAGGAGGTTATAGGGGATGACTCTCCTAAGTTGGGAGATTGATAGTAAAGTTGTTGGAATGCCAAACTGTAGCACAAGGAGAGGAAAAAGTAGGAGACTTTCAGAAACCTTTCGCCATCACAGGGTGTCCATTCTCTAGGTTTCCCATACATGTTATAACTGTAGTGATATTCCCTTCTACCTGGAAATTTGGGACCCATGGAATGGTGGCATGCATTACTACTTTAAAGGGTCTGCATTTTCTCTCCCAATCTCACCAGTCCTCTCAGTCCCAAGTGTCCAGCCTTATGTCTCATCCAGCTGTCTTTGCAGATAGGGTCATTCTAGGTTTCATCAGAACCCCTGAAGGAATTGTGTAAGAATTTCGCTGTTTTTTGTTTTGTTTTTGAAATTAATTTTTATAATGGGGTTGAGCTGATTTTCACTGACGTGTTTATGCCGGTCTAGAAACACTTGATTCCCTAACAGAGGCATATCAGTACATAGGTTTTAAAACTCTTACTAATCAGATATATTCCTCTGTGGGGAATAGGGGTTTTGAGTCCCGTTCACTGAGGAAGGTGTAGGTCTTGTCTATTCTGTATTTGGTTTATGGAATGGTACCTGTGCTAATATCAAACTCTGGTTTTATGCATCACCCCACCTCTCCTTTCCCCTTAAGGAGGCATAAGAGTGTTTTCTAAATGTGAGACGCTGCTCTCTTTCCTAATTCAGTTCATGTGTTGTGATGTTGACATTCCCTCTGTAAGTGATATCTTATGATAAGATTCTTTTTCTGTGTGACTAATTTCCCTTAGAATCATCATACCTAAATCCTCTCATTATGCTGCTACTGGCCTTATGACATTGATTTCACGTCTGAGTGATATTCCATTGTACAAAATTACCACAATTTCTTTATGCATTTCTCTTTTTCCTGGGATACTTTAGGTGTACCGAAGTTGAGGTTCTTGTATGCAGAGCAGCCCTAAACTTTGGGGTGCCTGTGTCTTGTTGATATTTAGTCTTCCCAAGTTATATGTCCATGAGTTGAAGTCCCCTTTGCTCGGGGGCTTTGTATTTTAGATGTTTTAGGAAACAGCATACACTTCTTCAGAGTAGCTCTTGGATATTTATACCCCACCCATCAGCGTGACTAGTCTCCCTGTTTTCCATGGCCTCTCCTGCATTTTTGATTTGTACACATTTTTTGGATGGCCTTTCTGAGCAGTGGAAATGGAGACTTCTTTATTGTGCGGATTTGCATTTCCCTCTTGCTTGGTTGGCCAAAAACTCTGTATGTGTTTTTTTCCTGAAGATATTCACGAAACAAACGCATACACCCTTTTGCCCAACTGCATCATTTGAGAAATTCTGCTGCTTTTCATATGCTTTAAATGTGAGTACAATCTACCTTTTGAAAAATGTTTCCTGCAATTCTGCCTCTCATTCAGAACCTCTTCGTTGCCTTACCTGAATATATTTTTGGACGTTGGTTATCATTTATATCTTTGCAGGTCTTTGAATTGTCTGCTCCTGAGCTCCATTTTGCAACTCGCTTTTTTTGTGAGCTGGCCGCCAAACCATTGGATTGATTCCGGCCCTATTCTGGTTCTGGGGAGGCAGGCTGAGCCTTTGGTTAATTCTTCTTCCTAAAGGGATATTAGAGTGACATGTGCCTGTCAAAACTCCTACAGTTAATCTCTCACTGGTTACTCCTCTTCCCATTTATCCTCTTCAAAAATTGCAAACTGTGTGAAACAGGAGGTTAAAGGTGCTGATTCTCCAAGTGGGGAGATTGTTAGTAATGTGGCTGGAATGGCGAACCCCAGCACCAGGAGATCAAAAATGAGGTGCATTTTAGACACCTCTCCTGAGCACACGGTGTACATTCATCTCGGTTTCCCAGGCATGTTTTCACTGTCAGAAGATTCCCTTGAAAGTGCAGATTTGGGACCCATGGAATGGGTACCAGGCAGTATTACTTTACAAGGTCTGTATTTCCTCACCCAGCCTCTCTAACATCTCTCAGCGTGCATAGCTTCCAGCCTTATATATCATCCTGCTGTGGGTCTACATGTGTTCAATCCATGTTACATCGTAGCCCTTCAACAAAAGTTGTAAGAATTTTTGTCTGACTCACTGTTTTTATAAATATATTTAAATTTATTTTTATATTGGTTACAGCTGATTTTCAAAGCTCTGTTTTTTGCTGCTGTACATCCACTTGATTCATGTACTGTGAGACAACAATAAATTCTTTCTCAGATGCTTACGAGTCATATGTATTATTTTCCAGTGACTTGAGTGGACTGAGTGCCGTTCTTTGAGGTACCGTGTAGGCCTTGCCAGTTATTCAATTCGGTACTTGGAATGGTATCTTTGCTAATTTCAACCTCCTGGATAATACCTCACCATTCCCCACCTTTCCCATTTAGCAGCCTTATGTCTATTTTCTACATATTTGACTATGTTTCTGTTTTGTAGTTTATTTCATGTGTAGCCATTTTTGATTCCACCTTTAAGTGACATCTTATGATATGTGTCTTTTTCTTTCTGACATGTGTCACTTAGAATGATCGTATGTAACTCCTCCAGAGTTGTTCCAACTGGCCTTATTTCATTGATTTCTGGATGAGTAATATTCCACTCTACATAAGTACCCCATCTCTTTTATCCATTTTATCCTTCCAGGGACAATTAGGTTATATCCATGTGGAGGCCCTTTTTAACAGAGAGGTGGTAAACGTTGGAGGGACTGTTTTCTGTCATTTCTTTGTTTTTCCCAAGGTATACGCCCATGAGTGCAAGTGCCCTATGCTCTGTAGCTCAGTTTTCAGATGTTTTAGCAAACACAATACACTTCTCCAGAGTGGCCGTTGGCACATTACATTTCCACTATCAGCCTCACAGGGCTCCCTTTTCTCCTCACCCTGTCCTGCATTTCTGGTGTTTACACTTTATGTGGATGGCCCTTTTGACTGATGTGAAGTGATGCATTTTGTAGTATTGATTTCCAGTGCCCACCTGTTTGGTTGGATAAAAAGTGTGTATGGCCTTTACTTGAATATATTCAGAAAAAAATGCATACGCCCTTTTGGGCCAACTGCATCATTGGCGATGTTCAGCCCCTTTTTTTGTGCTTCAATGGGGAGTCCTTTCTGCCTCTTCAAATCTGTTTCCTGCCACTCTCCCTTACTTACAAGTCATTTTCTGTGACTTACCTCAAGACATTTTTCGACAATAGATATTTTCAACTCTGCAGTTTCATGAATTTTATTGCCCCCGAGTTCCATTTTTCAACTTGTGTTTTTGGAAACTGGACACAAAACAGCGGGATTTCCTCTAGCCCTATTCTGTTTCCATGGGCAATTATAGCCTTTGATGAATTTGTCTTCCAGATAGGAAATTAGAGTGGCATTTGCCTGTCTGAACAACTAAGACTTGTCTCTAAATTTTTCTCATCCTTCCGCTTCATCCTCTGGACAAATTCCAAACTGTGTGCAACAGGATGTTGACGGTGCTGATATCCCCAAGTAAGGAGATTGTCAGGAAAGATGCTGGAGGGGTGAACCCGTGGACCAGGCGATGAGGAGATGAGGTGCCTTTTCCAAACTCTTTCCGAACAAACGGTGTACCATCCTCTAGGTGTGACAGGCATGTTTTAGCTGTAGGAAGGGTCCAGTGCATGGAAGGAGAACACCAGGGATTTTTCCAAATCAGTGCCTCCCCGAACCCCAAACTGGGGAATTTTTAAGCTACGGCTACACGTATGTCCATTAAGGGCCTTGGGAAATAGGCAGAGCCCAAACTTTAGATGATTGAAATCTTCAGGTTCAGAAGCGCTCACCATCGCCCTTGCTTTGGTTACATTTTATCTGTCATTGATAGATGATGTCAATAAAAATATCGATTCTTTTTCAGATTATTTCCCCTTATAGGTTATTGCAAAATATTCAGTGTAGTTCCCTGTGCTATACAGTAGTTCCTTGTTGATGATCTATTTTATACATAGCAGTGTGTATGTGTTAATCCCAAACTGTTAATTTATCCCTTTTCCGAACTTTCCCCTTTGGTAATAATAAATTATAAGATTTTATACTTCTCAGGAATGGGGGAGCTGAAAGAGAGGTATCCTTTTCAATGGAAAAGCATTCAAAACAAGATTGAAGCTTCAGCCAAGAGTATTCGATGTACAACCATGGAAATAAATCACTTCATTTCTCTAATGTTGACCTGACAAATAAGACAGACGTCTTCACTGAACTTGCTTATAGTAAAGTGATGGAAATATCAAATGTAAGTCTTAGAAAAATCTTATTTTACCCGAGCATTATACACTGCTCTATGTTAACTACAGTTTGGCTCACACATCTGTTCATTGAAATTACAATGTTCTCAATTTCTGTTACTGATCCTCCAGAGTGTACCCCAACAGGAGTCCCCGAGCCCAGTGTCATTGGAGCCAACAGATCAAGACTGAGTTTGGTTCAGAAGCAAAGGAAACATTATTTTGAAAACCGAATGGAGAGGTGAGAGCGTGCACTCCCCCACGGGCTGTGTGCTGGGCAACTCTTTAGGGATCCCGGCAGCGTCAGTGGGAGTTAGGGGATGGAGCTCTCGAAGGCTGGGTTGGCTGCAGCTCAGGCTCTATGCCGTGGAGTCTGCATGGGACTCCGCTAGCTCAGGTGTCGACCCAGCCATTCTGCACTAGGATATCGGGTCTGAAGTGCTGGGTGTGGGACCTCTGCATGCGGAACCCTAGGAGCACGTGAAATTAGACAAAGCACAAAGGAAAAACAGGTTAGACTTTATTTTATTGCCCAGATTCTCTTTTTATCTCCCAGGAATTTTTAATGAACGTTGCCAGAGACGAACCCCTCCTCTGCTTTTTGTTCCGTTCCTCATTCTTGGGGTGTTGAGGGTGCAGACCCCTCTTTTGTAACTGCTTCATGATGTGGTGGCAGCCCTGATACCTGGGGGGAGGGGCAAAACGTCTCCCCACCAGCCTCCAGGTGAGGTTGATTGTTCCAAAGCCTCGTGCCTCACTTCTCGTCCGCCTGAGCACCAGCATTGGAAGTGTTATAGATTCTAATGACCTTTAAGTGTCCAGGAAAGAGATGTGCAAAGATGCTCTTGTGGCAGGTCTCACCCCACCCCACATTTGTTCGCTGACCTTAGGCTGACGGTTTTTGCCAGTCTAGATGCTCTGACCAGTAGTCTGTGCTTTCTTTAATTAGGTCCCTGAATTAATGTACAAACAGCACCATGTGTCAGAGCCCTGCCCACGCAATTCCAAAGACAGTCCAGGGTCAGTGGTGATCCAGGACCATGACGTCCACTGAGTCAATGGCCTTTAGAAGTAGCCAGCAGTCCAGCTGGTCATATTGGCCACCATCACCGCGGTGTCTGTAGGGTTTTCTATGGTGAAAGCATGATATACTTTTCCCCAGCCAAGCTTATTAGCTCCCCTCTGGGTGCAGTAAGTCCTGCAAGCAGTAGTCTGCTCTTTCGGGGCACAGTCTTGTTGTTTTCTGAGAGAAACTCCAGGTCAAGTGATTGTCACACAAGTCATCTTGGGGGCCTGATGCCCCCATTTGTCTCTCTGGAGGTTGGAGTTGGAAGGCCTCCTCACTCGAAGTCAGTGTGTCCACAGAGCGACCCCTGCAACTTCAGGGCATGATGGGTGGTTAGGATCACGACGTGCGGTCCTTTTCCCTTAGGAGGGAGCTGGCCTTGCGGGCTGCTGATTTCTAGCTTTTTAGATACCTCAGTATCCTGGCCTGATGAGTGGGTGGGCATTGCCATTGGGGACCATAGTTTATCATATCTGAAGGGCATTCTTGTGTTGCCCCATTTCAAGTGGTCCCAGTTTTTGCACTAAGTCTCCAAGGGCGATTAACCTTTGACCGGGTATGTAAAGGTCAAAGGGTTTAGCTAAATTAGCGAGTTCCTGGGCAAGGATCTGAATTTACTGCTCTTTCCATTCTTGAAATGCTGCTTCTGGATTCTATTCAAAAGGATCATCATCTTTTCGTGTCAGTGTCTCATGTAGAGGCCCAGCTATTAGACTGTAGTTAGGGATCCAGATGCAGAAAACCTTGGCCTCCCCAGGAACCCCTAAGCTGTCTTCTAGTTTTAGAAGAGGTAAGGCTGCAAATGGCTTCTTCCCTATCCTGGGATGCGTTTCTCCGAATATCTGTGAGAATGAAGCCCAGGCATGTCACCTGAGCCTGGGATATTTGAGCCTTTTTCTTGGACACCTTCTATCCTTTCTTGGCTAGGTAGTTCAGAGGCGTCTTTAGTAGGCCAGGCGATCAGAATGTCATCTGCATATTGAAGGAGGGTTCCCTTTTACAGAGGTAGAACGTTTAGGTCTTTAGAGGACATTTCCCCAATGATTGTGTGGGGATTTTTGAACCATTGGTGCAGGACGGCCCAGCATTATTGCTTGTGTTGCATGTTGTGTCCTGCCACACACAAGCCAAAAATTCTTGTGACTCTGAGATGAATGGAATACAGAAGAAGGCATCATTGAAGTGTAATACAGAATGCCATGGCCTGGTGGATGGTAGAATGAGCAGCAGGGTGTAGGAAATAGGAGCTACTGGATGTAGATCCTCGGTGGCTTCACTGACTATCCTGATATCCTTTACCAGGTCTCCAGCAGCCCATGGGGCTCTCGTGGTCAGGCCAATCCCAGGATATGGAGCTCAACTGGGCTGCATCCCGCACCCCCACAGCCCACGGGGCTCTCGTGTTCAAGTCCCTCCCTGGGTACAGAGCTCTCCTGTGCAGCTACCCAGCAGCCCATGGGGCTCTCATAGTCAGGCCCTTCCCAGGATACGGAACTCCCCTGGGAAGGTACCCCAGCAGGGCTGGACACACAGGAACTGTGCACATAGCCCACCTTGCAGAGAACCCCCAGCTCACCTGTCGCTCACAGCTGACACAGAACACCTCCGAGCAGGACTTGAACTAACAAACAGCAGCTCTGACAGGTCTGTGACCCTGGCTATCACTCTGTGCAGCCTCTCTCTGCCTGGTCTTCCAGACACTTCCACTGCAGCCAGGGCTCCTGGCCTCTGTCTCCACCCACCATCACTCCTCTCCCTGACTCCTGCGTTCCTCTCATTAGGATAGGGTCTTCTTGAAGTTGTTTTCCACTCATGGACCAGATAAAATGATAAGAAAACAAGCCGCAGCTGCAGCCCCTTGTCTATCCTGACTCTCAAGAGCCCACACCTGTTCCTTGGGACTGACCCGTTTAGCAAGTTTCATTATCTGCAACTGTGAGCCCCTGAGGGGTGAGGATTGGCTGATTTGGGCAGCCTGACACTGCCTGCCAACCCCCCCCACAGGTGTGCCTGGGTTGAGGTCAATATAAACACCTCTCCAGTCAGCAAGAGCCCCTGTAGCTGTGCCTGACGCCATATTCTCTGCCCCGTCAGCAGTTTCAGGGCTGGGGTGGTGGGAGGGAGTGAGGGGCCGTGGCTTTGTTGGTGGCCCAGTGTGATTTGGGCTCTGCTGGACTTTCTGCAGGAGTTGCCAGGCTGCCACCTGCTAAAGAAGAGAATGTGTCACCCATACGTGCCACTGGAATTTCTCCCCAGTCAGAGGTGAGGAAGTAAAAAAGCAGTGGGGGCCGTGGCAGGAGGGGTATCTCAGGCAGGGAAATGGAAAGATTCCAGAAGAGCATCTGGGGCCAGGACCATCCTGGCTGGCCTGCAGGCACCAAGTCGGCCTGCGTGCTCTTGCTAGTGTGGCTCCACAGCCCTTCCTCTAGGCTTGCAAGTGCTTGAACATATTCAGTGGTTTTACCTGGAAAGAGTGGGAAGAGTTCAGCTGCAGCAAGACTTGGGCTCAGCTCACATTTACTCACAGACGCCTCGACACATTCCCCCAGCTTTGCAATGAGGATGCTCCTTGTGGGGGGGAGCACTGCTGACTGCATGGGAGACGATTTCCCACCTCTGACCAACTTAAGAATTTTTTACCACTGGAGCAAGTGCCCTGATACGATTATCCTCTCCATAACTGGTGAGTTCTGTTTGTTTGTTTGTTTTTTTCTGTTTTTCTTTTTGGTTCAAATTAGATTTTATTTATTCCTCTTTTTTTTAATTTGGAGATATATACATGGAAATAATGCATTAATATAAAGACGTCTATGTGAAGGGAAAAACTTTTTTTCTGTTTTACTTTATTAAATGTTATCTATTTAGTTTTTTTTAAATTTATTTCTTTTATACAGCAAGTTCTTATTAGATATCTATTTCATACATATAAGTGTGCACATGTGAATCCCAGTCTCCCAATTCATCCCACCACCACCCTCACATGGCGTTCCCTCCTTGGTGTCCATATGTTTGTTCTTTACATCTGTGTCTCTATCTCTGCTCTGCACACTGGTTCATCTGTACCATTTTTCTAGGTTCCACATATATGCATTAATATACAATATTTGTTTTTCTCTTTCTGACTTCACTCTGTATGACAGTCTCTAGATCCATCAAGTTCTCTACAAATGTCCCAATTTCATTCCTATGTATGGCTGAGTAATATTCCGTTTTATATATGTACCACGTCTTTATCCATTCGTCTGTCTGTGGGCACTTAGGTTGCTTTCATTACCTGTCTATTGTAAATAGTGCTGCAGTGAACATTGTGGTGAATGTGTCTTTTTGATTTATGGTTTTCTCTGGGTATATGCCCAGTAGTGGGATTGCTGGATTATATGGTAATTCTATTTTTAGTTTTTTAAGGAACCTCCATACTGTTCTCCATAGAGACTGTATCGATTTACATTCCCAACAATAGTGGAAGAAGGTTCCTTTTCTCCACACCCTCTCCAGCATTTGTTGTTTGTAGATTTTCTGATGATGCCCATTCTAACAGGTGTGACGTGATACCTCATTGTAGTTTCGATTTCCATTTCTCTAATAATTAGTGATGTTCAGCAGATTTTCATGTGCGTACTGGCCATCTCTATGTCTTCTTGGAAGAAATGTCTATTTAGATCTTCCATTTTTGTATTGGATTGTTTGTTTTATTAATATTGAGCTGCATGAGCTGTTTATATATATTGGAGATTAATCATTTGTCCATCGATTCGTTTGCAAATATTTTCTGCCATTCTGAGGGTTGTCTTTTCATCTTGTTTGTAGTTTCCTTTGCTTTGCAAAAGCTTTTACGTTTCATTAGGTCCCATCTGTTTAGTTTTCTTTTTTATTTCATTACTATAGGAGGTGGATCAAAAAAGATCTTGCTGTGATTTACGTCAGAGTATCCTTCGTAAGTTTTCCTCTCAGAGTTTTATACTGTCTGGTCTTACATTAAGGTCTCTAATTCATTTTGAATATATTTTTATGTATGGTGTTGGGGAGTGTTCTAATTTCATTCTTTTACATGTAGCTCTCCATATTTCCCAGCACCAATGATTGAAGAGACTGTCTTATCTCCATTGTATAGTCTTGCCTCCTTTCTCATAGATTAGTTGACCATAGGTGTGTAGGTTTATCCTTGGGCTTTCTTTCCTTTTTTTTTTTCCTTTTACACATTTATTGGAGTATAATTGCTTTACAATGGAGTGTTCGTTTCTGCTGTATAACAAAGTGAATCAGCTATACATATACAAATATCACCAGATCCCCTCCCTCTTGCATCTCCCTCCCACACTCCATATCCCACCCCTTTATGTGGTCACAAAGCACCGAGCTGATCTCCCTGTTCAATGTGGCTGCTTCCCAGTAGCTATCGGTGTTACATTTGGTAATGTATTTATGTCCATGCCACTCTCTCACTTCGTCCCAGCTTACCCAAACCCCTTCCGGTGTCCTCAAGTCCTTTCTCTATGTCTGTGTCCTTAATCCTGTCCTGCCACTAGGTTCTTCAAAATCTATTTTTTTCTTCATTAGATTCCGTATATCTCTGTTAACATACAGTATTTTTTTTTCCCTTTCAGACTTACTTCACTGTGTAGGACAGATTCTAAGTCCATCCACCTCAGTACAAATAACTCAGTTTTGCTTCTTTTTATGGTTGAGTAATATTTGATTGTATATATGTGCCAGATCTTCTTTATCCATTCATCTGTCGATGGACACTTAGGTTGCTTCCATGTCCTGGCTAACGCAAATTGAGCTGCAATGAACATTTTTGTACATAACTCTTTTTGAATTATGGTTTTCGCAAGGCAAATGCCCAGTAGTTGGATTGTTGTGTCATATGGTACTTCTATTGTTAGTTATTTAAAGGAACCTCCGTACTGTTCTCCCTAGTGCCCATATCAATTTACATTCCCACCCACAGTGCAAGTGTGTTCCCTTTTCTCCAATAAAGGCCTCTCCAGCATTTATTGTTTTGTAGATTTTTTTGATGATTGCCACTCTGACTGCTGTGAGGTGATACCTCAGGGTAGTTTTGATTTGCATTTCTCTAATGATTAGTGATGTTCAGCATTCTTTCATGTGTTTCTTGGTAATCTGTATATCTTCTTTGGAGAAATGTCTATTTAGGTCTTCTGCCCGTTTTTGGATTGGGTTGTTTGTTTTTGTGATATTGAGCTACATGAGGTGCTTGTAAAGTTTGGAGATTAATCCTTTGTCAATTGCTACATTTGAAAATATCTTCTCCCATTCTGAGGGTTGTTTTTGCATCTTGTTTATGTTTTCAGGTACTGTGTAAAAGCTTTTAAGTTTCATTAGGTCCCATTTGTTGATTTCTGTTTTTATTTCCATTTCTCTAAGTGGTGGGTCAAAAAGGATCTTGCTGTGATTTATGTCATAGAGTGTTCTGCCTATGGTTTCCTCTAAGTGTTTTATAGTGTCTGGTCTTATATTTAGATCTCTAATCAATTTAGAGTTTATTTTTGTGTATGGTGTTATGGAGTGTTCTAATTTCATTCTTTTATGTGTAGGGGTCCAGTTTTCCCAGCACAAATTACTGAAGAGACTGTCTTTTCTCCATTGTATATCCTTAGCTCCTTTGTCATAGATGAGATAGCCATAGGTATGTAGGTTTATCTCTGGGCTTTCTGTCCTATTCCATTGATCTGTGTTTATGCCAATCTACATACACTTGATTCCATTATGGAGACATATAAATACATAGGTTTCAAGGTTATTACCAGTCAGATATATTCCTCTTCAGTGAATAGGGTGTTTTGTGTCCAGTTCATTGAGAAAGGAGTAGGTCTTGTCTATTACATATTTGGTATATGGAATGGGATCTGTGCTAATTTCAAACTCTGCTTTTACACATCACCCCACGTCACCTTTCCCCTTAAGGAGGCATAAGTGTGTTTTCTAAATGTGTAACTCTGTTCTCTTTTGAAATTCAGTTCATGTGTAGCCATGTTTACATTTCCTCTATAAGTGATATATTACAATAAATTTATTTTTCTTTGTGGCTTATTTCACTTAGCATCATCGTACCTAAAGCCACTCATTAAGCTGCTATTGGCCTTATGACATTGATTTTATGTCTGAGTGACATTCCATTGTATATAAGTACCACAACATCTATATCTATTTTTTTTCCTTTCCTGGGATATTTAAAGTGTACTGAAGTCGAGGTTCTTGTAAACAGAGCAGCCCTAAAGTTTGGGCTGGCTGTGTATTTTGGATTTTTAGTTTTCCCAAAATACACGCCCATGAGTGGAAGTGTGCTATGCTCTGTAGCTCTGTTTTAGAAAACAACATACAGTTCTCCAGAGAGGCTGTTGGCAATTTACATCCTGTCCATCTGCGTAACCAGGCTCCCTTTTCTCCATGGCCTGTCCTGCATTTGTGGTTTTTACACTATTTTGGATGGCCCTTTTGACTGGAGGTAAGGGACACTACTCTGTAGTGTGGATTTGCAATGCCTGATGGCTTGCTTGGCCAAAAAGGGCATATGCATTTTTTCCCGAATATATTCAAGAAAATACACATAGTCCCTTTTCAGGCAAGGGCAACATTGTCGAAATTCTGTCGCTTTTCATGTGCTTTAAAGACGACTCAAATCTACCTCTTGAAATCTGTTTCCTTCAATTCTGCCTTGCATTCAAATCCTCTTCACTGCCTTTCCTCAATATATTTCTGGATGATAGTTGTCCTTTATAACTCTGCAAGTTTGTGAATTGCTGTGCCCCTGATTTCCATTTTTCAACTCGCCTCTTTGTGAGCTGGCTGCAATACCGCAGGATGGCTTTAGGCCCTACTCTGGTTCCAGGGCTTCAGGCTGAGCCTTTGGTTAATTATTCTTCCTGATGGGAAACTAGAGTGACATGTGCCCATCCAAACACCTACAGCTAATCTCTCATTTATTTCCCCTCTTCCTGTTCATCCTCTGCACAATTTGCAAAGTGTGCATTACTGGAGGGTAAAGGCTCTGACACTCCAAGTGGGGAGATTTTTAGTAATGCAGATGGAATGGCGAAGCCGAGCACGACAAAAGGAAAACTGAGGTACCTTTTAGAAAACTTTCCCAATTACACAGTGTACCATCCACTGGGTTTCCCATGCATGTTTTAACTGTAGGAAGATTCCCTTAAACCTGGAGAGTTGGGACCACTTGAATGGGTAGCACACAGTATTGCTCTAAGTGGTGTTCTTTTTTTTTTTTTTTTTTTTTTTTTTTTTTTTTTGCGGTACGCGGGCGTCTCACTGCTGTGGCCTCTCCCGTTGCGGAGCACAGGCTCCGGACACGCAGGCTCAGGCTCATCGGCCATGGCTCACGGGCCCAGCCACTCCACGGCATGTGAGATCTTCCCGGACCGGGGCACAAACCCTTGTCCCCTGCATCGGCAGGGGGACACTCAACCACTGTGCCACAAGGGAAGCCCTAAGTGATGTTCTTTTGTTCACACAACCTAAGAAATCTTGTCAGCCCCAAGTTTCCAGTCTTATGTCTCATCCAGCTATGGGTGTAAAGGTGGTCAATCTAGCTTGCATCACAGGCCCTGAACATAATTTTTAAGACTTTCTCTCTGTTTTTGCATTTTGATTTTGAAATTTATTTTTATAAGTGGGTTTAACTGAATTTCAGTGCTGTGTTCATGCCGTTATACACACACATGATTCCTTTATGGAGACATGAGAATACATATGTTTTAAAATACATAGAGTCAGACATATTCCTCTGCAATGAATAGGGGGTGTTGAGTCCAGTTCATTGTGCCACGAGTAGGTGTTGTCTATTACATACATGGTTTATATAACGGTATCTGTGTTAATTTAAAACTCTGGTTTTATGCATCACCCCGCCTCGGCTTTCCTCTTAAGCAGGCAAAAGATGTTTCCTAAATGTGTGACTCTGTTGTGTTTGTCATTCGGTTCATGTGTAGTCATGTGTACATTCCCGCTATGAGTGATATCTTATGATAAGATTAGTTAATCTGTAATCTTTCCTAACTCAGTTCATGTGTAGCCATGTTTACAGGACCATCATAAGTGATATCTTATGATAAGTTTCTTTTTCTGTGTGACTTATTTCACTTAGAATCATCGTACCTGAATCCACTCATTTTGTTGCTACTGGTCTTATGACATTGATTTCATGGCTGAGGGATATTCCATCGTACGTAAGTATCACAATTTTTTGAACAATTTTTAACTTTCCTGGGATATTTAAGGGGTACCCATGTTGAGGTTCTTGTAAGCAGTGCATCCCTAAATTTTGGTGTAGTTCTGTCTTATTGATTTTCAGTTTTCCCAAGGTATATTCCCTAGACTGGAAGTGTCCTTGGCTCTGTAGCTCTGTTGTTTACTTGTTTTAGGGAACACAATGCACTCCTCCAGAGAGGCAGTTGGCAATTTACATCCCGCCCATCAGCATAGCAAGGTTCCCAGTTTTCCAGGGCCTGTATTGCCTTTCTGTTTTTTAAACATTTTGCATATGTCCCTTTTGACTTGTGGGAAGTGATACTTCTTTGTAGACCAGATTTGCATTGCACGCTTGCTTGCTTGGCCAACAAGGGCGTATGCATTTTCTCCTGAATATATTTAGGACAAAACGCATACGCCCTTTTTGGCCAAGTGCATCATTGTCAAAGTTGTGCCCCTCTTCCTGTGCTTGAAAGGTGATTCCAACGTACCTCTTGAAATCTGTTTACTGCGATTCTGCCTCGCTTTCAAGTCCACCTCGTTGCCTTCCTTCAAACAATTTTTGGCCGATAGTTGTCCTTTATTATTCTGCCAGTTTGTGAACTGCTGTGCCCCTGAGCTCCATTTCTCAAATCGTTTTTTGTGAGCTGACCGCAAGTCCAAAATTTCGGTTCAGGACCTATACTGGTTTCCGGCAGCAGGATGAGACTTTGGTTAATTCTTCTTCCTGCCGGGCAATTAGAATCACATGTGCCCGTCCAAATGCCTAACAGCTACTCTCTCATTGGTTCTCCCTGGTCCCTTTCATCCTCTGCCAAATTGGCAACCTGTGTTATCCAGGAGGTTAAAGGGGCTGTCTCTCTAAGTTGGGAGATTGATAGTCAAGCAGTTGGAAAGTCAAATTGGAGCACCAGTAGAGGGACTATTCCTTGAGTGTTAGAAACTTTTCGTATTCACAGTGTGTCCATTCTCTAGGTTTCCCGTACATGTTATAGCTGTAGTAATATTCCCTTCAACCTGGAGAGTTTGGAACCATGGAATGGAGGCCACGAATTATTGCTTTTAATGGTCTGTGTTTGCTCACGCAGTCTCACCAAGCCTCTCAGTCCCAAGTGTCCAGCCTTATGCCACATCAAGCTGTAGTTGTAGATAGATTCATTCCAGGTATCATCAGAGACCCTGAAGGAATTGTAAAGAATTTCCCTGTTTTTTTGTTTTGTTTTTGAAATTCATTTTTATAGTGGGTTTGAGCTGGTTCTCGCTGCCATGATTATGCCAGTCTAGACATACTTGATTCCCTTATGGAGACTTATCAATACATAGGTTTTAAGATTCTTACTAGTCAGATATATTCCTCTGCGGAAAATATGGTGTTTTGAGTCCCTTTCCCCGAGGAAGGTGTAGGTTTTTCTATTCCATAGTTGGTTTTTGGAACAGTACCTGTGCTTATATCAAACTCTGGTTTTATGCATCACCCCACCTCTCCATCCCCCTTAAGCAGGCATAAGAGTGTATTCTAAATGTGAGACTCTGTTCTCTTTCCTAACTCAGTTCATGTGTAGCCATCCTTACAGGATCTTCATAAGTCATATCCTATGATAAGCTTCTTTTTCTGTGTGACTTATTTCACTTAGAATCATCGTACCTGAATCCACTCATTTTGCTGCTACTGGTCTTATGACATTGATTTCATGGCTGAGGGATATTCCATCGTACGTAAGTACCACAATTTTTTGAACCATTTTTTATCATTCTTGTGATAATTAATATGTACCCAAGTTGAGGTTCTTGTAAGCAGTGCATCCCTAAATTTTGGGGTGGCTCTGTCTTATTGATTTTCAGTTTTCCCAAGGTATATTCCCTAGACTTGAAGTGTGCTTGGCTATGTAGCTCGGTTATTTACTTGTTTTAGGGAACACAATGCACTCCTCCAGAGTGGCAGTTGGCCACTTACATTCCGCCCATCAGCATAAAAAGGCTCCCTGTTCTCCAGGTCCTCTTTTGCCTTTCTGGTTTTTACACATTTTGCCGATGTCCCTTTTGACTGGTGGGAAGTGATACTTCTTTGTACTGCAGATTTGCATTGCCCGCTTCCTGGCTTGGCCAAAAAGGTCGTATGCGTTTTCCCCTGAATATATTCAGGAGAAAACACATACACCCTTTTGGGCCAAGTGCATCATTGTCGAAGTTGTGCCCCTCTTCCTGTGCTTTACAGGTGATTCCAACGTACCACTTGAAATCTGTTTCCTGCTATTTTGCCTCGCTTTCAAGTCCGCCTCTTTGCCTTTCTTCAAAGGATTTTTGGACGATAGCTGTCTTTATTACTCTGCCAGTTTGTGAACTGATGTGCACCTGAGCTCCATTTATCAAATCGTTTTTTGTGAGCTGACCGCAAGTCCAAAATTTCGGTTCAGGACCTATACTGGTTTCCGGCAGCAGGATGAGTCTTTGGTTAATTCTTCTTCCTGCCGGGCAATTAGAATCACATGTGCCCGTCCAAATGCCTAACAGCTACTCTCTCATTGGTTCTCCCTGGTCCCTTTCATCCTCTGCCAAATTGGCAACCTGTGTTATCCAGGAGGTTAAAGGGGCTGTCTCTCTAAGTTGGGAGATTGATAGTCAAGCAGTTGGAAAGTCAAATTGGAGCACCAGTAGAGGGACTATTCCTTGAGTTTTAGAAACTTTTCGTATTCACAGTGTGTCCATTCTCTAGGTTTCCCGTACATGTTATAGCTGTAGTAATATTCCCTTCAACCTGGAGAGTTTGGAACCATGGAATGGAGGCCACGAATTATTGCTTTTAATGGTCTGTGTTTGCTCACGCAGTCTCACCAAGCCTCTCAGTCCCAAGTGTCCAGCCTTATGCCACATCAAGCTGTAGTTGTAGATAGATTCATTCCAGGTATCATCAGAGACCCTGAAGGAATTGTAAAGAATTTCCCTGTTTTTTGTTTTGTTTTTGAAATTCATTTTTATAGTGGGTTTGAGCTGATTCTCGCTGCCATGATTATGCCAGGCTAGACATACTTGATTCCCTTATGGAGACTTATCAATACATAGGTTTTAAGATTCTTACTAGTCAGATATATTCCTCTGCGGAAAATATGGTGTTTTGAGTCCCTTTCCCCAAGGAAGGTGTAGGTTTTTCTATTCCATAGTTGGTTTTTGGAACAGTACCTGTGCTTATATCAAACTCTGGTTTTATGCAACACCCCACCTCTCCTTCCCCCTTAAGCAGGCATAAGAGTGTATTCTAAATGTGAGACTCTGTTCTCTTTCCTAACTCAGTTCATGTGTAGCCATCCTTACAGGATCTTCATAAGTCATATCCTATGATAAGCTTCTTTTTCTGTGTGACTTATTTCACTTAGAATCATCGTACCTGAATCCACTCATTTTGCTGCTACTGGTCTTATGACATTGATTTCATGGCTGAGGGATATTCCATCGTACGTAAGTACCACAATTTTTTGAACCATTTTTTATCATTCTTGTGATAATTAATATGTACCCAAGTTGAGGTGCTTGTAAGCAGTGCATCCCTAAATTTTGGGGTGGCTCTGTCTTTTTTTTTTTTTTTTTTTTTTTGGTTAAAGTTCTTTTTTTTTTTTTTTTTTTTTTTTGCTTTATAACAAATTTAATCAGTTATACATATACATATGTTTCCATATCCCCTCCCTTTTGCGTCTCCCTCCCACCCTCCCTATCCCACCCCTCCAGGCAGTCACAAAGTACCGAGCTGATCTCCCTGTGCTATGCGGCTGCTTCCAACTAGCTATCTACCTCACGTTTGGTAGTGTATATATGTCCATGCCGCTCTTTCACTTTGTCACAGCTTACCCTTCCCCCTCCCCATATCCTCAAGTCCATTCTCTAGTAGGTCTGTGTCTTTATTCCTGTCTTTTGTCATCACAATGCTCAATACCCTTGTCATCACAATGGTCCCTGACACTTGTCATCAGTATGCTCCTTGAACCCTGTCATGACAAGTCTCCATGCCTTTTTCATCACAATGTTACATGTCCTTTTCCTCACACTGCTCCAAGACCACTGTAATCACAATGCGCCATGCCCTTGTCATCACAAAGCTCCATGATGCATGTCATCAGAACGCTCCATGACATTCTCATCCCAATGTTCAATGCCCTTGTCATCACAATGCTCCAAGACCCCTGTAATCACAATGCTCCATGAGCCTTTTCATCAGAATGCTCCATGAGACTTGTCATCACATGGCTCCATGGTCTTCTCCTCACAGTGCTCCAGTACCTTGTCATCACAATGCTCCTTGACCCCTGTCATCACAATACTCCATGAACATTTCAAGCCCAATGCTCCATGACGTTCTCATCACAATGCTCCATGACCTCTGTCATAACAATGCTCCATGACCACTGTCATGACAATGCTCCATGAACCCTGACAACACAGTGATCCGGGACGCTTGTCATCAAAATGCTCCATGCCCTTGTCATCCCAATGCTCCATGAACCCTTTAATCACAGTGCTCCATGACGCTTGTCATCACAGTGCTCCATGAACCTTGTCATCACAATGCCTTTGTCAGCAAAATGATACATAATCTTGTCATCACAATGCTCCATGTGCTTGTCATCACAATCCTCCATGACCCTTGGGATCATATTGCTTTATGCCCTTGTCATCTCTATCTTGCCTTTCTGGTTTTTACAGATTTTCGGATGCCCTTTTTGACCGGTGGGAAGCGACAATTCTTTGTAGTGTGGATCTGCATTGTGTGCTTGCTTGATTGGCCAAAAAGGGCCTATGCCTTTTCTCCTGAATATATTCAGGAGAAAAGTCATACGCTGTTTTTGGCCAAGTGCATCATTCTCGAAGTTGTGATGCCTTTCCTGTGCTTTAAAGGCGATTCCAATTTACCTCTTGAAATATGTTTTGTGCAATTCTGCCTCATTTTCAAGTCCGCTTTGTTGCCTTCCCTCAACAGATTTTTGGAAGAGAGTAGTCCTTTATAACTCTGCAGGTTTTTGATTTGCTTTGCCCCTGAGCTCCAATTTTCAAATCCCATTTTTGGGAGCTGACCGCAAATCCACAGTTTTGCTTGAGGACCTATACTGGTTCCAGGGGTGGCTATACTGGTTCCCTGTGGGTGGCTGAGGCTTTGGTTAATTCTTCTTCCTAATGGGAATTTAGAGTGACATGTGTCCGTCCAAATGCCTACATCTACTCTCTGATTGGTTCTCCCTCTTCCCTTTCATCCTCTGCACAATTAGCAAACTGTGCGAACCAGGAGGTTATAGGGGATGACTCTCCTAAGTTGGGAGATTGATAGTAAAGTTGTTGGAATGCCAAACTGTAGCACAAGGAGAGGAAAAAGTAGGAGACTTTCAGAAACCTTTCGCCATCACAGGGTGTCCATTCTCTAGGTTTCCCATACATGTTATAACTGTAGTGATATTCCCTTCTACCTGGAAATTTGGGACCCATGGAATGGTGGCATGCATTACTACTTTAAAGGGTCTGCATTTTCTCTCCCAATCTCACCAGTCCTCTCAGTCCCAAGTGTCCAACCTTATGTCTCATCCAGCTGTCTTTGCAGATAGGGTCATTCTAGGTTTCATCAGAACGCCTGAAGGAATTGTGTAAGAATTTCGCTGGTTTTTTTTTGTTGTTTTTGAATTTCATTTTTATAATGGGGTTGAGCTGATTTTCACTGACGTGTTTATGACGGTCTAGACACACTTGATTCCCTTACAGAGGCATATCAATACATAGGTTTTAAGATTCTTACTAATCAAATATATTCCTCTGTGGGGAATAGGGTTTTGAGTCTCGTTCACTGAGGAAGGTGTAGGTCTTGTCTATTCTGTATTTGGTTTATGGAATGGTACCTGTGCTAATATCAAACTCTGGTTTTATGCATCACCCCACCTCTCCTTTCCCCTTAAGGAGGCATAAGAGTGTTTTCTAAATGTGAGATGCTGCTCTCTTTCCTAATTCAGTTCATGTGTTGTGATGTTGACATTCCCTCTGTAAGTGATATCTTATGATAAGATTCTTTTTCTGTGTGACTAATTTCCCTTAGAATCATCATACCTAAATCCTCTCATTATGCTGCTACTGGCCTTATGACATTGATTTCACGTCTGAGTGATATTCCGTTGTACAAAATTACCACAAGTTCTTTATGCATTTCTCTTTTTCCTGGGATACTTTAGGTGTACCGAAGTTGAGGTTCTTGTATGCAGAGCAGCCCTAAACTTTGGGGTGCCTGTGTCTTGTTGATATTTAGTCTTCCCAAGTTATATGTCCATGAGTTGAAGTCCCCTTTGCTCGGGGGCTTTGTATTTTAGATGTTTTAGGAAACAGCATACACTTCTTCAGAGTAGCTCTTGGATATTTATACCCCACCCATCAGCGTGACTAGTCTCCCTGTTTTCCATGGCCTCTCCTGCATTTTTGATTTGTACACATTTTTTGGATGGCCTTTCTGAGCAGTGGAAATTGAGACTTCTTTATTGTGCGGATTTGCATTTCCCTCTTGCTTGGTTGGCCAAAAACTCTGTATGTGTTTTTTTCCTGAAGATATTCACAAAAAAAACGCATACACCCTTTTGCCCAACTGCATCATTTTAGAAATTCTGCTGCTTTTCATATGCTTTAAATGTGAGTACAATCTACCTTTTGAAAAATGTTTCCTGCAATTCTGCCTCTCATTCAGAACCTCTTCGTTGCCTTACCTGAATATATTTTTGGACGTTGGTTATCATTTATATCTTTGCAGGTCTTTGAATTGTCTGCTCCTGAGCTCCATTTTGCAACTCGCTTTTTTTGTGAGCTGGCCGCCAAACCATTGGATTGATTCCGGCCCTATTCTGGTTCTGGGGAGGCAGGCTGAGCCTTTGGTTAATTCTTCTTCCTAATGGGAAATTAGAGTGACATGTGCCTGTCAAAACTACTACAGCTAATCTCTCATTGGTTCCTCCTCTTCCCATTTATCCTCTGCAAAAATTGAAAACTGTGTGAAACAGGAGGTTAAAGGTGCTGATTCTCCAAGTGGGGAGATTGTTAGTAATGTGGCTGGAATGGCGAACCCCAGCACCAGGAGATCAAAAATGAGGTGCATTTTAGACACCTCTCCTGAGCACACGGTGTACATTTATCTCGGTTTCCCAGGCATGTTTTCACTGTCAGAAGATTCCCTTGAAAGTGCAGATTTGGGACCCATGGAATGGGTACCAGGCAGCATTACTTTAAAAGGTCTGCATTTCCTCACCCAGCCTCTCTAACATCTCTTAGCGTGCATAGCTTCCAGCCTTATATATCATCCTGCTGTGGGTCTACATGTGTTCAATCCATGTTACATCGTAACTCTTCAACAAAAGTTGTAAGAATTTTTGTCTGTCTCACTGTTTCTATAAATATATTTAAATTTATTTTTATATTGGTTACAGCAGATTTTCAAAGCTCTGTTTTTTGCTGCTGTACATCCACTTGATTCATGTACTGTGAGACAACAATAAATTCTTTCTCAGATGCTTATGAGTCATATGTATTATTTTCCAGTGACTTGAGTGGACTGAGTGCAGTTCTTTGAGGTACCGTGTAGGCCTTGCCAGTTATTCAATTCGGTACTTGGAATGATATCTTTGCTATTTTCCACCTCCTGGATAATACCTCACCATTCCCCACCTTTCCCATTTAGCAGCCTTATGTCTATTTTCTACATATTTGACTATGTTTCTGTTTTGTAGTTTATTTCATGTGTAGCCATTTTTGATTCCACCTTTAAGTGACATCTTATGATATGTGTCTTTTTGTTTCTGACATGTGTCACTTAGAATGATCGTATGTAACTCCTCCAGAGTTGTTACAACTGGCCTTATTTCATTGATTTCTGGATGAGTAATATTCCACTCTACATAAGTACCCCATCTCTTTTATCCATTTTATCCTTCCAGGGACATTTAGTTTATATCAAATTGGAGGCCCTTTTTAACAGAGAGGTGGTAAACGTTGGAGTGCCTGTTTTCTGTCATTTTTTGTTTTTCCCAAGGTATACGCCCATGAGTGCAAGTGCCCTATGCTCTGTAGCTCAGTTTTCAGATGTTTTAGCAAACACAATACACTTCTCCAGAGTGGCCGTTGGCACATTACATTTCCACTATCAGCCTCACAGGGCTCCCTTTTCTCCTCACCCTGTCCTGCAATTCTCGTGTTTACACTTTATGTGGATGACCCTTCTGACTGATGTGAAGTGATACATTTTGTAGTATTGATTTCCAGTGCCCACCTGTTTGGTTGGATAAAAAGTGTGAATGGCCTTTACTTGAATATATTCAGAAAAAAATGCATACGCCCTTTTGGGCCAACTGCATCATTGGCGATGTTCAGCCCCTTTTCTTTTGCTTTAATGGGGAGTCCTTTCTACCTCTTCAAATCTGTTTCCTGCCACTCTCCCTTGATTACAAGTCCTTTTCTGTGACTTACCTCAAGACGTTTTTCAACAATAGATATTTTCAACTCTGCAGTTTCATGAATTTTAGTGCCCCTGAGTTCCATTTTTCAACTTGTGTTTTTGGAAACTCGACACAAAACAGCAGGATTTCCTCTAGCCCTATTCTCTTTCTGTTGGCAATTCTAGCCTTTGATGAATTTGTCTTCCGGATTGGAAATTAGAGTGGCATGTGCCTGTCCGATGACCTAAGACATGTCTGTAAATTTTTCTCATCCTTCCGCTTCATCCTCTGGACAAATTCCAAACTGTGTGCAACAGGATGTTGATGGTGCTGATATCCCCAAGTGAGGAGATTGTTAGGAAAGATGCTGGAGGGGTGAACCCGAGCACCAGGCGATGAGGAGATGAGGTGCCTTTTCCAAACTCTTTCCGATCAAACGGTGTACCATCCTCTAGGTGTGACAGGCATGTTTTAGCTGTAGGAAGGGTCCCGTGCATGGAAGGAGAACACCAGGGATTTTTCCAAATCAGTGCCTCCCCGAACCCCAAACTGGGGAATTTTTAAGCTACGGCTACACGTATGTCCATTAAGGGCCTTGGGAAATAGGCAGAGCCCAAACTTTAGATGATTGAAATCTTCAGGTTCAGAAGCGCTCACCATCGGCCTTGCTTAGGTTACATTTTATCTGTCATTGATAGATGATGTCAATAAAAATATCGATTCTTTTTCAGATTATTTCCCCTTATAGGTTATTGCAAAATATTCAGTGTAGTTCCCTGTGCTATACAGTAGTTCCTTGTTGATGATCTATTTTATACATAGCAGTGTGTATGTGTTAATCCCAAACTGTTAATTTATCACTTCTCCTACCTTTCCCCTTTGGTAATAATAAATTATAAGATTTTATACTTCTCAGAAATGGGGGAGCTGAAAGAGAGGTATCCTTTTCAATGGAAAAGCATTCTAAACAAGATTGAAGCTTCAGCCAAGAGTATTCGATGTACATCCATGGAAATAAATCACTTCATTTCTCTAATGTTGACCTGACAAATAAGACAGACGTCTTCACTGAACTTGCTTATAGTAAAGTGATGGAAATATCAAATGTAAGTCTTAGAAAAATCTTATTTTACCCGAGCATTATACACTGCTCTATGTTAACTACAGTTTGGCTCACACATCTCTTCAATGAAGTTACAAAGTTCTCAATTTCTGTTACTGATCATCCAGAGGGGACCCCAACAGTAGTCCCCGTGCCCAGTGTCATTGGAGCCAACAGATCAAGACTGAGTTTGGTTCAGAAGCAAAGGAAACATTATTTTGAAAACCGAATGGAGAGGTGAGAGTGTGCACTCCCCCACGGGCTGTGGGCTGGGATGCTGAGTAGGGATCCTGGCAGCGTCAGTGGGAGTTAGGGGATGGAGCTCTCGAGGGCTGGGTTGGCGGCAGCTCAGGCTCTATGCTGTGCAGTCTGCATGGGACTCCACTAGCTGAGGTGTCGACCCAGCCATTCTGCACTAGGAAGTCAGGTCTGAAGTGCCGGGTGTGGGACCTCTGCATGCGGAACCCTAGGAGCATGTGAAATTAGACAAAGCACAAAGGAAAAACAGGTTAGACTTTATTTTATTGCCCAGATTCTCTTTTTATCTCCCAGGAATTTTTAATGAACGTTGCCAGAGACGAACACCTCCTCTGCTTTTTGTTCCGTTCCTCATTCCTCGGGTTTGAGGGTGCAGACCCCTATTTTGTAACTGCTTCATGCTGTGGTGGCAGCCCTGATACCTGGGGGAGGGGCAAAACGTCTCCCCACCAGCCTCCAGGTGAGGTTGATTGTCCCAAAGCCTCCTGCCTCACTTCTCGTCCGCCTGAGCACCAGCATTGGAAGTGTTATAGATTCTCATGACCTTTAAGGGTCCAGGAAAGAGATGTGCAGAGATGCTGTGGTGGCAGGTTTCACCCCACCCCACATTTGTTCGGTGACATTAGGCTGACGTTTTTTGCCAGCCTAGATGCTCTGACCAGTAGTCTGTGCTTTCTTTACTTAGGTCCCTGAATTAATGTACAAACAGCACCATGTGTCAGAGCCCTGCCTGTGCAACACCCAGACAGTCCAGGGTCAGTGGTGATCCAGGACCATGACGTCCACTGAGTCAACGGCCTTTAGAAGTAGCCAGCAGTCCAGCCGGTCATATTGGCCACCATCACCGCGGTGTCTGTAGGGTTTTCTATGGTGAAAGCGTGATATACGTTTCCCCCGCCAAGCTTATTAGCTCCCCTCTGGGTGCAGTAAGTCCTGCAAGCAGTAGTCTGCTCTTTCGGGGCACAGTCTTGTTGTTTTCTGAGAGAAACTCCAGGTCAAGTGATGGTCACACGAGTCATCTTGGGGGCCCGTTGCCCCCATTTGTCTCTCTGGAGGTTGGAGTTGGAGGGCCTCCTCACTCGAGGTCAATGTGTCCACAGAGCGACCCATGCAACTTCAGGACATGATGGGTGGTTAGGATCACCACGTGGTGTCCTATTCCCTTAGGAGAGAGCTGGCCTTGTGGGCTGCTGATTTCCAGCTTTTTAGATACCCCAGTATCCTGGCCTGATGAGTCGGTGGGCAAAGCCCTTGGTGAACATACTTTATCATACCTGAAGGGCATTCTTGTGTTGCTCCATTTCAAGTGGTCCCAGGTTTTGCACTAAGTCTCCAAGGGCGATTACCCTTTGACCGGGTATGTAAAGGTCAAAGGGTTTAGCTAAATTAGCGAGTTCCTGGGAAAGGATCTGAATTGACTGCTCTTTCCATTCTTGAAAGGCTGCTTCTGGATTCTATTCAAAAGGATCATCATCTTTTCGTGTCAGTGTTTCAGGTAGAGGCCCAGCTATCAGACTGTAGTTAGGGATCCAGATGCAGAAAACCTTGGCCTCCCCAGGAACCCCTAAGCTGTCTTCTAGTTTTAGAAGAGGTAAGGCTGCAAATGGCTTCGTCCCTATCCTGGGATGCGTTTCTCCAGATATCTGTGAGAATGAAGCCCAGGCAAGTCACCTGAGCCTGTGATATTTGAGCCTTTTTCTTGGACACCTTCTATCCTTTCTTGGCTAGGTAGTTCCGAGGCGTCTTTAGTAGGCCTGGCAATCAGAATGTCATCTGCATATTGAAGGAGGGTTCCCTTTTACAGAGGTAGAACGTTTAGGTTTTTAGAGGACATTTCCCCAATGATGGTGTGGGGATTTCTGAACCATTGGGCAGGACGGCCCAGCATTATTGCTTGTGTTGCATGTTGTGTCCTGCCACACACAAGCCAAAAATTCTTGTGACTCTGAGATGAATGGAATACAGAAGAAGGCATCATTGAAGTGTAATACAGAATGCCATGGCCTGGTGGATGGTAGAATGAGCAGCAGGGTGTAGGAAATAGGAGCTACTGGATGTAGATCCTCGGTGGCTTCACTGACTGTCCTGATGTACTTTACCAGGTCTCCAGCAGCCCATGGGGTTCTCGTGGTTAGGCCAATCCCAGGATATGGAGCTCACCTGGGCTGCATCCCGCACCCCACAGCCCACGGGGCTCTCGTGATCAAGTCCCTCCCAGGGTATGGAGATCACCTGTGCAGCTACCCAGCAGCCCATGGGGCTCTCATATTCAGGCCACTCCCAGGATACGGAGCTCCCCTGGGCAGGTACCCCAGCAGGGCTGGACACACAGGAACTGTGCACATAGCCCACCTTGCAGAGAACCCCCAGCTCACCTGTCACTCACAGCTGACACAGAACACCTCAGAGCAGGACTTGAACTAACAAACAGCAGCTCTGACAGGTCTGTGACCCTGGCTATCACTCTGTGCAGCCTCTCTCTGCCTGGTCTTCCAGACACTTCCACTGCAGCCAGGGCTCCAGGCCTCTGTCTCCACCCACCATCACTCCTCTCCCTGACTCCTGGGTTCCTCTCATTAGGATAGGGTCTTCTTGAAGTTGTTTTCCACTCATGGACCAGATAAAATGATAAGAAAACAAGTGGCAGCTGCAGCCCCTTGTCTATCCTAACTCTCCAGGCCCACACCTGTTCCTTGGGACTGACCCGTTTAGCAAGGTTCATTATCTGCAACTGTGAGCCCCTGACGGGTGAGGATTGGCTGATTTGGGCAGCCTGACACTGCCTGCCAGCCCCTCCCACAGGTGTGCCTGTGTTGAGGTCAATATAAACACCTCTCCAGTCAGCAAGAGCCCCTGTAGCTGTGACTGACGCCATATTCTCTGCCCCATCAGCAGTTTCGGGGCTGGGGTGGTGGGAGGGAGTGAGGGGCCGTGGCTTTGTGGGTGGCCCAGTGTGAGTGGGGCTCTGCTGGACTTTCTGCAGGAGTTGCCAGGCTGCCACCTGCTAAAGAAGAGGATGTGTCACCCATACCTGCCACTGGAATTTCTCCCCAGGCAGAGGTGAGGAAGTAAAAAAGCAGTGGGGGCTGTCGCAGGAGGGGTATCACAGGCAGGGAAATGAAAAGCTTCCAGAAGAGCATCTGGGGCCAGGACCATCCTGGCTGGCCTGCAGGCACCAAGTCGGCCTGCGTGCTGTCGCTGGTGTGGCTCCACAGCCCTTCCTCTAGGCTTGCAAGTGCTTGTACATATTCAGGTGTTTTACCTGGAAAGGGTGGGAAGAGTTCAGCTGCAGCAGGAATGGGGCTCAGCTCACATTTACTCACAGACGCCTCGACACAGTCCCCCAGCTTTGCAATGAGGATGCTCCTTGTGGGGGAGAGCGCTGCTGATGACATGGGAGACGATTTCCCACCTCTGACCAACTTAAGAATTTTTTACCAGTGGAGCAAGTGCCCTGATACGATTTTCCTCTGTATAACTGGTGAGTTCTGCTTTTTTTTCTTTCTTTTTTTCTTTTTGGTTCAAGTTAGATTTTATTTATTCCTCTTTTTTTTAATTTGGAGATATAAACATGGAAATAATGCATTAATATAAAGACGTCTATGTGAAGGGAAAAACTTTTTTTCTGTTTTATTTTATTAAATGTTATTTATTTTTATTTTTTTTATATTTATTTCTTTTATACAGCAGGTTCTTATTGGATATGTATTTTATACATATAAGTGTGCACATGTGAATCCCAGTCTCCCAATCCATCCCACAAACACCCTCACATGGCGTTCCCTCCTTGGTGTCCATATGTTTGTTCTCTACATCTGTCTCTATCTCTGCCCTGCAAACTGGTTCATCTGTACCATTTTTCTAGGTTCCACATATATGCATTAATATACAATATTTGTTTTTCTCTTTCTGACTTACTTCACTCTGTATGACAGTCTCTAGATCCATCGAGGTCTCTACAAATGACCCAATTTCATTCCTATGTATGGCTGAGTAATATTCCGTTGTATATATGTACCACATCTTTATCCATTCGTCTGTCTGTGGGCACTTAGGTTGCTTTCATTACCTGTCTATTGTAAATAGTGCTGCAGTGAACATTGTGGTGAATGTGTCTTTTTGATTTATGGTTTTCTCTGGGTATATGCCCAGTAGTGGGATTGCTGGATTATATGGTAATTCTATTTTTAGTTTTTTAAGGAACCTCCATACTGTTCTCCATAGAGACTGTATCGATTTACATTCCCAACAATAGTGGAAGAAGGTTCCTTTTCTCCACACCCTCTCCAGCATTTGTTGTTTGTAGATTTTCTGATGATGCCCATTCTAACAGGTGTGACGTGATACCTCATTGTAGTTTCGATTTCCATTTCTCTAATAATTAGTGATGTTCAGCAGATTTTCATGTGCGTACTGGCCATCTCTATGTCTTCTTGGAAGAAATGTCTATTTAGATCTTCCATTTTTTTATTGGGTTGTTTGTTTTATTAATATTGAGCTGCATGAGCTGTTTATATATATTGGAGATTAATCATTTGTCCATTGATTCGTTTGCAAATATTTTCTGCCATTCTGAGGGTTGTCTTTTCGTCTTGTTTGTAGTTTCCTTTGCTTTGCAAAAGCTTTTACGTTTCATTAGGTCCCATCTGTTTAGTTTTCTTTTCTATTTCATTACTATAGGAGGTGGATCAAAAAAGATCTTGCTGTGATTTACGTCAGAGTATCCTTCGTAAGTTTTCCTCTCAGAGTTTTATACTGTCTGGTCTTACATTAAGGTCTCTAATTCATTTTGAATATATTTTTATGTATGGTGTTGGGGAGTGTTCTAATTTCATTCTTTTACATGTAGCTGTCCATATTTCCCAGCACCAATGATTGAAGAGACTGTCTTATCTCCATTGTATAGTCTTGCCTCCTTTGTCATAGATTAGTTGACCATAAGTGTGTAGGTTTATCCTTGGGCTTTTTTTTTTTCCTTTTACACGTTTATTGGAGTATAATTGCTTTACAATGGAGTGTTCGTTTCTGCTGTATAACAAAGTGAATCAGCTATACATATACAAATATCACCAGATCCCCTCCCTCTTGCATCTCCCTCCCACACTCCATATCCCACCCCTTTATGTGGTCACAAAGCACCGAGCTGATCTCCCTGTTCTATGTGGCTGATTCTCAGTAGCTATCAGTGTTACATTTGGTAATGTATCTATGTCCATGCCACTCTCTCACTTCGTCCCAGCTTACACATTCCCCTTCCAGTGTCCTCAAGTCCTTTCTCTATGTCTGTGTCCTTAATCCTGTCCTGCCACTAGGTTCTTCAAAATCTTTTTTTTTCTTGATTAGATTCCATATATCTCTGTTAACATACAGTATTTGTTTTTCCCTTTCTGACTTACTTCACTGTGTAGGACAGATTCTAAGTCCATCCACCTCAGTACAAATAACTCTGTTTTGCTTCTTTTCATGGTTGAGTAAGATTTGATTGTATATATGTGCCAGATCTTCTTTATCCATTCATCTGTCGATGGACACTTAGGTTGCTTCCATGTCCTGGCTATTGCAAATAGAGCTGCAATGAACATTTTTGTACATAACTCTTTTTGAATTATGGTTTTCGCAAGGCAAATGCCCAGTAGTTGGATTGTTGTGTCGTATGGTACTTCTATTGTTAGTTATTTAAAGGAACCTCCGTACTGTTCTCCCTAGTGCTCATATCAATTTACATTCCCACGCACAGTGCAAGTGTTTTCCCTTTTCTCCAATAAAGGCCTCTCCAGCATTTATTGTTTTGTAGATTTTTTTGATGATTGCCACTCTGACTGCTGTGAGGTGATACCTCAGGGTAGTTTTGATTTGCATTTCTCTAATGATTAGTGATGTTCAGCATCCTTTCATGGGTTTCTTGGTAATCTGTATATCTTCTTTGGAGAAATGTCTATTTAGGTCTTCTGCCCGTTTTTGGATTGGGTTGTTTGTTTTTGTGATATTGAGCTACATGAGGTGCTTGTAAAGTTTGGAGATTAATCCTTTGTCAATTGCTTCATTTGAAAATATTTTCTCCCATTCTGAGGGTTGTTTTTGCATCTTGTTTATGTTTTCCTGTACTGTGTAAAAGCTTTTAAGTTTCATTAGGTCCCATTTGTTGATTTCTGTTTTTATTTCCATTTCTCTAGGAGGTGGGTCCAAAAGGATCTTGCTGTGATTTATGTCATAGAGTGTTCTGCCTATGGTTTCCTCTAAGTGTTTTTATAGTGTCTGGTCTTATATTTAGATCTCTAATCAATTTAGAGTTTATTTTTGTGTATGGTGTTATGGAGTGTTCTAATTTCATTCTTTTATGTGTAGGGGTCCAGTTTTCCCAGCACCAATTACTGAAGAGACTGTCTTTTCTCCATTGTATATCCTTAGCTCCTTTGTCATAGATGAGATAGCCATAGGTATGTAGGTTTATCTCTGGGCTTTCTGTCCTGTTCCATTGATCTGTGTTTATGCCAATCTACATACACTTGATTCCATTATGGAGACATATAAATACATAGGTTTCAAGGTTATTACCAGTCAGATATATTCCTCTTCAGTGAATAGGGTGTTTTGTGTCCAGGTCATTGAGAAAGGAGTAGGTCTTGTCTATTAACTATTTGGTATATGGAATAGGATCTGTGCTAATTTCAAACTCTGCTTTTACACATCACACCACGTCACCTTTCCCCTTAAGGAGGCATAAGTGTGTTTTCTAAATGTATAACTCTGTTCTCTTTTGAAATTCAGTTCATGTGTAGCCATGTTTACATTTCCTCTATAAGTGATATATTACAATAAGTTTCTTTTTCTTTGTGGCTCATTTCACTTAGCATCATCGTACCTAAACCCACTCATTATGCTGCTATTGGCCTTATGACATTGATTTTATGTCTGAGTGACTTTCCTTTGTATATAAGTACCACAACATCTATATCCATTTTTTTTTCCTTTCCTGGGATATATAAAGTGTACCGAAGTCGAGGTTCTTGTAAACAGAGCAGCCCTAAACTTTGGGCTGGCTGTGTGTTGTGGATTTTTAGTTTTCCCTAAATACACGCCCATGAGTGGAAGTGGGCTATACTCTGTAGCTCTGTTTTAGAAAACAACATACAGTTCTCCAGAGAGGCTGTTGGCAATTTACATCCTGTCCATCGGCGTAACCAGGCTCCCTTTTCTCCATGGCCTGTCCTGCATTTGTGGTTTTTACACTATTTGTGGATGGCCCTTTGGACTGGAGGTAAGGGACACTTCTCTGTAGTGTGGATTTGCAATGCCTGATGGCTTGCTTAGCCAAAAAGGGCATATGCATTTTTTCCCGAATATATTCAAGAAAATACACATACTCCCTTTTCAGCCAAGGGCAACATTGTCGAAATTCTGTCGCTTTTCATGTGCTTTAAAGACGACTCCAATCTACCTCTTGAAATCTGTTTCCTTCAATTCTGCCTTGCATTCAAATCCTCTTCACTGCCTTTCCTCAATATATTTCTGGATGATAGTTGTCCTTTATAAATCTGCAAGTTTGTGAATTGCTGTGCCCCTGATTTCCATTTTTCAACTCGCCTCTTTGTGAGCTGGCTGCAATACCGCAGGATGGCTTTAGGCCCTAGTCCTGTTCCGGGGCTTCAGGCTGAGCCTTTGGTTAATTCTTCTTCCTGCTGGGAAACTAGAGTGACATGTGCCCATCCAAATACCTACAGCTAATCTCTCATTTATTTCCCCTCTTCCTGTTCATCCTCTGCACAGTTTGCAAACTGTTTATAATGGGAGGGTAAAGGCACTGACACTCCAAGTGGGGAGATTTTGAGTAATGCAGATGGAATGGCGAAGCCGAGCATGACAAAAGGAAAAATGAGGTACCTTTTAGAAAACTTTCCCAATTACACAGTGTACCATCCACTGGGTTTCCCATGTATGTTTTAACTGGAGGAAGATTCCCTTAAACCTGGAGAGTTGGGACCACTAGAATGGGTAGCACACAGTATTGCTCTAAGTGGTGTTCTTTTGTTCACACAACCTCAGCAATCTTGTCAGCCCCAAGAGTCCAGTCTTATGTCTCATCCAGCTGTGGGTGTAAAGGTGGTCAATCTAGCTTGCATCACAGGCCCTGAACGTAATTTTTAATACTTTCTATCTGTTTTTGCATTTTGATTTTGAAATTTATTTTTATAAGTGGGTTTAACTGAATTTCAGTGCTGTGTTCATGCCGTTATACACACACATGATTCGTTTATGGAGACATGAGAATACATATGTTTTAAAATACTTAGAGGCAAACATATTCCTCTGCAATGAATAGGGGGTGTTGAGTCCAGTTCATTGTGCTGGGAGTAGGTGTTGTCTATTACATGCATGGTTTATATAACGGTATCTGTGCTAATTTAAAACTGTGGTTTTATGCACCACCCCACCTCGGCTTTCCCATTAAGCAGGCAGAAGATGTTTTCTAAATGTGTGACTCTGTTGTGTTTGTAATTCAGTTCATGTGTAGTCATGTGTACATTCCCGCTATGAGTGATAACTTATGATAAGATTAGTTACTCTGTAATCTTTCCTAACTCAGTTCATGTGTAGCCATGTTTACAGGACCTTCATAAGTGATATCTTATGATAAGTTTCTTTTTCTGTGTGACTCATTTCACTTAGAATCATCGTACCTGAATCAACTCTTTTTGCTGCTACTGGCCTTATGACATTGATTTCATGGCTGAGCGATATTCCATCGTACGTAAGTACCACAATATCTTGAACCATTTTTGTCTTTCCTGGGATACTTAAGGTGTACCCAAGTTGAGGATCTTGTAAGCAGTGCAGCGCTAAATTTTAGGGTGGCTCTGTCTTATTGATTTTCAGTTTTCCCAAGGTATATTCCCTAGACTTGAAGTGTGCTTGGCTATGTAGCTCGGTTATTTACTTGTTTTAGGGAACACAATGCACTCCTCCAGAGTGGCAGTTGGCCACTTACATTCCGCCCATCAGCATAAAAAGGCTCCCTGTTCTCCAGGTCCTCTTTTGCCTTTCTGGTTTTTACACATTTTGCCGATGTCCCTTTTGACTGGTGGGAAGTGATACTTCTTTGTACTGCAGATTTGCATTGCCCGCTTCCTGGCTTGGCCAAAAAGGTCGTATGCGTTTTCCCCTGAATATATTCAGGAGAAAACACATACACCCTTTTGGGCCAAGTGCATCATTGTCGAAGTTGTGCCCCTCTTCCTGTGCTTTACAGGTGATTCCAACGTACCGCTTGAAATCTGTTTCCTGCTATTTTGCCTCGCTTTCAAGTCCGCCTCTTTGCCTTTCTTCAAAGGATTTTTGGACGATAGCTGTCTTTATTACTCTGCCGGTTTGTGAATTGCTGTGCACCTGAGCTCCATTTATCAAATCGTTTTTTGTGAGCTGACCGCAAGTCCAAACTTTCGGTTCAGGACCTCTACTGGTTCCCGGCAGGGGGATGAGTCTTTGGTTAATTCTTCTTCCTTCCAGGCAATTAGAGTGACATGTGCCCGTCCAAATGCCTAACAGCTACTCTCTCATTGGTTCTCCCTCTTCCCTTTCATCCTCTGCCAAATTGGCAACCTGTGAGAACCAGGAGGTTAAAGGTGCTGTCTCTCCAAGTTGGGAGATTGATAGTAAAGCAGTTGGAATGTCAGACTGGCGCACAAGGAGAGGGACTATTCGTTGAGTTTTAGAAACCTTTCATATTCACAGTGTGTCCATTCTCTACGTTTCCCGTACATGTTATAGCTGTAGTAATATTCCGTTCAACCTGGAGAGTTGGGAACCATGGAATGGGTGCCATGCATTATTGCTTTAAAGGGTCTGCATTTGCTCACCCAGTCTAACCAATCCTCCCAGTACCAAGTGTCCAGCCTTATGCCACATCCAGCTGTCATTGTAGACATGGTCATTCCAGGTTTCATCAGAGACCCTGAAGGATTTGTAAAGAATTTCCCTGTTTTTTTGTTTTGTTTTTGAAAATTTTTTTATAGTGGGTTTGAGCTGATTCTCGCTGCCATGTTTATGCCAGTCTAGACACACTTGATTCCCTTACGGAGACATATCAGTACATAGGTTTTAAGATTCTTACTAGTCAGATATATTCCTCTGTGGGAAATATGGGATTTTGAGTCCCTTTCACTGAGGAAGGTGTAGGTCTTGTCTATTCCATGGTTGGTTTTTGAAACGGTACCTGTGCTTATATCAAACTCTGGTTTTATGCATCACCCCGCCTCTCCTTCCCCCTTAAGCAGGCATAAGAGTGTTTTCTAAATGTGAGACTCTCTTCTCTTTCCTAACTCAGTTCATGTGTAGCCATGTTTACAATATCTTCATAAGTGATATCTTATGATAAGTTTCTTTTTCTGTGTGACTTATTTAACTTAGAATCATTGTACGTGAATCCACTCATTTTGCTGCTACTGGTCTTATGACATTGATTTCATGGCTGAGGGATATTCCATCGTACGTAAGTACCACAATTTTTGAACAATTTTTAACTTTCCTGGGATATTTAAGGTTTACCCAAAGTGAGGTTCTTGTAAGCAGTGCATCCCTAAATATTGGGGTGGCTGTGTCTTATTGATTTTCACATTTCCCAAGGTATATTCCCTAGACTGGAAGTGTCCTTGGCTCTGTAGCTCTGTTATTTACTTGTTTTAGGGAACACAATGCACTCATCCATAGAGGCAGTTGGCAATTTACGTCCCACCCATCAGCATAACAAGGCTCCCTGTTCTCCATGGCCTGTCTAGCCTTTCTGGTTTTTACCCATTTTGTGGATGTCCCTTTTGACCGGTGTGAAGTGATACTTCTTTGTAGTGCAGATTTGCATTGCCTGCTTGCTTGCTTGTCCATAATGGGCGTATGTGTTTTCTCCTGATTATATTCAGGAGAAAACGCATTTGCCCTTTTTGGCCAAGTGCATCATTGTCGAAGTCATGCCCCTATTCCTATGCTTTAAGGGTGATTCCAACGTACCTCTTGAAATCTGTTTCCTGCTATTCTTCCTCGCTTTCAAGTCCGCCTCGTTGCCTTCCCTCAATAGATTTTTGGACGATAGTTGTCCTTTATTACTCTGCCAGTTTGTGAATTGCTGTGCCACTGAACTCCATTTTTTAACTCATTTTTTGTGAGCTGAACGGAAGTCCAATATTTTGGATCAGGAACTATACTGGTTTTCGGTGGGTGGCAGAGAATTTGGTTAATTCTTCTTCCTCCCAGGAAATAAGAGTGACATGTGCCCGTCCAAATGCTTGACAGCTACTCTCTCATTGGTTCTTCCTATTCCCTTTCATCCATTGCCAAATTGGCAACCTGTGAGAACCAGGAGGGTAAAGGTGCTGTCTCTCCAAGTTGGGAGATTGATAGTAAACTGTTGGAAAGTCAAACTGGAGTACATGGACAGGGACTATTCGTTGAGTTTTAGAGACCTTTCGTATTCACAGTGTGTCCATTCTCTAGGTTTCCCGTACATGTTATAGCTGTAGTAATATTCCCTTCAACCTGGAGATTTGGGACCCATGGAATGGGTGCCATGCATTATTGCTTTAATGGGTCTGCATTTGCTCACCCAATCTCACCAGTCCTCCTACTCCCATGTGTCCAGCCTTTTGCCACCTCCAGCTGTCATTGTAGATAGGGTCATTCCAGGTATCATCAGATACCCTGAAGGAATTTTAAAGAATTTTGCTCTTTTTTTGTTTTGTTTTTGAAATTCCTTTTTATAGTGGGTTTGAGCTGATCCTCGCTGCCATGTTTATGCCAGTCTAGACACACTTGATTCCCTAAAAGAGACATATCAATACATAGGTTTTAAGATTCTTACTAGTCAGATATATTCATATGAGTGAAATATGGGGTTTGGAGTCCCTTTCACTGAGGAAGGTGTAAATCTTGTCTATTTCATATTTGGTTTTTGAACGGTACCAGTGCTTATATCAAACTCTGGTTTTATGCATAACCCACCTCTCCTTCCCCCTTAAGCAGGCATAAGAGTGTTTTCTAAATGTGAGACTCTGTTCTCTTTCCTAACTCAGTTCATGTGTAGCCATGTTTTCAGGACCTTCATAAGTGATATCTTATGATAAGTTTCTTTTTCTGTGTGACTTATTACACTTAGAATCATCGTACCTGAATCCACTCATTTTGCTGCTACTGGTCTTATGACATTGATTTCATGGCTGAGGGATATTCCATCGTACGTAAATACCACAATTTTTTGAACCATTTTTATATTTCCTGTGATATTTAAGGTGTACACAAGTTGAGGTTCTTGTAAGCAGTGCAGCCCTAAATTTTGGGGTGGCTCTGTCTTATTGCTTTTCAGTTTTCCCAAGGTATATCCCCTACACTGGAAGTGCCCTTGGCTCTTTAGCTCTGTTGTTTACTTGTTTTAAGGAACACAATGCAGTCCTCCAGAGAGGCAGTTGGCAATTTACATCCTGCCCATCAGCATAACAAGGCTCCCTGTTCTCCAGGCCCTGTCTTGCCTTTCTGGTTTTTACCCATTTTGTGGATGTCCCTTTTGACCTGTGGGAAGTGATACTTCTTTGTAGTGCAGATTTGCATTGCCCGCTTGCTTGCTTGGCCAAAAAGGGCGTATGCGTTTTCTCCTGAATATATTCAGGAGAAAACGCATACGCCGTTTTTGGCCAAGTGCATCATTGTCGAAGTTTTGCCCGTCTTCCTGTGCTTTAAAGGCGATTCCAAAGTACCTCTTGAAATCTGTTTCCTGCTATTCTGCCTCGTTTTCAAGTCCGCCTCGTTGCCTTCCTTCAACAGATTTTTGGACGATAGTTGCCATTTAGTTGTCTGCCATTTTGTGAATTTCTGTGCCCCTGAGCTCCATTTTTTAACTCGTTTTTTTGTGAGCTGAACGCAAGTCCAAAATTTTGGTTCAGGACCTATACTCCTTCCCGGTGTGTGGCCGAGACATTGGTTAATTCTCCTTGCTCCCGGGATATAAGAGTGACACATGCCCGTCCAAATGCCTAACTGCTACTCTCTCATTGTTTCTCCCTCTTCCCTTTCATCTTCTGCCAAATTGGCAACCTGTGCCAACCAGGAGTTTATAGGTGCTGTCTCTCCAAGTTGAGAGATTGATAGTAAAGCAGTTGGAATGTCAAACCGGAGCACCAGGATAGGGACTATTCGTTGAGTTTTAGAGACCTTTCGTATTCACAGTGTGTCCATTCTCTAGGTTTCCCGTACATGTTATAGCTGTAGTAATATTCCCTACAACCTGGAGCCATGGGACCCATGGAATGTGTGCCATGCATTATTGCTTTAAAGGGTCTTCATTTGCTCACCCAATCTCACCAATCCTCTCAGTCCCATTTCTCCAGCCTTATGCCACATGCAGCTGTCATTGTAGATAGGGTCATTCCAGCTTTCATCAGAAACCCTGAAGGAATTGTAAAGAGTTTCCCTTTTTTTTTTGTTTTTCAAATTCCTTTTTATAGTGGGTTTGATCTGATTCTCGCTGCCATGTTTATGCCAGTCTAGACACACTTGATTCCCTTACAGAGACATATCAATACATAGGTTTTAAGATTCTTATTAGTCAGATATATTCCTCTGCATGTAATATGTGTTGTTGCATCCCGTTCACTGAGGAAGTTGTAGGTCTTGTTATTCCGTATTAGGTTTTTGGAAAGGTACTTGTTCTAATATTAAACTCTGGTTTTATGCATCACCCCACCTCTCCTTCCCCCTTATGCAGGCATCAGAGTGTTTTCTAAATGTGAGACTCTGTTCTCTTGCCTAACTCAGTTCATGTGTAGCCATGTTTACAGGATATCTATAAGTGATATCTTATGATAAGTTTCTTTTTCTGTGTGACTTATTTCACTTAGAATCATCGTACCTGAATCCACTCATTTTGCTGCTACTGGTCTTATGACGTTGATTTCATGGCTGAGGGATATTTCATCGGACGTAAGTACCTCAAATTTTTGTACCATTTTTATCTTTCAGGGATATTTAAGGTGCACCCAAATGAGCTTCTTGTAAGCAGTGCAGCCCTAAATATTGTGGTGGCTCTGTCTTATTGATTTTCAGTTTTCCCAAGGTATATTCCCTAGACTGGAAGTGCCCTTGGCTCTGTACCTCTGTTGTTTACTTGTTTTAGGGAACACAATGCACTCCTCCAGGTAGGCAGTTGGCAATTTACATCCCACCCATCAGCATAACCAGGCTCCCTGTTCTTCAGGGCCTGTCTTGCCTTTCTGTTTTTTACACATTTTGCGGATGTCCCTTTTGACCGGTAGGAAGTGATACTTCTTTGTAGTGCTGATTTGCATTGCCCACTTGCTTGCTTGTCCAAAAAGGGCATATGCGTTTTCTCCTGTATATATTCACGTGAAAACCCATATGCCCTTTATGGCCATTTCCATAATTTTCGAAGTTGTAATGCTTTTCCTGTGTTTAAAGGTGATTCCATTGTACCTCTTGAAATCTGTTTCATGCCATTCTGCCTCATTTTCCCTTCCGCCTCGTGGCTTTCTCTCAACAGATTTTTGGAAGAGAGTAGTCCTTTATAACTCTGCAGGTTAGTGAATTGCTGTGGCCCTGAGCTCCATTTTTCAACTCGCGTTTTTGTGAGCTGACCGCAAATCAACACTTTTGCTTCTGGACTTATAATGATTCTGGGGGGGCAGGGTGAGATGTTGGTTAATTCCTCTTTGTGACGGGAAATTATAGTGACATGTGGCTGTCCAAATGCCTACAGCTACTCTCTCATTGGTTCTCTCTCTTCTCTTATATCCTCTGCACAATTTCCAACTGTGCGAACCAGGATGTTATAGGGGCTGACTTTCAAAGTTGGGAGATTGATAGTAAAGCAGTTGGAATGTCAAACTGGAGCACAAGGAGAGAAAAAAGTAGTAGAGTTTTAGAAACCTTTCACCATCAGATGGTTTCCATTCTCTAGGTTCCCATACACGTTATAACTGTAGTGATATTCCCTTCTACCTGGAGAGATGGGAACCATGGAATGGGTGGCAGGCATTATTGCTTTACAGGGTCTGCATTTTTTCACCCAATCTCACCAATGCTCTCAGTCCCAAGTGACCAGCCTTATGCCACATCCAGAAGTCATTGTAGATAGGGTCATTCCAAATTTCACCAGAACCCCTGAAGGTATTGTGTAAGAATTTTACTGTTTTTATGTTTTGTTTTGAAATTCAGTTTTATATTGGGTTTGAGCTGATTCTCACTGCCATGTTTATGTCGTTCTAGACACACTTGTTTCCCTTACGGAGACATATCAATACATAGGTTTTAAAATTCTTACTAGTCAGATATGTTTCTCTGCGTGGAATAGGGATGTTGAGTTCCATTCACTGAGGAAGGAGTCGGGCTTGTCTCTTCTGTTTTTGGACTATGGAATGGTACCTGTGCTAATATCAATCTTATGTTTTGTGCATCTCCCCACCTCTCTTTCCCCTTAAGCAAGCGTTATAGTGTTTTCTAAATCTGAGACTCTGTTCTCTTCCCTAATTCAGTTCATATGTAGCCATGTTTACATTCCCTTCATAAGTGATATCTTATGTCAGAATGCACCATGGCCGTTCTCATAATAATGCTCCATGACCCCTGTCATCACAATGCACCATGCCCTGGTTATCACAATGCTCCATGACCCTTGTCATCACAGTTCTCCATGTCCGTGTCATCACAATGCTATATGACATTTCTCAGCAATATGTTACATGCTCTTGTCATCACAATTCTCCATCCACTTGACATTGCAATGCTCCATGCACTTGTCATCACAATGCTCCATGCACTTGTCATCACAATGCTCCATGCCCTTGTCATCACAATGCTCCATGACCCATGTCATCACAATTCTCCCTGACACCTGTCATCACAATGCTTCATGCCCCTTGTCATTACAGTGCTCCATGATGCTCGACATCACAATTACCCACGGTCTTCTCATCACAAAGCTCCATGGCCAATATCATCACAATGCTCCATGACCACTGTCATCACAACACTCCATGACACCTGACAACACAATGATTCGGCACTCTTGTCATCAAAATGTTCCATTCCCTAGTCATCACAATGCTCCATAGCCCCTGTCTTCACAATACTCCATGAACATTTTCAGCCCAATGTTCCATGACACTTGTCATCACAATGATCCATGTCCTTGTCATCCCTATGCTCCATGACCCCTGTATTCACAAAGCTCCGTGACGCTTGTCATCACAGTGCTCCATGACACATGTCATCACAATGATCCATGCCTTTGTCAGCAAAATGCTACATGACCTTGTCATTACAATGCTCTATGCGCTTGTCATCACAATACTCCATTTACATTGTCATCACAATCCTCCATGAACCTTGGGATCACATTGCTTCATGCCATTGTCATCACAATGCTCCATGCTCCTTGAAATCAAAATGATCCATGACCTCTGTCATCACAATGCTCCAAACACTTGTGATCACAGTGTTCCATAACACTTGTCATCACAACGCTCCATGATGTCTGTCATCACAATACTCCATGCCCTTTTAATCACAATGCTCCATGACCTTTGTCATCACAATTCTCAATACACTTGTCATCACAATGCTCCCTGACACTTGTCATCAGAATGCTCCTTAAACCCTGTCACGAAAAGGCTACATGCATTTTTCATCACAATGCCCCATGCCGTTTTCATCACAATGCTCCGTGCCATTGTCATCAAAATACTCCACAAGCTTGTCATCAGAATGCTCCATGACACTTATCATCACAATTCTCCATGCACTTGTCAGCACAATGCTCCCTGACCCTAGTCATCACAATGCTCTAAGCCATTGTGATCACAATGCTCCAGTACCTTTGTCATCAGAATCCTCCATGACACTTGGCATCACAATGTTCCATGCCATTGTCATCACAATGGGCCATTATATATGTCATCACAATGCTCCCTGACACTTGTCTTCACAATACTGCATGACCTGGTCATCACAATGCTCCATGCCATTGTCATCACAATGGGCCATTACATATGTCATCACAATGCTCCCTGACACCTCTCTTCACAATACTGCATGACCTGGTCATCACAATGCTCCATGCCCTTGTCATCACAATGCGCCATTCCAAGTGTCATAACAATAATCCATGAAACATATTAGACCAATGTTCCATGCCCTTGTCATCACAAAGCTCCATGCCCTTTTTATCACAATGCTCCATGACCCCTGTCATCACAGTGCTCCGTGATTCCAGTCATCACAATGCTTCATGACCTTTGTCATCACAATGGTCCATGCCCTCGTCATCAACAATCTCTGTGACCTTATTAACCACAATGCTCCATGAAATTTTCATCACAATGCTCTTTGACACTTGTCATCACAATGCTCCATGCGCTTGTCAGCACAATGCTCCATGACACATGTCATCACAATGCGCCATGCGCTTGTCATCACAGTGCTCCACAAGCTTGTCATCACAATGCTCCATAAACCTTGTCATCACAATGCTCCATGCACTTCTCATCAAAATGCTCTCTCACCACTGATATCACAATGCTACATCACTATTTGTCACAATACTCCCTCACCCCTGTCATCACAATGTTCCATGACTCCTGTCATCACAATGCTACATGCACATATCATCACAATGTTCGATGACCCCTGACATCACAATGTTCCATAACACCTGTCATCAAAATGTTCCATGACACTTTTCATCAAATTGCTCCATGACCCTGTCATCAGAATGTTCCCTGCCATTCTCATCACAATGCACAACGCACTTGCCATCAAAATGCTCCATGACCTTTGTCATCACAAAGATCCAAGACCCTTGGCATCACAATGCTCCATGTCATTGTCATCACAATGCTAAATGAATGCTCTCATCACATTGCTCCATGCCCATGTCTTCACAAAGCTCCATGACACATGTCATCAGTATGCTCCATGGCCTTCTCATCACAATGCTCCATGCCCTTGCCATCACAATGCTCCATTACACCAGTCATAACAATGCTCCATGACCCCTGCCATCACGATGTTCCATGGCCTTGTCATCACAAAGCTCCTTGACACTTCTCATCACAATGCTCCTAGAACCCTGTAATCACAATGCTCTATGCCACTATTCATTTCAATGCTCCTTGAACGCTTTCATCACAATGCACCATGCCCATCATCATAATACTTCAGTCTATTGTCATCACAATGAAAACAATATTCTCCATGACCTCTGTCATCATAATGCTCCAAACCCTTGTGATCACAATGTTCCATAACACTTATCATCACAACACCCAATGACGCTCATCATCACAATTATCCATGGTATTCTCATCACAGTGCTCCATGATCTTTGTCATCACAATGCTCAATACACCTGTCATCACAATGCTCCGTGACACTTGTCGTCAGTATGCTCCTTGAACCCTGTCATGACAAGGCTCCATGCCTTTTTCATCACAATGATCCATGCCGTCTTCATCACAATGCTCCAAGATCCCTGTAATCACAATGCTCCATGCCCTTGTCATCACAAACCTCCATGACGCATGTCATCAGAATGCTCCTTGGCTTTCTCATCACCATGCTCCATGCCTCCGTCATCACACTGCACCAAGACACCTGTAATCACAATGCTCCATGCCACTTTTCATCAGAATGCTCCATGAGACTTGTCATCACAAGTCTCCATGGTCTTCTCATCACAGTGGTCCAGGACCTTGTCATCACCATGCTCCAATCCCTTGTCATCACAAGGCTCCATGACACCTGACAACACAATGACCCGGGACACTTGTCATCACAATGCTCCATTCCCTAGTCATCACAATGCTCCATGACCCCTGTCATCACAACACTCCATGAACATTTTCAGCCCAGTGCTCCATGACCCTTGTCCTCACAATGATCCATGCCCTTGTCATCCCAGTGCTCCATGACCCCTGTATTCACAATTATCTGTGACGCTTGTCATCACAGTGAGCCATGACACATGTCATCACAATGCTCCATGCCTTTGTCAGCAAAATGCTACATGACCTTGTCATTACAATGCTCTATGCGCTTGTCATCACAATACTCCATTTACATTGTCATCACAATCCTCCATGAACCTTGGGATCACATTGCTTCATGCCCTTGTCATCACAATGCTCCATGCTCCTTGAAATCAAAATGATCCATGACCTCTGTCATCACAATGCTCCAAACCCTTGTGATCACAATGTTCCATAACACTTGTCATCACAACGCTCCATGATGCCTGTCATCACAATACTCCATGCCCTTTTCATCACAATGCTCCATGACCTTTGTCATCACAATTCTCAATACATTTGTCATCACAATTCTCCCTGACACTTGTCATCAGAATGCTCCTTAAACCCTGCCACGAGAAGTCTCCATGCCTTTTTCATCACAATGCCCCATGCCGTTTTCATCACAATGCTCCATGTCATTGTCATCAAAATACTCCACAAGCTTGTCATCAGAATGCTCCATGACCCTTGTCATCACAATTCTCCATGCACTTGTCAGCACAATGCTCCCTGACCCTTGTCATCACAATGCTCCAAGCCATTGTCATCACAATGCTCCATTACCTTTGTCATCAGAATCCTCCATGACACTTGGCATCACAATGCTCCATGCGATTGTCATCCCAATGGGCCATTACATATGTCATCACAATGCTCCCTGACACTTTTCTTAACAATATTGCATGACCATGTCCTCACAGTGCTCCATGCCCTTGTCATCACAATGCACCATTCAACTGTCATCGCAATAATCCATGAAACTTATTAGATCAATGCTCCAATCCCTTATCATCACCATGCTCCATGCCTTTGTTATCACAAATGTCCATGACCCCTGTCATCACACTGCTCCATAACTCCAGTCATCCCAATGCTTCATGACCTTTGTCATCACAGTTTTCCATGCCCTCGTCATCAACAGTCTCTGTGACCTTTTTAAGCACAATGTTCCATGAACTTTTCATCACAATGCTCTTTGACCCTTGTCATCACAATGCTCTATGCCTTTCTCAGCACAATGCTCCATGACCGTTGTCATCACAATGCTCCATTCGCTTGTCAGCACAATGCTCCATGACACATGTCATTACAATGCTCCATGACCCCTGTCATCACAATGCTCCGTGACTCCAGGCATCTCAATGCTTTATAACGTTTGTCATCACAGTGGTCCATGCCCGCGTCATCATAAAGCTTTGTGACCTTTGTAACCGCAATGCTCCATGAACATTTGATCACAATTCTTTGTGATACTTGCCATCACAATCCTCCATGTCTTTGTCAGAACAATGCTCCATGACCATTGTCTTCACAATATGCCACTCACATTTCATCACAACGGTCCACAACCTTGTCATGGCAATGCTCCATAAACCTTGTAATCACAATGCTCCATGCCCTTTTCATAAAAATGCTCTCTCAGAAGAGATATCACAGTGTTCCATCACTAGTCATCATAATACTCCCTCACCCCTGTAATCACAATGATCCATAACACTGTCATCACACTTCTACATCCCCTTATCATCACAATGTTCCATGACAACTGCCATCAAAATCCTCCATGATCCGTTTCATCCCAAAGCTGCAAGACCCCTGACATCACAATGTTCTATAACCCCTGGCATCAAAATGTTCCATTACAATTTTCATCAAATTGCTGCATGACCCGGTCATCAAAATTCTCCCTGAACTTCTCACCACAATGCACCATGCCCTTGTCATCAAAATGCTCCATGACTTGTCATCACAATGCTCCATGACATTTGTCATCACAATGCTCAATACACTTGTCATCAAAATGCTCCCTGACAATTGTCATCAGAATGCTCCTTGAACCCTGTCACGAAAAGGCTCCATTCCTCTTTCAACACAATGCCCCATGCCGTTTTCTTCACAATGCTCCATGCCATTGTCATCAAAATACTCCACAAGCTTGTCATCAGAATGCTCCATGACCCTTGTCATCACAATTCTCCACGCACTTGTCAGCACAATGCTCCCTGACCCTTGTCATCAGAATGCTCCATTACCTTTGTCAACAGAATCCTCCATGACACTTGGCATCACAATGCTTCATGCCATTGTCATCACAGTGGGCCATTACATATGTCATCACAATGCTCCCTGACACCTGTCTTCACAATACTGCATGACCTGGTCATCAGTAGGCTCCATGCCCTTGTCATCACAATGTGCCATTCCAGCTGTCATCACAATAATCCATGAAACTTATTAGACCAATGTTCCATGCCCTTGTCATCACAGTGCTCCATGCCCTTGTTATCACAATCCTCCATGACCCCTGTCATCACAATGCTCCGTGACTCCAGTTATCACAATGCTTCATGACCTTTGTCATCACAATGGTCCATGCCCTCGTCATCAACAGTTTCTGTGACCTTTTTAACCACAATGCTCCATGAACTTTTCATCGCAATGCTCTTTGACCCTTGTCATCACAATGCTCTATGCCTTTCTCAGCACAATGCTCCATTACGCTTGTCATCACAATGCTCCATGCGCTTCTCAGTACAATGCTCCATGACACATGTCATCACAATGCTCCATGACCCCTGTCATCACAATGGTCCATGACTCCAGTCATCACAATGCTTCATAACATTTGTCATTACAATGTTCCATGCCCGCGTAATTACAAGGCTCTGTGACCTTTGTAACCACAATGCTCCTTGAACATTTCATCACAATTCTCTGTGACTCTTGTCTTCACAATGCTCCATATCTTTGTCAGAGCAATGCTCCATGACCATTGTCTTCACAATGTGCCACACACATTTCATCACAATGGTCCACAACGTTGTCATTGCAATGCTCCATAAATCTTGTAATCACAATGCTCCATGCACTTCCCATCAAAATGCTCTGTCACGAGAGATATCACAGTGTTCCATCACTAGTCATCACAGTACTCCCTAACCCCAGTAATCAAAATATTCCATGACCCTGTCATCACACTGCTACATCCCCTTATCATCACAATGTTCCATGACCCCTGTCATCAAATTGCTCCATGACCCTTTTCGTCCCAACGCTCCAAATCCCCTGACATCACAATGTTCTATAACCCCTGCCATCAAAATATTCCATTACACTTTACATCAAATTGCGGCAAGACCCGGTCATCAAAATGCTCACTGCCCTTCTCATCACAATGCATCATGCCCTTGTCATCAAAATGCTTCTTTACTTGTCATGACAATGCTCCATGACACTTGGCATCACAATGCTCCATGTCACTGTCATCACAATGCTCCCTGAACCCTCTCATCACATTGCTCGTTGTCCTTGTCATCACAAAGCTCCATGACACTTGTCATCAGAATGCTCGATGCCCTTCTCATCACAATGCTCCATGCCCTTGTCATTACAATCCTGCATGACCCATGTATCATAGTGTTCGGTACCCTTGTCATCAGAAGGCTCCATGCCCACTCTCATCACAATCATCCATGAAATATTTCAGACCAATGTTCCATGCCCTTCTCATCACAATGCTCCATTACCCCTGTCATAACAATCCACCAAGACCCCTGCCATCACAATGTTCCACGGCCTAGTCATCACAAGGTTCCATGACACTTGTCATCACAATGCTGAAGACCCCTGAAATCACAATGCTCCATGCCCTTGTCATCACAAAGCTCCATGACGCATGTCCTCAGAATGTTCCATGGCCTTCTCATCACAATGCTCCATGCCCTTGTCCTCACAATGCTCCAAAACCCCTGTAAACACAATGCTCCATGCCCCTTTTCATCTCAATGCTCCATGAACCCTGTCATCACAATGCACCATGGCCATCATCACAATGCTTCAGGCTATTGTCATCATAATGAAATCAATATTCTCCATGACCTCTGTCATCATAATGCTCCAAACACTTGTGATCACAATGTTCCATAACACTTATCATCACAACACCCCATGACGCTCATCATCACAATTATCCATGGTCTTCTCATCACAATGCTCCATGATCTTCGTCATCACAATGCTCAATACACTTGTCATCACAATGCTAACTGACGCTTGTCGTCAGTATGCTCCTTGAACCCTGTCATGACAAGGCTCCATGCCTTTTTCATCACAATAATCCGTGCCCTTTTCATCACAATGCTCTAAGATCCCTGTAATCACAACGCTCCACGCCCTTCTCATCAAAAAGCTCCATGACACATGTCATCAGAATTCTTCATGGCCTTCTCATCACAATGCTCCATGCTCTTGTCATCACAATGCTCCAAGACCCCTGTAATCACAATACTCCATGCCCATTTTCATCAGAATGCTCCATGTGAGTTGTCGTCACAATTCTCCATGGTCTTCTCATCACAATGCTCCAAGAACTTGTCATCACCATGCTCCATTCCCTTCTCATCACAATGCTCCATGACCCCTGTCATCACAATAATCCATGAGCATATTCAGCCCAATGCTCCACGACCTACTCATCACAATGCTCCATGGCCAATATCATCACAATGCTCCATGACCTCTGTCATCACAGCACTCCATGAAACCTGACAACAAAATGATCCGGGACTCTTGTCATCACATTGCTCCATTCCATGGTCATGACAATGCTCCATGACTCCTGTCATCACAACACTCCATGAATATTTTCAGCTCAGTGCTCCATGACCCTTGTCATCACAATGATATATGCCCTTGTCATCCCAATGCTCCATGAACCCTGTATTCACAATGCTCCGTGACGCTTGTCATCACAGTGCTCCATGACACATGTCATCACAATGCTCCATGCCTTTGTCAGCAAAATGCTACATGACCTTGTCATTACAATGCTCTATGAGATTCTCATCACAATACTCCATTTTCATTGTCATCACAATACTCCATGAACCTTGGGATCACATTGCTTCATGCCCTGGTCATCAAAATGCTCCCTGCTCCTTGAAATCAAAATGATCCATGACCTCTGTCATCACAATTCTCCAAATACTTGTGATCACAATGTTCCATAACACTTGTCATCACAACGCTCCATGATGCCTGTCATCACAATACTCCATGCCCTTTTCATCACAATGCTCCATGAACTTTGTCATCACAATTCTCAATACACTTGTCATCACAGTGCTCCCTGACACTTGTCATCAGAATGCTCCTTGAACCCTGTCACGAAAAGGCTCCATGCCTTTTTCATCACAATGCCAGATGCTGTTTTCATCACAATGCTCCATGCCATTGTCATCAAAATACTCCACAAGCTTGTCATCAGAATGCTCCATGACCCTTGTCATCACAATTTTTCATGCACTTTTCTGCACAATGCTCCCTGACCCTTGTCATCACAATGCTCCAAGCCATTGTCATCACAATGCTCCATTACCTTTGTCATCAGAATCCTCCATGACACTTGGCATCACAATGCTCCATGCCATTGTCATCACAATGGGCCATTACATATGTCATCACAATGCTCCCTGACACCTGTCTTCAAAATACTGCATGACCTGGTCATCACAATGCTCCATGCCCTTGTCATCACAATGCGCCATTCCAAATCTCATCGCAATAATCCATGGAACATATTTGACCAATGTTCCATGCCTTTGTCATCACAATGCTCCATGCCCTTTTTATCACAGTGTTCCATGACCCCTGTCATCACAATGCTCCGTGACTCCAGTCATCACAATGCTTCATGACCTTTGTCATCACAATGGTCCATGGCCTCGTCGTCAACAGTCTCTGTGACCTTTTTAACCACAATGCTCCATGAAATTTTCATCACAATGCTTTTAGACCCTTGTCATCACAATGCTCTATGCCTTTCTCAGCACAATACTCCATGACCCTTGTCATTACTATGCTACATGTGCTTGTCAGCACAATGCTCCATGACACATGTCATCACAATGCACCATGAGCCTGTCATCACAGTGCTCCACAATCTTGTCATCACAATGCTCCAAATATTTGTCATCACAATGCTCCAGGCACTTCTCATCAAAATGCTCTCTCACCATGATATCACAATGCTACATCAGTATTTGTCACAATACTCCCTCACCCCTGTCATCACAATGTTCCATGACATCTGTCGTCAAAATGTTCCATGACACTTTTCATCCAATTGCTCCATAACCCTGTCATCACAATGCTCCCTGCCCTTCTCATCACAATGCACAACGCCCTTGCCATCAAAATGCTCCATGACCTTTGTCATCATAAAGATCCATGACCCTTGGCATCACAATGCTCCATGTACTTGTCATCACATTGCTCCATGCCCTGTCTTCACATAGCTCCATGACACAAGTCATCAGAATGCTCCATGGCCTTCTCATCAAAAGGCTCCATGCCCTTGCCATCACAATGCTCCATTAACACTGTCATAATAATGCTGCATGACCCCTGTCCCCACGATGTTCCATGGCCTTGTCATCAAAAAGCTCCATGACCCTTCTCTTCGCAATGCTCCATGAACACTGTAATCACAATGCTTTATGCCACTTTTCATCTCAATGATCCATGAACCCTGTTATCAAAATGCACCATGCCCATCATCATAATGCTTCATGCTATTGTCATCACAATGAAATCAAAATGCTCCATGACCTCTGTCATAGCAATGCTCCAAACCCTTGTGATCACAATATTCCATAACACTTGTCATCACAATGCCCCATGACGCTTGTTATCACAATTATCCATGGTCTTCTCATCACAATGCTCCATGACCTTCGTCATCACAATGCTCAATACACATGGCATCACAATGCTCCCTGACACTTTTTGTCTGTATGCTCCTTGAACCCTGTCATGACAAGGGTCCATGCCGTTTTCATCACAATGATCCATGCCCTTTTCATCACAATGCTCCAAGACGCATGTAATCACAATGCTCCATGCCCTTGTCATCACAAAACACAATGACGCTAGCCATCAGGATTCTCCTTTGTCTTCTACTCACTATGCTCCATGCCCTTGTCATCACAATGTTCCAAGACCCCTGTAATCACAGTGCTCCATGCCCCTTTTCTTCAGTATGCTCCATGAGACTTGTCATCACAAGGATCCATGGTTTTGTCATCACAATGCTCCAGGACATTGTCATCACAATGCTTCACGACCTTGTCATGAAAATTTCCAATGGCGCTTGTCATCATAATGCTCCAAGCCCTAATCATCACAATGCTCTATTATATTTGTCATCGCAATTCTCCATTACATTTGGCATCACAATGCTCCATGCCATTTTCATCGCAATGGCCCATGACATATGTCATCACAATGCTCCCTGACACCTGTCTTCACACTACTCCATGACCTTCTCATCACAATGCTCCATGCCCTTGTCATCACAATGCACCATGTCCATTCTCATCACAATAATCTATGAAACTTCTCAGACCAATGCTCCATGCCCGTGTCATCACAATTGTCCATGACCCTGTCATCACAATGCTCCGTGACTCCAGTCATCACAATGCTTCATAACGTTTGTCATCACAATGGTCCATGCCCGTGTCATCACAAGGCTCTGTGACCTTTGTAACCACAATGCACCATGAAATTTTCATCACAATTCTCTGTGACACTTGTCATCACAGTGCTCCATGTCTTTGTCAGAACAATGCTCCATGACCATTTTCATCACAATGTGCCACGTGCATTTCATCACAGCGGTCCACAAACTTGTCATTGCACTGCTCCATAAACGTTGTAATCACAATGGTCCATGCACTTCTCATCAAAATGCTCTCTCACCAGAGATATCACAATGTTCCATCACTAGTCATTACAATACTCCCTCACCCCAGTAATCACAAGGTTCCATGACACTGTCATCACAATGCTACATCCCCTTATCATCACAAAGTTCCATAACCCATGCCATCACAATGTTCCATAACCCCTGTCATCAAAATGCTCCCTGACCCTTTCCATCCCAAAGCTCCAAGTCCCCAGACATCACAGTGGTCTATAAACCCTGCCATCAAAATATTCCATTACACTTTTTATCAAATTGCTGCATGACCCGGTCATCAAAATGCTCCCTGCCCTTCTCATTACAATGCACCATGCCCTTGTCATCAAAATGCTCCATGACTTGTCATCACAAAGCTGCATGACCCTTGGCATCACAATGCTCCATGTCATTGTCATCACAGTGCTCCATGAACCCTCTCATCACACTGCTCCATGCCCTTGTCATCACAAAGCTCCATGACATTTGTCATCACAATGCTCGATGCCATTCTCATCACAATGCTCCATGCCCTTGTCATTACAATCCTGCATGACCCATGTATCACAGAGTTCCTTGCCCTTGTCATCACAATGCTCCATGCCCACTCTCATCACAATAATCTATGAAACTTGTCAGAGAAATGCTGCATGCCCCTGTCACCACAATGCTCCATGCACTTGTCATCACAGTGCTCCATGACCACTGTCATCACAATGCTCGGTGACTCCAGTCATCACAATGCTTCATAACATTTGTCATCACAGTGGTCCATGCCCGCGTCATCACAAGGCTCTGTGACCTTTATAACCACAATGCTCCATGAACTTTTCATCACAATGCTCCGTGACCCTTGTCATCAAAATGCTCCAAGCGTTTGTCAGAAAAATGCTCCATGACACTTGTCATCACAATGTGCTACGCAATTTTCATCACAACGGTCCACAAATTTGTCATTGTAATGCTTCATAAACCTTGTAATCACAATGCTCCATGCACTTCTCATCACAATGCTCCATTTCCCCTGTCATAACAATGCTCCATGACCCCTGCCATCACAATATTCCACGGCCTTGTCATCACAAGGCTCCATGACACTGGTCATCACAATGCTCCAAGACCCCTGTAATCACAATGCTCCATGCCCTTGTCATCACAAAGCTCCATGACACATGCCATCAGAATGTTCCATGTTCTTCTCATCAAAATGCTCCTTGTCCTTGTCATCACAGTGCTCCAAGACCCCTGTAATCACAATGCTCCATGCCCCTTTTCATCTCAATACTCCATGAACCCTGTCATCACAATGCACCATGCCCATCATCATAATGCTTCCGGCTATTGTCAGCACAATGAAATCAAAATTCTCCATGACCTCTGTCATCACAATGCTCCATGACCCCTGTCATCACAATACTCCATGAACATTTTCAGCCCAATGCTCCATGACACTTGTCATCACAGTGATCCATGACCTTGTCATCCCAATGCTCCATGACCCCTTTATTCACAATGCTCCGTGACGCTTTTCATCTCAGTGTTCCATGACACCTGTCATCACAATGCTCCATGCCTTTGTCAGCAAAATGCTAAATGAACTTGTCATTACAATGCTCTATGCGCTTGTCATCACAATACTCCTTTACCATTTTCTTCACAATACTCCATGAACCTTGGGATCACATTGCTTCATGCCCTTGTCATCACAATGCTCCATGCTGCTTGAAATCAAAATGATCCATGACCTCTGTCCTCAAAATGCTCCAAACCCTTGTGATCAAAATGTTCCATAACACTTGTCATCACAACGCTCCATGATGCCTGCCATCACAATACTCCATGCACTTTTATCAGAATGCTCCATGACCTTTGTCATCACAATTCTCAATACACTTGTCATCACAATGCTCCCTGACACTTGTCATCAAAATTCTCCTTGAACCCTGTCACGAAAATGCTCCATGCCTTTTTCATCACAATGCCCCATTCCGTTTTCATCACAATGCTCCACGCCACTGTAATCAAAATACTCCACAAGCTTGTCATGAGAATGCTCCATGACCCTTGTCATCACAATTCTCCATGCACTTGTCAGCACAATGCTCCCTGACCCTTGTCATCACAATGCTCCAAGCCATTGTCATTACAATGCACCATTACCTTTGTCATCAGAATCCTCCATGACACTTGGCATCACAATGCTCCATGCCATTGTCATCACAGTGGGTCATTACATATGTCAACACAGTGCTCCCTGACACCAGTCTTCACAATAATCCATGACCTGGTCATCACAATGCTCCATGCCCTTGTCACCACAGTGCACCATTCCAACAGTCATCGCAATAATCCATGAAACTTATTAGACCAATGCTCCATGCCCTTGTCATCACAATGCTCCATGACCCTTGTCATCACAATGCTCCATGAACTTTTCATCACAATGCTCTTTGATCCTTGTCATCACAATTCCCTATGCCTTTCTCAGCACAATGCTACATGACCCTTGTCATCACAATGCTCCATGCACTTGTCAGCACGATGCTCCATGACACATGCCATCACAATGAACCATGCGCTTGTCATCACAGTGCTCCACAAACTTGTCACCACAATGCTCCATAAAACTTGTCATCAAAATGCTCTCTCACCACAGATATCACAATGTTACATCCCTATTCGTCACAATACTCCCTCACCCCTGTTATCACAGTTTTCCATGACTCCTGTCATCACAATGCTACATGCACTTATCATCACAATGTTCGATGACCCCTGACATCACAATGCTCCATAAACCCTGTTATCAAAATGCTCCATTTCCTTTTAATCAAAATGCTCCATGACCCCTGACATCACAATGTTCCATAACCACTGTCATCAAAATGTTCCATAAGACTTTTCTTCAAATTGCTCCATGACCCTGTCATCACAATGCTCCCTGCCCTTCTCATCACATTGCACAACGCACTTGTCATCAAAATGCTACATGACCTTTGTCATCACAATGATCCATGACCCTTGGCATCACAATGCTCCATGTCATTGTCATCACAATGCTCCATGAACACTCTCATCACATTGCTCCATGCCTTTGTCATCACAAAGCTCCATGACCCATGTCATCAGAATGCTCCATGGCCTTCTCATCACAATGCTCCATGCGCTTGCCATCACAATGCTCCATTACCCCTGTCATAAAAATGCTCCATGACCCCTGCCATCACGATGTTCCGTGGCCTTGTCATCACAAGCCTCCATGACCCTTCTCATCACAATGCTCCAAGACCCCGTAATCACAATGTTCCATGCCCATTTTTCATCTTAATGATCCATGAACCGTGTCATCACAATGCACCATGCCCATCATCATAATGCTTCATGCTATTGACATCACAATGAAATCAAAATGCTCCATGACCGCTGTCATAACAATGCTCCAAACCCTTGTGATCACAATATTCCATATCACTTGTCATCACAGTGCCCCATGACACTCGTCATCACAATTATCCATGGTCTTCTCATCACAATGCTCCATGACCTTTGTCATCACAATGCTCAATACACTTGTCATCAAAATGCTCCCTGACACTTGTTGTCTGTATGCTCCTTGAACCCTGTCATGACAAGGCTCCATGCGTTTTTCATCACAATGATCCATGCCCTTTTCCTCACAATGCTCCAAGACCCCTTTAAACACAATGCTCCATGCCCTTGTCATCACAAAGCTCAATGAAACATGCCTTCAGAATGCTCCTTGGCTTTCTCCTCACAATGCTCCATGCCCATGTCATCACAATGTTCCAAGACCCCTGTAATCACAATGGTCCATGCCCCTTTTCATCAGTATGCTCCATGAGATTTATCATCACAAGTCTCTATGGATTTCTCATCACAATGCTCCAGGACCTTGTCATCACAATTCTTCACGACCATGTTCTGAACATTCTCAATGGCCCTTGTCATCATAATGCTCCAAGCCCTAGTCATCACAATGCTCCATTATATTTGTCATTAAAATCCTCCATTACATTTGGCATCACAATGCTCCCTGCCATTGTCATTGCAATGGACCTTGACATATGTCATCACAATGCTCCCTGACACCTGTCTTCACAATACTCCATGACCTTCTCATCACAATGATCCATGCCCTTGTCATCACAATGCACCATGTCCAATGTCATCACAATACTCTATGAAACTTTTCAGACCAATGCTCCATGCCCCTGTCACCACAATGCTCCATGCCCTAGTCATCACAATGCTCCATGACCCCTGTCATCACAATGCTCCGTGACTCCAGTCATCACAATGCTTCATAACATTTTTCATCACAATGGTCCATGCCCGTATCATCACAAGGCTCTGTGACCTTTATAAGCACAGTGCTCCAGGAACTTTTCATCACAATGCTCCATGACCCTTGTCATCAAAATGCTCCATGCGTTTGTCAGAAAAATGCTCCATGACCCTTGTCATCACAATGTGCTACGTGATTTTCATCAAAACGATCCAAAAATTTGTCATGGTAATGCTCCATAAATCTTGTAATCACAATGCTCCATGCCCTTCTCATCACAATGCTCCATTACGCCTGTCATAAAAATGCTCCATGTCCCCTGCCATCACAAAATTCCACGGCCTTGTCATCACAAGGCTCCATGACACTTGTCATCACAATGCTCCAAGACCCCTGTAATCACAACGCTCCATGTCCTTGTCATCACAAAGCTCCATGACACATCCCATCAGAATGTTCCATGTCCTTCTCATCAAAATGCTCCATGCCCTTGCCATCACAGTGCTCCAAGATCCCAGTAATCACAATGCTCCATGCCCCTTTTCATCTCAATGCTCCATGAAACCTGTCATCACAATGCACCATGCCCATCATCATAATGCTTCCGGCTATTTTCAGCACAATGAAATCAATATTCTCCATGACCTCTGTCATCACAATGCTCCATGACCCCTGTCATCACAATACTCCATGAACATTTTCAGCCCAATGCTCCATGACCCTTGTCATCACAATGATCCATGCCCTTGTCATCCCAATGCTCCATGACCCCTGAATTCACAATGCTCCGTGACGCTTTTCATCACAGTGCTCCATGACACCAGTCATAATAATGCTCCATGCCCTTGTCATCCCAATGCTCCATGACCCCTGTATTCACAATGCTCCGTGACGCTTGTCATCACAGTGCTCCATGACACCTGTCATCACAATGTTCTATGCCTTTGTCAGCAAAATGCTACATGACTTTGTCATTACCATGCTCTATGCGCTTGTCATCACAATACTCCATTACCATTGTCATCACAAACCTCCATGAATCTTGGGATCACATTGCTACATGCCCTTGTCATCAAAATGCTCCATGCTCCTTGAAATCAAAATGATCCATGACCTCTGTCATCACAATGCTCCAAACACTTGTGATCACAATGTTCCATAAAACTTGTCATCACAACGCTCCATTATGCCTGTCATCACAATACTGCATGCACTTTTCATCACAATGCTCCATGACTTTGTCATCACAGTTCTCAATACACATGTCATCACAATGGTGCCTGACACTTGTCGCCAAAATGCTCCTTGAACCCTGTCACGAAAAGACTCCATTACTTTTTCAACACAACGCCCCATGCCGTTTTCATCACAATGCTCCACGCCACTGTCAGCAAAAAACTCCACAAGCTTATCATGAGAATGTTCCATGACCCTTGTCATCACAATTCTCCATGCACTTTTCAGCAGAATGCTCCCAGACCTTGTCATCTCAATGCTCCAAGCCACTGTCAGCACAATGCACCATTACCTTTGTCATCAGAATCCTCCATGACACCTGGCATCAAAATGCTCCATGTGATTGTCATCACAATGGGCCATTACATATGTTATCACCATGCTCCCTGATACCTCTCTTCACAATACTGCATGACCTGGTCATCACCATGCTCCATGCCCTTGTCACCACAATGCACCATTCCAACAGTCATCACAATAATCCATGATACTTATTAGACCAATGCACCATGACCCTTGTAATCACAATGCTCCAAGAACTTTTCATCACAGTGCTCTTTGATCCTTGTCATCACAATGCTCTATGCCTTTCTCAGCGCAATGCTATGTGACCCTTGTCATCACAATGCTCCTTGCGCTTGTCAGCACGATGCTCCATGACACATGTCATCATAATGCACCATGCGCTTGTCATCACAGTGCTCCACAAGCTTGTCATCACAATGCTCCATAAACCTTGTCATCACAATGCTCCATGCACTTCTCATCAAAATGCTCTCTCACCACAGATATCACAATGTTACATCACTATTCGTCACAATACTCACTCACCCCTGTTATCACAATGTTCCATGACCCCTGTCATCACACTGCTACATGCACTTATCATCACAATGTTCGATGACCCCTGACATCACAATGCTCCTTAACCCCTGTCATCAAAATGCTCCATGACCCTTTTCATCATAATGCTCCATGACCTCTGACATCACAATGTTCCATAACCCCTGTCATCAAAATGTTCCATGACCCTTTTCATCAAATTGCTCCATGACCCTGTCATCACAATGCTCCCTCTCCTTCTCATCACAATGCACAACGCCCTTGTCATCAAAATCCTCCATGACCTTTGTCATCACAAAGATCCTTGACCCTTGGCATCACAATGCTCCATGTCATTGTCATCACAATCCTCCATGAACACTCTCATCACATTGCTCCATGTCCTTGTCATCACATAGCTCCATGACACATGTCATCAGAATGCTCCATGGCCTTCTCATCACAATGCTCCATGCACTTGCAGTCACAATGCTCTATTACCCCTGTCATAACAATGCTCCATGATCACTGCCATCACGATGTTCCGTGGCCTTGTCATCACAGTGCTCCATGACACCTGTCATCACAATGCTCCATGACTTTGTCAGCAAAATGCTACATGACCTTGTCATTACAATGCTCTATGCGCTTGTCATCACAATACTCCATTTCCATTGTCATCACAATCCTCCATGAACCTTGAGAGCACATTGCTTCATGCCCTTGTCATCACAATGCTCCATGCTCCTTGAAATCAAAATGATCCATGTCCCCTGTCATCACAATGCTCCAAACCCTTGTGATCCCAGTGTTCCATAACACTTGTCATCACAATGTTCCATGATGCCTGTCATCACAAAATTCCATTCCCTTTTCATCACAGTGCTCCATGACATTTGTCATCACAATGCTCAGTGCACTTGTCATCACAATGCTCCCTGACACTTGTCATCAGAATGCTCTTTGAACCCTGCCACGAAAAGGCTCCATGCCTTTTTCATCACAATTCCCCATTCCGTTTTCATCACAATGCTCCGTGACTATTTTCATCAAAATGCTCCATGACTTTGTCTGAAAAATGTTCCATGACCCTTGTCATCACAATGTGCCATTTGGTTTTCATCACAACGGTCCAGAAAATTGTCATTGCAATGCTCCATAAACCTTGTAATCACAATGCGCCATACACTTCTCATCAAAATGCTCTCTCACAAGAGATATCACAGTGTTCCATCACTAGTTGTCACAATACTCCCTCACTACTGTAATCACAATGACCCATGATCCCTGTCATCACAATGCTACATCCCTTTATCATCACAATGTTCCATGACCACTGACATCACAATATTCTATAACCCCTGTCATCAAAATGTTCCAGTACACTTTCCATCATGTTGCTGCATGACCCTGTCATCAAAATACTCCCTGCCCTTATCATCACAATGCACCATGCACTTGTCATCAAAATGCTCCATGACATTTGTCATCACAAAGCGCCATGACCCTTGGCATAACAATGCTCCATGTCATTGACATCACAGTGCTCCATGAACCCTCTCATCACATTGCTCCATGCCCTTGTCATCACAAAGCTCCATGACACTTGTCATCAAAATGCTCTATGCCCTTCTCATCACAATGCCCCATGACCTTGTCATTATAATCCTTCATGACCCATGTATCACAGTGTTCCATGCCCTTATCATCACAATGCTCTACGCCCACTCTCATCACAATAATCCATGAAACATTTCAGACCAATGCTCCATGCCCTTCTCATCACAATGCTCCATGCCCTTGTCATCACAATGTGCCATTCGCTTTTCATCACAACGGTCCAGAAAATTGTCATTGCAATGCTCCATAAACCTTGTAATCACAATGCGCCATACACTTCTCATCAAAATGCTCTCTCACCAGAGATATCACAGTGTTCCATCACTAGTTGTCACAATACTCCCTCACTACTGTAATCACAATGACCCATGACCCCTGTCATCACAATGCTACATCCCTTTATCATCACAATGTTCCATGACCACTGACATCACAATATTCTATAACCCCTGTCATCAAAATGTTCCAATACACTTTCCATCATATTGCTGCATGACCCTGTCATCAAAATACTCCCTGCCCTTATCATCACAATGCACGATGCACTTGTCATCAAAATGCTCCATGACATTTGTCATCACAAAGCGCCATGACCCTTGGCATAACAATGCTCCATGTCATTGACATCACAGTGCTCCATGAACCCTCTCATCACATTGCTCCATGCCCTTGTCATCACAAAGCTCCATGACACTTGTCATCAAAATGCTCTATGCCCTTCTCATCACAATGCCCCATGACCTTGTCATTATAATCCTTCATGACCCATGTATCACAGTGTTCCATGCCCTTATCATCACAATGCTCTATGCCCACTCTCATCACAATAATCCATGAAACTTATTAGACCAATGCTCCATTCCCTTGTCATCACAATGCTCCATGCCCTTGTTATCACAAAGGTCCATGACCCCTGTCATCACAATGCTCCATGCCTCCATTCATCACAATGCTTCATGACCTTTGTCATCACAATGGTCCATGCCCTCGTCATTAGCAGTCTCTGTGACATATTTAACCACAATGCTCCATGAAATTTTCATCACAATGCTCTTTGACCCTTGTCATCACAATGCTCTATGCCTTTCTCAGCACAATGCTCCATGACACTTGTCATCACAAGGCTCCATGCGCTTGTCAGCACAATGCTCCATGACCCATGTCATCACAATGCACCCTGCACTTTTCATCATAGTGCTCGACAATCTTGTCACCACAATGCTCCATAAAACTTGTCATCACAATTCCCCATGCACTTCTCATCAAAATGCTCTCTCAACACTGATATCACAATGTTACATCACTATTCATCACAATACTCCCTCACCCTTGTCATCACAATATTCCATGACTTCTGTCTTTGCAATGCTACATGCACATATCATCACAAAGTTCGATGACCCCTGACATCACAATGTTCCATAACCCCTGTCATCAAAATGCTCCATAACAATTTTCCTCAAAATGCTCAATGACCCCTGACATCACAATGTTCCATAACACCTGTCATCAAAATATTCCATGACCCTTTTCATCAAATTCCTCTATAACCCTGTCATCACAATACTCCCTGCCCTTCTCATCACAATGTACCACGCCCTTGTCATCAAAATGCTCCATGACCTTTGTCATCACAAGGATCCATGACCCTTGGCATCTCAATGCTCCATGCCCTTGTCATCACAAAACTCCATGAACCCTCTAATCACAATGCTCCATGCACATTTGCATCTCAATGCTCCATGAACCCTGTCATCAAAATGCACCATGCCCATCATCATAATGCTTCAGGCTATTGTCATCACAATGAAATCAAAATATTTGATGATCTATCTCATCACAATGCTCCAAATCCTTTTGATCACAATGTTCCATAACACTTATCATCAAAATGTCCCATGACGCTCATCATCACAATTATCCATGGTCTTCTCATCACAGTGCTCCATGACCTTTGTCATCACAGTGCTCTATACACTTGTCATCACAATGCTCCCTGACACTTGTCATCAGTATGCTCCTGGAACCCTGTCTTGACAAGGCTCCATACCATTTTCATAACAATGATCCATGCCAATTTCATCACAATGCTCCAAGACACCAGTAATCACAATGCTCCATGCCCTTGTCATCACAATGCCCCAAGACCCCTGTAATCACAATATTCCATGCCCATTTTCATCAGAATGCTCCATGAGACATGTTATTACAAGGCTCCATGGTCTTCTCATCACAATTCTCCAGGAACTTTTCATCACAGTGCTCCATTCCCTTGTCATCACAATGCTCCATGACCCCTGTCCTCACAATACTTCCTGAACATTTTCAGTCCAATTCTCCAGGAACTTCTCATCACAATGCTACATGATCCCTATCATCACAATGCTCCATGACCACTGTCATCACAACGCTCCATGACCCCTGAAAACACAGTGATCCGGGACTCCTGTCATCACAGTGCTCCATTCCCTAGTCATCACAATGCTCCATGAATATTTTCAGCCCAATGCTCCATAACCGTTGTCATCACAATGATCCATGACCTTGTCATCCCAATGCTCCATGACCCCTGTAATCACAATGATCCGTGATGCTTCTCATCACAGTGCTCTATGACCCTTATCATCACAATGCTCCATGCCTGTGTCAGCAAAATGCTACATGACCTTGACATCAAAATGCTCCATTTGCTTGTCATCACAATACTCACTTACCATTGTCATCACAATCCTCCATGAACCTTGGGATCACATTGCTTCATGCCCTTGTCATCCCAATGCTCCATGCTCCTTGAAAACAAAATGATCCATGACTTCTATCATCACAATGCTCCAAACCCTTGTGATCACAATGTTCCATAACACTTGTCATCACAACGCCCCATGATGCCTGTCATCACAATACTCCATGTCCTTTTCATCAAAATGCTCCATGATCTTTTTCATCACAATTCTCCAAACACTTGTGATCACAATGTTCCATAACACTTGTCATCACAACGCTCCATGATGCCTGTCATCACAATACTCCATGTCCTTTTCATCAAAATCCTCCATGACCTTTTTCATCACAATTCTCAAAACACTTGTCATCACTATGTTCCCTGACACTTGTCGTCAGAATGCTCCTTGAAACCTGTCATGAAATGGCTTCATGCCTTTTTCATCACAATGCTCCATGTCCTTTTCATCACAATGCTCCATGCCATTGTCGTCACAATACTCCACAAGCTTGTCATCAGAATGCTCCATGACACTTGTCATCACAGTGCTCCATGGCCACTGTCATCACAATGCTCCATACCCCTTGTCATTACTGTGCTCCATGACGCTCGTCATCACAATTATCCATGGTCTTCTCATCACAATGCTCTACGCCCTTGTCATCAAAATGCTCCATGACCCTTGTCATCACAATGCTCCATGGCCACTGTCATCACAATGCTCCATTCCCCTTGTCATTACAGTGCTCCATGACGCTCGTCATCACAATGCTCCATGGTGTTGCCATCACAATGCTCCATTCCCTGGTCATCACAATGCTCCATGCACTGGTCATCACAATGCTCCATGTCCTCTGTCATCACAATTCTCTTCGTTCTTGGCCTCACTATGCTCCATGACAGTTCTCATCACCGTGTTACATGATTTGTCATCACAATTCTCTATGCACTTTTCATCGCAATGCTCCATCACCCCTGTCATAGGAAGCTCCATGTGCTTCTCATCACAATGCTTCATGAACTTGTCATCAAAATTCTCAATGGCCCTTGTCATCACAATGCTCCATGCCCTTGTCATCACAATGCTCCATGTCCCTTGTCATCACAATGCTCCAAGCCCTTGTCATCAAAATGCTCCATTACATTTGTCATCACAATCCTCCATGACACTTGGCATCACAATGTTCCATTCCATTGTCATCGCAATGGACCATGACATATGTCATCACAATGCTCCCTGAGACCTGTCTTCAAAATACTCCATGACCTTCTCATCACAATGCTCCATGCCTTGGTCATCACATTGCACCATGCCCACTGTCATCACAATAATCCATGAAATATGTCAGGCCAATGCTCCATGCCCCTGTCATCACAATGATCATTGCCTTTTCATCACAATGCTCTATGAACCCTGTCATCACAATGCTCCATGACTCCAGTCATCACAATGCTTCGTGACCTTTGTCATCACAATGGTCCATGCCCTCGTCATCACAAGGCTCTGTGACCTTTGTCACCAAAATGCTCCATGAAATTTTCATCACAATGCTCGTTGACCCTTCTCATCACAGTGCTCCATGCCTTTGTCAGCACAGGGATCCATGACCCATGTCGTCACAATGCGCCATGTGCTTGTCATAACAATGCTCCACAACCTTGTCATCACAATGCTCCATAAAACTTGTCATCACAATGCTCCATGCATTTCTTATCAAAATGCTCTCTCACAAATGATATCAAAATATTCCCTCACTAGTCATCACAATACACCCACTCCCCTGTCATCACAATGGTCCACAACTCCATCATGAAAATGTTCCATGACTCCTGACATCACAATGTTCCATAACCCCTGTCATCAAAATGTTCCATGACACTTTTCATCAAATTGCTCCATGACCTTGTCATCACAATGCTCCCTGCCCTTCACAAGAGAATTCACCACACCCTTGTCATCAAAATGCTCCATGACCTTTGTCATCACAAATCTCCATGACCCTTGGCATCACAATGCTCCATGCCATTGTCATCACAATGCTCCAAAAACCTCTCATCACATCGTTCCAAGCCCTTGTCATCATAGTATCCATGATGCTTTTCATCACAATGCTCGATGACATTCTTCTCACAATGCTCCATGCGCTTGTCATTACAATCCTCCATGAACCATGTATCACAGTGTTCCGTGCCCTTGTTATCACAATGCTCCTTGCCCCCTCTCATCACAATAATCCATGAAACAACTCAGACAAATGTTCAATGCCCTTTTCATCACAATGATCCAAGACTCCTCTAATCATAATGCTCCATGCCCCTTTTCATCTCAATGCTCCATGAACGCTGTCATCACAGTGCACCAATGCGCATCATCATAATGCTTCATGCTATTGTCATCACAATGAAATCAAAATGCTCTATGACCTCTGTCATCACAATGCTCCAAATCCTTGTGATCACAATATTCCATAACACTTATCATCACAGCTCCCCATAACGAAAGTCATCACAATTATCCATGGTCTTCTAATCACAATGCTCCATGACATTTGTCATCACAATGCTCAATACCCTTGTCATCACAATGGTCCCTGACACTTGTCATCAGTATGCTCCTTGAACCCTGTCATGACAAGTCTCCATGCCTTTTTCATCACAATGTTACATGTCCTTTTCCTCACACTGCTCCAAGACCACTGTAATCACAATGCGCCATGCCCTTGTCATCACAAAGCTCCATGATGCATGTCATCAGAACGCTCCATGACATTCTCATCCCAATGTTCAATGCCCTTGTCATCACAATGCTCCAAGACCCCTGTAATCACAATGCTCCATGAGCCTTTTCATCAGAATGCTCCATGAGACTTGTCATCACATGGCTCCATGGTCTTCTCCTCACAGTGCTCCAGTACCTTGTCATCACAATGCTCCTTGACCCCTGTCATCACAATACTCCATGAACATTTCAAGCCCAATGCTCCATGACGTTCTCATCACAATGCTCCATGACCTCTGTCATAACAATGCTCCATGACCACTGTCATGACAATGCTCCATGAACCCTGACAACACAGTGATCCGGGACGCTTGTCATCAAAATGCTCCATGCCCTTGTCATCCCAATGCTCCATGAACCCTTTAATCACAGTGCTCCATGACGCTTGTCATCACAGTGCTCCATGAACCTTGTCATCACAATGCCTTTGTCAGCAAAATGATACATAATCTTGTCATCACAATGCTCCATGTGCTTGTCATCACAATCCTCCATGACCCTTGGGATCATATTGCTTTATGCCCTTGTCATCTCTATCTTGCCTTTCTGGTTTTTACAGATTTTCGGATGCCCTTTTTGACCGGTGGGAAGCGACAATTCTTTGTAGTGTGGATCTGCATTGTGTGCTTGCTTGATTGGCCAAAAAGGGCCTATGCCTTTTCTCCTGAATATATTCAGGAGAAAAGTCATACGCTGTTTTTGGCCAAGTGCATCATTCTCGAAGTTGTGATGCCTTTCCTGTGCTTTAAAGGCGATTCCAATTTACCTCTTGAAATATGTTTTGTGCAATTCTGCCTCATTTTCAAGTCCGCTTTGTTGCCTTCCCTCAACAGATTTTTGGAAGAGAGTAGTCCTTTATAACTCTGCAGGTTTTTGATTTGCTTTGCCCCTGAGCTCCAATTTTCAAATCCCATTTTTGGGAGCTGACCGCAAATCCACAGTTTTGCTTGAGGACCTATACTGGTTCCAGGGGTGGCTATACTGGTTCCCTGTGGGTGGCTGAGGCTTTGGTTAATTCTTCTTCCTAATGGGAATTTAGAGTGACATGTGTCCGTCCAAATGCCTACATCTACTCTCTGATTGGTTCTCCCTCTTCCCTTTCATCCTCTGCACAATTAGCAAACTGTGCGAACCAGGAGGTTATAGGGGATGACTCTCCTAAGTTGGGAGATTGATAGTAAAGTTGTTGGAATGCCAAACTGTAGCACAAGGAGAGGAAAAAGTAGGAGACTTTCAGAAACCTTTCGCCATCACAGGGTGTCCATTCTCTAGGTTTCCCATACATGTTATAACTGTAGTGATATTCCCTTCTACCTGGAAATTTGGGACCCATGGAATGGTGGCATGCATTACTACTTTAAAGGGTCTGCATTTTCTCTCCCAATCTCACCAGTCCTCTCAGTCCCAAGTGTCCAACCTTATGTCTCATCCAGCTGTCTTTGCAGATAGGGTCATTCTAGGTTTCATCAGAACGCCTGAAGGAATTGTGTAAGAATTTCGCTGGTTTTTTTTTTTTTGTTTTTGAATTTCATTTTTATAATGGGGTTGAGCTGATTTTCACTGACGTGTTTATGACGGTCTAGACACACTTGATTCCCTTACAGAGGCATATCAATACATAGGTTTTAAGATTCTTACTAATCAAATATATTCCTCTGTGGGGAATAGGGTTTTGAGTCTCGTTCACTGAGGAAGGTGTAGGTCTTGTCTATTCTGTATTTGGTTTATGGAATGGTACCTGTGCTAATATCAAACTCTGGTTTTATGCATCACCCCACCTCTCCTTTCCCCTTAAGGAGGCATAAGAGTGTTTTCTAAATGTGAGATGCTGCTCTCTTTCCTAATTCAGTTCATGTGTTGTGATGTTGACATTCCCTCTGTAAGTGATATCTTATGATAAGATTCTTTTTCTGTGTGACTAATTTCCCTTAGAATCATCATACCTAAATCCTCTCATTATGCTGCTACTGGCCTTATGACATTGATTTCACGTCTGAGTGATATTCCGTTGTACAAAATTACCACAAGTTCTTTATGCATTTCTCTTTTTCCTGGGATACTTTAGGTGTACCGAAGTTGAGGTTCTTGTATGCAGAGCAGCCCTAAACTTTGGGGTGCCTGTGTCTTGTTGATATTTAGTCTTCCCAAGTTATATGTCCATGAGTTGAAGTCCCCTTTGCTCGGGGGCTTTGTATTTTAGATGTTTTAGGAAACAGCATACACTTCTTCAGAGTAGCTCTTGGATATTTATACCCCACCCATCAGCGTGACTAGTCTCCCTGTTTTCCATGGCCTCTCCTGCATTTTTGATTTGTACACATTTTTTGGATGGCCTTTCTGAGCAGTGGAAATTGAGACTTCTTTATTGTGCGGATTTGCATTTCCCTCTTGCTTGGTTGGCCAAAAACTCTGTATGTGTTTTTTTCCTGAAGATATTCACAAAAAAAAAGCATACACCCTTTTGCCCAACTGCATCATTTTAGAAATTCTGCTGCTTTTCATATGCTTTAAATGTGAGTACAATCTACCTTTTGAAAAATGTTTCCTGCAATTCTGCCTCTCATTCAGAACCTCTTCGTTGCCTTACCTGAATATATTTTTGGACGTTGGTTATCATTTATATCTTTGCAGGTCTTTGAATTGTCTGCTCCTGAGCTCCATTTTGCAACTCGCTTTTTTTGTGAGCTGGCCGCCAAACCATTGGATTGATTCCGGCCCTATTCTGGTTCTGGGGAGGCAGGCTGAGCCTTTGGTTAATTCTTCTTCCTAATGGGAAATTAGAGTGACATGTGCCTGTCAAAACTACTACAGCTAATCTCTCATTGGTTCCTCCTCTTCCCATTTATCCTCTGCAAAAATTGAAAACTGTGTGAAACAGGAGGTTAAAGGTGCTGATTCTCCAAGTGGGGAGATTGTTAGTAATGTGGCTGGAATGGCGAACCCCAGCACCAGGAGATCAAAAATGAGGTGCATTTTAGACACCTCTCCTGAGCACACGGTGTACATTTATCTCGGTTTCCCAGGCATGTTTTCACTGTCAGAAGATTCCCTTGAAAGTGCAGATTTGGGACCCATGGAATGGGTACCAGGCAGTATTACTTTAAAAGGTCTGCATTTCCTCACCCAGCCTCTCTAACATCTCTTAGCGTGCATAGCTTCCAGCCTTATATATCATCCTGCTGTGGGTCTACATGTGTTCAATCCATGTTACATCGTAACTCTTCAACAAAAGTTGTAAGAATTTTTGTCTGTCTCACTGTTTCTATAAATATATTTAAATTTATTTTTATATTGGTTACAGCAGATTTTCAAAGCTCTGTTTTTTGCTGCTGTACATCCACTTGATTCATGTACTGTGAGACAACAATAAATTCTTTCTCAGATGCTTATGAGTCATATGTATTATTTTCCAGTGACTTGAGTGGACTGAGTGCAGTTCTTTGAGGTACCGTGTAGGCCTTGCCAGTTATTCAATTCGGTACTTGGAATGATATCTTTGCTATTTTCCACCTCCTGGATAATACCTCACCATTCCCCACCTTTCCCATTTAGCAGCCTTATGTCTATTTTCTACATATTTGACTATGTTTCTGTTTTGTAGTTTATTTCATGTGTAGCCATTTTTGATTCCACCTTTAAGTGACATCTTATGATATGTGTCTTTTTGTTTCTGACATGTGTCACTTAGAATGATCGTATGTAACTCCTCCAGAGTTGTTACAACTGGCCTTATTTCATTGATTTCTGGATGAGTAATATTCCACTCTACATAAGTACCCCATCTCTTTTATCCATTTTATCCTTCCAGGGACATTTAGTTTATATCCAATTGGAGGCCCTTTTTAACAGAGAGGTGGTAAACGTTGGAGTGCCTGTTTTCTGTCATTTTTTGTTTTTCCCAAGGTATACGCCCATGAGTGCAAGTGCCCTATGCTCTGTAGCTCAGTTTTCAGATGTTTTAGCAAACACAATACACTTCTCCAGAGTGGCCGTTGGCACATTACATTTCCACTATCAGCCTCACAGGGCTCCCTTTTCTCCTCACCCTGTCCTGCAATTCTCGTGTTTACACTTTATGTGGATGACCCTTCTGACTGATGTGAAGTGATACATTTTGTAGTATTGATTTCCAGTGCCCACCTGTTTGGTTGGATAAAAAGTGTGAATGGCCTTTACTTGAATATATTCAGAAAAAAATGCATACGCCCTTTTGGGCCAACTGCATCATTGGCGATGTTCAGCCCCTTTTCTTTTGCTTTAATGGGGAGTCCTTTCTACCTCTTCAAATCTGTTTCCTGCCACTCTCCCTTGATTACAAGTCCTTTTCTGTGACTTACCTCAAGACGTTTTTCAACAATAGATATTTTCAACTCTGCAGTTTCATGAATTTTAGTGCCCCTGAGTTCCATTTTTCAACTTGTGTTTTTGGAAACTCGACACAAAACAGCAGGATTTCCTCTAGCCCTATTCTCTTTCTGTTGGCAATTCTAGCCTTTGATGAATTTGTCTTCCGGATTGGAAATTAGAGTGGCATGTGCCTGTCCGATGACCTAAGACATGTCTGTAAATTTTTCTCATCCTTCCGCTTCATCCTCTGGACAAATTCCAAACTGTGTGCAACAGGATGTTGATGGTGCTGATATCCCCAAGTGAGGAGATTGTTAGGAAAGATGCTGGAGGGGTGAACCCGAGCACCAGGCGATGAGGAGATGAGGTGCCTTTTCCAAACTCTTTCCGATCAAACGGTGTACCATCCTCTAGGTGTGACAGGCATGTTTTAGCTGTAGGAAGGGTCCCGTGCATGGAAGGAGAACACCAGGGATTTTTCCAAATCAGTGCCTCCCCGAACCCCAAACTGGGGAATTTTTAAGCTACGGCTACACGTATGTCCATTAAGGGCCTTGGGAAATAGGCAGAGCCCAAACTTTAGATGATTGAAATCTTCAGGTTCAGAAGCGCTCACCATCGGCCTTGCTTAGGTTACATTTTATCTGTCATTGATAGATGATGTCAATAAAAATATCGATTCTTTTTCAGATTATTTCCCCTTATAGGTTATTGCAAAATATTCAGTGTAGTTCCCTGTGCTATACAGTAGTTCCTTGTTGATGATCTATTTTATACATAGCAGTGTGTATGTGTTAATCCCAAACTGTTAATTTATCCCTTCTCCGACCTTTCCCCTTTGGTAATAATAAATTATAAGATTTTATACTTCTCAGAAATGGGGGAGCTGAAAGAGAGGTATCATTTTCAATGGAAAAGCATTCAAAACAAGATTGAAGCTTCAGCCAAGAGTATTCGATGTACAACCATGGAAATAAATCACTTCATTTCTCTAATGTTGACCTGACAAATAAGACACACGTCTTCACTGAACTTGCTTATAGTAAAGTGATGGAAATATCAAATATAAGTCTTAGAAAAATCTTATTTTACCCGAGCATTATACACTGCTCTATGTTAACTACAGTTTGGCTCACACATCTGTTCATTGAAGTTACAATGTTCTCAATTTCTGTTACTGATCCTCCAGAGTGGACCACAACAGGAGTCCCCGTGCCCAGTGTAATTGGAGCCAACAGATCAAGACCGAGTTTGGTTCAGAAGCAAAGTAAACATTATTTTGAAAACCGAATGGAGAGGTGAGAGCGTGCAGTCCCCCACGGGCTGTGGGCTGGGCTGCTGTGTAGGGATCCCAGCAGCGTCAGTGGGAGGGAGGGGATGGAGCTCTCGAGGGCTGGGTTGGCTGCAGCTCAGGCTCCATGCCGTGGAGTCTGCATGGGACTCCACTAGCTGAGGTGTCGACCCAGCCATTCTGCACTAGGAAATCGGGTCTGAAGTGCCGGGTGTGGGACCTCTGCATGTGGAACCCTAGGAGCACGTGAAATTAGACAAAGCACAAAGGAAAAACAGCTTAGAATTTATTTTATTGCCCAGATTCTCTTTTTATCTCCCAGGACTTTTTAATTAACGTTTCCAGAGACGAACCCCTCCTCTGCTTTTTGTTCCGTTCCTCATTCTTGGGGTGTTGAGGGTGCAGACCCCTCTTTTGTAACTGCTTCATGCTGTGGTGGGAGCCCTGATACCTGGGGTGAGCGGCAAAACGTCTCCCCACCAGCCTCCAGGTGAGGTTGATTGTCCCAAGGCCTCCTGCCTCAATTCTCGTCCGCCTGAGCACCAGCATTGGAAGTGTTATTGATTCTAATGAACTTTAAGGGTCCAGGAAAGAGATGCACAGAGATGTTGTGGTGGCAGGTTACACCCCACCCCACATTTGTTCCGTGACCTTAGGCTGACGGTTTCTGCCAGCCTAGATGCTCTGACCAGTAGTCTGTGCTTTCTTTAATTAGGTCCCTGAATTAATGTACAAACAGCACCATGTGTCAGAGCCCTGCCCGTGCAACTCCCAGACAGTCCAGGGTTAGTGGTGATCCAGGACCATGACGTCCACTGAGTCAACGGCCTTTAGAAGTAGCCAGCAGTCCAGCCGGTCATATTGGCCACCATCACCACGGTGTCTGTAGGGTTTTCTATGGTGAAAGCGTGATATACGTTTCCCCCGCCAAGCTTATTAGCTCCCCTCTGGGTGCAGTAAGTCCTGCAAGCAGTAGTCTGCTCTTTCGCGGCACAGTCTTCTTGTTTTCTGAGAGAAACTCCAGGTCAAGTGATGGTCACACGAGTCATCTTGGGGGCCCGTTGTCCCCATTAGTCTCTCTGGAGGTTGGAGTTGGATGGCCTCCTCACTCGAGGTCAATGTGTCCACAGAGCGACCCCTGCAACTTCAGGGCATGATGGGTTGTTAGGATCACCACGTGGGGTCCTTTTCCCTTAGGAGGGTGCTGGCCTTGCGGGCTGCTGATTTCTAGCCTTATAGATACCCCAGTATCCTTGCCTGATGAGTCGGTGGGCAAAGCCCTTGGTGACCATAGTTTATCATACCTGAAGGGCATTCTTGTGTTGCTCCATTTCAAGTGGTCCCAGTTTTTGCAATAAGGTTCCAAGGGCGATTAACCTTTGACCTGGTATGTAAAGGTCAAAGGGTTTAGCTAAATTAGCGAGTTCCTGGGCAAGGATCTGAATTGACTGCTCTTTCCATTCTTGAAAGGCTGCTTCTGGATTCTATTCAAAAGGATCATCATCTTTTCGTGTCAGTGTTTCAGGTAGAGGCCCAGCTATTAGACTGTAGTTAGGGATCCAGATGCAGAAAACCTTGGCCTCCCCAGGAACCCTGAAGCTGTCTTCTAGTTTTAGAAGAGGTAAGGCTGCAAATGGCTTCTTCCCTATCCTGGGATGTGTTTCTCCGAATATCTGTGAGAATGAAGCCCAGACAAGTCACCTGAGCCTGGGATATTTGAGCCTTTTTCTTGGACACCTTCTATCCTTTCTTGGCTAGGTAGTTCCGAGGCATCTTTAGTAGGCCTGGCAATCAGAATGTCATCTGCATATTGAAGGAGGGTTCCCTTTTACAGAGGTAGAACGTTTAGGTCTTTAGAGGACATTTACCCAATGATGGTGTGGGGATTTTTGAACCATTGGGGCAGGACGGCCCAGCATTATTGCTTTTGTTGCATGTTGTGTCCTGCCACTCACAAGCCAAAAATTCTTGTGACTCTGAGATGAATGGAATACAGAAGAAGACATCATTGAAGTGTAATACAGAATGTCATGGCCTGGTGGATGGTAGAATGAGCAGCAGGGTGTAGGAAATAGGATCTACTGGATGTAGATCCTCGGTGGCTTCACTGACTGTCCTGATGTCCTTTACCAGGTCTCCAGCAGCCCATGGGGCTCTCGTGGTCAGGCCAATCCCAGGATATGGAGCTCACCTGGGCTGCATCCCGCACCCCACAGCCCACGGGGCTCTCATGTTCAAGTCCCTCCCAGGGTATGGAGCTCACCTGTGCAGCTACCCAGCAGCCCATGGGGCTCTCATAGTCAGGCCCTTCCGAGGATATGGAACTCCCCTGGGCAGGTACCCCAGCAGGGCTGGACACACAGGAACTGTGCACATAGCCCACCTTGCAGAGAACCCCCAGCTCACCTGTCGCTCACAGCTGACACAGAACACCTCAGAGCAGGACTTGAACTAACAAACAGCAGCTCTGACAGGTCTGTGACCCTGGCTATCACTCTGTGCAGCCTCTCTCTGCCTGGTCTTCCAGACACTTCCACTGCAGCCAGGGCACCAGGCCTCTGTCTCCACCCACCATCACTCCTCTCCCTGACTCCTGGGTTCCTCTCATTAGGATAGGGTCTTCTTGAAATTGTTTTCCACTCATGGACCAGATAAAATGATAAGAAAACAAGCCGCAGCTGCAGCCCCTTGTCTAGCCTGACTCTCAAGGCCCACACCTGTTCCTTGGGACTGACCCGTTTAGCAAGTTTCATTATCTGCAACTGTGAGCCGCTGAGGGGTGAGGATTGGCTGATTTCGGCACCTGACACTGCCTGCCAGCCCCCCACACAGGTGTGCCTGGGTTGAAGTCAATATAAACACATCTCCAGTCAGCAAGAGCCCCTGTAGCTGTGCCTGACGCCATATTCTCTGCCCCGTCAGCAGTGTCGGGGCTGGGGTGATGGGAGGGAGTGAGGGGACGTGGCTTTGTGGGTGGCCCAGTGTGAGTGGGGCTCTGCTGGACTTTCTGCAGGAGTTGCCAGGCTGCCACCTGCTAAAGAAGAGGATTTGTCACCCATACCTGCCACTGGAATTTCTCCCCAGGCTGAGGTGAGGAAGTAAAAAAGCAGTGGGGGCCGTGGCAGGAGGGGTATCTCATGCAGGGAAATGGAAAGATTCCAGAAGAGCATCTGGGGGCAGGACCATCCTGGCTGGCCTGCAGGCACCAAGTCGGCCTGCGTGCTCTCGCTAGTGTGGCTCCACAGCCCTTCCTCTAGGCTTGCAAGTGCTTGTACATATTCATGTGTTTTACCTGGAAAGGGTGGGAAGAGTTCAGCTGCAGCAGGACTGGGGCTCAGCTCACATTTACTCACAGACGCCTCGACACAGTCCCCCAGCTTTGCAATGAGGATGCTCCTTTTGGGGGGGAGCGCTGCTGAGTGCATGGGAGACAATTTCCCACCTCTGACCAACTTAAGAATTTTTTACCACTGGAGCAAGTGCCCTGATACGATTTTCCTCTGTATAACTGGTGAGTTCTGTTTTTTTTTTTTTTTTTTTCTTTTTTTCTTTTTGGTTCAAGTTAGATTTTATTTATTCCTCTTTTTTTTTTTTTTAATTTGGAGATATAAACATGGAAATAATGCATTAATATAAAGACGTCTATGTGAAGGGAAAAAGTTTTTTTTCTGTTTTATTTTATTAAGTGTTATTTATTTATTTTTAATTTTTTTAAATTTATTTCTTTTATACAGCAGGTGCTTATTGGATATCTATTTTATACATATAAGTGTGCACATGTGAATCCCAGTCTCCCAAATCATCCCACCACCACCCTCACATGGCTTTCCCTCATTGGTGTCCATATGTTTGTTCTCTACATCTGTGTCTCTATCTCTGCCCTGCACACCAGTTCATCTGTACCATTTTTCTAGGTTCCACATATATGCATTAATATACAATATTTGTTTTTCTCTTTCTGACTTACTTCACTCTGTATGACAGTCTCTAGATCCATCAAGGTCTCTACAAATGACCCAATTTCATTCCTATGTATGGCTGAGTAATATTCCGTTGTATATATGTACCACATCTTTATCCATTCGTCTGTCTGTGGGCACTTAGGTTGCTTTCATTACCTGTCTATTGTAAATAGTGCTGCAGTGAACATTGTGGTGAATGTGTCTTTTTGATTTATGGTTTTCTCTGGGTATATGCCCAGTAGTGGAATTGCTGGATTATATGGTAATTCTATGTTTAGTTTTTTAAGGAACCTCCATACTGTTCTCCATAGAGACTGTATCGATTTACATTCCCAACAATAGTGGAATAAGGTTCCTTTTCTCCACACCCTCTCCAGCATTTGTTGTTTGTAGATTTTCTGATGATGCCCATTCTAACAGGTGTGACGTGATACCTCACTGTAGTTTCGATTTCCATTTCTCTAATAATTAGTGATGTTCAGCAGATTTTCATGTGCGTACTGGCCATCTCTATGTCTTCTTGGAAGAAATGTCTATTTAGATCTTCCATTTTTGTATTGGGTTGTTTGTTTTATTAATATTGAGCTGCATGAGCTGTTTATATATATTGGAGATTAATCATTTGTCCATTGATTCGTTTGCAAATATTTTCTGCCATTCTGAGGGTTGTCTTTTCGTCTTGTTTGTAGTTTCCTTTGCTTTGCAAAAGCTTTTACGTTTCATTAGGTCCCATCTGTTTAGTTTTCTTTTTTATTTCATTACTATAGGAGGTGGATCAAAAAAGATCTTGCTGTGATTTACGTCAGAGTATCCTTCGTAAGTTTTCCTCTCAGAGTTTTATACTGTCTGGTCTTACATTAAGGTCTCTAATCCATTTTGAATATATTTTTATGTATGGTGTTGGGGAGTGTTCTAATTTCATTCTTTTACATGTAGCTGTCCATATTTCCCAGCACCAATGATTGAAGAGACTGTCTTACCTCCATTGTATAGTCTTGCCTCCTTTGTCATAGATTAGTTGACCATAGGTGTGTAGGTTTATCCTTGGGCTTTCTTTCTTTTTTTTTCCTTTTACACGTTTATTGGAGTATAATTGCTTTACAGTGGAGTGTTCCTTTCTGCTGTATAACAAAGTGAATCAGCTATACATATACAAATATCACCAGATCCCCTCCCTCTTGCATCTCCCTCCCACACTCCATATCCCACCCCTTTATGTGGTCACAAAGCACCGAGCTGATCTCCCTGTTCTATGTGGCTGCTTCCCAGTAGCTATCGGTGTTACATTTGGTAATGTATTTATGTCCATGCCACTCTCTCACTTCGTCCCAGCTTACCCATCCCCCTTCCGGTGTCCTCAAGTCCTTTCTCTATGTCTGTGTCCTTAATCCTGTCCTGCCACTAGGTTCTTCAAAATCTTTTTTTTTTCTTCATTAGATTCCGTATATCTCTGTTAACATACAGTATTTCTTTTTCCCTTTCTGACTTACTTCACTGTGTAGGACAGATTCTAAGTCCATCCACCTCAGTACAAATAACTCAGTTTTGCCTCTTTTATGGTTGAGTAATATTTGATTGCATATATGTGCCAGATCTTCTTTATCCATTCATCTGTCGATGGACACTTAGGTTGCTTCCATGTCCTGGCTAATGCAAATAGAGCTGCAATGAACATTTTTGTACATAACTCTTTATGAATTATGGTTTTCGCAAGGCAAATACCCAGTAGTTGGATTGTTGTGTTGTATGGTACTTCTATTGTTAGTTATTTAAAGGAACCTCCGTACTGTTCTCCCTAGTGCCCATATCAATTTACATTCCCACCCACAGTGCAAGTGTGTTCCCTTTTCTCCAATAAAGGCCTCTCCAGCATTTATTGTTTTGTAGATTTTTTTGATGATTGCCACTCTGATTGCTGTGAGGTGATACCTCACGGTAGTTTTGATTTGCATTTCTCTAATGATTAGTGATGTTCAGCATCCTTTCATGTGTTTCTTGTTAATCTGTATATCTTCTATGGATAAATGTCTATTAGGTCTTTTGCCCGTTTTTGGATTGGGTTGTTTGTTTTTGTGATAGTGAGCTACATGAGGTGCTTGTAAAGTTTGGAGATTAATCCTTTGTCAATTGCTTCATTTGAAAATATTTTCTCCCATTCTGAGGGTTGTTTTTGCATCTTGTTTATGTTTTCCTGTACTGCATAAAAGCTTTTAAGTTTCATTAGGTCCCATTTGTTGATTTCTGTTTTTATTTCCATTTCTCTAGGAGGTGGGTCCAGAAGGATCTTGCTGTGATTTATGTCATAGAGTGTTCTGCCTATGGTTTCCTCTAAGTGTTTTATAGTGTCTGGTCTTATATTTAGATCTCTAATCAATTTAGAGTTTATTTTTGTGTATGGTGTTATGGAGTGTTCTAATTTCATTCCTTTATGTGTAGGGGTCCAGTTTTTCCAGCACCAATTACTGAAGAGACTGTCTTTTCTCCATTGTATATCCTTAGCTGCTTTGTCATAGATGAGATAGCCATAGGTATGTAGGTTTATCTCTGGGCTTTCTGTCCTGTTCCATTGATCTGTGTTTATGCCAATCTACATACCCTTGATTCCATTATGGAGACATATAAATACATAGGTTTCAAGGTTATTACCAGTCAGATATATTCCTCTTCAGTGAATAGGGTGTTTTGTGTCCAGTTCATTGAGAAAGGAGTAGGTCTTGTCTATTACATATTTGGTATATGGAATAGGATCTGTGCTAATTTCAAACTCTGCTTTTATACATCACCCCACGTCATCTTTCCCCTTAAGGAGGCATAAGTGTGTTTTCTAAATGTGTAACTCTGTTCTCTTTTGAAATTCAGTTCATGTGTAGCCATGTTTACATTTTCTCTATAAGTGATATATTACAATAAGTTTCTTTTTATTTGTGGCTCATTTCACTTAGCATCATCGTACCTAAAGCCACTCATTATGCTGCTATTGCCCTTATAACATTGATTTTATGTCTGAGTGACATTCCATTGTATATAAGTACCACAACATCTATATCCATTTTTTTTCCTTACCTGGGATATATAAATTGTACCTAAATCGAGGTTCTTGTAAACAGAGCAGCCCTAAACATTGGGCTGGCTGTGTGTTGTGGAATTTAAGTTTTCCCAAAATACACGCCCATGAGTGGAAGTGTGCTATGTTCTGTAGCTCTGTTTTAGAAAACAACATACAGTTCTCCAGAGAGGCTGTTGGCAATTTACATCTGGTCCATCGGCGTAACCAGGCTCCCTTTTCTCCATGGCCTGTCCTGCAGTGGTTTTTACAATATTTGTGGATGGCCCTTTTTACTGGATGTAAGGGACACTTCTATGTAGTGTGGATTTGCAATGCCTGATGGCTTTCTTGGCCAAAAAGGGCATATGCATTTTTTCCCGAATATATTCAAGAAAATACACATAGTCCCTTTACAGCCAAGGGCAACATTGTCGAAATTCTGTCGCTTTTCATGTGCTTTAAAGACGACTCCAATCTACCTCTTGAAATCTGTTTCCTTCAATTCTGCCTGGCATTCAAATCCTCTTCACTGCCTTTCCTCAATATATTTCTGGATGATATTTGTCCTTTATAACTCTGCAAGTTTGTGAATTGCTGTGCCCCTGATTTCCATTTTTCAACTCGCCTCTGTGAGCTGGCTGCAATACCGCAGGATGGCTTTAGGCACCAGTCTGGTTCCGGGGCTTCAGGCTGAGCCTTTGGTTAATTCTTCTTCCTGATGGGAAACTAGAGTGACATGTGCCCATCCAAACTCCTACAGCTAATCTCTCATTTATTTCCCCTCTTCCTGTTCATCCTCTGCACAATTTGCAAACTGTGCATAATGGGAGGGTAAAGGCGCTTACACTCCAAGTGGGGAGATTTTGAGTAATGCAGATGGAATGGCGAAGCTGAGCATGACAAAAGGAAAAATGAGGTACCTTATAGAAAACTTTCCCAATTACACAGTGTACCATCCAATGGGTTTCCCATGCATGTTTTAACTGGAGGAAGATTCCCTTAAACCTGGAGAGTTGGGACCACTAGAATGGGTAGCACACAGTATTGCTCTAAGTGGTGTTCTTTTTTTCACACAACCTCAGCAATCTTGTCAGCCCCAAGAGTCCAGTCTTATGTCTCATCCAGCTGAGGGTGTAAAGGTGGTCAATCTAGCTTGCATCACAGGCCCTGAACATAGTTTTTAAGACTTTCTATCTGTTTTTGCATTTTGCTTTTGAAATTTATTTTTATAAGTGAGTTTAACTGAATTTCAGTGCTGTGTTCATGCCGTTATACACACACATGATTCCTTTATGGAGACATGAGAATACATATGTTTTAAAATACTTAGAGTCAGACATATTCCTCTGCAATGAATAGGGGGTGTTGGGTCCAGTTCATTGTGCCGGTAGTAGGTGTTGTCTATTACATACATGGTTTATATAACGGTATCTGTGCTAATTTAAAACTGTGGTTTTATGCATCACCCCACCACGGTTTTCCCATTAAGCAGGCAGAAGATGTTTTCTAAATGTGTGAATCTGTTGTGTTTGTCATTCAGTTCATGTGTGGTCATGTGTTCATTTCCCGCTATGAGGGATATCTTATTGTAAGATTAGTTAGTCTGTAATCTTTCCTAACTCAGTTCATGTGTAGCCATGTTTACAGGATCTTCATAAGTGATATCTTATGATAAGTTTCTTTTTCTGTGTGACTTATTTCACTTAGAATCATCGTACCTGAATCCACTCATTTTGCTGCTACTGGCCATATGACATTGATTTCATGGCTGAGCGGTATTCCATCGTACGTAAGTACCACAATATCTTGAACCATTTTTGTCTTTCCTGGGATTCCTAAGGTGTACCCAAGTTGAGGTTCTTGTGAGCAGTGCAGTGTTAAATTTTAGGGTGGCTCTGTCTTATTGATTTTCAGTTTTCCCAAGGTATATTCCCTAGACTGGAAGTGCCCTTGGCTCTGTAGCTCTGTTGTTTACTTGTTTTAGGGAACACAGTGCACTCCTCCAGAGAGGGAGTTGGCAACTTACATCTCACCCATCAGCATAACAAGGCTCCCTGATCTCCAGGGCCTGTCTTGCCTTTCTGGTTTTTACACATTTTGCAGATGTCCCTTTTGACCGGTGGGAAGGGATACTTCTTTGTAGTGCAGATTTGCATTGCTGCTTGCTTGCTTGGCCAAAAAGGGCATATGCATTTTCTCCTGAATATATTCAGGAGAAAACGCATACACACTTTTAGGACAAGTGCATCATTGTCGAAGTAGTGCCCCTCTTCCTGTGCTTGAAAGGTGATTCTAACGTACCTCTTGAAAACTGTTTCCTGCTATTCTGCCTCGTTTTAAAGTCCGCCTCTCTGCCTTCCCTCAAAAGATTTTTGGACAATAGTTGTCCTCTATTACTCTGCCAGTTTGTAAATTGCTGTGCCCCTGAGCTGCATTTTTCAACTCGTTTTTGTGAGCTGACCGCAAATCCAAAATTATGGTTCAAAACCTATACTGGTTCCCGGCGGGTGGCTGAGACATTGGTTAATTCTACTTCCTGCCGTGCAATTAAAGTGACATGTACCCGTCCAAATGCCTAACAGCTACTCGCTCATTGGTTCTCCCTCTTCCCTTTCATCCTCTGCCAAATTGGCAACCTGTGCGAACCAAGAGGATTTACGGGCTATCGCTCCAAGTTGGGAGATTGATAGTAAAGCCATTGGAAGGTCAAACTGGAGCACAAGGAGAGGGACTATAAGTTGAGTTTTAGAAACCTTTCCTATTCACAGTGTGTCCATTCTCTAGGTTTCCCGTAAATGTTATGGCTGTAGTAATATTCCCTTACACATGGAGAGTTGGGACCCATGGAATGGGTGCCTCACATTATTGCTTTAAAGGGTCTGCATTTGCTCAACCAGTCTCACCAAACCTCTCAGTCTCAAGTGTCCAGGTTTATGCCACATCCAGCTCTCGTTGTAGGTAGGGTCATTCCAGGTTTCATCAGACCCCCTGAAGGAATTGTAAAGAATTTCCCTGCTTTTTTGTTTTGTATTTGAAATTCCTTTTATAGTGGGTTTGAGCTGATTCTCACTGTCATGTTTATGCCAGTCTAGACACACTTGTTTCCCTTATGGTGACATATCAATACATAGGTTTTAAGATTCTTACTAGTCAGATATATTCCTCTGCACAGAATATTGGGTTTTGAGTCCCTTTCACTGAGGAAGGTGTAGGTCTTGTCTGTTCAGTATTTCGATTTTGGAATGGTACTTGTACTAATATCAAACTCTGGTTTTATGCATCACCCCAACTCTCCTTCCTCCTTAATTAGGCATAAGTGTGTTTTCTAAATGTGAGACTCTGTTCCCTATCCTAACTCAGTTCATTTGTAGCCATGTTACAGAAAATTCATAAGTGCTATCTTATAATAAATTTGTTTTTCTGTGAGACTTATTTCACTTAGAATCATCGTACCTGAATCCACTCATTTTCCTGTTACTGGCATTATGACATTGATTTCATGGCTGAGGGATAATCCATCGTACATAACTACCACAAATTTTTGAACCATTTTTAACTATCCTGGGATATTTATAGAGTACCCAATTTGAGATTCTTGTAAGCAGTGCAGCCCTAAATTTTGGGGTGGCTCTATCTTATTGATTTTCAGTTTTCCCAAGGTATATTCCCTAGACTGGAAGTGCCCTTGGCTCTGTAGCTCTGTTGTTTACTTGTTTTAGGGAACACAATGCACTCCTGCAGAGAGGCAGTTGGCAGTTTACATCCCGCCCTTCAGCATAACAAGGCTCCATGTTCTCCAGGGCCTCTCTAGTATTTCTGGTTTTTACACATTTTGTGGATGTCCCTTTTGACTGGTGGGAAGTGATACAACATTGCTGTGCAGATCTGAATTGCCCACTTGCTTGCTTGGCCAAAAAGGGCGTATGCATTTTCTCCTGAATATATTGAGGAGAAAACGCATACGCCCTTTTAGGCCAAGTGCATCATTTTCGAAGTTGTGCCCCTATTCCTGTGCTTTACAGGTGATTCCAACGAACCACTTGAAATCTGTTTCCTGCTATTCTGCCTCGCTTTGAAGGCCGCCTCGTTGCCTTTCCTTAACAGATTTTTTGGACGATAGTTGTCCTTTATTACTCGGCCAGTTTTTTGAATTGCTGTGCCCCTGAGCTCCATTTTTCAACACGTTTTTTGTGAGCTGACCGCAAGTCCAGTATTTTGGTTCAGGAACTATACTTGTTCATGGCGGGTGGCTGAGACTTTGGTTAATTCTTCTTACTACCGGGCAATTAGAGTGACATGTGCCCGTCCAAATGCCTAACAGCTACTCTCTCATTGCTTCTCCCTCTTCCCTTTCATCCTCTTCCAAATTGGCAACCTGTGAGAACCAGGAGGTTAAAGGTGCTGTCTCTGCAAGTTGTAAAATTGATAGTAAAGGAGTTGGAAACTCAAACTGGCGCACAAGGAGAGGGACGATTCGTTGAGTTTTAGAAACCTTTCGTATTCACAGTGTGTCCATTCTCTAGGGTTCCCGTACATGTTATAGCTGTAGTAATATTCCCTTCAACCTGGAGACATGGGACCCATGGAATGGGTGCCATGAATTATTGCTTTAAAGGCTCTGCATTTGCTCACCCAATCTCACCAATCCTCTCAGTCCCATGTGTCCAGCCTTATGCCACATGCAGCTGTCATTTTAGATAGGGTCATTCCACGTTTCTACAGAGACCCTGAAGGAATTGTAAAGAATTTCCCTGTTTTTTTTGTTTTGTTTTTGAAATTCCTTTTTATAGTGGGTTTGAGCTGATTTTCGCTGCCATGTTTTTGCCAGTCTAGACACAGTTGATTCCCATATGGAGACATATCAATACAGAGGTTAAAGATTCTTACTACTCAGATATATTCCTCTGCGGGAAATATGGGGTTTTGAGTCCCTTTCACTGAGGAAGGTGTAGGTCTTGTGTATTCCATAATTGGTTTTTGGAACGGTACCTGTGCTTATATCAAACTCTGGTTTTATGCATCACCCCACCTCTCCTTCCTCCTTAAGCAGGCATAAGAGTGTTTTCTAAATGTGAGACTCTGTTCTCTTTCCTAACTCAGTTCATGTGTACCCATGTTTACAGGATCTTCATATGTGATATCTTATGATAAGTTTATTTTTCTGTGTGACATATTTCACTTAGAATCATCGTACCTGAATCCACTCATTTTGATGCTACTGGTCTTATGACATTGATTTCAAGGCTGAGGGATATTCCATCGTACGTAAGTACCACAATTTTTTGAACCATTTTTATATTTCCTGGGATATTGAAGGTGTACCCAAGTTGAAGTTCTTGTAAGCATTGTAGCCCTAAATTTTGGGGTGTCTGTGTCTTATTGATTTTCAGTTTCCCCAAGGTATATTCCCTAGACTGGAAGTGCCCTTGGCTCTGTAGCTCTGTTGTTTACTTGTTTTAGGGGACACAGTGCACTCCTCCAGAGAGGCAGTTGGCAATTTACATCCCACCTATCAGCATAACAAGGCTCCCTGTTCTCCAGGGCCTGTCTTGCCTTTCTGTTTTTTACCCATTTTGATGATGACAATTTTGACTGGTGGGAAATGATACTTCCTTGTGTTGCAGACTTGCATTGCCCACTTGCTTTTTTGCCCAAAAACGGCGTATGCGTTTTATCCTGAATATATTCAGGAGAAAACACATACGCCCTTTTTGGCCAACTGCATCATTGTCGAACTTGTGCCCCTCTTTCTGAGCTTTAAAGGCAATTCCAACGTACGTCTTGAAATCTGTTTCCTGCTCTTCTGCATCGCTTTCAAGTCCACTTCGTTGCCTCCCCTCAACAGATTGTTGGACGAGTGTTGTCCTTTATTACTCTGCCAGTTTGTGAATCGCTGTGCCCCTGAGCTCCATTTTATAACTTGTTTTTTGTGAGCTGAAAGCCAGTCCAAAATTTTGGTTCAGGACCTATACTGGTTTTCGGTGGGTAGCTAAGACTGTTTAATTTTTCTTCCTCCCGGGATATAAGACTGACATGTGCCCGTCCAAATGCCTAACAGCTACTCTCTCATTGGTTCTCCCTCTTCCCTTTCCTCCTTTGTCAATCCCTTTCCTCCTCTGTCAAATTGGCAACATGTGCGAACCAGGATGTTAAAGTTGCTGTCTCTCCAAGTTGGGAGATTGATAGTAAAGCAGTTGGAAAGTCAGACCAGAGCACCAGGAGAGGGACTATTCGTTGAGTTTTAGAGACCTTTCGTATTCACAGTGTGTAAATTCTCAAGGTTTCACGTACATGTTATAGCTGTAGTAATATTCCCTTCAACCTGGAGAGATGGGAAACATGGAATGGGAGCCATGCATTATTGCTTTAAAGGCTCTGCATTTGCTCACCCCATCTCACCAATCCTCTCAGTTCCATGTGTCCAGCCTTATGCCACATAAAGCTGTCATTGTAGATAGGGTCTTTCCAGGTTTCATCAGAAATCCTGAAGGAATTGTAAAGAATTTCCCATTATTTTTTGTTTTTCAAATTCCTTTTTATAGTGGGTTTGAGCTGATTGTCACTGCCATGTTTATGCCAGTCTAGACACACTTGATTCCCTTAAGGAGACATATCAATACATAGGTTTTAAGATTCTTACTAGTCAGATATATTCCTCTGCGGGAAATATGGGGTTTAGAGTCCCTTTCACTGAGGAAGGTGTAGGTCTTGTCTATTCCATACTTGGTATTTGGAACGGTACCTGTGCTTATATCAAACTCTGGTTTTATGCATCACCCCACCTTTCCTTCCCCCTTAAGCAGGCATAAGAGTGTTTTGTAAATGGGAGACTCTGTTCTCTTTCCTAACTCAGTTCATGTGTAGCCATGTTTACAGGATCTTCATAAGTGATATCTTATGATAAGTTTCTTTTTCTGTGTGACTTATTTCACCAAGAATCATCGTACCTGAATCCACTCATATTGATGCTACTGGTCTTATGACATTGATTTCATGGCTGAGGGATATTCCATCATACGTAAATACCACAATTTTTTGAACAATTTTTATCTTTCCTGGTATACTTAAGGTGTACCCAAGTTGAGGTTCTTGTAAGCAGTGCAGCCCTAAATTTTGGGGTGCTGTGTCTTATTGATTTTCAGTTTTCCCAAGGTATATTCCCTAGACTGGAAGTGCCCTTGGCTATGTAGCTCTGTTGTTTACTTGTTTTAGGGAACACAATGCACTCCTCCAGAGAGGCATTTGGCAATTTACATCCCGCCCATCAGCATAACAAGGCTCCCTGTTCTCCAGGGCCTGTCTTGCCTTTCTGGTTTTTATCCATTTTGTTGATGTCCCTTTTGACCGGAGGGAAGTGATACTTCTTTGTAGTGCAGATTTGCATTGCCCGCTTGCTTGCTTGGCCAAAAGGGTTGTATGTGTTTTCTCCTGAATATATTCAGGAGAAAACGCATACGCCCCTTTTTGGCCAAGTGCACCATTGTCGATGTTGTGCCCATCTTTCTGTGCTTTACAGGTGATTCCAACGTACCACTTGAAATCTGTTTCCTGCTATTTTGCCTCGCTATGCGTGTTCTCCTGCTTATATTCAGGAGAAGACATATATGCCCTTTTTTGGGCAAGTGCATCATTGTCGAAGTTGTGCCCCTCTTCCTGTGCTTTAAAGGTGATTCCTATGTACCTCGTGAAATCTTTTTTCCTGCTATTCTGCCCCGCTTTCAAGTCCGCCACGTTTCCTTCCCTCAACAGATTTTTGGACGAGAGTTGTCCTTTATTACTCTGCCAGTTGGTGAATTCCTGTGCCCCTGAGCTCCATTTTTTAACTTGTTTTTTGTGAGCTGAACGCAAGTCCATAATTTTGGTTCAGGACCTATACTGGTTTTCGGTGGGTGGCTGAGACTTCGGTTAATTCTTCTTCCTCCCGGGATATAAGACTGACATGTGCCCGTCCAAATGCCTAACAGCTACTCTCTCATTGGTTCTCCCTCTTCCCTTTCCTACTCTGTCAATCCCTTTCCTCCTCTGTCAAATTGGCAACCTGTGCGAACCAGGAGGTTAAAGGTGCTGTCTCTCCAAGTTGGGAGATTGATAGTAAAGCAGTTGGAAAGTCAGACCAGAGCACGAGGAGAGGGACTATTCGTTGAGTTTTAGAGACCTTTCGTATTCACAGTGTGTAAATTCTCAAGGTTTCACGTACATGTTATAGCTGTAGTAATATTCCCTTCAACCTGGAGACATGGGACCCATGGAATGGGTGCCATGCATTATTGCTTTAAAGGCTCTGCATTTGCTCACCCAATCTCACCAATTCTCTCAGTCCCATGTGTCCAGCCTTATGCCACATCCAGCTGTGATTGTAGATAGGGTCATTCCAGGTTTCATCAGAAATCCTGAAGGAATTGTAAAGAATTTCCCATTATTTTTTGTTTTTCAAATTCCTTTTTATAGTGGGTTTGAGCTGATTGTCACTGCCATGTTTATGCCAGTCTAGACACACTTGATTCCCTTATGGAGACATATCAATACATAGGTTTTAAGATTCTTAGTAGTCAGATATATTCCACTGCGGGAAATATGGGGTTTTGAGTCCCTTTCACTGAGGAAGGAGTAGGTCTTGTCTATTCCATACTTGGTTTTTGGAACGGTACCTGTGCTTATATCAAACTCTGGTTTTATGCATCACCCCACCTCTCCTTCCCCCTTAAGCAGGCATAAGAGTGTTTTCTAAATGGGAGACTCTGTTCTGTTTCCTAACTCAGTTCATGTGTAGCCATGTTTACAGGATCTTCATAAGTGATATCTTATGATAAGTTTCTTTTTCTGTGTGACTTATTTCACTTAGAATCATCGTACGTGAATCCACTCATTTTGCTGCTACTTGTCTTATGACATTGATTTCATGGCTGAGGGATATTCCATTGTACGTAAGTACCACAATTTTTTAACAATTTTTATATTTCCTCGGATATTTAAGGTGTACCCATGTTGAGGTTCTTGTAAGCAGTGTCGCCCTAAATTTTGGGGTGGCTCTGACTTATTGATTTTCAGTTTTCTCAAGGTATATTCCCTAGACTGGAAGTGCCCTTGGCTCTGTAGCTCTGTTGTTTACTTGTTTTAGGGAAAAAAATGCACTCCTCCGGAGAGACAGTTGGCAATTTTCATCCCGCCCATCAGGATAACAAGGCTCCCTGTTCTCCAGGGCCTGTCTTTCCTTTCTGTTTTTTTCCCATTTTGTGGATGTCCCTTTTGACCGGTGGGAAGTGATACTTCTTTGTAGTGCAGACATGCATTGCCCACTTGCTTGCTTGGCCAAAAAGGGCGTATGCGTTTTCTCCTGAATATTCAGGAGAAAACGCATACGCCCTTTTTGGCCAAGTGCATCATTGTCGAAGTTGTGCCCCTCTTTCTGTGCTTTAAAGGCGATTCCAACGTACCTCTTGCAATCTGTTTTCTGCTATTCTGCCTCGCTTTCAAGTCCGCCTCATTGCCTCCACTCAACAGATTGTTGGACGATAGTTGCCCTTTATTACTCTGCCATTTTGTGAATTGCTGTGCCCCTGAGATACATTATTTAACTAGTTTTTTTGTGAGCTGAACGCAAGTCCAATATTTTTGTTCAGGACCTATACTGGTGTTCGATGGGTGGCTGAGGCTTTGATTAATTCTTTTTCCTCCCGGAAATAAGAGTGACATATGCCCGTCCAAATGCCTAACAGCTACTCTCTCATTGGTTCTCCCTGTTCCCATTCATCCTCTGCCAAATTGGCAACCTGTGCGAAACAGGAGGTTAAAGGTGCTGTCTCTCTAGGCTGGGAGATTGATAGAAAAGCAGTTGGAAAGTGAAACCGGAGCACCAGGAGGGGGCTATTCGTTGAGTTTTAGAGACCTTTCGTATTCACATTGTGTCCATTCTCTAGGTTTCCCGTACATGTTATAGCTGTAGTAATATTCCCTTCAACCTGGAGACATGGGACCCATGGAATGGGTGCCATGCATTATTGCTTTAAAGAGTCTGCATTTGCTCACCCAATCTCACCAATCCTCTCAGTCCCATGTGTCCAGCCTTATGCCACATCCAGCTGTCATTGTAGATATGGTCTTTCCAGGTTTCATCAGAAATCCTGAAGGAATTGTAAAGAATTTCCCATTATTTTATTGTTTTTCAAATTCCTTTTCATAGTGGGTTGGAGCTGATTCTCACTGCCATGTTTTAGCCAGTCTAGACACACTTGATTCCCTTACGGAGACATATCAATACATTGGTTTTAAGATTCTAACTAGTCAGATATATTCCTCTGCGGGAAATATGGGGTTTTGAGTCCCTTTCACTGAGGAAGGTGTAGGTCTTGTCTATTCCATACTTCATTTTTAGAACGGTATCGGTGCTTATATCAAATTCTGGTTTTATGCATCACCCCACCTCTCCTTCCCCCTTAAGCAGGCATAAGAGTGTTTTGTAAATGTGAGACTCTGTTCTCTTTCCTAACTCAGTTCAGGTGTAGCCATGTTTAAAGGATCTTCATAATTGATATCTTATGATAAGTTTCTTTTTCTGTGTGACTTATTTCACTTAGAATCATCGTACCTGAACCCACTCATTTTACTGCTACTGGTCTTATTACATTGATTTCATGGCTGAGGGATATTCCATCATACGTAAGTACCACAAATTTGAACAATTTTTATCTTTCCTGGTATACTTAAGGTGTACCCAAGTTGAGGTTCTTGTAAGCAGTGCAGCCCTAAATTTTGGGGTGGCTCTGTCTTATTGATTTTCAGTTTTCCCAAGGTATGTTCCCTAGACTGGAAGTGCCCTTGGCTCTGTAGCTCTGTTGTTTACTTGTTTTAGGGAACACAATTCACTCCTCCAGAGAGGCATTTGTCAGTTTACATCCCGCTCATCAGCATAACAAGGCTCCATGTTCTCCAGGGCCTGTCTTGCCTTTCTGGTTTTTATCCATTTTGTGGATGTCCCTTTTGACGGTGGGAAGTGATACTTCTTTGTAGTGCAGATTTGCATTGCCCGCTTGCTTGCTTGGCCAAAAGGGGCGTATGCGTTTTCTCCTGAATATTTTCAGGAGAAAATGCATATGCCCTTTTTGGCCAAGTGCATCATTGTCGAAGTTGTGCCCCTCTTCCTGTGCTTTCAAGGCGATTCCAACGTACGCCTTGAAATCTGTTTCCTGCTATTCTGCCTCGCTTTCAAGTCTTCCTCGTTTCCTTCCTCAACAGATTGTTGGACGATAGTTGCCCTTTATTACTCTGCCAATTTGTGAATTGCTGTGCCCCTGAGCTCCATTTTTTAACTCGTTTTTTGTGAGCTGATCGCAAGTCCAGTATTTTGGTTCAGGACCTATACTGGTTTTCGGTGGATGGCTGAGACTTTGATTAATTCATCTTCCTCCCGGGATATAAGAGTGACATGTGCCCGTACAAATGCCTAACTGTTACTCTCTCATTGGTTCTCCCTCTTCCCTTTCATCCTCTGCCAAATTGGCATCCTGTGCAAACGAGGAGGTTAAAGGGGCAGTCTCTCCAAGTTGGGAGATTGATAGTAAAGCAGTTGGAAAGCCCAACTGGAGCACCAGTAGAGGGACTATTCGTTGAGTTTTAGAGACCTTTCGTATTCACAGTGTGTCCGTTCTCTAGGTTTCCCGTACATGTTATAGTTGTAGTAATATTCCCTTCACCCTGGAGAGTTGGGACCCATGGAATGGGTGCCATGCATTATTGCTTTAAAGGGTCTGCATTTGCTCACCCAATCTCACCAATCCTCTCAGTCCCATGTGTCCAGCATTATGCCACATGCAGCTGTCATTTTATTTTATTTATTTTTTATTTTTTATTTTTGTTCATAATGTTTCTTTATTATCATTTAAACATCTATAAAGTCTGTAATGACATCCTCTACTCTTCCTGATATTGGTCATTTGTGCCTTCTTTCCTTTTCCTCCTAATCAGTCTGGCTAGATATTTATCAATTTTGCTCATCTTCTCAAAGAATCAGCTTTTTGTTTCATTGATTTTTTCTACTTTCATGTGTGTGTTTTATGTTATTGATTTCTGTTCTTAACTTTTTATTTACTCTTCTGCTTACTTTGAATTTAATGGGCTTTTCTTTTTCTAATATTTAAAGGTAGAAGCTGAAGTCATTGATTTCAAATATTCCTTCTCTTCCAATATAGGCACTTAGTTCTATGAATTTCTCTCTAAGCTGTGCTTTATCTGTGTCTCACAAGCTTGACTACTTTGGCAAAGATGTATTCCCATTTTCGTTTAGATAAGACTATTTTCTAGTTCCTACTTCAATTTCTTGTATGACAAACGGCTTGTTTAAAAGTCTTTTTTTTTTAAACTCTCATTCTTTTTTTTCCAGTTTTTTTTTTAATTTTTTGCTTTATAACAAATTTAATCAGTTATACATATACATATGTTTCCATATCCCCTCCCTTTTGCGTCTCCCTCCCACCCTCCCTATCCCACCCCTCCAGGCGGTCACAAAGCACCGAGCTGATCTCCCTGTGCTATGCGGCTGCATCCCACTAGCTATCTACCTCACGTTAGGTAGTGTATATATGTCCATGCCGCTCTTTCACTTTGTCACAGCTTACCCTTCCCCCTCCCCATATCCTCAAGTCCATTCTCTAGTAGGTCTGTGTCTTTATTCCTGTCTTACCCCTATGTTCTTCATGACATTTTTTTTCTTAAATTCCATATATATGTGTAAGCATACAGTATTTGTCTTTCTCTTTCTGACTTACTTCACTCTGTATGACAGACTCTAGGTCTATCCACCTCATTACAAATAGCTCAATTTCATTTCTTTTTATGGCTGAGTAATATTACATTGTATATATGTGCCACATCTTCTTTATCCATTCATCTGATGATGGACACTTAGGTTGTTTCCATCTCCGGGCTATTGTAAATAGGGCTGCTATGAACATTTTGGTACATGTCTCTTTTTGAATTATGGTTTTCTCAGGGTATATGCCTAGTAGTGGAATTGCTGGGTCATATGGTAGTTCTATTTGTAGTTTTTTAAGGAACCTCCATACGGTTCTCCATAGCGGCTGTACCAATTCACATTCCCACCAGCAGTGCAAGAGTGTTCCCTTTTCTCCACACCCTCTCCAGCATTTATTGTTTCTAGATTTTTTGATGATGGCCATTCTGACTGGTGTGAGATGATATCTCATTGTAGTTTTGATTTGCATTTCTCTAATGAGTAAAGATGTTGAGCATCCTTTCATGTGTTTGTTGGCAGTCTGTATATATTCTGTGGAGAAATGTCTATTTAGGTCTTCTGCCCATTTTTGGATTGGATTGTTTGTTTTTTTGTTATTGAGCTGCATGAGCTGCTTATAAATTTTGGAGATTAATCCTTTGTCAGTTGCTTCATTTGCAAATATTTTCTCCCATTCTGAGGGTTGTCTTTTGGTCTTGTTTATGGTTTCCTTTGCTGTGCAAAAGCTTTTAAGTTTCATTAGGTCCCATGTGTTTATTTTTGTCCTTATTTCCATTTCTCTAGGAGGTGGGTCAAAAAGGATCTTGCTGTGATTTATGTCATAGAGTGTTCTGCCTATGTTTTCCTCTAAGAGTTTGATAGTGTCTGGCCTTACATTTAGGTCTTTAATCCATTTTGAGCTTATTTTTGTGTATGGTGTTAGGGAGTGATCTAATCTCATACTTTTACATGTCCCTATCCAGTTTTCGCAGCACTACTTATTGAAGAGACTGTCCTTTCTCCACTGTACATTCCTGCCTCCTTTATCAAAGATAAGGTGACCATATGTCCGTGGGTTTATCTCTGGGCTTTCTATCCTGTTCCATTGATCTATCTTTCTGTTTTTGTGCCAGTACCATACTGTCTTGATTACTGTAGCTTTGTAGTATAGTCTGAAGTCAGGGAGCCTGATTCCTCCAGCTCCATTTTTCGTTCTCAAGATTGCTTTGGCTATTCGGGGTCTTTTGTGTTTCCATACAAATTGTGAAATTTTTTGTTCTAGTTCTGTGAAAAATGCCAGTGGTAATTTGATAGGGATTGCATTGAACCTGTAGATTGCTTTGGGTAGTAGAGTCATTTTCACAATGTTGATTCTTCCAATCCAAGAACACGGTACATCTCTCCATCTATTTGTATCATCTTTAATTTCTTTCATCAGTGTCTTATAATTTTCTGCACACAGGTCTTTTGTCTCCTTAGGTAGGTTTATTCCTAGATATTTTATTCTTTTTGTTGCAATGGTAAATGGGAGTGTTTCCTTGATTTCACTTTCAGATTTTTCATCATCAGTATATAGGAATGCCAGAGATTTCTGTGCATTAATTTTGTATCCTGCAACTTTACCAAATTCATTGATTAGCTCTAGTAGTTTTCTGGTAGCATCTTTAGGATTCTCTATGTATAGTATCATGTCATCTGCAAACAGTGACAGCTTTACTTCTTCTTATCCAATATGGATTCCTTTTATTTCCTTTTCTTCTCTGATTGCTGTGGCTAAAACTTCCAAAACTAGGTTGAATAAGAGTGGTGAGAGTGGGCAACCTTATCTTGTTCCTGATCTTAGTGGAAATGGTTTCAGTTTTTCACCATTGAGGACGATGCTGGCTGTGGGTTTGTCATATATGGCCTTTATTATGTTGAGGAAAGTTCCCTCTATGCCTACTTTCTGCAGGGTTTTTATCATAAATGGGTGTTGAATTTTGTCGAAAGCTTTCTCTGCATCTATTGAGATGATCATATGGTTTTTCTCCTTCAATTTGTTAATATGGTGTATCACGTTGATTGATTTGCGTATATTGAAGAATCCTTGCATTCCTGGAATAAACCCCACTTGATCATGGTGTATGATACTTTTAATGTGCTGTTGGATTCTGTTTGCTAGGATTTTGTTGAGGATTTTTGCATCTATGTTCATCAGTGATATTGGCCTGTAGTTTTCTTTCTTTGTGACATCCTTCTCTGGTTTTGGTATCAAGGTGATGGTGGCCTCATAGAATGAGTTTGGGAGTGTTCCTCCCTCTGCTATATTTTGGAAGAGTTTCAGAAGGATAGGTGTTAGCTCTTCTCTAAATGTTTGATAGAATTCGCCTGTGAAGCCATCTGGTCCTGGGCTTTTGTTTGTTGGAAGATTTTTTATCACAGTTTCAATTTCAGTGCTTGTGATTGGTCTGTTCATATTTTCTATTTCTTCCTGGTTCAGTCTTGGCAGGTTGTGCATTTCTAAGAATTTGTCCATTTCTTCCAGGTTGTCCATTTTATTGGCATAGAGTTGCTTATAGTAATCTCTCATGATCTTTTGTATTTCTGCAGTGTCAGTTGTTACTTCTCCTTTTTCATTTCTAATTCTATTGATTTGAGTCTTCTCCCTTTTTTTCTTGATGAGTCTGGCTAATGGTTTATCAATTTTGTTTATCTTCTCAAAGAACCAGCTTTTAGTTTTATTGATCTTTGCTATCGTTTCCTTCATTTCTTTTTCATTTATTTCTGATCTGATTTTTATGATTTCTTTCCTTCTGCTAACTTTGGGATGTTTTTGTTCTTCTTTCTCTAATTGCTTTAGGTGCAAGGTTAGGTTGTTTATTCGAGATGTTTCCTGTTTGTTAAGGTGGGATTGTATTGCTATAAACTTCCCTCTTAGAACCGCTTTTGCTGCATCCCATAGGTTTTGGGTCGTCGTGTCTCCATTGTCATTTGTTTCTATGTATTTTTTAATTTCCTCTTTGATTTCTTCAGTGATCACTTTGTTATTAAGTAGTGTATTGTTTAGCCTCCATGTATTTGTATTTTTTACAGCTCTTTTCCTGTAATTGATATCTAGTCTCATAGCATTGTGGTCGGAAAAGATACTTGATACAATTTCAATTTTCTTACATTTACCAAGGCTTGATTTGTGACCCAAGATATGATCTATCCTGGAGAACGTTCCATGAGCACTTGAGAAAAATTTGTATTCTGTTGTTTTTGGATGGAATGTCCTATAAATATCAATTAAGTCCATCTTGTTTAATGTATCATTTAAAGCTTGTGTTTCCTTATTTATTTTCATTTTGGATGATCTGTCCATTGGAGAAGGTGCGGTGTTAAAGTCCCCTACTATGAGTGTGTTACTGTCGATTTCTCCTTTTATGGCTGTTAGTATTTGCCTTATGTATTGAGGTGCTCCTATGTTTGGTGCATAAATAGTTACAATTGTTATATCTTCTTCTTGGATCGAGCCCTTGATCATTATGTAGTGTCCTTCTTTGTCTCTTCTAGTAGTCTTTATTTTAAAGTCTATTTTGTCTGATATGAGAATTGCTACTCCAGCTTTCTTTTGGTTTCCATTTGCATGGAATATCTTTTTCCATCCCCTTACTTTCAGTCTGTATGTGTCTCTAGGTCTGAAGTGGGTCTCTTGTAGACAGCATATATATGGGTCTTGTTTTTGTATCCATTCAGCCAATCTGTGTCTTTTGGTGGGAGCATATAGCCCATTTACATTTAAGGTAATTATCGATATGTATGTTCCTATTCCCATTTTCTTAATTGTTTTGGGTTCGTTATTGTAGGTCTTTTCCTTCTGTTGTGTTTCTTGCCTAGAGAAGTTCCTTTAGCATTTGTTGTAAAGCTGGTTTGGTGGTGCTGAACTCTCTCAGCTTTTGCTTGTCTGTAAACGTTTTAATTTCTCCATCAAATCTGAATGAGATCCTTGCTGGGTAGAGTAATCTTAGTTGCAGGTTTTTCTCCTTCATCACTTTAAGTATGTCCTTCCACTCCCTTCTGGCTTGTAGAGTTTCTGCTGAGAGATCAGCTGTTATCCTGATGGGGATTCCCTTGTGTGTTATTTGTTGTTTTTGCCTTGCTGCTTTTAATATGATTTCTTTGTGTTTAATTTTTGACAGTTTGATTAATATGTGTCTTGCCGTATTTCTCCTTGGATTTATTCTGTATGGGACTCTCTGTCCCTCTGGGATTTGATTAACTATTTAGTTTCCCATATTAGGGAAGTTTTCAACTATAATCTCTTCAAATATTTTCTCAGTCCCTTTCTTTTTCTCTTCTTCTTCTGGAACCTCTATAATTCGAATGTTGGTGCATTTAATGTTGTCCCAGAGGTCTCTGAGACTGTCCTCTGTTCTTTTCATTCTTTTTTCTTTATTTTGCTCTGCAGCAGTTATTTTCACTATTTTATCTTCCACCTCACTTATCCATTCTTCTGCCTCAGTTATTCTGCTATTGATCCCATCTAGAGTATTTTTTATTTCATTTATTGTGTTTTTAATCGATGCTTGATTCATCTTTAGTTCTTCTAGGTCCTTGTTAACTGTTTCTTGCATTTTGTCTATTCTATTTCCAAGATTTTGGATCTGGGAAATAGAATCTTGGATCATCTTTACCATCATTATTCTGAATTCTTTTTCAGGTAGACTGCCTATTACCTCTTCATTTGTTAGGTCGGGTGGGTTTTTATCTTGCTCCTTCTCCTGCTGTGTGTTTTTCTGCCTTCTCATTTTGCTTATGTTACTGTGTTTGGGGTCTCCTTTTTGCAGGCTGCAGGTTCGTAGTTCCCGTTGTTTTTGGTGTCTGTCCCCAGTGGCTAAGGTTGGTTTAGTGGGTTGTGTAGGCTTCCTGGTGGAGGGGACTAGTGCCTGTGTTCTGGTGGATGAGGCTGGATCTTGTCTTTCTGGTGGGCAGGTCCACGTCTGGTGGTGTGTTTTGGGGTGTCTGTGGACTTTTTATGATTTTAGGCCACCTCTCTGCTAATGGGTGGCATTGTGTTCCTGTCTTGCTAGCTGTTTGGCATAGGGTGTCCAGCACTGTAGCTTGCTGGTCGTTGAGTGAAGCTGGGTGCTGGTGTTGAGATGGAGATCTCTGGAAGATTTTTGCCGTTTGATATTATGTGGAGCTGGGAGGTCTGTTGTGGACCAGTGTCCTGAAGTTGGCTCTCCCACCTCAGAGGCACAGCTCTGACTCTGGGCTCCTCAATTTGGGATGATGTGTTGTCTATTCATGTATTCCACAGATGCAGGGTACATCAAGTTGATTGTGGAGCTTTAATCCGCTGCTTCTGAGGCTGCTGGGAGAGGTTTCCCTTTCTCTTCTTTTTTCTCACAGCTCATGGGTCTCAGCTTTGGATTTGGCCCCGCCTCTCCGTGTAGGTCGCCGGAGGGCATCTGTTCTTCGCTCAGACAGGACAGGGTTAAAGGAGCAGCCGCTTCGGGGACTCTTGCTCACTCAGGCCGGGCAGGAGGGAGGGGCACGGAGAGCGGGGCGAGCCTGCAGCGGCCAAGGTCGGCGTGACGTTGCACCAGCCCGAGGCGCGCCATGCGTTCTCCCAGGGAAGCCGCACCTGGATCCCGGGACCCCGGTAGTGGCGGGCTGCACTGGCTCCCGGAAGGGCGGTGTGGGCAGTGACCTGCGCTTGCACACAGGCTTCTTGGTGGCAGCAGCCACAGCCCCAGCGTCCCACGCCCGTCACTGGGCTCCGCGCTTTCAGTTGTGACTCGCGCCCGTCTGTGGAGCCCCTTTAAGCAGCGCTCTTAATCCCCTCTCTTCGTGCACCAGGAAACCAAGAGGGAAGAAAAAGTCTCTTCCCTCTTCGGCAGCTCTAGAGTTTTCCCGGACTCCCTCCCGGCTATCTGTGGCACATTAGCCCCCTTCACGCTGAGTTCTCACCACCAGCCCCAGTCCTCTCTCTGCGCTCTGACCGAAGCCCGAGCCTCAGCTTCCAGCGCTGCGTGCCCAGGCGGGCGAGCAGAAAAGCCTGTCGGACTGGTGAGTGCCGCTCGGCACCGATCCTCTGTGCGGGAATCACTCCGCTTTGCCCTACCCAGGTATGTGGGGAGTTTCTTGCCTTTTGGGAGGTCTGGGGTCTTCTGCCAGCGATCAGTGGGTATTCTGTAGGAGTTGTTCCACGTGTAGCTGTATTTCTGGTGTATCCATGGGGAGGAAGGTCAAATTCTTTTTATAGTGTGTTTGAGCTGATTCTCGCTCCCATGTTTATGCCAATCTAGACACACTTGATTCCCTTACGGAGACATATCAATACATCGGTTTTAAGATTCTAAATAGTCAGATATATTCCTCTGTGGGAAATATGGGGTTTTGAGTCCCTTTCACTGAGGAAGGTGTAGGTCTTGTCTATACCATAGTTGGTTTTTAGAACGGTACCTGTACTTATATCAAACTCTGGTTTTATGCATCACCCCACCTCTCCTTCCCCCTTAAGCAGGCATAAGAGTGTTTTCTAAATGTGATACTCTGTTATCTTTCCTAACTCAGTTCATGTATAGCCATGTTTACAGGATCTTCATAAGTGATATCTTATGATAAGCTTCTTTTTCTGTGTGACTTATTTCACTTAGAATCATCGTAACTGAATCCACTCATTTTGATGCTACTGGTCTTATGACATTGAATTCATGGCTGAGGGATATTCATTGTATATACATAACATAATTTTTTGAACTGTTTTTATGTTTCCTGGTATACTTAAGGTGTACCCAAGTTGAGGTTCTTGTAACAGTGCAGCCCTAAATTTTGGAGTTGCTCTGTCTTATTGATTTTAAGTTTTCCCAAGATATATTCCCTAGACTGGCAGTGCCCTTGGCTCTGTAGCTCTGTTGTTTACTTGGTTTAGGGAACACAATGCACTCCTCAAGAGAGGCAGTTGGCAATTTACATCCCGCCCATCAGCATAACAATGCACCCTGTTCTCCAGGGCCTGTATTGAACTTCTGGATTTTACCCATTTTGTGAATGTCCCTTTTGACAGGTGGGAAGTGATACTTCTTTGTAGTGCACATTTGCATTGCCCGCTTGCTTGCTTGACCAAAAAGTGTGTATGCATTTTCTCGTGAATATATTCAGGAGAAAACGCATTCACAGTTTTTGGCCAAGTGCATCATTGTCGAAGTTGTGCCCCTCTTCCTGTGCTTTAAAGGCGATTCCAACGTGCCTCTTGAAATCTGTTTCCTGCTATTCTGCCTTGCTTTCAAGTCCACCTCGTTGCCTTCCCTCAACAGATTTTTGGACGATAGTTGTCCTTTATTACTCTACCTGTTTGTGAATTGCTTTGCCCCTGAGCTCAATTATTTAACTTGTTTTATGTGAGCTGAACACAAGTCCAATATTTTGGTTCAGGACCTATACTGGTTCCCGGTGGGTGGCTGAGACTTTAGTTAATTATTCTTCCTCCGGGAAATAAGAGTGACATGTGCCCGTCCAAATGCCTAACAGCTAATCTTTCATTGGTTCTCCGTCTTCCCTTTCATCCTCTGCCAAATTGGCAACCTGTGCGAACCAGTAGGTTAAAAGTGCAGTCTCTCCAGGCAGGGAGATTGATAGTAAAGGAGGTGGAAAGTCAAAGCGTAGCAACACGAGAGGTTCTATTCGTTGAGTTTTAGAGACCTTTGTATTCACAGTGTGTCCATTCTCTAGGTTTCCCATACATGTTATAGCTGTAGTAATATTCCCTTCAACCTGGAGAGTTGGGCCCATGGAATGGGTGCCAAGCATTATTGCTTTAAAGGGTCTGCCTTTGCTCACCCAATCTTACCAATCCTCTCAGTCCCATGTGTCCAGCCTTATGCCACATCCATCTGTCGTTGCAGATATGGTCATTACAGGTTTCATCAGACACACTGAAGGAATTGTAAAGAATTTACCTATTTTTTTGTTTTTCAAATTCCTTTTTGTAGTGGGTTTGAGCTGATTCTCGCTGCCATGTTTATGCCAGTCTAGACACACTTGATTCCCTTATGGAGACATATCAATATATAGGTTTTAAGATTCTTACTAGTCAGATATATTCCTCTGCGGGAAATATGGGGTTTTGAGTCCCTTTCACTGAGGAAGGTGTAGGTCTTGTCTATTCCATTGATGGTTTTTGGAACGGTACCTGTGCTTATATCAAACTCTGGTTTTATGCATCACCCCACATCTCCTTCCCCCTTAAGCAGGCATAAGAGTGTTTTCTAAATGTGAGACTCTGTTCTCTTTCCTAACTCAGTTCATGTGTAGCCATGTTTACAGGATCTTCATAAGTGATATCTTATGATAAGTTTCTTTTTCAGTTTGACTTATTACACTTAGAATCATCGTACCTGAATCCACTCATTTTGCTGCTACTGGTCTTATGACATTGATTCCATGGCTGAGGGATATTCCATCGTACCTAAATACCACAATTTTTTGAACCATTTTTATATTTCCTGGGATATTTAAGTTGTAACCAAGTTGAGGTTCTTGTAAGCAGTGCATCCCTAAATTTTGGGTTGGCTCTGTCTTATTGATTTTCAGTTTTCCCAAGGTATATTCCCTTTACTGGAAGTGCCCTTGGCTCTGTAGCTCTGTTGTTTACTTGTTTTAGGGAACACAATGCACTCCTCCAGAGAGGAAGTTGGCAACTTACATCCCGCTCATCAGCATAACAAGGCTCCCTGTTCTCCAGGGCCTGTCTTGCCTTTCTGGTGTTTATCCATTTTGTGGATGTGCCTTTTTACTGGTGAGAAGTGATACTTCTTTGGAGTGCAGATTTGCTTTGCCCGCTTCCTTGCTTGGCCAAAAAGTGCGAATGCGTTTTCTCCTGAATATATTCATGAGAAAATGCATACACACTTTTTGGCCAAGTGCATCATTGTCGAAGTTGTGCCCCTCTTCCTGTGCTTTAAATGGTATTCCAACGTACCTCTTGAAATCTGTTTCCTGATATTCTGCCTCGCATTCAAGTCCGCCTCGTTGCCTTCCCTCAACAGATTTTTGGACGATAGTTGTCCTTTATTACTCTGCCAGTTTGTGAAGTGCTGTGCCCCTGATCTCCATTTTTTAACTCGTTTTTTGATAGCTGAATGCAAGTCCAAAATTTTTGTACATGACCTATACTTGTTCCCGGTGTGTGGCTGAGACTTTGGTTAATTCTTCTTCCCCCCGAGATATAAGAGTGACATGTGCCCATCCAACTGCCTAACAGCTACTCTCTCATTGGTTCTCCCTCTTCCCTTTCATCCTCTGCCAAATTGGCAACCTGTGCGAACCACGAGGTTAAAGGTGCTGTCTCTCCAAGTTGGTAGATTGATAGTAAAGCATTTGGAAAGTCAAACCAGAGCACCAGCAGAGGGACTATTTGTTGAGTTTTAGAGACCTTTCATGTTCACAGTGTGTCCATTCTCTAGGTTTCCCATACATGTTATAGCTGTAGTAATATTCCCTTCACCATGGAGAGTTGGGACCCATGGAAGGGGGGCCGTGCATTATTGCTTTAAAGGGTCTGCATTTGCTCACCCAATCTCACCAATCCTCTCAGTCCCAAGTGTCCAGCCTAATGCTAAATCCAGGTGTCGTTGTACATAGGGTCATTCCAGGTTTCGTCAGAGACCATGAAGAAATTGTAAAGAATTTCCGTTTTTTTTGTGTGTGTGTGAAATTCCTTTTTATAGTGGGTTTGAGCTGATTCTCACTGCCATTTTTATGCCAGTCTAGACACAGTTGATTCCCTCATGGAGACATATCAATAAATAGGTTATAAGACTCTTACTAGTCAGATATATTCCTCTGAGGGAAATATGGGGTTTTGAGTCCCTTTCACTGTGGAAGCTGTAGGTCTTGTCTATTCCGTATTTGATATTTTGAACGGTACCTGTGCTTATATAAAACTCTGGGTTTTATGCATCACCCCACCTCTCCTTCCCCCTTAAGCAGGCATAAGAATGTTTTCTAAATGTGAGACTCTGTTCTCTTTCCTAACTAAGTTCATGTGTAGCCATGTTTACAGGATCTCTATAAGTGATATCTTATGATAAGTTGCTTTTTCTGTATGACTTATTTCACTTAGAATCACCGTACCTGAATCCACTCATTATGGTGCTACTGGTCTTATGACATTGATTTCATGGCTGAGGGATATTTCATCGGACATAAGTACCACAAATTTTTGTACCATTTTTATCTTTCCTGGGATATTTAAGGTGAATCCAAGATGAGGTTCTTGTAAGCAGTGCACCCCCAAATATTGGGGTGGCTGTGTCTTATTGATTTTCAGTTTTCTCAAGGTATATTCCATAGACTGGAAGTGCCCTTGGCTCTGTAGCTCTGTTGTTTACTTGTTTTAGGGAACGCAATGCACTGCTCCAGAGAGGCAGTTGGCAATTTACATCCCACCCATCAGCATAACAAGGCTCCCAGTTCGCCAGGGCCTGTCTTGACTTTCTGGTTTTTACATATTTTGTGGATATCCCTTTTGACTTTTGGGAAGTTATACTTCATTGTAGTGCAGATTTGCATTGCCAGCTTGCGTGCTTGGCCAAAAAGGGAGTATGTGTTTTCTCCTGAATATATTCAGGAGAAAACTCATACAAACTTTTTGGCCAAGTGCATCATTGTCGAAGTTGAGCCCCTCTTCCTGTGCTTTCAAGGCGATTCCAGCATACCTCTTGAAATCTGTTTCCTGCTATTCTGCCTCGCTTTCACGTCTGCCTCTTAACCTTCCCTCAACAGAGTTTTGGACGAGAGTTGTCCTTTACTACTCTGCCATTTGGTGAATTGCTGTGCCACTGAGCTCCATTATTCACCTCGTTTTTTGTGAGCTGAATGCAAGTCCAAATTTTGGTCCAGGACTTATACTGGTGTCCGGTGGGTGGCTGAGACTTTGGTTAATTCTTCTTCCGGCCGGAAAATTAGAGTGACATTTGCCGGTCCAAATGCTTAACAGCTACTCTCTCATTGGTTCTCTCTCTTCCCTTTCATCCTCTGCCAAATTGGCAACCTGTGAGGACCAGGAGGTTAAACGGGCTGTCTCTCTAAGTTGGGAGATTGATAGTAAAGCAGTTGGAAAGTCAAACCGGAGCACCAGGAGACGGACTATTAGTTGAGTTTTAGAAATCTTTCGTATTCAGTGTGTGTCCATTCTCTAGGTTTGCCGTACATGTTATAGCTGTTGTAATATTCCCTTCAACCTGGAGAGTTGGGACCCATGGAATGGGTGCCACTCATTATTGCTTTAAAGGGTCTGCATTTGCTCACCCAATCTCAACAATCCTCTCAGTCCAAAGTATCCAGCCTTATGCCACATCCAGCTGTCATTGTAGATAGGGTCATTCCAGGTTTCATCAGAGACCCTGAAGGAATTGTAAGGAATTTCCCTGTTTTTTTGTTTTGTTTTTGAAATTCCTTTTTATAGTGGGTTGAGCTGATTCTCACTGCCATGTTTATGCCAGTCTAGACACACTTGATTCCCTTATGGAGACATATCAATACATAGGTTTTAAGATTCTTACTCTTAGGATATATTACTCTGCGGTGAATATGGGGTGTTGAGTCCCTTTCACTGAGGAAGGTGTAGGTCTTGTCTATTCCGTATTTGGTTTTTGGAACTGTACCTGTACTAATATCAAACTCTGGTTTTATGCATCACCCCACCTCTCCTTCCCCCTTAAGAAGGCATAAGGTTGTTTTCTAAATGTGAGACTCCGTTCTCTTTCCTATCTCAGTTCAAGTGTAGCCATGTTTACAGGATCTTCATAAGTGATATCTTATGATAAGTTTCTTTTTCTGTGTGACTTATTTCACTTAGAATTATCGTACCTGAATCCACTCGTTTTGCTGCTACTGGCCTTATGACATTGATTTCATTGTTGAGGGATATTCTGTCATACGTAAGTACCACAATTTCTTGAACCATTTTTGTCTTTCCTGGGATATTTAAGGTGTACCCAAGTTGAGGTTTTTGTAAGCAGTGCAGCCCTGAAATTTGGTGTGGATCTGTCTTATTAATTTTCAGTTTTCCCAAGCTATATTCCCTAGACTGGAAGTGCCCTTGGCTCTGTATCTCTGTTGTTTACTTGTTTTAGGGAACACAATGCACTCCTCCAGAGAGGCAGTTGGCAATTTACATCCCACCCATCAGCATAACAAGGCTCCCTGTTCCCCAGGGCCTGTCTTGCCTGTCTGGTTTTTACACATTTTGCGGATATCCCTTTTGGCTGGTGGGAAGTGATACTTCTTTGTAGTGCAGATTTGCATTTCCCGCTTGCTTGCTTGGCTGAAAAGGGCATATGTGTTTTCTCCTGAATATATTCACGTGAAAATCCATATGCCCTTTATGGACATTTCCATTATTTTCGAAGTTTTGATGCTTTTCCTGTGTTTAAAGGCGATTCCAATGAACCTCTTGAAATCTGTTTCATGCCATTCTGCCTCATTTTCACTTCCACCTCGTGGCTTTCCCTTAACAGATTTTTGGAAGAGAGTAGTCCTTTATAACTCTGCAGGTTAGTGAATTGCTGTGGCCCTGAGCTCCATTTTTCAAATCGCGTTTTTGTGAGCTGACCGCAAATCCACACTTTTGCTTCTGGACCTATAGTGGTTCTTGGGGGGGCACGCTGAGTTTTGGTTAATTCCTCTTCGTGACAGGAAATTAGAGTGAAATATGGCCGTCCAAATGCCTACAGGTACTCTCTCATTGGTTCTCTCTCTTCCCTATATCCTATGCACAATTTGCCAACTGTGCGAACCAGGAGGTTATAGGGGCTGACTCTCCAAGTTGGGAGATTGATAGTAAAGCAGTTGGAATGTCAAACTGGAGCACAAGGAGAGAAAAAAAGTAGTAGAGTTTTAGAAACCTTTCACCATCAGATGGTTTCCATTCTCTAGGTTCCCATACATGTTATAACTGTAGTGATATCCCCTTCTACTTGGAGAGTTGGAAACCATGGAATGCGTGGCAGGCATAATTGCTTTAAAGGGTCTGCATTTTTTCACCCAATCTCACCAATCCTCTCAGTCCCAAGTGACCAGCGTTATGCCACATCCAGCTGTCATTGTAGATAGGGTCATTCCAGGTTTCATCAGAACCCCTGAAGGTATTGTGTAAGAATTTTACTGTTTTTATGTTTTGTTTTGAAATTCATTTTTATAGTGGGTTTGAGCTGATTCTCACTGCCATGTTTATGTCGTTCTAGACACACTTAGTTCCCTTAAGGAGACATATCAATACATAGGTTTTAAAATTCTTACTAGTCAGATATATTTCTCTGCGGGGAATAAGGATGTTGAGTTCCGTTCACTGAGGAAGAGGTAGGGCTTGTCTCTTCTTATTTTGGATTATGGAACGGTACCTGTGCTAATATCAAACTTTTGTTTTGTGTATCTCCCCACCTGTCTTTCCGTTAAGCAAGTGTTAGAGTGTTTTCTAAATCTGAGACTCTGTTCTCTTCCCTAATTCAGTTCATATGTAGCCATGTTTACATTCCCATCATAAGTGATATCTTATGTCAGAATGCACCATGGCCTTGTCATAATAATGCTCCATGACCCCTGTCATCACAATGCTCCATGCCCTGGTTATCACAATGCTCCATGTCCCTTGTCATCACAATTCTCCACGTCCTTGTCATCACAATGCTACATGACACTTCTCATCAAAATATTACATGCTCTTGTCATCACAATTCTCCATGCACTTGAAATTGCAGTGCTCCATGCACTTGTCATCACAATGCTCCATGCACTTGTTATCACAATGCTCCATGCCCTTGTCATCACATTGCTCCATGACACCTATCATCACAATGCTCCCTGACACCTGTCATCACAATGCTTCATGCCCCTTGTCATTACAGTGCTCCATGATGCTCGACACCACAATTACCCAAGGTCTTCTCATCACAATGCTCCACGGTTTTGCCATCACCATGCTCCATGCCTTGTCATCTCAAAGCTCAATGTCCCTTGTCCTCACAATTCTCCACGTCCTTGTCATTATAGTGCTCCATGGCACTTCACATCAAAATGATATATGCTCTTGTCATCACAATACTCCTTGCAATTGTCATTGCAATGCTCCATGACCCCTGTCATAGGAAGCTCCATGCGCTGTTTATCACAATGTTTCACGACCTGGACATTAAAATTATCAATGGCCCTTGATATCACAATGCTCCATGCCCTTGTCATCACAATGTGCCATGCCCAATCTTATCATGATAATCCATGAAACTTGTCAGACCAATGCTCCATGCCACTTTTCATCACAATGCTCCATGAACGCTGTCATCACAATGCACCATGCCCATCATCATAATGCTTCATGCTATTGTCATCAGAATGAAATCAAAATGCTCCATGACCTCTATCCTCACAATGCTGCAAACGCTTGTGATCACAATATTCCATAACACTTGTCATCACAATGCCCCATGACGCTGGTCAGCACAATTATCCATGGTGTTCTCATCACAATGCACCATGACTTTTGTCATCACAATGCTCAATACACTTGTCAACACAATGCTCTCTGACTATTGCCCTCAGTATGCTCCTTGAACTCTTTCATGACAAGGCTTCATGCCTATTTCATCACAATGATCCATGCCCTTTTCATCACAATGCTACAAGACACCTGTGATCACAATGCTCCTTGCACTTGTCATCACAAAGCTCCATGACACATGACATCAGAATGCTGCATGGCCTTCTCATCATAATTTTCTATGCCCTTGTCATCACAATGCTCCAAGACGCCTGTAATCACAATGTTCCCTACGCCTTTTCATCAGAATGCTCCATGAGAATTGTCATCACAAGGTTCCATGGTCTTCACATCACAGTGCTAGAGGACCTTGTCATCACAGTGCTCCATTCCCTTGTCATCACAATTCTCCATGACCACTGTCATCACAATAATCCATGAACATTTTCAGCCCAATGCTCCATGACACTTCTCATCACAATGATGCATGCCCTTGTCATCCCAGTGCTCCATGACCCCTGTATTCACAATGCTCCCTGACGCTTGTCATCACAGTGCTCCATAACACCTGTCATCAAAATGCATCATGCCTTTGTTAGCAAAATGCTACATGACGTTGTCATTATGATGCTCTATGCGCTTGTCATCACAGTACTCCAATACCAATGCCATCACAATCCTCCATGAACTTTGGGATCACATTGCTTCATGTCCTTGTCATCACAATGCTCCATGCTCCTTGAAATCAAAATGAGCCATGACCTCTGTCATCACAATGCTCCAAACACTTGTGATCACAGTGTTTCATAACACTTGTCATCACAACGCTCCATGATGACTGTCATCACAATACTCCATGCCTTTTTCATCACAATGCTCCATGACCTTTGTCATCACAATTCTAAATACACTTTTCATCACAATGCTCCCTGACACTTGTCATCAGAATGCTCCTTGAAACCTGTCACGAAAAGGCTCCATGCTTTTTCATCACAATGTCCTATGCCATTTTCATCACAATGCTCCATGCCATTGTCATCAAAATACTCCAGAAGCTTGTCATCATAATGCTCCATGACCCTTGTCATCACAATTCTCCATGCACTTATCAGCACAATGCTCCCTGACCCTTGTCTTCACAATGCTCCTAGCCATTGTCATCGCAATGCTCCATTACCTTTGTCATCAGAATCCTCCATGACACTTGGCATCACAATGCTCCATGCCATTGTCATCACAATGGGCCATTACATATGTCATCACAATGCTCCCTGACACCTATCTTCACAATACTGCATGACCTGGTCATCACAATGCTCCATGCCCATGTCATCACAGTGCGCCATTCCAACTGTCATCACAATAATCCATGAAACGTATTAGACCAATGATCCATGCCCTTGTCATCACAATGCTCCATGCCCTTGTTATCACAATGCTCCATGACCCCTGTCATCACAATGCTCCGTGACTCCAGTCATCACAATGCTCCATGAACTTTGTCATCACAATGGTCCATGCCCTCATCATCAACAGTCCCTGTGAACTTTTTAACCACAATGCTCCATGAACATTTCATCACAATGCTCTTTGACAGTTGTCATAACAATGCTCTATGCCTTTGGCAGCACAATGCTCCATGCGTTTGTCATCACAATGCTCCATGACCCCTGTCATCACAATGCTCCTTGACTCCAGTCATCACAATTCTTCATAACATTTGTCATCACAATGGTCGATGCCCACGTCATCACAAGGCTCTGTTACATTTGTAACCACAATGCTCCATGAACTTTTCATAACAATGCTCCGTGACCCTTGTCATCAAAATGCTCCATGACCCTTGTCATCACAATGTGCCACACGCTCTTCATCCCTACGGTCCACAAATTTGTCATCGCAATGCTCCATAAAACTTGTAATCACTATGCTCCATTACCCCTGTCATAAAAATGCTCCATGACCACTGCCATCACAATGTTTCACGGCCTTGTCATCACAAGGCTCCATGACCCTTGTCATCACAATGCTCCAAGACCCCTGTAATCACCATGTTCCATGCCCTTGTCATCACAAAGCTCCATGACACATGTCATCAGAATGTTCCATGGCCTTCTCATCAAAATGCTCCATGCCCTTGTCATCACAATGCTCCATGCCCGTGTTATCACAATGCTCCATCACCCCTGTCATCACAGTGTTCCGTGATTCCAGTCATCACAATGCTTCATGACCTTTGTCATCACAATGGTCCATGCCCTCATCATCAACAGTCTCTCTGACCTTCTTAAGCACAATGCTCCATGAACTTTTCATCACAATGCTCTTTGACCCTTGTCATCGCAATACTCCATGAACATTTTCAGCCCAATGCTCCATGACCTTCTCATCACAATGCACCATGACCAATATCATCACAATGCTCCATGACCACTGTCGTCACAACACTCCATGACACCTGACAACACAATGATCTGGAACTTTTGTCATCAAAACGCTCCATGACCCGTGTCATCACAATAATCCATGAACATTTTCAGCCCAATTCTCCATGACCCTTGTCATCACAATGATCCTTGAAACTTGGGATAACATTGCATCATGCCCTTGTCATCACAATGCTCCATGCTCCTTGAAATCAAAATGATCCATGACCTCTGTCATCACAATGCTCCAAACGCTTGTGATCACAATGTTCCATAACACTTGTCATCACAACGCTCCATGATGCCTGTCATCACAATACTCCATGCCCTTTTCATCACAATGCTCCATGACCATTGTCATCACAATTCTCAATACACTTGTCATCACAATGCTCCCTGACACTTGTCATCAGAATGCTCCTTGAACCCTGTCACGAAAAGGCTCCATGCCTTTTTCATCACAAAGCCACATGCCATTTTCATCACAATGCTCCATGCCATTGTCATCAAAATACTCCACAAGCTTGTCATCAGAATGCTCCATGATCATTGTCATCACAATTCTCCATGCACTTGTCAGCACAATGCTCCCTGACCCTTGTCATCACAATGCTCCAAGCCATTGTCATCACAATGCTCCATTACCTTTGTCATCAGAATCCTCCATGACACTTGGCATCACAATGCTCCATGCCATTGTCATCACAATGGGCCATTACATATGTCATCACAATGCTGCCTGACACCTCTCTTCACAATACTGCATGACCTGGTCATCACAATGCTCCATGCCCTTGTCATCACAATGGGCCATTCCAACTGTCATCACAATACTCCATGAAACTTATTAGACAAATGTTCCATGCCCTTGTCATCACAAAGTTCCATGACCTTGTTATCAAAATGTTCCATGACCCCTGTCATCACAGTGCTCCGTGACTCCAGTCATCACAATGCTCCATGACCTTTGTCATCACAATGATCCATGCCCTCATCATTAACAGTCTCTGTGACCTTCTTAAGCACAATGCTCCATGAACATTTCATCACACTGCTCTTTGACGCTTGTCATCACCATGCTCTATGCCTTTCTCAGCACAATTCTCCATGTCCTTGTCATCACAATGCTCTATGACCCCTTTCATCACAATGCTCCGTGACTACAGTCATCACAATTCTTCATAACAATTGTCATCACAATGGTCGATGCTCGCGTCATCACAAGGCTCTGTTACCATTGTAACCACAATGCTCCATGAACTTTTCATCACAATGCTCCGAGACCCTTGTTATCACAATGCTCCAAGCCTTTGTCAGAAAAATCCTCCATGACACTTGTCATCACAATGTGCCACACACTTTTCATCCAAACGGTCCACAAATTTGTCATCACAATGATCCATAAATCTTGTAATCACAATGCTCCATGCGCTTCTCATCACAATGCTCCATTTCCCCTGTCATAACAATGCTCCATGACCCCTGTCATCACAGTGTTCCAAGGCCTAGTCATCACAAGGCTCCATGACCCTTGTCATCACAATGATCCAAAACCCCTGTAATCAACATGCTCCATGACCTTGTCATCACAAATCTCCATGACACATGTCATCAGAATGTTCCATGGCCTTCTCATCAAAATGCTCCATGCCCTTGTCATCCCAATGCTCCCAGACCCCTGTAATCACAATGCTCCATGCCCCTTTTCAACTCAATGGTCCATGAACCCTGTCATCACAATGCATCATGCTCATCATTATAATGCTTCCAGCTATTGTCAGCACAATGAAATCAAAATTCTCCATGACAAATGTCATCACAATGCTCCATGACCCCTGTCATCACAATACTCCATGAACATTTTCAGCCCACTGCTCCATGACATTTGTCATTAAAATGATCCATGCCCTTGTCATCCCAATGCTCCATGACCCCTGTATTCACAATGCTCCGTGACGCTTGTCATCACAGTTCTCCATGACACCTAACATCACAATGCTCCATGTCTTTGTCAGCAAAATGCTAGATGACCTTGTCATTACAATGCTCTATGTGCTTGTCATCTCAGTACTCCATTACCATTGTCATCACAATCCTCCATGAACCTTTTGATCACATTGCTTCATGCCCTTGTCATCACAATGCTCCATGACCCCTGTCATCACAATGCTCCTTGACTCCAGTCATCACAATTCTTCATAACATTTGTAATCACAATGGTCGATGCCCCCGTCATCACGAGGCTCTGTTACCTTTGTAACCAAAATGCTCCATGAAATTCTCATCACAATGCTCCGTGACACTTGTCATCACAATGCTCCATGCCTTTTTCGGAAAAATGCTCCATGACCCTTGTCATCACAATGTGCCACACGCTTTTCATCCCAACGGTCCACAAATTTGTCATCGCAACGCTCCATAAACCTTGTAATCACAATGCTCCATTACCCCTGTTATAACAATGCTCCATGAACCCTGCCATCACAATGTTCCACGGCCTTGTCATCACAAGGCTCCATGACCCTTGTCATCACAATGCTCCAAGACACCATAATCACAAATCTCCATGCCGTTGTCATCACAAAGCTCCATGACACGTCATCAGAATATTCCATGCCATTCTCATCAAAATGCTCCATGCTCTTGTCATCACAATGCTACCACACCCCTGTAATCAAAAAGCTCCATGCCCCTTTTCATCTCAATGCTCCATGAACCCTGTCATCACAATGCATCATGCCCATCATCATAATGCTTCTGGCTATTGTCAGCACAATGAAATCAAAATTCTCTATGACCTCTGTCGTCACAATGCTCCATGGCCCCTGTCATCACAATACTCCATGATCATTTTCAGCCAATTGCTCAATGACCCTTGTCATCACAATGATCCATGCCCTTGTCATCCCAATGCTACATGACCCCTGTATTCACAATGCTCCGTGACTCCCGTCTTCACAGTGCTCCATGACACCTGTCATCACAATGCTCCATGCCTTTGTCAGCAAAATGCTACATGACCTTTTCATTACAATGCTCTATGCGCTTGAGATCACAATACTCCATTACCATTGTCATCACAATCCTCCATGAACCTTGGGATCACATCGCTTCATGCCCTTGTCATCACAATGCTCCACGCTCATTGAAATCAAAATGATCCATGACCTCTGTCATCGCAATGCTCCAAACCCTTGTGATCACAATGTTTCATCACACTTGTCATCACAACGCTCCATAATGCCTGTCATCACAATACTCCATGCCCTTTTCATCACAATGCACCATGACCTTTGTCATCACAATTCGCAATACACTTGTCATCACAATGCTCCCTGACACTTGTCATCAGAATGCTCCTTGAACCCTGTAACGAAGGGCTCCATGAATTTTTCATCACACTGCCCCATGCCGTTTTCATCAAAATAATCCATGTCATTGTAATCAAAATACTCCACAAGCTTGTCATCAGAATGCTACATGACTCTTGCCATCATAATTCTCCATGCACTTGTAAGAACAATGCTCCCTGACCCTTTTCATCACAATGCTCCAAGCCATTGTCATCACAATGCTCCATTACCTTTGTCATCAAAATCCTCCATGACACTTGGCATCACAATGCTCCATGCCATTGTCATCACAATGGGCCATTACATATGTCATCACAATGCGCCCTGACACCTCTCTTCACAATACTGCATGACCTGGTCATCACAATGCTCCATGCCCTTGTCATCAAATATCGCCATTCCAAATCTCATCGCAATAATCCATGAAACTTATTAGACCAATGCTCCATGCCCTTGTCATCACAATGCTCGATGCCCTTGTTATCACAATGCTCCATGACCCCTGTCATCACAATGTTCCGTGATTCCAGTCATCACAATGCTTCATGACCTTTGTCATCACAATGGTCCATGCCCTCATCATCAACAGTCTCTGTGACATTTTTAACCACAATGATCCATGAAATTTTCATCACAATGCTCTTTGACACTTGTCATCGCAATTATCTATGCCTTTCTCAGCACAATGCTCCATGACCCTTGTCATCACAATGCTCCATGCGCTTGTCAGCACAATGCTCCACGACACATGTCATCACAATGCACCATGCGCTTTTCATCACAGTGCTCCACAATCTTGTCATCACAATGCTCCATAAACCTTGTCATCACAATGCTCCATGCGCTTCTCATCAATATGCTCTCTCACCACTGATATCACAATGTTACATCACTATTCGTCACAATACTCCCTCACCCCTGTCATCACAATATTCCATGACTCCTGTCATCACAATGCTACATGCATTATCATCACAATGTTCGATGACCACTGACATCACAATGTTACATAACCCCTGTGATCAAAATGCTCAATGTCCCTTTTCATCAAAATGCTCCATGACCCCTGACATCACAATGTTCCATAACGCCTGTCATCAAAATGTTCAATGATGCTTTTCATCAAATTGCTCCATGATCCTGTCATCACAATGCTCCCTGCCCTTCTAATCACAATGCACAACGCCCTTGTCATCAAAATGCTCCATGACATTTGTCATCACAAAGATCCATGATGCTTGGCATCACAATGTTCCATATCTTTGTCATCACGATGATCCATGAACGCTCTCATCACATTGCTCCATGCCCTTGTCATCACAAAGCTCCATGACAAATGTCATCAGAATGCTCCATGGCCTTCTCATCACAATGCTCCATGCCCTTGCCATCACAATGCTCCATTAGCCCTGTCATAAAAATTCTCCATGCCCCCTGCCTACAGGATGTTCCATGGCCTTTTCATCACAAGGCTCCATGACCCTACTCATCACAATGCTCCAAGAACACTGTAATCACAATGCTCTATGCCCCTTTTCATCTCAATGATCCATGAACCCTGTCATCACAATGCACCATGCCCATCATCCTAATGCTTAATGCTATTGTCATCACAATGAAATCAATATGCTCCATGACCTGTGTCATAACAATGCTCCAAGCCCTTGTGATCACGATATTCCATAACACTTGTCATGACAATGCCCCATGACGCTCGTCATCACAATTAACCATGGTCTTCTCATCACAATGCTCCATGACATTTGTCATCACAATGCTCAATAGACTTGTCATCAAAATGCTCCCTGACACTTGTTGTCTGTATGCTCCTTGAAACCTGTCATGACAAGTCTCCTTGCCTTTTTCATCACAATGCTCCAAGACCACTGTAATCACAATGCTCCATGCCCTTGTCATCACAAAGATCAATGACGCATGTCACTAGGATGTTCCTTGGCCTTCTCCTCACAATGCTCCATGCCCTTGTCATCACAATGTTCCAAGAGCCATGTAATCACTATGGTCCATGCCCATTTTCATCAGTATGCTCCGTGAGATTTGTCATCACAAGGCTCCATGGTTTTCTCATCAAAATGCTCCAGGAACTTTTTATCACAATGCTTCATGACCTTGTTATGAAAATTCTCAATGGCCCTTGTCATCATAATGGTCCAAGCCCTAGTCATCACAATGCTCCATTATATTTGTCATCACAATCCTCCATTACAATTGGCATCACAATGCTCCATTACATTGTCATCACAATGGACCAAGACATATGTCATCACAATGCTCCCTGACACCTTTCTTCACAATACTCAATGACCTTCTCATCACAATGATCCATGCCCTTGTCATCACAATGCACGATGTCCACTGTCATCACAATAATCTAAGAAATTTGTCAGACCAATATTTCATGCCCCTGTCATCACAATGCTCCATGCCCTTGTCATCACAATGCTCCATGACCCCTCTATTCACAATGCTCCGTGACGCTTGTCATCACAGTGCTCCATCACACCAGTCATCAAAATGCTCCATGCCTTTGTCAGCAAAATGCTACATGACCTTGTCATTACAATGCTCTATGTGCTTGTCATCAGAGTTCTCCATTAACATTTTTATCACAACCCTCCATGAACCTTGGAATCACATTGCTTCATGCTCTTGTCATCACAATGCTCCATGCTCTTTGAAATCAAAATGATCCATGACCTCTGTCATCACAATTCCTCAAACCCTTCTGATCACAATGTTCCATAACACTTGTCATCACAACGCTCCATGTTGCCGGGCATCACAATATTCCATGCCCTTTTCATCACAATGCTCCATGACCTTTGTCATCACAATTCTCAATACACTTATCATCACAATGCTCCCTGACACTTGTCGTCAGAATGCTCCTTGAACCCTGTCACGAAAAGTCTCCATGACGTTTTCATCACAATGTCCCATGCCGTTTTCATCACAATGCTCCATGCCATTTTCATCACAATGGGACATTACATATGTCATCACAATAATACATGAAACTTGTTAGACCAATGATCCATGCCCTTGTCATCACAGTGCTCCATGCCCTTGTTATCACAATGCTCCATGACCCCTGTCATCACAATGCTCCGTGACTCCAGTCATCACAATGCTCCATGACCTTTGTCATCAAAATGGTCCATGCCCTCATCATCAACAGTCTCTATGACCTTTTTAACCACAATGCTCCATGAAAGTTTCATCACAATGCTCTTTGACCCTTGTCATCACAATGCTCTATGCCTTTCTCAGCTCAATGCTCCATGCCCTTCTCATCACAATGCTCCATGACCACTGTCATCACAATGCTCCGTGACTCCATTCATCACAATTCTCTTTAACATTTGTTATCACAGTGGTCAATGCCCGCATCATCAAAAGGCTCTGTTACCTTTGTAACCACAATGCTCCATGAACTTTTCATCACAATGCTCCGTGACCCTTGTCATCACAATGCTCCATGCCTTTGTCAGAAAAATGCTCCATGACCCTTGTCATCACAATGTGTCATGCGCTTTTCTTCCAAATGGTCCACAAATTTGTCATCACAATGCTCCATAAAACTTGTAATCACAATGTTCCATGCCCTTCTCATCACAATGCTCCATTACCCCTGTCATAACAATGCTCCATGACCCCTGACATCACAATGTTCCACGGCCTTGTCATCACAAGGCTCCATGACACCTGTCATCACAATGCTCCAAGACCCCTGTAATCACAATGTTCCATGCCCTTGTCATCACAAAGCTCCATGACACATGTCATCAGCATGTTCCATGGCCTTCTCATCAAAATGCTCCATGCCCTTGTCATCACAATGCTCCCAGACCACTCTAATCACAATGATCCATGCCCCTTTTCATCTCAGTGCTCCATGAACCCTCTCATCACAATGCATCATGCCCATCATCATAATGCTTTCGGTTATTGTCAGCACAATGAAATCAAAATTCTCCATGACCTCTGTCATCACAATGCTCCATGACCCCTGTCATCACAATACTCAATGAACATTTTCAGCCCAATGCTCCATGACGCTTGTCATCACAATGATCCATGCCCTTGTCATCCCAATGCTCCATGACCCATGCATTCACAATGCTCCGTGACGCTTGTCATCACAGTGCTCCATGACACCTGTCATCACAATGCTCCATGCCTTTGTCAGCAAAATGCTACATGACCTTGTCATTACAATGCTCTATGCGCTTGTCATCACAATACTCCATTACCATTGTCATCACAATCCTCCTTGAACCTTGGGATCACAATGCTTCATGCTCTTGTCATCACAATGCTCCCTGCTCCTTGAAATCAAAATGTTCCATGACCTCTGTCATCGCAATGCTCCAAAAATTTGTGATCACAAGGTTCAATAACACTTGTCATCACAACGCTCCATGATGCCTGTCTTCACAATACTCCATGCCCTTATCATCACAATGCTCCATGACCTTTGTCATCACAGTTCTCAATACACTTGTCATCACAATGCTCCCTGACACTTGTCTTCAGAATGCTCCTTGAACCCTCTCACGAAAAGGCTCCATGACGTTTTTATCACAATGCCCCATGCCGTTTTCATTACAATGCTCCATGCCATCGTCTTCACAATGGGCCATTACATATGTCATCACAATGTTCCCTGACACCTATCTTCAGAGTACTGCTTGACATGGTCATCACAATGTTCCATGCCCTTGTCATCACAATGCGACATTCCAACGGTCATCACAGTACTCCATGAAACATATTAGACCAGTGATCCATGCCCTTTTCATCACAAAGCTCCATGCCCTTTTTATCACAATGCTCCATGAGCCCTGTCAACACAATGCTCCGTGACTACAGTCATCACAATGCTTCATGACCTTTGTCATTACAATGGTCCATGTCCTCATCATCAACAGTCTCTGTGACATTTTTAAACACAATGCTCCATGAACTTTTCATCACAATGCTCTTTGACTCTTGTCATCATAATGCTCTAAGACTTTCTCAGCACAATGCTCCATGACACGTCATCACAATGCACCATGCGATTGTCATCACCGTGATCCACCATCTTGTCATCACAATGCTCCATAAAACTTGTCATCACAATGCTCCATGCACTACTCATCAAAATGCTCTCTCACCACTGATATCACAGTGCTACATCACTATTTGTCACAATACTCCCTCACCCATATCATCACAATGTTCCATGACTCCTGTCATCACAATGCTACATGCACTTATCATCACAATGTTCGATGACCCCTGACATCACAATGTTCCATAACACCTGTCATCAAAATATTCCATGACACTTTTCATCAAATTGCTCCATGACCCTGTTATCAGAATGCTCCCTTCCCTTCTCATCACAAAGCACATCGTACCTGCCATCAAAATGCTCCATGACATTTGTCATCACAAAGATCCGTGACCCTTGGCATCACAATGCTCCATGTCATTGTCATCACAATGCTCCATGAACGCTCTCATCACATTGCTCCATGCCCTTGTCTTCACAAAGCTCCATGACACATGTCATCAGAATGCTCCATGGCCTTCTCATCACAATGCTCCATGAACTTGCCATCACAATGCTCGATTACGCAAGTCATAACAATGCTCCATGACCCCTGACATCACGATGTTCCAAGGCCTTGTCATCACAAAGCTCCATGACACTTCTCATCACAATGCTCCAAGAACCCTGTAATCACAATGCTCTATGCCTCTTTCCATCTCAGTGATCCATGAACCCTCTCATCACAGTGCACCATGGCCATCATCATAATGCTTCATGCTATTGTCATCAAAATGAAATCAAAATGCTCCATGACCTCTGTCATAACAATGCTCCAAACCCTTGTGATCATATTATTCCATTACACTTTTCATCACAATGCCCCATGACGCTCGTCATAACAATTATCAGTGGCCTTCTCAACACAATGCTCCATGACCTTTGTCATCAAAATGCTCAATACAGAGCACTTCCGGGTAAGATGGCGGAAGAGTAAGACGCGGAGATCACCTTCCTCCCCACGGATACACCAGAAATACAGCTACACATGGAACAATTCCTACAGAACACCTACTGAATGCTGGCAGAAGACACCAGACCTCCCAAAAGGCAAGAAACTCCCCACATACCTGGGTAGGGCAAAGCGGAGAGATTCCCGCACAGAGGATCGGTGCCGAGCGGCACTCACCAGCCCGAGAGGCTTGTCTGCTCGCCCGCCGGGGCACGCAGTGCTGGAAGCTGAGGCTCGGGCTTCGGTCAGAGCGCAGGGAGAGGACTGGGGCTGGTGGTGAGAACTCAGCGTGAAGGGGGCTAATGGGCCACAGCTAGCCGGGAGGGAGTCCGGGAAAACTCTAGAGCTGCCGAAGAGGCAAGAGACTTTTTCTTCCCTCTTGGTTTCCTGGTGCGCGAGGAGAGGGGATTAAGAGTGCTGCTTAAAGGGGCTCCACGGACGGGCACGAGTCGCGACTGAAAGCGCGGAGCCCAGTGACAGGCGTGGGACGCTGGGGCTGCTGCTGCCGCCGCCAAGAAGCCTGTGTGCGAGCGCAGGTCACTGCCCACACCGCCCTTCCGGGAGCCTGTGCAGCCCGCCACTGCCGGAGTCCCGGGATCCAGGGTCGGCTTCCCTGGGAGAACGCACGGCGCGCCTCGGGCTGGTGAAACGTCACGCCGAACTCTGCCGCTGCAGGCTCGCCCCGCACTCCGTGCCCCTCCCTCCCTCCTGGCCTGAGTGAGCCAGAGTCCCCGAAGAGGCTGCTCCTTTAACCCTGTCCTATCTGAGCGAAGAACAGACACCCTCCGGCGACCTACACGCAGAGGCGGGGCCAAATCCAAAGCTGAGACCTAGGAGCTGTGAGAACAAAGAAGAGAAAAGGAAACCTCTCCCAGCAGCCTCAGAAGCAGCGGATTAAAGCTCCACAATCAACTTGATGTACCCTGCATCTGTGGAATACATGAATAGACAACACATCATCCCAAATTGAGGAGCCAGGAGTCAGTGCTGTGCCTCTGAGGTGGGAGAGCCAACTTCAGAACCCTGGTCCACAAGAGACCTCCCAGCTCCACATAATATCAAACGGCGAAAATCTTCCAGAGATCTCCATCTCAACACCAGCACCCAGCTTCACTCAACGACCAGCAGGCTACAGTGCTGGACACCCTAAGCCAAACAACTAGCAAGACAGGAACACAACGCCACCCATTAGCAGAGAGGTGGCCTAAAATCATAAAAAGTCCACAGACACCCCAAAACACACCACCAGACGTGGACCTGCCCACCAGAAAGACAAGATCCAGCCTCATCCACCAGAACACAGGCACTAGTCCCCTCCACCAGGAAGCCTACACAACCCACTAAACCAACCTTAGCCACTGGGGACAGACACCAAAAACAACAGGAACTACGAACCTGCAGCCTGCAAAAAGGAGACCCCAAACACAGTAACATAAGCAAAATGAGAAGACAGAAAAACACACAGCAGGAGAAGGAGCAAGATAAAAACCCACCAGACCTAACAAATGAAGAGGTAATAGGCACTCTACCTGAAAAAGAATTCAGAATAATGATGGTAAAGATGATCCAAGATTCTATTTCCCAGATCCAAAATCTTGGAAATAGAATAGACAAAATGCAAGAAACAGTTAACAAGGACCTAGAAGAACTAAAGATGAATCAAGCATCGATTAAAAACACAATACATGAAATAAAAAATACTCTAGATGGGATCAATAGCAGAATAACTGAGGCAGAAAAATGGATCAGTGAGGTGGAAGATAAAATAGTGGAAATAACTGCTGCAGAGCAAAATAAAGAAAAAAGAATGAAAAGAACAGAGGACAGTCTCAGAGACCTCTGGGACAACATTAAACGCACCAACATTCGAATTATAGGGGTTCCAGAAGAAGAAGAGAAAAAGAAAGGGACTGAGAAAATATTTGAAGAGATTATAGTTGAAAACTTCCCTAATATGGGAAAGGAAATAGTTAATCAAGTCCAGGAGGCACAGAGAGTCCCATACAGAATAAATCCAAGGAGAAATACGCCAAGACACATATCAAACAAACTGTCAAAAATTAAACACAAAGAAATCATATTAAAAGCAGCAAGGCAAAAACAACAAATAACACACAAGGGAATCCCCATCAGGATAACAGCTGATCTCTCAGCAGAAACTCTACAAGCCAGAAGGGAGTGGCAGGACATACTTAAAGTGATGAAGGAGAAAAACCTGCAACCAAGATTACTCTACCCAGCAAGGATCTCATTCAGATTTGATGGAGAAATTAAAACGTTTACAGACAAGCAAAAGCTGAGAGAGTTCAGCACCACCAAACCAGCTTTACAACACATGCTAAAGGAACTTCTCTAGGCAAGAAACACAACAGAAGGAATATACCTACAATAATGAACCCAAAACAATTAAGAAAATGGGAATAGGAACATACATATCGATAAATACCTTAAATGTAAATGGACTAAATGCTCCCACCAAAAGACACAGAGTGGCTGAATGGATACAAAAACAAGACCCATCTATATGCTGTCTACAAGAGACCCACTTCAGACCTAGAGACACATACAGACTGAAAGTAAGGGGATGGAAAAAGATATTCCATGCAAATGGAAACCAAAAGAAAGCTGGAGTAGCAATTCTCATATCAGACAAAATAGACTTTAAAATAAGGACTACTAGAAGAGACAAAGAAGGACAATACATAATGATCAAGGGATCGATCCAAGAAGAAGATATAACAATTGTAAATATTTATGCACCCAACATAGGAGCACATCAATACATAAGGCAAATACTAACAGCCATAAAAGGAGAAATCGACAGTAACACACTCATAGTAGGGGACTTTAATACCCCACTTTCACCAATGGACAGATCATCCAAAATGAAAATAAATAAGGAAACACAAGCTTTAAATGATACATTAAACAAGATGGACTTAATTGATATTTATAGGACATTCCATCCAAAAACAACAGAATACACATTTTTCTCAAGTGCTCATGGAACATTCTCCAGGATAGATCATATCTTGGGTCACAAATCAAGCCTTGGTAAATTTAAGAAAATTGAAATTGTATCAAGTATCTTTTCCGACCACAATGCTATGAGACTAGATATCAATTACAGGAAAAGAGCTGTAAAAAATACAAATACATGGAGGCTAAACAATACACTACTTAATAACGAAGTGATCACTGAAGAAATCAAAGAGGAAATTAAAAAATACCTAGAAACAAATGACAATGGAGACACGACGACCCAAAACCTATGGGACGCAGCAAAAGCAGTGCTAAGAGGGAAGTTTATAGCAATACAATCCCACCTTAAGAAACAGGAAACATCTCGAATAAACAACCTAACCTTGCACCTAAAGCAATTAGAGAAAGAAGAACAAAAACATCCCAAAGTTAGCAGAAGGAAAGAAATCATAAAAATCAGATCAGAAATAAATGAAAAAGAAATGAAGGAAACGATAGCAAAGATCAATAAAACTAAAAGCTGGTTCTTTGAGAAGATAAACAAAATTGATAAACCATTAGCCAGACTCATCAAGAAAAAAAGGGAGAAGACTCAAATCAATAGAATTAGAAATGAAAAAGGAGAAGTAACAACTGACACTGCAGAAATACAAAAGATCATGAGAGATTACTATAAGCAACTCTATGCCAATAAAATGGACAACCTGGAAGAAATGGACAAATTCTTAGAAATGCACAACCTGCCAAGACTGAACCAGGAAGAAATAGAAAATATGAACAGACCAATCACAAGCACTGAAATTGAAACTGTGATAAAAAATCTTCCAACAAACAAAAGCCCAGGACCAGATGGCTTCACAGGCGAATTCTATCAAACATTTAGAGAAGAGCTAACACCTATCCTTCTGAAACTCTTCCAAAATATAGCAGAGGGAGGAACACTCCCAAACTCATTCTACGAGGCCACCATCACCTTGATACCAAAACCAGGCAAGGATGTCACAAAGAAAGAAAACTACAGGCCAATATCACTGATGAACATAGATGCAAAAATCCTCAACAAAATACTAGCAAACAGAATCCAACAGCACATTAAAAGGATCATACACCATGATCAAGTGGGGTTTATTCCAGGAATGCAAGGATTCTTCAATATACGCAAATCAATCAACGTGATACACCATATTAACAAACTGAAGGAGAAAAACCATATGATCATCTCAATAGATGCAGAGAAAGCTTTCAACAAAATTCAACACCCATTTATGATAAAAACCCTGCAGAAAGTAGGCATAGAGGGAACTTTCCTCAACATAATAAAGGCCATATATGACAAACCCACAGCCAGCATCGTCCTCAATGGTGAAATACTGAAACCATTTCCACTAAGATCAGGAACTAGACAAGGTTGCCCACTTTCACCACTCTTATTCAACCTAGTTTTGGAAGTTTTAGCCACAGCAATCAGAGAAGAAAAGGAAATAAAAGGAATCCAAACTGGAAAAGAAGAAGTAAAGCTGTCACTGTTTGCAGATGACATGATACTATACATAGAGAATCCTAAAGATGCTACCAGAAAACTACTAGAGTTAATCAATGAATTTGGTAAAGTTACAGGATACAAAATTAATGCACAGAAATCTCTGGCATTCCTATATACTGATGATGAAAAATCTGAAAGTGAAATCAAGGAAACACTCCCATTTACCATTGCAACAAAAAGAATAAAATATCTAGGAATAAACCTACCTAAGGAGACAAAAGACCTGTATGCAGAAAATTATAAGACACTGATGAAAGAAATTAAAGATGATACAAATAGATGGAGAGATGTACCATGTTCTTGGATTGGAAGAATCAACATTGTGAAAATGACTCTACTACCCAAAGCAATCTACAGGTTCAATGCAATCCCTATCAAACTACCACTGGCATTTTTCACAGAACTAGAACAAAAAATTTCACAATTTGTATGGAAACACAAAAGTCCCCGAATAGCCAAAGCAATCTTGAGAACGAAAAATGGAGCTGGAGGAATCAGGCTCCCTGACTTCAGACTATACTACAAAGCTACAGTAATCAAGACAGTATGGTACTGGCACAAAAACAGAAAGATAGATCAATGGAACAGGATAGAAAGCCCAGAGTTAAACCCACGGACATATGGTCACCGTATCTTTGATAAAGGAGGCAGGAATGTACAGTGGAGAAAGGACAGTCTCTTCAATAATTGGTGCTGGGAAAACTGGATAGGGACATGTAAAAGTATGAGATTAGATCATTCCCTAACACCATACACAAAAATAAGCTCAAAATGGATTAAAGACCTAAAGGTAAGGCCAGACACTATCAAACTCTTAGAGGAAAATATAGGAAGAACACTCTATGACATAAATCACAGCAAGATCCTTTTTGACCCACCTCCTAGAGAAATGGAAATAAAGACAAAAATAAACACATGGGACCTAATGAAACTTCAAAGCTTTTGCACAGCAAAGGAAACCATAAACAAGACCAAAAGACAACCCTCAGAATGGGAGAAAATATTTGCCAATGAAGCAACTGACAAAGGATTAATCTCCAAAATTTATAAGCAGCTCATGCAGCTCAATAACAAAAAAACAAACAACCCAATCCAAAAATGGGCAGAAGACCTAAATAGACATTTCTCCACAGAAGATATACAGACTGCCAACAAACACATGAAAGGATGCTCAACATCTTTACTCATTAGAGAAATGCAAATCAAAACTACAATGAGATATCATCTCACACCAGTCAGAATGGCCATCATCAAAAAATCTAGAAACAATAAATGCTGGAAAGGGTGTGGAAAAAAGGGAACACTCTTGCACTGCTGGTGGGAATGTGAATTGGTACAGCCGCTATGGAGAACGGTATGGAGGTTCCTTAAAAAACTACAAATAGAACTACCATATGACCCAGCAATCCCACTACTGGGCATATACCCTGAGAAAACCATAATTCAAAAAGAGACATGTACCAAAATGTTCATAGCAGCCCTATTTACAATAGCCCGGAGATGGAAACAACCTAAGTGCCCATCATCGGATGAATGGATAAAGAAGATGTGGCACATATATACAATGGAATATTACTCAGCCATAAAAAGAAATGAAATTGAGCTATTTGTAATGAGGTGGATAGACCTAGAGTCTGTCATACAGAGTGAAGTAAGTCAGAAAGAGAAAGACAAATACTGTATGCTAACACATATATATGGAATTTAAGAAAAAAAAATATCATGAAGAACATAGGGGTAAGACAGGAATAAAGACACAGACCTACTAGAGAATGGACTTGAGGATATGGGGAGGGGGAAGGGTAAGCTGTGACAAAGTGAAAGAGCGGCATGGACATATATACACTACCAAACGTGAGGTAAATAGCTAGTGGGAAGCAGCCACATAGCACAGGGAGATCAGCTTGGTACTTTGTGACCGCCTGTAGGGGTGGGATAGGGAGGGTGGGAGGGAGACGCAAAAGGGAGGGGATATGGAAACATATGTATAAGTATAACTGATTAAATTTGTTATAAAGCAAAAAAAAAAACAAAAAAAAAACAAAAAAAATGCTCAATACACTTTTCATCATAATGCTCCCTGACACTTGTTGTCTGTATGCTCCTTGAACCCTGTCATGACAAAGCTCTATGCCTTTTTCATCACAATGATCCATGCCCTTTTCATCAAAATGCTCCAAGACCCATGTAATCTAAATGCTCCATGCCATTGTCATCACAAAGCTCAATGACGCATGCAATCAGAATGCTCCTTGTTGTTCTCCTCACAATGCTCCATGACCTTGTCATCACAATGTTCCAAGACCCCTGTAATCACAATGCTCCATGCCGTTGTCATCAAAAAACTCCATGACGCATGTCATCAGAATGCTCCATGGCCTTCTCATCACAATGCTCCATGCCCTAGTCATCACAATGCTCCAAGATCCCTGTAGTCACAATGCTCCATGCCCCTTTTCATCAGAATTCTCCATGAGACTTGTCATCACAAGTCTCCATGGTATTCTCATCACAATGCTCCAGGACCTTGTCATCACCATGCTCCATTCCCTTGTCATCACAATGCTCCATGACCACTGTCATCACAATAATCCATGAACATTTTCCGCACAATGCTCCACGATGTACTCATCACAATGCTCCTTGGCCAATATCATCACAATGCTCAATGACCCCTGTCATCACAACTCTCCATGAACATTTTCAGCCCAGTGCTCCATGACCCTTGTCATCTCAATGATCCATGCTCTTGTCATCCCAATGCTCCATGACCCCTGTATTCACAGTGATCCATGACATGTCATCACAATGCTCCATGCCTTTGTCAGCAAAATGCTACATGACCTTGTCATTACAATGCTCTATGCGCTTGTCATCACAATACTCCATTTTCATTGTCATCACAATCCTCCATGAACCTTGGGATCACATTGCTTCATGCCCTTGTCATCAAAATGCTCCATTACCACAGTCATAACAATGGTCCATGACCCCTGCCATCACGAAGTTCCATGGCCTTGTCATCACAAAGCTCCATGACCCTTCTCATCACAATGCTCCAAGAACCCTGTAATCACAATGCTCTATGCTCCTTTCCATCTCAATGTTCCCTGAACCCTGTCATGACAGTGCACCATGCCCATCATCATACTGCTTCATGCTATTGTCATCACAATGAAATCAAAACGCTCCATGACCTCTGTCATAACAATGCTCCAAACCCTTGTGATCACAATATTCCATTACACTTGTCATCACAATGCCCCATGATGCTCGTCATCACAATTATCAATGGTCTCCTCATCACAATGCTCCATGACATTTGTCATCACAATGCTCAATACACTGGTCATCAAAATGCTCCCTGACACTTGTTGTCTGTGTGCTCCTTGAACCCTGTCATGACAAGGCTCCATGCCTTTTTCGTCACAATGATCCATGCCCTTTTCATCACAATGCTCCAAGACCCATGTAATCTCAAATCTCCTTGCCCTTGTCATCACGAAGCTCAATGACGCATGCCATCAGAATGCTCCTTGGTCTTCTCCTCACAATGCTCCATGCCCTTGTCATCACAATGATCCAAGAGCCCTGTAATCACAATGCTCCATGCCCCTTTTCATCAGTATGCTCCATGAGACTTGTCATCACAAGGCTCCATGGTTTTGTCATCACAATGATCCAGGACCTTGTCATCACAATGCTTCACGACCTTGTCATGAAAATTTTCAATGGCCCTTGTCATCATAATGCTCCAAGCCCTAATCATCACAATGCTCCATTATATTTGTCATAACAATCCTCCATTACATTTGGCATCACAATGCTCCATGCCATTGTCATCACAATGGACCAGGACATAGGTCATCACAATGCTCCCTGAAACCTGTCTTCACAATACTCCATGACCTTCTCATCACAATGCTCCATGCCCTTGGCATCACAAAGCTCCGTGACTCCAGTCATCACAATGCTTCATGACCTGTGTCATCACAATGCTCCATGCCCTTGTCATTACAATCCTGCATGACTCATGCATCATAGTGTTCCGTACCCTTGTCATCACAATGCTCTATGCCCACTCTCATCACAATAATCCATGAAACATTTTAGACCAAAGTTTCATGCCCTTCTCATTACAATGCTCCATTAACACTGTCATAACAATGTACCATGCCCATTATCATAATTCTTCAGGCTATTGTCATCCAATGGAATCAAAATTCTCCATGACCTCTGTCATCATAATGCTCCAAACCCTTGTGATCACAATGTTCCATAACACTTATCACCACAACAAACCATGACGCTCATCATCACAATTATCCATGGTCTTCTCATCACAATGCTGCATGACCTTTGTCATCACAATGCTCAATACACATGTCATCACAATGCTCCCTGACACTTGTCTTCAGTATGCTCCTTGAACCCTGTCATGACAAGGCTCCATGCCTTTTTCATCACAATGATCCATGCACTTTTCATCACAATGCTCCAAGACCCCTGTAATCACAATGCTCCATGCCCTTGTCATCACAAAGCTCCATGACGCATGTCATCAGAATACTCATGGCAGTCTCATGACAATGCTCAATGCCCTTGTCATCACAATGCTCCAAGAACACTGTAATCACAATGCTCCATGCCCCTTTTCATCAGAATGCTCCATGAAACTTGTCATCACAAGCCTCCATGGACTACTCATCACAGTGCTACAGGATATTGTCATCACCATGCTCCATTCCCTTGTCATCACAATGCTCCATGACCCTTTTCATCACAATACTCCATGAATATTATCAGCAGAATGCTCCATGACATTCTCATAACACTGCTCCATGACCAATATCATCACAATGCACCATGACAACTGTCATCCCCACACTCCATGACACCTGACAACACAATTATGTGGGACTCTTGTCATCACTATGCTTCAATCCCTAGTCATCACAAAGCTCCATGACCCCTGTCATCACAATGCTCCATGAAACCAGTCATCACAGTGCTTCATAACGTTTGTCATCACAATGCTCCATGCCCACGTCATCACAAGGCTCTGTGACCTTTATAACCACAATGCTCAATGAAGTTTTCATCACAATGCACCGTGACCTTTGTCATCACAATGCTCCATGACACATGTCATCAGAAAGGTCCATGGCCTTCTCATCACAATGCTCCATGCCCTTGCCATCAAAATGCTCCATTACCCCTGTCATAACAATGCTCCATGATCCCTGCCATCACGATGTTCCATGGCAATGTCATCACTAGGCTCCATGATCCTTCTCATCACAATGCTCCAAGAACCCTCTAATCACAATGCTACATGCCCCTTTTCATCTCAATGATTCATGAAACATGTCATCACAATGCACCATGCCCATCATCATAATGCTTCATGCTGTTGTCATCACAATGAAATCAAAATGCTCCATGACCTCTGTCATAACAATGCTCCAAGCCCTTGTGATCACAATATTCCATAACACTTGTCATCACATGCCCCATAACGCTCGTCATCACAATTATCTATGGTCTTCTCATCACAATGCTCCATGACCTTTGTCATCACAGTGCTCAATACACTTGTCATCAAAATGCTCCCTGATATTTTTTGTCTGTACTCTCCTTGAACACTGTCATGACAAGGTTCCATGCCCTTTTAATGACAATGTTCCAAGACCCCTGTAATCACAATGGTCCATGACCCTTTTCATCAGTATGCTCCAAGAGATTTGTTATCACAAGGCTCCATGGATTTCTCATCACAATGCCCCAGGACCTTGTCATCAGAATTCTTCACGACCTTGTCATGAAAATTCTCAATGGCCCTTGTCATCATAATGCTCCAAGCCCTAGTCATCACAATGCTCCATTATATTTGTCATCACAATCCTCCATTTCATTTGGCATCACAAAGCTCCATGTCATTATCATCGCAATGGACCATGACATATTTCATCACAATGCTCCCTGACACCTGTCTTCACAATACTCCATGACATTCTCATCACAATGCTCTATGCCCTTGTCATCACAATGCTCCATGACCCCTGTCATCACAATGCTCCGTGACCCAAGTCATCACAATGATTCATGACCTTTGGCATCACAATGTTCCATGCCCTTGTCATTACAATCCTGCATGACTCATGCCTCATATTGTTGCGTACCTTTTTCATCACAATGCTCTATGCCCACTCTCATCACAATAATCCATGAAACATTTTAGACCAATGTTCCATGCCCTTCTCATCACAATGCTCCATTACCTCTGTCATAACAATGCACCATGAGCCCTGCCATCACAATGTTCCACGTCCTAATCATCACAAGTTTCCATGACACTTCTTATCACAATGCTGAAGACCCCTGTAATCACAATGTTCCATGCCCTTGTCATCACAAAGCTCCATGACGCATGTCATCAGAATGTTCCATGGCCTTCTCATCACAATGCTCCATGCCCTTGTCATCACAATGCTCCGAGACCCTTTTAAACACAATGCTCCATGCCCTTTTTCATCTCAATGCTCCATGAACCCTGTCATCACAATGCACCATGCCCATCATCATAATGCTTCAGGCTATTGTCATCACAATGAAATCAATATTCTCCATGACCTCTGTCATCATAATGCTCGAAAACCTTGTGATCACAATGTTCCATAACACTTATCATCACAACACCCCATGAGGCTCATCATCACAATTAACCATGGTCTTCTTATCACAATGCTCCATGATCATAGTCATCACAATGCTCAATAAACTTTTCATCACAATGCTCCCTGACACTTGTCATCAGTATGCTCCTTGAACCCTGTCATGACAAGGCTCCATGCCTTTTTCATAACAATGATCCATGCCGTTTTCATCACAATGCTCCAAGATCCCTGTAATCACAATGCTCCATGCCCTTGTCATCACAAAGCTCCAGGACGCATGTCATCAGAATGCTCCATGGCCTTCTCATCACAATGATCCATGCCCTAGTCATCACAATGGTCCAAGACCCCTGTAATCACAATGCACCTTGCGCCTTTTCATCAGAATGCTCCATGAGATTTGTCATCACAAGTCTCCATGGTCTTATCATCACAATGCTCCAGGACATTGTCATCACCATGATCCATTCCCTTGTCATCACAAAGCTCCATGACCCGTGGCATCACAACAGTCCATGAATATTTTCAGCCCAGTGCTCCATGACACTTGTCATCACAATGATCCATGCCCTTTTCATCCCAATGCTCCATGACCCCTGTATTCACAATGCTCCATGACGCATGTCATCACAGTGCTCCATGACACATGTCATCACAATGTTCCATGCCTTTGTCAGCAAACTGCTACATGATCTTGTCATTAAAACGCTCTATGCACTTGTCATCACAATACTCCATTTCCATTGTCATCACAATCCTCCATTAACCGTGGGATCACATTGCTTCATGCCCTTGTCATCACAATTCTCCATGCTCCTTGAAATCAAAATGATCCATGACCTCTGTCATCACAATGCTCCAAAACCTTGTGATCACAATGTTCTGTAACACATGTCACCACAACGCTCCATTTTGCCTTTCATCACAATATTCCATGCCCTTTTCATCACAATGCTCCATGACTTTTGTCATCACAATGCTCAATACACTTGTCATCAAAATGGTCCCTGACACTTGTCATCAGAATGCTCCTTGAACCCTGTCACAAAAAGACTCCATGCCTTTTTCATCACAATGCCCCATGCCGTTTTCATCACAATGCTCCATGCCATTGTCATCAAAATACTCCACAAGCTTGTCATCAAAATGCTCCATGCCATTGTCATCACAATGATCCATGACACCTGTCATCACAATGCTCCGTGAGTCCAGTCATCACAATGCTTCATAAGGTTTGTCATCAAAACGGTCCATACCCGCGTCATCACAAGGCTCTGTGACCTTCGTAACCAAAATGCTCCATGAACTTTTCATCACAATGCTCCGTGACCCTTGTCATCACAATTCTCCATGCACGTGTCAGCACGATGCTCCCTGACCCTTGTCATCACAATGCTCCAAGCCATTGTCATCACAATGCTCCATTACCTTTGTCATCAGAATCCTCCATGACAGTTGGCATCACATTGTTCCATGCCATTGTCATCACAATGGAACATTACATATGTCATCACAATGCTCCCTGACACCTGTCATCACAATACTGCATGACCTTGTCATCACAATGCTCCATGCTCTTGTCATCACAATGCGCCATTCCAACTGTCATCGCAATAATCCATGAAACTTATTAGACCAATGTTCCATGCACTTGTCATCACAAAGCTCCATGCCCTTGTTATCACAATATTCCAAGAACCCTGTAATCAGAATGCTCCTTGCCCCTTTTCATCAGTATGCTCCATGAGATTGTCATCACAAGGCTCCATGGTTTTCTCATCACAATGCTCCAGGACCTTGTCATCACAATGCTTCACGACCTTGTCATGAAAATTCCCAACTGCCCTTGTCATCATAATGCTCCAAGCAATAGTCATCACAATGCTCCATTATATTTGTCATCACAATCCTCCTTTACGGTTGGCATCACAATGCTCCCTGCCATTGTCATCGCAATGGACCATGACATATGTCATCAAAATGATCTTGGACAATCTCTTCACAATACTCCATGCCATTGTCCTCACAATGCTCCATGCCCTTGTCATCACAATGCACCATCTCCACTGTCATCACAATAATCTATGAAACTTGTCATCACAATGCTGCATGTCCCTGTCATCACAATGCTCCATGCCCTTGTCATCACAGCGCTCCATGACACCTGTCATCACAATGCTCCGTGAGTCCAGTCATCACAATGCACCGTGACTCCAGTCATCACAATGCTTCATAAAGTTTGTCATCACAACGGTCCATGCCTGCGTCATCACAAGGCTCTTTGACCTTTGTAACCAAAATGCTCCATGAAATTTTCATCACAATGCTCCGTGACCGTTGTCATCACAATGCTCCATGCCTTTGTCAGAACAATGTTCCATGACCCTTGTCATCACAATGTGCCACGCGCTTTTCATCACAATGATCCACAACCTTGTCATCACTATGCTCCATAAAACTTGTAATCACAATGCTCCATGCACTTCTAATCCAAATGCTCTCTCACCTGAGATATCACAATGTTCCATCATTAGTCATCACAATCCTCCCTCAACCCTGTAGTCACAGTGTTCCATGACCCTTGACATCACAATATTCCATAACCACTGTCATCAAAATGCTCCATGACACATTTTATCCAAAAGCTCCATGACCCATGGCATCACTATGTTCTGTAACCCCTGTCATCAACATGTTCCTTTACATTTTTCATTAAATTGCTGCATGACCCTGTCATCAAAATGCTCCCTCTCCTTCTCATCGCAATGCACCACACGCTTGTCATCAAAATGTTCCATGACCGTTCTCATCACAAAGCTCCATGACACTTGGCATCACAGTGCTCCATGTCACTGTCATCACAATGCTCCATGAACCCTCTCATCCCATTGCTCCATGTCCTTGTCATCACAAAGCTCCATGACAGTTGTCATCACAATGCTCGATGCCCTTCTAATCAAAATGTCCCATGCCTTTTTCATCACAATCCTCCATGACCCATGTATCAAAGGGAACCATGCCCTTGTCATCAGAATGCTCCATGCCCACTCTCATCACAATAATCCATGAAACATTTCAGGCCAATGCTAAATGCCCTTCTCATCACAATCCTCCATTACATCTGTCATAACAATGCTCCATGATCCCTGCCATCACAGTGTTCCACGGCCTTGTCATCACAAGGCTCCATGACCCTTGTCATCCCAATGTTCCCAGACCCCTGTAATCACAATGTTCCATGCCCATTTCATCACAAAGCTCCATGACGCATGTCATCAGAATGCTCCATGGCCTTCTCATCACAATGCACCATGCCCTAGTCATCACAATGCTCCAAGACCCCTGTAAACGCAATGCTCCATGCCCCTTTTCATCAGAATGCTCCGTGAGACTTGTCATCACAAGTCTCCATGATCATCTCATCACAATGCTCCAGGACCTTGTCATCACCATTCTCCATTCCCTTGGCATCACAATGCTCCATGACACCTGTCATCACAATAAACCATTAACATATTCAGCCCAACGCTCCACGACCTACACATCACAATGCTCCATGGCCAATATCATCACAATGCTCCATGACCACTGTCATCACAACACACCATGACTCCTGACAATACAATGATCCGGGACTCTTGTCATCACAATGCTCCATTCCCTACTCATCACTATGCTCCATGACCCCTGTCATCACAACACTCCATGAACATTTTCAGCCCAATGCGCCATGACCCTTGTCATCACAATGATCCATGCCCTTGTCATCCCAATGCTCCATGACGCCTGTATTCACAATGCTCCATGACGCTTGTCATCACAGTGCTCCATGACACCTGTCATCACAATGCTCCATGCCTTTGTCAGCAAAATGCTACATGACCTTGTCATTACAATGCTCTATGTGCTTGTCATCACAATACTCCATTTCCATTGTCATCACAATCCTCCATGAACCTTGGGATCACATTGATTCATGCCCTTGTCATCACAATGCTCCATGCTCATTGAAATCAAAATGATCCATGACCTCTGTCATCACAATGCTCCAAACATTGTGATCACAATGTTCCATAACACTTGTCATCACAACGCTCCATGAAGCCTGTCATCACAATACTCCATGCTCTTTTCATAACTATGCTACATGACCTTTGTCATCACAATTCTCAATATACATGTCATCACAATGCTCCCTGACACTTATCATCAGGATGCTCCTTGAACCCTGTCACGAAAAGGCTCCATGCCTTTTTCATCACAGTGCCCCATGCCGTTTTCATCACAATGCTCCATGCCATTGTCATCAAAATACTCCACAAGCTTGTCATCAGAATGCTCCATGACCCTTGTCATCACAATTCTCCATGCACTTGTCAGCACAATGCTCCCTGACCCATGTCATCACAATGCTCCAAGCCATTGTCATCACAATATTCCATTACATTTGTTATCACAATCCTCCATGACACTTGGCATCACAATGTCCCATGCCATTGTCATCACAATGGGCCATTACATATGTCATCACAATGCTCCCTGACACCTCTCTTCACAATACTGCATGACCTGGTCATCATAATGCTCCATGCCCTTGTCATCACAATGCGCCATTCCAACTGTCATCACAACAATCCATGAAATTTATTAGACTAATGTTCCATGCCCTTGTCATCACAATGCTCTATGCCCTTGTTATCACAATGCTCCCTGACCCCTGTCATCACAATGCTCCGTGACTCCAGTCATCACAATGATTCATGACCTTTGTCATCACAATGGTCCATGCCCTCGTCATCAACAGTCCCTGTGACCATTTTAACCACAATGCTCCATAAACTTTTCATCACAATTCTCTTTGACTCTTGTCATCACAATGCTCTATGCATTTCTCAGCATAATGCTCCATGACCCATGTCATCACAATGCTCCATGTGCTTGTCAGCACAATGCTCCATGACACATGTCATCACAATGCACCATGCGCTTGTCATCACAGTGCTCTACAATATTGTCATCACAATGGTCCATGCACTTCTCATCAAAATGCTCTCTCACCACTGATATCACAGTGCTACATCACTATTTGTCACAATACTCCCTCACCCCTGGCATCACAATTTCCCATGACTCCTGTCATTACATTGCTACATGCACTTATCATCACAATGTTCGATGAACCCTGACATCACAATGTTCCATAACCCCTGTCATCAAAATGTTCCATGACACTTTTCATAAAATTGCTCCATGAACCTGTCATCACAATTCTCCGTGACATTCTCATCAAAATGCACAACGCCCTTGCCATCAAAATGCTCCATGACCTTTGTCATCACAATGATCCATGACCCTTTGCATCACAATGCTCCATATAATTGTCATCACAATGCTCCATGAACGCTCTCATCACATTGCTCCATGCCCTTGTCTTCACAAAGCTCCATGACACATGTCATCAAAATGCTCCATGGCCTTCTCATCACAATGGTCCATGCCCTTGCCATCACAATGCACCATTACCTCTGTCATAACAATGCTCCATGACCCCTGCCCTCACGATGTTCCATGGCCTTGTCATCACAAGGCTCCATGACCATTCTCATCACAACAATCCACGAACCCTGTAATCACAATGCTCCATGCCCCTTTTCATCTCAATGATCCATGAACCCTGTCATCACAAGGCACCATGACCATCATCATAATGCTTCATGCTATTGTCATCACAATGAAATCAAAATGCTCCATGACCTCTGTCATAACAATGCTCCAAACCCTTGTGATCACCATATTCCATATCACTTGTCATCACAATGCCCCTTGACTCTCGTCATCACAATTATCCATGGTCTTCTCATCACAATGCTCCATGAGCTTTGTCATCACAATGCTCAATACACTTGTCATCAGAATGCTCCCTGACACTTGTTGTCTGTATGCTCCATGAACCCTGTCATGACAAGGCTCCATGCCTTTTTCATCACAATGATCCATGCCATTTTCATCACAATGCTCCAAGACCCATGTAATCACATTGCTCCTTGCCCTTGTCATCACAAAGCTCAATGACGCATGCCATCAGAATGCTCCTTGGTCTTCTCCTCACAATGTTCCATGCCCTTGTCATCACAATGTTCCATGACCCCTGTAATCACAATGGTCCATGCCCCTTTTCATCAGTATGCTCCATGAGACTTGTCATCACAAGGCTCCATAGATTTGTCATCACAATGCACCATTCCCTTGTCATCAAAATGCTCCATGACTTGTCATCACAAAGCTCCATGACACTTGGCATCACAATGCTCCATGTCATTGTCATCACAATGCTCCAAGAACACTCTAATCACATTGCTCCATGCCCTTGTCATCACAAAGCTCCATGACACTTGTCATCACAATGCTCGATGCCCTTCTCATCACAATGCTCCATGCCCTAGTCATTAAAATCCTGCATGACACATGTATCACAGTGTTCCGTGCCCTAGTCATCACAATGCTCCATGCCCACTCTCATCACAATAATCCATGAAACATTTCAGACCAATATTCCATGCCCTTCTCATCACAATACTCCATTACACCTGTCAAAACAATGCTCCATGCCCCCTGCAATCACAGTGTTCCACGGCCTTGTCATCACAAGGCTCCATGTCCCCTTTCATCACAATACTCCATGAATATTTTCAGCCCAATGATCCATTACACTTGTCATCACAATGATCCATGACCCCTGTCATCACAGTGCTCCCTGACTCCAGTCATCACAATGCTTCATAACATTTGTCATCACAATTTTCCATGCCCGCCTCATCACAAGGCTCTGTGACCTTTGAAACCACAATGCTCCATAACATTTTCAACACAATGCTCCGTGATCCTTGTCATCACAGTTCTCCATGCCTTTGTCAGAAAAATGCTCCATGACCCTTGACATCACAATGTGCCACACGCTTTTCACCACAACGGTCCACAAATTTGTCATAGAAATGCTCCATATACCTTGTAATCACAATGCTCCATGCACTTCTCATCACAGTGCTCCGTGACCCCAGTCATAACAATGCTCCATGACCCCTGTCATCACAATGTTCCACGGCCTAGTCATCACAAGGCTCCATGACACATGTCATCAGAATGTTCCATGGCATTCTCATCAAAATGCTGCATGCCCTTGTCATTACAGTGCTACAAGACACCTGTAATCACAATGCTCCATGCCCCTTTTCATCTCAATGCTCCATGAACACTGTCATCACAATGCATCATACCCTTCATCACAATTCTTCCGGCTATTGTCAGCACAATGGACTCAAAATTCTCCATGACCTCTGTCATCACAATGCTCCAAGACCCCTGTCATCACAATACTCCATGAACATTTTCAGCCCAATGCTCCATGACCCTTCTCATCACAATGATCCATGCCCTTGTCATCCCAATGCTCCATGACACCTGTATTCACAATGCTCCGTGACGATTGTCATCACAGTGCTCCATGACACCTGTCATCACAGTGCTCCATGCCTTTGTCATCCCAATGCTCCATGAACCATGCATTCACAGTGCTCCGTGACGCTTGTCATCACAGTGCTGCATGACACCTGTCATTAGAATGCTCCATGCCTTTCTCATCACAGTACTCCATGACCCCTGTCATCACAATGCTCCGTGACTCCAGTCACCACAGTGCTTCATAGCATTTGTCATCACAATTGTCCATGCCCGCGTCATCACAAGGCTCTGTGACCTTGGTAGACACAATGCTGCATGAACTACTCATCACAATGCTCCGTGATCCTTGTCACCACAATGTTCCATGCCTTTGCAGGAAAATGCTCTATGACACTTGTCATCACAATGGGCCACGCATGTTTCATCACAACGGTCCACAAATTTGTCATAGCAATGCTCCATAAACCTTGTAATCACAATGCTCCATGCCCTTCTCATCACAATGTTCCATTACACCTGTCATAACAATGCTCCATGACCCCTGTCATCACAATGTTCCACGGCCTTGTGATCACAAGGCTCCATGACACTTGTCATCACAATGCTCCAAGACCCCTGTAATCAAAATGCTCCATGCCCTTGTCATCACAAAGCTCCATGACACATGTCATCAGAATGTTCGATGGCCTTCTCATCAAAATGTTCCATGCCCTTGTCATCCCAATGCTCCATGACACCTGTATTCACAATTATCCGTGACGCTTGTCATCACAGTGCTCCATGACACCTGTCATCACAATGTTCCATGACTTTGTCAGCAAAATGCTACATGACCTTGTCATTAAAATGCTCTATGCGCTTGTCATCACAATACTCCATTACCATTGTCATCACAATCCTCCATGAACCTTGGGATCACACTGCTTCATGCCCTTGTTATCACAATGCTCCATGCTCCTTGAAATCAAAATAATCCATGACCTCTGTCATCACAATGCTCCAAACCCTTGTGATCACAATGTTCCATAACACTTGTCATCACAACGCTCCATGATGCCTGTCATCACAATAATCCATGCACTTTTCATCACAATGCTCCATGACCTTTGTCATCACGATTCTCAATACACTTGTCATCACAATGCTCCCTGACACTTGTCGTCAGAATGCTCCTTGAACCCTGTCACGAAAAGGCTCCATGCCTTTTTCAACACAATGCCCCATGCCGTTTTCATCAAAATGATCCACGTTACTGTCAACAAAATACTCCACAAGCTTGTCATGAGAATGCTCCATGACCCTTGTCATCACAATTCTCCATGCACTTGTCAGCACAATGCTCCCTGACCCTTGTCATCTCAATGCACCAAGCCATTGTCATCACAATGCACCATTACTTTTGTCATCAGAATCCTCCATGGCCCTTGGCATCACAGTGCTCCATGCCATTGTCATCACAATGGGCTATTACATATGTCAACACAATGCTCCCTGACACCAGTCTTCACAATACTGCATGACCTGGTCATCAAAATGCTCCATGCCCTTTTCACCACAATGCACCATTCCAACAGTCATCGCAATAATCCATGAAATTTATTAGACCAATGCTCCATGCCCTTGTCATCACAATGCTGCATGAACTTTTCATCACAATGCTCTTTGATCCTTGTCATCACAATTCTCTATGCCTTTCTCAGCACAATGCTCCATGACCCTTGGCATCCCAATGCTCCATGTGCCTGTCAGCACGATGCTCCATGACACATGTCATCACAATGCACCATGCGCTTGTCATCACAGTGCTCCACAATCTTGTCATCACAGTGCTCCATAAACCTTGTCATCACAATGCTCCATGCACTTCTCATCAAAATGCTCTCTCACCACAGATATCACAATTTTACATCACTATTCGTCCCAATACTCCCTCACCCCTGTCATCACAATGTTCCATGACTCCTGTCATCACAGTGCTACATGCACTTATCATCACAATGTTCGATGACCCCTGACATCACAATGCTCCATAACCCCTGTCATCAAAATGCTCCATGACACTTTTCATCAAAATGCTCCATGACCCCTGACATCACAATGTTGCATAACACCTGTCATCAAAATGTTCCATGACCCTTTTCATCAAATTGCTCCATGACCCTGTCATCACAATGCTCCCTGCCCTTCTCATCACAGTGCACAACGCACATGTCATCAAAATGCTCCATGACCTATGTCATCACAAAGATCCATGACCCATGGCATCACAATGCTCCATGTCATTGTCATCACAGTGCTCCATGAACACTCTCATCACATTGCTCCATGACCTTGTCATCACAAAGCTCCATGACTCATGTAATCAGAATGCTCCATGGCCTTCTCATCACAATGCTCCATGTGCTTGCCATCAAAATGCTCCATTACACCTCTCATAAGAATGCTCCATGATCCCTGCCATCACGATGTTCCGTGGCCTTGTCATCACAAGGCTCCATGACCCTTCTCATCACAATGCTCCAAGACCCCTTTAATCACAATGCTCCATGCCCCTTTTCATCTCAATGCTCCATGAACCCTCTCATCACAGTGCACCATGCCAATTATCATAATGCTTCATGCTATTGTCATCACAATGAAATCAAAATGCTCCATGACATCTGTCATAACAATGCTCCAAACCCTTGTGATCACAATATTCAATAACACTTGTCATCACAGTGCCCCGTGACGCCTGTCATCAGAATTATCCATGGTCTTCTCATCACAAAGCTCCATGACCTTTGTCATCACAATGCTCAATACACTTGTCGTCACAATGCTCCCTGACACTTGTTGTCTGTATGCTCCTTTAACCCTGTCATGACAAGGCTCCATGCCTTTTTCATCGCAATGATCCATGCCCTTTTCCTCACAATGCTCCAAGAACCCTTTAAACACTATGCTCCATGCCCCTGTCATCACAAAGCTCAATGAAACATGTCTTCAGAATGCTCCTTGGACTTCTTCTCACAATGCTCAATGCCCATGTCATCACAATGTTCCACGACCCCTGTAATCACAATGCTCCATGGCCCTCTTCATCAGTATGCTCCCTGAGATTTGTCATCACAAGTCTCTATGCATTTCTCATCACAATGCTCCAGGACCTTGTCATCACAATGCTTCACGACATTGTTCTGAAAATTCTCAATGGCCCTTGTCATCATAATGCTCCAAGCCCTAGTCATCACAATGCTCCATTATATTTCTCATCAAAATCCTCCATTACATTTGGCATCACAATGCTCCCTGCCATAGTCATTGCAGTGGACCATGACATATGTCATCACAATGCTCCCTGACACCTGTCTTCACAATACTATATGACTTTCTCTTCGCAATGATCCATGCCCTTGTCATCACAATGCACCATGTCCACTCTCATCACAATAATCTATGAAACTTGTCAGACCAATGCTCCATGCCCCTGTCAGCACAATGCTCCATGCCCTTGTCATCAAAATGCTCCATGACCCCTATCATCACAATGCTCCGTGACTCCAGTCATCACAATGCTTCATAACGTATGTCATCAAAACAGTCCATGCCCGCGTCATCACAAGGCTCTGTGACTTTGTAACCACAATGCTCCATGAACTTTTCATCACAATGCTCCGTGACCTTTGTCATCACAATGTGCCACGTGCTTTTCATCACATCGGTCCACAACCTTGTCATCGCTATGCTCCATATACCTTATAATCACAATGGTCCATGCACTTCTCATCAAAATGCTCTCTCACAGGAGATATCACAATGTTCCATCACTAGTCATCACAATACTCCCTCACCCCTGGAATCACAATGTTCCAAGACCCTGTCATCCCAATGCTACAACCCCTTATCATCACAATGTTCCATGACCCCTGACATCACAATGATCCATAAACCCTGTCATCAAAATGCTCCATGACACTTGTCATCACAATTCTCCATGCACTTGTCAGCACAATGCTCCCTGACCCTTGTCATCACAATGTTTCAAGCCATTGTCATCACTATGCTCCATTACCTTTGTCATCAGTATCCTCCATGACACTAGGCATCACAATGCTCCATGCCATTGTCATCACAATGGGCCATAACATATGTCATCACAATGCTCCCTGACACCTGTCTTCACAATACTGCATGACCTGGTCATCACAATGCTCCATGCCTTTGTCATCACAATGCGCTTTTCAAACTGTCATCGCAACAATCCATGAAACTTATTAGACCAATGCTCCATGCCCTTGTAATCACAATGCTCCATGCCCTTGTTATCACAATGCTCCATGAACCCTGCAATCACAGTGTTCCACGGCCTTGTCATCACAAGGCTCCATGTCCCCTGTCATCACAATACTCCATGAACATTTTTAGCCCAATGATCCATGACACTTGTCATCACTATGATCCATGCCCTTGTCATCACAGTACTCCATGACCCCAGTCATCACAATGCTCCGTGACTCCAGTCATCACAATGCTTCATAACATTTGTCATCACAATTTTCCATGCCCACGTCATCACAAGGCTCTGTGACCTTTGTAACCACAATGCTCCATAACCTTTTCAACAAAATGCTCCGTGATCCTTGTCATCACAGTGCTCCATGCCTTTGTCAGAAAAATGCTCCATGACCCTTGACATCACAATGTGCCACAAGCTTTTCATCACAACGGTCCACAAATTTGTCATAGCAATGCTCCATATAACTTGTAATCACAATGCTCCATGCCCTTCTCATCACAGTGCTCCGTTACCCCTGTCATAACAATGCTCCATGACCCCTGTCATCACAATGTTCCACGGCCTAGTCATCACAAGGCTCCATGACACATGTCATCAGAATGTTCCATGGCATTCTCATCAAAATGCTGCATGCCCTTGTCATTACAGTGCTACAAGACACCTGTAATCACAATGCTCCATGCCCTTTTCATCTCAATTCTCCATGAACCCTGTCATCACAATGCATCATACACTTCATCATAATTCTTCCGTCTATTGTCAGCACAATGGACTCAAAATTCTCCATGACCTCTGTCATCACAATGCTCCAAGACGCCTGTCATCACAATACTCCATGAACATTTTCAGCCCAATGCTCCATGAAACTTGTCATCACAATGATCCATGCCCTTGTCATCCCAATGCTCCATGACCCCTGTATTCACAATGCTCCGTGACGATTGTCATCACAGTGCTCCATGACACCTGTCATCACAGTGCTCCATGACTTTGTCATCCCAATGCTCCATGAACCCTGTATTCACAGTGCCCCGTGACGCCTGTCACCACAATTATCCATGGTCTTCTCATCACAAAGCTCCATGACCTTTGTCATCACAATGCTCAATACACTTGTCATCAAAATGGTCCCGGACACTTGTTGTCTCTATGCTCCTTTAACCCTGTCATTACAAGGCTCCATGCCTTTTTCAACACAATGATCCATGCCCTTTTCCTCACAATGCTCCAAGACCACTTTAAACACAATGCTCCATGCCCCTGCCATCACAAAGCTCAATGAAACATGTCTTCAGAATGCTCCTTGGACTTCTCCTCACAGTGCTCAATGCCCATGTCATCACAATGATCCAAGACCCCTGTAATCACAATGCTCCATGCCCTCTTCATCAGTATGCTCCCTGAGATTTGTCATCACAAGTCTCTATGCATTTCTCATCACAGTGCTCCAGGAACTTGTCATCACAATGCTTCTCGACCTTGTTCTGAACATTCTCAATGGCCCTTGCCATCATAATGCTCCAAGCCCTAGTCATCACAATGCTCCATTATATATGCCATCAAAATCCTCCATTACATTTGGCATCACAATGCTCCCTGCCATAGTCATTGCAATGGACCATGACATATGTCCTCACAATGCTCCCTGACACCTGTCTTCACAATATTATATGACTTTCTCTTCGCAATGATCCATGCCCTTGTCATCACAATGCACCATGTCCACTGTCATCACAATAATCTATGAAACTTGTCAGACCAAAGCTCCATGCCCCTGTCAGCACAATGCTCCATGCCCTTGTCATCACAATGCTCCATGAATTTTCATCACAAAGCTGCATGACCCATGACCCATGTATCACAGTGTTCTGTGCCATTGTCATCACAATGCTCCAAGCCAATCTCATCACAATCATCCATGAAACATTTCAGGCCAATGTTCCATGTCCTTCTCATCACAATGCTCCAAGCCATTGTCATCAAAATACTCCACAATCTTGTCATCAGAATGTTCCATGACCCTTGTCATCACAAATCTCCATGCACTTGTCGGCACCATGCTCCCTGACCCTTGTAATCACAATGCTCCAAGCCATTTTCATCACAATGCTCCATTACCTTTGTCATCAGAATCCTCCATGACACTTGTCATCACAATGCTCCATGCCATTGTCATCACAATGGGCCATTACATATGTCATCACAATGCTCCCTGACACCTGTCTTCACAATATTGCATGGACTGGTCATCACAATGCTCCATGCTTTTGTCATCACAAGGCGCCATTCCATCTGTCATCACAATAATTCATGTAACTTATTAGAACAATGTTCCATGCCCTTGTCATCACAATGCTCCATGCCCTTGTTATCACTATGCTCCATGACCCCTGTCATCACAATGCTCCTTGACTCCAGTCATAACAATGCTTCATGACCTTTGTCATCACAATGTTCCATGTCCTCATCATCAACTGTCTCTGTAACCTTTTTAAACACAATCCTCCATGAATTTTCATCACAATGCTCTTTGACCCTTGTCATCACAATGCTCCATGCGCTTTTCAGCACAATGCTCCATGACACAGTTCATCACAGTGGACCATGCGCTTGTCATCACAGTGCTCCACAATCTTGTCATCACAATGCTCCATGCACTCCTCATCAAAATACTCTCTCACCGCTGATATCACAATGCTACATCACTATTTCTCACAGTACTCCCTCATCCCTGTCATCACAATGTTCCATGACTCCTGTCATCACAATGCTACATGCACATATCATCACAATGTTCGATGGCCCCTGACATCACAATGTTCCATAACCCCTGTCATCAAAATGCTCTATGACCCTTTTCATCAAAATGCTCCAAGACCCCTGACATCACAATGTTCCATAACACCTGTCATCAAAATGTTCCATGACACAATTCATCCAATTGCTCCATGACCCTGTCATCACAATGCTCCCTGTCCTTCTCATCACAATGCACAACGCCCTTGCCATCAAAATGCTCCGTGACTTTTGTCATCACAAAGATCCATGACCCTTGGCATCACAATGCTCCATGCCATTGTCATCACAATGCTCCATGAACACTCTCATCACATTGCTCCATGTGCTTGTCATCACAAAGCTCCATGACACATGTCATCATAATGCTCCATGGCCTTCTCATCACAATGTTCCATGCCCTTGCCATCAAAATGCTCCATTACAACTGTCATAACTAAGCTCCATGACCCCTGCCATCACGATGTTCCATGGCCTTGTCATCTCAAGGCTCCATGACCCTTCTCATCACAATGCTCCAAGGACCTTGTAATCACAGTGCTCTATGCCCCTTTTCATCTCACTGATCCATGAACCCTGTCACCACAATGCACCATGCCCATCATCATAATGCTTCTTGCTATTGTCATCACAATGAAATCAAAATGCTCCATGACCTCTGTCATAACAATGCTCCAAACCCTTGTGATCACAATATTCCATAACACTTGTCATCACAATGTCACATGACGCTCTTCATCACAATTATCCATGGTCTTCTCATCACAATGCTCCATGACCTTTTTCATCACAATGCTCAATACACTTGTCATCAAAATGGTCCCTGACACTTGTTGTCTGTATGCTCCTTGAACGCTGTCATGACATGGCTCCATGCCTTTTTCATCACAATGATCCATGCCCTTTTCATCACAATGCTCCAAGACCCATGTAATCACAATGCTCCATGCCCTTGTCATCACAAAGCTCAATGACGCATGCCATCAGAATGCTCCTTGGTCTTCTCCTAACAATGCTCCATGCCCTTGTCATCACAATGTTCCAAGACCCCTGTAATCACAATGCTCCATGCCCCTTTTCTTCAGTATGACCATGAGACTTGTCATCACAAGGCTCCATGGTTTTGTCATCACAGTGCTCCAGGACCTTGTCATCACAATGCTTCACGACCTTGTCATGAAAATTTTCAATAGCCCTTGTCATCATAATGCTCCAATCCCTAGTCATCACAATGTTCCATTATATATGTCATCACAATTCGCCATTTCATTTGGCATCACAATGCTCCATGCAATTGTCATCGCAATGGACCGTGACATATGTCATCACAATGCTCCCTGACAACTGTCTTCACAATACTCCATGACCTTCTCATCACAGTGCTCCATGTCCTTGTCTTCATAATGCACCAAGCCCACTGTCATCACAATAATCTATGAAACTTGTCAAACCAATGCTCCATGCCCCTGTCATCACAATGCTCCATGCCCTTGTCCTCACAATGCTCCATGACCCCTGTCATCACAATGCTCCATGACCCCAACATCACAATGCTTCATAACGTTTTTCATCACAATGGTCCATGCCCGCGTCATCACAAGGCTCTGTGACCGTTGTAACCACAATGTTCCATGAACTTTTCATCACAATTCTCTGTGACCCTTGTCATCACAATGCTCCATGTCTTTGTCAGGACAATGCTACATGACCATTGTCATCACAATGTGCCATGCGCATTTCATCACAACGGTCCACAACATTCTCATTGCAAAGCTCCATAAACATTGTAATCACAATGCTCCATGCACTTCTCATCAAAATGCTCTCTCACCAGAGATATCACAGTGTTCCATCACTAGTCATCACAATATTCCCTCTCCCCTGTAATCACAATGCTCCATGACACTGTCATCACACTGCTACATCCCCTTATCATCACAATGTTCCATGACCACTGACATCAAAATGTTCCATAACCCCTGTCAACAAAATGCTCCATGACCCTTTTCATCCCAAAGCTCCAAGAACCCTGACATCACAATGTTCTATAACCCCTGTCATCAAAATGTTTCATTATACTTTTCATCAAATTGCTGCCTGACCGGTCATCAAACTGCTCCCTGCCCTTCTCATCACAATGCACCATGCCCTTGTCATCAAAATGCTCCATGACTTGTCATCACAAAGCTCCATGACCCTTGGCATCACAATGCTCCATGTCATTGTCATCACAATGCTCCATGAACCCTCTCATAACATTGCTCAATGCACTTGTCATCACAAAGCTCCATGACACTTGTCATCACAATGCTCGATGCCCTTCTCATCACAGTGCTCCATGCCCTTGCCATTACAAACCTGCATGACCCATGTATCATAGTGTTCCGTACCCTTGTCATCACAATGATCCATGCCCACTCTCATCACAATAATCCATGAAACACTTCAGACCAATGTTCCATGCCCTTCTCATCACAATGCTCCATTACCTCTGTCATAACAATGCACCATGACCCCTGACATCACAATGTTCCACGGCCTAGTCATCACAAGGCTCCATGACACTTGTCATCACAAGGCTGAAGACCCCGGTAATCACAATGCTCCATGCCCTTGTCATCACAAAGCTCCATGACGCATGTCATCAGAATGTTCCTTGGCATTCACATCACAATGCTCCCTGCCCTTGTCATCACAAAGCTCCAAGACCCCTGTAAACACAATGCTGCATGCCCCTTTTTATCTCAGTGCTCCATGAACCCTGTCATCACAATGCACCATGCCCATCATCATAATGCTTCAGGCTATTGTCATCACAATGAAATCAATATATTCCATGACCTGTGTCATCATAATGCTCCAAACCCTTGTGACCACAATGTTCCATAACACTTATCATCACAACACCCCATGACGCTCATCATCACAATTATCCATGGCCTTCTCATCACAATGCTCCATGATCTTTGTCATCACAATGCTCAATACACTTGTCATCACAATGCTCCCTGACACTTGTCGTCAGAATGCTCCTTGTACACTGTCATGACAAGGCTCCATGCCTTTTTCATCACAATAATCCATGCTCTTTTCATCACAATGCTCCAAGGTCCCTGTAATCACAATGCTCCATGCCCTTGTCATCAAAAAGCTCCATGACGCATGTCATCAGAATGCTTCATGGCCTTCTCATCACAATGCTCCATGTCATTGTCATCACAATGCTCCATGAACCCTCTCATCACATTGCTCCATGCACTTATCTTCACAAAACTCCATGACACATGTCATCAGAATGCTCCATGGCCTTCTCATCACAATGCTCCATGCCCTGGCCATCACAATGCTCCATTACCCCTGTCATAACAATGCTCCATGACCCCTGCCATCACGATATTCCATGGCCTTGTCATCACAAGGCTCCATCACCCTTCTCATCACAATGCTCCAAGAACCCTGTAATCACTATGCTCTATGACCCTTTTAATTTCAATGATCCATGAACCCTGTCATCACAATGCACCATGCCCCTCATCATAATGCTTCATGCTATTGTCACCACAATGAAATCAAAATGCTCCATGAACTCTGTCATAACAATGCTCAAAACCCTTGTGATCACAATATTCCAAAACACTTGTCATCACAATGTCCCATGATGCTCATCATCACAATTATCCATGCTCTTCTCATCACAATGTCCCATGACCTTTGACATCACAATGCTCAATACACTTGTCATCAAAATTCTCCCCGACACTTGTTTTCTGTATGCTCCTTGAAACATGTCATGACAAGTCTCCATGCCTTTTTCATCACAATGATCCATGCCCTTTTCATCACAATGCTTCAAGACCCCTGTAATCACAATGCTCCATGCCCTTGTCATCACAAAACTCTATGACACATGTCATCAGAATGCTCCTTGGCCTTCTGCTCAAAATGCTCCATGTCCTTGTCATCGCAAAGTGGCAAGACCCCTGTAATCACAATGCTAAATGCCCCTTTTCATCAGTATGCTCCATGAGACTTGTCATCACAAGGCTCCATGGTTTTCTCATCACAATGCTCCAGAATCTTGTCATCACAATGCTTCACGACCTTGTCATGAAAATTCTCAATGGCCCTTGTCATCATAATGCTCCAAGCCCTAGTCATCACAATGCTCCATTTTATTTGTCATCACAATCCTCCATTACAGTTGGTATCACAATACTCCCTGCCATTGTCATCGCAATGGACCATGACATATGTCATCACAATGCTCCCTGACACCTGTCTTCACAATACTCCATGACCTTCTATTCACAATGATCAATGCCCTTGCCATCACAATGGACCATGTCCAATGTCATCACAATTATCTCTGAAAATTGTCAGACCAATGCTCCATGCCCCTGTCATCACAATGCTCCATGCCCTTGTCATCACAATGCTCAATGAATTTTCATCACAAAGCTGCATGACCCATGACCCATGTATCACAGTGTTCCGTGCCCTTGTCATCACAATGCTCCATGCCCACTCTCATCACAATCATGCATGAAACATTTCAGACCAATGTTCCATGCCCTTCACATCACAATGTTTCATGCCATTGTCATCAAAATACTCCACAAGCTTGTCATCAGAATGTTCCATGACCCTTGTCATCACAAATCTCCATGCACTTATCAGCACAATACTCCCTGACCCTTGTCATCACAATGCTCCAAGCCATTTTCATCACAATGCTCCATTACCTTTGTCATCAGAATCCTCCATGACACTTGTGATCACAATGCTCCATGCCATTGTCATCACAATGGGCCATTACATATGTCATCACAATGCTCCCTGACACCTGTCTTCACAATACTGCATGAACTGGTCTTCACGATGCTCCATGCCCTTGTCATCACAATGCGCCATTCCAACTGTCATCACAATAATTCATGTAACTTATTAGACCAATGTGCCATGCCCTTGTCATCACAATGCTCCATGCCCTTGTTATCACAATGCTCCATGACCCCTGTCATCACAATGCTCCGTGACTCCAGTCATAACAATGCTTCATGACCTTTGTCAAAACAATGGTCCATGTCCTCATCATCAACTGTCTCTGTGACATTTTTAACCACAGTGCTCCATGAATTTTCATCACAATGCTCTTTGACCCTTGTCATCAAAATGCTCTATGCCTTCTCAGCACAATGCTCCATGACCCTTGTCATCACAATGCTCCATGCGCTTCTCAGCACAATGCTCCATGACACAGGTCATCACAATGCCCCATGCGCTTGTCATCACAGTGCTCCACCATCTTGTCATCACAATGCTCCATAAAACTTGTCATCACAATGCTCCATGCACTTCTCATCGAAATGCTCTCTCACCACTGATATCACAGTGCTACATCACTATTTGTCACAATACTCCCTCACCCCTGTCATCACAATGTTCCGTGACTCCTGTCCTCAAAATGCTACATGCACTTATCATCACAATGTTCGATGACCCCTGACATCACAATGTTCCATAACTCCTGTCATCAAAATGTTCCATGACACTTTTCATCAAATTGCTCCATGACCCTGTCATCAGAATGTTCCCTGCACTTCTCATCACAAAGCACAACGTACTTGCCATCAAAATGCTCCATGACCTTTGTCATCCCAAAGATCCATGACCCTCGGCATCACAATGCTCCATGTCATTGTCATCACAATGCACCATGAATGCTCTCATCACATTGCTCCATGCCCTTGTCTTCACAAAGCTCCATGACACATGTCATCAGAATGCTCCTTGGCCTTGTCATCACAATGCTCCATGCCCTTGCCATCACAATGCTCCATTATGCCAGTCATAACAATGCTCCAAGATGCCTGCCATCACGATGTTCCATGGCCTTGTCATCACAAAGCTCCATGACCCTTCTCATCACAATGCTCCAAGAACCCTGTAATCACAATGCTCTATGCCCCTTTCCATCTCAATGATCCATGAACCCTGTGATCACAGTGCACCATGCCCATCATCATAATGCTTTATGCTATTGTCATCACAATGAAATCAAAATGTTCCATGACCTCTGTCATAACATTGCTCCAAACCCTTGTGATCACATTATTCCATTACACTTTTCATCACAATGCCCCATGACGCTCGTCATTACAATTATCAGTGGCTTTCTCAACACAATGCTCCATGAGCTTTGTCATCACAGTGCTCAATACACTTGTCATCACAATGCTCCCTGACACTTGTTGTCTGTATGCTCCTTTAACCCTGTCATGACAAGGCTCCATGCCTTTTTCATCACAATGATCCATGCCCTTTTCATCACAATGCTCCAAGACCCATGTAATCTCAATGCTCCATGCCGTTGTCATCAAAAAACTCCATGACGCATGTCATCAGAATGCTCCATGGCCTTCTCATCACAATGTTCTATGCCCTAGTCATCACAATGCTCCAAGATCCCTGTAATCACAATGCTCCATGCCCCTTTTCATCAGAATTCTCCATGAGACTTGTCATCACAAGTCTCCATAGTCTTCTCATCACAATGCTCCAGGACCTTGTCATCACCATGCTCCATTCCCTTGTCATAACAATGCTCCATAACCACTGTCATCACAATAATCCATGAACATTTTAAGCCCAATGCTCCACGACCTACTCTTCACAATGCTCCATGGTCAATATCATCACAATGCTCCATGACCACTGTCATCAAAACACTCCATGACACCTGACAACACAATGATCCGGGACTCTTGTCAACACAATGCTACATTCCCTAGTCATCACAATGCTCCATGACCCCTGTCATCACAACACTCAATGAATATTTTCTGCCCAGTGCTCCATGTCCCTTGTCATCACAATGATCCATGCCCTTGTCATCCCAATGCTCCATGACCCCCGTGTTCACAATGCTCCGTGACACGTCATCACAATGCTCCATGCCTTTGTCAGCAAAATGCTACATGACCTTGTCATTACAATGCTCTATGCACCTGTCATCACAATACTCCATTTCCATTGTCATCACAATCCTCCATGAACCTTGGGATCACATTGCTTCATGCCCTTGTCATCACAATGCTCCATTACCCCTGTCATAACAATGATCCATGACCCCTGCCATCACGATGTTCCATGGCCTTGTCATCACAAAGCTCCATGACCCTTCTCATCACAATGCTCCAAGAACCCTGTAATCACAATGCTCTATGCCCCTTTCCATCTCAATGTTCCATGAACCCTGTCATCACAGTGCACCATGCCCATCATCATAATGCTTCATGCTATTGTCATCACAATGAAATCAAAATGCTCCATGACCTCTGTCATAACAATTCTGCAAACCCTTGTGATCACAATATTTCATATCACTGGTCATCACAATGCCCCATGAGGCTCGTCATCACAATTATCAATGGTCTTCTCATCACAATGCTCCATGACCTTTGTCATCACAATGCTCAATACACTTGTCATCAAAATGCTCCCTGACACTTGTTGTCTGTATGCTCCTTGAACCCTGTCATGACAAGGCTCCATGCCTTTTTTGTCACAATGATCCATGCCCTTTTCATCACAATGCTCCAAGACCCATGTAATCTCAAGGCTCCATGCCATTGTCATCACGAAGCTCAATGACGCATGCCATCAGAATGCTCCTTGGTCTTCTCCTCACAATGCTCCATGCCCTTGTCATCACAATGATCCAAGACCCCTGTAATCACAATGCTCCATGCCCCTTTTCATCAGTATGCTCCATGAGACTTGTCATCACAAGGCTCCATGGTTTTGTCATCACAATGCTCCAGGACCTTGTCATCACAATGCTTCATGACTTTGTCATGAAAATTTTCAATGGCCCTTGTCCTCATAATGCTCCAAGCCCTAATCATCACAATACTCCATTATATTTGTCATCACATCCTCCATTATATATGGCATCACAATGCTCCATGCCATTGTCATTGCAATGGACCATGACATATGTCATCACAATGCTCCCTGACACGTGTCTTCACAATACTCCATGACCTTCTCATCACAATGCTCCATGCCCTGGTCATCACAATTAACCTTGCCCACTCTCATCACAGTAATCTATGAAACTAGTCAGACCAATGCTCCATGCCCCTGTCAACACAATGCTCCATGCACTTGCCATCACAATGCTTCATGACCACTGTCATCACAATGCTCTGTGACTCCATTCATCACAATGCTTCATAATGTTTGTCATCACAATGGTCCATGCCCGCGTCATCACAAGGCTCTGTGACCTTTGTAACCACAATGCTCCATGAACTTTTTATTTTTAATTTAATTTAATTTTATTTTTTTGCTTTATAACAAATTAAATCAGTTATACATAAACATATGTTTCCATATCCCCTCCCTTTTGCGTCTCCCTCCAACCCTCCCTATCCCACCCCTCCAGGAAGTCACAAAGTATCGAGCTGATCTCCCTGTGCTATGCGGCTGCTTCCCACTAGCTATCTACCTCAAGTTTGATAGTGTATATATGTCCATGCCGCTCTTTCACTTTGTCACAGCTTACCCTTCCCCCTCCCCATATCCTCAAGTCCATTCTCTAGTAGGTCTGTGTCTTTATTCCTGTCTTACCCCTATGTTCTTCATGACATTTTTTTTCTTAAATTCCATATATATGTGTTAGCATACAGTATTTGTCTTTCTCTTTCTGACTTACTTCACTCTGTATGACAGACTCTAGGTCTATCCACCTCATTACAAATAGCTCAATTTCATTTCTTTTTATGGCTGAGTAATATTCCATTGTATATATGTGCCACATCTTCTTTATCCATTCATCCGATGATGGACACTTAGGTTGTTTCCATCTCCGGGCTATTGTAAATAGGGCTGCTATGAACATTTTGGTACATGTCTCTTTTTGAATTATGGTTTTCTCAGGGTATATGCCCAGTAGTGGGATTGCTGGGTCATATGGTAGTTCTATTTGTAGTTTTTTAAGGAACCTCCATACCGTTCTCCATAGCGGCTGTACCAATTCACATTCCCACCAGCAGTACAAGAGTGTTCCCTTTTTTCCACACCCTCTCCAGCATTTATTGTTTCTAGATTTTTTGATGATGGCCATTCTGACTGGTGTGAGATGATATCTCATGGTAGTTTTGATTTGCATTTCTCTAATGAGTAAAGGTGTTGAGCATCCTTTCATGTGTTTGTTGGCAGTCTGTATATCTTCTGTGGAGAAATGTCTATTTAGGTCTTCTGCCCATTTTTGGATTGGGTTGTTTGTTTTTTTGTTATTGAGCTGCATGAGCTGCTTATAAATTTTGGAGATTAATCCTTTGTCAGTTGCTTCATTGGCAAATATTTTCTCCCATTCTGAGGGTTGTCTTTTGGTCTTGTTTATGGTTTCCTTTGCTGTGCAAAAGCTTTGAAGTTTCATTAGGTCCCATGTGTTTATTTTTGTCTTTATTTCCATTTCTCTAGGAGGTGGGTCAAAAAGGATCTTGCTGTGATTTATGTCATAGAGTGTTCTGCCTATGTTTTCCTCTAAGAATTTGATAGAGTCTGGCCTTACATTTAGGTCTTTAATCCATTTTAAGCTTATTTTTGTGTATGGTGTTAGGTAATGATCTAATCTCATACTTTTACATGTCCCTATCCAGTTTTCCCAGCACCACTTATTGAAGAGACTGTCCTTTCTCCACTGTACATTCCTGCCTCCTTTATCAAAGATAAGGTGACCATATGTCCGTGGGTTTAACTCTGGGCTTTCTATCCTGTTCCATTGATCTATCTTTCTGTTTTTGTGCCAGTACCATACTGTCTTGGTTACTGTAGCTTTGTAGTATAGTCTGAAGTCAGGGAGCCTGATTCCTCCAGCTCCATTTTTCGTTCTCAAGATTGCTTTGGCTATTCGGGGACTTTTGTGTTTCCATACAAATTGTGAAAGTTTTTGTTCTAGTTCTGTGAAAAATGCCAGTGGTAGTTTGATAGGGATTGCATTGAACCTGTAGATTGCTTTGGGTAATAGAGTCATTTTCACAATGTTGATTCTTCCAATCCAAGAACATGGTACATCTCTCCATTTATTTGTATCATCTTTAATTTCTTTCATCAGTGTCTTATAATTTTCTGCATACAGGTCTTTTGTCTCCTTAGGTAGGTTTATTCCTAGATATTTTATTCTTTTTGTTGCAATGGTAAATGGGAGTGTTTCCTTGATTTCACTTTCAGATTTTCCATCATCAGAATATGGGAATGCCAGAGATTTCTGTGCATTAATTTTGTATCCTGCAACTTTACCAAATTCATTGATTAACTCTAGTAGTTTTCTGGTAGCATCTTTAGGATTCTCTATGTATAGTATCATGTCATCTGCAAACAGTGACAGCTTTACTTCTTCTTTTCCAATTTGGATTCCTTTTATTTCCTTTTCTTCTCTGATTGCTGTGGCTAAAACTTCCAAAACTAGGTTGAATAAGAGTGGTGAGAGTGGGCAACCTTGTCTTGTTCCTGATCTTAGTGGAAATGGTTTCAGTTTTTCACCATTGAGGACGATGCTGGCTGTGGGTTTGTCATATATGGCCTTTATTATGTTGAGGAAAGTTCCCTCTATGCCTACTTTCTGCAGGGTTTTTATCATAAATGGGTGTTGAATTTTGTCGAAAGCTTTCTCTGCATCTATTGAGATGATCATATGGTTTTTCTCCTTCAATTTGTTAATATGGTGTATCACGTTGATTGATTTGCGTATATTGAAGAATCCTTGCATTCCTGGAATAAACCCCACTTGATCATGGTGTATGATCCTTTTAATGTGCTGTTGGATTCTGTTTGCTAGTATTTTGTCGAGGATTTTTGCATCTATGTTCATCAGTGATATTGGCCTGTAGTTTTCTTTCTTTGTGACATCCTTGTCTGGTTTTGGTATCAAGGTGATTGTGGCCTCGTAGAATGAGTTTGGGAGTGTTCTTCCCTCTGCTATATTTTGGAAGAGTTTCAGAAGGATAGCTGTTAGCTCTTCTCTAAATGCTTGATAGAATTCGCCTGTGAAGCCATCTGGTCCTGGGCTTTTGTTTGTTGGAAGATTTTTTATCACAGTTTCAATTTCAGTGCTTGTGATTGGTCTGTTCATACTTTCTATTTCTTCCTGGTTCAGTCTCGGCAGGTTGTGCATTTCTAAGAATTTGTCCATTTCTTCCAGGTTGTCCATTTTATTGGCATAGAGTTGCTTATAGTAATTTCTCATGATCTTTTGTATTTCTGCAGTGTTAGTTGTTACTTCTCCTTTTTCATTTCTAATTCTATTGATTTGAGTCTTCTCCCTTTTTTTCTTGATGAGTCTGGCTAATGGTTTATCAATTTTGTTTATCTTCTCAAAGAACCAGCTTTTAGTTTTATTGCTCTTTGCTATCGTTTCCTTCATTTCTTTTTCATTTATTTCTGATCTGATTTTTATGATTTCTTTCCTTCTGCTAACTTTGGGATGTTTTTGTTCTTCTTTCTCTAATTGCTTTAGGTGCAAGGTTAGGTTGTTTATTCGAGATGTTTCCCGTTTCTTAAGGTGGGATTTTATTGCTATAAACTTCCCTCTTAGAACTGCTTTTGCTGCATCCCATAGGTTTTGGGTCGTCGTGTCTCCATTGTCATCTGTTTCTAGGTATTTTTTAATTTCCTCTTTGATTTCTTCAGTGATCACTTCGTTATTAAGTAGAGTATTGTTTAGTCTCCATGTGTTTGTATTTTTTACAGCTCTTTTCCTGTAATTGATATCTAGTCTCATAGCATTGTGGTCGGAAAAGATACTTGATACAATTTCAATTTTCTTAAATTTACCAGGGCTTGATTTGTGACCCAAGATATGATCTATCCTGGAGAATGTTCCATGAGCACTTGAGAAAAATGTGTATTCTGTTGTTTTTGGATGGAATGTCCTATAAATATCAATTAAGTCCATCTTGTTTAATGTATCATTTAAAGCTTGTGTTTCCTTATTTATTTTCATTTTGGATGATCTGTCCATTGGTGAAAGTGGGGTGTTAAAGTCCCCTACTATGATTGTGTTACTGTTGATTTCTCCTTTTATGGCTGTTAGTATTTGCCTTATGTATTGAGGTGCTCCTATGTTGGGTGCATAAATATTTACAATTGTTATATCTTCTTCTTGGATCGATCCCTTGATCATTATGTAGTGTCCTTCTTTGTCTCTTCTAGTAGTCTTTATTTTAAAGTCTATTTTGCCTGATATGAGAATTGCTACTCCAGTTTTCTTTTGGTTTCCATTTGCATGGAATATCTTTTTCCATCCCCTTACTTTCAGTCTGTATGTGTCTGTAGGTCTGAAGTGGGTCTCTTGTAGACAGCATATATATGGGTCTTGTTTTTGTATCCATTCAGCCAATCTGTATCTTTTGGTGGGAGCATTTAGTCCATTTACATTTAAGGTAATTATCAATATGTATGTTCCTATTCCCATTTTCTTAATTGTTTTGGGTTCGTTATTGTAGGTCTTTTCCTTCTGTTGTGTTTCTTGCCTAGAGAAGTTCCTTTAGCATTTGTTGTAAAGCTGGTTTGGTGGTGCTGAACTCTCTCAGCTTTTGCTTGTCTGTAAAGGTTTTAATTTCTCCATCAAATCTGAATGAGATCCTTGCTGGGTAGAGTAATCTTGGTTGCAGGATTTTCTCCTTCATCACTTTAATTATGTCCTGCCACTCCCTTCTGGCTTGTAGAGTTTCTGTTGAGAGATCTGCTGTTATCCTGATGGGGATTCCCTTGTGTGTTATTTGTTGTTTTTGCCTTGCTGCTTTTAATATGATTTCTTTGTTTTTAATTTTTGACAGTTTGATTAATATGTGTCTTGGCGTATTTCTCCTTGGATTTATTCTGTATTGGACTCTCTGTGCCTCCTGGACTTGATTAACTATTTCCTTTCCCATATTAGGGAAGTTTTGAACTATAATCTCTTCAAATATTTTCTCAGTACCTTTCTTTTTCTCTTCTTCTTCTGGAACCCCTATAATTCGAATGTTGGTGCGTTTAATGTTGTCCCAGAGGTCTCTGAGACTGTCCTCTGTTCTTTTCATTCTTTTCTCTTTATTTTGCTCTGCAGCAGTTATTTCCACTATTTTATCTTCCACCTCACTTATCCGTTCTTCTGCCTCAGTTATTCTGCTATTGATCCCATCTAGAGTATTTTTTATTTCATGTATTGTGTTTTTAATTGATGCTTGATTCATCTTTAGTTCTTCTAGGTCCTTGTTAACTGTTTCTTGCATTTTGTCTATTCTATTTCCAAGATTTTGTATCTGGGAAATAGAATCTTGGATCATCTTTACCATCATTATTCTGAATTCTTTTTCAGGAAGACTGCCTATTACCTCTTCATTTGTTAGATCTGGTGGGTTTTTATCTTGCTCCTTCTTCTGCTGTGTGTTTTTCTGTCTTCTCATTTTGCTTATGTTACTGTGTTTGGGGTCTCCTTTTTGCAGGCTGCCGGTTCGTAGTTCCTGTTGTTTTTGGTGTCTGTCCCCTTTGGCTAAGGTTGGTTTAGTGGGTTGTGTAGGCTTCCTGGTGGAGGGGACTAGTGCCTGTGTTCTGGTGGATGAGGCTGGATCTTGTCTTTCTGGTGGGCAGGTCCACGTCTGGTGGTGTGTTTTGGGGTGTCTGCGGACTTTTTATGATTTTAGGCCACCTCTCTGCTAATGGGTTTTGTTGTGTTCCTGTCTTGCTAGTTGTTTGGCATAGGGTGTCCAGCACTGTAGCTTGCTGGTCGTTGAGTGAAGCTGGGTGCTGGTGTTGAGATGGAGATCTCTGGAAAATTTTCGTCGTTTGATATTATGTGGAGCTGGGAGGTCTCTTGTGGACCAGTGTCCTGAAGTTGGCTCTCCCACCTCAGAGGCACAGCACTGACTCCGGGCTCCTCAATTTGGGATGATGTGTTGTCTATTCATGTATTCCACAGATTCAGGGTACATCAAGTTGATTGTGGAGCTTTAATCCGCTGCTTCTGAGGCTGCTGGGAGAGGTTTCCCTTTCTCTTCTTTGTTCTCACAGCTCCTGGGTCTCAGCTTTGGATTTGGCCCCGCCTCTGCATGTATGTCGCCGGAGGGCATCTGTTCTTCGCTCAGACAGGACAGGGTTAAAGGAGCAGCCGCTTCGGGGACTCTTGCTCACTCAGGCCGGACGGGAGTGAGGGGGACGGAGTGCGGGGCGAGCCTGCAGTGGCAGAGATCGGCGTGACGTTGCACCAGCCTGAGGCGCGCCGTGCGTTCTCCCAGGGAAGCCGCCCCTGGACCCCGGGACCCTGGCAGTGGCGGGCTGCACAGGCTCCCGGAAGGGCGGTGTGGGCAGTGACCTGCGCTCGCACACAGGCTTCTTGGCGGCAGCAGCAGCAGCCCCAGCGTCCCACGCCCGTCACTGAGCTCCGCGCTTTCAGTCGCGACTCGCGCCCGTCTGTGGAGCCCCTTTAAGCAGCGCTCTTAATCCCCTCTCCTCACGCACCAGGAAACCAAGAGGGAAGAAAAAGTCTCTTGCCTCTTTGGCAGCTCCAGAGTTTTCCCAGACTCCCTGGCGGCTAGTTGTGGCACATTAGCCCCCTTCACGCTGAGTTCTCGCCGCCAGCCCCAGTCCTCTCTCTGCGCTCTGACCGAAGCCCGAGCCTCAGCTTCCAGCGCTGCGCGCCCCGGCGGGCGAGCAGACAAGCCTCTCAGGCTGGTGAGTGCCGCTCGACACCGATCCTCTGTGTGGGGATCTCTCCGCTTTGCCCTACCCAGGTATGTGGGGAGTTTCTTGCCTTTTGGGAGGTCTGGGGTCTTCTGCCAGCGTTCAGTAGGTGTTCTGTAGGAGTTGTTCCACGTGTAGCTGTATTTCTGGTGTATCCGTGGGGAGGAAGGTGATCTCCGCGTCTTACTCTTGCGCCATCTTACCCGGAAGTCCTTCCATGAACTTTTCATCACAATTCTCTGTGACCATTGTCATCACAATGCTCCTCGTGTTTGTCAGAACAATGCTCCATGACAATTGTCATCAAAATGTGCCACACACATTTCATCACAACGGTCCACAACCTTGTCATTGCAATGTTCCATAAACCTTGTAATCACAAAGGTCCATGCACTTCTCATCAAAATGCTCTCTCACCAGAGATATCACAATGTTCCATCACTAGTCATCACAATACTCCCTCACCCCTGTAATCACAATGTTCCATGAACCTGTCATCACAATGCTACATCCCCTTATCATCACAATGTTCCATGACCCCTGACTTCACAATGTTCCATAACCCCTGTCATCTAAATGCTCCATGACCCTTTTCAAACCAAAGCTCCAAGAACCCTGACATCAAAATGTTCTATAACCCCTGGCATCAAAATGTTTCCTTACCCTCTTTATCAAGTTGCTGCATGGCCCCGTCATCAAAATTCTCCCTGCACTTCTCATCACAATGCACCATGCCCTTGTCATCAAAATGCTCCATGACTTGTCATCACAAAGCTCCATGACCCTTGGCATCACAATGCTCCATGTCATTGTCATCACAATGCTCCATGAACCCTCTCATCACATTGCTCCATACCCTTGTCATCACAAAGCTCCATGACACTTGTCATCACAATGCTCGATGCCCTTCTCATCACAATGCTCCATGCCCTGTTCATTAGAATCCTGCATGACACATGTATCACAGTATTCCGGGCCTTGTCATCACAATGCTCCATGCTCTGGTCATTACAATCCTGCTTGACACATGTATCACATTATTCCGTGCCCTTGTCAACAAAATGCTCCATTACCCCGGTCCTAACAATGCACCATGACCCTTGCCATCACAATGTTCCACGGCGTAGTCATCACAAGGTTCCATGACACTTGTCCTCACAATGCTGAAGACCCTGTAATCACACAGCTCCATGCCCTTTTCATCACAGAGATCCATGATGCATGTCATCAGAAAGTTCCATGGCCTTCTCATCACAGTGCTCCATGCCCTTGTCATCACAATGCTGCAAGAACCCTGTAAACACAATACTCCATACCCCTTTTCATCTCAATGCTCCATGAACCCTGTCATCACAATGCAACATGCCCAACATCATCATGCTTCAGGCTATAGTCATCACAATGAAATCAATATTCTCCATGACCTCTGTCATCATAATACTCCAAACTCTTGTGATCACAATGTTCCTTAACACTTATCATCACAACACCCCATGACGCTCATCATCACAATTATCCATGGTCTTCTCATCACAATGCTCCATGATATTTGTCATCACAATGCTCAATACACTTGTCATCACAATGCTCCCTGACACTTGTCGTCAAAATGCTCCTTGAACCCTGTCATGACAAGGCTCCATGCCTTTTTCATCACAATAATCCATGCCCTTTTCATCACAATGCTCCAAGATCCCTGTATTCACAATGCTCCATGCCCTTGTCATTAAAAAGCTCCATGACACATGTCATCAGAATGCTCCATGGCCTTCTCATCAAAATGCTCCATGCCCTAGTCATCACAAAGCTCCAAGACCCCTGTAATCACAATGTTCCATGCCCCTTTTCATCAGAATGCTCCATGAGACTTGTCATCACAAGTCTCCATGGTCTTCTCATCACAATGCTCAAGGACCTCGTCAGCACAATGCTCCATTCCCTAGACATCACAATGCTCCATGACCCCTGTATTCACAATGCTCCGTGACGCTTGTCATCACAGTGCTTCATGACACATGTCATCTCACTGCTCCATGCCTTTGTCAGCAAAATGCTACATGACTGTGTCATTACAATGCTGTATGCTCTTGTCATCACAATACTCCTTTTCCATTGTCATCACAATCCTCAATGAAACTTGGGATCACATTGGTTCATGCCCTTGTAATCACAATGCGCCATGCTCCTTGAAATCAAAATGATCCATGAACACTGTCATCACAATGCTCCAAAATCTTCTGATAACAATGTTCCATAACACTTGTCAGCACAACGCTGCATGATGCCTGTCATCACAATACTCCATGTCCTTTTCATCACAATGCTCCATGACATTGTCTTCACAATTCTAAATACACTTGTCATCACAATGCTCCGTGACACTTGTCATTAGAATTCTCCTTGTACCCTGTCACGAAAACGTTCCGTGCCTTTTTCATCACAATGCTCCATGCCGTTTTCATTACAATGTTCTATGCCATTGTCATCAAAATACTCCACGAGTTTGTCATCAGAATGCTCCATTACCCTTGTCATCACAATGCTCCAAGCCATTGTCATCACAATGCTCCATTACCTTTGTCATCAGAATCCTCCATGACACTTGGCATCACAATGCTCCATGCCATTGTCATCACAATGGGCCATTTCATATGTCATTACAATGCTCCCTGACACCTGTCTTCACAATACTCCATGACCTGGTCATCACAATACTCCATGCCCTTGTCATCACAATGTGCCATTGCAAGTGTCATCACAATAATCCATGAAACATATTAGACCAATGTTCCATGCCCTTGTCATCAAAATGCTGCATGCCCTAGTTATCACAATACTCCATGACCCCTGTCATCACAATGCTCCGTGACTCCAGTAATCACAATGCTTCATGACCTTTTTCATCACACTGGTCCATGCCATCGTCATCAAAAGTCTCTGTGACATTTTTAACCACAATGCTCCATGAACTTTTAATCACAATGCTCTTTGACCCTTGTCATCACAATGCCCCATGCGATTGTCAGCACAGTGCTCAAGGACACATGTCATCACAATGCACCATGCACTTGTAATCACAGTGCTCCGCAATCTTGTCATCACAATGCTCCATAAAATTCGTCATCACAATGCTCCATGCCCTTGTCATCACAATGCTCCATTACCCCAGTCATAAAAATGCTCCATGACCCCTGCCCTCACGATGTTCCATGGCCTTGTCATCACAAGGCTCCATGACCATTCTTATCACAACAATCCAAGAACCCTGTAATCACAATGCTCCATGCCCCTTTTCATCTCAATGATCCATGAACCCTGTCATCACAATGCACCATGCCCATCATCAAAATGCTTCATGCTATTGTCATCAAAATGAAATAAAAATGCTCCATGACCTCTGTCATCACAATGCTCTATGACCCCTGTCATCACAATACTCCATGAACATTTTCAGCCCAATGCTCCATGACCCTTGTCATCACAATGATCCATGCCCTTGTCATCCCAATGCTCCATGACCCCTGTATTACCAATGCTCCGTGACGATTGTCATCACAGTGCTCCATGACACCTGCCATCACAATCCTCCAAGACCTTGTCATCCCAAAGCTCCATGAACCCTGTATTCAAAATGCTCCGTGATGCTTGTCATCACAGTGTTCCATGACACCTGTCATCAGAATGCTCCATGCCTTTGTCATCACAGGACTCCATGACGCCTGTCATTACAATGCTACGTGACACCAGTCACCACAATGCTTCATAACATTTGTCATCATAATTGTCCATGCCAGCGTCATCACAACTATCTTTGACCTTGGTAACCACAATGCTGCATGAACTTTTCATCACAATTCTCCGTGATCTTTGTCATCACAATGCTCCATGCCTTTGTCAGAAAAATGCTCCATGACCTTTGTCATCACAATGGTCCAAGCACTTTTCATTACAACGGTCCACAAATTTGTCATAGCAATGCTCCATAAACCTTGTAATCACAATGCTCCATGCCCTTCTCATCACAATGCTCCATTAACCCTGTCATAACTATGCTCCATGACCCCTGTCATCACAATGTTCCACGGACTTGTGATCACAAGGATCCATGACACTTGTCATCACAATGCTCCAAGGCCACTGTAATCAAAATGCTCCATGCCTCTGTCATCACAAAGCTCCATGACACATGTCATCAGAATGTTCGATGGCCTTCGCATCAAAATGCTCCATGCCCTTGTCATTACAGTGCTCCAAGACCACTGTAATCACAATGCTCCATGCCCCATTTCATTTAAATGCTCCATGAACCCTGTCATCACAATGCATCATACCCTTCATCTTAAAGCTTCCGGCTATTGTCAGCACAATGAAATCAAATTTCTCCATTACCTCTGTCATCCCAATGCTCCATGACCCCTGTATTCACAATTCTCCGTGACGCTTTTCATCACAGTGCTCCATGAAACGTGTCATCACAATGCTCCATGCCCTTGTCATCCCAATGCTCCATGACCCATGTATTCACAATGCTCCGTGACGCTTGTCATCACAGTGCTCCATGACACCTGTCATCACAATACTCCATGACTTTGTCAGCAAAATGCTACATGACCTTGTCATTAAAATGCTCTATGCGCTTGTCATCACAATACTCCATTACCATTGTCATCACAATCCTCCATGAATCTTGGTATCACACTGCTTCATGCCCTTGTTATCACAATGCTCCATGCTCCTTGAAATCAAAATGATTCATGACCACTGTCACCACAATGCTCCAAACCCTTGTGATCACAATGTTCCATAACACTTGTCATCACAACGCTCCATGATGCCTGTCATCACAATACTCCATGCACTTTTCATCACAATGCTCCATGACATTTGTCATCACAATTCTCAATACACTTGTCATCACAATGCTCCCTGACACTTGTCGTCAGAATGCTCCTTGAACCCTGTCACGAAAAGGCTCCATGCCTTTTTCAACACAATGCCCCATGCCGTTTTCATCAAAATGCTCCACGTTACTGTCATGAAAATACTCCACAAGCTTGTCATGAGAATGCTCCATGACCCTTGTCATCACAATTCTCCATGCACTTGTCAGCACAATGCTCCCTGACCCTTGTCATCTCAATGCTCCAAGCCATTGTCATCACAATGCAGCATTACTTTTGTCATCAGAATCCTCCATGACACTTGTTATCACAATGCTCCATGCCATTGTCATCACAATGGGCCATTACATATGTCAACACAATGCTCCCTGACACCAGTCTTCACAATACTGCATGACCTGGTCATCACAATGCTCCATGCCCTTGTCACCACAATGCACCATTCCAACAGTCATCGCAATAATCCATGAAACTTATTAGACCAATGCTCCATGCCCTTGTCATCACAATGCTCCATGACCCTTGTCATCACAATGCTCCATGAACTTTTCATCACAATGCTCTTTGATCCTTGTCATCACAATTCTCTATGCCTTTCTCAGCACAATGCTCCATGACCCTTCTCATCACAATGCTCCATGCACTTCTCATCCAAATGCTCTCTCACCAGAGATATCACAATGTTCCATCACTAGTCATCACAATACGCCCTCACCCCTGTAATCATAATGTTCCATGACCCCCGTCATCACAATGCTACATACACTTATCATCACAAGGTTCAATGACCCCTGACATCACAATGTTCCATAACCCCTGTCATCAAAATGCTCCATGACCCTTTTCATCCCAAAGCTCCATGACCCCTGACATCATAATGTTCTATAACCCCTGACCTCAAAATATTTCTTTACACTTTTAATCATATTGCTGCATGAACCTGTAATCCAAATGCTCCCTGCCTTTCTCATCACAATGCACCACACCATTGTCATCAAATTGCTCCCTGTTTTTTGTCATCACAAATCACCATGACCCTTGGCATCACAATGCTCCATGTCATTGTCATCACAATGCTCCATGAACACTCCCTTCACATTGCTCCATGCCCTTGTCATCACAAAGCTCCATGACACTTGTCATCACAATGCTCGATGAACTCCTCATCACAATGCTCCATGCCTTTGTCATTAAAATCCTCCATGAACCATGTATCACAGTGTTCCGTGCCCTTGTCATCCCAGTGCTCCATGCCCACTCTCATCACAATAATCCATGAAACATTTTAGACCAAAGCTCAATGTCCTTCTCATCACACTGCTCCATTACCACTGTCATAACAATGCTCCATGACACCTGCCATCACAGTGTTCAATGGCATGTAATCAAAAGGCTCCATGACCCTTGTCATCACAATGCTCCAAGAACCCTGTAATCACAATGCTCCATGCCCTTGTCATCACAGTGCTCCATGACGCATGACATCAGAATGTTCCATGGACTTCTCATCACAATGCTCTATGCCCTTGTCATGACAATGCTCCAAGACCCCTGTAATCACAATGCTCCATTCCCCTTTTCATCTCAATGCTCCATGAACCCTGTCATCATAATGCACCATGCCCATCATCATAATGTTTCAGGCTATTGTCATCACAATGAAATCAAAATTCTCCATGACCTCTGTCATCATAATGCTCCAAACCCTTGTGAACACAATGTTCCATAAGACTTATCATCTCAACACCCCATGACGCTCATCATCACAATTATCAAAGGACTTCTCATCACAATGCTCCATGACCTTTGTCATCAAATGCTCAATACAATTGTCATCACAATGCTCCCTGTCACTTGTCGTCAGTATGCTTCTTGAACCCTGTCATGACAAGGCTCTATGCCTTTTTCATCACAATGATTTATGCCCTTTTTATCACAATGCATCAAGACACCTGTAATCACAATGCTCCACGACCTTCCCATCACAATGCTCCATGGCCAATATCATCACAATGCTCCATGACCACTGTCATCACAACACTCCATGAAACCTGACAACACAATGATCCGGGACTCTTGTCATCACAATGCTCCATGCCCTTGTCATCACAATTCTTCATTCCAACTGTCATAGCAATAATCCATGAATTTTATTAGACCAATGCTCCATGCCCTTTTAATCACAATGCTCCATGCCCTTGTAATCACAATGTTCCATGAAACCTGTCATCACAATACTCCATGAACTTTTTCAGCCCAATGCTCCATGACCCTTGTCATCACAATGATCTATGCCCTTGTCATCCCAATGCTCCATGACACCTGTCACCACAGTGCTCCATGCCTTTGTCAGCAAAATGCTTCATGACATTGTCATTTCAATTCTCTATGTACTTGTCATCACAATACTCCATTACCATTGTCATCACACTCCTCCATGAACCTTGGGATCACATTGCTTCATGGCCTTGTCATCACAATGCTCCGTGCTCCTTGAAATCAAAATGATCCATGACTTCTGTCATCACAGTGCTCCAAACACTTGTGATCACAATGTCCCATAACACTTGTCATCACAATGCTGCTTGATGCCTGTCATCACAATACTCCATGCCGTTTTCTTCAAAATGCTCCATGAACATTGTCATCACAATTCTCAGTACAATTGTCATCACAATGCTCCCTGACTCTTGTCGTCAGAATTCTCCTTGAACCCTGTCACAAAAACGCTCCATGCCATTTTCATCACAATGCCCCATGCCGTTTTCATCACAGTGCTCCATGACATTTTCATCAAAATACTCCACAAGATTGTCATCAGAATGCTCCATGACCCTTGTCATCACAATGCTCCAAGCCATTGTCATCACAATGCTTCATTAACTTGGTCATCAGAATCCTCCATGACACTTGGCATCACAATGCTCCATGCTATTGTCATCACAATGGGCCATTACATATGTCATCACAATGCTCCCTGAAACCTCTCTTCACAATACTGCATGACCTGGTCATGACAATGCTCCATGCCCTTCTCATCACAATGTGCCATTTCAACTATAATCACAATAATCCATGAAACTTATTAGACCAATGTTCCATGCCCTTGTCATCACAATGCTCGATGCCCTTGTTATCACAATGTTCCAAGAACCCTGTAATCAGAATTCTCTTTGCCCCTTTTCATCAGTATGCTCCATGAGACTTTTCATCAAAAGGCTCCATGGTTTTCTCATCACAATGCTCCAGGATCTTGTCATCACAATGCTTCACGACCTTGTCATAAAAATTCTCAGTGGACTTCCGGGTAAGATGGCGGAAGAGTAAGACGCGGAGATCACCTTCCTCCCCACGGATACACCAGAAATACAGCTACACGTGGAACAACTCTTACAGAACACCTACTGAACGCTGGCAGAAGACCCCAGACCTCCCAAAAGGCAAGAAACTCCCCACATACCTGGGTAGGGCAAAGCGGAGAGATCCGCACACAGAGGATCGGTGCCGAGCGGCACTCACCAGCCCGAGAGGCTTGTCTGCTCGCCCGCCGGGGCACGCAGCGCTGGAAGCTGAGGCTCGGGCTTCGGTCAGAGCGCAGGGAGAGGACTGGGGCTGGTGGTGAGAACTCAGCCTGAAGGGGGCTAATGTGCCACAGCTAGCCGGGAGGGAGTCCGGGAAAACTCTGGAGCTGCCGAAGAGGCAAGAGACTTTTTCTTCCCTCTTGGTTTCCTGGTGCACAAGGAGAGGGGATTAAGAGTGCTGCTTAAAGGGGCTCCACGGACGGGCGCGAGTCGCGACTGAAAGCGCGGAGCCCAGTGACAGGCGTGGGACGCTGGGGCTGCTGCTGCCGCCGCCAAGAAGCCTGTGTGCGAGCGCAGGTCACTGCCCACACCGCCCTTCCGGGAGCCTGAGCAGCCCGCCACTGCCGGGGTCCCAGGATCCAGGGGCGGCTTCCCTGGGAGAACGCACGGTGCGCCTCGGGCTGGTGCAACGTCACGCCGACCTCTGCCGCTGCAGGCTCGCCCCGCACTCCGTGCCCCTCACTCCCGCCCGGCCTGAGTGAGCCAGAGACCCAAAGAGGCTGCTCCTTTAACCCTGTCCTATCTGAGCGAAGAACAGACGCCCTCCGGCGACCTACACGCAGAGGCGGGGCCAAATCCAAAGCTGAGACCTAGGAGCTGTGAGAACAAAGAAGAGAAAGGGAAACCTCTCCCAGCAGCCTCAGAAGCAGCGGATTAAAGCTCCACAATCAACTTGATGTACCCTGCATCTGTGGAATACATGAATAGACAACACATCATCCCAAATTGAGGAGCCCGGAGTCAGTGCTGTGCCTCTGAGGTGGGAGAGCCAACTTCAGGACACTGGTCCACAAGAGACCTCCCAGCTCCACATAATATCAAACGGCGAAAATCTTCCAGAGATCTCCATCTCAACACCAGCACCCAGCTTCACTCAACGACCAGCAAGCTACCGTGCTGGACACCCTAAGCCAAACAACTAGCAAGACAGGAACACAACACCACCCATTAGCAGAGAGGTGGCCTAAAATCATAAAAAGTCCACAGACACCCCAAAACACACCACCAGACGTGGACCTGCCCACCAGAAAGACAAGATCCAGCCTCATCCACCAGATCACAGGCACTAGTCCCCTCCACCAGGAAGCCTACACAACACACTAAACCAACCTTAGCCACTGGGGACAGACACCAAAAACAACAGGAACTACGAACCTGCAGCCTGCAAAAAGGAGACCCCAAACACAGTAACATAAGCAAAATGAGACGACAGAAAAACACCCAGCAGGAGAAGGAGCAAGATAAAAACCCACCAGACCTAACAAATGAAGAGGTAATAGGCAGTCTACCTGAAAAAGAATTCAGAATAATGATGGTAAAGATGATCCAAGATTCTATTTCCCAGATCCAAAATCTTGGAAATAGAATAGACAAAATGCAAGAAACAGTTAACAAGGACCTAGAAGAACTAAAGATGAATCAAGCATCGATTAAAAACACAATACATGAAATAAAAAATACTCTAGATGGGATCAATAGCAGAATAACTGAGGCAGAAGAACGGATAAGTGAGGTGGAAGATAAAATAGTGGAAATAACTGCTGCAGAGCAAAATAAAGAAAAAAGAATGAAAAGAACAGAGGACAGTCTCAGAGACCTCTGGGACAACATTAAACGCACCAACATTCGAATTATAGGGGTTCCAGAAGAAGAAGAGAAAAAGAAAGGGACTGAGAAAATATTTGAAGAGATTATAGTTGAAAACTTCCCTAATATGGGAAAGGAAATAGTTAATCAAGTCCAGGAGGCACAGAGAGTCCCATACAGAATAAATCCAAGGAGAAATACGCCAAGACACATATCAATCAAACTGTCAAAAATTAAACACAAAGAAATCATATTAAAAGCAGCAAGGCAAAAACAACAAATAACACACAAGGGAATCCCCATCAGGATAACAGCTGATCTCTCAGCAGAAACTCTACAAGCCAGAAGGGAGTGGCAGGACATACTTAAAGTGATGAAGGAGAAAAACCTGCAACCAAGATTACTCTACCCAGCAAGGATCTCATTCAGATTTGATGGAGAAATTAAAACGTTTACAGACAAGCAAAAGCTGAGAGAGTTCAGCACCACCAAACCAGCTTTACAACAAATGCTAAAGGAACTTCTCTAGGCAAGAAACACAACAGAAGTAAAAGACCTACAATAATGAACCCCAAACAATTAAGAAAATGGGAATAGGAACATACATATCGATAATTACCTTAAATGTAAATGGACTAAATGCTCCCACCAAAAGACACAGAGTGGCTGAATGGATACAAAAACAAGACCCATCTATATGCTGTCTACAAGAGACCCACTTCAGACCTAGAGACACATACAGACTGAAAGTAAGGGGATGGAAAAAGATATTCCATGCAAACGGAAACCAAAAGAAAGCTGGAGTAGCAATTCTCATATCAGACAAAATAGACTTTAAAATAAGGACTACTAGAAGAGACAAAGAAGGACACTACATAATGATCAAGGGATCGATCCAAGAAGAAGATATAACAATTGTAAATATTTATGCACCCAACATAGGAGCACCTCAATACATAAGGCAAATACTAACAGCCATAAAAGGAGAAATTGACAGTAACACACTCATAGTAGGGGACTTTAACACCCCACTTTCACCAATGGACAGATCATCCAAAATGAAAATAAATAAGGAAACACAAGCTTTAAATGATACATTAAACAAGATGGACTTAATTGATATTTATAGGACATTCCATCCAAAAACAACAGAATACACATTTTTCTCAAGTGCTCATGGAACATTCTCCAGGATAGATCATATCTTGGGTCACAAATCAAGCCTTGGTAAATTTAAGAAAATTGAAACTGTATCAAGTATCTTTTCTGACCACAATGCTATGAGACTAGATATCAATTACAGGAAAAGAGCTGTAAAAAATACAAACACATGGAGGCTAAACAATACACTACTTAATAACGAAGTGATCACTGAAGAAATCAAAGAGGAAATTAAAAAATACCTAGAAACAAATGACAATGGAGACACGACGACCCAAAACCTATGGGATGCAGCAAAAGCAGTTCTAAGAGGGAAGTTTATAGCAATACAATCCCACCTTAAGAAACAGGAAACATCTCGAATAAACAACCTAACCTTGCACCTAAAGCAATTAGAGAAAGAAGAACAAAAACATCCCAATGTTAGCAGAAGGAAAGAAATCATAAAAATCAGATCAGAAATAAATGAAAAAGAAATGAAGGAAACGATAGCAAAGATCAATAAAACTAAAAGCTGGTTCTTTGAGAAGATAAACAAAATTGATAAACCATTAGCCAGACTCATCAAGAAAAAAAGGGAGAAGACTCAAATCAATAGAATTAGAAATGAAAAAGGAGAAGTAACAACTGACACTACAGAAATAAAAAAAGATCATGAGAGATTACTATAAGCAACTCTATGCCAATAAAATGGACAACCTGGAAGAAATGGACAAATTCTTAGAAATGCACAACCTGCCAAGACTGAATCAGGAAGAAATAGAAAATATGAACAGACCAATCACAAGCACTGAAATTGAAACTGTGATAAAAAATCTTCCAACAAACAAAAGCCCAGGACCAGATGGCTTCACAGGCGAATTCTATCAAGCATTTAGAGAAGAGCTAACACCTATCCTTCTGAAACTCTTCCAAAATATAGCAGAGGGAGGAACACTCCCAAACTCATTCTACGAGGCCACCATCACCTTGATACCAAAACCAGGCAAGGATGTCACAAAGAAAGAAAACTACAGGCCAATATCACTGATGAACATAGATGCAAAAATCCTCAACAAAATACTAGCAAACAGAATCCAACAGCACATTAAAAGGATCATACACCATGATCAAGTGGGGTTTATTCCAGGAATGCAAGGATTCTTCAATATACGCAAATCAATCAACGTGATACACCATATTAACAAATTGAAGGAGAAAAACCATATGATCATCTCAATAGATGCAGAGAAAGCTTTTGACAAAATTCAACACCCATTTATGATAAAAACCCTGCAGAAAGTAGGCATAGAGGGAACTTTCCTCAACATAATAAAGGCCATATATGACAAACCCACAGCCAGCATCGTCCTCAATGGTGAAAAACTGAAACCATTTCCACTAAGATCAGGAACTAGACAAGGTTGCCCACTCTCACCACTCTTATTCAACCTAGTTTTGGAAGTTTTAGCCACAGCAATCAGAGAAGAAAAGGAAATAAAAGGAATCCGAATTGGAAAAGAAGAAGTAAAGCTGTCACTGTTTGCAGATGACATGATACTATACATAGAGAATCCTAAAGATGCTACCAGAAAACTACTAGAGTTAATCAATGAATTTGGTAAAGTTGCAGGACACAAAATTAATGCACAGAAATCTCTGGCATTCCTATATACTGATGATGAAAAATCTGAAAGTGAAATCAAGGAAACACTCCCATTTACCATTGCAACAAAAAGAATAAAATATCTAGGAATAAACCTACCTAACGAGACAAAAGACCTGTATGCAGAAAATTATAAGACACTGATGAAAGAAATTAAAGATGATACAAATAGATGGAGAGATGTACCATGTTCTTGGATTGGAAGAATCAACATTGTGAATATGACTCTACTACCCAAAGCAATCTACAGGTTCAATGCAATCCCTATCAAACTACTACTGGCATTTTTCACAGAACTAGAACAAAAAATTTCACAATTTTTATGGAAACACAAAAGACCCCGAATAGCCAAAGCAATCTTGAGAACGAAAAATGGAGCTGGAGGAATCAGGCTCCCTGACTTCAGACTATACTACAAAGCTACAGTAATCAAGACAGTATGGTACTGGCACAAAAACAGAAAGATAGATCAATGGAACAGGATAGAAAGCCCAGAGTTAAACCCACGGACATATGGTCACCTTATCTTTGATAAAGGAGGCAGGAATGTACAGTGGAGAAAGGACAGTCTCTTCAATAAGTGGTGCTGGGAAAACTGGATAGGGACATGTAAAAGTATGAGATTAGATCATTCCCTAACACCATACACAAAAATAAGCTCAAAATGGATTAAAGACCTAAAGGTAAGGCCAGACACTATCAAACTCTTAGAGGAAAACATAGGCAGAACACTCTATGACATAAATCACAGCAAGATCCTTTTTGACCCACCTCCTAGAGAAATGGAAATAAAGACAAAAATAAACACATGGGACCTAATGAAACTTCAAAGCTTTTGCACAGCAAAGGAAACCATAAACAAGACCAAAAGACAACCCTCAGAATGGGAGAAAATATTTGCAAATGAAGCAACTGACAAAGGATTAATCTCCAAAATTTATAAGCAGCTCATGCAGCTCAATAACAAAAAAACAAACAACCCAATCCAAAAATGGGCAGAAGACCTAAATAGACATTTCTCCACAGAAGATATACAGACTGCCAACAAACACATGAAAGGATGCTCAACATCTTTACTCATTAGAGAAATGCAAATCAAAACTACAATGAGATATCATCTCACACCAGTCAGAATGGCCATCATCAAAAAATCTAGAAACAATAAATGCTGGAGAGGGTGTGGAAAAAAGGGAACACTCTTGCACTGCTGGTGGGAATGTGAATTGGTACAGCCGTTATGGAGAACGGTATGGAGGTTCCTTAAAAAACTACAAATAGAACTACCATATGACCCAACAATCCCACTACTGGGCATATACCCTGAGAAAACCATAATTCAAGAAGAGACATGTACCAAAATGTTCATAGCAGCCCTATTTACAATAGCCCGGAGATGGAAACAACCTAAGTGTCCATCATCGGATGAATGGATAAAGAAGATGTGGCACATATATACAATGGAATATTACTCAGCCATAAAAAGAAATGAAATTGAGCTATTTGTAATGAGGTGGATAGACCTAGAGTCTGTCATACAGAGTGAAATAAGTCAGAAAGAGAAAGACAAATACTGTATGCTAACACATATATATGGAATTTAAGAAAAAAAAATGTCATGAAGAACATAGGGGTAAGACAGGAATAAAGACACAGACCTACTAGAGAATGGACTTGAGGATATGGGGAGGGGGAAGGGTAAGCTGTGACAAAGTGAAAGAGCGGCATGGACATATGTACACTACCTAACGTGAGGTAGATAGCTAGTGGGAAGCAGCCGCATAGCACAGGGAGATCAGCTCGGTACTTTGTGACCGCCTGGAGGGGTGGGATAGGGAGGGTGGGAGGGAGACGCAAAAGGGAGGGGATATGGAAACATATGTATATGTATAACTGATTAAATTTGTTATAAAGCAACAAAAAAAATAAAAATAAAAATAAAAAATAAAAAATAAAAAAAAAGAAGAAAAAAAAAAATTCTCAATGGCCCTTGTCATCATAATGCTCCAAGCCCTAGTCATCACAATGCTCCCTTAGATTTATCATCACAATCCTCCATTGCATTTGGCATCACAATGCTCCCTGCCATTGTCATCGCAATGGACCATGACATATGTCATCACAATGCTCTCTGACAAATGTCTTCACAATAATCCATGACCTTCTCATCACAATGCTCCATGCCATTGCCATCACAATGCACCATGTCCACTGTCATCAAAATAATCTCTGAACATTGTCACCACAACGCTGCATGTCCCTGTCATCACAGTGCTCCATGACCCCTGTCATCACAGTGCTCCGTGACTCCAGTCATCACAATGCTTCATAAGGTTTTTCATCACAACGGTCCATGCCCGCCTCATCACAAGGCTCTGTGACATTTGTAACCACAGTGCTCCATGAACTTTTCATCACAATGCTCCTTGACCCTTGTCATCACAATTCTCCATGCCTTTGTCAGAACAATGTTCCATGACCCTTGTCATCACAATGTGCCACGCGCTTTTCATCACAATGATCCACAACCTTGTCATCGCTATGCTCCATAAACCTTGTATTCACAATGCTCCATGCACTTCTCATGCAAATGCTCTCTCACCTGAGATATCACAATGTTCCATCACTAGTCATCACAATCCTACCTCAACCCTGTAATCACAATGTTCCATGACCCCTGACATCACAATATTCCATAACCACTGTCATCAAAATGCTCCATGACACTTTTCATCCCAAAGCTCCATGACCCTTGGCATCACAATGTTCTATAACCCCTCTCATCAAAATGTTACATTACACTTTTCATCAAATTGCTGCATGACCCTGACATCAAAATGCTCCCTCTCCTTCTCATCACAATGCACCACACGCTTGTCATCAAAATGCTCCATGACCTTTGTCATCACAAAGCTCCATGACCCTTGGCATCACAATGCTCCATATCATTGTCATCACAGTGCTCCCTGAACCCTCTCATCCCATTGCTACATGCCCTTGTCATCACAAAGCTCCATGACACTTGTCATCACAATGCTCGATGCCCTTCTAATCAAAATGCTCCATGCATTTTTCATCACAATCCTACATGAGCCATGTATCACAGTGTTCCGTGCCCTTGTCATCACAATGCTCCATGCCCACTCTCATCACAATTATCCATGAAGCCTTTCAGGCCAATGCTCAATGCCCTTCTCATCACAATGCTCCATTACCTCTGTCATAACAAAGCTCCATGACCCCTGCCAGCACAATGTTCCACTGCCTTGTCATCACAAGGCTCCATGACCCTTGTCATCACAATGCTCCAAGATCCATGTAATCACAATGCTCCAAGCCCTTTTCATAACAAAGCTCCATGACACATGTCATCAGAATGTCCCATGGCCTTCTCATCACAATGTTCCTTGCCCTTGTCATCACAATGTTCCATGACCCCTGTAATCACAATGCTCCATGCCCCTTTTCATCAGTATGCTCCATGAGACTTGTCATCACAAGGCTCCATAGTTTTGTCATCACAATGCTCCAGGAAATTGTCAGCACAATGCTTCACGACCTTCTCATGAAAATTCTCAATCCCCTTGTCATCATAATGCTCCAAGCCCTAGTCATCACAATGCTCCATTATATTTGTCATTACAATCCTCCATAACATTTGGCATCACAATGCTCCATGCCATTGTCATCGCAATGGACCATGACATATGTCATCACAATGCTCCCTGAGATCTGTCTTCACAATACTCCATGACCTTCTCATCACAATGCTACATGCCCTTCTCATCACAATGCACCATGTCCACTATCATCACAATAATCTATGAAATTTGTCAGACCAGGGCTCCATTCCCTGTCATCACAATACTCCATGCACTTGTCATCAAAATGCTCCATGACACCTGTCATCAGAATGCTTCGTGACTCCAGTCATCACAATGCTTCATAACGTTTGTCATAACAATGGTCCATGCCCGCGTCATCACAAGGCTCTGTGACAATTGTAACCACAATGCTCCATGAACATTTTATCACCATTCACTGTGACCCTTGTCATCACAATGCTCCAAGCCATTGTCATCACAATGCTTCATTACCTTGGTCATCAGAATCCTCCATGACACTTGGCATCACAATGCTCCATGCTATTGTCATCACAATGGGCCATTACATATGTCATCACAATGCTCCCTGAAACCTCTCTTCACAATACTGCATGACCTAGTCATCACAATGCTCCATGCCCTTTTCATCACAAATCGCCATTCCAACTGTCATCGCAATAATCCATGAAACTTATTAGACCAATGTTCCATGCCCTTGTCATCACAATGCTCGATACCCTTGTTATCACAATGTTCCAAGAACCCTGTAATCAGAATTATGCTTGCCCCTTTTCATCAGTATGCTTCATGAGATTTGTCATCAAAAGGCTCCATGGTTTTCTCATCACAATGCTCCAGGACCTTGTCATCACAATGCTTCACGACATTGTTTTGAAAATTCTCAATGGCCTTTGTCATCATAATGCTCCAAGACCTAGTCATCACAATGCTACATTATATTTGTCATCACAATCCTCCATTACATTTGGCATCACAATGCTCCCTGCCATTGTCATCGCAATGGACCATGACATATGTCATCACAGTGCTCTCTGACAATTCTCTTCACAATACTCCATGACCTTCTCATCATAATGCTCCATGCCTATGTCATCACAAAGCACCATGTCCACTGTCATCACAATAATCTCTGAAACTTGTCACGACAAGGCTCCATGTCCCTGTCATCACAATGCTCCATGACCCCTGTCATCACAATGCTCCGAGACTCCAGTCATCACAATGCTTCATAACGTTTGTCATCACAACGGTCCATGCCCACGTCATCACAAGGCTCTGTGACTTTTGTAACCACAATGCTCCATGAACTTTTTATCACAATTCTCCGTGACCCTTTTCATCACAATGCTCCATGCCTTTGTCAGAACAATGTTCCATGACCCTTGTCATCACAATGTGCCACGCGCTTTTCATCACAATGATCCACAACCTTGTCATCGCTAAGCTCCATAAACCTTGTATTCACAATGCTCCATGCACTTCTCATCCAAATGCTCTCTCACCTGAGATATCACAATGTTGAATCACTAGTCATCACAATCCTCCCTCAACATTTTAATCAAAATGTTCCATGACGCCAGACATCACAGTATTCCATAAACACTGTCATCAAAATGCTCCATGACACTTTTCATCCCAAAGCTCCATGACCCATGGCATCACAATATTCTATAACCCCTGTCATCAAAATGTTACATTACACTTTTCATCAAATTGCTGCATGACCCTGTCAACAAAATGCTCCCTCTCCTTCTCATCACAATGCACCACACGCTTGTCATCAAAATGCTCAATGACCGTTGTCATCACAAAGCTCCATGACGCTTGGCATCACAATGCTCCATGTCATTTTTATCAAAATGCTCCATGAACACTCTCATCCCATTGCTCCATGTCCTTGTCATCACAAAGCTCCTTGACACTTGTCATCACAATGCCAAATGCCCTTCTCATCAGAATGCTCCTTTACCTCTGTCATTACAGTGCTCCATGAACCCTTCCATCACAATGTTCCACGGCCTTGTCATCACAAGGCTCAATGACCCTTGTCATCACAATGCTCCAAGACCACTGTAATCACAATGCTCCATGCACTTTTCATCACAAAGCTCAATGACACATGTCATCAGAATGTTCCGTGGCCTTCTCATCACAATGCCCCATGCCCTTGTCCTCACAATGCTCCAAGACCCCTGTAATAACAATGCTCCATGCCCCTTTGCATCTCAATGCTCCAGGAACCCTGTCATCACAATGCACCATGCCCATCATCATAATGCTTCAGGCTATTGTCATCACAATGAAATCATAATTATCCATGACCTCTGTGATCATAATGCTCCAAACCCTTGTGATCACAATGTTCCATAACACTTATCATCACAAATCCCCAAGACGCTCATCATCACAGTTATGCATGGTATTCTCATCAAAATTCTCCATGATCTTTGTCACCACAATGCTCAATACACTTGTCATCACAATGCTCCCTGACACTTGTCGTCAGTATGCTCCTTGAACCCTGTCATGACAAGGCTCCATGCCTTTTTCATCAAAATGATCCATGCCCTTTTCATCACAATGCTCCAAGATCACAGTAATCACAAAGCTCCATGTCCTTGTCATCACAAAACTCCATGAAGCATGACATCAGAATGCTCCGTGGTCTTCTCATCACAATGCTCCATGCCCTAGTCATCACAATGCTCCAAGACCCCTGTAATCACAATGCTCCATGCCCCTTTTCATCAGAATGCTCCGTGAGACTTGTCATCACAAGTCTCATTGGTCATCTCATCACAATGCTCCAGGACCTTGTCATCACCATTCTCCATTCCCTTGTCATCACAATGCTCCATGACCGCTCTCATCACAATAATCCATTAACATATTCAGCCCAATGCTCCACGACCTACACATCACAATGCTCCATGACCAATATCATCACAGCACTCCATGACTCCTGACAACACAATGATCCGGGACTCTTGTCATCACACTGCTCCATTCCCTACACATCACTATGCTGCATGACCCCTGTCATCACAACACTCCATGAACATTTTCAGCCCAGTGCTCCATGACCCTTGTCATCACAATGATCCATGCCCTTGTCATCCCAATGATCAATGACCCGTGTATTCACAATGCTCCATGACACATGTCATCACTATGCTTCATGCCTTTGTCAGCAAAATGCTACATGACCTTGTCATTACAATGCTCTATGTGCGTGTCATCACAAAACTCCATTTCCATTGTCATCACAATCCTCCATGAACCATGGGATCACATTGCTTCATGCCTTTGTCATCACAATGCTCCATGCCCTTGTTATCACAATGCTCCATGACCCCTGTCATCACAACGCTCCGAGACTCCAGTCATCACAATGCTTCATGACCTTTGTCATCAAAATGGTTTATGCCCTCGCCATCAACAGTCTCTGTGACCTTTTTAACCACAGTGCTCCATGAACTTTTCATCACAATGCTCTTTGACCCTTGTCATCACAATGCTCTATGCCTTTCTCAGCACAATGCTCCATGACCCTTGTCATCACAATGCTCCATGCGCTTGTCAGCACAATGCTCCATGACACATGTCATCACAATGCTCCATGACCCTTGTCATCACAATGCTCCGTGACTCCAGTCATCTCAAAGCTTCATAACGTTTGTGATCACAATGGTCTATGCCCGAGTCATCACAAGGCTCTGTGACATTTGTAACCACAATGCTCCATGAAATGTTCATCACAATTCTCTGTGACACTTGTCATCACAATGCTCCATGACTTTGTCAGAACAATGCTCCATGACCATTGTCTTCAAAATGTGCCAGGCGCATTTCATCACAATGGTCCACAACCTTGTCACTGCAATGCTCCATAAACCTTGTAATCAAAATGCTCCATGCACTTCTCATCAAAATTCTCTCTCACCAGATATATCACAGTGTTCCATCACTAGTCATCACAATTCTCTCTCACCACTGTAATCACAATGTTCCATGACCCTGTTATCACACTGCTACATCCCCTTATCATCACAATGTTCCATGACCACTGACATCACAGTGCTCCATGACCCTTTTCATCCCAAAGCTCCAAGACCCCTGACATCACAATGTTCTATAACCCCTGCAATCAAAATGTTCCATTACACTATTCATCAAATTGCTGCATCACCCGGTCATCAAAATGCTCCCTGCACTTCTCATCACAATGCACCATGCCCTTGTCATCAAAATGCTCCATGACTTGTCATCACAAAGCTCCATGACCCTTGGCATCACAATGCTCCATGTCATTGTCATCACAATGCTCCATGAACCCTCTCATCACATTGCTCAATGCCCTTGTCATCACAAAGCTCCATGACACTTGTCATTACAATGCTCGATGCCCTTCTCAACTCAGTGGTCCATGCCCTTCTCATTACAATCCTGCATGACCCATGTAACATAGTGTTCCGTACCCTTGTCATCACAATGCTCCATGCAAACTCTCATCACAATAATGCATGAAACATTTCAGACAAATGTTCCATGCCGTTCTAATCACCATGCTCCATTATCCCTGTCATAACAATGCACCATGACACCTACCATCAAAATATTCCACGGCTTAGTCATCACAAGGTTCCATGACACTTGTCATCACAATACTGAAGACCCCTGTAATCACAATGCTCCATGCCCTTGTCATCACAATGCTCCAAGACCCCTGTAATCACAATGCTCCATGTCCCTTTTCATCAGAATGCTCCATGAGACTTGTCATCACAAGTCTCCATGGTCTTCTCATCACTATGCTCCAGGACCTTGTCATCACCATGCTCCATCCCCTTGTCATCACAATGCACCATGACCCCTGTCATCACAATAATCCATGAATATTTTCAGCCCAATGCTGCACGACCTACTCATCACAGTGCTCCTTGGCCAATATCATTACAATGCTCCATGACCACTGTCATCACAATGCTCCAAACCCTTGTGATCACAATGTTCCATAACACTTGTCATCACAACGCTCCATGATGCCTGTCATCACAATACTCCATGCCCTTTTCATCACAATGCTCCATGACCTTTGTCATCACAATTCTCAATACATTTGTCATCACATGCTCCCTGACACTTGTCTTCAGAATGCTCCTTGAACCCTGTCACGAAAAGGCTCCATGCCTTTTTCATCACAATGCCCCATGCCATTTTCTTCACAATGCTCCATGCCATTGTCATCAAAATACTCCACAAGCTTGTCACCAGAATGCTCCATGACCCTTGTCATCACAATTTTCCATGCACTTGTCAGCACAATGCTCCCTGACACTTGTCATCACAATGCTCCATGAACTTTTCATCACAAAGCTCTTTGATTCTTGTCATCACAATGCTCTATGCCTTTCTCAGCACAATGCTCCATGACGCTTGTCATCACAATGCTCCATGCGCTTGTCAGCACGATGCTCCATGACACAAGTCCTCAAAATGAACCATGTGCTTGTCATCACAGTGCTCCACAATCTTGTCATCACAATGCTCCATAAACCTTGGCATCACAATGCTCCATGCGCTTCTCATCAAAATGCTCTCTCACCACAGATATCCCAATGTTACATCACTATTCGTCTCAATACTCCCTCACCCTTGTTATCACAATGTTCCATGACTCCTGTCATCACAATGCCACATGCACTTATCATCACAATGTTCGATGACCCCTGACATCACAATGCTCCATAACCCCTGTCATCAAAATGCTCCATGACCCTTTTCATCAAAATGCTCCATGACCACTGACATCACAATGTTCCATAACACCTGTCATCAAAATGTTCCATGACACTTTTCATCAAATTGCTCCATGACCCTGTCATCACAATGCTCCCTGCAATTCTCATCACAATGCACAACGCCCTTGTCATCAAAATGCTCCATGGCCATTGTCATCACAAAGATCCATTACCCTTGGCATCACAATTCTCCATGTCATTGTCATCACAATGCTCCATGAACACTCTCATCACATTGCTCCATGCCCTTGTCATCACAAAGCTCCATGACACATGTCATCAGAATGCTCCATGGCCTTCTCATCACAATGCTCCATGCCCTTGCCATCACAGTCCTCCATTACCCCTGTGATAACAATGCTCCATGACCCCTGCCATCACGATGTTCCGTGGCCTTGTCATCACAAGGCTCCATGAGCCTTCTCATCACAATGCTCCAAGACCCCTCTCATCACAATGCACCATGCCGATCATCATAATGCTTCATGCTATTGTCATCACAATGAAATCAAAATGCACCAAGACCTCAGTCATAACAATGCTCCAAACCCTTGTGATCACAATGTTCCATAATACTTCCCCTCACAGTGCCCCATGATACTCGTCATCACAATTATCCATGGACTTCTCATCACAATGCTCCATGACCTTTGTCATCACAATGCTCAATACACGTGTCATCAAAATTCTCCCTGACACTTGTTGTCTGTATGCTTATTGAACCCTGTCATGACAAGGCTCCATGCCCTTTTCATCACAATGATCCATGCCCTTTTCATCACAATGCACCAAGACCCCTTGAAACACAATGCTCCATGCCCTTGTCATCACAAAGCTAAATGAAACATGTCTTCAGAATGCTCCTTGGCCTTCTCCTCACAATGCTCCATGCCCATATCATCACAATGTTCTAAGACCCCCGTAATCACAATGGTCCATGTCCCTTTTCATCAGTATGCTCCATGAGATTTGTCATCACAAGTCTCTATGGATTTCTCATCACAATTCTCCAGGACCTTGTCATCACAATGATTCACGACCTTGTTTTGAAAATTCTCAATGGCCCTTGTCATCATAATGCTCCAAGCCCTAGTCATCACAATGCTCCATTATATTTGTCATCAAAATCCTCCATTACATTTGGCATCACAATGCTCCCTGCCATTGTCATTGCAATGGACCAAGACATATGTCATCACAATGCTCCCTGACACCCGTCTTCACAATAATCCATGACCTTCTCATCACAATAATCCAAGCCCTTGTCATCACAATTCACCATGTCCACTGTCATCACAATAATCTATGAAACTTGTCAGACCAATGCTCCATGCCCCTGTCACCACAATGGTCCATGCCCTTGTCATCACAATGCTCCATGACCCCTGTCATCACAATGCTCCGTGACTCCAGTCATCACAATGCTTCATAACATTTGTCATCACAGTGGTCCATGCCCGCGTCAGCAAAAGGCTCTGTGACCTTTATTACCACAATGCTCCATGAACTTTTCATCACAATGCTCCGTGACCCTTGTCATCAAAATGCTCCATGCCTTTGTCAGAAAAATGCTCCATGAACCTTGTCATCACAATGTGGTACGCACTTTTCATCACAACGGTCCACAAATTTGTCATGGTATTGCTCCATAAACCTTGTAATCACAATGCTCCATGCCATTCTCATCACAATGCTCCATTACCCCTTTCATAACAATGCTCCATGACCACTTCCATCACGATGTTCCATGGCCTTGTCATCACAAGCCTCCATGACACTTGTCATCACAATGCTCCAAGACCCCTGTAATCACAATGCTCTATTCTCTTGTCATCACAAAGCTCCATGACACATGTCATCAGAATGTTCCATGGCATTCTCATCAAAATGCTCCATGCCCTTGTCATCACAGTGCTCCAAGATCCCTGTAATCACAATGCTCCATGCCCCTTTTTATCTCCATGCTCCATGAACCCTGTCATCACAATGCATCATGCCCATCATCATAATGCTTCCGGATATTGTCAGTACAATGAAATCAAAATTCTTCATGACCTCTGTCATCACAATGCTCCATGACGCCTGTCTTCACAATACTCCATGAACATATTCAGCCCAATGCTCCATGACCCTTGTCATCACAATGATCCATGCCCTTGTCATCCCAATGCTCCATGACCCCTGTATTCACAATGCTCCGTGACGCTTGTCATCACAGTGCTCCATGACACCTGTCATCACAATGCTCCATGCCTTTGTCTGCAAAATGCTACATGACCTTGTCATTACAATGCTCTATGCGCTTGTCATCACAATATTCCATTTCCATTGTCATCACAATCCTCCATGAACCTTAGAATCACATTGCTTCATGCTCTTGTCATCACAATGCTCCATGCTCCTTGAAATCAAAATGATCATTGACCTCTGTCATCACAATGCTCCAAACCCTTGTGATCCCCATGTTCCATAATACTTGTCATCACAACGCTCCATGATGCCTGTCATCACAAAATTCCATGCCCTTTTCATCACAATGCTCCATGAACTTTGTCATCACAATGCTCAGTACACTTGTCATCACAATGCTCCCTGACACTTGTCATCAGAATGCTCCTTGATCCCTGTCACGAAAAGGCTCCATGCCTTTTTCATCACAATGCCCCATTCCATTTTCATCACAATGATCCGTGACAATTTTCATTACAATGCTCCTTGCCTTTGTCTGAAAAATATTCCATGACCCTTGTCATCAAAAAGTGCCATTCACTTTTCATCACAACGGTCCAGATAATTGTCATTGCAATGCTCCATAAACCTTGTAATCAAAATGCTCCATACACTGCTCATCAAATTGCTCTCTCACCAGAGATATCACAGTGTTCCATCACTAGTCGTCTCAATACTCCCTTACCCCTGTAATCACAATGTCCCATGACCCCTGTCATCACAATGCTACATTCCTTTATCATCACAATATTCCATGACCCCTGACATCACAATATTCTATAACCCCTGTCATCAAAATGTTCCAATACACTTTTCATCATATTGCTGCATGACCCTGTCATCAAAATACACCCTGCCCTTCTCATCACAATGCACCATGCACTTATCATTAAATGCTCCATGACCTTTGTCATCACAAAGCGCCATGACCCTTGGCATCACAATGCTCCATGTCATTGTCATCACAATGCTCCATGAAACTTCTCATCACATTGCTCCATGCCCTTGTCATCACAAAGCTCCATGACAATTGTAATCACAATGCTCGATGCCCTTCTCATCACAATGCCCCATGCCCTTGTCATTACAATTCACCATGACCCATGTATCACAGTGTTCCATGCCCTTATCATCACAATGCTCTATGCCCACTCTCATCACAATAATCCATGAAACATTTCAGACCAATGCTCCATGCCCTTCTCATCACAATGCTCCTTTACCTCTGTCATAACAATGCTCCATGACACCTGCCATCACAATGTTCCACGGCCTTGTGATCACAAGGCTCCATGACACTTGTCATCACAATGCTCCACGACCCATCTAATCAAAATGCACCATGCCCTTTTCATCAAAAAGGTACATGACGCATGTCATCAGAATGTTCCATGGCCCTGTCACCACAATGCTCCATTCCCTTGTCATCACAATGCTCCAATACCCTTGTAATCAAAATGCTCCATGCGTCTTTTCATCTCAATGCTCCATGAACCCTGTCATCAAAATGGACCATGCCCATCATCAAAATGCTTCAGGCTATTGTCATCACAATGAAATCAATATGCCCCATTACCTCTGTCATCACAATGCTCCAATCCCTTGTGATCACAATGTTCCATAACACTTATCATCACAAAACCCTATGACGCTCATCATCACAATTATCCATGGTCTTCTCATCACAATTCTCCATGACCTTTGTCTTCAGAATGCTCAATACACTTGTCATCACAATGCTCCCTGACACTTGTCATCAGTCTTCTCCATTAACCCTGTCATTACACGTCTCCATGCCTTTTTCATCCCAATGATCCATGCCCTTTTCATCACAATGCTCCAAGACCCCTGTAATCACAATGCTCCATGCTCTTGTCGTCACAAAACTCAATGATGCATGTCATCAGAATGCTCCATGGCCTTCTCCTCACAGTGATCCATGCCCTTGTCATCACAATATTCCAAGACCCCTGTAATCTCAATGCTCCATGTCCCTTTTCATCAGAATGCTCCATGAGACTTGTCATCACAAGTCTCCATTGTCTTCTCATAAAAGTGCTCCAGGAACTTGTCATCAAAATGCTCCATGATCCCTGTCATCACAATACTCCATGAATATTTTCAGCCCAATGCTCTATGACCTTCTCATCAAAATGCTCCATGACCCCTGTCATCACAATACTCCATGAACATTTTCAGAGCAATGCTCCATGACCCTTGTCATCACAATGATCCATGCCCTTGTCATCCCAAAGCTCCATGACCCCTGTATTCACAATGCTCCGTGACGCTTGTCATCACAGTGCTCCATGACACCTGTCATCACAATGCTCCATGCCTTTGTCAGCAAAATGCTACATGACCTTGTCATTGCAATGCTCTATTCGCTTGTCATCACAATACTCCATTACCATTGTCATCACAGTCCGCCATGAACCTTGGGATCACATTGCTTCATGCCCTTGTCATCACAATGCTCCATGCTCCTTGAAATCAAAATGATCCATGACCTCTGTCATCTCAATGCTCCAAACCCTTGTGATCACAATGTTCCATAACACTTGTCATCACAACGCTCCATGATGCCTTTCATCACAATACTCCATGTCCTTTTCATCACAAAGCTCCATGACTTTGTCATCACAATTCACAATACACTTGTCATCACAATGTCCCATGCCTTTTTCATTACAATGCTCCATGCCATTCTCATCAAAATACTCCACAAGCTTGTCATCAGAATACTCCATGACACTTTTCATCACAATTCTTCCTGCACCTGTCAACACAATGCTCCCTGACCCTTGTCATCACAATGCTCCAAGCCATTGTCATCACAATGCTCCATTACCTTTGTCATCAGAATCCTCCAGGACTCTTGGCATCAAAATGCTCCATGCCATTGTCATCACTGTGGGCCATTACATATGTCATCACAATGTTCCCTGACACCTGTCTTCAAAATACTGCATGACCTGGTCATCACAATGCTCCATTCCAACAGTCATCACAATAATCCATGAAACTTATTAGACCAATGCTCCATTCCCTTGTCATCACAATGCTCCATGCTCTTGTTATCACAATGCTCCATGACCCCTGTCATCACAACGCTCCATGCCTCCATTCCTCACAATGCTTCATGACCTTTGTCATCACAATGGACCATGCCCTCGTCGTCAACAGTCTCTGTGACATATTTAACCACAATGCTCCATGAACTTTTCATCACAATGCTCTTTGCCCCTTGTCATCACAATGCTCTATGCCTTTCTCAGCACAATGCTCCATGACCCTTGTCATCAAAATGCTCCATGTGCTTGTCAGATCAATGCTCCATGACCCATGTCATCACAATGCACCCTGCACTAATCATCACAGTGCTCCACAATCTTGTCACCACAATGCTCCATAAAACATGTCATCACAATTCTCCATGCACTTCTCATCAAAATGCTCTCTCAACACCGATATCACAATATTACATCACTATTCATCAAAATACTCCCTCACCCGTGTCATCACAATGTTCCATGACTTCTGTCTTTGCAATGCTACATGCACATATCTTCAAAAAGTTTGATGACCCCTGACATCACAATGTTCCATAACCCCTGTCATCAAAATGCTCCATAACACTTTTCCTCAAAATGCTCAATGACCCCTGACATCACAATGTTCCATAACGCCTGTCATCATAATTCTCCATGATCCTTTTCATCAAAATGCTCCATGACCCATGACATCACAATGTTCCATAACCCCTGTCATCAAAATATTCCATGACACTTTTCATCAAATTGTTCTATGACCCTGTCATCACAATGCTCCCTGCCATTCTCATCACAATGTACCACGCCCTTGTCATCAAAATGCTCCATGACCTTTGTCATCACAAAGCTCCATGACCCTTGGCATCTCAATGTTCCATGCCATTGTCATCACAATGCTCCATGAACCCTCTTATCACAATGCTCCATGCCCCTTTGCATCTCAATGCTCCATGAAACCTGTCATCGAAATGCACCATGCCCATCATCATAATGCCTCAGGCTATTGTCATCACAGTGAAATCAAAATATTCGATGATCTATCTCATCACAATGCTCCAAATCCTTGTGATCACAAGGTTCCATAACACTTATCATCACATCGCCCCATGACGCTCATCATCACAATTATCAATGGTCTTCTCATCACAGTGCTCCATGACCTTTGTCATCACAATGCTCTATACACTTGTCATCACAATGCTCCCTGACACTTGTCATCAGTATGCTCCTGGAACCCTGACATGACAAGGCTCCATACCATTTTCATAACAATGATCCATGCCAATTTCATCACAATGCTCCAAGACACCAGTAATCACAATGCTCCATGCCCTTGTCATCACAATGCCCCAAGACCCCGGTAATCACAATACTCCATGCCCCTTTTCATCAGAATGCTCCATGAGACTTGTTATTACAAGGCTCCATGGTCTTCTCATCACAATGCTCCAGGAACTTTTCATCACAGTGCTCCATTCCCTTGTCATCACAATGCTCCATGACCCCTGTCCTCACAATACTTCCTGAACATTTTCAGTCCAATTCTCCAGGAACTTCTCATCACAATGCTTCATGATCCCTATCATCACAATGCTCCATGACAACTGACATCACAACGCTCCATGACCCCTGACAACACAGTGATCCGGGACTCTTGTCATCAAAATGCTCCATTCCCTAGTCATCACAATGCTCCATGAACATTTTCAGCCCAATGCTCCATGACACTGGTCATCACAATGATCCATGTCCTTGCCATCCCAATGCTCCATGACCCCTGTAATCACAATGATCCGTGATGCTTCTCATCACAGTGCTCCATGACCCTTATCATCACAATGCTCCATGCCTGTGTCAGCAAAAGGCTACATGACCTTGTCATCAAAATGCTCCATTTGCTTGTCATCACAATACTCCCTTACCATTGTCATCACAATCCTCCATGAATCTTGGGTTCACATTGCTTCATGCCCTTGTCATCACAATGCTCCATGCTCCTGGACAACAAAATGATCCATGACTTCTATCATCACAATGCTCCAAACCCTTGTGATCACAATGTTCCATAACACTTGTCATCACAACGCTCCATGATGCCTGTCATCACAATATTCTATGCCCTGTTCGTCAAAATGCTCCATGATCTTTTTCATCACAATTCTCAATACACTTGTCATCACAATGTTCCCTGACACTTGTCATCAGAATGCTCCTTGAAACCTATCATGAAATGGCTTCATGCCTTTATCATCACAATGCTCCATGCTCTTTTCATCACAGTACTCCATGCCATTGTCGTCACAATACTCCACAAGCTTGTCATCAGAATGCTCCATGACACTTGTCATCACAATGCTCCATGGCCACTGTCATCACAATGCTCCATACCCCTTGTCATTACTGTGCTCCATGACGCTCGTCATCACAATTATCCATGGTCTTCTCATCACAATGCTCCACGCCCTTCTCATCAAAATGCTCCATGACCCTTGTCATCACAATGCTCCATGGCCACTCTCATCACAATGCTCCATTCCCCTTGTCATTACAGTGCTCCATGACGCTCGTCATCACAATTATCTATGGTCTTCTCATCACAATGCTCCACGGTCTTGCCATCACAATGCTCCTTGCCCTGGTCTTAACAATGCTCCATGTCCCCTGTCATCACAATTCTCCTCGATCTTGGCGTCACTATGCTCCATGACACTTCTCATCACCGTGTTAAATGAGTTGTCATCACAATTCTCTATGCACTTGTCATTGCAGTGCTCCATGTCCCTTGTCATCACAATGCTCCATGTCCCTTGTCATCACAATGCTCCAAGCCCTTGTCATCAAAATACTCCATTACATTTGTCATCACAATCCTCCATGACACTTGGCATCACAATGTTCCATTCCATTGTCATCGCAATGGACCATGACATATGTCATCACAATGCTCCCTGAGACCTGTCTTCAAAATACTCCATGATCTTCTCATCACAATGCTCCATGCCTTGGTCATCACATTGCACCATGCCCACTGTCATCACAATAATCCATGAAACATGTAAGGCCAATGCTCCATGCCCCTGTCATCACAATGCTCATTGCCATTTCATCACAATGCTCCATGTCCCCTGTCATTACAATGCTCCGTGACTCCAGTCATCACAATGCTTCATGACCTTGGTCATCACAATGATCCATGCCCTCGTCATCACAAGGCTCTGTGACCTTTGTCACCAAAATGCTCCATGAAATTTTCATCACAATGCTCGTTGACCCTTGTCATCACAATGCTCCATGACCCATGTTATCACAATGCGCCATGTGCTTGTCATCACAATGCTCCACAACCTTGTCATCACAATGCTCCATAATACTTGTCATCACAATGCTCCATGCACTTCTTATCAAAATGCTCTCTCACGAATGATATCAAAATGTTCCCTCACTAGTAATCACAATACACCCACTCCCCTGTCATCACAATGGTCCACAACACCGTCATGAAAATGTTCCATGACTCCTGACATCACAATGTTCCATAACCCCTGTCATCAAAATGTTCCATGACACTTTTCATCAAAATGCTCCATGACCCTGTCATCACAATGCTCCCTGCCCTTCACAAGATAATTCACCACATCCTTGTCATCAAAATGCTCCATGACCACTGTCATCACAAAATTCCATGACGCTTGGCATCACAATGCTCCATGCCATTGTCATCACAATGCTCCAAAAACCTCTCATCACATTGTTCCAAGCCCTTGTCATCACAGGATCCATGATGCTTTTCATCACAATGCTCGATGCCATTCTTCTCACAATGCTCCATGCACTTGTCATTACAATCCTCTATGAACCATGTATCACAGTGTTCCGTGCCCTTGTTATCACAGTGCTCCTTGCCCCCTCTCATCACAATAATCCATGAAATATTTCAGACCAATGTTCCATGCCCTTTTCATCACAATGATCCAAGACTCCTGTAATCATATTGCTCCATGCCCCTTTTCATCTCAATGCTACATGAACGCTGTCATCACAATACACCAATGCACATCATCATAATGCTTCATGCTATTGTCATCACAATGAAATCAAAATGCTCTATGACCTCTGTCATCACAATGCTCCAAATCTTTGTGATCACAATATTCCCTAACACTTATCATCACAGCTCCCCATAACGCTCGTCATCACAATTATCCACGGTCTTCTAATCACAATGCTCCATGACATTTGTCATCACAATGCTCAATACACTTGTCATCACAATGGTCGCTGACACTTGTCATCAGTATGCTCCTTGAACCCTGTCATGACAAGGCTCCATGCCTTTTTCATCACAATGTTACATGCCCTTTTCCTCACAGTGCTCCAAGACCCCTGTAATCACAATGTTCCATGCCCTTGTTATCACAATGCTTCATGACCCCTGTCATCACAACGCTCCGTGACTCCAGTCATCACAATGCTTCATGACCTTTGTCATCACAATGGTTCATGCCCTCGCCATCAACAGTCTCTGTGACATTTTTAACCACATTGCTCCATGAACTTTTCATCACAATGCTCTTTGACCCTTGTCATCACAATGCTCTATGCCTTTCTCAGCACAATGCTCTATGACCCTTGTCATCACAATGCTCCATGCGCTTGTCAGCACAATGCTCCATGACACATGTCATCACAGTGCTCCATGACACTTGTCATCACAATGCTCCGTGACTCCAGTCATCTCAATGCTTCATAACGTTTGTCATCACAATGGTCCATGCCCGCGTCATCACAAGGCTCTGTGACCTTTGTAACCACAATGCTCCATGAAATTTTCATCACAATTCTCTGTGACACTTGTCATCACAATGCTCCATGTCTTTGTCAGAACAGTGCTCCATGACCATTGTCTTCAAAATGTGCCACGCGCATTTCATCACAACGGTCCGCAACCTTGTCACTGCAATGCTCCATAAACCATGTAATCACAATGCTCCATGCACATCTCATCATAATGCTCTCTCACCAGAGATATCACAGTGTTCCATCACTAGTCATCACAATTCTCCCTCACCCCTGTAATCACAATGTTCCATGACCCTGTCATCACACTGCTACATCCCCTTATCATCACAATGTTCCATGACCCCTGTCATCAAAATGCTCGATGACCCTTTTCATCCCAAAGCTCCAAGACCCCTGACATCACAATGTTCTATAAGCCCTGCAATCAAAATGTTCCATCACACTTTTCATCAAATTGCTGCATGACCCGGTCATCAAAATGCTCCCTGCCCTTCTCATCACAATGCACCATGCCCTTGTCTTTAAAATGCTCCATGACATGTCATCACGAAGCTCCATGACCCTTGGCATCACAATGCTCCATGTCATAGTCATCACAATGCTCCATGAACCCTATCATCACATTGCTCAATGCCCTTGTCATCACAAAGCTCCATGACACTTGTCATCACAATGCTCGATGCCCTTCTCATCTCAATGGTCCATGTCCTTGTCATTACAATCCTGCATGACCCATGTAACATAGTGTTCCGTACCCTTGTCATCACAATGCTCCATGCAAACTCTCATCACAATAATCCATGAAACATTTCAGACCAATGTTCCATGCCATTCTCATCACCATGCTCCATTACCCCTGTCATAACAATGCACCATGACTCCTGCCATCACAATGTTCCACGGCCTAGTCATCACAAGGTTCCATGACACTTGTCATCACAATGCTGAAGACCGCTGTAATCACAATGCTCCATGCCCTTGTCATTACAAAGCTCCATGACGCATGTCATCAGAAAGTTCCATGGCCTTCTCATCACAATGCTCCATGCCCTTGTCATCACAATGCTCCAAGACCCCTGTAAACAAAATGCTCAATGTCCCTTTTCATCTCAATGCTCCATGAACCCTGTCATCACAATGCACCATGCCCATCATCATATTGCTTCAGGCTATTGTCATTACAATGAAATTAGTATTCTCCATGACCTCTGTCATCATAATGCTCCAAACCCTTGTGATCACAATGTTCCATAACACATATCATCACAACACCCCATGATGCTCATCATCACAATTATCCATTGTCTTCTCATCACAATTCTCCATGATCTTTGTCATCACAATGATCAATACACTTGTCATCACAATGCTCCCTGAAACTTGTCGACAGTATGCCCCTTAAACCCTGTCATGACAAGGCTCCGTGCCTTTTTCATCCAAATGATCCATGACCTTTTCATCACAATGCTCCAAGATCCCTGTAATCACAATACTCCATGCCCTTGTCATCAAAAAACACCATGACACATATCATCAGAATGCTCCATGACCTTCTCATCACATTGCTCCATGCCCTAGTCATCACAATGCTCCAAGACCCCTGACATCACAATTTTCTATAACCCCTGCAATCAAAATGTTCCATTACACTATTCATCAAATTGCTGCATGACCCGGTCATCAAAATGCTCCCTGCCCTTCTCATCACAATGCACCATGCCCTTGTCATCAGAATGCTCCATGACTTTTCATCACAAAGCTCCATGACCCTTGGCATCACAATGCTCCATGTCATTGTCATCACAATGCTCCATGAACCCTCTCATCACATTGCTCCATGCCCTTGTCATCACAAAGCTTCATGACACTTGTCATCACAATGCACGATGCCCTTCTCATCTCAATGCTACATGCCCTTGTCATTACAATCCTGCATGACCCATGTAACATACTGTTCCATACCCTTGTCGTCACAATGATCCAAGCAAACTCTCATCACAATAATCCATGAACATTTTCAGCCCAATGCTCCACGACCTACTCATCACAATGCTCCTTGGCCAATATCATCACAATGCTCCATGACCACTGTCATCACAACACTCCATGACACCTGACAACACAATGATGCGGGACTCTTGTCATCACAATGCTCCATTCCCTAGACATCACAATGCTCCATGAACCCTGTCATCACAACACTCCATGAACATTTTCAGCCCAGTGCTCCAAGGCCCTTGTCATCACAATGATCCATTCCCTTGTCATCCCAATGCTCCATGAACCCTGTATACACAATGCTCCGTGACGCTTGTCATCACAGTGTTCCATGACACATGTAATCCCAATGCTCCATGCCTTTGTCAGCATAATGCTACATGACCTTGTCATTACAATGCTCTATGCGCTTGTCATCACAGTACTCCACTTCCATTGTCATCACAATCCTCCATGAACCTTGGGATCACATTGTTTCAAGCCCTTGTCATCACAATGCTCCATGCTCCTTGAAATCAAAATGATCCATGACCTCTGTCATCACAATGCTCCAAACCCTTGTGATCACAGTGTTCCATAACACTGTCATAACAACGCTCCATGATGCCTGTCAACACAATACTCCATGCCCGTTTCATCGCAATGCTCCATGATCTTTGTCATCACAATTATCAATACACTTGTCATCACAATGCTCCCTGACACTTGTCATCAGAATGCTCCTTGAACCCTGTCACGAAAAGGCACCATGCCTCTTTCATCACAATTCCCCATGCCATTTTCATCACAATGCTCCATGCCATTGTCATCAAAATAGTCCACAAGCTTGTCATCAGAATGCTCCATGACACTTGTCATCACAATTTTCCATGCACTTGTCAGCACAATGCTCCTTAAACTTTGTCATCATAATGCTCCAAGCCATTGTCATCACAATGCTCCATTACATTTGTCATCAGAAACCTCCATGACAATAGGCATCACAATGCTCCATGCCCTTGTCATCACAATGCGCCATTCCAACTGTCATCGCAATAATACATGAAACTTATTAGACCAATGTTCCATGCCCTTGTCATCACAATGCTCCATGCCCTTGTTATCACAATGCTCCATTACCCCTGTCATCACAACGCTCCGTGACTCCAGTCATCACAATGCTTCATGACCTTTGTCATCACAATGGTTTATGCCCTCGCCATCAACAGTCTCTGTGACATTTTTAACCACATTGCTCCATGAACTTTTCATCACAATGCTCTTTGACCCTTGTCATCACAATGCTCTATGCCTTTCTCAGCACAATGCTCCATGACCCTTGTCATCACAATGCTCCGTGACTCCAGTCATCTCAATGCTTCATAACGTTTGTCATCACAATGGTCCATGCCCGCATCATCACAAGGCTCTGTGACCTTTGTAACCACAATGCTCCATGAAATTTTCATCACAATTCTCTGTGACACTTGTCATCACAATGCTCCATGTCTTTTTCAGAACAGTGCTCCATGACCATTGTCTTCAAAATGTGCCACGTGCATTTCATCACAACGGTCCACAACTTGTCACTGCAATGCTCCATAAACCTTGTAATCACAATGCTCCATGCACTTCTCATCAAAATGCTCTCTCACCAGAGATATCACAGTGTTCCATCACTAGTCATCACAATTCTCCCTCACCCCTGTAATCACAATGTTCCATGACCCTGTCATCACACTGCTACATCCCCTTATCATCACAATGTTCCATGACCCCTGTCATCAAAATGCTCCATGACCCTTTTCATCCCAAAGCTCCAAGACCCCTGACATCACAATGTTCTATAACCCCTGCAATCAAAATGTTGCATTACACTATTCATCAAATTGCTGCATGACCCGGTCATCAAAATGCTCCCTGCACTTCTCATCACAATGCACCATGCCCTTGTCATCAAAATGCTCCATGACTTGTCATCACAAAGCTCCATGACCCTTGGCATCACAATGCTCCATGTCATTGTCATCACAATGCTCCATGAACCCTCTCATCACATTGCTCAATGCCCTTGTCATCACAAAGCTCCATGACACTTGTCATCACAATGCTCGATGCCCTTCTTATCTCAATGGTCCATGCCCTTGTCATTACAATCCTGCATGACCCATGTAACATACTGTTCCATACCCTTGTCGTCACAATGATCCAAGCAAATTCTCATCACAATAATCCATGAACATTTTCAGCCCAATGCTCCACGACCTACTCATCACAATGCTCCTTGGCCAATATCATCACAATGCTCCATGACCACTGTCATCACAACACTCCATGACACCTGACAACACAATGATGCGGGACTCTTGTCATCACAATGCTCCATTCCCTAGACATCACAATGCTCCATGAACCCTGTCATCACAACACTCCATGAACATTTTCAGCCCAGTGCTCCAAGGCCCTTGTCATCACAATGATCCATTCCCTTGTCATCCCAATGCTCCATGAACCCTGTATACACAATGCTCCGTGACGCTTGTCATCACAGTGTTCCATGACACATGTAATCCCAATGCTCCATGCCTTTGTCAGCATAATGCTACATGACCTTGTCATTACAATGCTCTATGCGCTTGTCATCACAGTACTCCACTTCCATTGTCATCACAATCCTCCATGAACCTTGGGATCACATTGTTTCAAGCCCTTGTCATCACAATGCTCCATGCTCCTTGAAATCAAAATGATCCATGACCTCTGTCATCACAATGCTCCAAACCCTTGTGATCACAGTGTTCCATAACACTGTCATAACAACGCTCCATGATGCCTGTCAACACAATACTCCATGCCCGTTTCATCGCAATGCTCCATGATCTTTGTCATCACAATTATCAATACACTTGTCATCACAATGCTCCCTGACACTTGTCATCAGAATGCTCCTTGAACCCTGTCACGAAAAGGCACCATGCCTCTTTCATCACAATTCCCCATGCCATTTTCATCACAATGCTCCATGCCATTGTCATCAAAATAGTCCACAAGCTTGTCATCAGAATGCTCCATGACACTTGTCATCACAATTTTCCATGCACTTGTCAGCACAATGCTCCTTAAACTTTGTCATCATAATGCTCCAAGCCATTGTCATCACAATGCTCCATTACATTTGTCATCAGAAACCTCCATGACAATAGGCATCACAATGCTCCATGCCCTTGTCATCACAATGCGCCATTCCAACTGTCATCGCAATAATACATGAAACTTATTAGACCAATGTTCCATGCCCTTGTCATCACAATGCTCCATGCCCTTGTTATCACAATGCTCCATTACCCCTGTCATCACAACGCTCCGTGACTCCAGTCATCACAATGCTTCATGACCTTTGTCATCACAATGGTTTATGCCCTCGCCATCAACAGTCTCTGTGACCTTTTTAACCACAATGCTCCATGAACTTTTCATCACAATGCTCTTTGACCCTTGTCATCACAATGCTCTATGCCTTTCTCAGCACAATGCTCCATGACCCTTGTCATCACAATGCTCCGTGACTCCAGTCATCTCAATGCTTCATAACGTTTGTCATCACAATGGTCCATGCCCGCATCATCACAAGGCTCTGTGACCTTTGTAACCACAATGCTCCATGAAATTTTCATCACAATTCTCTGTGACACTTGTCATCACAATGCTCCATGTCTTTTTCAGAACAGTGCTCCATGACCATTGTCTTCAAAATGTGCCACGTGCATTTCATCACAACGGTCCACAACTTGTCACTGCAATGCTCCATAAACCTTGTAATCACAATGCTCCATGCACTTCTCATCAAAATGCTCTCTCACCAGAGATATCACAGTGTTCCATCACTAGTCATCACAATTCTCCCTCACCCCTGTAATCACAATGTTCCATGACCCTGTCATCACACTGCTACATCCCCTTATCATCACAATGTTCCATGACCCCTGTCATCAAAATGCTCCATGACCCTTTTCATCCCAAAGCTCCAAGACCCCTGACATCACAATGTTCTATAACCCCTGCAATCAAAATGTTGCATTACACTATTCATCAAATTGCTGCATGACCCGGTCATCAAAATGCTCCCTGCACTTCTCATCACAATGCACCATGCCCTTGTCATCAAAATGCTCCATGACTTGTCATCACAAAGCTCCATGACCCTTGGCATCACAATGCTCCATGTCATTGTCATCACAATGCTCCATGAACCCTCTCATCACATTGCTCAATGCCCTTGTCATCACAAAGCTCCATGACACTTGTCATCACAATGCTCGATGCCCTTCTCATCTCAATGGTCCATGCCATTGTCATTACAATCCTGCATGACCCATGTAACATAGTGTTCCATAACCTTGTCATCACAATGCTCCATGCAAACTCTCATCACAATAATCCATGAAACATTTCAGACCAATGATCCATGCAGTTTTGATCACCATGCTCCATTACCCCTGTCATAAGAATGCACCATGACACCTGCCATCAAAATGTTCCACGGCCTAGTCATCACAAGGTTCCATGACACTTGTCATCACAATGCTGAAGACACCTGTAATCACAATGCTCCATGCCCTTGTCATCACAAAGCTCCATGACGCATGTCATCAGAAAGTTCCATGGCCTTCTCATCACAATGTTCCATGCTCTTGACATCGGAAAGTTCCATGGCCTTCTCATCACAATGCTCCATGCCCTTGTCATCGCAATGCTCCAAGACCCCTGTAAACACAATGATCCATGCCCCTTTTTATCTCAGTGCTCCATGAACCCTGTCATCACAATGCACCATGCCCATCATCATAATGCTTCAGGCTATTGTCATCACAATGAAATCAATATTCTCCATGACCTCTCTCATCATAATGTTCCAAACCATTGTGATCACAATGTTCCAAAACACTTATCATCACAACACCCCATGACGCTCATCATCACAATTACCCATGGTCTTCTCATCACAATGCTCCATGATCTTTGTCATCACAATGCTCAATACACTTGTCATCACAATGCACCCTGACACTTGTCGTCAGTATGCTCCTTGAACCCTGTCATGACAAGGCTCCATGCCTTTTTCATCACAATAATCCGTGCCCTTTTCATCACAATGCTCCAAAATCCCTGTAATCACAATGCTCCATGCCCTTGTCATCAAAAAGCTCCATGACGCATGTCATCAGAATGCTTCATGGCCTTCTCATGACAATGCTCCATGCCCTTGTCATCACAATGCTCCAAGAACCCTGTAATCACAATGCTCCATGACCCATGTCATCACAATAATCCATGAGCATTTTCAGCCCAATGCTCCACGACCTACTCATCACAATGCTCCATGGCCAATATCATCACAATGCTCCATAACCACTGTCATCAAATCACTCCATGACACCTGACAACACAATGATCCGGGACACTTGTCATCACAATGCTCCATTCCCTTGTCATCACAATGCTCCTTAACTCCTGTCATCAAAACACTCCATGAACATTTTCAGCCCAATGCTCCATGACATTTGTCATCACAATGCCCCATGCCTTTGTCAGCAAAATGCTACATGACCTTTTCATTACTATGCTCTATGCGCTTGTCATCACAATACTCCATTTCCATTGTCATCACAATCCTCCATGAACATTGGGATCACACTGCTTCATGCTCTTGTCATCACAATGCTCCATGCTCCTTGAAATCAAAATGATCCATGACCTCTGTCATCAGAATGCTCCAAATCCTGGTGATCACAATGTTCCATAACACTTTTCATCACAAAGCTCCATGATGCCTGTCATCACGATACTCCATGCCCTTTTCATCACAATACTCCATGCCATTTTCATCACAATGCTCCATGTCATTGTCATTAAAATACTACACAAGCGTGTCATCAGAATGCTCCATGACCCTTATCATCACAATTCTCCATGCACTTGTCAGCACAAAGCTCCCTGACCATTGTCATCACAATGCTCCAAGCCATTATCATCACAATGCTCCATTATCTTTGTCATCAGAATCCTCCATAACACTTGGCATCACAATGCTCCATGCCATTGTCATCACAATGGACGATTACATATGTCATCACAATGCTCCCTGACACCTGTCTTCACAATACTGCATGACCTGGTCATCACAATGCTCCATGCCCTTGTCATCACAATGCGCCATACCAAATCTCATCGCAATAATCCATGGAACTTATTAGACCAATATTCCATGCCCTTGTCATCAAAATGTTCCATGCCCTTGTCATCACAATGCTCCATGAACACTGTCATCACAATGCTCCATGACTCCAGTCATCACAATGCTTCATGACCTTTGTCATCACAATGGTCCATGCCCTCATCATCAACAGTCTCTGTGACCTTTTTAACCACAATGCTCCATGAACTTTTCATCACAATGCTCTTTGACCCTTGTCATCACAATGCTCCATGTGCTTGTCAGCACAATGCTCCATGACAAATGTCATCACAATGCACCATGCGCTTGTCATCACAGTACTCCACAATCTTGTCATCACAATGCTCCATAAAATTTGTCATCACAATGCTCCATGCACTTCTCATCAAAATGCTCTCTCACCACTGATATCACAATGCTACATCACTATTTTTCTCAATACTCCCTCACCCCTGTCATCACAATGTTCCATGACTCCTGTCATCACAATGCTACATGCACTTATCATCACAATGTTTGATGACCCCTGACATCCCAATATTCCATAACACCTGTCATCAAAATGTTCCAAGACACTTTTCATCAAATTGCTCCATGACACATGTCATCAGAATGCTCCATGTACTTCTCATCACAATGCTCCATGCCCTTGCCATCACAATGCTCCATTACCCCAGTCATAACAATGCTCCATGACCACTGCCATCACGATGTTCCATGGCCTTGTCATCACAAAGCTCCATGACCCTTCTCATCAAAATGCTCCAAGAACGCTGTAATCACAATGCTCTATGCCCCTTTACATCTCAGTGATCCATGAACCCTGTCATCACAATTCACCATGCCCATGATCATAATGCTTCATGCTATTGTCATCACAATGAAATCAAAATGCTCCAAGACCTCTGTCATAACAATGCTACAAACCCTTGCGATCACAATATACCCTATCACTTGTCATCACAATGCCCCATGACGCTCGTCTTCACAATTATCAATGGTCTTCTCATCACAATGCTCCATGAATTTTGTCATCACAATGCTCAATACAATTGTCATCAAAATGCTTCCTGACACTTGTTGTCTGTATGCTCCTTGAACCCTTTCATGACAAGGCTCCATGCCGTTTTCATCACAATGATCCATGCCTTTTTCATCACAATGCTCCAAGACCCATGTAATCACAATGCTCCATGCCCTTGTCATCACAAATCTCAATTACGCATGCCATCAGGATGCTCCTTGATCTTCGCCTCACAATGCTCCATGCCCTTGTCATCACAACGTTCCAAGACTCCTGTAATCACAGTGGTCCATGCCCCTTTTCATCAGTATGCTCCATGAGAATTGTCATCACAAGGCTCCATGTTTTTGTCATCACAATGCTCCAGGACCTTGTCATCACAATGCTTCTCGACCTTGTCATGAAAATTTTCAACGGCCCTTGTCATCATAATGATCCAAGCCCTAATCATCACAATGATCCATCATATTTGTCATCTCAATTATCCATTACATTTGGCATCACAATGCTCCATGCCACTGTTATCGAAATGGACCATGACATATGTCATCACAATGCTCCCTGACACCTCTCTTCACAATACTCCATGACCTTCTCATCACAATGCTCCATGCCCTTGTCATCACAATGCACCATGCCCACTGTCATCAAAATAATCTATGAAACATGTCAGACCAATGCTCCATGCCCCTGTCATCACAATGCTCCATGCCCTTGTCATCACAATGCTCCATGACCCTTGTCATCACAATGCTCCGTGACACCAGCCATCACAATGTTTCATAACGTTTGTCATCACCATGGTCCATGCCCGCGTCATCACAAGGCTCTGTGACTTTTGTATCCAAAATGCTCCATGAACTTTTCAAAATAATTCTCTGTGACCCTTGTCAGCACAATGCTCCAAGTCTTTGTCAGAACAATGCTCCATGACCATTGTCATCACAATGTGCCACACACATTTCATCACAACGGTCCACAATATTGTCATTGCAATGCTCCATAAACTTTGTAATCACAATGCTCCATGCACTTCTCATCAAAATGCTTTCTCACCAGAGATTTCACAATGTTCAATCACTAGTCATCACAATACTCCCTCACCCATGGAATCACAATGTTCCATGACCCTGTCATCACAATGCTACATCCCCTTCTCATCACAATGTTCCATGACACCTGACATCACAATGTTCCATAACCCTTGTCATCAAAATGCTCCATGACCCTTTTCATCCCAAAGCTCCAAGACCCCTGCCATCACAATGTTCTATAACCACTGCCATCAAAAATTTCCATTACACTTTTTATCAAATTGCTGCATGACCCGGTCATCAAAATGCTCCCTGCCGTTCTCATCACAATGCACCATGCACTTGTAATCAAAATGCTCCCTGACTTGTCATCACAAAGCTCCATGACCCTTTGAATCACAACGCTCCATGTCATTGTCATCACAATGCTCCATGTCCCTCTCATCACATTGCTCCATGCCCTTCTCATCACAAAGCTCCATGACACTTGTCATCACAATGCTCGATGCCCTTCTCATCACAATGCTCTATGCCCTTGTCATTACAATCCTGCATGAGCCATGTATCACAGTGTTCCGTGCCCTTGTCATCACAATGCTCCATGCCCACTCTCATCACAATAATCCATGAAGCATTTCAGACCAATGTTCCATGCCCTTCTCATCAAAATGCTCCATTACCCCTGTCATAACAATGCACCATGACCCTTGCCATCACAATGTTCCACTGGCTAGTCATCACAAGGTTCCATGACACTTGTCATCACAATGCCCAAGACCCCTGAAATCACAATGCTCCATGCCCTTTTCATCACAAAGCTCCATGACAGATGTCATCAGAATGTTCCATGGCCTTCTCATCACAATGCTCCATGCCCTTGTCATCACAATGCTCCAAGACCCTTGTAATCACAATGCTCCATGCCCCTTTTCATCTCAATGATCCATGAACCCTGTCATCACAATGCACCATGCCCATCATCATAATGCTTCAGGCTATTGTCATCACAATGAAATCAATATTCTTCATGACATGTGTCATCATAATGCCCCAAAACCTTATGATCACAATGTTCCATAACACTTATCATCACAACACCCCATGACGCTCATCATCACAATTACCCATGGTCTTCTCATCACAATGCTCCATGATCTTTGTCATCACAATGCTCAATAAAATTGTCATCACAATGCTCCCTGACACTTGTCGTCAGTATGCTCCTTGAACCCTGTCATGACAAGGCTCCATGCTTTTTCATCTCAATGATCCATGCCCTTTTCATCACAATGCTCCAAACCCATGTAATCTCAATACTCCTTCCCCTTGTCATCACAAAGCTCAATGACGCATGCCATCAGAATGCTCCTTGGTCTTCTCCTCAGAATGCTCCATGCCCTTGTCATGACAATGTTCCAAGACCACTGTAATCACAATGCTCCATGCCCTTATCATCACAAAACTCCATGACACATGTCATCAGAATGCTCCATGGCATTCGCATCACAATGCTCCATGCCCTAGTCATCACAATGCTCCAAGACCCTGTAATCACAATGCTCCATGCCCCTTTTCATCAGAATGCTCCATGAGACTTGTCATCACAAGTCTCCATGCCCTTCTCATCACAATGCTTCATGCCCTTGTCATTACAATCCTGCATGACCCATGTATCACAGTGTACCGTGACCTTGTCATCACAATGCTCCTAGCCCACTCACATCACAATTATCCATGAAACATTTCAGACCAATGTCCCATGTCCTTCTCATCAAAATGCTCCATTACCCCATCATAACAATGAACCATGACCCCTGCCATAACAATATTCCACGGCCTAGTCATCACATGGTTCCATGACACTTGTCATCACAATGCTCAAGACCCATGAAATCACAATGCTCCATGCCCTTGTTATTACAAAATTCCATGACGCATGTCATCAGAATGCTCCATGGCTTTCTCATCACAATGCTCCATGCCCTAGTCATCACAATGCTCCAAGACCCGTGTAATCACAATGCTCCATGCCCCTTTTCATCAGAATGCTCCATGAGACTTGTCATCACAAGTCTCCATGGTCTTCTCATCACAATGTTCCAGGACCTTGTCATCAGCATGCTCCATTCCCTTGTCATCACAATGCTCCATGACCCCTGTCATCACAATAAACCATGAACATTTTCAGCCCAATGATCCACGACCTTCTCATCACAGTGCTCCATGGCCAATATCATCAAAATGCTCCATGACCATTGTCATCACAACTCTCCATGACACCTGACAACACAATGATCCGGGACTCTTGTCATCACAATGCTCCATTCCATAGTCATCACAATGCTTCATGAACCCTGTCATAACAACACTCCAAGAACATTTTCAGCCCAGTGCTACATGACCCTTGTCATCACAATGATCCATGCCCTTGTCATCAAAACGCTCCCTGACATTTTTCATCAGAATGCTCCTTGAACCCTGTCACAAAAAGTCTCCATGCCTTTTTCGTCACAATGCCCCATGCCCTTTTCATTACAATGCTCCAAGACCCCTGTAATCACAATGCTCCATGCCCTTTTTCATCTCAATGCTCCATGAACTCTGTCATCACAATGCACCATGCCCATCATCATAATGCGTCAGGCTATTGTCATTACAATGAAATAAAAATTCTCCATGACCTCTGTCATCATAATGCTCCAAACCCTTGCAATCACAATGTTCCATAACACTTATCATCACAACACCCAATGACCATCATCATCACAATTATTCATGGTCTTCTCATCACAATGCTCCATGATCTTTGTCATCACAGTGCTCAATTCTCTTGTCATCACAATGCTCCCTGAGACTTGTCATCAGTATTCTCCTTGAACCCTGTCAGGACAAGGCTCCATGCCTTTTTCATCACAATGATCCATGCCCTTTACATCAGAATACTCCAAAACCCCTGTAATCATAATGTTCCATGCCCTTGTCATCAAAAAGCTCCATGACGCATGTCATCAGAATGCTCCATGGCATTCTCCACACATTGCTTCATGCCCTTGTCATCACGATTCTCCAAGACCCCTGTAATCACAATGCTCCATGCACCTTTTGTTCAGAATGCTCCATGAGACTTGTCATCACAAGTCACCATGGTCATCTCATCACAATGCTCCAGGACCTTGTCATCACCATGCTCCATTCTCATGTCATCAAAATGCTCAATGACACCATCATCACAATACTCCATGAACATTTTCAGCCCAATTATCCATGACCTTCTCATCACAATGCTCCATGAACAATATCATCACAATGCTCCATGATCACTGTCATCACAACACTCCATGAACATTTTCAGCCCAGTGCTCCATGACCCTTGTCATCACAATGATCCATGCCCTTCTCATCCCAATGCTCCATGACCCCTGTATTCACAATGCTACGTGACGCTTGTCATCACAGTGCTCCACGACACCTGTCATCACAATGCTCCATGCCTTTTTCAGCAAAACGCTACATGACCTTGTCATTACAATGCTCTATGCGCTTGTCATCACAATACTCCATTACCATTGTCACCACAATCCTCCATGAACCTTGGGATCACATTGCTTCATGCCCTTGTCATCAAAATGCTCCATGCTCCTTGAAATCAAAATGATCCATGACCTCTGTCATCGCAATGCTCCAAACCCTTGTGATCACAATGTTCCATAGCACTTGTCATCACAATGCACCATGATGCCTGTCATCACAATACTCCATGCCTTTTTCATCACAATGCTCCATGACATTTGTCATCACAATTCTCAATACACTTGTCATCACAGTGCTCCCTGACACTTGTCTTCAGAAGGCTCCTTGAACCCTGTCACGAAAAAGTTCCATGCCTTTTTCATCACAATGCCCCATGCCGTTTTCACCACAATGCTCCATGCAATTGTCATTAAAATACTGCACAAGCTTCTCATCAGAATGCTCCATGACCCTTGTGATCACAATGCTGCATGCACTTGTAAGCACAATGCTCCCTGACCCTTGTCATCACAATGCTCCAAGCCATTGTCATCAAAATGCTCCATTACCTTTCTCATCAGAATCCTCCATGACACTTGGCATCACAATGTTCCATGCCATTGTCATCACAATGGGCCATTACATATGTCATCACAATTGGCCATTACATATGTCATCACAATGATCCCTGACAGCTCTCTTCTCAATACTGCATGACCTGGTCATCACAATGCTCCATGCCCTTGTCATCACAGTAATCCATTTTCATTGTCATCATAATCCTCCATGAACCGTGGGATCACATTGCTTCATGCCCTTGTCATCACAATGCTCCATGCTCCTTGAAATCAAAATGATCCATGACATCTTGCATCACAATGCTCCAAACCCTTGTGATCACAATGGTCCATAACAATTGTCATCAAAACGCACCATGATGCCTGTAATAAACAATACTCCATGCCGTTTTCATCACAATGTTCCATGACATTTGTCATCACAATTCTCCATATACATGTCATCACAATGCTCCATGACCCTTGTCATCAGAATGCTCCTTGAACACTGTCACGAAAACGCTCCGTGCCTTATTCATCACAATGCCCCATGCCGTTTTCATCACAATGCTCCATGCCATTGTCATCAAAATACACCACAAGCTTGTCATCAGAATGCTCCATGACCCTTGTCATCACAATTCTCCATGCACTTGTCGGCACAATGCGCTCTGACCCTTGTCATCACAATGTACCAAGCCATTGTCATCACAATGCTCCATTACCTTTGTCATCAGAATCCTCCATGACACTTGGCATCCCAATGCTCCATGCCATTGTCATCACAATGGGCCATTACATTGGTAATCACAATGCTCCCTGACACCTCTTTTCACAATACTGCATGACCTGGTCATCACAATGCTCCATGCCCTTGTCATCACAATGCGCCATTCCAACTGTCATCGCAATAATCCATGAAACTTTTTAGACCAATATTCCATGCCCTTGTCATCACAATGATCCATGCCCTTGTTATCACAATGCTCCATGACACCAGTCATCACAATGCTCCGTGACTCTAGTCATCACAATGCTTCATGACCTTTGTCATCACAATGGTCCATGCCCTCGTCATCAACAGTCTCTGTGACATTTTTAACCACATTGCTCCATGAACTTATCATCACATTGCTCTTTGACCCTTGTCATCACAATGCTCTATGCCTTTCTCAGCACAATGCTCCAAGACACTTGTCATCACAGTGCTCCATGCACTTGTCAGCACAATGTTCCATGAAACATGTCATCACAATGCTCCATGACCCCTGTCATCACAATGCTCCGTGACTCCAGTCATCACAATGCTTAATGACCTTTGTCATCACAATGCTCCATGCCCTCGTCATCAACAGTCTCTGTGACATTTTTAACCACAATGCTCCATGAACTTATCATCACAATGCTCTTGGACCCTTGTCATCACAATGCTCTATGCCTTTCTCAGCACAATGCTCCAAGACACTTGTCATCACAATGCTCCATGCACTTGTCAGCACAATGTTCCATGACACATGTCATCGCAATGCTCCATGACCCCTGTCATCACAATGCTCCATGACTCCAGTCATCAAAATGTTTCATAACGTTTGTCATCACAATGGTCCAGGCCCGCATCATCTCAAGGCTCTGTGACCTTTGTAACCACATTGCTCCACGAAATTTTCATCACAATGCTCCAAATCTTTGTCAGAACAGTTCTCCATTACCATTGTCATCACAATATGCCACACCCATTTCATCACAGCGGTACACAATATTGTCATTGCAATGCTCCATAAACCTTGTAATCACAATGCTCCATGCAATTCTCATCAAAATGCTCTATCACCAGAGATATCACAGTGTTCCATCACTAGTCATGACAATACTCCCTCACCCCTGTAATCACAATGCTCCATGACACTGTCATCACACTGCTACATCCCCGTATCATCACAATGTTCCATGACCCCTGACATCACAATGTTCCATAACCCCTGTCATCAAAATGCTCCATGACCCTTTTCATCCGAAAGCTCCAAGACCCCTGACATCACAATGTTCTATAACCACTGCCATCAAAATGTTCCATTACAATTTTCATCAAATTGCTGCATGAGCCGGTCATCAAAATGCTCCCTGCCGTTCTCATCACAATGCACCCTGCCCTTGTCATCAAAATGCTCCATGACTTGTCATCACAAAGCTCCATGACCCTTGGCATCACAATGCTCCATGTCATTGTCATCACAATGCTCCATGAACCCTCTCATAACATTGCCCAATGCCCTTGTCCTCACAAAGCTCCATGACACTTGTCATCACAATCCTCGATGCCCTTCTCATCACAATGCTCCATGCCCTTGTCATTACAATCCTCCATGACAAATGTATCATTGTGTTACGTACCCTTGTCATCACAATGCTCCATGCCCACTCTCATCACAAAAATCCATGAAACATTTCAGACCAATGTTCCTTGCCCTTCTCATCACAATGCTCCATTACCTCTGTCATAACAATGCACCATGACCCCTGCCATCACAATGTTCCCTGGCCTAGTCATCACAAATTTCCATGACACTTGTCACAACAATGATGAATACCCCTGTAATCACAATGCTCCATGACCTTGTCATCACAAAGCTCCATGACGCATGTCATCAGAATGTTCCATGGCCTTCTCATCACAATGGTCCCTGCCCTTGTCATCACAATGCTCCAAGACCCCTGTAAACACAATGCTCCATGCCCTTTTTCATTTCATTGCTCCATGAGCCCTGTCATCACAAAGCACCATGCCCATCATCATAATGCTTCAGGCTATTGTCATCACAGTGAAATCAATATTCTCCATGACCTCTGTCATCATAATGCTCTAAATCCTTGTGATCACAATGTTCCATAACACATATCATCACAAAACTCCATGACGCTCATCATCACAATTATCCATGGTCTTCTCATCAAAATGCTCCATGATCTTTGTCATCACAATGCTCAATACACTTGTCATCACAATGCTCCCTGACACTTGTCGTCAGTATGCTCCTTGAACCCTGTCATGACAAGGCTCCATGCCATTTTCATCACAATAATCCATGCCCTTTTCATCACAATGATGCAAGATACATGTAATCACAATGCTCCATGACCTTGTCATCAAAAAGCTCCATGACCCATGTCATCAGAATGCTTCATGGCCTTCTCATCACAATGCTCCATGCCCTTGTCATCACAATGCTGCAAGACCGCTGTAATCACAAAGCTCCTTGCCCCTTTTCATCAGAATGCTCAATGAGACTTGTCATCACAAGTCTCCATGGCCTTCTCATCACAATGCTCCCGGACCTTGTCATCACCATGCTCCATTCCCTTGTCATCACATTGCTCCATGACCCCTGTCATCACAATAATCCATGAACATTTTCAGCCCAATGTTCCACGACCTTCTCATCACAATGCTCCTTGGCCAGTATCATCACAATGCTCCATGACCACTGTCATCACAACAGTCCTTGAAACCTGACAACACAATGATCCGGGATTTTTGTCACCACAATGCTCCATTCCCTAGTCATCACAATGCTCCATGACCCCCGTCATCACAACACGCCATGAACATTTTCATCCCAGTGCTCCATCAACCTTGTCATCACAATGATCCATGCCCTTGTCATCCCAATGCTCCATGACCCCTCTATTCACAATGCTCTCTGACGCTTGTCATCACAGTGCTCCATGACACATGTCATCACAATGCTCCATGCCTTTGTCAGCAAAATGCTACATGAACTTTTCATTACAATGTTCTGTGAGCTTGTCATCACAATACTCCATTTCATTGTCATCACAGTCCTCCATGAAACTTGGGATCACATTGAATCATGCCCCTGTGATCACAATGCTCCATGTTCCTTGAAATCAAAATGATCCATGACCTCTGTCATCACAATGCTCCAAAACCTTGTGATCACAATGTTCCATAACACTTGTCATCACAACGCTCCATGATGTCTGTCATCACAATACTCCATGCCATTTGTCATCACAATGCTCAATACCCATGTCATCACAATACTCCCTGACACTTGTTGTCAGTATGCTCCTTGAACCCTGTCATGACAAGGCTCAATGCCTTTTTCAGCAAAATGTAATACGCCCTTTTCCTCACAGTGCTCCAAGACCACTGTAATCACAATGCTCCATGCCCTTGTCATCACAAAGCCCCATTATGCATGTCATCACAATGCTCCATGGCCTTCTTATCCCAATGCTCCTTGCCCTTGTCATCGCAGTGCTCCAACACCCCTGTAATCACAATGCTCCATGCCCCTTTTCATCAGAATGCTCCATGAGAATTGTCATTACAAGGTTCCATGGTCTTCTCATCATAATGCTACACTACTTTGTCATCACAATGCTCCATGACCCCTGTCATCACAATACTCCATGATAATTTCAGCCCAATGCTCCATGACCTTCCAATCACAATGCTCCATGACCCCTGTCATCACAATGCTCCATGACCACTGTCATCACAATGCTCCATGAACCCTGACAACACAATGATCCGGGACACTTGTCATCAAAATGCTCCATGCCCTTGTCATCCCAATGCACCATGACCCCTGTAATCCCAATGCTCTGTGACGCTTGTCATCACAGTGCTCAATGAACCTTGTCATCACAATGCTCCATGCGCTTGTCAACACAATCCTCCATGACCCTTGGGAACTCATTGCTTTATGCCCTTGACATCTCTCTCTTGCCTTTCTGGATTTTACAGATTTTCGATGTCCCTTTTGACCAGTGGGAAGTGACAATTCATTGTAGTGTGGATTTGCATTGTGCACTTGCTTGATTGGCCAAAAAGTGCGTATGTGTTTTCTCCTGAATATATTCAGGAGAAAATGCATACGCCATTTTTGGCCAAGTGCATCATTGTCGAAGTTTTCATGCTTTTCCTGTGCTTTAAAGTCGATTCCAATTTACCTCTTGAAATATGTTTCGTGCAATTCTGCCTCATTTTCAAGTCCGCTTCGTTGCCTTCCCTCAACAGATTTTTGGAAGAGAGTAGTCCTTTATAACTCTGCTGTTTTGTGAATTGCTGTTCCCCTGAGTTCCAATTTTCAAATCCCATTTTTGGGAGCTGACCACAAATCCACAATTTTGCTTCAGGACCTATACTGGTTCCAGGGGTGACTATACTGGTTCCCTGCGGGTGGCTGAGGCTTCGGTTAATTCTTCTTCCTGACGGGAATTTAGAGTGACATGTGCCCATCCAAATGCCTACATCTACTCTCTGATTGGTTCTCCCTCTTCCCTTTCATCCTCTGCAAAATTAGCAAACTGTGCGAACTAGGAGGTTATAGGTTCTGACTCTCCTAACTTGGGAGATTGATAGTAAAGCAGTTGGAATGCCAAACTGGAGCACAAGGATAGGAAAAATTAGGAGACTCTTAGAAACATTTCATCATCACAGGGTGTCCATTCTCTAGGTTTCCCATACATGTTATAGGTGTAGTAATATTCACTTCAACCGGGAGAGTTTGGACCCATGGAATGGGTGCCATGCATTATTGCTTTAAAGGGTCTGCATTTGCTCACCCAATGTCACCAATCCTCTCAGTCCCAGGTGTCCAGCCTTATGCCACATCCAGGGGTCATTGTAGATAGGGTCATTCCACGTTTCATCAGAGACCCTGAATGAATTGTATAGAATTTCCCTGTTTTTTTGTTTTGTTTTTGAAATTCCTTTTTATAGTGGCTTTGAGCTGATTCTCGCTGCCATGTTTATGCCAGTCTAGACACACTTGATTCCCTTATGGAGACATATCAATACATAGGTTTTAAGATTCTTACTAGTCAGATATATTCCTCTGCGGGAAATATGGGGTTTTGTGTCCCTTTCACTGAGGAGGGTATAGGTAGGTCTTGTCTATTCCATAGTTGGGTTTGGGAATGGTACCTGTGCTTATATCAAACTCTGGTTTTATGCATCACCCCACCTCTCCTTCCCCCTTAAGCAGGCATAAGAGTGTTTTCTAAATGTGAGACTCTGTTGTCTTTCCTAACTCAGTTCATGTGTAGCCATGTTTACAGGATCTTCATAACTGATATCTTATGATAAGCTTCATTTTCTGTGTGACATTTTTCACTTAGAATCATCGTACCTGAATCCACTCATTTTGCAGCTACTGGTCTTATGACATTGATTTCATGGCTGAGGGATATTCCATCGTACGTAAGTACCACAATTTTTGAACCATTTTTATATTTCCTGGGATACTTAAGGTGTACCCAAGTTGAGGTTGTTGTAAGCAGTGCAGCCCTAAATTTGGGGTTGGCTCTGTCTTATTGATTTTCAGTTTTCCCAAGGTATATTCCCTAGACTGGAAGTGCCCTTGGCTCTGTAGCTCTGTTGTTTACTTGTTTTAGGGAACACAATGAACTCCTCCAGTGAGACAGTTGGCAATTTACATCCCACACATCCGCATAACAAGGCTCCCTGTTCTCCACGGCCTGTCTTGCCTTTCTGGTTTTTGCACATTTTGTGGATGTCCCTTTTGACCCGTGGGAAGTGATACTTCTTTTTAGTGCAGATTTGCATTGCCCGCTTGCTTGCTTGGCCAAAAAGGGCGTATGTGTTTTCCCCTGCATATTGTCAGGAGAAAATGCGTATGCCATTTTTGTCCAAGTGCATCATTGTTGAAGTTGTGCCCCACTTCCTGTGCTTTACAGGTGATTCCAACGTACCTCTTGAAATCTGTTTCCTGCTATTCTGCCTCTGTTTCAAGTCCGCTTCGTTGCATTCCCTCAACAGATTTCTGGACGATAGTTGGCCTTTATTACTCTGCCAGTTTGTGAATTGCAGTGCCCTTGAGCTCCATTTTTCACCTCGTTTTTTTGTGAGCTGAACACATGTGCAAAATTTTGGTTCAGGACCTATACTCGTTCCCCGTGGTTGGTTGCAACTTTTGTTAATTCTTCTTCCTGCCGGGAAATTAGAGTCACACCTGCCCGTCCAAATGCCTAACAGCTACTCTCTCATTGGTTCTCCCTCTTCCCTTTCATCCTCTGCCAAATTGGCAACCTGTGAGAACCAGGAGGTTAAAGGGGCTGTCTCTCCATGTTGGGAATATGATAGTAAAGCAGTTGGAAAGTCAAACTGGAGCACCAGGAGAGGGACTATTCACTGAGTTTTAGAAACCATTCGTATTCACAGTGTGTCCATTCTCTAGGTTTCCCGTACATGTTATAGCTGTAGTAATGTTCCCTTCAACCAGGAGAGTTGGGACCCATGGAATGGGTGCCATGCATTATTGCTTTAAGGGGTCTGCATTTGCTCACCCAATCTCACCAATCCTCTCAATCCCAAGTGTCCAGCCTTATGCCACATCCAGCTGTCATTGTAGACAGGGTCACTCCACGTTTCATCAGAGACCCTGAAGGAATTGTAAAGAATGTCCCTGTTATTTTGTTCTGTTTTTGAAATTACTTTTTATAGTGGGTTTGAGCTGATTCTCACTGCCATGTTTATGCCAGTCTAGACACACTTCATTCCTTACAGAGACATATCAATACATAGGGTTTAAGATTCTTACTAGTCACATATATTCCTCTGCGGGAAATATAGGGTTTTGAGTTCCTTTCACTGAGGAAGGTATAGCTAGGTCTTGTCTATTCCATAGTTGGTTTTGGGAACGGTACCTGTGCTTATATCAAACTCTGGTTTTATGCATCACCCCACCTCTCCTTCCCCCTTAAGGAGGCATGAGAGTGTTTTCTAAATGTGAGACTCTGTTCTCTTTTCTAACTCAGTTCATGTGTAGCCATGTTTACAGGAACTTCATAAGTGATATCTTATGATAAGCTTCTTTTTCTTTGTGACTTATTTCACTTAGAATCATCGTACCTGAATCCACTCATTTTGCTGCTACTGGTCTTACGAAATGGATTTCATGGCTGAGGGATATTCCATCGTATGTAAGTACCACAAATTCTTGAAACATTTTTATATTTCCTGGGATATTTAAGGTGTACCCAAGTTGAGGTTCTTGTAAGCAGAGCAGCCCTAAATTTTGGGGTGGCTCTGTCTTATTGATTTTCAGTTTTCCCAAGGTATATTCCCTAGACTGCAAGTGCCCTTGTCTCTGTAGCTCTGTTGTTTACTTGTTTTAGGGAACACAATGCACTCCTCCAGAGAGGCAGTTGGCAATTTACATCATGCCCATCAGCATAACAAGGCTCCCTGTTCTCCAGGACATGTCTTGCCTTTCTGGTTTTTACCCATTTTGTTGATGTCCCTTTTGACCGGTGGGAAGTGATACTTCTTTTTAGGGCAGATTTGCATTGCCCACTTGCTTGTTTGGCCAAAAAGGGCATATGCGTTTTCTGCTGAATATATTCAGGAGAAAACGCATACGCCCTTTTTGGCCAAGTGCATCATTGTCGAAGTTGTGCCCCTCTTTCTGTGCTTTAAAGGCGATTCCAACGTACCTCTTGAAATCTGTTTCCGGCTATTCTGCCTCGCTTTCAAGTCCGCCTCGTTGCCTTCCCTCAACAGATTTTTCGAAAATAGTTGTCCTTTATTACTCTGCCTGTTTGTGAATTGCTGTGCCCCAGAGCTCCATTATTTAACTCGTTTTTTGTGAGCTGAACGCAAGTCCAAGATTTTGGTTCAGGACCTATAATGGTACCGGGTGGGTGGCTGAGACTTTGGTTAATACTTCTTCCTCCCGGGAAACAAGAGTGACATGTGCCCATCCAAATGCCTAAGAGCTACTCTCTCATTGGTTCTCCCTCTTCCGTTTCATCCTCTGCCAAATTGGCAACCTGTGTGAACCAGGAGGTTAAAGGGGCTGTCTCTCCAATTTGGGAGATTGATAGTAAAGCAGTTGGAAAGTCAAATCGGAGCACCAGGATAGGGACTATTTGTAGAGTTTTAGAGACCTTTCATATTCACAGTGTGTCCATTCTCTAGGTTTCCCGTACATGTTATAGCTGTAGTAATATTCCCTTCAACCTGGAGAGTTGTGACCCATGGAATGGGTGCCATGCCTTTTTGCTTTAAAGCGTCTGCATTTGCTCACCCAATCTCACCAATCCTCTCAGTCCCATGTGTCTAGGCTTATGCCATATCCAGCTGTCGTTGTAAATAGGGTCATTCCAGGTTTCATCAGAGACCCTGAAGGATTTGAAAAGACTTTCCCTGTTCTTTTGTTTTGTTTTTGAAGTTCCATTTTATAGTGGGTTTGAGCTGATTCTCACTGCCATGTTTATGTCATTCTAGACACACTTGGTTCCCTTACGGAGACATATCAATACATATGTTTTAAAATTCTTACTAGTCAGATATATTTCTCTGCGGGGAATATGGATGTTGAGTTCCGTTCACTGAGGAAGGAGTAGGGCTTTTCTCTTCTGTTTTTGGATTATGGAACGGTACCTGTGCTAATATCAATCTTATGTTTTGTGCATCTCCCCACCTCTCATTACCCTTAAGCAAGCGTTAGATTGTTTTCTAAATCTGAGACTCTGTTCTATTCCCTAAATCAGTTCATATGTAGCCATGTTTACATTCCCTTCATAAGTGATATCTTATGTCAGAATGCACCATTGTCATTCTCATAATAATGCTCCATGTCCTCTGTCATCACAATGCACCATGCCCTGGTTATCACAATGCTCCATATCCCTTGTCATCACAATTCTCCACGTCCTTGTCATCACAATGCTACATGACACTTCTCATCAAAATATTACATGCTCTTGTCATCACAATTCTCCATCCACTTGTCATTGCAATGCTCCATGCACTTGTCATCACAATGCTCCATGCACATGTCATCACAAAGCTCCATGCCCTTGTCATCACAATGCTCCATGACACCTGTCATCACAATGCTCCCTGACACCTGTCACCACAATGCTTCATGCCCCATGTCACTACAGTGCTCCATGATACTCGACATCACAATTACCCAAGGTCTTTTCATCACAATGCTCATTGGCCAATATCAACACAATGTTCCATGACCACGGTCAACACAACTCTCCATGACACCTGACAACACAATGATTCGGGACACTTGTCATCACAATATTCCATTCCCTAGTCATCACAATGCTCCATGACACCTGTCATCACAATACTCCATGAACATTTTCAGCCCAATGTTCCATGACCCTTGTCATCACAATACTCCAAGCCATTGTCATCACAATGCTCCATTACCTTTGTCATCAGAATCCTCCATGACACTTGGCATCACAATGCTCCATGCCATTGTCATCACAATGGGCCATTACATGTGTCATCACAATTCTCCCTGACAACTGTCTTCACAATACTTCATGACCTGGTTATCACAATGCTCCATGCCCTTGTCATCATAATGCACCATTCCAACTGTCATCGCAAGAATCCTTGAAACTTATTAGAACAATGCTCCATGCCCTTGTCATCACAATGCTCCATGCCCTTGTTATCACAATGCTCCATGACCCCTGTCATCACAATGCTCCGTGACTCCAGTCATCACAATGCTTCATGAACTTTGTCATCACAATTGTCCATGTCCTCATCATCAACAGTCTCTATGACCTTTTTAACGACAGTGCTCCATGAAGTTTTCATCACAATGCTCTTTGACCCTTGACATCACAATGCTCTATGCCTTTCTCAGCACAATGCTCCATGACCTTTGTCATCACAATGCTCCATGCGCTTGTTAGCACAATGCTTCATGACACATGTCATCACAATGCACCATGCGCTTGTCATCACAGTGCTCCACAAACTTCTCATCACCATGCTGCATAAAACTTCTCATCACAATGCTCCACGCACTTCTCATCAAAATGCTCTCTCACCACTGATATCCCAATGCTACATAACTATTGGTCACAATACCCCCTCACCCCTGTCATCACAATGTTCCATGACTCCTGTCATCACAATGATACATGCACTTATAATCACAATGTTCGATGACCCCTGCCATCACAATGTTCCATAACACCTGTCATCAATATGTTCCATGACACTTTTCATTAAATTGCTCCATGACCCTGTTATCAGAATGCTCCTTGCCCTTCTCATCGCAATGCACAACGCCCTTGCCATCAAAATGCTCCATGACATTTGTCATCACAAATATCCATGACCCTTGGCATCACAATGCCCCATGTCATTGTTATCTCAATGCTCCATGAACGCTCTCATCACATTGCTCCATGCCCTTGTCTTCACAAAGCTCCATGGTACATATCTTCAGAATGCTCCATGGCCTTCTCATCACAATGCTCCATGCCCTTGCCATCACAATGCTCCATTTCGCCTGTGAGAACAATGCTCCATGACCCCTGCCATAACAATGTTCCATGGCCTAGTCATCACAAGGTTCCATAACACATGTCATCACAATGATAAAGACCCCTGTAATAACAATGCTCCATGCACTTGTCATCACAAAGCTCCATGACGCATGTCATCAGAATGTTCCATGGCCTTCTCCTCACAGTTCTCCATGCCCTTGTCATCAAAATGTTCCATGATTTGTCATCACAAAGCTCCATGACATTTGGCATCACAATGCTCCATGCACTTCTCATCAAAATGCTCTCTCACCACTGATATCACAATGCTACATCACTATTTGTCACAATACTCCCTCACCCCTGTCATCACAATGTTCCAAGACTCCTGTCATCACAATGCTACATGCACTTATCATCACAATGTTCGATGACCCCTGACATCACAATGTTCCATAACACGTGTCATCAAAATATTCCAAGACATTTTTCATCAAATTGCTCCATGACCCTGTCATCCAAATGCTCCCTGCCTTTCTCATCGTAATGCACAACGCCCTTGCCATCAAAATGCTCCATGTCCTTTGTCATCACAAAGATCCATGAACCTTGGCATCACAATGCTCAATGTCATTGTCATCACAATTCTCCATGAACAATCTCATCACATTGCTCCTTGCCCTTGTCTTCACAAAGCTCCATGACACATGTCATCAGAATGCTCCATGGCCTTCTCATCACAATGATCCATGTCCTTGCCATCACAATGCTCCATTACCCCTGTCATAACAATGCTCCATGACCCCTGCTATCACGGTGTTCCATGGCCTTGTCATCACAAATCTCCATGACTCTTCTCATCACAATGCTCCAAGAACCTTGTAATCACAATGATCTATGCCCCTTTTCATCTCAAAGATCCATGAACCCAGTCATCACTATGCACCATGCCCATCATCATAATGCTTCATGCTATTGTCATCACAATGAAATCAAAATGCTCCATGACCTCTGTCATAACAATGCTCCAAACCCTTGTGATCACAATATTCCATATCACTTGTTATCAAAATGCCCCATGACGCTCGACATCACAATTATCCATGGTCTGCTCATCACAATGCTCCATGACCTTTGTCATAACAATGCTCAATACACTTGTCATCAAAATGCTCCCTGACACTTTTTGTCTGTATGCTCCTTGAACCCTGTCATGACAAGGCTCCATGCCATTTTCATCACAATGATCCATGTCCTTTTCATCACAATGCTCCAATACCAATGTAATCTCAATGCTCCATGCACTTGTCATCACAAAGCTGAATGACGCATGCCATCAGAATTCTCCTTGGTCTGCTACTCAGAATGCTCCTTGTCCTTGTCATCACAATGCTCCAAGACCCCTGTAATCACAATGCTCCATGCACCTTTTCATCAGAATGCTCCATGAGACTTATCATCACAAGTCTCCATGGTCTTCTCATCACCATGCTCCAGGATCTTGTCATCACCATGCTCCATTCCCTTGTCATCACAATGCTCCATGACCCCTGTCATCACAATATTCCATGAACATTTTCAGCCCAATGCTCCACGAGCTACTCATCACAATGCTCCATGGCCAATATCATCACAATGCTCCATGACCACTGACATCACAACACTCCATGACACTGGAGAACACAATGATCCGGGACTATTGTCATCACAATGCTCCATTCCCTAGTCATCACAATGCTCCATGACCCCTGTCATCAAAACACTCAATGAACATTTTCAGCCCAGTGCTCCAGGACCGTTGTCATCACAATGATCCATACCATTGTCACCCCAATTCTCCATTACCACTGTATTCACAATGCTCCATGACGCTTGTCATCATAGTGCTCCATGACACATGTCATCACAATGCTCCATGCCTTTGTCAGCAAAATGCTACATGAGATTTTCATTACAATATTCTATGCGCTTGTCCTCACAATACTGCATTTCCATTGTCATCACAATCCTCCATGAACCTTGGGATCACATTGTTTCTTGCCCTTGTCATCACAATTCTCCATGCTCCTTGAAATCAAAATGATCCATGACCACTGTCATCACAATGCTCCAAACACTTGTGATCACAGTGTTCCATAACACTTGTCATCACAATGCTCCATGATGCCTGTCATCAAAATACTCCATGCCCTTTTAATCACAATGCTCCATGACCTTTGTCATCACAATTCTCAATACACTTGTCATCACAATGCTCCATGCGCTTGTCAGCACAATGCTCCATGACACGTCATCACAATGCACCATGCGCTTGTCATCACAATGCTCCTTAAAATATGTCATCACAATGCTCCATGCACTTCTCATCAAAATGCTCTCTCACCAGTGATATCACAATGCTACATCACTATTTATCACAATACTCCATCACTCCAGTCATCACAATGCTACATGCACTTATCATCACAATATTCGATGACCCCTGACATCACAATGTTCCATAACACCTGTCATCAAAATGTTCCATGACACTTTTCATCAAATTGCTCCATGAACCGGTCATCAGAATGCTCCCTGCCTTTCTCATCACAATGCACAACGCCCTTGACATCAAAATGCTCCATGACCTTTCTCCTCACAAAGATCCATGACCCTTGGCATCACAATGCTCCATGCTCCTTGAAATCAAAATGATCCATGACCTCCGTCATAAAAATGCTCCAAACCCTTGTGATCACAGTATTCCATAACACTTGTCATCACAATGCCCCATGATGCTCATCATCACAGTTATCCATGGTCTTCTCATCACAATGCTCCATGACCTTCGTCATCACAATGCTCAATACACTTGTCATCAAAATGCTCCCTGACACTTGTTGTCTGTATGCTCCTTGAACCCTTTCATGACAAGTCTCCATGCTTTTTTCATCACAATGATCCATGCCATTTTCATCACAATGCTCCAAGTCCCATATAATAACAATGCTCCATGCCCTTGTCATCACAAAGCTCTATGACGCATGCCATCAGAATGCTCCTTGGACTTCTCCTCACAATGCTCAATGCCCTAGTCATCACAATGTTCCAAGACCCCTGTAATCAAAATGTTCCATGCCCCTTTACATCAGTATGCTCCATGAGACTTGTCATCACAAGGCTCCATGGTTTTGTCATCACAATGTTCCAGGACCTTGTCATCACAATGCTTCACGACCTTGTCATGAAAATTTTCAATGGCCCTTGTCATCATAATGATCCAAGCCCTAACCATCACAATGCTCCATTATATTTGTCATCACAATCCTCCATTACGTTTGGCTTCACAATGCTCCATGCCATTGTCATCCCAATGGACCATGACATATGTCATCACAATGCTCCCTGACACCTGTCTTCACAATACTCTATGACCTTCTCATCACAATGCTCCATGCCCTTGTCATCACAATGCACCATGCCCACTGACATCACAATAAACTATGAAACTTGTCAGACCAATGCTCCATGCCGCTGTCAATACAAGGCTCCATGCCCTTGTCATCACAATGTTCCATGACACCTGTCATCACAATGCTCCGTGACGCCAGTCATCTCAATGTTTCATAACGTTTGTCATCACAATGGTCCATGCCCGCGTCATCACAAGGCTTTGTGACGTTTGTAACCACAATGTTCCATGAACTTTTCATCACAATTATCTGTGACACTTGTCATCACAGTGCTCCATGTCTTTGTCAAAACAATGCTCCATGAACATTGTCATCACAATGTGCCACACGCATTTCATCACAACGGTCCACAACCTTGTCATTGCAATGCTCCATAAACCTTGTAATCACAATACTCCAAGCACTTCTCATCAAAATGCTCTCTCACCAGAGATATCACAATGTTCCATCACTAGTCATCACAATACTCCCTCACCCCTGTAATCACAATGTTCCATGACCCTGTCATCACACTGGTACATCCCATTATCATCACAATGTTGCATGACCCCTGACATCCCAATGTTCCATAACTCCTGTCATCAAAATGCTCCATGACCCTTTTCATCACAAAGCTCCATGACCCCTGGCATCACAATGTTCTATAACCCCTGCCATCAAAATGTTCCACCACACTATTTATCAAATTGCTGCATGACCCGGTCATCAAAATGCTCCCTGCCTTTCTCATCACAATGCACCACACCCTTATCATCAAAATGCTCCATGAGTTGTCATCACAAATCTCCATGACCCTTGGCATCACAATGCTCCATGTCATTGTCATCACAATGCTCCATGAACCCTCTCAGCATATTGCTCCATTCCCTTGTCATCACAAAGCTCCTTGACACTTGTCATCACAATGCTCAATGCCCTTCTCATCACAATGCTCCAAGCCCCTGTCACTGCAATCTGGAATGACCCATATATCACAGTGTTCCGTGCCCTAATCATCACAATGCTCCATGCCCACTCTCATCACAATAATCAATGAAACATTTCACACCAATGTTCCATGCCCTTCTCACCAAAATGCTCCATTACACCTGTGATAACAATGCTCCAACACCCCTGCCATCACAATTTTCCACGGCCTAGTCATCACAAGGTTCCATGACATTTGTCATCACAATGCTCAAGACCCCTGAAATCACCATGCTCCATGCCGTTGTCATCACAAAACTCCATGACGCATGTCATCAGAATGTTCCATGGCCTTCTCATCACAATGCTCCCTGCCCTTGTCATTACAATGCTCCAAGACCCTTGTAATCACAATGCTCCATGCCCCTTTTCATCTCAATGCCCCATGAACCCTGTCATCACAATGCACCATGCCCATCATCATAATGATTCAGGCTATTGTCATCACAAAGAAATCAATATTCTCCATGACCTTTGTCATCATAATGCTCTAAACCCTTGTGATCACAATGTTCCATAAATCTTATCATCACAACACCCCATGACGCTCATCATCACAATTATCTATGGTCTTCTCATCACAATGCTCCATGACTTTTGTCATCACAATGCTCAATACAATTGTCACCACTATGCTCCCTGACACTTGACGTGAGTATGCTCCTTGAACCCTGTCATGACGAGGCTCCATGCCATTTTCATCACAATGATCCATGCCCATTTCATCACAATGCTCCAAGATCCATGGAATCACAATGCTCCATGCCCTTGTCATCACAAATCTCCAAGACGCATGTCATCAGAATCCTCTATGGCCTTCTCATTACAATGCTCCATGCCCTATTCATCACAATGATCCATGACCCCTGTCATCACAACACTCCATGAACATTTTCAGCCCAGTGGTCCATGACCCTTGTCATCACAATGCTCCATGCCCTTGCCATCAAAATGCTCCATTACCCCTGTCATAACAATGCTCCATGAAACCTGCCATCACGATGATCCATGAACTTGTCATCACAAGTCTCCATGACCCTTCTCATCACATTGATCAAAGACCCCTGTAATCACAATGCTCCATGCCCATTTTCATCTCAATGATCCATGATTCCTGTAATCATAATGCTCCATGCCCCTTTTCATCTCAATGATTCATGAACCCTGTCATCACAATGCACCATGCCCATCATCATAATGCTTCATGCTATTGTCATCAAAATGAAATCAAAATGCTCCATGACCTCTGTCATAACAATGCTCCAAACCCTTGTGATCACAATATTCCATAACACTTGTCATCACAATGCCCCATGACGCTCGTCATCACAATTATCCATGGTCTTCTCATCACAATGCTCCATGACCTTCATCATCACAATGCTCAATACAGTTGTCATCAAAATGCTCCCTGACACTTGTTGTCTGTATGCTCATTTTACCCTGTCATGACAAGGCTCCATGCCTTTTTCATCACAATAATCCATGCCCTTTTCAACACAATGCTCCAAGACCCATGTAATCACGATGCTCCATGCCCTTGTCATCACAAAGCTCAATGACGCATGCCATAAGAATGCTCCTTGGTTTTCTCCTCACAGTGCTCCATGCCCTTGTCATCACAAAGTTCCAAGACCCCTGTAATCACAATGCTCCATGCCCTTTTTCATCAGTATGCTCCATGAGACTTGTCATCACATGGCTCCATGGTTTTGTCATTATAATGCTCCAAGCCCTAGTCATCACAATGCTCCATTATATTTGTCATCACAATCCTCCATTACATTTGGCATCACAATGCTCCCTGCCATTGTCATCGCAATGGACTATGACATATGTCATCACAATGCTCCCTGACACCCGTCTTCAAAATAATCCATGACCTTCTCATCACAATGCCCCATGCCCTTGTCATCACCATGTACCATGTCCACTGTCATCAAAATAATCTATGAAAATTGTCAGACCAATGCTCAATTCCCCTGTCATCACAATGCTCCATGCCCTAGTTATCACAATGCTCCATGAGCCCTGTCATCACAATGTTCCGTGACTGCAGTCATCACAATGCTTCATAACGTTTGTCATCACAACAGTCCATGCCCACATCATCACAAGGCTCTGTGTCCTTTGTACACACAATGCTCCATGAACTTTTCATCACAATGCTCTGTGACCCTTGTCATCCCAATGCTCCATGCCTTTGTCAGAACAATGCTCCATGACCCTTGTCATCACAATGTGCCACGCGCTTTTCATCACAATGATCCACAACCTTGTCATCGCTATGCTCCATAAACTTTGTAATCACAATGCTCCAGGCTCTTCTCATCCAAATGCTCTCTCACCTGAGATATCTCCATGTTCCATTACTAGTTATCACAATCCTCCCTCAAACCTGTAATCACAGTGTTCCATGACCCCTGTCATCACAATGCTACATCCCCTTATCAACACAAAGTTCCATGACCCCTGACATCACAATGTTCCATAACCCCTGTCATCAGAATTCTCCATGACCCTTTTCATCCCAAAGCTCCATGACCCATGGCATCACAATGTTCTATAACCACTGTCATCAAACTATTCCATTACACTTTTCATCAAATTGCTCCATGACCCTATCATCAAAATGCTCCCTGCCCTTCTCATCACAATGCACCACACACTTGTCATCAAAATGCTCCCTGACAATTGTCATCACAATGCTCCATGAGCCGTGGCATCACAATGCTCCATGTCATTGCCATCACAATGCTCCATGAACCCTCTCATCACATTGCCCCATGCCCTTGTCATCACATAGCTCCATGACACTTGTCATCAGAATGCTCGATGCCCTTCTCATCACAATTCTCCATGCCATTGTCATTACAATCATCCATGACCCAAGTATCACAGTGTACCGTGCCCTTGTCATCACAATGCTCCATGCCCACACTCATCACAATAATCCATGAAACATTTCAGACTAATGGTCAATGCCATTCTCATCACAATGCTCCATTACCTCTGTCATAACAATGCTCCATGACCCCTGCCATCACAGTGTTCCACGGCCTTGTCATCACAATGCTCCATGCCCTTGTCATCACAAAAATCCATGTCGCATGTCATCAGAATGTTCCATGGCTTTCTCCTCACAATGCTCCATGCCTTTGTCATCACAATGCTCCATGACCCCTGTAATCACAATGCTCCATGCCCCTTTTCTTCAGAATGCTCCATGAGACATGTCATCACAAATCTCCACGGTCATCTCATCACAATGCTCCAGGACCTTTTCATCACCATGCTCCATTCCCTAGTCATCACAATGCTCCATGACCCATGTCATCACAATACTCCATGAACATTTTCAGCCCAATGCTCCATGACCTTCTCATCACAATGCTCCATGACAAATATCATCACAATGCTCCATGACCCCTGTCATCACAATACTCCATTAACATTTTCGGCCCAATGCTCCATGACCCATTTCATCACAATGATCCATGCCCTTGTCATCCCAATGCTCCATGACCCCTGTATTCACAATGCTCTGTGACGCTTCTCATCACTGTGCTCCATGACACATGTCATCACCATGCTCCATGCCTTTGTCAGCAAAATGCTACATGACCTTGTCATTACAATGCTCTATGCGCTTGTCATCACAATACACATTTACCATAGTCATCACAATCCTCCATGAAACTTGGGATCACATTGCTTCATGCCCTTGTCATCACAATGCTCCCTGCTCCTTGAAATCAAAATGATCCATGACCTCTGTAATCACAATGCTCCAAACACTTGTGATCACAATGTTCCGTAACACTTGTCATCACAAAGCTCCATGATGCCTGTCATCACAATACTCCATGCCCTTTTCATCACAATGCTCCATGACCTTTGTCATCACAATTCTCAATACACTTGTCATCACAATGCTCCCTGACACTGTCATCAGAGTGCTTCTTGAACCCTGTCACCAAAAGGCTCCATTCCTTTTTCATCACAATGCCCCATGCCATTTTCATCACAAAGCTCCATGCCATTGTCATCAAAATACTCCACAAGCTTTTCATCAGGATGCTCCATGACCTTTGTCATCACAATTCTCCATGCAATTGTGAGCACAATGTTCCCTGACCCTTGTCATCACAATGCTCCAAACCCTAGTCATCACAATGCTCCATTACCTTTGTCATCAGAATCCTCCATGACACTTGGCATCACAATGCTCCATGCCATTGTCATCAAAATGGGCCATTACATATGTCATCACAATGCTCCCTGACACCTCTCTTCACAATACTGCAGGCACTTGTCATCACAATGCTCCATGCCTTGTATCAAAAAGTTCCAAGTCCCCTGTAATCAGAATGCTCCAGGCCCCTTTTCATCAGTATGCTCCTTGAGACTTGTCATCACAAGCCTCCATGGTTTTCTCATCACAATGCTCCAGGACCTGTCATCACAATGCTTCACGACATTGTTATGAAAATTCTCAATGGCCCATGTCAACATAATGCTCCAAGCCCTAGTCATCAGAATGCTTCATTATATTTGTCATCACATCCTCCATTACATTTGGCATCACAATGCTCCCTGCCATTGTCATCGCAATGGACCATGACATAGGTCATCACAATGCTCCCTGACACCTGTCTTCTCAATACTCCATGCCCATGTCTTCACAATGCTCCATGCCCTTGTCATCACAATGCACCCTGTCAACTGTCATCACAATAATCTATGAAACTTGTCAGACCAATGCTCCATGCCCCTGTCATCACAATGCTCCATGCCATTGTCATCTCAATGCTCTATGACCCCTGTCATCACAATGCCCCGTGACTCCAGTCATCACTATGCTTCATAACGTTTGTCATCACAACAGTCCATGCCCGCGTCATCACAAGGCTCTGTGACTTTTGTAACCACAATGCTCCATGAACATTTCATCACAATGCTCCGTGACCCTTGTCATCACAATGCTCCATGCCTTTGTCAGAACAATGCTCCATGACCCTTTTCATCACAATGTGCCATGCGCTTTTCATCACAATGATCCACAACGTTGTCATCGCTATCCTCCATAAACCTTGTAATCACAATGCTCCATGCACTTCTCATCCAAATGCTCTCTAACATGTGATATCACAATGTTCCATCACTAGTCATCACAATCCTCGCTCAACCCTGTTATAACAATGTTCCATGACCCCTGTCATCACAATGCTGCATCCCCTTATCAGCACAATTTTCCTTGACCCCTGACATAACAATGTTCCATAACCCCTGTCAGCAAAATGCTCCATGACCCTTTTCATCCCAAAGATCCATGATCACTGGCAACACAATGTTCTATAACACATGTCATCAAACTGTTCCATTACATTTTTCATCAAATTGCTGCATGACCCTGTCATCAAAATGCTCTCTGCCCTTCTCATCACAATGCACCACACACATGTCATCAAAATGCTCCATGACATTTGTCATCACAAAGCTCCATGACTCTTGGCATCACAATGGTCCATGTCATTGTCATCACAATGATCCATGAACCATCTCATCACATTGCTCCATGCCCTTGTCATCAAAGGCTCCATGACACTTGTCATCACAATGCTCGATGCCCTTCTCATCACAATGCTCCATGCCCTTGTCATTACAATCCTCCATGACCCATGTATCACAGTGTACCGTGCCCATGTCATCACAATGCTCCATGCCCACTCTCATCACAATAATCCATGAAACATTTCAGACCAATGCTCATTGCCCTTCTCATCACAATGCTCCATTACCACTGTCATAACAATGCTCCATGACCCCAGCCATCAAAATGTTCCACGGCCTTGTCATCACAAAGCTCCATGACCCTTGTCATCACAATGCTCCAAGACCCCTGTAATCACAATGCTCCATGCCCTTGTCATCACAAAGCTCCATGACGCATGCCATCAGAATGTTCCATGGCCTTCTCCTCACAATGCTCCATGCCCTTGTCATCACAATGCTCCAAGACCCCTGTAATCACAATGCTCCATGGCCCTATTAATCAGAATGCTCCATGAGACTTTTCATCAAAAGTCTCCATCGTCATCTCATCACAATGCTCCAGGATCTTCTCATCACCATGCTCCATTCCCTAGTCATCACAATGCTCCATGACCACTGTAATCACAATATTCTATGAATATTTTCAACCCAATGCTCCATGACCTTCTCATCACAATGCTCCATGACCAGTATCATCACAATGCTCCATGACCACTGTCATTACAATGCGCCATTCCAACTGTCATCACAATAATCCATGAAACATATTAGACCAATGTTCCATGCACTTGTCATCACAATGCTCCATGCCCTTGCTATCACAATGTTCCAAGACCCCTGTAATCAGAATGCTCCATGCACCTTTTCATCAGTATGCTCCATGAGACTTGTCATCACAAGGCTCCATGGTTTTCTCATCACAGTGCTCCAGGACATTGTCATCACAATGCTTCACGACATTGTCATGAAAACTCTCAATGGCCCTTGTCATCATAATGCTCCAAACCCTAGTCATCACAATGGTCCATTATATTTGTCATCACAATCCTCCATTACATTTGGAATCACAATGCACCATGCCATTGTCATCGAAATTGACCATGACATATTTCATCAAAATGCTCCCTCACACCTGTCTTCACAATTCTCCATGTATTTCTCATCACAGTGCTCCATGACATTGTCATCACAATGCTCCATGACCCCTGTCAACACAATACTCCGTGACTCCAGTCATCACAATGCTTCATAATATTTCTCATCACAACGGTCCATGCCCGCATCATAACAAGGCTCTGTGTCCTTTGTAAGAAAAATGCTCCATGAACTTTTCATCACAATGCTCCGGACACTTGTCATCACAATGCTCCATGCCTTTGTCAGAACAATGCTCCATGACCCTTGTCATCACAATGCACCATGCGCTTTTCATCACAAAGATCCACAACCTTGTCATCGCTATGCTCCATAAGCCTTGTAATCACAATGCTCCATGCACTTCTCATCCAAATGCTCTCTCACCTGAGATATCACTATGTTCTCTCACTAGTCATCACAATCCTCCCTCACCCCTGTAATCAGAATATTCCATGACCCCTGTCATCACCATGTTCCATTCCCTTGTCATCACAATGCTCCATGACCACTGTCATCACAATACTCCATGAACATTTTCAGCCAAATACTCCATGACCTTCTCATCACAATGCTCCATGACAAATATCATCCCAATGCTCCATGACCACTGTCATCACAACACTCCATGACACCTGACAACAGAATGATCCGGGACACTTGTCATTACAATGCTCAATTCCCTAGTCATCACAATGCTCCATGAACCCTGTCATCACAATACTCCATGAATATTTTCAGCCCAATGCTCCATGACCCTTGTCATCACAATGATCCATGCCCTTGTCATCCCAATGCTCCATGACCACTTTATTCACAATGCTCCGTGACGCTTGTCATCAGAGTGCTCCATGTAACCTGGATCACAATGCTCCATGCTTTGTCAGCAGAATGCTACATGACGTTGTCATTACAATGCTCTATGCGCTCCTCATCACAATACTCCATTACCATTGTCATCCCAATCCTCCATGAATTTTGAGATCACATTGCTTCATGCCTTTGTCATCACAATGTTCCATGATCCTTGAAATAAAAATGATCCATGACCACAGTCATCACAATGCTCCAAACCCTTGTGATCACAATGATCCATAGCACTTGTCATCACAACGCTCCATGATGCCTGTCATCACAATAATCCATGCCCTTTTCATCACAATGTTCCATGACATTTGTCATCACAATTCTCAATACATTGTCATCACAATGCTCCCTGACATTTGTCGTCAGAATGCTCCTTGAAATCTGTCACGAAAAGGCTCCATGCCTTTTTCATCACAATGCCCCATGCCATTTTCATCACAATGCTCCATGCCATTGTCATCAAAATACTCCACAAGCTTGTCACCAGAATGCTCCATGACCCTGGTCATCACAATTCTCGATGCACTTGTCAGCACAATGCTCCCTGACCCTTGTCATCACAATGCTCCAAGCCATTGTCATCACAATGCTCCATTACCTTTGTCATCAGAATCCTCCATGACAATTGGCATCACAATGCACCATGCCATTGTCATCACAATGGACCATTATATATGTCATCACAATGCTCCCTGACACCTGTCTTCACAATACTGCAGCACCTGGTCATAACAATGCTCCATGCCCTTGTCATCACAATGCTCCATGCCCTTGTTATCACAATGCTCCATGACCCCTGTCATCACAATGCTCTATGCCTTTCACAGCACAATGCTCCATGACACATGTCAGCAGAATGCTCAATGGCCTTCTCCTCACAATGCTCCATGCCCTTGTCATCACAATGCTCCAAGACCCCTGTAATCACAATGCTCCATGTCCCTTTTCATCAGAATGCTCCATGAGACTTGTCATCACAAGTCTCCATGGTCATTTCTTCACAATGCTCCAGGACCTTGTCATCACAATGCTCCATGACCCCTGTCATCACAATGCTCTGTGACTCCAGTCATCACAGTGCTTCATAATATTTGTCATCACAGTGGTCCATGCCTGCACCATCATAAGGCTCTGTTACCTTTGTATCCACTATGCTCCATGGACATTTCATCACAATGCTCCACGACCCTTGTCATCACAATGCTCCCTGACAACTCTCTTCAAAATACTTCATTACCTGGTCATCACAATGCTACATGCCCTTGTCATCACAATGCGCCATTCCAACTGTCATCACAATAATCCATGAAACGTATTAGACCAATGCTCCATGCCTTTTCATCACAATGTTCCATGCCCTTGTTATCACAATGTTCCAAGACCCCTGTAATCAGAATGCTCCATGCCCCTTTTCATCAGTATGCTCCATGAGACTTGTCATCACAAGGCTCCATGGTTTTCTCATCACAATGCTTCAGGACCTTGTCATCACAATGCGCCATTCCAACTGTCATCACAATAATCCTTGAAACTTATTAGACCAATGTTCCATACCCTTGTCATCACAATGCTCCATGCCCTTGTTATCACAATGTTCCAAGACCCCTGTAATCAGAATGCTCCATGCCCCTTTTCATCAGTATGCTCCATGAGACTTGTCATCACAAGGCTCCATGGTTTTCTCATCACAATGCTCCAGGACCTTGTCATCACAATGCTTCACTACATTGTCATGAAAATTCTCAATGGCCCTTGTCATCATAATGCTCCAAGCCCTAGTCATCACAATGCTCCATTATATTTGTCATCACAATCCTCCATTACATTTGGAATCACAATGCACCATGCCATTGTCATCGAAATGGACCATGACATATGTCATCTCAATGCTCCCTCACACCTGTCTTCACAATTCTCCATGACTTTCTCATCACAATGCTCCATGACCTTGTCATCACAATGCTCCATGACCCCTGTCAACACAATGCTCCGTTACTCCAGTCATCACAATGCTTCATAATATTTCTCATCACAACGGTCCATGCCCGCGTCATCACAAGGCTCTGTGACCGTTGTAACAACAATGCTCCATGAACTTTTCATCACAATGCTCCGTGACCCTTGTCATCACAATGCTCCATGCCTTTGTCAGAACAATGCTAAATGATCCTTGTCATGAAAATGTGCCACGGGCTTTCCATCACAATGATCCACCACCTTGTCATCGCTATGCTCCATAAAACTTGTAATCACAATGCTCAATGCTCTTCTCATCCAAATGCTCTCTCACCTGAGATATCACCATGTTCTCTCACTAGTCATCACAATCCTCCCTCACCCCTGTAATCAAAATATTCCATGACCCCTGTCATCACCATGTTCCATTAACTTGTCATCACAATGCTACATGACCACAGTCATCACAATACTCCATGAACATATTCAGCCAAATACTCCATGACCTTCTCATCACAATGCTCCATGACAAATATCATCACAATGCTCCATGACACCTGACAACAGAATGATCCGGGACTCTTGTCATTACAATGCTCCATTCCCTAGTCATCACAATGCTCCATGAACCCTGTCATCACAATACTCCATGAATATTTTCAGCCCAATGCTCCATGACCCTTGTCATCACAATGATCCATGCCCTTGTCATCCCAATGCTCCATGACCACTTTATTCACAATGCTCCATGACGCTTATCATCACAGTGCTCCATGACACCTGGATCACAATGCTCCATGCCTTTGTCAGCAGAATGCTACATGGCCTTGTCATTATAATGCTCTATGCGCTTGTCAACACAATACTCCTTTACCATTTTCATCACAATCCTCCATGAACCTTGGGATCACATTGCTTCATGCCTTTGCCATCACAATGTTCCATGCTCTTTGAAATCAAAATGATCCATGACCACTCTCATCACAATGCTCCAAACCCTTGTGATCACAATGTTCAATAGCACTTGTCATCACAACGCTCCATGATGCCTGTCATCACAATACTCCATGCCCTTTTCATCACAATGTTCCATGACCTTTGTCATCACAATTCTCAATACATTGTCATCACAATGCTCCCTGACATTTGTCGTCAGAATGCTCCTTGAACCCTATCACGAAAAGGCTCCATGCCTTTTTCAGCACAGTGCCCCATGCCGTTTTCATCACAATGTTCCATGCCATTGTCATCAAAATACTCCACAAGCTTGTCACCAGAATGCTCCATGACCCTGGTCATCACAATTCTCCATGCACTTGTCAGCACAATGCTCCCTGGCGCTTGTCATCACAATGTTCCAAGCCTTTGTCATCACAATGCTCCATTACCTTTGTCATCAGAATCCTCCATGACACTTGGCATCACAATACTCCATGCCATTGTCATCACAATGGACCATTATATATGTCATCAAAATGCTCCCTGACACCTGTCTTCACAATACTGCAGCACCTGGTCATCACAATGCTCCATTCCCTTGTCATCACAATGCTCCATGCCCTTGTTATCAAAATGCTCCATGACCCCTGTCATCACAATCCTCCGTGACTCGTCATCACAATTCTTCATGACCTTTGTCAGCACAATTGTCCATGCCCTCATCATCAAGAGTCTCTGTGACCTTTTTAACCACAATGCTCCATGAACTTTTCTTCACAATGTTCTTTAATCACTGTCATCACAATGCTCTATGCCTTTCTCAGCACAATGCTCCATGATGCATGTCATCAGAATGCTCAATGGCTTTCTCCTCACAATGCTCCATGCCCTTGTCATCACAATGCTCCAAGACCCCTGTAATCACAATGCTTCATGTCCCTTTTCATCAGAATGCTCCATGAGACTTGTCATCACAAGTCTCCATGATCATCTCTTCACAATGCTCCAGGACTTTGTCATTACAATGCTCCATGACCCCTGTCATCACAATGCTCTGTGACTCCAGTCATCACAGTGCTTCATAATATTTGTCATCAAAATGGTCCATGCCTGCGTCATCACAAGGCTCTGTTACCTTTGTATCCACAATGCTCCATGAACATTTCATCACAATGCTCCGCGACCCTTGTCATCACAATGCTCCCTGACACCTCTCTTCACAATACTTCATTAACTGGTCATCACAATGCTCCATGCCCTTGTCATCACAATGCGCCATTCCTACTGTCATCACAATAATCCATGAAACTTATTAGACCAGTGCTCCATGCCATTGTCATCGCAATGCACCATGACATATGTCATCACAATGCTCCAAGACCCCTGTAATCACAATGCTCCATGCCCTTGTCATCACAAAGCTCCATGATGCAGGTCATTAGAATGTTCCATGGCCTTCTCCTCAAAATGCTCCATGCCCTTTTCATCACAATGCTCCAAGACTCCTGTCATCACAATGCTCCATGCCCATTTTCATCAGAATGCTCCATGAGACTTGTCATCACCAGTCTCCATGGTCATCTCATCACAATGATCCAGGACCTTGTCATCACCATGCTCCATTCCCTTGTCCTCACAATGCTCCATGACCACTATCATCACAATAATCCATGAATATTTTCAGCCCGATGCTCCATGACCTTCTCATCACAATGCTCCAAGACCCCTGAAACCACAATGCTCCATGCCCCTTTTCATCTCAATGATTCATGAACCCTGTCATCTCAAAGCACCATGCCCATCATCATAAAGCTTCATGCTATTGTCATCACAATGAAATCAAAATGCTCCATGACCTCTGTCATAACAATGCTCCAAACGCTTGTGCTCACAATATTCCCAAACACTTGTCATCACAATGCTCCATGACGCTCGTCATCACAGTTATCCATGGTCTTCTCATCACAATGCTCCATGACATTTGTCATCACAATGCTCAATACACTTGTCATCAAAATGCTCCCTGACACTTGTTGTCTGTATGCTCCTTGAACCCTGTCATGGCAAGGCTCCATGACTTTTTCATCACAATTAACTATGCCCTTTTCATCACAAAGCTCCAAGACCCATGTAATCACAATGCTCCATGCCCTTGTCATCACAAAGCTCAATGACGCATGACTTCAGAATGCTCTTGGCCTTCTCCTCACAATGCTCCATGCCCATGTCATCACAATGTTCCAAGACGCCTGTAATCACAATGATCCTTGTCAATTTTGATCAGTATGCTCCATGAGATTTGTCATCACAAGGCTCCATGGTTTTCTCATCACAATGCTCTAGGACATTGTCATCACAATGCTTCACGACTTGTCCTGAAAATTCTCAATGGCCCTTGTCATCATAATGCTCCAAGCCTAGTCATCACAGTGCTCCATTATATTTGTTATCACAATCCTCCATTACATTTGGCATCACAAGGCTCCCTGCTATTGTCATCGCATTGGACCATGACATATGTCATCACAATGCTACCTGACAACTGTCTTCACAATACTCCATGACCTTCTCATCACAATGATCCATGCCCTTGTCATCACAATGCACCATGTCCACTGTCGTCACAATAATCTATGAAAGTTGTCAGACGAATGCTCCATGCCCCTGTCATCACAATGCTCCATGCCCTTGTCATCACAATGCTCCATGACCCCTGTCATCACAATGCTCCGTGACTCCAGTCATCACAATAATTCATAACGTTTGTCATCACAATGCTCCATGCCCGCGTCATCACAAGGCTCTGTGTCCTTTGTAACCACAATGCTCCATGAACATTTCATCACAGTGCTCCGTGACCCTTGTCATCACAATGCTCCATGCCTTTGTCAGAAAAATGCTCCATGACGCTTTTCATCACAATGTGCCACACACTTTTCATCACAACGGTCCACAAGTTTCTCATTGCAATGCTCCATAAAACTTGTAATCACAATGCTCCATGCCCTTCTCATCACAATGCTCCATTACCTCTGTCATAACAGTGCTCCATGACCCCATCCATCACGATGTTCCATGGCCTTGTCATCACAAGGCTCCATGACACTTGTCATCACAATGCTCCAAGAACCCTGTAATCACAATGCTCCATGTCCTTGTCATCACAAAGCACCATGACCCATGTCATCAGAATGTTCCATGGCTTTCTCATTAAATGCTCCATGCCCTTGTCATCACAGTGCTCCAAGACCCCTGTAATCACAATGCTCCATGCCCCTTTTCATCTCCATGCTCCATGAACCCTGTCATCACAATGTATCATGCCCATCACCATAATGCTTCCGGCTATTGTCAGCACAATGAATTCAAAATTCTCCTTGACCTCTGTCATCACAATGCTCCATGACCCCTGTCATCACAATACTCCATGAACATTTTCAGCCCACTACTCCATGACACTTGTCATCACAATGATCCATGCACTTGTCATCCCAGTGCTCCATGACACCTGTATTCACAATACTCCGTGACGCTTGTAATCACAGTGCTCCATGACACCTCTCATCACAATGCTCCATGCCTTTGTCAGCAAAATGCTACATGATCTTGTCATTACAATGCTCTATGTGCTTGTCATCAAAATACTCCATTTCCATTGTCATCACAATCCTTCATGATCCTTGGGATCACATTGCTTCATGCCCTTGTCATCACAATGCTCAATGCTCCTTGAAATCAAAATGATCCATGAACTCTCTCTTCACAATGCTCCAAACACTTGTGATCCCAATGTTCCATAACACTTGTCATCACAATGCTCCATCATGACTGTCATCACAAAATTCCATGCCCTTTTCATCACAATGCTCCATGACATTTGTCAACACAATGTTCAGTACACTTGTCGTCATAATGCTCCCTGACACTTGTCATCAGAATGCTCCTTGAACCCTGTCACGAAAATGCTCCATGCCATTTTCATCACAGTGCCCCATGCCGTTTTCATCACAATGCTCCGTGACCATTGTCATCACAAAGCTCCATGCCTTTGTCTGAAAAATATTCCATGATCCTTGTCATCACAATGTGCCATTCACTTTTCATCACAACGGTCCAGAAACTTGTCATTGCAATGCTCCATAAACCATGTAATCACAATGCTCCATACACTTCTCATCAAAATGCTCTCTCACCAGAGATATCACAGTGTTTCATCACTAGTCGTCACAATACTCCCTCACCCCTGTAATCACAATGTCCCATGACCCCTGTCCTCACAATGCTACATCCCCTTATCATCACAATGTTCCATGACCCCTGACATCACAATGTTCTATAACCCCTGTCATCAAAATGTTCCAATACACTTTTCATCAAATTGCTGCATGACCCTGGCATCAAAATACTCCCTGCCCTTCTCATCACAATGCACCATGCACTTGTCATCAAATTGCTCCATGACCTATGTCATCACAAAGCTCCATGACCCCTGGCATCACAATGCTCCATGTCATTGTCATCACAATTCTCCATGAACCCTCTCATCACATTGCTCCATGCCCTTGTCATCACAAAGCTCCGTGACAATTGTAATCACAATGCTCGATGCCCTTCTCATCACAATGCCCCATGCCCTTGTCATTACAATCCTCCATGACCCATGTATCACAGTGTTCCGTGCCCTTATCATCACAATGCTCTATGCCCACTCTCATGACAATAATCCATGAAACATTTTAGACCAAAGCTCAATGCCCTTCTCATCACAGTGCTCCTTTACCTCTGTCATAACTATGCTCCATGACACCTGCCATCACAATGTTCCACAGCCTTGTCATCACAAGGCTCCATGACACTTGTCATCACAATGCTCCACGACACATCTAATCAAAATGCTCCATGCCCTTGTCATCAAAAAGCTACATGACGCATGTCATCAGAATGTTCCATGGCCCTGTCATCAAAATGCTCCATGCCCTAGTCATCACAATGCTTCAAGGCCCTTGTAATCAAAATGCTCCATGCGTCTTTTCATCTCAATGCTCCAGGAACACTGTCATCACAATAGACCATGCCCATCATCATAATGCTTCAGGCTATTGTCATCACAATGAAATCAAAATGCTCCATGACCTCTGTCATCACAATGCTCCAAACCCTGGTGATCACAATGTTCCATAACACTTATCATCACAACACACCTTGACGCTCATCATCACAATTATCCATGGTCTTCTCATCAAAAAGCCCCATGCCATTATCATCACAATGCTCCATGCCATTGTCGTCACAATACTCCACAAGATTGTCATCAGAATGCTCCATGACACTTGTCATCACAATGCTCCATGGCCACTGTCATCACAATGCTCCATACCCCTTGTCATTACTGTGCTCCATGACGCTCGCCATCACAATTATCCATGGTCTTGTCATCACAATGCTCCACGCCCTTGTCATCAAAATGATCCATGACCCTTGTCATCACAATGCTCCATGGCCACTCTCATCACAATGCTCCATTCCCCTTGTCTTTACAGTGCTCCATGACGCTCGTCATCACAATTATCCATGGTCTTCTCATCACAAAGCTCCACGGTCTTGCCATCACAATGCTCCTTGCCCTGTTTATCACAATGCTCCATGTCCCCTGTCATCACAATTCTCCTCGTTCTTGGCATCACTATGCTCCATGACACTTCTCATCACCATGTTACATGATTTGTCATCACAATTCTCTATGCACTTGTCATCGCAATGCTCCATGACCCCTGTCATAGGAAGCTCCATGTGCTTGTCATCACAATGCTCCATGTCCCTTGTCATCACAATGCTCCAAGCCCTTGTCATCAAAATGCTCCATTTCATATGTCATCACAATCCTCCATGACAATTGGCATCACAATGTTCCATTCCATTGTCATCGCAATGGACCATGACATATGTCATCACAATGCTCCCTGAGACCTGTCTTCAAAATACTCCATGACCTTCTCAACACAATGCTCCATGCCTTTGTCATCACATTGCACCATGCCGACTGTCATCACAATAATCCATGAAACATGTCAGGCCAATGCTCCATGCCCCTGTCATCACAATGCTCATTGCCTTTTCATCACAAAGCTCTATGACCCCTGTCATCACAATGCTCCGTGACTCCAGTCATCACAATGCTTCATGACCTTTGTCATCACAATGGTCCATGCCCTCGTCATCACAAGGCTCTGTGACCTTTGTCACGAAAATGCTCCATGAAATTTTCATCACAATGCTCAGTGACACTTGTCATCACATTGCTCCATGCCTTTGTCGGCACAGTGCTCCATGACCCATGTCATCACAATGTGCCATGTGCTTGTCATCACAATGCTCCACAATCTTTTCATCACAATGCTCCATAAAACTTGTCATCACAATGCTCCATGCACTTCTTATCAAAATGCTCTCTCACGAATGATATCAAAATGTTCCCTCACTAGTCATCACAATACACCCACTCCCCTGTCATCACAATGGTCCACAACACCGTCATGAAAATGTTCCATGACTCCTGACATCACAATGTTCCATAACCCCTGTCATCAAAATGTTCCATGACACTTTTCATCAAATTGCTCCATGACCCTGTCTTCACAATGCTCCCTGTCCTTCACAAGAGAATTCACCACACACTTGTCATCAAAAGGCTCCATGACCTTTGTCATCACAAAACTCCATGACCCTTGGCATCACAATGCTCCATGCCATTGTCATCACAATGCTCCAAAAACATCTCATCACATTGTTCCAAGCCCTTGTCATCACAGTATCCATGATGCTTTTCATCACAATGCTCGATGCCATTCTTCTCACAATGCTCCATGCGCTTGTCATTACAATCCACCATGAACCATGTATCACAGTGTTCCGTGCCCTTGTTATCACAATGCTCCTTGCCCCCTCTCATCACAATAATCCATGAAACATTTCAGACCAATGTTCCATGCCCTTTTCATCACAATGATCCAAGACTCCTGTAATCATAATGCTCCATGCCCCTTTTCATCTCAATGCTCCATGAACGCTGTCATCACAATGCACCAAATGCGCATCATCAAAATGCTTCATGCTATTGTCATCACAATGAAATCAAAATGCTCTATGACCTCTGTCATCACAATGCTCCATATCCTTGTGATCACAATATTCCATAACACTTATCATCACAACTCCCCATAACGCTCATCATCACAAGTATCCATGGTTTTCTAATCACAATGCTCCATGACATTTGTCATCACAATGCTCAATACCCTTGTCATCACAATGGTCCCTGACACTGGTCATCAGTATGCTCCTTGAACCCTGTCATGACAAGGCTCCATGCCTTTTTCATCACAATGTTACATGCCCTTTCCCTCACAGGGCTCCAAGACCCCAGTAATCACAATGCTCCATGCCCTTGTCATCACAAAGCTCCATGATGCATGTCATCAGAACGCTACATGACATTCTCATCCCAATGTTCAATGCACTTGTCATCACAATGCTCCAAGACCCCTGTAATCACAATGCTCCATGCCCTGGTCATCACAAAGCTCCATGATGCATGTCATCAGAACGCTCCATGACATTCTCATCCCAGTGTTCCATGCCCTTGTCATCACAATGCTCCAAGACCCCTGTAATCACAATGCTCCATGACCCTTTTCATCAGAATGCTCCATGAGACATGTCACCACATGGCTCCATGGTCTTCTCATCACAATGCTCCAGAACCTTGTCATCACAATGCTCCTTGACCACTGTCATCACAATACTCCATGAACATTTTCAGCCCAATGCTCCATGACGTTCTCATCACAATGCTCCATGACCCCTGTCCTCACAATGCTCCATGACCACTGTCATCACAACGCTCCATGAAACCTGACAACACAATGATCCGGGAATCTTGTCATCAAAATGCTCCATGCCCTTGTCATCACAATGCTCCATGAACCCTGTAATCACAATGCTCCATGACGCCTGTCATCACAGTGCTCCATGAACCTTGTCATTACAATGCCTTTGACAGCAAAATGATACATATTATTGTGATCACAATGCTCCATGCGCTTTTCGTCACAATCCTCCATGACACTTGGGATCATATTGCTTTATGCCCTTGTCATCTCTATCTTGCCTTTCTGGTTTTTACAGATTTTTGGATGTCCTTTTGGACCGGTGGGAAGTGAAAATTCTTTTTAGTGTGGACTTGCATTGCACGCTTGCTTGATTGGCCAAATAGGGCCTATACCTTTTCTCTTGAATATATTCAGGAAAAAAGTCATACGCTGTTTTTGTCCAAGTGCATCATTCTCGAAGTTGTGATGCCTTTCCTGTGCTTTAAAGGCGATTCCAATTTACCTCTTGAAATATGTTTTGTGCAATTCTGCCTCATTTTCAAGTCCGCTTTGTTGCCTTCCCTCAACAGATTTTTGGAAGAGAATAGTCCTTTATAACTCTGCAGGTTTTTGATTTGCTTTGCCCCTGAGCTCCAATTTTCAAATCCCATTATTGGGAGCTGACCGCAAATCCACAATTTTGCTTCAGGAACTATACTGGTTCCAGGGGTGGCTATACTGGTTCCCTGTGGGTGGCTGAGGCTTTGGTTCATTCTTCTTCCTGACGGGAATTTAGAATGACATGTGTCCGTCCAAATGCCTACATCTACTCTCTGATTGGTTCTCCCTCTTCCCTTTCATCCTCTGCACAATTAGCAAACTGTGCGAACCAGGAGGTTATAGGGGATGACTCTCCTAAGTTGGGAGATTGATAGTAAAGTTGTTGGAATGCCAAACTGTAGCACAAGGAGAGGAAAAAGTAGGAGACTTCAGAAACCTTTCGCCATCACAGGGTGTCCATTCTCTAGGTTTCCCATACATGTTATAACTGTAGTGATATTCCCTTCTACCTGGAAATTTGGGACCCATGGAATGGTGGCATGCATTACTACTTTAAAGGGTCTGCATTTTCTCTCCCAATCTCACCAGTCCTCTCAGTCCCAAGTGTCCAGCCTTATGTCTCATCCAGCTGTCTTTGCAGATAGGGTCATTCTAGGTTTCATCAGAACCCCTGAAGGAATTGTGTAAGAATTTCGCTGTTTTTTTGTTTTGTTTTTGAAATTCATTTTTATAATGGGGTTGAGCTGATTTTCCCTGACGTGTTTATGCCAGTCTAGACACACTAGATTCCCTTACAGTGGCATATCAATACATAGGTTTTAAGATTCTTACTAATCAGATATATTCCTCTGTGGGGAATAGGGGTTTTGAGTCCCGTTCACTGAGGAAGGTGTAGGTCTTGTCTATTCTGTATTTGGTTTATGGAATGGTACCTGTGCTAATATCAAACTCTGGTTTTATGCATCACCCCACCTCTCCTTTCCCCTTAAGGAGGCATAAGAGTGTTTTCTAAATGTGAGACGCTGCTCTCTTTCCTAATTCAGTTCATGTGTTGTGATGTTGACATTCCCTCTGTAAGTGATACCTTATGATAAGATTCTTTTTCTGTGTGACTAATTTCCCTTAGAATCATCATACCTAAATCCTCTCATTATGCTGCTACTGGCCTTATGACATTGATTTCACGTCTGAGTGATATTCCGTTGTACAAAATTACCACAAGTTCTTTATGCATTTCTCTTTTTCCTGGGATACTTTAGGTGTACCGAAGTTGAGGTTCTTGTATGCAGAGCAGCCCTAAATTTTGGGGTGCCTGTGTCTTGTTGATATTTAGTCTTCCCAAGTTATATGTCCATGAGTTGAAGTCCCCTTTGCTCGGGGGCTTTGCATTTTAGATGTTTTAGGAAACAGCATACACTTCTTCAGAGTAGCTCTTGGATATTTATACCCCACCCATCAGCGTGACTAGTCTCCCTGTTTTCCATGGCCTCTCCTGCATTTTTGATTTGTACACATTTTTTGGATGGCCTTTCTGAGCAGTGGAAATTGAGACTTCTTTATTGTGCGGATTTGCATTTCCCTCTTGCTTGGTTGGCCAAAAACTCTGTATGTGTTTTTTTCCTGAAGATATTCACGAAAAAAACGCATACACCCTTTTGCCCAACTGCATCTTTTTAGAAATTCTGCTGCTTTTCATATGCTTTAAATGTGAGTACAATCTACCTTTTGAAAAATGTTTCCTGCAATTCTGTCTCTCATTCAGAACCTCTTCGTTGCCTTACCTGAATATATTTTTGGATGTTGGTTATCATTTATATCATTGCAGGTCTTTGAATTGTCTGCTCCTGAGCTCCATTTTGCAACTCGCTTTTTTTGTGAGCTGGCCGCCAAACCATTGGATTGATTCCGGCCCTATTCTGGTTCTGGGGAGGCAGGCTGAGCCTTTGGTTAGTTCTTCTTCCTAATGGGAAATTAGAGTGACATGTGCCTGTCAAAACTCCTACAGCTAATCTCTCATTGGTTCCTCCTCTTCCCATTTATCCTCTGCAAAAATTGCAAACTGTGTGAAACAGGAGGTTAAAGGTGCTGATTCTCCAAGTGGGGAGATTGTTAGTAATGTGGCTGGAATGGCGAACCTCAGCACCAGGAGATCAAAAATGAGGTGCATTTTAGACACCTCTCCTGAGCACACAGTGTACATTCATCTCAGTTTCCCAGGCATGTTTTCCCTGTCAGAAGATTCCCTTGAAACTGCAGATTTGGGACCCATGGAATGGGTATCAGGCAGTATTACTTTAAAAGGTCTGCATTTCCTCACCCAGCCTCTCTAACATCTCTCAGCGTGCATAGCTTCCAGCCTTATATATCATCCTGCTGTGGGTCTACATGTTTTCAATCCATGTTTCATCGTAGCCCTTCAACAAAAGTTGTAAGAATTTTTGTCTGTCTCACTGTTTTTATAAATATTTTTAAATTTATTTTTATATTGGTTACAGCTGATTTTCAAAGCTCTGTTTTTTGCTGCTGTACATCCACTTGATTCATGTACTGTGTGACAACAATAAATTCTTTCTCAGATGCTTACGAGTCATATGCATTATTTTCCATTGACTTTACTGGACTGAGTGCAGTTCTTTGAGGTACCGTGTAGGCCTTGCCAGTTATTCAATTCGGTACTTGGAATGGTATCTTTGCTAATTTCAACCTCCTGGATAATACCTCACCATTCCCCACCTTTCCCATTTAGCAGCCTTATGTCTATTTTCTACATATTTGACTATGTTTCTGTTTTGTAGTTTATTTCATGTGTAGCCATTTTTGATTCCACCTTTAAGTGGCATCTTATGATATGTGTCTTTTCCTTTCTGACATGTGTCACTTAGAATGATCTTATGTAACTCCTCCTGAGTTGTTACAACTGGCCTTATTTCATTGATTTCTGGATGAGTAATATTCCACTCTACATAAGTACCCCATCTCTTTTATCCATTTTATCGTTCCAGGGACATTTAGGTTATATCCAAGTGGAGGCCCTTTTTAACAGAGAGGTGGTAAAGGTTGGGGTGCCTGTTTTCTGTCATTTTTTGTTTTTCCCAAGGTATACGCCCATGAGTGCAAGTGCCCTTTGCTCTGTAGCTCAGTTTTCAGATGTTTTAGCAAACACAATACATTTCTCCAGAGTGGCCGTTGGCACATTACATTTCCACTATCAGCCTCACAGGGCTTGCTTTTCTCCTCACCCTGTCCTGCATTTCTGGTGTTTACACTTTATGTGGATGGCCCTTCTGACTGATGTGAAGTGATACATTTTGTAGTATTGATTTCCAGTGCCACCTGTTTGGCTGGATAAAAAGTGTGTATGGCCTTTACTTGATTATATTCAGAGAAAAATGCATATGCCCCTTTGGGCCAAGTGCATCATTGGCGATGTTCAGCCCCTTTTCTTGTGCTTTAAGGGGAGACCTTTCTACCTCTTCAAATCTGCTTCCTGCCACTCCCCCTTGCTTACAAGTCCCTTACTGTGACTTACCTCAAGACATTTTTCAACAATAGATATTTTCAACTCTGTAGTTTCATGAATTTTAATGCCCCTGAGTTCCATTTTTCAACTTGTGTTTTTGGAAACTCGACACAAAACAGCGGAATTTCCTCTAGCCCTATTCTCTTTCCGTGGGCAATTCTAGCCCTTGATGAATTTGTCTTCCAGATTGGAAATTAGAGTGGCATGTGCCTGTCCGAAGACCTAAGACATGTCTCTAAATTTTTCTCATCCTTCCGCTTCATCGTCTGGGCAAATTCCAAACTGTGTGCAACAGGATGTTGACGGTGCTGATATCCCCATGTGAGGAGATTGTTAGGAAAGATGCTGGAGGGGTGAACCCGTGCACCAGGCGATGAGGAGATGAGGTGCCTTTTCCAAACTCTTTCCGATCAAACGGTGTACCATCCTCTAGGTGTGACAGGCATGTTTTAGCCGTAGGAAGGGTTCCGTGCATGGAAGGAGAACACCAGGGATTTTTCCAAATCAGTGCCTCCCCGAACCCCAAACTGGGGAATTTTTAAGCTACGGCTACACGTATGTCCATTAAGGGCCTTGGGAAATAGGCAGAGCCCAAACTTTAGATGATTGAAATCTTCAGGTTCAGAAGCGCTCACCATCGGCCTTGCTTAGGTTACATTTTATCTGTCATTGATAGATGATGTCAATAAAAAATATCGATTCTTTTTCAGATTATTTCCCCTTATAGGTTATTGCAAAATATTCAGTGTAGTTCCCTGTGCTATACAGTAATTCCTTGTTGATGATCTATTTTATACATAGCAGTGTGTATGTGTTAATCCCAAACTGTTAATTTATCCCTTTTCCTACCTTTCCCCTTTGGTAATAATAAATTATAAGATTTTATACTTCTCAGAAAAGGGGGAGCTGAAAGAGAGGTATCAATTTCAATGGAAAAGCATTCAAAACAAGATTGAAGCTTCAGCCAAGAGTATTCGATGTACAACCATGGAAATAAATCACTTCATTTCTCTAATGTTGACCTGACAAATAAGACAGAAGTCTTCACTGAACTTGCTTATAGTAAAGTGATGGAAATATCAAATATAAGTCTTAGAAAAATCTTATTTTACCCGAGCATTATACACTGCCCTATGTTAACTACAGTTTGTCTCACACATTTGTTCATTGAAGTTACAAGGTTCTCAATTTCTGTTACTGATCCTCCAGAGTGGACCCCAACATGAGTCCCCGTGCCCAGTGTCATTGGAGCCAACAGATCAAGACTGAGTTTGGTTCAGAAGCAAAGGAAACATTATTTTGAAAACCGAATGGAGAGGTGAGAGCGTGCACTCCCCCACGGGCTGTGGGCTGGGCTGCTGTGTAGGGATCCCTGCAGCATCAGTGGGAGTTAGGGGATGGAGCTCTCGAGGGCTGGGTTGGCTTCAGCTCAGGCTCTATGCCGTGGAGTCTGCATGGGACTCCGCTAGCTGAGGTGTCGACCCAGCCATTCTGCACTAGGAAATCGGGTCTGAAGTGCCGGGTGTGGGGCCTCTGCATGCGGAACCCTAGGAGCACGTGAAATTAGACAAAGCACAAAGGAAAAACAGCTTAGACTTTATTTTATTGCCCAGATTCTCTTTTTATCTCCCAGGAATTTTTAATGAACGTAGCCAGAGACGAAACCCTCCTCTGCTTTTTGTTCCGTTCCTCATTCTTGGGGTGTTGAGGGTGCAGAACCCTCTTTTGTAACTGCTTCATGCAGTGGTGGGAGCCCTGATACCTGGGGGGAGGAGCAAAACCTCTCCCCACCAGCCTCCAGGTGAGGTTGATTGTCCCAAGGCCTCCTGCCTCACTTCTCGTCCGCCTGAGCACCAGCATTGGAAGTGTTATAGATTCTAATGACCTTTAAGGGTCCAGGAAAGAGATGCACAGTGATGTTGTGGTGGCAGGTTTCACCCCACCCCACATTTGTTTGGTGACCTTAGGCTGACGGTTTTTGCCAGCCTAGATGCTCTGACCAGTAGTCTGTGCTTTCTTTAATTAGGTCCCTGAATTAATGTACAAACAGCACCATGTGTCAGAGCCCTGCCCGTGCAACTCCCAGACAGTCCAGGGTCAGTGGTGATCCAGGACCATGACGTCCTCTGAGTCAACGGCATTTAGAAGTAGCCAGCAGTCCAGCCGGTCATATTGGCCACCATCACCGTGGTATCTGTGGGGTTTTCTATGGTGAAAGCGTGATATACGTTTCCCCCGCCAAGCTTATTAGCTCCCCTCTGGGTGCAGTAAGTCCTGCAAGCAGTAGTCTGCTCTTTCGGGGCCCAGTCTTCTTGTTTTCTGTGAGAAACTCCAGGTCAAGTGATGGTCACACGAGTCATCTTGGGGGCCCGTTGCCCTCATTTGGCTCTCTGGAGGTTGGAGTTGGTGGGCCTCCTCACTCGAGGTCAGTGTGTACACAGAGCGACCCCTGCAACTTAAGGGCATGATGGGTTTTTAGGATCACCACGTGGGTTCCATTTCCCTTAGGAGGGAGCTGGCCTTGCGGGCTGCTGATTTCTAGCTTTTTAGATACCCCAGTATCCTGGCCTGATGAGTCGGTGGGAAAAGCCCTTGGGGACCATAGTTTATCATACCTGAAGGGCATTCTTGTGTTGCTCCATTTCAAGTGGTCCCAGTTTTTGCACTAAGGCTCCAAGGGCGATTAACCTTTGACCGGGTATGTAATGGTCAAAGGGTTTAGCTAAATTAGCGAGTTCCTGGGCACGGATCTGAATTGACTGCTCTTTCCATTCTTGAAAGGCTGCTTCTGGATTCTATTCAAAAGGATCATCATATTTTCATGTCAGTGTTTCATGTAGAGGCCCAGCTATTAGACAGTAGTTAGGGATCCGGATGCAGAAAACCTTGGCCTCCCCAGGAACCCCTAAGCTGTCTTCTAGTTTTAGAAGAGGTAAGGCTACAAATGGCTTCTTCCCTATCCTGGGATGCGTTTCTCCGAATATCTGTGAGAATGAAGCCCAGGCATGTCACCTGAGCCTGGGATATTTGAGCCTTTTTCTTGGACACCTTCTATCCTTTATTGGCTAGGTAGTTCTGAGGCGTCTTTAGTAGGCCTGGCGATCAGAATGTCATCTGCATATTGAAGGAGGGTTCCCTTTTACAGAGGTAGAACTTTTAGGTCTTTAGAGGACATTTCCCCAATGATGGTGTGGGGATTTTTGAACCATTGGGGCAGGACGGCCAGGCATTATTGCTTGTGTTGCATGTTGTGTCCTGCCACACACAAGCCAAAAATTCTTGTGACTCTGAGATGAATGGAATACAGAAGAAGGCATCATTGAAGTGTAATACAGAATGCCATGGCCTGGTGGATGGTAGAATGAGCCAGCAGGGTGTAGGAAATAGGAGCTACTGGATGTATATCCTCGGTGGCTTCACTGACTGTCCTGATATCCTTTACCAGGTCTCCAGCAGCCCATGGGGCTCTCGTGGTCAGGCCAATCCCAGGATATGGAGCTCACCTGGGCTGCATCCCGCACCCCACAGCCCACGGGGCTCTCATGTTCAAGTCCCTCCCAGGGTATGGAGCTCACCTGTGCAGCTACATAGCAGCCCATGGGGCTCTCATAGTCAGGCCCTTCCCAGGATACGGAACTCCCCTGGGCAGGTACCCCAGCAGGGCTGGACACACAGGAACTGTGCACATAGCCCACCTTGCAGAGAAACCCCAGCTCACCTGTCGCTCACAGCTGACACAGAACACCTCAGAGCAGGACTTGAACTAACAAACAGCAGCTCTGACAGGTCTGTGACCCTGGCTATCACTCTGTGCAGCCTCTCTCTGCCTGGTCTTCCAGACACTTCCACTGCAGCCAGGGCCCCAGGCCTCTGTCTCCACCCACCATCACTCCTCTCCCTGACTCCTGGGTTCCTATCATTAGGATAGGGTCTTCTTGAAGTTGTTTTCCACTCATGGACCAGATAAAATGATAAGAAAATAAGCCGCAGCTGCAGCCCCTTGTCTAGCCTGACTCTCAAGAGCCCACACCTGTTCCTTGGGACAGACCCGTTTAGCAAGGTTCATTTTCTGCAACTGTGAGCCCCTGAGGGGTGAGGATTGGCTGATTTGCGCAGCCTGACACTGCCTGCCAGCCCCCCCCCACAGGTGTGCCTGCGTTGAGGTCAATATAAACACCTCTCCAGTCAGCAAGAGCCCCTGTAGTTGTGCCTGACGCCATATTCTCTGCCCCATCAGCAGTGTCGGGGCTGGGGTGGTGGGAGGGAGTGAGGGGCCGTGGCTTTGTGGGTGGCCCAGTGTGAGTGGGGCTCTGCTGGACTTTCTGCAGGAGTTGCCAGGCTGCCACCTGCTAAAGAAGAGGATGTGTCACCCATATCTGCCACTGGAATTTCTCCCCAGGCAGAGGTGAGGAAGTAAAAAAGCAGTGGGGGCCGTGGCAGGAGGGGTATCTCAGGCAGGGAAATGGAAAGATTCCAGAAGAGCATCTGGGGCCAGGACCATCCTGGCTGGCCTGCAGGCACCAAGTCGGCCTGCGTGCTCTCGCTAGTGTGGCTCCACAGCCCTTCCTCTAGGCTTGCAAGTGCTTGTACATATTCAGGTGTTTTACCTGGAAAGGGTGGGAAGAGTTCAGCTGCAGCAGGACTGGGGCTCAGCTCACATTTACTCACAGACGCCTCGACACAGTCCCCCAGCTTTGCAATGAGGATGCTCCTTGTGGGGGGGAGTGCTGCTGAGTGCATGGGAGACGATTTCCCACCTCTGACCAACTTAAGAATTTTTTACCACTGGAGCAAGTGCCCTGATGCGATTTTCCTCTGTATAACTGGTGAGTTCTGTTTTTTTTTTTCTTTTTTTTTGTTTTTTTTTCTTTTTGGTTCAAGGTAGATTTTATTTATTCCTCTTTTTTTTTTAATTTGGAGATATAAACATGGAAATAATGCATTAATATAAAGACGTCTATGGGAAGGGAAAAAGTTTTTTTCTGTTATATTTTATTAAATGTTATTTATTTATTTTTAGTTTTTTTAAATTTATTTCTTTTATACAGCAGGTTCTTATTGGATATGTATTTTATACATATAAGTGTGCACATGTGAATCCCAGTCTCCCAATTCATCCCACCACCACCCTCACATGGCGTTCCCTCCTTGGTGTCCATATGTTTGTTCTCTATATCTGTGTCTCTATCTCTGCCCTGCACACCGGTTCATCTGTACCATTTTTCTAGGTTCCACATATATGCATTAATATACAATATTTGTTTTTCTCTTTCTGACTTACTTCACTCTGTATGACAGTCTCTAGATCCATCAAGGTCTCTACAAATGACCCAATTTCATTCCTATGTATGGCTGAGTAATATTCCGTTGTATATATGTACCACGTCTTTATCCATTCGTCTGTCTGTGGGCACTTAGGTTGCTTTCATTACCTGTCTATTGTAAATAGTGCTGCAGTGAACATTGTGGTGAATGTGTCTTTTTGATTTATGGTTTTCTCTGGGTATATGCCCAGTAGTGGGATTGCTGGATTATATGGTAATTCTATTTTTAGTTTTTTAAGGAACCTCCATACTGTTCTCCATAGAGACTGTATCGATTTACATTCCCAACAATAGTGGAAGAAGGTTCCTTTTCTCCACACCCTCTCCAGCATTTGTTGTTTGTAGATTTTCTGATGATGCCCATTCTAACAGGTGTGACGTGATACCTCATTGTAGTTTCGATTTCCATTTCTCTAATAATTAATGATGTTGAACAGATTTTCATGTGCGTACTGGCCATCTCTATGTCTTCTTGGAAGTAATGTCTATTTAGATCTTCCATTTTTGTATTGGGTTGTTTGTTTTATTAATATTGAGCTGCATGAGCTGTTTATATATATTGGGGATTAATCATTTGTCCATTGATTCGTTTGCAAATATTTTCTGCCATTCTGAGGGTTGTCTTTTCGTCTTGTTTGTAGTTCCCTTTGCTTTGCAAAAGCTTTTAAGTTTCATTAGGTCCCATCTGTTTAGTTTTCTTTTCTATTTCATTACTATAGGAGGTGGATCAAAAAATATCTTGCTGTGATTTACGTCAGAGTATCCTTCGTAAGTTTTCCTCTCAGAGTTTTATACTGTCCGGCCTTACATTAATGTCTCTAATCCATTTTAAATATATTTTTATGTATGGTGTTGGGGAGTGTTCAAATTTCATTCTTTTACATGTAGCTGTCCATATTTCCCAGCACCAATGACTGAAGAGACTGTCTTATCTCCATTGTATAGTCTTGCCTCCTTTGTCATAGATTAGTTGACTATAGGTGTGTAGGTTTATCCTTGGGCTTTCTTTTTTTTTTCCTTTTACACGTTTATTGGAGTATAATTGCTTTACAATGGAGTGTTCGTTTCTGCTGTATACAAAGTGAATCAGCTATACATATACAAATATCACCAGATCCCCTCCCTCTTGCAACTCCCTCCCACACTCCATATCCCACCCCTTTATGTGGTCACAAAGCACCGAGCTGATCTCCCTGTTCTATGTGGCTGCTTCCCAGTAGCTATCGGTGTTACATTTGGTAATGTATTTATGTCCATGCCACTCTCTCTCTTCGCCCCAGCTTACCCATCCCCCTTCCAGTGTCCTCAAGTCCTTTCTCTATGTCTGTGTCCTTAATCCTGTCCTGCCACTAGGTTCTTCAAAATCTTTTTTTTTTCTTCATTAGATTCCATATATCTCTGTTAATATACAGTATTTGTTTTTCCCTTTCTGACTTACTTCACTGTGTAGGACAGATTCTAAGTCCATCCACCTCAGTACAAATAACTCAGTTTTGCTTCTTTTTATGGTTGAGTAATATTTGATTGTATATATGTGCCAGATCTTCTTTATCCATTCATCTGTCGATGGACAATTAGGTTGCTTCCATGTCCTGGCTAATGCAAGTAGAGCTGCAATGAACATTTTTGTACATAACTCTTTTTGAATTATGGTTTTTGCAAGGCAAATGCCCAGTAGTTGGATAGTTGTGTCCTATGGTACTTCTATTTTTAGTTATTTAAAGGAACCTCCGTACTGTTCTCCCTAGTGCCCATATCAATTTACATTCCCACCGACAGTGCAAGTGTGTTCCCTTTTCTCCAATAAAGGCCTCTCCAGCATTTATTGTTTTGTAGAATTTTTTGATGAGTGCCACTCTGATTGCTGTGAGGTGATACCTCACGGTAGTTTTGATTTGCTTTTCTCTAATGATTAGTGATGTTCAGCATCCTTTCATGTGTTTCTTGGTAATCTGTATATCTTCTTTGGAGAAATGTCTATTAGGTCTTCTGCCCGTTTTTGGATTGGGTTGTTTGTTTTTGTGATATTGAGCTACATGAGGTGCTTGTAAAGTTTGGAGATTAATCCTTTGTCAATTGCTTCATTTGAAAATATTTTCTCCCATTCTGAGGGTTGTTTTTGCATCTTGTTTAGGTTTTCCTGTACTGTGTAAAAGCTTTTAAGTTTCATTAGGTCCCATTTGTTGATTTCTGTTTTTATTTCCATTTCTCTAGGAGGTGGGTCCAAAAGGATCTTGCTGTGATTTATGTCATAGAGTGTTCTGCCTATGGTTTCCTCTAAGTGTTTTATAGTGTCTGGTCTTATATTTAGATCTCTAATCAATTTAGAGTTTATTTTTGTGTATGGTGTTATGGAGTGTTCTAATTTCATTCCTTTATGTGTAGCGGTCCAGTTTTCCCAGCACCAATTACTGAAGAGACTGTCTTTTCTCCATTGTATATCCTTAGCTCCTTTGTCATAGATGAGATAGCCATAGGTATGTAGGTTTATCTCTGGGCTTTCTGTCCTGTTCCATTGATCTGTGTTTATGCCAATCTACATACACTTGATTCCTTTACGGAGACATATAAATACATAGGTTTCAAGGTTATTACCAGTCAGATATATTCCTCTTCAGTGAATAGGGTGTTTTGTGTCCAGTTCATTGAGAAAGGAGTAGGTCTTGTCTATTACATATTTGGTATATGGAATGGGATCTGTGCTAATTTCAAACTCTGCTTTTACACATCACCCCATGTCACCTTTCCCCTTAAGGAGGCATAAGTGTGTTTTCTAATTGTGTAACTCTGTTCTCTTTTGAAATTCAGTTCATGTGTAGCCATGTTTACATTTCCTCTATAAGTGATATATTACAATAAGTTTCTTTTTCTTTGTGGCTCATTTCACTTAGCATCATCGTACCTAAAGCCACACATTATGCTGCTATTGGCCTTATGACATTGATTTTATGTCTGAGTGACATTCCATTGTATATAAGTACCACAACATCTATATCCATTTTTTTTCCTTTCCTGGGATATATAAAGTGTACCGAAGTCGAGGTTCTTGTAAACAGAGCAGACCTAAACTTTGGGCTGGCTGTGTGTTGTGGATTTTTAGTTTTCCCAAAATACACGCCCATGAGTGGAAGTGTGCTATGCTCTGTAGCTCTGTTTGAGAAAACAACATACAGTTCTCCAGAGAGGCTGTTGGCAATTTACATCCTGTCCATTGGCGTAACCAGGCTCCCTTTTCTCCATGGCTTCTCCTGCATTTGTGGTTTTTACACTATTTGTGGATGGCCCTTTTGACTGGAGGTAAGGGACACTTCTATGTAGTGTGGATTTGCAATGCCTGATGGCTTGCTTGGCCAAAAAGTGCATATGCATTTTTTCCTGAAGATATTCAAGAAAATACATATAATCCCTTTTCAGCCAAGGGCAACATTGTCGAAATTCTGTCGCTTTTCATGTACTTTAAAGACGACTCCAATCTACCTCTTGAAATCTGTTTCCTTCAATTCTGCCTTGCATTCAAATCCTCTTCACTGCCTTTCCTCAATATATTTCTGGATGATAGTTGTCCTTTATAACTCTGCAAGTTTGTAAATTGCTGTGCCCCTGATTTCCATTTTTCAACTCGCCTCTTTGTGAGCTGGCTGCAATACCGCAGGATGGCTTTAGGTCCTAGTCTGCTTCCAGGGCTTCAGGCTGAGCTTTTGGTTAATTATTCTTCCTGATGGGAAACTAGAGTGACATGTGCCCATCCAAACACCTACAGCTAATCTCTCATTTATTTCCCCTCTTCCTGTTCATCCTCTGCACAATGTGCAAACTGTGCATAACGGGAGGGTAAAGGCGCTGACACTCCAAGTGGGGAGATTTTTAGTAATGCAGATGGAATGGCGAAGCCGAGCACGACAAAAGGAAAAATGAGGTACCTTTTAGAAAACTTTCCCAATTACACAGTGTACCATCCACTGGGTTTCCCATGCATGTTTTAACTGGAGGAAGATTCCCTTAAACCTGGAGAGTTGGGACCACTAGAATGGGTAGCACACAGTATTGCTCTAAGTGGTGTTCTTTTGTTCACACAACTTCAGCAATCTTGTCAGCCCCAAGTGTCCAGTCATATGTCTCATCCAGCTGTGGGTGTAAAGGTGGTCAATCTAGCTTGCATCACAGGCCCTGAACGTAGTTTTTAAGACTTTCTATCTGTTTTTGCATTTTGCATTTGCAATTTATTTTTATAAGGGGGTTTAACTGAATTTCAGTGCTGTGTTCATGCCGTTATACACACACATGATTCCTTTAGGGAGACATGAGAATACATATGATTTAAAATACTTAGAGTCAGGCATATTCCTCTGCAATGAATAGGGGGTGTTGAGTCCAGTTCATTGTGCCAGGAGTAGGTGTTGTCTATTACATACATGGTTTATATAACGGTATCTGTGCTAATTTAAAACTCTGGTTTTATGCATAGCCCCACCTCGGCTTTCCCATTAAGCAGGCAGAAGATGTTTTCTAAATGTGTGAATCTGTTGTGTTTGTCATTCAGTTCATTTGTAGTCATGTGTACATTCCCGCTATGAGTGATATCTTATGATAAGATTAGTTACTCTGTAATCTTTCCTATCTCAGTTCAGGTTTAGCCAAGTTTACAGGAACTTCATAAGTGATATCTTATGATAAGTTTCTTTTTCTGTGTGACTTATTTCACTTAGAATCATCGTACCTGAATCCACTCTTTTTGCTGCTACTGGCCTTAAGACATTGATTTCATGGCTGAGCGATATTCCATCGTACGTAAGTACCACAATATCTTGAACCGTTTTTATCTTTCCTGGGATACTTAAGGTGTACACAAGTTGAGGTTCTTGTAAGCAGTGCAGCGCTAAATTTTAGGGTGGGTCTGTCTTATTGATTTTCAGTTTTCCCAAGGTATATTCCCTAGACAGGAAGTGCCCTTGGCTGTGTAGCTCTGTTGTTTACTTGTTTTAGGGAACACAATGCATTCCTCCAGAGAGGCAGTTGGCAACTTACATCGCGCCCATCAGCATTGCAAGGCTGCCTGATCTCCAGGGCCTGTCTTGCCTTTCTGTTTTTTACACATTTTGCGGATATCCCTTTTGACCAGTGGGAAGGGATACTTCTTTGTAGTGAAGATTTGTATTGCTGCTTGCTTGCTGAATATATTCAGGAGAAAACGCATACGCCCTTTTTGGCCAAGTGCATCATTGTCGAAGTTGTGCCCCTCTTCCTGTGCTTTACAGGTGATTCCAACGTACCTCTTGAAATCTGTTTCCTGCTATTCTGCCTCGCTTTGAAGGATGCCTCGTTGCCTTCCCTTAACAGATTTTTTGGACGATAATTGTCCTTTATTTCTCTGCCAGTTTTTTGAATTTTTGTGCCCCTGAGCTCCATTTTTCAACTCGTTTTTGTGAGCTGACCGCAAATCCAAATTTATGGTTCAAAATCTATACTGGTTCCCGGTGGGTGGCTGAGACATTGGTTAATTCTATTTCCTGCCGGGCAATTAAAATGTCATGTACCCGTCCAAATGCCTAACAGCTACTCTCTCATTGGTTCTCCCTCTTCCCTTTCATCCTCTGCCAAATTGGCAACCTGTGCGAACCAGGAGGTTAAAGGGGCTGTCTCTCCAAGTTGGGAGATTGATAGTAAAGCAGTTAGAAGGTCAAAATGGAGCACAATGAGAGGGACTATAAGTGGAGTTTTAGAAACCTTTCGTATTCACAGTGTGTCCATTCTCTAGGTTTCCCGTAAATGTTATGGCTGTAGTAATATTCCCTTACACATGGAGACTTGGGACCCATGGAATGGGTGCCACACATTATTGCTTTAAAGGGTCTGCATTTGCTCACCCAGTCTCACCAAAACTGTCAGTCTCATGTGTCCAGGTTTATGGCACATCCAGCTCTCGTTGCAGGTAGGGTCATTCCAGGTTTCATCATAGCCCCTGAAGGAATTGTCACGAATTTCCCTGTTTTTTTGTTTTGTATTTGAAATTCCTTTTTATACTCGGTTTGAGCTGATTCTCACTGCCATGTGTATGCCAGTCTAGACACACTTGATTCCCTTACGGTGACATATCAATACATAGGTTTTAAAATTCCTACTGGTCAGATATATTCCTCTGCGCAGAATATTGGGTTGTGAGTCCCTTTCACTGATGAAGGTGTAGGTCTTGTCTATACCGTATTTCGATTTTGGAATGGTACTTGTACTAATATCAAACTCTGGTTTTATGCATCACCCTTCTCTCCTTCCTCCTTAAGCAGGCATAAGTGTGTTTTCTAAATGTGAGACTCTGTTCCCTTTCCTAACTCAGTTCATGTGTAGCCATGTTACAGAAAATTCATAAGTGCTATCTTATGATAAGTTTCTTTTTCTTTGTGACTTATTTCACTTAGAATCATCGTACCTGAATCCACTCATTTTGCTGCTACTGGTCTTATGACATTGATTTCATGGCTGAGGGATATTCCATCGTACATAAGTACCACAAATTTTTGAACCATATTTATCTTTCCTGGGATACTTAAGGTGTACCCAAGTTGAGGTTCTTGTAAGCAGTGCAGCCCTAAATTTGCGGTGGCTCTGTCTTATTGATTTTCAGGTTTCCAAAGGTATATTCCCTAGACTGGAAGTGTCCTTGGCTCTGTAGCTCTGTTGTTTACTTGTTTTAGGGAACACAATGCACTCCTCCAGAGAGGCAGTTGGCAATTTACATCCCGCTTATCAGCATAACAAGGCTCCCTGTTCTCCGGGGCCTGTCTTGCCTTTCTGATTTTTCGATATTTTGGGGATGTTCTTTTTGTCTGGTGGGAAGTGAAACTTCTGTGTAGTGCAGATTTGTGTTGCCTGCTTGCTTGCTTGGCCAAAAAGGGCTTATGAGTTTTCTCCTGAATATATTCAGGAGAAAACGCATACGCCCTTTTTGGCCAAGTGCATCATTGTCGAAGTTGTGCCCCTCTTCCTGTGCTTTAAAGGCAAATCTAAAGTACCTCTTGTAATCGGTTTCCTGCTATTCTGCCTCGCTTTCAAGTCCACCACGTTACCTTCCCTCAACAGATTTTGCGACAATAGTTGTCCTTTATTACTCTGCCAGTTTGTGAATTGCTGTGCCCCTGAGCTCCATTTTTTATCTCGTTTTTTGTGAGCTGAACCCAAGTCAAATATTTTGGTTCAGGAACTATACTGGTGCCAGGTGTGTGGCTGAAACTTTGGTTAATTCTTCTTCCGCCCGGGAAATAAGAGTGACATGTGCCCTTCTAAATGCCTAACAGCTACTCTCTCATTGGTTCTCCCTCTTCCCTTTCATCCTCTGCCAAATTGGCAACCTGTGCGAACCAGGAGGTAAAAGGGTCTGTCTCTCCAAGTTGGGAGATTGATAGTAAAGCAGTTGCAAAATCAAACTGGAGCACAAGGAGAGGGACTATTCGTTGAGTTTTAGAAACCTTTTGTATTCACAATGTGTCCATTCTCTAGGTTTCCCATACATGTTAAAGCTATAGTAATATTCCCTTCAACCTTGAGAGTTGGGACCCATGGAATGGGTGCCATGCATTATTGCTTTAAAGGGTCTGCATTTGCTCACCCAATCTCACCAATCCTCTGAGTCCCATGTGTCCAGCATTATGCTACATCCAGCTGTCATTGTAGATAGGGTCATTCCAGGTGTCATCAGACACCCTGAAGGAAGTGCAAAGAATTTCGCTGTTTTTTTGTTTTGTTTGGAAATTCCTTTTGATAGTGGGTTTGAGCTGATTCTCGCTGCCAGGTTTATGCCAGTCTAGAAACACTTGATTCCCTTATGGAGACATATCAATACATAGGTTTTAAGATTCTTAATAGTTAGATATATTCCTCTGCGGGAAATATGGTGTTTTGAGTCCCTTTCACTGAGGAAGGTGTAGGTCTTGTCTATTCCATAGTTGGTTTTTGGAACGGTACCAGTGCTTATATCAAACTCTGGTTTTATGCGTCACCCCACCTCTCCTTCCCCCTTAAGCAGGCATAAGAGTGTTTTCTAAATGTGAGACTCTCTTCTCTTTCCTAACTCAGTTCATGTGTAGCCATGTTTACAGGATCTTCATAAGTGATATCTTATGATAAGATTCTTTTTCTGTGTGACTTATTTCACTTAGAATCATCGTACCTGAATCCACTCATTTTGCTGCTACTGGTCTTATGACATTGATTTCATGGCTGAGGGATATTCCATCGTACGTAAGTACCACAATTTTTTGAACCATTTTTATATTTCCTGGGATATTTAAGGTGTACCCAAGGTGAGGTTTTTGTAAGCAGTGCAGCCCTAAATTTTGGGGTGGCTCTGTCTTATTGATTTTCAGTTTTTCCAAGGTATATTCCCTTGACTGGAATTGCCCTTGGCTCTGTATCTCTGTTGTTTACTTGTTTTAGGGAACACAATGCACTCCTCCAGAGAGGCAGTTGGCAATTTACATGCCACCCATTAGCATAACAAGGCTCCTTGTTCTCCAGGGCCTGACTTGCCTTTCTGGTTTTTACCCATTTTGTGGATGTCCCTTTTGAGCGGTGGGAAGTGATACTTTTTTGTAGTGCAGATTTGCATTGCCCACTTGCTTGCTTGGCCAAAAAGGTCGTATGTGTTTTCTCCTGAATATATTCAGGTGAAAACGCCTACGCCCTTTTTGGCCAAGTTCATCATTGTCGAATTTCTGCCCCTCTTCCTGTGCTTTAAAGGCGATTCCAACGTACCTCTTGAAATCTGTTTCCTGCTCCTCTGCCTCACTTTCAAGTCCGCCTCGTTGCATTCCCTCAACAGATTTTTGAACGATAGTTGCCCTTTATTACTCTGCCAGTTTATGAATTGCTCTGCCATATAGCTCCATTTTTTAACTCGTTTTTTGTGAGCTGAACGCAAGTCCAATATTTTAGTTCAGGATATATACTGGTTCACGGTGAGTGGATGAGACTTTGGTTATTTCTTCTTCCTCCTGGGAAATAAGAGTGACATTTGCCCGTCCAAATGCCTAACAGCTACTCTCTCATAGGTTCTCCCTCTTCCCTTTCATCTTTTGCCAAATTGGCAACCTGTGCGAACCAGGAGTTTAAAGGTGCTGTCCCTCCAAGTTGGGAGATTGATAGTAAGGCAGTTGGAAAGTTAAAGGGGAGCACCAGGAGAGGGACTATTCGTTGAGATTTAGAAAACTTTCGTATTCACAGTGTGTCCATTCTCTAGGTTTCCCATACATGTTATAGCTGTAGTAATATTCCCTTCAACCTGGAGAGTTGGGACCCATGGAATGGGTGCCATGCATTACTGCTTAAAGGGTCTGCATTTGCTGACCCAATCTCACCAATCCTCTCAGTCCCATGTGTCCAGCCTTATGGCACCTCCAGCTGTCATTGTAGATAGGGTCATTCCACGTTTCATCAGAGACCCTGAAGGAATTGTAAAGAATTTCGATGTTTTATTGTTTTGTTTTTGAAATTTCGTTTTATAGTGGTGTTGAGCTGATTCTCGATGCCATGTTTATGCCAGTCTAGACACACTTGATTCCCTTACGGAGACATATCAATGCATAGGTTTTAAGATTCTTACTAGTCAGATATATTCCTCTGTCTGAAATATGGGGTTTTGAGTCCCGTTCACTGAGGAAGGTGTAGGTCTTGTGTATTCCATAGTTGGGTTTTGGAACGGTACTTGTGCTTATATCAAATTCTGGTTTTATGCATCACCCCACCTCTCCTTCTCCCTTAAGCAGGCATAAGAGTGTTTTCTAAATGTGAGACTCTCTTCTCTTTCCTAACTCAGTTCATGTGTAGCCATGTTTACAGGATCTTCATAAGTGATATCTTATGATAAGCTTCTTTTTCTGTGTGACTTATTTCACTTAGAATCATCGTACCTGTATCCACCCATTTTGCTGCTACTGGTCTTATGACATTGATTTCATGGCTGAGGGATATTCCATCGTACGTAAGTACCACAAGTTTTTGAACCATTTTTATATTTCCTGGGATATTTAAGGTGTACCCAAGTTGAAGTTGTTGTAAACAGTGCAGCCCTAAATATTGGGGTGGCTGTGTCTTATTCATTTTCAGTTTTCCCAAGGTATATTTGCTAGACTGGAAGTGCACTTGGCTCTGTAGCTCTGTTGTTTACTTGTTTTAGGGAACACAATGCACTCCTCCAGAGAGGCAGTTGGCAATTTACATCCCACCCATCAGCATAACAAGGCTCCCTGTTCTCCAGGGCCTGTCTTGCGTTTCTGGATTTTACCCATTTTGTGGATGTCCCTTTGGACTGGTGGGAAGTGATACTACTTTGTAGTGCAGATTTGCATTTCCCACTTGCTTGCTTAGCCAAAAAGGGCGTATGCGTTTTCTCCTGAATATATTCAGGAGAAAGCGCATACGCCCTTTTTGGCCAAGTGTATCATTGTCGAAGTTGTGTCCCTCTTCCTGTGCTTTAAAGGCGATTCCAACGTACCTCTTGAAATCTGTTTCCGGCTATTCTGCCTTGCTTTCAAGTCCGCCTCGTTGCCTTCCATTAAACAGATATTTGAACGATAGATGTCCTGTGTTTCTCTGCCAGTTTGTGAATTGCTGTGCCCCTGAGCTCCATTTTTCAACTCATTTTTTGTGAGCTGACCGCAAGTCCAAAATATTGGTTCAAGACCTATACTGGTTCCCTGCGGATGGCTGAGACTTTGGTTAATTCTTCTTCTGCCGGGCAATTAGAGTGACATGTGACCATCCAAATACCTAACAACTACTCTCTCATTGGTTCTCCCTCTTCCCTTTCATGCTCTGCCAAATTGGCAACCTGTGCGAACCAGGAGGTTAAAGGGGCTGTCTCTCCAAGTTGGGAGATTGATAGTAAAGCAGTTGGAAATTGAAACCGGAGCACCAAGAGAGGGACTCTTAGTTGAGTTTTAGAAACCTTTCGTATTCTCAGTGTGTCCATTCTCTAGGTTTCCCGTACATGTTATAACTGTAGTAATATTCCCTTCAACCTGGAGAGTTGGGACCCATGGAATGGGTGCCATGCATTATTGCTTTAAAGGGTCTGCATTTGCTGACCCAATCTCACCCATCCTCTCAGTCCCAAGTGTCCAGCCTTATGCCACTTCCAGCTGTTGTTGTAGATAGGGTCATTCCAGGTTTCATCACATAACCTGAAGGAATTGTAAAGAATTTCCCTGTTATTTTTGTTTTGTTTTTGAAATTCCTTTTTATAGTGGGTTTCAGCTGATTCTCACAACCATGTTTATGCCAATCTAGACACACTTGTTTCCCTTATGGAGACATATCAATACATAGGTTTTAAGATTCTTACTAGTAAGATATATTCCTCTGCACGAAATATGGGTTGTTGCGTCCCGTTCCCTGAGGAAGTTGTAGGTCTGGCTATTCCATATTAGGTTTTTGGAACGGTACTGGTACTAATATTAAACTCTGGTTTTATGCATCACCCTACCTCTCCTTCCCCCTTATGCAGGCATAAGAGTGTTTTCTAAATGTGAGACTCTCTTCTCTTTCCTAAATCAGTTCATGTGTAGCCATGTTTACAGGATATCTGTAAGTGATATCTTATTATAGATTTCTTTTTCTGTGTGACTTATTTCACTTAGAATCATCGTACCTGAATCCACTCATTTTGCTGCTACTGGTCTTATGACATTGATTTCATGGCTGAGGGATATTTCATCAGACGTAAGTACCACAATTTTTTGTACCATTTTTAACTTTCAGGGATATTTAAGGTGCACCCAAATGAGCTTCTTGTAAGCAGCGCAGCCCTAAATTTTGGGGTGGCTCATTCATTGATTTTCAGTTTTCCCAAGTATATTCCCTAGACTGGAAGTGCCCTTGGCTCTGTACATCTGTTGTTTACTTGTTTTAGGGAACACAGTGCACTCCACAAGACAGGCAGTTGACAATTTACATACCACCCATCAGCATAACAAGGCTCCCTGTTCTCCAGGACCTGTCTTGCCTTTCTGGTAATTACCCATTTTGTGGATGTCCCTTTTGACCGGTGGGAAGTGATACTTCTTTGTAGTGCAGATTTGAATTGCCCGCTTGCTTGCCTAGCCAAAAAGCATATATGTGTTTTCTCCTGAATATATTCAGGAGAAAACCCATACACCCTTTTGGGCCTAGTGCATCATTGTCGAAATTGTGCCCCTTTTCCAGTGCTTTAAATGCGATTCCAACGTACCTCTTGAAATCTCTTTCCTGCTATTCTGCCTCGCTTTCAAGTCCGCCTCGTTGCCTTACATTAAACAGATATTTGGACGATAGATGTCCTGTATTTCTCTGCCAGTTCGTGAATTGCTGTGCCACTGAGCTCCATTTTTCAACTCGTTTTTTGTGAGATGAATGCAAGTGCAAACTTTGGTTGAGGACCTATACTGGTGTCTGGTGGGTGGCTGAGAATTTGGTTCATTTTTCTTCCTCCCGGGAAATGAGAGTGACATGTGTCCGTCCAAATGCCTAAGAGCTACTCTCTCATTGGTTCTCCCTCTTCCTTTTCATCCTCTGCCAAATTGGCAACCTGTGAGAACCAGGAGGTTAAAGGGGCAGTCTCTCCAAGTTGGGAGATTGATAGTAAAGCAGTTGGAAAGTCAAACCGGAGCACCAGGAGAGGGACTATTAGTTGAGTTTTAGAGACCTTTCATGTTCACAGTGTGTCCATTCTCTAGGTTTCCCGTACATGTTATAGCTGTAGTAATATTCCCTTCAACCTGTAGAGTTGGGACACATGGAATGGGTGCCACTCATTATTGCTTTAAAGGGTCTGCATTTGCTGAGCCAATCTCACCAATCCTCTCAGTCCCAAGTGTCCAGCCTTATGCCACATCCAGCTGTCATTGTAGATAGTGTCATTCCAGGTTTCATCAGAGACCCTGAAGGAATTGTAAAGAATTTCCCTGTTTTTTTTGTTTTGTTTTTGAAATTCCTTTTTATAGTGGGTTTGAGCTGATTCTCACTGTCATGTTTATGCCAGTCTAGACACACTTGATTCCCTTATGGAGATATATCAATACATAGGTTTTAAGATTCATACTAGTAAGATATATTACTCTGCAGTGAATATGGGGTGTTGAGTCCCTTTCACTGAGGAATGTGTAGGTATTTTCTCTTCCGTATTTGGTTTTTGGAACAGTACTTGTACTAATATCAAACTCTGGTTTTATGCATCACCCCACGTCTCCTTCCCCTTTAAGCAGACATAAGGGTGTTTTTTAAATGTGAGTCTCTCTTCTCTTTCCTAACACAGTTCATGTGTAGCCATGTTTACAGGATCTTCATAAGTGATATATTATGATAAGTTTCTTTTTCTGTGTGACTTATTTCACTTAGAATTATCGTACCTGAATCCACTAATTTTGCTGCTACTGGCCTTATGACGTTGATTTCATGGCTGAGGGATATTCCATCATACGTAAGTACAACAATTTCTTGAACCATTTTTGTCTTTCCTGGGATATTTAAGGTGTACCCAAGTTGAGGTTCTTGTAAGCAGAGGAGCCCTAAATTTTGGAATGGCTCTGTCTTATTGATTTTCATTTTTCCCAAGGTATATTCCCTAGACTGGAAGTGCCCTTGGCTCTGTAGCTCTGTTGTTTACTTGTTTTAGGGAACACAATGCACTCCTCCAGAGAGGCAGTTGGCAGTTTACATGCCGCCCATCAGCATAACAAGGCTCTCTGTTCTCCAGGGCCTGTCTTGCCTTTCTGGTTTTTACCCATTTTGTGTAGGTCCCTTTTGACCGGTGGGGAGTGATACTTCTTTGTATTGCAGATTTGCATTGCCTGCTTGCTTGCTTGGCCAAAATGGGCGTATGTGTTTTCTCCTGAATATATTCAGGAGAAAACGCATTCGCCCTTTTTGGCCAAGTGCATCATTTTCGAAGTCATGACCCTCTTCCAATACTTTAAAGGCGATTCCAATGTACCTCTTGAAATCTGTTTCCTGCTATTCTTCCTCGCTTTCAAGTCCACCTCGTAGACTTCCCTCAAATGATTTTTGGACGATAGTTGCCCTTTATTACTCTGCCAGTTTGTGAATTGCTGTGCCCCTGAACTCCATTTTTAACTCGTTTTTTGTGAGCTGAACGCAAGTACAATATTTTGGTTCAGCACCTATACTGGTTTTCGGTGGGTGGCAGAGAATTTGGTTAATTCTTCTTCTTCCCAGGAAATAAGAGTGACATGTGCCCGTCCAGATGCTTGACAGCTACTCTCTCATTGGTTCTCCCTCTTCCCATTCATCCTCTGCGAAATTGGCAACCTGTGCGAAACAGGAGGTTAAAGGTGCTGTCTCTCCAGGTTGGGATATTGATAGTAAAGCAGTTGGAAAGTCAATCCGGAGCACCAGGAGAGGGACTATTCGTTGAGTTTTATAGACCTTTCGTACTCACAGTGTGTCCATTCTCTAGGTTTCCCGTACATGTTATAGCTGTAGTAATATTCCTTTCAACCTGGAGAGTTGGGACCCATGGAGTGGGTGTCTTGCATTATTGCTTTAAAGGGTCTGCATTTGCTCAACCAATCTCACCAATCCTCTCAGTCCCATGTGTCCAGCCTTATGCCACCTCCAGCTGTCGTTGTACATAGGGTCATTCCAAGGTTCATCAGAGACCCTGAAGGAATTGTAAAGAATTTCGATGTTTTTTTGTTTTGTTTCTGAAATTCCGTTTTATAGTGGGTTTGAGCTGATTCTCGCTGCCTTGTTTATGCCAGTCTAGACACACTTGATTCCCTTACGCAGACATATCAATACATAGGTTTTAAGATTCTTACTAGTCAGATATATTCCTCTGCGGGAAATATGGGTTTTGAATCCCTTTCACTGAGGAAGGTGTAGGACTTGTCTATTCCATAGTTGGTTTTTGGAAAGGTACCTGTGCTTATATGAAAAACTGGTTTTATGCATCACCCCACCTCTCCTTCCCCTTAAGCAGGCATAAGAGTGTTTTCTAAATGTGAGACTCTCTTCTCTTTCATAACTCAGTTCATGTGTAGCCATGTTTACAGGATCTTCATAAGTGATATCTTATGATACGTTTCTTTTTCTGTGAGGCTTATTTCACTGAGAATCATCGTACCTGAATCCACTCATTTTGCTGCTACTGGTCTTATGATATTGATTTCATGGCTAAGGGGTATTCCATCGTACGTAAGTACCACAATTTTTTGAACCATTTTTATATTTCCTGGGATATTTAAGGTGTACCCAAGTTGAGGTTCTTGTAAGCATTGCAGCCCTAAATTTTGGGGTGGATCTGTCTTATTGATTTTCAGTTTTCCCAATGTATATTCCCTAGACTGGAAGTGTCCTTGGCTCTGTAGCTCTGTTGTTTACTTTTTTTGCGGAACACAATGCACTCCTCCAGGTAGGCAGTTGGCAGTTTACATCCCACCCATCAGCATAACAAGGCTCCATGTTCTCCAGGGCCTGTCTTGAATTTCTGGTTTTTACCCTTTTTGTGGATGTCCCTTTGGACCGGTGGGAAGTGATACTACTTTGTAGTGCAGACTTGAATTGCCGGCTTGCTTCCTTGGCCAAGAAGGGCGTATGCGTTTTCTCCTGAATATACTCAGGCGAAAACGCATACGCCCTTTTTGGCCAAGTGCATCATTGTCGAAGTTGTGCCCCTCATCCTGTGCTTTAAAGGCTATTCCAACGTACCTCTTGAAATCTGTTTCCTGCTATGCTGCCTCACTTTCAAGTCTGACTCGTTGCCTTCCCTCAACAGATTTTTGGATGATAGTTGTCCTTTATTACTCTGCCAGTTTATGAATTGCTGTGCCACTGAGCTCCATTTTTCAACTCGTTTTTTGTGAGATGAATGCAAGTGCAAACTTTGGTTGAGGACATATACTGGTGTCTGGTGGGTGGCTGAGAATTTGGTTCATTTTTCTTCCTCCCGGGAAATAAGAGTGACATGTGTCCGTCCAAATGCCTAAGAGCTACTCTCTCATTGGTTCTCCCTCTTCCTTTTCATCCTCTGCCAAATTGGCAACCTGTGAGAACCAGGAGGTTAAAGGGGCAGTCTCTCCAAGTTGGGAGATTGATAGTAAAGCAGTTGGAAAGTCAAACCGGAGCACCAGGAGAGAGACTATTAGTTGAGTTTTAGAGACCTTTCATGTTCACAGTGTGTCCATTCTCTAGGTTTCCCGTACATGTTATAGCTGTAGTAATATTCCCTTCAACCTGTAGAGTTGGGACACATGGAATGGGTGCCACTCATTATTGCTTTAAAGGGTCTGCATTTGCTGAGCCAATCTCACCAATCCTCTCAGTCCCAAGTGTCCAGCCTTATGCCGCAGCCAGCTGTCATTGCAGATAGTGTCATTCCAGGTTTCATCAGAGACCCTGAAGGAATTGTAAAGAATTTCCCTTTTTTTTTGTTTTGTTTTTGAAATTCCTTTTTATAGTGGGTTTGAGCTGATTCTCACTGTCATGTTTATGCCAGTCTAGACACACTTGATTCCCTTACGGAGACATATCAATACATAGGTTTTAAGATTCATACTAGTAAGTTATATTACTCTGCGGTGAATATGGGGTGTTGAGTCCCTTTCACTGAGGAATGTGTAGGTCTTGTCTCTTCCGTATTTGGTTTTTGGAACGGTACCTGTACTAATATCAAACTCTGGTTTTATGCATCACCCCACCTCTCCTTCCCCCTTAAGCAGGCATAAGTGTGTTTTTTAAATGTGAGTCTCTCTTCTCTTTCCTAACTCAGTTCATGTGTAGCCATGTTTACAGGATCTTCATAAGTGATATATTATGATAAGTTTCTTTTTCTGTGTGACTTATTTCACTTAGAATTATTGTACCTGAATCCACTAATTTTGCTGCTACTGGCCTTATGACGTTGATTTCATGGCTGAGGGATATTCCATCATATGTAAGTACAACAATTTCTTGAACCATTTTTGTCTTTCCTGGGATATTTAAGGTGTACCCAAGTTGAGGTTTTTGTAAGCAGTGCAGCCCTGAATTTTGGTGTCGATCTGTCTTATTTATTTTCAGTTTTCCCAAGGTATATTCCCTAGTCTGGAAGTGCCCTTGGCTCTGTAGCTCTGTTGTTTACTTGTTTTAGGAAACACAATACACTCCTCCAGAGAGGCAGTTGGCAGTTTACATGCCGCCCATCAGCATAACAAGGCTCCCTGTTCTCCAGGGCCTGTCTTGCCTTTCTGGTATTTACACATTTTGTGGATGTCCCTTTTGACCGGTGGGAAGTGATACTTCTTTGTTGTGCAGATTTGCATTGCCCACTTGCTTGCTTTTCCTAAAAGGGCATATGCGTTTTCTCCTGTATATATTCACGTGAAAAGCCATATGCCCTTTATGGCCATTTCCATAATTTTCGAAGTTGTAATGCTTTTCTTTTGTTTAAATGCGATTCCATGGTACTTCTTGAAATCTGTTTCATGCCATTCTGCCTCATTTTCCCTTCCGCCTCATGGTTTTCCCTCAACAGATTTTTGGAAGAGCATAGTCCTTTATAACTCTTCAGGTTAGTGAATTGCTGTGGCCCTGAGCTCCATTTTTCAACTCGCGTTTTTGTGAGCTGACAGCAAATCAACAATTTTGCTTCTGGACTTATACTGGTTCTGGGGGGGCAGGCTGAGACTTTGCTTAATTCCTCTTTGTAATGGGAAATTAGAGTGTCATGTGCTCGTCCAAATGCCTACAGCTACTCTCTCATTGGTTCTCTCTCTTCCCTTATATCCTCTGCACAATTTGCCAACTGTGCGAACCAGGAGGATATACGGGATGACTTTCCAAGTTGGGAGATTGATAGTAAATCAGTTGGAATTTCAAACTGGAGCACAAGGAGAGAAAAAAGTAGTAGAGTTTTAGAAACCTTTCATCATCAGATGGTTTCCATTCTCTAGATTCCCATACACGTTATAACTGTAGTGATATTCCCTTCTACCTGGAGAGTTGGGAACCATGGTATGGGTGGCAGGCATTATTGCTTTAAAGGGCCTGCATTTTTTCACCCAAACTCACCAATGCTCTCAGTCCCAAGTGACCAGCCTTATGCCACATCCAGCTGTCATTGTAGATGGGGTCATTCCAAGTTACATCAGATCCCATGAAGCTATTGTGTAAGAATTTTACTGTTTTTATGTTTTGTTTTGAAATTCAGTTTTATATTGGGTTTGAGCTGATTCTCACTGCCATGTTTATGTCGTTCTAGACACACTTGTTTCCCTTACGGAGACATATAAATACATAGGTTTTAAAATTCTTACTAGTCAGATATGTTTCTCTGCGTGGAATAGGGATGTTGAGTTCCATTCACTGAGGAAAGAGTAGGGCTTATCTCTTCTGTTTTTGGACTATGGACCGGTACCTGTGCTAATATCAATCTTATGTTTTGTGCATCTCCCCACCTCTCTTTCCACTTATGCAAGCGTTAGAGTGCTTTCTAAATCTGAGACTCTGTTCTCTTCCCTAATTCAGTTCATATGTAGCCATGTTTACATTCCATTCATAAGTGATATCTTATGTCAGAACGCACCATGGCCGTTCTTATAATAATGCTCCATGACCCCTGTCATCACAATGCACCATGCCGTGGTTATCACAATGCTCCATGTCCCTTGTCATCACAATTCTCCACGTCCATGTCATCACAGTGCTACATGACATTTCTCGTCAATATGTTACATGCTCTTGTCATCACAATTCTCCATCCACTTGACATTGCAATGCTCCATGGACTTGTCATCACAATGCTCCATGCACTTGTCATCACAATGCTCCATGCACTTGTCATCACAATGCTCGCTGACACCTGTCATCACAATGCTTCATGCCCCTTATCATTACAGTGCTCCATGATGCTGGACATCACAATTACCCAAGGTCTTCTCATTACAAAGCTCCATGGCCAGTATCATCACAATGCTCCATGACCACTGTCATCACAACACTCCATGACACCTGACAACACAATGATTCGGCACTCTTGTCATCACAATGTTCCATTCCCTCGTCATCACAATGCTCCATAGCCCCTGTCTTAACAATTCTCCATTAACATTTTCAGCCCAATGTTCCATGACCCTTGTCATCACAATGATCTATGTCCTTGCCATCCCTATGCTCCATGACCCCTGTTTTCACAATGCTCCGTGACGCTTGTCATCACAGTGCTCCATGACACATGTCATCACAATGCTCCAAGCCTTTGTCAGCAAAATGCTACATGAGCTTTTCATTACAATGCTCTATGCGCTTGTCATAAAAATACTCCATTTCCATTGTCATCACAATCTTCCATGAACCTTGGGATCCCATTGCTTCATGCCCTTGTTATCACAATGCTCCATGGTCCTTGAAATCAAAATGATCCATGACCTCTGTTATCACAATGCTCCAAACACTTGTGATCACGGTGTTCCATAACAATTGTCATCACAACGCTCCATGATGCCTGTCATCACAATACTCCATGCCCTTTTCATCACAATGCTCCCTGACCTTTGTCATCACAATTCTCAATACCCTTGTCATCACAATGCTCCCAGACACTTGCCATAAGAATGCTCCTTGAAACCTGTCACGAAAAGGCTCCATGCCTTTTTCATCACAATGCTCCATGTCGTTTTCATCACAATGCTCCATGCAATTGTCATCAAAATTCTCCACAAGGTTGTCCTCTGAATGCTCCATGACCCATGTCATCACAATGCTGCATGCACTTGTAAGCACAATGCTCCCTGACCCTTGTCATCACAATGCTCCAAGCCATTGTCATCACAATGCTCCATTACCTTTGTCATCAGAATCCTCCATGACACTTGGCATCACAATGCTCCATGCCATTTTCATCACAATGGGCCATTACATATGTCATCACAATGCTCCCTGACACCTGTCTTCACAATACTGCATGGCCTGCTCATCACAATGCTCCATGCCCTTGTCATCACAATGCGCCATTCCAACTGTCATTGCAATAATCCATGAAACTTATTAGACCAATGTTCCATGCCCTTGTCATCACAATACTCCATGCCCTTGTTATCACAATGCTCCATGACCCCTGTCATCACAATGCTCCGTGATTCCAGTCATCACAATGCTTCATGACCTTTGTCATCACAATTGTCCATGCCCTCATCATCAACAGTCTCTGTGACCTTTTTAACCACAATGCTCCATGAACTTTTCATCACAATGCTCTTTGACCCTTGTCATCACAATGCTCTATACCTTTCTCAGCACAATGCTCCATGACCCTTTTCATCAAATTGCTCCATGAACATCTCATCAGAATGCTCCCTGCCCTTCTCTTCACAATGAACAACGCCCTTGACATCAAAATTCTCCAAGACCTTAGTCATCAGAAAGATCCATGACCCTTGGCATCACAGTGCTCCATGTCATTGACATCACAATGCTCGATGAAAGCTCTCATCACATTGCCTCATGCACTTGTCTTCACAAAGCTCCATGACACATGTCGTCAGAATTCTCCATGGCCTTCTCATCACAATGCTCCATGCCCTTGCCATCACAATGCTCCATTACCCCATTCATAACAATGTTCCATGTCCCCTGCCATCACTATGTTCCATGGCCTTGTCATCACAAGGTTCCATGACCCTTCTCATCACAATGCTCAAGACCCCTGTAATCAGAGTGCTCCATGCATTTGTCATCACAAAGCTCCCTGACGCATGTCATCAGAATGTTCCATGGACTTCACATCACAATGCTCCATGCCTTTGTCATCACAATGCTCCAATATCCCTGTAATAACAATACTCCATGCCCCCTTTCATGTCAACGCTCCATGAACCCGGTCATCACAATGCACCATGACCATCATCATAATGATTCAGGCTATTGTCATCACAATGAAATGAGTATTCTCCATGACCTCTGTCATCACAATACTCCGAAACCTTGTGATCACAATGGTCCATAACATTTATCATCACAACACCCCATGACGTTCATCATCACAATTATCCATGGTCTTCTAATCACAATGCTCCATGATATTTGTCATCACAATGCTCAATACCCTTGTCATCACAATGCTCCCTGAGACTTGTCTTCAGTATGCTCCTTGAACCCTGTCATGACAAGTCTCCATGCCATTTTCATCACAATGATCCATGCCCTTTTCATCACAATGCACCATGACCCCTGTAATCACAATGCTCCATGCCCTTCTCATCACAAAGCTCCGTGACGCATGTCATCAGAATGTTCCATGGCCTTCTCATCACCATGATCCATGCCCTTGTCACCACAATGCTCCAAGACCCCTGTAATCACAATGCTCCATGCCTCTTTTCAACAGAAACCTCCATGAGACTAATCATCAAAAGTCTCCATGGTCTTCTCATCACATTGCTCCAGGACTTTGTCATCACCAAGCTACATTCCCTTGTCATAAAGATACTCCATGAAAATTTTTAGCCAAATGCTCCATGACCTTATAATCACAATGCTCAATGTCCAATATCATCACAATTCTCCATGACCACTGTCATCACAATACTCCATGACACCTGACAATACAATGATCCAGGACTCTTGTCATCACAATTCTCCATTCCCTAGACATCACAATGCTCCATGACCCCTGTCATCACAATACTCCATGAACATTTTCAGCCCAATGCTCCTTGAAACTTGCCATCACAATGATCCAAGCCCTTATCATCCCAATGCTCCATGACCCCTGTATTCACAATGCTCCGTGACGCTTGTCATCACAGTGCTCCATGACCTCTCTCATCACAATGCTCCATGCCTTTGTCAACAAAATGCTACATGACCTTGTCATTACAATGCTCTATGTGCTTGTCATCACAATACTCCATGATAAATGTCATCACAATCCTCCATGAATCTTGGGATCACATTGCTTCATGCCCTTGTCATCACAATGCTGCATGCTCCTTGAAATCAAAATGATCCATGACCTCTGTCATCAAAATGCTCAAATCCCTTGTCCTCACAATGTTCCAGAACACTTGTCATCACAGAGCTCCATGATGCCTGTCATCACAATACTCCATGCCCTTTTCATCACAATATACCATGACCTTTGTCATCACAATTCTCAATACATTTGTCATCACAATGCTCCCTGACACGTGTCGTCAGAATGCTCCTTGAAAACTGTCACGAAAAGGATCCATGCATTTCTCATAACAAAGCCCCATGACGTTTTCATCACAATGCTCCATGCCACTGTTAGCAAAATACTCCACAAGCTTGTCATCAGAATGCTCCATGACCCTTGTCATCACAATTCTCCATGCACTTGTCAGCACAGTGCTCCCTGAAACTTGTCATCACTATGCTCCAAGCTATTGTCATCACAATGCTCCATTACCTTTGTCAGCAGAATCCTACATGACACTTGGCATAACAATGCTCCATGACATTGTGATCAAAATGCCCCATTGCAACTGTCATCACAATAATCCATGAAACTAAATAGACAACTGTTCCATCCACTTGTCCTCACAATGCTCCATGCCCTTGTTATCAAAATGTTCCATGACTTGTCATCACAATCCTCCATGACCCATGACACATGTATCACAGCGTTCCATGCCCTAGTCATCACAATGCTCCAAGACCCCTGTAATCACAATGCTCCATGCCCCTTTTCATCAGAATGCTCCATGAGACTTGTCATCACAAGTCTCCATGGTTTTGTCATCACAATGCTCAAGGAAATTTTCATCACAATGCTTCACGACCTTGTGATGAAAATTCTCAATGGCCATTGTCATCATAATGCTCCAAGCCATAGTCATCACGATTCTCCATTTCATATGGCATCACAATACTCCCTTCCATTGTCATTGCAATGGACCATGACATATGTAATCACAATGCTCACTGACACCTGTCTTCACAATAAACCATGACCTTCTCTACACAATGATCCATGCCCTTGTCATCACAATGCACCATGTCCACTGTCATCACAATAATCTATGAAACTTGTCAGACAAATGCTCCATGCTACTGTCATCACAATGCTCCATGCCCTTGTCATCACAATGCTCCATGACTTGTCATCACAATCCTCCATGACCCATGACACATGTATCACAGCGTTCCATGCCCTAGTCATCACAATGCTCCAAGACCCCTGTAATCACAATGCTCCATGCCCCTTTTCATCAGAATGCTCCATGAGACTTGTCATCACAAGTCTCCATGGTCTTCTCATCACAATGCTCCTGGACCTTGTCATCACCATGCTCCATTCCCTTCTCATCACAGTGCTCCTTGACTCCAGTCATCACAATGTTTCATGAACTTTGTCATCACAATTTTCCATGTCCTCGTCATCAACTGTCTCTGTGACCTTTTTAACCACAATGCTCCATGAAAATTTCATTACAATGCTCTTTGACCCTTGTCATTAAATGCTGTATGCCTCTCTCAGCACAATACTCCATGACACATGTCATCACAATACACCATGCACTTGTCATCACAATGCTCCACAAACTTGTCATCACAGTGCTCCATAAAATTGTCATCACAATGCTCCATGCACTTCTCATCAAAATGGTCTCTCACCACTGATATCACAATGCTACATCACTAATTGTCACAATACTCACTCACTACTGTCATCACAATGATTCATGGCGCCTGTCATCACAATGCTACATGCACTTATCATCACAATGTTCGATGACCCCTGACATCAAAATGTTCCATAACACCTGTCATCAAACTGCTCCATGATCCTTTTCATCAAAATGCTCCATGACCCCTGACATCACAATGTTCCATAACACCTGTCATCAAAATGTTCCATGACCCATTTCAGCAAATTTTTCCATGACCCTGTCATCAAAATGCTCCCTGCCCTTCTCATCACAATGCACAATGCCCTTACCATCAAAATGCTCCATGACCTTTGTCATCACACAGATCCAGGACTCTTGGCATCACAATGCTCCATGTCATTGTCATCACAATGCTCCATGAACGCTCTCATCACATTGCTCCATGCCCTTGTCATCAAAAAGCACCATGACACATGTCATCAGAATGTTCCATGGCCTTCTCATCACAATGCTCCATGCCCTTGCCATCACAATGCTCCATTACAATTGTCATAACAATGCTCCATAACCCCTGCCATCACGAGGTTCCATGGCCTTGTCATCACAAGGCTCCATGTCCCTTCTCACCACAATGCTCCACGAACCATGTTATTGCAATGTTCTATGCCCCTTTTCATCTCAATGATCCATGAACCCTGTCATCACAATGCACCATGCCCATCATCATAATGCGTCATGCTATTGTCATCACAATGAAATCAGAATGCTCCATGACCTCTGTCATAACAATGCTCCAAACCCTTGTGATCACAATATTCCAAAACGCCTGTCATCACAATGCCCCATGATGCTCGTCATTACAATTATCCATGGTCTTCTCATCACAATGCTCCATGACCTTTGTCATCACAATGCTCAATACACTTGTCATCAAAATGCTCCCTGACACTTGTTGTCTGTATGCTCCTTGAACTCTGTCATGACAAGGCTCCATGCCTTTTTCATCACAATGATCCATGCCGTTTTCATCACAATGCTCCAAGAACCATGTAATCACAATGCTCCATGCCCTTGTCATCACAAATCTCAATGACGCATGCCATCAGAATGCTCCTCGGTCTTCTCCTCACAATGCTCCATGCCCTTGTCATCACAGTGTTCCAAGACACCTGTAATCACAATGCTCCATGCCCCTTTTCATCAGTATGCTCCATGAGACTTGTCATCACAAGGCTCCATGGTTTTGTCATCACAATGCTCCAGGATCTTGTCATCACATTGCTTCACGACCTTGTCATAAAAATTTTCAATGGCCCTTGTCATCATAATGCTCCAAGCCCAAGTCATCACAGTGCTCCATTATATTTGTCATCAGAATCCTCCATTACTTTTGGCATCACAATTCTCCATGCCATAGTCATCACAATGGACCAAGACATATGTCATCACAATGCTCCCTGACACCTGTCTTCACAATACTCCATGCACTTGTCATCACAATGCTCGATGCCCTTGTCATCACAATGCAGCATGTCCACTGTCATCACAAAAATCTGTGAAACTTTTCAGACCAATTATCCATGCCCCTGTCATCACAATGCTCCATGCCCTTGTCCTCACAATGCTCCATGAACCCTGTCATCACAATGCTCCGTGACTCCATTCATCACAATGCTTCATAACGTTTGGCATCACAATGGTCCATGCCCGCGTCATCACAAGGCTCTGTAACTTTTGTAACCACAATGCTCCATGAACATTTCATTACAATTCTCTGTGACCCTTTTCATCACAATGATCCATGTCTTTTTCAGAACAATGCTCCATGACCATTGTCATCACAATGTGCCACACGCATTTCATCACAATGGTCCACAAACTTGTCATTGTAATGCTCCATAAACCTATAATCACAATGCTGCATGCACTTCTCATCAAAATGCTCTCTCACCAGAGATATCACAGTGTTCCATCACTAGTAACCACAATACTCCCTCACCCCTGTTATCACAATGTTCCATGACCCTGTCATCACACTGCTACATCCCCTTATCATCACAAAGTTCCATGACCCCTGACATCACAATGTTCCATAACCACTGTCATCAAAATGTTCCATGACCCTTTTCATCCCAAAGCTCCAAGACCCTTGACATCACAATGTTCTATAACCCATGCCATCAAAATATTCCATTACACTTTTCATCAAATTGCTGCATGACCCTTTCATCAAAATGCTCCCTGCCCTTCTCATCACAATGCACCATTCACTTGTCATCAAAATGCTCCATGACTTGTCATCACAAAGCTCCATGACACTTGTCATCACATTGCTCGATGCACTTCTCAACACAATGCTCCATGCGCTTGTCATTACAATCCTGCATGACACATATATCATAGTGTTCCGTACCCTTGTCATCACAATGCTCCATACCCACTCTCATCACAATAATCCATGAAATATTTCAGACCAGTGTTCCATGACCTTCTCATCACAATGCTCCATTACCTCTGTCATAGCAATGCACCATGACCCCTGCCATCACAATGTTCCACAGCCTAGTCATCACAAGGTTCCATGACACTTGTCATCACAATGCTGAAGACCCCTGTAATCACAATGCTCCATGCACATGTCATCACAAAGATCCATGACGCATGTCATCAGAATGTTATATGGCTTTCTCATCACAATGCTCCATGCCCAGGTCATCACAAATCTCCAAGACCCGTGTAAATGCAATGCTACATGCCCCTTTTCATCTCAGTGCTCCATGAACCCTGTCATCACAATGCACCATGCCCATCATCATAATGCTTCAGGCTATTGTCATCACAATGAAATCAATATTCTCCATGATCTCTGTCATCATAATGCTCCAAACCCTTGTGATCACAGTGATCCATAACACTTATCATCACAACACACCATGACGCTCATCATCACAGTTATCCATGGTCTTCTCATCGCAATGCTCCATGAACTTTGTCATCACAATTCTCAATACACTTGTCATCACAATTCACCAGGACACTTGTCATCAGTATGCTCTTGAACCCTGTCATGACAAGGCTCCATGCCTTTGTCATCACAAAAATCCATGCCCTTTTCATCACAATGCTCCAAGACCACTGTAATCACAATGCTCCATGACCCTTTTCATCAGAATGCTCCATGAGACTTGTCATCACAAGTCTCCATGGTCTTCTCATCACAATTCTCCAGGACCTTGTCATTACCATGCTCCATTCCCTTGTCATCACAATGCTCCATGACCCCTGTCATCACAATAGTCCATGAATATTTTCAGCCCAATGCTCCACGACCTCCTCATAACAATGCTCCATGGCCAATATCATCACAATGCTCCATGACCACTGTCATCACAACACTCCATGACACCGGACAACACAATGATCCGGGACTCTTGTCATCACAATGCTCCTTTCCCTAGTCATCACAATGCTCCATGACCCCTGTCATCACAACAATCCATGAACATTTTCAGCCCAGTGCTCCATGACCCTTGTCATCACAATGATCCATGCCCTTGTCATCCCAATGCTCCATGACCCCTGTATTCACAATGCTCCGTGACGCTTGTCATCACAGTGCTCCATGACCCCTCTATTCACAATGCTCCGTGACGCTTGTCATCACAATGCTCCATGACACATGTCATCACAATGCTCCATGACTTTGTCAGCAAAATGCTACATGAGCTTGTCATTACAATGCTCTATGTGCTTGTCATCACAATACTCCATTTCCATTGTCATCACAATCCTCCATGAACCTTGGTATCACATTGCTTCATGCCCTTGTCATCACAATGCTCCCTGCTCCTTGAAATCAAAATGATCCATGATCTCTGTCATCACAATGCTCCAAACCCTTGTGATCACCATGTTCCATAACACTTGTCATCACAAAGCTCCATGATGCCTGAACTCACAATACTCCATGCACTTTTCATCACAATGCTCCATGACCTTTGTCATCACAATTTTCAATACACTTGTCATCACAATGCTCCCTGACACTTGTCATCAGAATGCTCCTTGAAGCCTGACACGAAAAGGCTCCATGCTTTTTTCATGACAAAGCCCCATGCCATTTTCATCACAATGCTCTTTGCCATTGTCATCAAAATACTCCACTAGCTTGTCATCAGAATGCTCCATGACCCTTGTCATCACATATCTCCATGCACTTGTCAGCACAATGCTCCCTGACACTTGTCATCACAATGCTCAAAGCCATTGTCATCACAATGCACCATGTGCTTGTCATCACAGTGCTCCACAATCTTGTCATCACAGTGCTCCACAATCTTGTCATCACAATGCTCCATGCACTTCTCAACAAAATGCTCTCTCACCACTGATATCACAATGCTACATCACTATTTGTCACAATACTCCGTCACTCCTGTCATCACAATGCTACATGCACTTATCATCACAATGTTCGATGACCTCTGACATCACAATGTTCCATAATACCTGTCATCAAAATGTTCCATGACACTTTTCATCAAATTGCTGAAAGACCCTGTCATCAGAATGTTCCCTGCCTTTCTCATCACAATGCACAATGCCCTTGCCATCAAAATGCTCCATGACCTTTGTCATCACAAAGATCCATGACCCTTGGCATCACAATGCTCCATGTCATTGTCATCACAGTGCCCCATGCACGCTCTCATCACATTGCTCCATGCCCTTGTCTTCACAAAGCTCCATGACACATGTCAACAGAATGCTCCATGGTCTTCTCATCATAATGATCCATGCCCTTGCCATCACAATGCTCCATTACCACTGTCATAACAATGCTCCATGACCCCTGCCATCACGATGTTCCATGGCCTTGTCATCACAAAGCTCCATGACCCTTCTCATCACAATGCTCCAAGAACCCTGTAATCACAATGCTCTATGCCCCTTTTCATCTCAATGATCCATGAACCCTGTCATCACAATGCACCATGCCCATCATCATAATGCTTCATGCTATTGTCATCACAATGAAATCAAATTGCTCCATGACCTCTGTCATAACAATGCTCCAAACCCTTGGGATCACAATATTCCATAACACTTGTCATCACAATGCCCCATGACGATCGTCATCACAATTATCAATGGTCTTCTCATCACAATGCTCCATGACCATTGTCATTACAATGTTCAATACACTTGTCATCAAAATGCTCCCTGACACTTGTTGTCTGTATGCTCCTTGAACCCTGTCATGAAAAGGCTCCATGCCTATTTCATCACAATGTTCCATGCCATTTTCATCACAATGCTCCAAGACCCATGTAATCACAATGCTCCATGCCCTTGTCATCACAAAGCTCGATGATGCATGCCATCAGAATGCTCCTTGGTCTTCTCCTCACAATGCTCCATGCCCTTGTCATCACAATGTTCCAAGACCCTTTTCATCAGTATGCTCCATGAGACTTGTCATCACAAGGCTCCATGGTTTTGTCATCACAATGCTCAAGGAACTTGTCATCACAATGCTTCACGAACTTGTCATGAAAATTCACAATGGCCATTGTCATCATATTGCTCCAAGCCATAGTCATCACAATGCTCCATTATATTTGTCATCACAATCCTCCATTACATTTGGCATCACAATACTCCCAGCCATTGTCATCGCAATGGACCATGACATATGTCATCACAATGATCCCTGACACCTGTCTTCACAATACTTCATGACCTTCTCTTCACAATGATCCATGCCCTTGTCATCACAATGCTCCCTGACACGTGTTATCAGTATGCTCCTTGAAACCTGTCACGAAAAGGCTGCATGCATTTTTCATCACAATGCCCCATGCCGTTTTCATCATAATGCTCCATGCCACTGTCATCAAAATACTCCACAATCTTGCCATCAGAATGCTCCATGACCCTTGTCATTACAATTCTCCATGCACTTGTCAGCACAATGCTCCCTGACCCTTGTCATCACAGTGTTCCAAGCCATTGTCATCACAATGCTCCATTTCCTTTCCATCAGAATCCTCCATGACACTTGGCATCACAATGCTCCATGCCATTGTCATCACAATTGGCCATTACATATATCATCAGAATGCTCCCTGACACCTGTCTTCACAATACTGCATGACCTGGCCATCACAATTCTCCATGCCCTTGTCATCACAAAGCGCCATTCCAACTGTCATCGCAATAATCCATGAAACTTATTAGACCAATGCTCCATGCCCTGGTAATCAAAATGCTCCATGCCCTTGTTATCAGAATGCTCCATGACCCCTGCCATCACAATGCTCTGTGACTCCAGTCATCACAATGCTTCATGACCTTTATCACCACAATGGTCCATGCCCTCGTGATCATCACTCTCTGTGAGCTTTTTAACCAAAATGATCCATGAACTTTTCATCACAATGCTCTTTGACCTTGGTCATCACAATGCTCTATGAATTTCTCAGCAGAATGCTCCATAACCCTTGTCATCACAATGCTCCATGCGCTTGTCAGCACAATGCTCCATGACACATGTCATCACAATGCTCCATGACCCCTGTCATCACAATGCTCCGAGACTCCAGTCATCACAATGCTTCATAACGTTTGTCATCACAATGGTCCATGCCCGTGTCATCACAAGGCTCTCTGACATTTTTAACCACAATTCTCCATGAAATTGTCATCACACTGCTTCACGAACTTATCATGAAAATTCTCTATGGCCATTGTCATCATAATGCTCCAAGCCATAGTCATCACGCTGCTCCATTATATTTGTCATCACAATTCTCCATTTCATTTGGCTTCACAATACTCCCTGCCATTGTCATCGCAATGGACCATGATATATGTCATCACAATGCTCCCTGACACCTGTCTTCACAATACACCATGACCTTCTCTACACAATGATCCATGCCCTTGTCATCACAATGCACCATGTCCACTGTCATCACAATAATCTTTGAATCTTGTCAGACAAATGTTCCATGCTCCTGTCATCACAATGCTCCATGCCCTTGTCATCACAATGCTCCATGACTTGTCATCACATTCCTCCATGACCCATGACACATGTATCACAGTGTTCCATGCCCTAGTCATCACAATTCTCCAAGACCCCTGTAATCACAATGCTCCATGCCCCTTTTCATGAGAATGCTCCATGAGGCTTGTCATGACATGTCTCCATGGTCTTCTCATCACAGTGATCCTGGAACTTGTCATCACCATGCTCCATTCCCTTCTCATCACAATGCTTCATGACCCCTGTCATCACAATAATCCATGAATATTTTCAGCCCAATGCTCCAAGACCTATTCATCACAATGCTCCATGGCCAGTATCATCACAATGCTCCATGACCACTATCATCACAACACTCCATGACACCCGACAACACAATGATCCGTGACTCTTGTCATCACAATGCTCCATTCCATAGTCATCACAATGCTCCATGACACCTGTCATCGCAACACTCCATGAACATTTTCAGCCCAGTGCTCAATGACCCTTGTCATCACAATGATCTATGTCCTTGTCATCCCAATACTCCATGACCCCTGTATTCACAATGCTCCGTGACGCTTGTCATCACAGTGCTCCATGACACATGTCATCACAATGCTCCATGCCTTTGTCAGCAAAATGCTACATGACATTTCCATTACAATGCTCTATGCACTTGTCATCACAATACTCCATTTCCATTGTCATCACAATCCTCCATGAACCTTGGGATCACATTGCTTCATGCCCTTCTCCTCACAATGCTCCATGCTCCTTGAAATCAAAATGATCCATGACCTCTGTCATCACAATGCTCCAAACCCTTGTGATCACAATGTTCCATAACACTTGTCATCACAACGCTCCATGATGCCTGTCATCACAATACTCCATGCTCTTTTCATCACAATGCTCCATGACCTTTGTCATCACAATTCTCAATACACTTGTCATCACAAGGCTCCCTGACACTTGTCATCAGTATGCTCCTTGAACCCTGTCAGGAAAAGGCTCCATGCCTTTTTCATCACAATGCCCCATGCCGTTTTCATCACAATGCTCCATGCCATTGTCATCAAAATACTCCACAAGCTTGTCATCAGAATGCTCCATGACCCTTGTCATCACATTTCTCCATGCACTTGCCAGCACAATGCTCCCTGACCCTTGTCATCACAATGGTCGGTGACTCCAATCATCAAAATGCTTCATGAACTTTGTCATCACAATGGTCCATGCCATGGTCATCAACAGTCTCTGTGACCTTTTTAACCACAATGCTCCAAGAACATTTCATCACAATGCTCTTTGACCCTTGTCATCACAATTCTCCATGCACCTGTCAGCACAATGCTCCCTACCCTTGTCATCACAATGCTCCAAGCCATTGTCATCACAATGCTCCATTACTTTTGTCATCAGAATCCTCCATGTAACATGGCATCACAATGCTCCATGCCATTGTCATCACAATTGGCCATTACATATGTCATCATAATGCTCCCTGACACCTGTCTTCACAATACTGCATGGCCTGGTCATCACACTGCTCCATGCCGTTGTCATCACAATGCGCCATTTTAACTGTCATCACAATAATCCATGAAACATATTAGACCAATGTTCCATGCCCTTTTCATCACAATGCTCCATGCCCTTTTTATCACAATGCTCCATGACCCCTGTCATCACAATGCTCGGTGACTCGAATTATCAAAATGCTTCATGACCTTTGTCATCACAATGGTCCATGCCCTGGTCATCAACAGTCTCTGTGACCTTTTTAACCACAATGCTCCATGAACGTTTCATCACAATGCTCTTTGACCCTTGTCATCACAATGCTCCATGCGCTTGGCAGCACAATGCTCCATGACACATGTCATCACAATGCACCATGTGCTTGTCATCACAGTGCTCCACAATCTTGTCATCACAATGCTCCATAAAATTTGTCATCACAATGCTCCATGCACTTCTCATCAAAATGCTCTCTCACCACTTATATCACAAAGCTACATCACTATTTGTCACGATACTCCATCACTCCTGTCATCACAATGCTACATGCACTTATCATCACAATGTTCGATGACCCCTGACATCACAATGTTCCATAACACCTGTCATCAAAATGATCCATGACACTTTTCATCAAATTGCTCAAACACCCTGTCATCAGAATGTTCCCTGCCTTTCTCATCACAATGCACAACGCCCTTGCCATCAAAACGCTCCATGACCTTTGTCATCACAAAGATCCATGACCCTTGGCATCACAATGCTCCATGTCATTGTCATCACAATGCTCCATGCACGCTCTCATCACATTGCTCCATGCCCTTGTCTTCACAAAGCTCCATGACACATGTCATCAGAATGCTCCATGGCCTTCTCATCGCAATGATCCATGCCCTTGCCATCACAATGCTCCATTACCACTGTCATAACAATGCTCCATGACCCCTGCCATCACGATGTTCCATGGCCTTGTCATCACAAAGCCCCATGACCTTTCTCATCACAATGCTCCAAGAACCCTGTAATCACAATGCTCTATGCCCCTTTTCATCTCAATGATCCATGAACCCTGTCATCACAATGCACCATGCCCATCATCATAATGCTTCCTGCTATTGTCATCACAATGAAATCAATTTGCTCCATGACCTCTGTCATAACAATGCTCCAAACCCTTGGGATCACAATATTCCATAACACTTGTCATCACAATGCCCCATGACGCTCGTCATCACAATTATCAATGGTCTTCTCATCACAATGCTCCATGACCTTTGTCATAACAATGCTCAATACACATTTCATCAAAATGCTCCCTGACATTTGTTGTCTGTATGCTCCTTGAACCCTGTCATGACAAGGCTCCATGCCTATTTCATCACAATGTTCCATGCCATTTTCATCACAATGCTCCAAGACCCATGTAATCACAATGCTCCATGCCTTTGTCATGACAAAGCTCGATGACACATGCCATCAGAATACTGCTTGGTCTTCTCATCACAATGCTCCATGCCCTTGTCATCACAATGTTCCAAGACCCTTTTCATTAGTATGCTCCATGAGACTTGTCATCACAAGGCTCCATGGTTTTGTCATCACAATGCTCAAGGAACTTGTCATCACAATGCTTCACGACCTTGTCATGAAAATTCTCAATGGCCATTGTCATCATAATGCTCCAAGCCATAGTCATCACAATGCTCCATTATATTTGTCATCACAATCCTCCATTTCATTTGCCATCACAATACTCCCTGCCATTGTCATCGCAATGGACCATGACATATGTCATCACAATACTCCCTGACACCTTTCTTCACAATACACCATGACCTTCTCTACACAATGATCCATGCCCTTGTCATCACAATGCACCATGTCCACTGTCATCACCATAATCTATGAAACTTGTCAGACAAATGTTCCATGCTACTGTCATCACAATGCTCCATGCCCTTGTCATCACAATGCTCCATGACTTGTCATCACGATCCTCCATGACCCATGACACATGTATCACAGCGTTCCATGCCCTAGTCATCACAATGCTCCAAGACCCCTGTAATCACAATGCTCCATGCCCCTTTTCATCAGAATGCTCCATGAGACTTGTCATCACAAGTCTCCATGGTCTTCTCATCACAATGCTCCTGGACCTTGTCATCACCATGCTCCATTCCCTTCTCATCACAATGCTCCATGAACCCTGTCATCACAGTAATCCATGAATATTTTCAGCCCAGTGCTCCAAGACCTACTCATCACAATGCTCCATAGCCAATATCATCACAATGCTCCATGACCTCAGTCATCACAACACTCCATGACACCCGACAACACAATGATCTACGACTCTTGTCATAACAATGCGCCATTCCATAGTCATCACAATGCTCCATGACCCCTGTCATCACAACACTCCATGAACATTTTCAGCCCAGTGCTCCATGACACTTGTCATCTCAATGATCCATGCCCTTGTCATCCCAATGCTCCATGACCCCTGTATTCACAATGCTCCGTGACGCTTGTCATCACAGTGCTCCATGACCCCTCTATTCACAATGCTCCGTGACGCTTGTCATCACAATGCTCCATGACACATGTCATCACAATGCTCCATGCCTTTGTCAGCAAAATGCTACATGAGCTTGTCATTACAATGCTCTATGCGCTTGTCATCACAATACTCCATTTCCATTGTCATCACAATCCTCCATGAAACTTGGGATCACATTGATTCATACGCTTCTCCACACAATGCTCCATGCTCCTTGAAATCAAAATGATTCATGACCTCTGTCATCGCAATGCTCCAAACCCTTGTGATCACAATGTTCCATAACACTTGTTATCACAACGCTCCATGATGCCTGTCATCACAATACTCCATGCTCTTTTCATCACAATGCTCCATGACCTTTGTCATCACAATTCTCAATACACTTTTCATCACAAGGCTCCCTGACACTTGTCATCAGTATGCTCCTTGAACCCTGTCACGAAAAGGCTCCATGCCTTTTTCATCACAATGCCCCATGCCGTTTTCATCAAAATGATCCATGCCATTGTCATCAAAATACTCCACAAGCTTGTCATCAGAATGCTCCATGACACTTGTCATTACAATTCTCCATGCACTTGTCAGCACAATGCTCCCTGACCCTTGTCATCACAATGCTCCAAGCCATTGTCATCACAATGCTCCATTACTTTTGTCATCAGAATCCTCCATGACACTTGGCATCACAATGCTCCATGCCATTGTCATCACAATGGGCCATTACATATGTCATCACAATGCTCCCTGACACCTGTCTTCACAATACTGCATGGCCTGGTCATCACAGTGCTCCATGCCGTTGTCATCACAAAGCGCCATTCTAACTGTCATCACAATAATCCATGAAACTTATTAGACCAATGTTCCATGCCCTTGTCATCACAATGCTCCATGCCCTTGTTATCACAATGCTCCATGACCCCTGTCATCACAATGCTCCGTGACTCCAATCATCACAATGCTTCATGACCTTTGTCATCACAAAGATCCATGCCCTGGTCATCAACTGTCTCTGTGACCGTTTTAACCACAATGCTCCATGAACTTTTCATCACAATGCTCTTTGACCCTTGTCATCACAATGCTCCATGCGTTTGGCAGCACAATGCTCCATGACACATGTCATCACAATGCACCATGTGCTTGTCATCACAGTGCTCCACAATCTTGTCATCACAATGCTCCATAAAATTTGTCATCACAATGCTCCATGCACTTCTCATCAAAATGTTCTCTCACCAGTGATATCACAATGCTACAACACTATTTGTCACAATACTCCGTCACTCCTGTCATCACAATGCTACATGCACTTATCATCAAAATGTTCGATGACCCCTGACATCACAATGTTCCATAACACCTGTCATCAAAATGTTCCATGACACTTTTCATCAAATTGCTCAAAGACCCTGTCATCAGAATGTTCCCTGCCTTTCTCATCACAATGCACAACGCCCTTGCCATCAAAATGCTTCATGTCCTTTGTCATCACAAAGATCCATGACCCTGGGCATCACAATGCTCCATGTCATTGTCATCACAATGCTCCTTGCACGCTCTCATTACATTGCTCCATGCCCTTGTCTTCACAAAGCTCCATGACACATGTCATCAGAATGCTCCATGGTCTTCTCATCACAATGATCCATGCCCTTGCCATCACAATGCTCCATTACCACTGTCATAACAATGATCCATGACCCCTGCCATCACGATGTTCCATGGCCTTGTCATCACAAACCTCCATGACCCTTCTCATAAAAATGCACCAAGAACCCAGTAATCACAATGCTCTATGCCCCTTTTCATCTCAATGATCCATGAACCCTGTCATCACAATGCACCATGCCCATCATCATAATGCTTCCTGCTATTGTCATCACAATGAAATCAATTTGCTCCATGACCTCTGTCATAACAATGCTCCAAACCCTTGTGATCACAATATTCCATAACACTTGTCATCACAATGCCCCATGACGCTCGTCATCACAATTATCCATGGTCTTCTCATCACAATGCTCCATGACCATTGTTATCACAATGCTCAATACACTTGTCATCAAAATGCTCCCTGACACTTGTTGTCTGTATGCTCCTTGAACCCTGTCATGACAAGGCTCCATGCCTATTTCATCACAGTGATCCATGCCATTTTCATCACAATGCTCCAAGAACCATGTAATCACAATGCTCCATGCCCTTGTCATCACAAAGCTCGATGACGCATGCCATCAGAATGCTCCTTGGTCTTCTCCTCACAATGCTCCATGCCCTTGTCATCAAAATGTTCCAAGACCCTTTTCATCAGTATGCTCCATGAGACTTGTCATCACAAGGCTCCATGGTTTTGTCATCACAATGCTCAAGGAACTTGTCATGACAATGCTTCACGACCTTGTCATGAAAATTCTCAATGGCCATTGTCATCATAATGCTCCAAGCCATAGTCATCACGATGATCCATTATATTTGTCATCACAATTCTCCATTTCATTTGGCATCACAATACTCCCTGCCATTGTCATCGCAATGGACCATGACATATGTCATCACAATGCTCCCTGACAACTGTCTTCACAATACACCATGACCTTCTCTACACAATGATCCATGCCCTTGTCATCACAATGTACTATGTCCACTGTCATCACAATAATCTATGAATCTTGTCAGACAAATGCTCCATGCTCCTGTCATCACAATGCTCCATGACTTGACATGACAATCCTCCATGACCCATGACACATGTATCACAGTGTTCCATGCCCTTGTCATCACAATGCTCCAAGACCCCTGTAAACACGATGCTCCAGGCCCCTTTTCATCAGAATGCTCCATGAGACTTGTCATGACAAGTCTCCATGGTCTTCTCATCACAATGCTCCTGGACCTTGTCATCACCATGCTCCATTCCCTTCTCATCACAATGCTCCATGACTCCTGTCATCACAATAATCCATAAATATTTTCAGCCCAATGCTCCAAGACCTATTCATCACAATGCTCCATGGCCAATATCATCACAATGCTCCATGACCTCTGTCATCACAACAATCCATGACACCCCACAACACAATGATCCGAGACTCTTGTCATCACAATGCTCCATTCCATAGTCATCACAATGCACCCTGACCCCTGTCATCACAACTCTCCATGAACATTTTCAGCCCAGTGCTCCAGGACCCTTGTCATCATAATGATCCATGCCTTTGTCATCCGAATGCTCCATGACCATTCTATTCAAAATGCTCCATGACGCTTGTCATCACAGTTATCCATGACACATGTCATCACAATGCTCCATGCCTTTGTCAGCAAAATGCTACATGACCTTGTCATTACAATGCTCTATGTGCTTGTCATCACAATACTCCATTTCCATTGTCATCACAATCCTCCATGAACCTTGGGATCACATTGCTTCATGCCCTTCTCCTCACAATGCTCCATGCTCCTTGAAATCAAAATGATCCATGACCTCTGTCATCACAATGCTCCAAACCCTTGTGATCACAATGTTCCATAACACTTGTCATCACAATGCTCCATGATGCCTGTCATCACAATACTCCCTGCTCTTTTCATCACAATGCTCCATGACCTTTGTCATCACAATTCTCAATACACTTGTCATCACAAGGCTCCCTGACACTTGTCGTCAGAATGCTCCTTGAACCTTATCAGGAAAAGTCTCCATGCCTTTTTCATCACAATGCCCCATGCCGGTTACATCACAATGCTCCATGCCATTTTCATTAAATACTCCACAAGCTTGTCATCAGAATGCTCCATGACGCTTGTCATCACATTTATCCATGCACTTGTCAGCACAATGCTCCCTGACCCTTGTCATCACAATGCTCCAAGCCATTGTCATCACAATGCTCCATTACCTTTGCCATCAGAATGCTCCATGACACTTGGCATCCCAATGCTCCATGCCATTTTCATCACAATGGGCCATTACATATGTCATGACAATGCTCCCTGTCACCTGTCTTCACAATACTGCATGACCTGGCCATCACAATGCTCCATGTCCTTGTCATCACAATGCGCCATTCCAACTCTCATCACAATAATCCATGAAACTTTTTAGACCAATGCTCCTTGCCCTGGTCATCACAGTGCTCCATGCCCTTGTTATCACAATGCTCCATGACCCCTGCCATCACAATGCTCTTTGACTCCAGTCATCACAATGCTTCATGACCTTTGTCACCACAATGGTCCATGCCCTCGTCATCATCACTCTCTGTGAGCTTTTTAACCAAAATGATCCATGAAATTTTCATCACAATGCTCTTTGACCCTTGTCATCACAATGCTCTATGCCTTTCTCAGCACAATGCTCCATGACCCTTGTCATCACAATGCTCCATGCACTTGTCAGCACAATGCTCCATGACACATGTCATCACAATGCTCCATGACCCCTGTCATCACAATGTTCCGTGACTCCAGTCATCACAATGCTTCATAATGTTTGTCATCACAATGATCCATGCCTGTGTCATCACAAGGTTCTGTGACATTTGTAACCACAATGCTCCATGAACTTTTCATCACAATTCACAGTGACCCTTGTCATCACAATGCTCCATGTCTTTGTCAGAACAATGCTCCATGACCATTGTCTTCACAATGTGCCACGCGCATTTCATCACAACGCTCCACAACTTTGTCATTGCAATGCTCCATAAACCTTGTAATCACAATGGTCCATACACTTCTCATCAAAATGCTCTCTCACCAGAGATATCACAGTGTTCCATGACTAGTCATCACAATACACCCTCACCCCTGTAATCACAATGTTCCATGACCCTGTCATCACACTGCTACATCCCCTTATCAGCACAATGTTCCATGACCCCTGACATCACAATGTTCCATAACCCCTGTCATCAAAATGCTCCATGATCCTTTTCATCCCAAAGCTCCAAGACCCCTGACATCACAATGTTCTATAACACCTGCCATCAAAATATTCCATTACACTTTTCATCAAATTGCTGCATGGCCCGGTCATCAAACTGCTCCCTGCACTTCTCATCACAATGCACCATGCCCTTGTCATCAAAATGCTCCATGACTTGTCATCACAAAGCTCCATGACCCTTGGCATCACAATGCTCCATGTCATTGTCATCACAATGCTCCATGAACCCTCTCATAACATTGCTCAATGCCCTTGTCATCACAAAGCTCCATGACACTTGTCATCACAATGCTCGATGCCCTTCTCATCGCAATGCTCCATGCCCTTGTCATTACAATCCTGCATGACCCAAGTATCATAGTGTTCCGTACCCTTGTCATCACAATGCTCCATGCCCACTCTCATCACAATAATCCATGAAACATTTCAGACCAATGTTCCATGCCCTTCTCATCACAATGCTCCATTCCCTCTGTCATAACAATGCACCATGACCACTGCTATCACTATATTCCATGGCCTAGTCATCACAAGGTTCCATGACACTTGTCATCACAATGCTGAAGGCCCCTGTAATCACAATGCTCCTTGCGCTTGTCATCACAAAGCTCCATGATGCATGTCATCAGAAAGTTCCATGGCCTTCTCATCACAATGTTCCATGCCCTTGTCATCACAATGCTCCAAGACCTTTGTAAACACAATGCTCCATGCCCCTTTTCATCTCAATGCTCCATGAACCCTGCCATCACAATGCACCATGCCCATCATCATAATGCTTCAGGCTATTGTCATCACAATGAAATCAATATTCTCCATGACCTCTGTCATCATAATGCTCCAAACTCTTGTGATCACAATGTTCCATAACACTTATCATCACAACACCCCATGACGCTCATCATCACAATTATCCATGGTCTTCTCTTCACAATGCTCCATGATCTTTGTCATCACAATGCTCAATACACTTGTCATCACAGTGCTCCCTGAGACTTGTCGTCAGTATGCTCCTTGAACCCTGTCATGACAAGCCTCCATGCCTTTGTCATCACAATAATCCATGCCCTTTTCATCACAATGCTCCAAGATCCCTGTAATCACAATGATCCATGCCCTTGTCATCAAAAAGCTCCATGACACATGTCATCAGAATGCTTCATGGCATATCATCATAATGCTCCATGCCCTTGTCATCACAATGCTCCAAGACCCCTGTAATCACAAAGCTCCAGGCCCCTTTTCCTCAGAATGCTCCATGAGACTTGTCATGACAAGTCTCCATGGTCTTCTCATCACAATGCTCCTGGACCTTGTCATCACCATGCTCCATTCCCTTCTCATCACAATGCTCCATGACCCCTGTCATCACAATAATCCATAAATATTTTCAGCCAAATGCTCCAAGACCTATTCATCACAATGCTCCATGGCCAATATCATCACAATGCTCCATGACCTCTGTCATCACAACAATCCATGACACCCGACAACACAATGATCTGCGACTCTTTTCATCACAATGCTCCATTCCATAGTCATCACAATGCTCCATGACCCCTGTCATCACAACACTCCATGAACATTTTCAGCCCAGTGCTCCATGAACTTTGTCATCAAAATAATCCATGCCCTTGTCATCCCAATGCTCCATGACCCCTGTATTCACAATGCTCCATGACGCTTGTCATCACAGTTGTCCATGACACATGTCATCACAATGCTCCATGCCTTTGTCAGCAAAATGCTACATGACCTTGTCATTACAATGTTCTATGTGCTTGTCATCACAATACTCCATTTCCATTGTCATCACAATCCTCCATGAACCTTGGGATCACATTGCTTCATGCCCTTCTCCTCACAATGCTCCATGCTCCTTGAAATCAAAATGATCCATGACCTCTGTCATCACAATGCTCCAAACCCTTGTGATCACAATGTTCCATAACACTTGTCATCACAACGCTCCATGATGCCTGTCATCACAATAATCCCTGCTCTTTTCATCACAATGCTCCATGACCTTTGTCATCACAATTCTGAATACACTTGTCATCACAAGGCTCCCTGACACTTGTCAGCAGTATGCTCCTTGAACCTTGTCAGGAAAAGGCTCCATGCCTTTTTCATCACAATGCCCCATGCCGTTTACATCACACTGCTCCATGCCATTGTCATCAAAATACTCCACAAGCTTGTCATCAGAATGCTCCATGACCCTTGTCATCACATTTATCCATGCACCTGTCAGCACAATGCTCCCTGACACTTGTCATCACAATGCTCCAAGCCATTGTCATCACAATGCTCCATTACCTTTGCCATCAGAATGCTCCATGACACTTGGCATCCCAATGCTCCATGCCATTGTCATCACAATAGGCCATTACATATGTCATCACAATGCTCCCTGACACCTGTCTTCACAATACTGCATGACCTGGCCATCACAATGCTCCATGCCCTTGTCATCACAATGCGCCATTCCAACTGTCATCGCAATAATCCATGAAACTTTTCAGACCAATGCTCCTTGCCCTGGTCATCACAGTGCTCCATGCCCTTGTTATCACAATGCTCCATGACCCCTGCCATCACAATGTTCTTTGACTCCAGTCATCACAATGCTTCATTACCTTTGTCACCACAGTGGTCCATGCCCTCGTCATCATCACTCTCTGTGAGCTTTTTAACCAAAATGATCCATGAACTTTTCATCACAATGCTCTTTGGCCCTTGTCATCACAATGCTCTATGCCTTTCTCAGCACAATGCTCCATGACCCTTGTCATCACAATGCTCCATGCGCTTGTCAGCACAATGCTCCATGACACATGTCATCACAATGCTCCGTGACCCCTGTCATCACAATGCTCCGTGACTCCAGTCATCACAATGCTTCATAACGTTTGTCATCACAATGATCCATGCCCGTGTCATCACAAGGTTCTGTGACCTTTGTAACCACAATGCTCCATGAACTTTTCATCACAATTCACAGTGACCCTTGTCATCACAATGCTCCATGTCTTTGTCAGAACAATGCTCCATGACCATTGTCTTCACAATGTGCCACGCGCATTTCATCACAACGCTCCACAACTTTGTCATTGCAATGCTCCATAAACCTTGTAATCACAATGGTCCATACACTTCTCATCAAAATGCTCTCTCACCAGAGATATCACAGTGTTCCATGACTAGTCATCACAATACACCCTCACCCCTGTAATCACAATGTTCCATGACCCTGTCATCACACTGCTACATCCCCTTATCAGCACAATGTTCCATGACCCCTGACATCACAATGTTCCATAACCCCTGTCATCAAAATGCTCCATGATCCTTTTCATCCCAAAGCTCCAAGACCCCTGACATCACAATGTTCTATAACACCTGCCATCAAAATATTCCATTACACTTTTCATCAAATTGCTGCATGGCCCGGTCATCAAACTGCTCCCTGCACTTCTCATCACAATGCACCATGCACTTGTCATCAAAATGCTCCATGACTTGTCATCACAAAGCTCCATGACCCTTGGCATCACAATGCTCCATGTCATTGTCATCACAATGCTCCATGAACCCTGTCATAACATTGCTCAATGCCCTTGTCATCACAAAGCTCCATGACACTTGTCATCACAATGCTCGATGCCCTTCTCATCGCAATGCTCCATGCCCTTGTCATTACAATCCTGCATGACCCAAGTATCATAGTGTTCCGTACCCTTGTCATCACAATGCTCCATGCCCACTCTCATCACAATAATCCATGAAACATTTCAGACCAATGTTCCATGTCCTTCTCATCACAACGCTCCATTACCTCTGTCATAACAATGCACCATGACCCCTGCCATCACAATGTTCCACGGCCTAGTCATCACAAGGTTCCATGACACTTGTCATCACAATGCTGAAGGCCCCTGTAATCACAATGCTCCTTGCCCTTGTCATCACAAAGCTCCATGATGCATGTCATCAGAAAGTTCCATGGCCTTCTCATCACAATGCTCCATGCCCTTGTCATCACAATGCTCCAAGACCTTTGTAAACACAATGCTCCATGCCCCTTTTCATCTCAATGCTCCATGAACCCTGCCATCACAATGCACCATGCCCATCATCATAATGCTTCAGGCTATTGTCATCACAATGAAATCAATATTCTCCATGACCTCTATCATCATAATGCTCCAAACTCTTGTGATCACAATGTTCCATAACACTTATCATCACAACACCCCATGACGCTCATCATCACAATTATCCATGGTCTTCTCTTCACAATGCTCCATGACCTTTGTCATCACAATGCTCAATACACTTGTCATCACAATGCTCCCTGATACTTGTCATCAGTATGCTCCTTGAACCCTGTCATGACAAGCCTCCATGCCTTTGTCATCACAATAATCCATGCCCTTTTCATCACAATGCTCCAAGATCACTGTAATCACAATGATCCATGCCCTTGTCATCAAAAAGCTCCATGACGCATGTCATCAGAATGCTTCATGGGCTTCTCATCATAATGCTCCATGCCCTTGTCATCACAATGCTCCAAGACCCCTGTAATCACAATGCTCCAGGTCCCTTTTCATCAGAATGCTCCATGAGACTTGTCATCACAAGTCTCCATGGTCTGCTCCTCACAATGCTCCAGGACCTTGTCATCAACATGCTCCATTCCCTTGTCATCAAAATGCTCCATGACCACTGTCATCACAATAGTCCATGAACATTTTCAGCCCAATGCTCCACGACCTACTCATCACAATGCTCCATGGCCAATATCTTCACAATTCTTCGTGACCACTGTTATCACAGCACTCCATGACAACTGACAACAAAATGATCTGGGACTCTTGTCATCACAATGCTCCATTCTCTAGTCATCACATTGCTCCATGACCCCTGTCATCACAACACTCCATGAATATTTTCATCCCAGTGCTCCATGACCCTTGTCATCACAATGATCCATGCCCTTGTCATCCCAATGCTCCATGACCCCTGTATTCAAAATGCTCCATGACGCTTGTCATCACAGTGCTCCATGACACATGTCATCACAATGCTCCATGCCTTTGTCAGCAAAATGCTAAATGACCTTTCCATTACAATGCTCTATGCGCTTGTCATCAAAATACTCCATTTCCATTGTCATCACAATCCTCCATGAACCTTGGGATCACATTGCTTCATGCCCTTGTCATCACAATGCTCCCTGCTCCTTGAAATCAAAATGAGCCATGACCTCTCTCATCACAATTCTCCAAACACTTGTGATCACAATGTTCCAGAACACTTGTCATCACAAAGCTCCATGATGCCTTTCATCACAATACTCCATGCCCTTTTCATCACAATGCTCCATGACCTTTGTCATCACAATTTTCAATACACTTGTCATCACAATGCTCCCTGACACTTGTCATCAGAATGCTCCTTGAACCCTGTCACGAAAAGGCTCCATGCCTTTTTCATCACAATGCCCCATGCCGTTTTCATCAAAATGATCCATGCCATTGTCATCAAAATACTCAACAAGCTTGTCATCAGAATGCTCCATGACACTTGTCATTACAATTCTCCACGCACTTGTCAGCACAATGCTCCCTGACCCTTGTCATCACAATGTTCCAAGCCATTGTCATCACAAGGCTCCATTACTTTTGTCATCAGAATCCTCCATGACACATGGCATCACCATGCTCCATGCCATTGTCATCACAATGGGCCATTACATATGTCATCACAATGCTCCCTGACACCTGTCTTCACAATACTGCATGGCCTGGTCATCACAATGCTCCATGCCGTTGTCATCACAATGGGCCATTCTAACTGTCATCAGAATAATCCATGAAACTTATTAGACCAATGTTCCATGCCCTTGTCATCACAATGCTCCATGCCCTTGTTATCACAATGCTCCATGACCCCTGTCATCACAATGCTCCGTGACTCCAATCATCACAATGCTTCATGACCTTGGTCATCACAATGGTCCATGCCCTTGTCATCAACAGTCTCTGTGACCGTTTTAACCACAATGCTCCATGAACTTTTCATCACAATGCTCTTTGACCCTTGTCATCACAATGCTCCATGCGCTTGGCAGCACAATGCTCCATGACACATGTCATCACAATGCACCATGTGCTTGTCATCACAGTGCTCCACAATCTTGTCATCACAATGCTCCATAAAATTTCTCATCACAATGCTCCATGCACTTCTCATCAAAATGCTCTCTCACCACTGATATCACAATGCTACATCACTATTTGTCACAATACTCCGTCACTCCTGTCATCACAATGCTACATGCACTTATCATCACCATGTTCGATGACCCCTGACATCACAATGTTCCATAACACCTGTCATCAAAATGTTCCATGACACTTTTCATCAAATTGCTCAAAGACCCTGTCATCAGAATGTTCCCTGCCTTTCTCATCACAATGCACAATGCCCTTGCCATCAAAATGCTCCATGACCTTTGTCATCACAAAGATCCATGACCCTTGGCATCACAATGCTCCATGTCATTGTCATCACAATGCTCCATGCACGCTCTCATCACATTGCTCCATGCCCTTGTCTTCACAAATCTCCATGACACATGTCATCAGAATGCTCCATGGACTTCTCATCACAATGATCCATGCCCTTGCCATCACAATGCTCCATTACCACTGTCATAACAATGCTCCATGACCCCTGCCATCACGATGTTCCATGGCCTTGTCATCACAAAGCTCCAAGACCCTTCTCATCACAATGCTCCCAGAACCCTGTAATCACAATGCTCTATGCCCCTTTTCATCTCAATGATCCATGAACCTTGTCATCACAATGCACCATGCCCATCATCATAATGTTTCATGCTATAGTCATCACAATGAAATCAAATTGCTCCATGACCTCTGTCATAACAATGCTCCAAACCCTTGTGATCACAATATTCCATAACACTTGTCATCACAATGCCCCATGACGCTCGTCATCACAATTATCCATGGTCTTCTCATCACAATGCTCCATGACCATTGTCATCACAATGCTCAATACACTTGTCATCAAAATGCTCCCTGACACTTGTTGTCTGTATGCTCCTTGAACCCTGTCATGACAAGGCTCCATACCTATTTCATCACAATGATCCATGCCATTTTCATCACAATGCTCCAAGACACATGTAATCACAATGCTCCATGCCCTTGTCATCACAAAGCTCGATGACGCATGCCATCAGAATGCTCCTTGGTCTTCTCCTCACAATGCTCCATGCCCTTGTCATCACAATGTTCCAAGACCCTTTTCATCAGTATGCTCCATGAGACTTGTCATCACAAGGCTCCATGGTTTTGTCATCACAATGCTCAAGGAAATTGTCATCACAATGCTTCACGACCTTGTCATGAAAATTCTCAATGGCCATTGTCATCATAATGCTCCAAGCCATAGTCATCATGATTCTCCATTTCATTTGGCATCACAATACTCCCTGCCATTGTCACCGCAATGGACCATGACATATGTCATCACAATGCTCCCTGACACCTGTGTTCACAACAAACCATGACCTTCTCTACACAATGATCCATGCCCTTGTCATCACAATGCACCATGTCCACTGTCATCACAATAATCTATGAATCTTGTCACACAAATGCTCCATGCTCCTGTCATCACAATGCTCCATGCCCTTGTCATCATAATGCTGCATGACTTGTCATCACAATCCTCCATTACCCATGACACATATATCAGAGTGTTACATGCCCTAGTCATCACAATTCTCCAAGACCCCTGTAATCACAATGCTCCAGGCCCCTTTTCATCAGAATGCTCCATGAGACTTGTCATGACATGTCTCCATGGTCTTCTCCTCACAATGCTCCTGGACCTTGTCATCACCATGCTCCATTCCCTTCCCATCACAATGCTCCATGACCCCTGTCATCACAATAATCCATGAATATTTTCAGCCCAATGCTCCAAGACCAATTCATCACAATGCTCCATGGCCAATATCATCACAATGCTCCATGACCACTGTCATCACAACACTCCATGACACCCGACAACACAATGATCCTCGACTCTTGTCATCACAGTGCTCCATTCCATAGTCATCACAATGCTCCATGACCCCTGTCATCACAACACTCCATGAACATTATCAGCCCAGTGCTCCATGACCCTTGTCATCACAATGATCCATGCCTTTGTCATCCCAATGCTCCATGACCCCTGTATTCACAATGCTCCGTGCCGCTTGTCATCACAGTGCTCCATGACACATGTCATCACAATGCTCCATGCCTTTGTCAGCAAAATGCTACATAACCTTTTCATTACAATGCTGTATGCGCTTGTCATCACAATACTCCATTTCCATTTTCATCACAATCCTCCATGAACATTGGGATCACATTGCTTCATGCCCTTCTCCTCACAATGCTCCATGCTTCTTGAAATCAAAATGATCCATGACCTCTGTCCTCACAATGCTCCAAACCCTTGTGATCACAATGTTCCATAACACTTGTCATCACAACGCTCCATGATGCCTGTCATCACAATACTCCATGCTCTTTTCATCACAATGCTCCATGACCTTTGTCATCACAATTCTCAATACACTTGTCATCACAAGGCTCCCTGACACTTGTCATTAGTATGCTCCTTGAACAATGTCAGGAAAAGGCTCCATGCCTTTTTCATCACAATGCCCCATGCCGTTTTCATCACAATGCTCTTGGACCCTTGTCATCACAATGCTCTATGCCTTTCTCAGCACAATGCTCCATGACACTTGTCATCACAATGCTCCATGCGCTTGTCAGCACAATGCTCCATGACACATGTCATCACAATGCTCCATGACCCCTGTCATCACAGTGCTCCGTGACTCCAGTCATCACAGTGCTTCATAACGTTTGTCATCACAATGATCCATGCCCGTGTCATCACAAGGTTCTGTGACCTTTGTAACCACAATGCTCCATGATCTTTTCATCACAATTCACAGTGACCCTTGTCATCACAATGCTCCATGTCTTTGTCAGAACAATGCTCCATGACCATTGTCTTCACAATGTGCCACGCGCATTTCATCACAACGGTCCACAACCTTGTCATTGCAATGGTCCATAAACCTTGTAATCACAATGGTCCATGCACTTCTCATCAAAATGCTCTCTCACCAGAGATATCACAGTGTTCCATCAGTAGTCATCACAATACTCCCTCACCCCTATAATCACAATGTTCCGTGACCCCTGTCATCACAATGCTACATCCCCTTATCATCACAATGTTCCATGACCCCTGACATCACAATGTTCCATAACCACTGTCATCAAAATGTCCCATGACCCATTTCATCCCAAAGCTCCATGACCCCTGTTATCACAATGTTTTATAACCCCTGTCATTAAAATGTTCCATTACACTTTTCATCAAATTGCGGCATGACCCTGTCATCAAAATGCTCCCTGCCCTTCGCATCACAATGCACCACACCTTTGTCATCAAAATGCTCCATGAACTTTGTCATCACAAAGCTCCATGACCCTTGGCATCACAGTGCTCCATGTCATTGTCGTTACCATGCTCAATGAACAATCTCATCACATTGCTCCATGCCCTTGTCATCACAAAGCTCCATGACACTTGTCATCACAATGCTCGATGCCCTTCCCATGACAGTGCTCCATGCCCTTGTCATTACAATCCTCCATGACCCATGTATCACAGTGTTCCTTGCCCTTATCATCTCAATGCTCCATGCCCACTCACATCTCAATAATCCATGAAATATTTCAGACCAATGCTCAATGCCCTTCTCATCAAAATGCTCCATTACTTCTGTCATAACAATGCTCCATGACCACTGCCATCACAATGTTCCACGGCCTTGTTATCACAAGGCTCCATGACACTTGTCATCACAATGTTCCAAGAACCCTGTAACCACAATGCTCCATGCCCTTGTCATCACAATGCTCCAAGATCCCTGTAATCACAATGCTCCATGCCCCTTCTCATCTCAATGCTCCATGAACCCTGTCATCACAATGCACCATGACCATCATCATAATGCTTCAGGCTATTGTCATCACAATGAAATCAAAATTCTCCATGACCTCTGTCATCATAATGCTCCAAAACCTTGTGATCACAATGTTCCATAACACTTATCATCAAAACACCCCATGACAATCATCATCACAATTATCCATGGCCTTCTCATCACAATGCTCCATGACCTTTGTCATCACAGTTCTCAATACACTTGTCATCACAATGCTCCCTGACACTTGTCTTCAGAATGCTCCTTGAACCCTGTCACAAAAAGGCTCCATGCCATTTTCATCACACTGCCCCATGCCGTTTTCATCACAATGCTCCATACCATTGTCATCAAAATACTCCACAAGCTTGTCATCAGAATGCTCCATGACCCTTGTCATCACAATTCTCCATGCACTTGTCAGCACAATGCTCCCTGACCCTTGTCATCACAATGCTCCAAGCCATTGTCATCACATTGCTCCATTACCTTTGTCATCAGAATCTTCAATGACACTTGGCATCACAATGCTCCATGCCATTGTCATCACAATGGGCCATTACATATGTCATCACAATGCTCCCTGACACCTGTCTTCACAATACTGCATGACCTGGTCATCACAATGCGCCATTCCAACTGTCATCGCAATAATCCATGAAACTTATTAAACCAATGCTCCATGCCCTTGTCATCACAGTGCTCCATGCCCTTGTTATCCCAATCCTCCATGACCCCTGTCATCACAATGCTCCGTGAATCCAGTCATCACAATGCTTCATGACCTTTGTCATCACAATGGTCCATGCCTTCATCATCAACAGTCTCTGTGACCATTTTAACCACAATGTTCCATGAACTTTTCATCACAATGCTCTTTGACCCTTGACATCACAATGCTCTACGCCTTTATCAGCACAATGTTCCATGCCCTTGTCATCACAATGCTCCATGACCCCTGTCATCACAATGCTCTGTTACTCCAGTCATCACAATGCTTCATAACATTTGTCATCACAGTGGTCCATGCCCGCATCATCACAAGGCTCTGTGACATATTTAACCACAATGCTCCATGAACTTTTCATCACAGTGCTCCGTGACCCTTGTCATCACAGTGCTCCATGCCTTTGTCAGAAAAATGCTCCATGTCCCTTGTCATCACTATGTGCCACGCACTTTTTATCCCAACGGTCCACAAATTTGTCGTCACAGTGCTCTATAAACCTTGTATTCAAAATGCTCCATGCCCTTCCCATCACTATGCTCCATTACCCCTGTCATAACAATGCTCCATGACCCCTGCCATCACAATGTTCCATGGCCTTGTCATCACAAGGCTCCATGAAACTTGTCATCACAATGCTCCAAGACCCCTGTAATCACAATGCTCCATGCCCTTTTTCATCACTATGCTCTATGAACCCTGTCATCACAATGCATCATGCCCATCATCATAATGCTTCCAGCTATTGTCAGCACAATGAAATCAAAATTCTACATGACCTCTGTCATCACAATGCTCCATGCCCTTTTCATCACAATGCTCCATGCCCTTGTCATCACAATGCGCCATTCCAACTGTCATCGCAATAATCCATGAAACTTATTAGACCAATGTTCCATGCTCTTGTCATCACAATGATCCATGCCCTTGTTATCACAATGCTCCATGACCCCTGTCATCACAATGCTCCGTGACTCCATTCATCACAATGCTTCATGACCTTTGTCATCACAATGGTCCATGCCCTCGTCATCAACAGTCTCTGTGACCTTTTTAACCACAATGCTCCATGAACTTTTCATCACAATGCTCTTTGACCCTTGTCATCACAATGCTCCATGCGCTTGTCAGCACAATGCTCCATGACACATGTCATCACAATGCACCATGCGCTTGTCATCACAGTGCTCCACAATCTTCTCATCACAATGCTCCTTAAAATTTGTCATCACAATGCTCCATTCACTTCTCATCAAAATGCTCTCTCACCACTGATATCACAATGCTACATCACTATTTGTCACAATACTCCCTCACCCCTGTCATCACAATGTTCCAAGACTCCTGTCATCACAATGCTACATGCCCTTTTCATCACAATGCTCCTTGACCTTTGTCATCACAATTCTCAATACACTTGTCATCACATTGCTCCCTGACACCTCTCTTCACAATACTGCATGACTTGGTCATCACAATGCTCCATGCCCTAGTCATCACAATGCGCCATTCCAACTGTCTTCACAATAATCCATGAAACTTATTAGACCAATGCTCCATGCCCTTGTCATCACAATGCTCCATGCCCTTGTTATCACAATGTTCCAAGACCCCTGTAATCAGAATGCTCCATGCCCCTTTTCATCAGTATGCTCCATGAGACTTGTCTTCACAAGGCTCCATGGTTTTCTCATAACAAACTGCAGGACATTTTCATCACAATGCTTCGCGACCTTGTCATGAAAACTCTCAATGGCCATTGTCATCATAATGCTGCAAGCCCTAGTCATCACAATGCTCCATTATATTTGCCATCACAATCCTCCATTATATTTGGCATCACAATGCTCCCTGCCATTGTCATCGCAAGGGACCATAATATATGTCATCACAATGCTCCCTGACACCTGTCTTCACAATACTCCATGACCTTCTCATCACAATGCTCCATGCCCTTGTCATCACAATGCACGATGTCCGCTATCATCACAATAATTTATGAAACTTGTCAGACCAATGCTCCATGCCCCTGTCTTCACAATGCTCCATGCCCTTGTTATCACAATGCTCCATGACCCCTTTCCTCACAATGCTCCATGACTCCAGTCATCACAATGCTTCATAACGTTTGTCATCACAGCGGTCCATGCCCGCGTCATCACAAGGCTCTGTGTCCTATGTAACCACAATGCTCCATGAACATTTCATCACAATGCTCCGTGACACTTGTCATCACAGTGATCCATGTCTTTGTCAGAAAAATGCTCCATGACCCTTATCATCACAGTGTGCCACGCGCTTTTCATCGCAATGATCCACATCCTTGTCATCGCTGTGCTCCATAAACCTTGTAATCACAGTTGTCCATGCACTTCTCATCAAAATGCTCTCTCACCAGAGATATCACAGTGTTCCATCAGTAGTCATCACAATACTCCCTCACCCCTATAATCACAATGTTCCGTGACCCCTGTCATCACAATGCTACATCCCCTTATCATCACAATGTTCCATGACCCCTGACATCACAATGTTCCATAACCACTGTCATCAAAATGTCCCATGACCCATTTCATCCCAAAGCTCCATGACCCCTGTTATCACAATGTTTTATAACCCCTGTCATCAAAATGTTCCATTACACTTTTCATCAAATTGCGGCATGACCCTGTCATCAAAATGCTCCCTGCCCTTCGCATCACAATGCACCACACCTTTGTCATCAAAATGCTCCATGAACTTTGTCATCACAAAGCTCCATGACCCTTGGCATCACAGTGCTCCATGTCATTGTCGTTACCATGCTCAATGAACAATCTCATCACATTGCTCCATGCCCTTGTCATCACAAAGCTCCATGACACTTGTCATCACAATGCTCGATGCCCTTCCCATGACAGTGCTCCATGCCCTTGTCATTACAATCCTCCATGACCCATGTATCACAGTGTTCCTTGCCCTTATCATGTCAATGCTCCATGCCCACTCACATCTCAATAATCCATGAAATATTTCAGACCAATGCTCAATGCCCTTCTCATCAAAATGCTCCATTACTTCTGTCATAACAATGCTCCATGACCACTGCCATCACAATGTTCCACGGCCTTGTTATCACAAGGCTCCATGACACTTGTCATCACAATGTTCCAAGAAACCTGTAACCACAATGCTCCATGCCCTTGTCATCACAATGCTCCAAGATCCCTGTAATCACAATGCTCCATGCCCCTTTTCATCTCAATGCTCCATGAACCCTGTCATCACAATGCACCATGACCATCATCATAATGCTTCAGGCTATTGTCATCACAATGAAATCAAAATTCTCCATGACCTCTGTCATGATAATGCTCCAAAACCTTGTGATCACAATGTTCCATAACACTTATCATCAAAACACCCCATGACAATCATCATCACAATTATCCATGGCCTTCTCATCACAATGCTCCATGACCTTTGTCATCACAGTTCTCAATACACATGTCATCACAATGCTCCCTGACACTTGTCATCAGAATGCTCCTTGAACCCTGTCACAAAAAGGCTCCATGCCATTTTCATCACACTGCCCCATGCCGTTTTCATCACAATGCTCCATACCATTGTCATCAAAATACTCCACAAGCTTGTCATCAGAATGCTCCATGACCCTTGTCATCACAATTCTCCATGCACTTGTCAGCACAATGCTCCCTGACCCTTGTCATCACAATGCTCCAAGCCATTGTCATCACATTGCTCCATTACCTTTGTCATCAGAATCTTCAATGACACTTGGCATCACAATGCTCCATGCCATTGTCATCACAATGGGCCATTACATATGTCATCACAATGCTCCCTGACACCTGTCTTCACAATACTGCATGACCTGGTCATCACAATGCGCCATTCCAACTGTCATCGCAATAATCCATGAAACTTATTAAACCAATGCTCCATGCCCTTGTCATCACAGTGCTCCATGCACTTGTTATCCCAATCCTCCATGACCCCTGTCATCACAATGCTCCGTGAATCCAGTCATCACAATGCTTCATGACCTTTGTCATCAGAATGCTCCATGAGACTTGTCACCAAAATTCTCCATGGTCATCTCATCACAATGCTCCAGGACCTTGTCATCACCATGCTTCATTCCCTTGTCATCACAATGCTCCATGACCACTGTTATCACAATATTCCATGAACATTTTCATCCCAAGGCTCCATAACCTTCTCATCACAATGCTCCATGACCAATATCATCACAATGCTCCATGACCACAGTCATCACAACACTCCATGACACCTGACAACACAATGATCCGGGACTCTTGTCATCAAAATGCTCCATTCCCTAGTCATCACAATGCACCATGACCCCTGTCATCACAATAGTCCATGAACATTTTCAGCCCAATGCTCCATGAACCTTGTCATCACAATGATCCAAGCCCTTGTCATCCCAATGCTCCATGACCCCTGTATTCACAATGCTACGTGACGCTTGTCATCACACTGCTCCATGACACCTGTCATCACAATGCTCCATGCCTTTGTCAGCAAAATGATACATGAGCTTTTCATTACAATGCTCTATGCGCTTGTCATCACAATACACCAATACCATTTTCATCACAATCCTCCATGAAACTTGGGATCACATTGCTTCATGCCCTTGTCATCACAATGCACCATGCTCCTTGAAATCAAAATGATCCATGACATCTGTCATCGCAATGCTCCAAACACTTGTGATCCCAGTGTTCCATAACACTTGTCATCACAACGCTCCATGATGCCTGTCATCACAATACTCCATGCCATTTTCATCACAATGCTCCATGACCTTTGTCAACACAATTCTCAATACCCTTGTCATCACAATGCCCCCTGACACTTGTCATCAGAATGCTCCTTGAAACCTGTCACGAAAAGGCTCCATGCTTTTTTCATCACAAAGCCCCATGCCATTTTCATCACAATGCACCATGCCCTTGTCATCAAAATACTCCACAAGCCTTTTATCAGAATTCTCCATGACCCTTGTCATCACAATTCTCCATGCACTTGTCAGCACAATGCTCCCTGACCCTTGTCATCACAGTGCTCCAAGCCATTGTCATCACATTGCTCCATTACCTTTGTCCTCAGAATCCTCCATGACACTTGGCATCAAAATGCTCCATGCCATTGTCATCACAATGGGCCATTACATATGTCATCACAATGCTCCCTGACACCTCTCTTCACAATACTGCATGACCTGGTCATCAAAATGCTCCATGCCCTTGTCATCACAATGCGCCATTTCAACTCTCATCACAATAATCCATGAAACTTATTAGACCAATGCTCCATGCCATTGTCATCACAACGGACCATGACATATGTCATCACAATGCTCCCTGACACGTCTTCACAATACTCCATGCCCTTGTCATCACAATGTTCCATGTCCTTGTCATCACAATGCTACATGCCCACTGTCATCACAATAATCTATGAAACTTGTCAGACCAATTCTCCATGCCCCTTTCATCACAATGCTCCATGCCCTTTTCATCACAATGCTCCATGACCCCTGTCATCACAATGCTCCGTGACTCCAGTCATCACAGTGCTTCATAATGTTTGTCATCACAACGGTCTATGCCCACTTCATCACAAGGCTCTGTTACCTTTGTAACCACAATGTTCCATGAAGATTTCATCACAATGCTCCGTGACACTTGTCATCACAATGCTCCATGCCTTTGTCAGAACAATGCTCCATGACCCTTGTCATCACATAGTGCCATGCGCATTTCATCACAATGATACACAACCTTGTCATTGCTATGCTCCATAAACCTTGTAATCACAATTCTCCATGCACTTCTCATCCAAATGCTCTCTCACATGGGATATCACAATGTTCCATCACTAGTCATCACAATCCTCCCTTAACCCTCTTATCACAATGTTCCATGACCAATGTCATCACAAAGCTACATCCCCTTATCAGCACAATGCTCCATGACCCGTGTCATCAAAATACTCCATGAACATTTTCAGCCCAATCCTCCATGACCCTTGTCATCACAATCATCCATGCCCTTGTCATCCCAAAGCTCCATGACCCCTGTATTCACAATATTCCGTGACGCTTGTCATCACAATGCTCCATTTCCTCAGTCATAACAATGCTCCTTGACCCCTGCCATCACAGTGTTCCACGGCCTTGCCATCACAAGGCTCCATGACACCTGTCATCACAATACTTCATGCCCTTTTCATCAGAATGCTCCCTGATACTTGTCATCACAAGTCTCCATGGTCTTATCATCACAATGCTCCAGGACCTTGTCATCACCATGCTCCATTCCCTTGTCATCACAATGCTCCATGACCCCTTTCATCACAATACTCCATGAACATTTTCAGCCCAATGCTCCATGAAATTCTCATCACAGTGCTCCATGACCACTGTCATCACAACACTCCATGACACCTGACAACACAATGATCCGGGACTCTTGTCATCACAATGCTCCATTCCCTACTCATCACAATGCTCCATGACCCCAGTCATCACAATACTCCATGAACATTTTCAGCCCAATGCTCCATGACTCTTGTCATCACAATGATCCATGTCCTTGTCATCCCAATGCTCCATGAACCCTGTATTCACAGTGTTCCATGACACCTGTCATCACAATGCTCCATGCCTTTGTCAGCAAAATCCTACATGACCTTGTCATTACAATGCTCTATGCGCTTGTCATCACAATGCTCCAAGACCCCTGTAATCACAATGCTCCATTACCTTTGTCATCAGAATCCTCCATGACACTTGGCATCACAATGCTCCATGCCATTGTCATCTCAATGGGCCATTACATATGTCATCACAATGCTCCCTGACAGCTCTCTTCACAATACTGCATGACCTGGTCATCACAATGCTCCATGCCCTTGTCTTCACAATGCGCCATTCCAAGTTTCATCACAATAATCCATGAAACTTATTAGACCAATGCTGCATGCCCTTGTCATCACAATGCTCCATGCCCTAGATATCACAAAGTTCCAAAACCCCTGTAATCAGAATGTTCCATGCCCCTTTTCATCAGTATGCTCCATGAGATTTGTCATCACAAGGCTCTATGGATTTCTCATCACAATGCTCCAGGACCTTGTCATCACAATGCTTTACAACATTTTCGTGAAAATACTCAATGGCCCTTGTCATCATAATGCTCCAAGCCCTAGTCATCACAATGCTCCATTATATTTGTCATCACAATCATCCATTACATTTGGCATCACAATGCTCCATGCCATTGTCATCGCAATGGACCATGACATATGTCATCACAATGCTCCCTGACACCAGTCTTCACAATATTCCATGCCCTTGTCATCACAATGTTCCCTGTCCTTGTAATCAAAATCCACCATGTCCACTGTCATCACAATAGTCTAGGAAACTTGTCAGACCAATGCTCCATGCCCCTGTCATCACAATGCTCCATGCCCTTGTCATCACAATGCTCCATGACCTCTGTCATCACAATGCTTCGTGACTGCAGTCATCACAATGCTTCATAACGTTTGTCATCACAACGGTCCATGACCGCATCATGACAAGGCTCTGTGACATTTGTAACCACAATGATCCATGAACTTTTCATCACAATGCTGCGTGACACTTGTCATTACAATGTTCCATGCCTTTGTCAGAACAATGCTCCATGACACTTGTCATCACAGTGTGCCATGCGCTTTTCATCACAATGATCCACAACCTTGTCATCGTTATACTCCATAAACCTTTTAAGCACAATGCTCCATGCACTTCTCATCCAAATGCTCTCTCACATGAGATATCACAATGTTCCATCACTAGTCATCACAATCTTCCCTCACCCCTGTAATCACAATGTTCCATGAACCCTGTCATCACAATGCTACATTCCCTTATCAGCACACTGTTCTATGACCCCTGACATCACAATGTTCCATAACCACTGTCATCAAAATGCTACATGACAGTTTTCATCCCAAAGCTCCATGACCCCTGGCATCACAATGTTCTATAACCCCTGTCATCAAAATGTTCCATTACATTTTTCATCAAATTGCTGCATGACCTGTCATCAAAATGTTCCCTGCCTTTCTCATCACAATGCACCACACCCTTGTCATCAAAATGCTCCATGACTTTGTCATCACAAAGCTCCATGACTCTTGGCATCACAATGCTCCATGCAATTGTCATCACAATGCTCCATGAACCTTCTCATCACATTGCTCCATGCCCTTGTCATCACAAAGCTCCAAGACACTTGTCATCACAATGCTCAATGCCCTTCTCATCACAGTAATCCATGAAATATTTCAGACCAATGCTCAATGCCCTTCTCATCACAATGATCCATTACCTCTGTCATAACAATGCTCCATGACCACTGCCATCAAAATGTTCCATGGCCTTGTCATCACAAAGCTCCATGATCCTTGTCATCACAATTCTCCAAACCGCTGTAATCATAATGCTCCATGCCCTTGTCATCACAAAGCTCCATGACGCATGCCATCAGAATGTTCCATGGCCTTCTCATCACAATGCTACATGCCCATGTCATGACAGTGCTCCAAGACACCTGTAATCACAATGCTCCATGCTCCTTTTCATCTCAATGCTCCATGAAGCCTGTCATCAAAATGCACCATGCCAGTCATCATAATGCTTCAGGCTATTGTCATCACAATGAAATCAAAATTATCCAAGACCACTGTCATCATAATGCTCCAAACCCTTGTGATCACAAAGTTCCATAACACTTATCATCACAACACCCTATGACGCTCATCATCACATTTATCCATGGTCTTCTCATCACAATGCTCCATGACATTTGTCATCACAATTCTCAGTACACTTGTCATCACAATGCTCCCTGACACATGTCGTCAGTATGCTCCTTGACCCCTGTCATGACAAGGCTCCATGCATTTTCAAAACAATGATCCATGCCCTTTTCATCACAATGCTCCAAGACCCCTGTAATCACAGTGCTCCATGCCCTTGTCATCACAAAGCTCCACGACACATGTCATCAGAATGCTCCAAGTCCCCTGTAATCACAAAGCTCCATGCCCCTTTTCATTAGAATGCTGCATGAGACTTGTCATCATAAATCTCCATGCTCTTATCATCACAGTGCTCCAGGACCTTGTCATCACCATGCTCCATTCCCTTGTCATCACAATGCTCCATGACCCCTGTCATCACAATACGCCATGAACATTTTCAGCCCAATGCTCCATGAAATTCCCATCACAGTGCTCCATGTCAAATATCATCAAAATGCTCCATGACCACTGTCATCACAACACAACATGACACCTGACAACACAATGATCCGGGACTCTTGTCATCACAATGCTCCATTCCCTAGTCATCACAATGCTCCATGAACATTTTCAGCCCAATGCTCTATGACACTTTTCATCACCATCATCCATGCCCTTGTCATCCCAATGCTCCATGACACCTGTATTCACAATGCTCTGTGACGCTTGTCATCACAATGCTCCATGACACCTGTCATCACAATGCTCCATGACTTTTTCTGCAAAATGCTACATGACCTTGTCATTACAATGCTCTATGCGCTTGTCATCACAGTACTCTATTTCCATTGTCATCACAATCCTCCATGAACCTAGGATCACATTGCTTCATGCCCTTGTCATCACGAAGCTCCATGCTCCTTGAAATCAAAATGATCCATGACCTCTCTCATCACAATGCTACAAACACTTGTGATCACAATGTTCCATAACAGTTGTCATCACAACGCTCCATGATGCCTGTCATCACAATAATCCATGCCCTTTTCATCACAGTGCTTCATGGCCTTTGTCATCACAATTCTCAATACACTTGTCATCACAATGTTCCCTGACACTTGTCGTCATAATGCTCCTTGAAACCTGTCACAAAAAGGCTCCATGCATTTTTCATCACAAAACCCCATGCCATTTTCATCACAATGCTCCATGCCATTGTCATCAAAATACTCCACAAGCTTGTCATCAGAATGCTCCATGACCATTGTCATCATAATTCTCCATGCACTTGTCAGAACAATGCTTCCAGACCTTTGTCATCACAATGCTTCAAGCCATTTTCATCACAAAGCTCCATTACCTTTGTCATCAGTATTCTCCATGACACTTGGCATCACAGTGCTCCATGACATTGTCATCACAATGATCCATTACATATATCATCACAATGCTCAATGACACCTCTTTTCACAATAATGCATAACCTGGTCATCAAAATGCTCCATGCCCTTTTCATCACAATGCACCATTCCAACTGTCATCACAATAATCCATGAAAATTATTAGACCAATGGTCCATGCCCTTGTCATCACAATGCTCCATTCCATAGTTATCAAAATGTTCCAAAACGCCTGTAATCAGAATGCTCCATGCCCCCTTTCATCAGTATGCTCCATGAGATTTGTCATCACAAGGCTCCATGATTTTCTCATCACAGTGCTCCAGGACCTTATCATCACAATGCTTCACGACATTGTCATGAAAATTCTCAATGGCCCTTGTCAACATAATGCTCCAAGCCCTAGTCATCACAATGCTCCATTATATTTGTCATCACAATCCTCCATTACATTTGGCATCAAAATGCTCCATGCCATTGTCATTGCAATGGACCATGACATATGTTATCACTATGCTCCCTGACACCTCTCTTCACAATATTCCATGCCCTTGTCATCACAATGCTCCATGCCCTTGTCATCACAATGAACCATGTCCACTGTCATCACGATAATCTAGGAAACTTGTCAGACCAATGTTCAATGACACTGTCATCAAAATGCTCCATGCCCTTGTCATCACAATGCTCCATGACCCCTGTCATAACAATGCTCCATGACCCCTGCCATCACAATGTTCCACGGTTTTGTCATCACAAGGCTCCATGACGCTTGTCATCACAATGCTCCAAGACCCCTGTAATCACAATGCTCCATGCCCTTGTCATCACAAAGCTCCATGACACATGTCATCAGAATGTTCCATGACCTTCTCATCAAAATGCTCCATGCCCTTGTCATCACAATGCACCATGTCCAATGTCATCACAATAATCTATGAAACTTGTCAGACCAATGCTCCATGCCCCTGTCATCACAATGCTCCATACCCTTGTTATCACAATGCTCCATGACCCCTGTCATCACAATGCTCCGTGACTCCAGTCATCACAATGCTTCATAACGATTGTCATCACAACGGTCCATGCGTGCGTCATCACAATGCTCTGTGACCTTTGTAAACACAATGCTCCATGAACATTTCCTCACAATTCTCCGTGACCCTTGTCATCACAATGCTCCATGCCTTTGTCAGGACAATGCTCCATGAACGTTGTCATCACAAAGTGCCATGCACTTTTCATCACAATGATCCACAACCTTGTCATCGGTATGCTCCATAAACCTTGTACTCACAATGATCCATGCACTTCTCATCCAAACGCTCTCTCACATGAGATATCACAATGTTCCATCACTAGTCATCACAATCCTCACTCACCCCAGTTATCACCATGTTCCATGACCCCTATCATCACAATGCTACATCCACTTATCATCACAATGTTCCATGACCCATGACATCACAATGTTCCATAACCACTGTCATCAAAATGCTCCATGACACTTTTCATCACAAAGATCCATGACCCCTGGCATCACAATGTTCTATAACCCCAGTCATCAAAATATTCCATTATACTTTTCATCAAATTGCTACATGACCCTGTCATCAAAATGCTCCCTGCCTTTCTCATCACAATGCACCACACCCTTGTCATCAAATTGCTCAATGACTTTGTCATCACAAAGCTCCATGACCCTTGGCATCACAATGATCCATGTCATTGTCATCACAGTGCTCCATGAACCCTCTCATCACATTGCTCCATGCCCTTGTCATCACAAAGCTCCATGACACTTGTCATCACAATGCTCGATGCCCTTCTCATCACAATGCTCCATGCCCTTGTCATTACAATCCTCCATGACCCATGTATCACAGTGTTCCGTGCCCTTGTCATCACAGTGCTCCATGCCCAATCTCATCACAAAAATCCATGAAAACTTTCAGACCAATGCTCAATGCCCTTCTCATCACAATGCTCCATTACATCTGTCATAACAATGCTCCATGACACCTGCCCACACAATGATCCACGGCCCTGTCATCACAAGGCTCCATGACCTTTGTCATCACAATGCTCCAAGACCCCTGTAATCCAAATGCTCCATACCCTTGTCATCACAAAGCCCCATGACGCATGCCATCAGAATGTTCAATGGCCTTCTCATCACAATCCTCCATGCCCTTGTCATGACAATGCTCCAAGACCCCTGTATTCACAATGCTCCATACTACTTTTCATCTCAGTGCTCCATGAAGCCTGTCATCAGAATGCTCCATGCCCATCATCAAAATGCTTCAGGCTATTGTCATCACAATGAAATCAAAATTATCCATGACCACTGTCATCATAATGCTCCAAACACTTGTGATCACAATGTTCCATAACACTTAACATCACAACACCCTATGACGCTCATCATCACAATTATCCATGGTCTTCTCATCACAATGCTCCATGAACTTTGTCATCACAATTCTCAATACACGTGTCATCACAATGCTCCCTGACACTTGTCGTCAGTATGCTCCTTGAACCCTGTCATGACAAGGCTCCATGCCTTTTCATCACAATGATCCATTTTTTTTCGTCACAATGTTCGAAGACACCTGTAATCACAGTGCTCCATGCCCTTGTCATCTCAAAGCTCAATGACACATGTCATCAGAATGCTCCATGGCCTTCTCCTCACAATGCTCCAGGCCCTTGTCATCACAATTCTCCAAGACCCCTGTAATCACAATGCTCCATGCCCCTTTTCATAAGAATGCTCCATGAAACTTGTCATCACGAGTCTCCATGCATTTATCATCACAATGCTCCAGGACCTTGTCATCACCATGCTGCATTCCCTTGTCATCACAATGCTCCATGACCCCTGTCATCACAATAATCCATGAATATTTTCAGCCCAATGCTCCATGAAATTCTCATCACAATGCTCCATGACAAATATCATCAAAATGCTCCATGACCACTGTCATCACAACACTCCATGACACCTGACAACACAATGATCCGGGACTCTTGTCATCACAATGCTCCATTCCCTACTCATCACAATGCTCCATGACCCCTGTCCTCACAATACTCCATGATCATTTTCAGCCCAATGCTCCATGACACTTGGCATCACAATGCTCCATGCCTTTGTCAGCAAAATGCTACATGACATTGTCATTACAATGCTCTATGCGCTTGTCATCACAATACTCCATTACCATTGTCATCACAAACCTCCATGAACCTTGGGATCACATTGCTTCATGCCCTTGTCATCACAATGCTCCATGCACTTTCAAATCAAAATGATCAATGACCCCTGTCATCACAATGCTCCAAACACTTGGAATCACAATGTTCCATAACACTTGTCATCACAACGCTCCATGATGCCTGCCATCACAATACTCCATGCACTTTTCATCAAAATGCTCCATGACCTTTGTCATCGCAATTCTCAATACACTTGTCATCACAGTGCTCCCTGACACTTGTCGTCAGAATGCTCCTTGAAACCTGTCACGAAAAGGCTGCATGCCTTTTTCATCACAAAGCCCCATGCCATTTTCATCACAATGCTCCATGCCATTGTCATCAAAATACACCACAAGCTTTTCATCAGAATGCTCCATGACCCTTGTCATCACAATTCTCCATGAAACTTGGCATCACAATGCTCCAGGCCGTTGTTATCACAATGGGCCATTACATATGTCATCACAGTGCTCCCTCACACCTCTCTTCACAATACTGCAAGACCTGGTCATCACAGTGCTACATGCCCTTGTCATCACAATGTGCCATTCCAAGTGTCATCACAATACTCCATGAAAATTATTAGACCAGTGTTCCATGCCCTTGTAATCACAATGCTCCATGCCCTTGTTATCACAATGTTCCATGACCCCTGTCATCACAATGCTCCGTGACTCCAGTCATCACAATGCTCCATGACTTTTGTCATCACAGTGGTCTATGCCTTCATCATCAACAGTCTGTGACTTTTTTAAGCACAATGCTCCATGAACATTTCATCACAATGCTCTTTGACACTTGTCATCACAATGCACTATGCCTTTCTTAGCACAATGCTCCATGCCCTTGTCATCACAGTGCTCCATGACCCCTGTCATCACAATGCTCGGTGACTCCTGTCATCACAATTCTTCATAACATTTGTCATCACAGTGGTCAATGCTCGCGTCATCAAAAGGCTCTGTTACCTTTGTAACCACAATGTTCCATGAACTTTTCATCACAATGCTCCGAGACCATTGTCATCACAATCCTCCATGCCTTTGTCCGAAAAATGCTCCATAATCCTTGTCATCACAATGGGCGACGCGATTTTCATCCCAACGGTCCACAAATTTGTCATCGCAATGCTCCATAAATCTTGTAATCACAATGCTCCATGCCCTTCTCATCAAAATGCTCCATTACCACTGTCATAGCAATGTTCCATGACCCCTGCCATCACAATGTTCCATGGCCTTGCCATCACAAGGCACCATGACCCTTGTCATCACAATGCTCCAAAACACCTGTAATCACAATGTTCCATGCCCTTGTCATCACAAATCTCCATGACACATGTCATCAGAATGTTCCATGGCCTTCTCATCAAAATGTTCCATTCCCTTGTCATCACAATGCTCCCAGACCCCTGTAATCACAATGCTCCATGCCCCTTTTCATCTCAATGCTCCATGAACCCTGTCATCACAATGCATCATGCCCATCATCATAATGCTTCCGGCTATTGTCAGCACAGTGAAATCAAAATTCTCCATGACCTCTGTCATCACAATGCTCCATGATCCCTGTCATCACAATAATCCATGCACTTGTCATCCCAATGCTCCATGACCCCTGTATTCACAATGCTCCGTGACGCTTGTCATCACTGTGCTCCATGACACCTGTCATTACGATGCTCCATGCCTTTGTCAGCAAAATGCTACATGACCTTGTCATTACAATGCTCTATGCGCTTGTCATCACAATACTCCATTTCCATTGTCATCAAAATCCTCCATGAAACTTGGGTCACATTGCTTCATGACGTTGTCATCACAATGCTCCATGCTCCTTGAAATTAAAATGACCCATGACCACTGTCATCGCAATGATCCAAACCCTTGTGATCACACTGTTCCATAACACTTGTCATCACAACACTCCATGATGCCTGTCATCACAATACTGCATGCCCTTTTCATCACAATGCTCCATGACCTTTGTCGTCACAATTCTCAATACACTTGTCATCACAGTGCTCCCTGACATTTGTCATCAGAATGCTCCTTGAACCCTGTCATGAAAGGCTCCATGACTTTTTCATCACAATGCCCCATGCCGTTTTCATCACAATGCTCCATGTCATTGTCATCAAAATACTCCACAAGCTTGTCATCAGAATGCTCCATGACCCTTGTCATCATAATTCTCCATGCAATTCTCAGCACAAAGCTACCTGACCCTTGTCATCACAATGCTCCAAGCCATTGTCATCACAATGCTCCATTACCTTTGTCATCAGAATCCTCCATGACACATGGCATCACAATGTTTCATGGCATTGTCATCACAATGGGCCATTATATATGTCATCACAATGCTCCCTGACACCTGTCTTCACAATACTGCATGACCTGGTCATCACAATGCTCCATGCCCTTGTCATCACAATGCGCCATTCCAACTCTCATCGCAATAATCCATGAAACTTATTAGACCAATGCTCCATGTCCTTGTCATCACAATGCTCCATGCTCCTTCAAATCTAAATGATCCATGACCTCTGTCATCGCAATGCTCCAAAGCCTTGTGATCACAAAGTTCCATAACACTTTTCATCACAACGCTCCATGATGCCTGTCATCACAATACTCCATGGACATTTCCTCACAATGCTCCATGAACTTTTTCATCACAATTCTAAATACACTTGTCATTACAGTGCTTCCTGAAACTTGTTGTCAGAATGCTCCTTGAAACCTGTCACGAAAAGTCTCCATGCCATTTTCATCACAATGCCCAATGCTGTTTTCATCACAAAGCTCCATGCCATTGTCATCAAAATACTCCACAAGCTTGTCATCAGAATGCTCCATGACCCTTGTCATCACAATTCTCCATGCACTTGTCAGCACAATGCTCCCTGACCCTTGTCATCACAATGCTCCAAGCCATTGTCATCACAATGCTCCATTAACTTTGTCATCAGAATCCTCCATGACACTTGGCATTACAATGCTCCATGCCATTGTCATCACAATGGGCCATTACATATGTCATCACAATGCTCCCTGACACCTGTCTTCACAATACTGCATGACCTGGTCATCACAGTGCGCCATTCCAACTGTCATCGCAATAATCCATGAAACTTTTAAACCAGTGCTCCATGCCCTTGTCATCACAGTGCTCCATGCCCTTGTTATCCCAATCCTCCATGACCCCTGTCATCACAATGCTCCGTGAATCCAGTCATCACAATGCTTCATGAACTTTGTCATCACAATGGTCCATGCCCTCATCATCAACAGTCTCTGTGACCTTTTTAACCACAATGATCCATTAACTTTTTATCACAATGCTCTTTGACCCTTGTCATCACAATGCTGTATGCCTTTCTAAGCACAATGCTCCTTGCCCTTGTCATCACAGACCTTCATGACCCCTGTCATCACAATGCTCTGTGACTCCCGTCATCACTATGCTTCATAACTTTTGTCATCACAATGGTCCATGCCCGCATCATCACAAGGCTCTGTTACCTTTGTTACCACAATGCTCCATGAACTTTTCATCACAATGCTCCGTGATACTTGTCATCACAATGTTCAATGCCTTTGTCAGAAAAATACTCCATGACCCTTGTCATCAAAATGTGCTACACGCTTTTCATCACAACGGTCCACAAATTTGTCATCGCAATGCTCCATAAACATTGTAATCTCAATGTTCCATGCCCTTCTCATCACAGTGCTCCATTTCCCCGGTCATAACAATGATCCATGACCCCTGCCATCACAATGTTCCACGGCCTTGTCATCACAAGGCTCAAAGACAATTGTCTACACAATGCTCCAAGACCCCTGTAATCACAATTCTCCATGCCCTTGTCATCACAAAGCTCCATGACACATGTCATCAGAATGTTCCATGGCCCGCTCATAAAAATGAGGCATGCCCTTGTCATCACAGTGATCCAAGACCCCTGTAATCACAATGCTCCATGCCCCTTTTCATCTCAATGCTCCATGAACCCTGTCATCACAATGCATCATGCCCATCACCATAATGCTTCCGGCTATTGTCAGTGAAATGAAATCAAAACTCTCCATGACCTCTGTCATCACAATGCTCCATGACTCCTCTCATCACAATACTCCATGAACATTTTAAGGGCAGTGCTCCATGACCCTTTTCATCACAATGATCCATGCCCTTGTCATCCCAATGCTCCATGACCCCTGTATTCACAATGATCCGTGACACCTGTCATCACAATGCTCCATGCCTTCGTCAGCAAAATAATACATGACCTTGTCATTACAATGCTCTATGCGCTTGTCATCAGAATGCTCCAAGACCCCTTAAATCACAATGCTCCATGCCATTTTTCATCTCAATTTTCCATGAACCCTGTCATAACAATGCACCATGCCCATCATCATAATGCTTCAGGCTATTATCATTACAATGAAATCAAAATTCTCCATGACCTCTGTCATCAAAATGCTCCCAACCGTTGTGATCATAATGTTCCATAACACTTATCATCACAACACCCCATGACGATCATCATCACAATTATCCATGGTCTTGTCATCACAATGCTCCATGAACTTTGTCATCACAATGCTCAATACACTTGTCATCACAATGCTCCCTGACACTTGTCAGTATGCTCCTTTAACCCTGTCATGACAAGGCTCCATGCCTTTTTCATCACATTGCTCCATGCCTTTGTCCTTACAATCCTCCATGTCCCATGTATCACAGTGTTCCGTACCCTTGTCATCACAATGCTTCATGCCCACTCTCATCACAATAATCCATGAAATATTTCAGACCAATGCTCAATGCCCTTCTCATCACAATGCTCCATTAACTCTGTCATAAAAATGCTCCATGACCCCTGCCATCACAATGTTCCACGGCCTTGTCATCACAAGGCTCCATGACCCTTGTCATCACAATGCTCCAAGACACCTGTAATCAAAATGCTCCATGTCCTTTTCATCACAAAGCTCCATGACGCATGTCATCAGAAGGTTCCATGGCCTTCTCCTCACAATGCTCCATGCCCTTGTCATCACAATGCTCCAAGAACCCTGTAATCACAATGCTCCATGCCCTTTTTCATCTCCATGCTCCATTAACACTGCCATCACAATGCACCATGCCCATCATCATAATTCTTCAGGCTATTGGCATTACAATAAAATCAAAATTCTCCATGACCTCTGTCATCATAATTCTCCAAACCCTTGTGATCACAATGTTCCATAACACTTATAATCACAACAATCCATGACGCTCATCATTACATTTATCCATGGTCTTGTCATCACAATGTGCCAAGATCTTTGTCATCACAATGCTCAATACATTTGTCATCACAATGCTCCTTGACACTTGTCGTCAGTATGCTCCTTGAACCCTGTCATGACAAGGATCCATGCCTTTTTCATCACAATGATCCATGCCCTTTTCATCACAATGCTCCATGACCCCTTTCATCACAATACTCCATGAACATTTTCAGCCCAATGCTCCATGACATTCTCATCACAATGCTCCCTGACAAATATCATCACGATGCTCCATGACCACTGTCATCACAACACTCCATGACACCTGACAACACAATGATCCGGGACTCTTGTCATCACAATGCTCCATGCCCTTGTCATCACAATGCTTCATTCCAACTGTCATCGCAATAATCCATGAAACTTATTAGACCAATGTTCCATGCCCTTGTCATCACAATGCTCCATGCCCTTGTTATCCCAATGCTCCATGACCCGTGTCATAACAATACTCCATGAACTTTTTCAGCCCAATGCTCCATGACCCTTGTCATCACAATGATCTATGCCCTTGTCATCCCAATGCTCCATGACACCTGTAAACACAATGTTCCATGCCTTTCTCAGCAAAATGCTACATGACCTTCTCATTACAATGCTCTATGCACTTGTCATCACAATACTCCATTACAATTGTCATCACAATCCTCCATGAACCTTGGGATCACATTGCTTCATGCCCTTGTCATCACAACGCTCCATGATGCCTGTCATCACAATACTCCATGGCCTTTTCATCACAATGCTCCATGACCTTTCTCATCACAATTCTCAATACAATTGTCATCACAATGCTCCCTGACACTTGTCGTCAGAATGCTCATTGAACCCTGTCACAAAAGCCCTCCATGCATTTTTCATCACAAAGCCCCATGCCGTTTTCATCACAATGCTCCATGCCATTGTCATCAAAATACTCCACAAGGTTGTCATCAGAATGCTCCATGACACTTGTCATCACAATTCTACATGCACTTGTCAGCACAATGCTCCCTGACACTTGTCATCACAATGCTCCAAGCCATTGTCATCACAATGCTGAATTACATTTGTCATCAGAATCCTCCATGACACTTGGCATCACAATGCTCCATGCCATTGTCTTCACAATGGGCCATTACATATGTCATCACAATGCTCCCTGACACCTCTCTTCACAATAATGCATGACCTGGTCATCACAATGCTCCATGCCCTTGTCATCACAATGCGCCATTCCAACTGTCATCACAATAATCCATGAAACTAATTAGACCAATGTTCCATGCACTTGTCATCACAATGCTCCATGCCCTTGTTATCACAATGTTCCAAGAACCCTGTAATCAGAATGCTCCTTGCCCCTTTTCATCAGTATGCTCCATGAGACTATTCATCAAAATTCTCCATGGTTTTCTCATCACAATGCTCCAGGAGCTTGTCATCACAATGCTTCACGACTTTGTCATGAAAATTCTCAATGACCCTTGTCATCATAATGCTCCAAGCCCTAGTCATCACAATGCTCCATTATATTTGTCATCACAATCCTCCATTACATTTGGCATCACAATGCTCCCTGCCATTGTCATCGCAATGGACCATGACATATGTCATCACAATGCTCTGTGACAGCTCTCTTCACAATACACCATGGCCTTCTCATCACAATGATCCATGCCCTTGTCATCACAATGCACCATGTCTACTGTCATCACAATAATCTATGAAACTTGTCTCCACAAATCTCCATGTCCCTGTCATCACAATGTTCCATGCTCTTGTCATCACAATGCTCCATGACCCCTGTCATCACAATGCTCCGTGAATCAAGTCATCACATTGCTTCATAACGTTTGTCATCACAATGGTCCATGCCCACGTCATCACAAGGCTCTGTGACCTTTGTAACCACAATGCTCCATGAACTTTTCATCACAATGCTCCGTGACCCTTGTCATCACAATGCTCCATGCCTTTGTCAGAACAATGTTCCATGACCCTTGTCATCACAATGTGCCACACGCTTTTCATCACAGTGATCCACAACCTTGTCATCGCTGTGCTCCATAAAACTTGTAATCACAATGCTCCATGCACTTCTCATCCAAATGCTCTCTCACCTGAGATATCACAATGTTCCATCACTAGTCATCACAATCCTCCCTCAACCCTGTAATCACAATGTTCCAGGACCCCTCTGACATCACAATTTTCCATAACCACTCTCATCAAAATGCTCCATGACACTTTTCATCCCAACGCTCCATGACCCATGGCATCACAATGTTCCGTAAACCCTGTCAACAAAATGTTCCATTACACTTTTCAACAAATTGCTGCATGACCCTGTCATCAAAATGATCCCTCACCTTATAGGGGCTTCCCTGGTGGTGCAGTGGTTGAGAGTCTGCCTGCCAATTCAGGGTACATGGGTTCGAGCCCTGGTCTGGGAAGATCCCACGTGCCATGGAGCAGCTAGCCCCGTGAGCCACAATTACTGATCCTGCGTGTCTGGAGCCTGTGCTCCGCAACAAGAGAGGCCACGATAATGAAAGGCCCGCGCACCGTGATGAGGAGTGGCCCCCACTTGCCACAACTAGGGAAGGCCCTCGCACAGAAACGAAGACCCAACACAGCCATAAATAAATAAATAAATAAATAAATAAATAAATAAATAAATAAATAAATAAATAGAAAGTGGGTTAAAAAAATCTATAATAAAAACATTTCTCAAAATGGCCCTAACAAATTTTATTAAATCATTAAAAAAAATGATCCCTCAACTTCTCATCACAATGCACCACACGCTTGTCATCAAAATGCTCCATGACCTTTGTCATCACAAAGCTCCAGGACCCTTGGCATCACAATGCTCCATGTCATTGTCATCACAATGCTCCAAGAACCCTCTCATCTCATTGCTCCATGCACTTGTCATCACAAAGCTCCATGACACTTGTCATCACAATGCTTGTTGCACTTCTCATCAAAATGCTCCATGCCATTTTCATCACAATCCTCCATGACTCATGTATCACAGTGTTCCGTGCCCTTGTCATCACAATGCTCCATGCCCACTCTCATCACAATAATCCATGAAAGCTTTCAGGCCAATGCTCAATGCCCTTCTCATCACAATGCTCCATTACATCTGTCATAACAATGCTCCATGACCCCTGCCATCACAATGTTCCACGGCCTTGTCATCACAAGGCTCCATGACCCTTGTCATCACAATGCTCCAAGACCCCTGTAATCACAATGCTCCATGCCCTTTTCATCACAAAGCTCAATTACACATGTCATCAGAATGTTCCATGGCCTTCTCATCACAATGCTCCATGTCCTTGTCATCACAATGCTCCAAGACCCCTGTAATCACAATGCTCCATGCCCCTTTTCATCTCAATGCTCCATGAACCCTGTCATCACAATGCACCATGCCCATCATCATAATGCTTCAGGCTATTGTCATCACAATGAAATTAAAATGCTCCATTACCTCTGTCATCATAATGCTCCAAACACTTGTGATCACAATGTTCCAAAACACTTATCATCAAAACACCCTATGACGCTCATCATCACAATTATCCATGGTCTTCTCATCACAATGCTCCATGACCTTTGTCATCACAATGCTCAATACTCTTGTCATCACAATTCTCCCTGACACTTGTCGTCAGTATGCTCCTTGAACCCTGTCATGACAAGGCTCCATGCATTTTCATCACAATGCTCCGTGCCCTTTTCATCAGAATGCACCAAGATCACTGTAATCAAAATGATCCATGGGCTTGTCATCACAAGACTCCATGAAGCATGTCATCAGAATGCTCCATGGCCTTCCCATCACAATGATCCATGCCCTAGTCATCACAATGCTCCAAGACCCCTGTAATCACAATGTTCCATGCCCCTTTTCATCAGAATGCTCCGTGAGACTTGTCATCACAAGTCTCCATGGTCATCTCATCACAGTGCTCCAGGACCTTGTCATCACCATTCTCCATTGCCTTGTCATACAATGCTCCATGACCCTTGTCATCACAATAATCCATTACCTTATTCAGCCCAATGCTCCACGACCTACACATAACAATGCTCCATGGCCAATATCATCACAATGCTCCATGACCACTGTCATCACAACACTCAATTACTCCTGACAACACAATGATCCGGGACTCTTGTCATCACAATGCTCCATTCTCTACTCATCACTGTGCTCCATGACCCCTGTCATCACAGTACTCCATGAACATTTTCAGCCCAATGTTCCGTGATACTTGTCATCACAATGATCCATGTCCTTGTCATCCCTATGCTCCATGACCCCTGTATTCACAATGCTCCGTGACGCTTGTCATCACTGTGCTCCATGACACATGTCATCACAATGCTCCATGCCTTTGTCAGCAAAATGCTACATGACGTTGTCATTACAATGCTCTATGCGCTTGTCATCACAATACTCCATTTCCATTGTCATCACAATCCTCAATGAACCTTGGGATCACATTGCTTCATGCCCTTGTCATCTCAATGCTCCATGCTCCTTGAAATCAAAATGATCCATGACCTCTGTCATCACAATGCTCCAAACCCATGTGATCACAATGTTCCATAACATTTGTCATCAAAACGCTCCATGATGCCTGTCACCACAATACTCCATGCCCTTTTCATCACAGTGCTCCATGACCTTTGTCATCACAATTCTCAATATACATGTCATAACAATGCTCCCTGACATTGTCATCAGAATGCTCCTTGAACCCTGTCACGAAAAGTCTCCATGACTTTTTCATCACAATGCCCCATGCCGTTTTCATCACAATGCTCCATGCCATTGTCATCACAATACTCCACAAGCTTGTCATCAGAATGCTCCATGACCCTTGTCATCACAATTCTCCATGCACTTGTCAGCACAATGCTCCCTGACCCATGTCATCACAGTGCTCCCAGCCATTGTCATCACAATGTTCCATTACCTTTGTGATGAGAATCCTCCATGACCATTGGCATCACAATGCTCCATGCCATTGTAATCACAATGGGCCATTACATATATTATCACAATGCTCCCTGACAGCTGTCTTCACAATACTGCATTACGTGGTCATCACAATGCTCCATGCCCTTGTCATCACAATGTGCCATTCCAACTCTCATCGCAACAATCCATGAAACTTATTAGACTATTGTTCCATGCCCTTGTCATCACAATGTTCCATGCCCTTGTTATCACAATCCTCCTTGAGCCCTGTCATCACAGTGCTCCGTGACTCCAGTCATCACAATGCTTCATGAACTTTGTCATCACAATGGTCCATGCCTTCATCATCAGCAGTCTCTGTGACCATTTTAACCACAATGATCCATGAACTTTTCATCACAATGCTCTTTGACCCTTGTCATCACAATGCTCTATACCTCTCTCAGCACAATACTCCATGACCCTTGTCATCACAATGCTCCATGCGCTTGTCAGCACAATGCTCCATGACACATGTCATCACAATGCACCATGTGCTTGTCATCACAGTGCTCTACAATATTGTCATCACAATGCTCCATAAACATTGTCATCATAATGCTCCATGCACTTCTCATCAAAGTGCTCTCTCTCCACTGATATCAAAATGCTACATCACTATTTGTCACAATACTCCCTCACCCTGTCATCACAATGTTCCATGACTCCTGTCATCACCATGCTACATGCACATATCATCACAATGTTCGATGACCCCTGACATCATAATGTTCCATAACACCTGTCATCAAAATGTTCCATGACAATTTTCATCATACTGCTCCATGACCCTGTCATCACAATTCTCCCTGCTCTTCTCATCACAATGCACAACGCCCTTGCCATCAAAATGCTCCATGACCTTTGTCATCACAAATATCCATGACCCTTGGCATAACAATGCTCCATGTCATTGTCATCACAATGCTCCATGAACGCTCTCATCACATTGCTCCATGCCCTTGTCTTCACAAAGCTCCATGACACATGTCATCAGAATGTTCCATGGCCTTCTCATCACAATGCTCCATGCCCTTGCCATCACAGTGCTCCATTACCCCTGTCATAACAATGCTCCATGACCCCTGCCATTACGATGTTCCATGGCCTTGTCATCACAAGGCTCCATGACTTATCTCATCACAATGCTCAATACACTTGTTATCAAAATGCTCCCTGACACTTGTCGTCAGTATGCTCCTTGAACCCTGTCATGACAAGGCTCCATGCCTTTTCCATCACAATGATCCATGCCCTTTTCATTACAATGCTCCTAGACCCCTGCAATCACAGTGTTACATGCCCTTGTCATCACAAAGCTCAATGACGCATGTCTTCAGAATGCTCCTTCGCCTTCTTCCAATGCTCCATACCCATGTCATAACAATGTTCCAAGACCCCTGTAATCACAATTGTCCATGCCCCTTTTCATCAGTATGATCTAAGAGAGTTGTCATCACATTGCTCCATGTTTTTCTCATCACAATGCTCAAGGACCTTATCATCACAATGCTTCACGACATTGTCCTGAAAATTCTCAATGGCCCTTGTCATCATAATGATCCAAGCCCTAGTCCTCACAATGCTCCATTATATTTGTCATCAAAATCCTCCATTACATTTGGCATCACAATGCTCCCTGCCATTGTCATCGCAATGGACCATGACATATGTCATCACAATGCTCCCTGACACCTGTCTTCACAATACTCCATGACCTTCTCATCACAATGATCCATGCTCTTGTCATCACAATGCACCATGTCCCCTGTCATCACAATAATCTATGAAACTTGTCAGACCAATGATCCATGCACCTGTCATCACAATGCTCCATGCCCTTGTCATCACAGTACTCCTTGACCCCTGTCATCACAATGCTCCGTGACTCCAGTCATCACAATGCTTCATAACATGTGTCATCACAATTGTCCATGCCGGCGTCATCACAAGGCTCTGTGACCATTGTAACCACAATTCTCCATGAACTTTTCATCACAATGCTCTGTGATCCTTGTCATCACAATGCTCCATGGCTTAGTCAGAAAAATGCTCCATGACACTTGTATTCACAATGTGCCATGCGCTTTTCATCACAACGGTCCACATATTTGTCATAGCAATGCTCCATAAACCCTGTAATCACAATGTTCTATGCCCCTTTTCATCAAAATGATCCATGATCCCTGTCATCACAATGCACCATGCCCATCATCATAATGCTTCATGCTATTGCCATCACAATGAATTGAAAATGCTCCATGACCTCTGTCATAACAATGCTCCAAACCCTTGTCATCACTATATTCCATAACACTTGTCATCACAGTGCCCTATGACACTCATCATCACAATTATCCATGGTCTTCTCATTACAATGCTGCATGACCTTTGTCATCACAATGCTCAATACACTTGTCATCAAAATGCTCCCTGACACTTGTTGTCTGTATGCTCCTTGAACCCTGTCATGACAAGGCTCCATGCCTTTTTCATCACAATGGTCCATGCCCTTTCCATCACAATGCTCTAAGACACCTTTAAACCCAATGCTCCGTGCTCTTGTCATCACAAATCTCAATGAAACATGTCTTCAGAATGCTCCTGGGCCTTCTCCTCACAATGCTCCATGCCCATGTCATCAAAATGTTCCAAGACCCCTGTAATCACAATGGTCCATGCCTCTTTTCATCAGTATGCTCCATGAGATTTGTCATCACACATCTCTATGGATTTCACATCACAATGCTCCAGGACCTTGTCGTCACACTGCTTCACGACCTTTTCATGAAAATTCTCAATGCCCCTTGTCATCATAATGCTCCAAGCCCTAGTCATCACAATGCTCCATTATATTTGTCATCAAAATCCTCCATTACATTTGGCATCACAATGCTCCCTGCCATTGTCATTGCAATGGACCATGACATATGTCATCACAATGCTCCCTGACACCTATCTTAACAATACTCCATGACCTTCTCTTCACAATGATCCATGCCCTTGTCATCGCAATGCACCATGTCCACTGTCATCACTATAATCTATGAAACTGGTCAGAACAATGCTCCATGCCCCTGTCACCACAATGATCCATGCCCTTGTCATCACAATGCTCCATGAACACTGGCATCACAATGCTCCGTGACTCAATTCATCACAGTGCTTCATAATATTTGTAATCACAATGGTCCATGCCCGCGTCATCACAAGGCTCTGTGACCTTTATAACCACAGTGCTAGATGAACATTTCATCACAATGCTCCGTGACCCTTGCATCAAAATGATCCATGCCTTTGTGAGAACAAAGCTCCATGAACCTTGTCATCAAAATGTGCTACGCGCATTTCATCACAGCGGTCCACAAATTTCTCATGGTAATGCTCCATAAAACTTGTAATCACAATGCTCCATGCCCTTCTGATCACAGTGCTCCTTTACTTCTGTCATAACAATGCTCCATGACAACTGCCATCACAATGTTCCACGGCCTTGTCATCACAAGGCTCCATGACCCTTGTCATCACAATGTTCCAAAACCCCTGTAATCAAAAAGCTCCATGCCCTTGTCATCACAAAGCTCCATGATACATGACATCAGAATGTTCCATGTCCTTCTCATCAAAATGCTCCATGCCCTTGTCATCACAGTGCTCCAAGACCCCTGTAATCACAATGCTCCATGCCCCATTGCATCTCAATGATCCATGAACCCTGTCATCACAATGCACCATGCCCATCATCATAATGCTTCATGCTACTGTCATCAAAATGAAATCACAAGGCTCCATGACCTCTGTCATCACAATGCTCCATGACCCCTGTCATCACAATACTCCATGAACATTTTCAGCCCAATTCTCCATGACCCTTGTCATCACAATGATCCATGCCCTTGTCATCCCTATGCTCCATGACCCCTGTATTCACAATGCTCCGTGACGCTTGTCATCACAGTGCTCCATGACACCTGTCATCACAATGCTCCATGACTTTGTCTGCAAAATGCTACAGGACCTTGTCATTACAATGCTCTATGTGCTTGTCATCACAGTACTCCATTACCATTGTCATCACAATCCTCCATGAACCTTGGGATCACATTGCTTCATGCCCTTGTTATCACAATGCTCCCTGCTCCTTGAAATCAAAATGATCCATGACCTCTGTCATCACAATGCTCCAAACACTTGTGATCAAAATGTTCCATAACACTTGTCATCACAACGCTCCATGACGCCTGTCATCACAATACCCCATGCACTTTTCATCACAATGCTCCATGACTTTTGTCATCACAATTCTCAATACACTTGTCATCACAATGCTCCCTGACACTTGTCAGAATGCTCCTTGAACCCTGTCACGAAAAGCCTCCATGCCTTTTTCAACACAATGCCCCATGCCGTTTTCATCACAGTGCTCCAAGCCATTGTCATCAAAATACTCCACAAGCTTGTCATGAGAATGCTCCATGACCCTTGTCATCACAATTCTCCATGCACTTGTCAGCACAATGCTCCCTGACCCTTGTTATCTCAATGCTCCAAGCCATTGTCGTCACAGTGCTCCATTACCTTTGTCATCAGAATCCTCCATGACAATTGGCATGACAATGCTCCAGGCCATTGTCATCACAATGGGCCATTACATATGTCAACACAATGCTCCCTGACACCAGTCTTCACAATACTGCATGACATGGCTATCACAATGCTCCATGCCCTTGTCACCACAATGCAACATTCCAAAAGTCATCGCAATAAACCTTGAAACTAAGTAGACCAATTTTCCATGCCCTTGTCATCACAATGCTCCTTGACCATTGTCATCACAAAGCTCCATGAAGTTTTCATCACAATGCTCTTTGAATCTGTTAATCACAATTCTCTATGCCTATCTCAGCACAGTGCTCCTTGACCCTTGTCATCACAATGCTCCATGCGCTTGTCAGCAAGATGCTCCATGACACATGTCATCACAATGCACCATATGCTTGTCATCACAGTGCTCCACAATCTTGTCATCACAATGCTCCATAAAACTTGTCATCACAATGCTCCATGCACTTCTCATCAAAATGCTCTCTCACCACAGATATCAAAATGTTACATCACTATTCGTCACAATACTCCCTCACCCCTGTCATCACAATGTTACATGACCACTGTCATCACAGTGCTACATGCACTTATCATCACAATGTTCGATGACACCTGACATCACAATGCTCCATAACCCCTGTCATCAAAATGCTCCATGACCCTTTTCATCAAAATACTCCATGACCCCTGACATCACAATGTTCCATAACCCCTGTCATAAAAATGTTCCATGACAATTTTCATCAAATTGCTCCATGACCCTGTCATCACAATGCTCCCTGCCCTTCTCATCAGAATGCACAAACACTTGTCATCAAAATGCTCCATGACTTTTGTCATCACAAAAATCCATGACCATTGGCATCACAATGTTCCCTGTCATTGTCATCACAATTCTCCATATACTCTCTCATCACATTGCTCCATGCCCTTGTCATCACAAAGCTCCATGACACATGTCATCAGAATGCTCCATGGCCTTCTCATCACAATGCTCCATGTGCTTTCCATTACAATGTTCCATTACCCCTGTCATAACAATGTTCCATGACAACTGCCATCACGATGTTCCGTGTCCTTGTCATCACAAGGCTCCATGACCCTTCTCATCACAATGCTCCAAGACCCCTGTAATCACAACTCTCCATGCCCATTTTCTTCTCAATGATCCATGAACCCTGTCATCACAATGCACCATGCCCATCATCATAATGCTTAAGGCTATTGTCATCACAATGAAATCAATATGCTCCATGACCTCTGTCATAACAATGCTCCAAACCCTTGTGATCACAATATTCCATAACTCTTGTCATCACAGTGCCCCATGACACTTGTCATCACAGTGCCCCATGACACTCGTCATAACAATTATCCATGGTCTTCTCATCAAAATGCTCCATGACCTTTGTCATCACAATGCTCATTACACTTGTCATCAAAATGCTCCCTGACACTTGTTGTCTGTATGCTCCTTGAACCCTGTCATGACAAGGCTCCATGCCTTTTTCATCACAATGATCCATGTCCTTCTCATCACAGTGCTCCATGACAATTGTCATCACAATTCTCCATTCACTTGTCATCACAATGCTCCAAGACCCTTTTAATCAAAATGCTCCATGCGTCTTTTCATCTCAATGCTCCATGAACCCTGTCATCACAATGGACGATGCCCATCATCATAATGCTTCAGGCTATTGTCATCACAATGAAATCAAAACGCTCCATGACCTCTGTCATCACAATGCTCCAAACCCTGGTGATCACAATGTTCCATAACTCTTATCATCACAACACCCCTTGACGCTCATCATCACAATTATCCATGGTCTTCTCATCACAATGCTCCATGACATTTCTCATCACAATGCTTATTACACTTGTTATCACAATGCTCCCTGACACTTGTCATCAGTATGCTCCATTAACCCGGGCATGAAACGTCTCCATGCCTTTTTCATCACAATGATCCATGCCATTTTAATCACAATGCTCCAAGACCCCTGTAATCACTATGCTCCATGCCCTTGTCATCAGAATGCTCCATGGCCTTCTCATCACAATGCTCCATGCCCTTGTCATCACAATGCTCCAAGACCCCTGTAATCACAATGCTCCATGTGCCTTTTCATCAAAATGCTCCATGAGACTTGTCATCACAAGTCTCCATTGTCTTCTCATCAAAGTGCTCCAGGAACTTGTCATCAAAATGCTCCATGATCCCTGTCATCACAATACTCCATGAACATTTTCAGCCCAATGCTCCATGACCCTTGTCATCACAATCATTCATGCCCTTGTCATCCCAATGCTCCATGACCCCTGTATTCACAATGCTCCGTGACGCTTGTCATCACAGGGCTCCATGACACCTGTCATCACAATGCTCCATGCCTTTGTCAGCAAAATACTACCTGACCTTTTCATTGCAATGCTCTATGCCCTTGTCATCACAATACTACATTCCCATTGTCATCACAGTCCTCCATGAACTTTGGGATCACATTGCTTCATGCCCTTGTCATCACAATGCTCCATGCTCCTTGAAATCAAAAGGATCCATGACCTCTGTCATCACAATGATCCAAATCCTTGTGGTCACAATGTTCCATAGCACTTGTCATCACAACGCTCTAAGATGCCTGTCATCACATTACTCCATGCCTTTTTCATCACAATGCTCCATGACCATTGTCATCACAATTCTCAATACACTTGTCATCACAATGCTCCCTGACACATGTCATCAAAATGCTCCTTGAACCCTTTCACGAAAATGCTCCATGCAATTTTCATCACAATGCCCATGCCGTTTTCATCACAATGATCCATGCCATTGTCATCAAAATACTCCACAAGCTTGTCATCACAATGCTCCATGACGCTTGTCATCACAATTCTCCATGCACTTGTCAGCACAATGCTCCCTGACCATTGTCATCACAATGCTCCAACCATTGTCATCACAATGCTCCATTTCCATTGTCATCAGAATCCTCCATGACACTTGGCATCACAATGCTCCATGCCGTTGTCATCACAATGGGCCATTACATATGTCATCACAATGCTCCCTGACACCTGTCTTCACAATACTGCATGACCTGGTCATCACAATGCTCCATGCCCTTGTCATCACAATGCGCCATTCCAACTGTCATCGTAATAATCCATGAAACTTATTAGACCAATGTTCCCTACCCTTCTCATCACAATGCTCCATGCCCTTGTTATCACAATGCTCCATGACCCCTGTCATCACAATGCTCCATGAATCGATTCATCACAATGCTTCATGAACTTTGTCATCACAATGGTCCATGCCCTCGTCATCCACAGTCTCTGTGACATATTTAACCACATTGCTCCATGAAATTTTCATCACAATGCTCTTTGACCCTTGTCATCACAATGCTCTATGCCTTCCTCAGCACAATGCTCCATGACCGTTGTCATCACAATGATCCATGCGCTTGTCAGCACAATGCACCATGACCCATGTCATCACAATGCACCCTGCGCTTGTCATCACAGTGCTCCACAATCTTGTCACCACAATGCTCCATAAAACTTGTCATCACAATTCTCCAAGCACTTCTCATCAAAATGCTCTCTCACCACAGTTATCACAATGTTACATCACTGTTCATCACAATACTCCCTCACCACTGTCATCACAATGTTCCATGACTCCTGTCTTTGCAATGCTACATGCACTTATCATCACAAAGTTCGATGACCCCTTACATCACAATGTTCCATAACCCCTGTCATCAAAATATTCCATGACACTTTTCATCAAATTGCTCTATGACCCTGTCATCACAATGCTCCCTGCCCTTCTCATCACATTGCACCACCCCTTGTAATCAAATTGCTCCATGACTTTGTCATCACAAAGCTCCATGACCCTTGGCATCACAATGCTCCATGCCATTGTCATCAGAATGCTCCATGAACCCTCCAATCACAATGCTCCATGCCCCTTTGCATCTCAATGTTCCATGAACCCTGTCATCAATATGCACCATGCCCATCATCATAATGCTTCAGGCTCTTGTCATCACAATGAAATCAAAATATTTGATGATCTGTCTCATCTCAATGCTCCAAATCCTTGTGATCACAATGTTCTATAACACTTATCACCACAAAGCCACATGACGCTTATCATCACAATTATCCATGCTCTTCTCATCACAGTGCTCCATGACCTTTGTCATCACAATGCTCTATAAACTTGTCATCACAATGCTCCCTGACACTTGTCATCAGTATGCTCCTGGAACCCTGTCATGAGAAGGCTCCATACCATTTTCATAACAATGATCCATGCCAATTTCATCACAATGCTCCAAGACACCAGTAATCACAGTGCTCCATGCCCTTGTCATCACAATGCTCCAAGACCCCGGTAATCACAATATTCCATGCCCCTTTTCATCAGAATGCTCCATGAGACTAGTTATTACAAGGCTCCATGGTCTTCTCATCACAATGCTCCAGGAACTTTTCATCACAGTGCTCCATTCCCTTGTCATCACAATGCTCCATGACCCCTGTCCTCACAATACTTCCTGAACATTTTCAGTCCAATTCTCCAGGAACTTCTCATCACAATGCTTCATGATCCCTATCATCACAATGCTCCATGACCACTGTCATCACAACGCTCCATGACCCCCGAAAACACAGTGATCCGGGAATCTTGTCATCACAATGCTCCATTCCCTAGTCATCACAATGCTCCATGAACATTTTCAGCCCAATGCTCCATGACACTTGTCATCACAATGATCCATGGCCTTGCCACCCCTATGCTCCATGACCCCTGTAATCACAATGATCCGTGATGCTTCTCATCATAGTGCTCCATGACCCTTATCATCACAATGCTCCATGCCTGTGTCTGCAAAATGCTACATGACCTTGTCATCACAATGCTCCATTTGCTTGTCATCACAATACTCCCTTAGCATTGTCATCACAATCCTCCATGAACCTTGGGATCACATTGCTTCATGCCCTTGTCATCCCAATGCTCCATGCTCCTTGAAAACAAAATTAGCCATGACTTCTATCATCACAATGCTCCAAACCCTTGTGATCACAATGTTCCATAACACTTGTCATCACAACGCTCCATGATGCCTGTCATCATAATACTCCATGCCCTTTTCGTCAAAATGCTCCATGATCTTTTTCATCACCATTCTCAATACACTTGTCATCACAATGTTCCCTGACACTTGTCGTCAGAATGCTCCTTGAAACCTGTCATGAAATGGCTTCATGCCTTTTTTATCACAATGCTCCATGCCCTTTTCATCACAATGCTCCATGCCATTGTCGTCACCATACTCCACAAGCTTCTCATCAGAATGCTCCATGACACTTGTCATCACAATGCTCCATGGTCACTGTCATCACAATGCTCCATACCCCTTGTCATTACTGTGCTCCATGACTCTCGCCATCACAATTATCCATGGTCTTCTCATCACAATGTTCCACGCCCTTGTCATCAAAATGCTCCATTACACTTGTCATCACAATGCTCCATGGCCACTCTCATCACAGGGCTCCATTCCCCTTGTCATTACAGTGCTCCATGACGCTCGTCATCACAATTATCCATGGTCTTCTCATCACAAAGCTCCACGGTCTTGCCATCACAATGCTCCATGCCCTGGTCATCACAATGCTCCATGTCCCCTGTCATCACAATTCTCCTCGTTCTTGGCATCACTATGCTCCATGACACTTCTCATCACCGTGTTACATGATTTGTCATCACTATTCTCTATGCACTTGTCATCGCAATGCTCCATGACCCCTGTCATAGGAAGCTCCATGTGCTTCTCATCACAATGCTTCATGAACTTGTCATCAAAATTCTCAATGGCCCTTGTCATCACAATGCTCCATGCCCTTGTCATCACAATGCTCCATGCCATTGTCATCACAATGCTCCAAGCCCTTGTCATCAAAATGCTCCATTACATTTGTCATCACAATCCTCCATGACACTTGGCATCACAATATTCCATTCCATTGTCATCGCAATGGACCATGAAATATGTCATCACAATGCTCCCTGAGACCTGTCTTCAAAATACTCCATGACCTTCTCATCACAATGCTCCATGCCTTTGTCATCACATTGCACCATGCCCACTGTCATCACAATAATCCATGAAACATTTCAGGCCAATGCTCCATGCCCCTGTCATCACAATGCTCATTGCCTTTTCATCACAAAGCTCTATGACCCCTGTCATCACAATGCTCCGTGACTCCAGTCATCACAATGCTTCATGACCTTTGTCATCACAATGGTCCATGCCCTCGTCATCACTAGGCTCTGTGACCTTTGTCACCAAAATGCTCCATGAAATTTTCATCACAATGCTCGGTGACCCTTGTCATCACATTGCTCCATTCCTTTGTCACCACAGTGCTCCATGACAAATGTCATCACAATGCGCCATGTGCTTGTCATCACAGTGCTCCACAAGCTTGTCATCACAATGCTCCATAAAACTTGTCCTCACAATGCTCCATGCACTTCTTATCAAAATGCTCTCTCACGAATGATATCAAAATGTTCCCTCAATAGTCATCACAATACACCCACACCCCTGTCATCACAATGGTCCACAACACCGTCATGAAAATGTTCCATGACTCCTGACATCACAATGTTCCATAACCCCTGTCATCAAAATGTTCCATGATACTTTTCATCAAATTGCTCCATGACCCTGTCATCACAATGCTCCCTGCCCATCACAAGAGAATGCACCACACCCTTGTAATCAAAATGCTCCATGACCTTTGTCATCACAAAGATCCATGACACTTGGCATCACAATGCTCCATGCCATTGTCATCACAATGCTCCAAAAACCTCTCATCACATTGTTCAAAGCCCTTGTCATCACACGATCCATGATGCATTTCATCACAATGCTCGATGCCATTCTTCTCACAATGCTCCATGCGCTTCTCATTACAATCCTCCATGAACCATGTATCACAGTGTTCCGTGCCCTTGTTATCACAAAGCTCCATGTCCACTCTCATCACAATAATCCATGAAACATTTCAGACCAATGTTCCATGCCCTTTTCATCACAATGATCCAAGACTCCTGTAATCATAATGCTCCATGCCCCTTTTCATCTCAATGCTCCATGAACGCTGTCATCACAATGCACCAAATGCGCATCATCATAAAGCTTCATGCTATTGTCATCACAATGAAATCAAAATGCTCTATGACCTCTGTCATCACAATGCTCCAAATCCTTGTGATCACAATATTCCATAACACCTATCATCACAGCTCCACATAACGCTCGTCATCACAAGTATCCATGGTCTTCTAATCACAATGCTCCATGACATTTGTCATCACAGTGCTCAATACCCTTGTCATCACAATGGTCCCTGACACTTGTCATCAGTATGCTCCTTGAACCCTGTCATGACAAGGCTCCATGCCTTTTTCATCACAATGTTACATGCCCTTTCCCTCACAGTGCTCCAAGGCCCCTGTAATCACAATGTTCCATGCCCTTGTCCTCACAAAGCTCCATGATGCATGTCATCAGAACGCTCCATGACATTCTCATCCCATTGTTCACTGCCCTTCTCATCACAATGCTCCTAGAGCCCTGTAATCACAATGTTCCATGCCCTTGTCATCACAAAGCTCCATGATGCATGTCATCAGAACGCTCCATGACATTCTCATAACAATGTTCCATGCCCTTGTCATCACAATGCTCCAAGACCCCTTTAATCACAATGCTCCATGTGCCTTTTCATCAGAATGCTCCATGAGACTTGTCATCATATGGCTCCATGGTCTTCTCATCACAATGATCCAGTACCTTGTCATCACAATGCTCCTTGACCCCTGTCATCACAATACTCCATGAACATTTTCAGCCCAATGCTCCATGACGTTCTCATCACAATGCTCCATGACCTCTCTCATCACAATGCTCCATGACCACTGTCATGACAACGCTCCATGAACCCTGACAACACAATGATCCGGGAATCTTGTCATCAAAATGCTCCATGCCCTTGTCATCCCAGTGCTCCATGAACCCTGTAATCACAATGCTCCATGACGCTTGTCATCACAGTGCTCCATGAACCTTGTCATCACAATGCCTTTGACAGAAAAATGATACATAATCTTGTCATCACAATGCTCCATGTGCTTGTCATCACAATCCTCCATGACCCTTGGGATCATATTGCTTTATGCCCTTGTCATCTCTATCTTGCCTTTCTGGTTTTTACAGATTTTCGGATGTCCTTTTTGAACGGTGGGAAGTGACAATTCTTTGTAGTGTGGATTTGCATTGCGTGCTTGCTTAATTGGCCAAAAAGGGCCTATGCCTTTTCTCTTGAATATATTCAGGAGAAAAGTCATATGCTGTTTTTGGCCAAGTGCATCATTCTCGAAGTTGTGATGCCTTTCCTGTGCTTTAAAGGCGATTCCAATTTACCTCTTGAAATATGTTTTGTGCAATTCTGCCTCATTTTCAAGTCCGCTTTGTTGCCTTCCCTCAACAGATTTTTGGAAGAGAGTAGTCCTTTATAACTCTGCAGGTTTTTGATTTGCTTTGCCCCTGAGCTCCAATTTTCAAATCCCATTATTGGGAGCTGACCGCAAATCCACAATTTTGCTTCAGGAACTATACTGGTTCCAGGGGTGGCTATACTGGTTCCCTGTGGGTGGCTGAGGCTTTGGTTAATTCTTCTTCCTGATGGGAATTTAGAGTGACATGTGTCCGTCCAAAGGCCTACATCTACTTTCTGATTTGTTCTCCCTCTTCCCTTTCATCCCCTGCACAATTAGCAAACTGTGCGAACCAGGAGGTTATAGGGGATGACTCTCCTAAGTTGGGAGATTGATAGTAAAGTTGTTGGAATGCCAAACTGTAGCACAAGGAGAGGAAAAAGTAGGAGACTTTCAGAAACCTTTCGCCATCACAGGCTGTCCATTCTCTAGGTTTCCCATACATGTTATAACTGTAGTGATATTCCCTTCTACCTGGAAATTTGGGACCCATGGAATGGTGGCATGCATTACTACTTTAAAGGGTCTGCATTTTCTCTCCCAATCTCACCAGTCCTCTCAGTCCCAAGTGTCCAGCCTTATGTCTCATCCAGCTGTCTTTGCAGATAGGGTCATTCTAGGTTTCATCAGAACCCCTGAAGGAATTGTGTAAGAATTTCGCTGTTTTTTGTTTTGTTTTTGAAATTCATTTTTATAATGGGGTTGAGCTGATTTTCCCTGACGTGTTTATGCCAGTCTAGACACACTTGATTCCCTTACAGAGGCATATCAGTACATAGGTTTTAAGATTCTTACTAATCAGATATATTCCTCTGTGGGGAATAGGGGTTTTGAGTCCCGTTCACTGAGGAAGGTGTAGGTCTTGTCTATTCTGTATTTGGTTTATGGAATGGTACCTGTGCTAATATCAATCTCTGGTTTTATGCATCACCCCACCTCTCCTTTCCCCTTAAGGAGGCATAAGAGTGTTTTCTAAATGTGAGACGCTGCTCTCTTTCCTAATTCAGTTCATGTGTTGTGATGTTGACATTCCCTCTGTAAGTGATATCTTATGATAAGATTCTTTTTCTGTGTGACTAATTTCCCTTAGAATCATCATACCTAAATCCTCTCATTATGCTGCTACTGGCCTTATGACATTGATTTCACGTCTGAGTGATATTCCGTTGTACAAAATTACCACAAGTTCTTTATGCATTTCTCTTTTTCCTGGGATACTTTAGGTGTACCGAAGTTGAGGTTCTTGTATGCAGAGCAGCCCTAAACTTTGGGGTGCCTGTGTCCTGTTGATATTTAGTCTTCCCAAGTTATATGTCCATGAGTTGAAGTCCCCTTTGCTCGGGGGCTTTGTATTTTAGATGTTTTAGGAAACAGCATACACTTCTTCAGAGTAGCTCTTGGGTATTTATACCCCACCCATCAGCGTGACTAGTCTCCCTGTTTTCCATGGCCTCTCCTGCATTTTTGATTTGTACACATTTTTTGGATGGCCTTTCTGAGCAGTGGAAATTGAGACTTCTTTATTGTGCGGATTTGCATTTCCCTCTTGCTTGGTTGGCCAAAAACTCTGTATGTGTTTTTTTCCTGAAGATATTCACGAAAAAAATGCATACACCCTTTTGCCCAACTGCATCATTTTAGAAATTCTGCTGCTTTTCATATGCTTTAAATGTGAGTACAATCTACCTTTTGAAAAATGTTTCCTGCAATTCTGCCTCTCATTCAGAACCTCTTCGTTGCCTTACCTGAATATATTTTTGGACGTTGGTTCTCATTTATATCTTTGCAGGTCTTTCAATTGTCTGCTCCTGAGCTCCATTTTGCAACTCGCATTTTTTGTGAGCTGGCCGCCAAACCATTGGATTGATTCCGGCCCTATTATGGTTCTGGGGAGGCAGGTTGAGCCTTTGGTTAATTCTTCTTCCTAAAGGGATATTAGAGTGACATGTGCCTGTCAAATCTCCTACAGCTCATCTCTCACTGGTTCCTCCTCTTCCCATTTATCCTCTTCAAAAATTGCAAACTGTGTGAAACAGGAGGTTATAGGTGCTGATTCTCCAAGTGGGGAGATTGTTAGTAATGTGGCTGGAATGGCGAACCCCAGCACCAGGAGATAAAAAATGAGGTGCATTTTAGACACCTTTCCTGAGCGCACGGTGTACATTCATCTCGGTTTCCCAGGCATGTTTTCCCTGTCAGAAGATTCCCTTGAAACTTCAGATGTGGGACCCATGGAATGGGTACCAGGCAGTATTACATTAAAAGGTCTGCATTTCCTCACCCAGCCTCTCTAACATCTCTCAGCGTGCATAGCTTCCAGCCTTATATATCATCCTGCTGTGGGTCTACATGTTTTCAATCCATGTTTCATCGTAGCCCTTCAACAAAAGTTGTAAGAATTTTTGTCTGTCTCACTGTTTTTATAAATATTTTTAAATTTATTTTTATATTGGTTACAGCTGATTTTCAAAGCTCTGTTTTTTGCTGCCGTACATCCACTTGATTCATGTACTGTGTGACAACAATAAATTCTTTCTCAGATGCCTACGAGTCATATGTATTATTTTCCAGTGACTTGAGTGGACTGAGTGCAGTTCTTTGAGGTACCGTGTAGGCCTTGCCAGTTATTCAATTTGGTACTTGGAATGGTATCTTTGCTAATTTCAACCTCCTGGATAATACCTCACCATTCCCCACCTTTCCCATTTAGCAGCCTTATGTCTATTTTCTACATATTTGACTATGTTTCTGTTTTTTAGTTTATTTCATGTGTAGCCATTTTTGATTCCACCTTTAAGTGACATCTTATGATATGTGTCTTTTTCTTTCTGACATGTGTCACTTAGAATGATCGTATGTAACTCCTCCAGAGTTGTTCCAACTGGCCTTATTTCATTGATTTCTGGATGAGTAATATTCCACTCTACATAAGTACCCCATCTCTTTTATCCATTTTATCCTTCCAGGGACATTTAGTTTATATCCAAGTGGAGGCCCTTTTAAACAGAGAGGTGGTAAATGTTGGAGTGCCTGTTTTCTGTCATTTTTTGTTTTTCCCAAGGTATACGCCCATGAGTGCAAGTGCCCTATGCTCTGTAGCTCAGTTTTCAGATGTTTTAGCAAACACAATACACTTCTCCAGAGTGGCCGTTGGCACATTACATTTCCACTCTCAGCCTCACAGGGCTCCCTTTTCTCCTCACCCTGTCCTGCATTTCTGGTGTTTACACTTTATGTGGATGGCCCTTCTGACAGATGTGAAGTGATATATTTTGTAGTATTGATTTCCAGTGCCCACCTGTTTGGTTGGATAAAAAGTGTGTATGGCCTTTACTTGAATATATTCAGAAAAAAATGCATACGCCCTTTTGGGCCAACTGCATCATTGGCGATGTTCAGCCCCTTTTCTTGTGCTTTAATGGGGAGTCCTTTCTACCTCTTCAAATCTGTTTCCTGCCACTCTCCCTTGCTTACAAGTCCTTTTCTGTGACTTTCCTCAGGACATTTTTCGACAATAGATATTTTCAACTCTGCAGTTTCATGAATTTTAGTGCCCCCGAGTTCCATTTTTCAACTTGTGTTTTTGGAAACTGGACACAAAACAGCGGGATTTCCTCTAGCCCTATTCTGTTTCCATGGGCAATTCTAGCCTTTGATGAATTTGTCTTCCAGATAGGAAATTAGAGTGGCATTTGCCTGTCTGAACAACTAAGACTTGTCTCTAAATTTTTCTCATCCTTCAGCTTCATCCTCTGGACAAATTCCAAACTGTGTGCAACAGGATGTTGACGGTGCTGATATCCCCAAGTAAGGAGATTGTCAGGAAATATGCTGGAGGGGTGAACCCGTGCACCAGGCGATGAGGAGATGAGGTGCCTTTTCCAAACTCTTTCCGATCAAACGGTGTACCATCCTCTAGGTGTGACAGGCATGTTTTAGCTGTAGGAAGGGTCCCGTGCATGGAAGGAGAACACCAGGGATTTTTCCAAATCAGTGCCTCCCCGAACCCCAAACTGGGGAATTTTTAAGCTACGGCTACACGTATGTCCATTAAGGGCCTTGGGAAATAGGCAGAGCCCAAATTTTAGATGATTGAAATCTTCAGGTTCAGAAGCGCTCACCATCGGCCTTGCTTAGGTTACATTTTATCTGTCATTGATAGATGATGTCAATAAAAATATCGATTCTTTTTCAGATTATTTCCCCTTATAGGTTATTGCAAAATATTCAGTGTAGTTCCCTGTGCTATACAGTAGTTCCCTGTTGATGATCTATTTTATACACAGCAGTGTGTATGTGTTAATCCCAAACTGTTAATTTATCCCTTTTCCTACCTTTCCCCTTTGGTAATAATAAATTATAAGATTTTATACTTCTCAGGAATGGGGGAGCTGAAAGAGAGGTATCATTTTCAATGGAAAAGCATTCAAAACAAGATTGAAGCTTCAGCCAAGAGTATTCGATGTACAACCATGGAAATAAATCACTTCATTTCTCTAATGTTGACCTGACAAATAAGACAGACGTCTTCACTGAACTTGCTTATAGTAAAGTGATGGAATTATCAAATGTAAGTCTTAGAAAAATCTTATTTTACCCGAGCATTATACACTGCTCTATGTTAACTACAGTTTGGCTCAGACATCTGTTCATTGAAGTTACAATGTTCTCAATTTCTGTTACTGATCATCCAGAGTGTACCCCAACAGGAGTCCCCGAGCGCAGTGTCATTGGAGCCAACAGATCAAGACTGAGTTTGGTTCAGAAGCAAAGGAAACATTATTTTGAAAACCGAATGGAGAGGTGAGAGCGTGCACTCCCCCATGGGCTGTGGGCTGGGCTACTGTGTAGGGATGCCGGCAGCGTCAGTGGGAGTTAGGGGATGGAGCTCTCGAGGGCTGGGTTGGCTGCAGCTCAGGCTCTATGCCGTGGAGTCTGCATGGGACTCCGCTAGCTGAGGTGTCGACCCAGCCATTCTGCACTAGGAAATTGGGTCTGAAGTGCTGGGTGTGGGACCTCTGCATGCGGAACCCTAGGAGCATGTGAAATTAGACAAAGCACAAAGTTAAAACAGGTTAGACTTATTTTATTGCCCAGATTCTCTTTTTATCTCCCAGGAATTTTTAATGAACGTTGCCAGAGACGAACCCCTCCTCTGCTTTTTGTTCCGTTCCTCATTCTTGGGGTGTTGAGGGTGCAGACCCCTCTTTTGTAACTGCTTCATGCTGTGGTGGCAGCCCTGATACCTGGGGGGGAGGGGCAAAACGTCTCCCCACCAGCCTCCAGGTGAGGTTGATTGTTCCAAAGCCTCCTGCCTCACTTCTCGTCCGCCTGAGCACCAGCATTGGAAGTGTTATAGATTCTAATGACCTTTAAGGTTCCAGGAAAGAGATGCGCAAAGATGCTGTGGTGGCAGGTTTCACCCCACCCCACAATTGTTCCGTGACCTTAGGCTGACGGTTTTTGCCAGTCTAGATGCTCTGACCAGTAGTCTGTGCTTTCTTTAATTAGGTCCCTGAATTAATGTACAAACAGCACCATGTGTCAGAGCCCTGCCCGCGCAACTCCTAGACAGTCCAGGGTCAGTGGTGATCCAGGACCATGACGTCCACTGAGTCAACGGCCTTTAGAAGTAGCCAGCAGTCCAGCTGGTCATATTGGCCACCATCACCGCGGTGTCTGTAGGGTTTTCTATGGTTAAAGCGTGATATACTTTTCCCCCAACAAGCTTATTAGCTCCCCTCTGGGTGCAGTAAGTCCTGCAAGCAGTAGTCTGCTCTTTCGGGGCACAGTCTTGTTGTTTTCTGAGAGAAACTCCAGGTCAAGTGATGGTCACACAAGTCATCTTGGGGGCCCGATGCCCCCATTTTTCTCTCAGGAGGTTGGAGTTGGAAGGCCTCCTCACTCGAGGTCAGTGTGTCCACAGAGCGACCCCTGCAACTTCAGGGCATGATGGGTGGTTAGCATCACGATGTGGGGTCCTTTTCCCTTAGGAGGGAGCTGGCCTTGCGGGCTGCTGATTTCTAGCTTTTTAGATACCCCAGTATCCTGGCCTGATGAGTCGGTGTGCAAAGCCCTTGGGGACCATAGTTTATCATACCTGAAGGGCATTCTTGTGTTGCTCCATTTCAAGTGGTCCCAGTTTTTGCACTAAGTCTCCAAGGGTGATTAACCTTTGACCGGGGATGTAAAGGTCAAAGGGTTTAGCTAAATTAGTGATTTCCTGGGCAAGGGTCTGAATTGACTGCTCTTTCCATTCTTGAAAGGCTGCTTCTGGATTCTGTTCAAAAGGATCATCATCTTTTCGTGTCAGTGTTTCATGTAGAGGCCCAGCTATTAGACTGTAGGTAGGGATCCAGATGCAGAAAACCTTGGACTCCCAAAGAACCCCTAAGCTGTCTTCTAGTTTTAGAAGAGGTAAGGCTGCAAATGGCTTCTTCCCTATCCTGGGATGCGTTTCTCCAAATATCTGTGAGAATGAAGCCCAGGCATGTCACCTGAGCCTGGGATATTTGAGCCTTTTTCTTGGACACCTTCTATCCTTTCTTGGCTAGGTAGTTCAGAGGCGTCTTTAGTAGGCCTGGCGATCAGAATGTCATCTGCATATTGAAGGAGGGTTCCTTTTACAGAGGTAGAACTTTTAGTTCTTTAGAGGACATTTCCCCAATGATGGTGTGGGGATTTTTGAACCATTGGTGCAAGACGGCCCAGCATTATTGCTTGTGTTGCATGTTGTGTCCTGCCACTCACAAGCCAAAAATTCTTGTGACTCTGAGATGAATGGAATACAGAAGAAGGCATCATTGAAGTGTAATACAGAATGCCATGGCCTGGTGGATGGTAGAATGAGCAGCAGGGTGTAGGAAATAGGAGCTACTGGATGTATATCCTCGGTGGCTTCACTGACTGTCCTGATATCCTTTACCAGGTCTCCAGCAGCCCATGGGGCTCTCGTGGTCAGGCCAATCCCAGGATATGGAGCTCACCTGGGCTGCATCCCGCACCCCACAGCCCACGGGGCTCTCGTGTTCAAGTCCCTCCCAGGGTACGGAGCTCACCTGTGCAGCTACCCAGCAGCCCATGGGGCTCTCATAGTCAGGCCCTTCCCAGGATACGGAACTCCCCAGGGTAGGTACCCCAGCAGGGCTGGACACACAGGAACTGTGCACATAGCCCACCTTGCAGAGAACCCCCAGCTCACCTGTCGCTCACAGCTGACACAGAACACCTCAGAGCAGGACTTGTACTTAAAAACAGCAGCTCTGACAGGTCTGTGACCCTGGCTATCACTCTGTGCAGCCTCTCTCTGCCTGGTCTTCCAGACACTTCCACTGCAGCCAGGGCACCAGGCCTCTGTCTCCAGCCACCATCACTCCTCTCCCTGACTCCTGGGTTCCTCTCATTAGGATAGGGTCTTCTTGAAGTTGTTTTCCACTCATGGACCAGATAAAATGATAAGAAAACAAGCCGCAGCTGCAGCCCCTTGTCTATCCTGACTCTCAAGAGCCCACACTTGTTCCTTGGGACTGACCCGTTTAGCAAGGTTCATTTTCTGCAACTGTGAGCCCCTGAGGGGTGAGGATTGGCTGATTTTGGCAGCCTGACACTGCCTGCCAGCCCCCCCCAGGTGTGCATGGGTTGAGGTCAATATAAACACCTCTCCAGCCAACAAGAGCCCCTGTAGCTGTGCCTGACGCCTTATTCTCTGCGCCGTCAGCAGTTTCGGGGCTGGGGTGGTGGGAGGGAGTGAGGGGCCGTGGCTTTGTGGGTGGCCTAGTGTGATTTGGGCTCTGCTGGACTTTCTGCAGGAGTTGCCAGGCTGCCACCTGCTAAAGAAGAGGATGTGTCACCCATACCTGCCACTGGAATTTCTCCCCTGTCAGAGGTGAGGAAGTAAATACGCAGTGGGGGCCATGGCAGGAGGCGTATCTCAGGCAGGGAAATGGAAAGATTCCAGAAGAGCATCTGGGGTCAGGACCATCCTGGCTGGCCTGCAGGCACCAAGTCGGCTTGCGTGCTCTCGCTAGTGTGGCTCTACAGCCCTTCCTCTAGGCTTGCAATTGCTTGTACATATTCAGGTGTTTTATCTGGAAAGAGTGGGAAGAGTTCAGCTGCAGCAGGACTGGGGCACAGCTCACATTTACTCACAGACGCCTCGACACATTCCCCCAGCATTGCAATGAGGATGCTCCTTGTGGGGGGGAGCACTGCTGACTGCATGGGAGACGATTTCCCACCTCTGACCAACTTAAGAATTTTTTACCACTGGAGCAATACCCTGATACGATTATCCTCTCTATAACTGGTGAGTTCTGTTTGTTTGTTATTTTTTTTCTTTTTTTTCTTTTTGGTTCAAGTTAGATTTTATTTATTCCTCTTTTTTTTTTTAATTTGGAGATATATACATGGAAATAATGCATTAATATAAAGACATCTATGTGAAGGGAAAATCTTTTTTTCGGTTTTATTTTATTAAATGTTATTTATTTATTTTTTTTTAAATTTATTACTTTTATACAGCAAGTTCTTATTAGATATCTATTTCATACATATAAGTGTGCACATGTGAATCCCAGTCTCCCAATTCATCCCACCACCACCCTCACATGGCGTTCCCTCCTTGGTGTCCATATGTTTGTTCTTTACATCTGTGTCTCTATCTCTGCCCTGCACACTGGTTCATCTGTACCATTTTTCTAGGTTCCACATATATGCATTAATATACAATATTTGTTTTTCTCTTTCTGACATACTTCACTCTGTATGACAGTCTCTAGATCCATCAAGGTCTCTACAAATGACCCAATTTCATTCCTATGTATGGCTGAGTAATATTCCGTTGTATATATGTACCACGTCTTTATCCATTCATCTGTCTGTGGGCACTTAGGTTGCTTTCATTACCTGTCTATTGTAAATAGTGCTGCAGTGAACATTGTGGTGAATGTGTCTTTTTGATTTATGGTTTTCTCTAGGTATATGCCCAGTAGTGGGATTGCTGGATTATATAGTAATTCTATTTTTAGTTTTTTAAGGAACCTCCATACTGTTCTCCATAGAGACTGTATCGATTTACATTCCCAACAATAGTGGAAGAAGGTTCCTTTTCTCCACACCCTCTCCAGCATTTGTTGTTTGTAGATTTTCTGATGATGCCCATTCTAACAGGTGTGACGTGATACCTCATTGTAGTTTCGATTTCCATTTCTCTAATAATTAGTGATGTTCAGCAGATTTTCATGTGCGTACTGGCCATCTCTATGTCTTCTTGGAAGAAATGTCTATTTAGATCTTCCATTTTTGTATTGGGTTGTTTGTTTTATTAATATAGAGCTGCATGAGCTGTTTATATATATTGGGGATTAATCATTTGTCCATTGATTCGTTTGCAAATATTTTCTGCCATTCTGAGGGTTGTCTTTTCGTCTTGTTTGCAGTTTCCTTTGCTTTGCAAAAGCTTTTACGTTTCATTAGGTCCCATCTGTTTAGTTTTCTTTTTTATTTCATTACTATAGGAGGTGGATCAAAAAACATGTTGCTGTGATTTACGTCAGAGTATCCTTCGTAAGTTTTCCTCTCAGAGTTTTATACTGTCGGGTCTTACATTAAGGTCTCTAATCCATTTTGAATATATTTTTATGTATGGTGTTGGGGAGTGTTCTAATTTCATTCTTTTACATGTAGCTCTCCATATTTCCCAGCACCAATGATTGAAGAGACTGTCTTATCTCCATTGTATAGTCTTGACTCATTTGTCATAGGTTAGTTGACCATAGGTGTGTAGGTTTATCCTTGGCCTTTTTTTTTTTTTTTTTTTCCTTTTACACATTTATTGGAGTATAATTGCTTTACAGTGGAGTGTTCGTTTCTGCTGTATAACAAAGTGAATCAGCTATACATATACAAATATCACCAGATCCCCTCCCTCTTGCATCTCCCTCCCACACTCCATATCCCACCCCTTTATGTGGTCACAAAGCACCGAGCTGATCTCCCTGTTCTATGTGGCTGCTTCCCAGTAACTATCGGTGTTACATTGGTAATGTATTTATGTCCATGCCACTCTCTCACTTCGTCCCAGCTTACCCATCCCCCTTCCGGTGTCCTCAAGTCCTTTCTCTATGTCTGTGTCCTTAATCCTGTCCTGCCACTAGGTTCTTCAAAATCTTTTTTTTTTCTTCATTAGATTCCGTATATCTGTTAACATACAGTATTTGTTTTTCCCTTTCAGACTTACTTCACTATGTAGGACAGATTCTAAGTCCATCCACCTCAGTACAAATAACTCAGTTTTGCTTCTTTTTATGGTTGAGTAATATTTGATTGTATATATGTGCCAGATCTTCTTTATCCATTCATCTGTCGATGGACACTTAGGTTGCTTCCATGTCCTGGCTAATGCAAATAGAGCTGCAATGAACATTTTTGTACATAAATCTTTTTGAATTATGGTTTTCGCAAGGCAAATGCCCAGTACTTGGATTGTTGTGTTGTATGGTACTTCTATTGTTAGTTATTTAAAGAAACTTCCGTACTGTTCTCCCTAGTGCCCATATCAATTTACATTCCCACCCACAGTGCAAGTGTGTTCCATTTTATCCAATAAAGGCCAATCCAGCATTTATTGTTTTGTAGATTTTTTTGATGATTGCCACTCTGACTGCTGTGAGGTGATACCTCACGGTAGTTTTGATTTGCATTTCTCTAATGATTAGTGATGTTCAGCATTCTTTCATGTGTTTCTTGGTAATCTGTATATCTTCTTTGGAGAAATGTCTATTTAGGTCTTCTGCCCGTTTTTGGATTGGGTTGTTTGTTTTTGTGATATTGAGCTACATGTGGTGCTTGTAAAGTTTGGAGATTAATCCTTTGTCAATTGCTTCATTTGAAAATATTTTCTCCCATTCTGAGGGTTGTTTTTGCATCTTGTTTATGTTTTCCTGTACTGTGTAAAAGCTTTTAAGTTTCATTAGGTCCCATTTGTTGATTTCTGTTTTTATTTCCATTTCTCTAGGAGGTGGGTCCAAAAGGATCTTGCTGTGATTTATGTCATAGAGTGTTCTTCCTATGGTTTCCTCTAAGTGTTTTATAGTGTCTGGTCTTATATTTAGATCTCTAATCAATTTAGAGTTTATTTTTGTGTATGGTGTTATGGAGTGTTCTAATTTCATTCTTTTATGTGGAGGGGTCCAGTTTTCCCAGCACCAATTACTGAAGAGACTGTCTTTTCTCCATTGTATATCCTTAGCTCCTTTGTCATAGATGAGATAGCCATAGGTATGTAGGTTTATCTCTGGGCTTTCTGTCCTGTTCCATTGATCTGTGTTTATGCCAATCTACATACACTTGATTCCATTATGGAGACATATAAATACATAGGTTTCAAGGTTATTACCAGTCAGATATATTCCTCTTCAGTGAATAGGGTGTTTTGTGTCCAGTTCATTGAGAAAGGAGTAGGTCTTGTCTATTACATATTTGGTATATGGAATGGGATCTGTGCTCATTTCAAACTCTGCTTTTACACATCACCCCACGTCACCTTTCCCCTTAAGGAGGCATAAGTGTGTTTTCTAAATGTGTAACTCTGTTCTCTTTTGAAATTCAGTTCATGTGTAGCCATGTTTACATTTCCTCTATAAGTGATATATTACAATAAGTTTCTTTTTCTTTGTGGCTCATTTCACTTAGCATCATCGTACCTAAAGCCACTCATTAAGCTGCTATTGGCCTTATGACATTGATTTTATGTCTGAGTGACATTCCATTGTATATAAGTACCACAACATCTATATCCATTTTTTTTTCCTTTCCTGGGATATATAAAGTGTACCGAAGTCGAGGTTCTTGTAAACAGAGCAGCCCTAAACTTTGGGCTGGCTGTGTGTTGTGGATTTTTAGTTTTCCCAAAATACACGCCCATGAGTGGAAGTGTGCTATGATCTGTAACTCTGTTTTAGAAAACAACATACAGTTCTCCAGAGAGTCTGTTGGCAATTTACATCCTGTCCATTGGCGTAACCAGGCTCCCTTTTCTCCATGGCCTGTCCTGCATTTGTGGCTTTTACACTATTTGTGGATGGCCCTTTTTACTGGAGGTAAGGGACACTTCTCTGTAGTGTGGATTTGCAATGCCTGATGGCTTGCTTGGCCAAAAAGGGCATATGAATTTTTTCCCGAATATATTCAGGAAAATACACATAGTCCCTTTTCAGCCAAGGGCAACATTGTTGAAATTCTGTCGCTTTTCATGTGCTTTAAAGACGACTCCAATCTACCTCTTGAAATCTGTTTCCTTCAATTCTGCCTTGCATTCAAATCCTCTTCACTGCCTTTCCTCAATATATTTCTGGATGATAGTTGTCCTTTATAACTCTGCAAGTTTGTGAATTGCTGTGCCCCTGATTTCCATTTTTCAACTCGCCTCTTTGTGAGCTGGCTGCAATACCGCAGGATGGCTTTAGGCCCTACTCTGGTTCCAGGGCTTCAGGCTGAGCCTTTGGTTAATTCTTCTTCCTGATGGGAAACTAGAGTGACATGTGCCCATCCAAACACCTACAGCTAATCTCTCATTTATTTCCCCTCTTCCTGTTCATCCTCTGCACAATTTGCAAGCTGTGCATAACGGGATGTTAAAGGCACTGACACTCCAAGTGGGGAGATTTTTAGAAATGCAAATGGTATGGCGAAGCCGAGCATGACAAAAGGAAAAATGAGGTACCTTTTAGAAAACTTTCCCAATTACACAGTGTACCATCCACTGGGTTTCCCAAGCATGTTTTAACTGTAGGAAGATTCCCTTAAACCTGGAGAGTTGGGACCACTAGAATGGGTAGCACACAGTATTGCTCTAAGGGGTGTTCTTTTTTTTTTTTTTTGCGGTACGCGGGCCTCTCACTGCTGTGGCCTCTCCCGTTGAGGAGCACAGGCTCCAGACGCGCAGGCCCAGGCTCAGCGGCCATGGCTCAAGGGCCCAGCCACTCCGCGGTATGTGGGATCTTCCCAGACCTGGGCACGAACCCTTGTCCCCTGCATCAGCAGGGGGACACTCAACCACTGCGCCACCAGGGAAGCCCTAAGTGGTGTTCTTTTGTTCACACAACCTCAGAAATCTTGTCAGCACCAAGTGTCCAGTCTTATGTCTCATCCAGCTGTGGGTGTAAAGTTGGTCAATCTAGCTTGCATCACAGGCCCTGAACGTAATTTTTAAGACTTTCTCACTGTTTCGCTGTTTTTGCATTTTGCTTTTGAAATTTATTTTTATAAGTGGGTTTAACTGAATTTCAGTGCTGTGTTCATGCCGTTATACACACACATGATTCCTTTATGGAGACATGAGAATACATTTGTTTCAAAATACATAGAGTCAGACATATTCCTCTGCAATGAATATGGGGTGTTGAGTCCAGTTCATTGTGCCGGGAGTAGGTGTTGTCTCTTACATACATGGTTTATATAATGGTATCTGTGCTAATTTAAAACTGTGGTTTTATGCAACACCCCGCCTTGGCTTTCCTCTTAAGCAGGCAAAAGATGTTTCCTAAATGTGTGACTCTGTTGTGTTTGTCATTCAGTTCATGTGTAGTCATGTGTACATTCCCGCTATGAGTGATATCTTATGATAAGATTAGTTACTCTGTAATCTCTCCTAACTCAGTTCATGTGTAGCCATGTTTACAGGACCATCATAAGTGATATCTTATGATAAGTTGCTTTTTCTGTGTGACTTATTTCACTTAGAATCATCGTACCTGAATCCACTCATTTTGTTGCTACTGGTCTTATGACATAGATTTCATGGCTCAGGGATATTCCATCGTACGTAAGTACCACAATTTTTTGAACAATTTTTAACTTTCCAGGGATATTTAAGGTGTACCCAAGTTGAGGTTCTTGTAAGCAGTGCAGCCCTAAATTTTTGGGTGGCTCTGTCTTATTGATTTTCAGTTTTCCCAAGGTATATTCCCTAGACTGGAAGTGCCCTTGGCTATGTAGCTCTGTTGTTTACATGTTTTAGGGAACACAATGCCCTCCTACAGAGAGGCAGTTGCCAACTTACATCCCGCCCAACAGCATAACAAGGCTCCCTGTTCTCCAGGTCCTCTCTTGCCTTTCTGGTTTTTACACATTTTGCCGATGTCCCTTCTGACTGGTGGGAAGGGATATTTCCTTGTACTGCAGATTTGCCTTGCCCGCTTGCTTGCTTGGCCAAAAAGGGCGTATGCATTTTCTCCTGAATATATTCAGGAGAAAACGATTACACCATTTTGGTACAAGTGCATCATTGTCGAAGTTGTGCCCCTCTTCCTGTGCTTTACAGGTGATTCCAACGTACCTCTTGAAATCTGTTTACTGCGATTCTGCCTCGCTTTCAAGTCCACCTCGTTGCCTTGCTTCAAACAATTTTTGGCCGATAGCTGTCCTTTATTACTCTGCCAGTTTGTGAACTGCTGTGCCCCTGAGCTCCATTTATCAAATCATTTTTTGTGAGCTGACCGCAAGTCCAAAATTTCGGTTCAGGACCTATACTGGTTTCCGGCAGTGGGATGAGTCTTTGGTTAATTCTTCTTCCTGCCAGGCAATTAGAGTCACATGTGCCCGTCCAAATGCCTAACAGCTACTCTCTCATTGGTTCTCCCTGGTCCCTTTCATCCTCTGCCAAATTGGCAAACTGTGTTATCCAGGAGGTTAAAGGGGCTGTCTCTCCTAGTTGGGAGATTGATAGTCAAGCAGTTGGAAAGTCAAATTGGAGCACCAGTAGAGCGACTATTTCTTGAGATTTAGAAACTTTTCGTATTCACATTGTGTCCATTCTCTAGGTTTCCCATACATGTTATAGCTGTAGTAATATTCCCTTCAACCTGGAGAGTTTGGAACCATGGAATGGAGGCCAAGCATTATTGCTTTAAATGGTCTGTGTTTGCTCATGCAGTCTCACCAAGCCTCTCAGTCCCAAGTGTCCAGCCTTATGCCACATCAAGCTGTAGTTGTAGATATATTCATTCCAGGTATCATCAGAGACCCTGAAGGAATTGTAAAGAATTTCCCTGTTTTTTTTTGTTCTTTTTTGAAAATCATTTTCATAGTGGGTTTGAGCTGATTCTCACTGCCATGTTTATGCCAGTCTAGACATACTTGATTCCCTTATGGAGACATATCAATACATAGGTTTTAAGATTCTTACTAGTCAGATATATTCCTCTGCGGAAAATATGGTGTTTTGAGTCCCTTTCCCCGAGGAAGTTGTAGGTTTTTCTATTCCATAGTTGGTTTTTAGAACAGTACCTGTGCTTATATCAAACTCTGGTTTTATGCATCACCCACCTCTCCTTCCCCCTTAAGCAGGGATAAGATTGTGTTCAAAATGTGAGACTCTGTTCTCTTTCCTAACTCAGTTCATGTGTAGCCATGTTTACAGGATATTCATAAGTCATATCCTATGATAAGCTTCTTTTTCTGTGTGACTTATTTCACGTAGAATCATCGTACCTGAATCCACTCATTTTGCTGCTACTGGTCTTATGACATTGATTTCATGGCTGAGGGATATTCCATCGTACGTAAGTACCACAATTTTTTGAACCATTTTTAACTTTCTTGTGATAATTAATATGTACCCAAGTTGAGGTTCTTGTAAGCAGTGCAGCCCTAAATTTTGGGGTGGCTCTGTCTTATTGATTTTCAGTTTTCCCAAGGTATATTCCCTAGACTTGAAGTGCGCTTGGCTATGTAGCTCAGTTGTTTACTTGTTTTAGGGAACACATTGCACTCCTCCAGAGTGGCAGTTGGCAACTTACATTCTGCCCATCAGCATAAAAAGGCTCCCTGTTCTCCAGGTCCTCTTTTGCCTTTCTGGTTTTTACACATTTTGCCGATGTCCCTTTTGAATTGTGGGAAGTGATACTTCTTTGTACTGCAGATTTGCATTGCCCGCTTGCTGGCTTGGCCAAAAAGGTCGTATGCGTTTTCCCCTGAATATATTCAGGAGAAAACACATGCACCCGTTTGGGCCAAGTGCATCATTGTCGAAGTTGTGCCCCTCTTCCTGTGGTTTACAGGTGATTCCAACGTACCGCTTGAAATCTGTTTCCTGCTATTCTGCCTCGCTTTCAAGTCCGCCTCTTTGCCTTTCTTCAAAGGATTTTTGGACGATAGCTGTCCTTTATTACTCTGCCAGTTTGTGAATTGCTGTGCACCTGAGCTCCATTTATCAAATCGTTTTTTGTGAGCTGACCGCAAGTCCAAAATTTCGGTTTAGGAAATATAGTGGTTCCCGGCAGGGGGATGAGTCTTTGGTTAATTCTTCTTCCTGCCCGGCAATTAGAGTGACATGTGCCCGTCCAAATGCCTAACAGCTACTCTCACATTGGTTCTCCCTCTTCCCTTTCATCCTCTGCCAAATTGGCAACCTGTGAGAACCAGGAGGTTAAAGGTCCTGTCTCTCCAAGTTGGGAGATTGATAGTAAAGCAGTTGGAAAGTCAAACTGGTGCACAAGGAGAGGGACTATTCGTTGAGGTTTAGAAACCTTTCCTATTCAAAGTGTGTCCATTCTCTAGGTTTCCCGTACATGTTATAGATGTAGTAATATTCCCTTCAACCTGGAGAGTTGGGACCCATGGAATGGGTGCCATGCATTATTGCTTTAAAGGGTCTGCATTTGCTCACCCAGTCTCACCAAGCCTCCCAGTCCCAAGTGTCCAGCCTTATGCCACATCCAGCTGTCATTGTAGACATGGTCATTCCAGGTTTCATCAGAGACCCTGAAGGAATTGTAAAGAATATCCCTGTTTTTTTGTTTTGTTTTTGAAAATTTTTTATAGTGGGTTTGAGCTGATTCTCACTGCCATGTTTATGCCAGTCTAGACACACTGGATTCCCTTACGGAGACATATCAGTACATAGGTTTTAAGATTCTAACTAGTCAGATATATTCCTCTGCGGGAAATATGGGATTTTGAGTCCCTTTCACTGAGGAAGGTGTAGGTCTTGTCTATTCCCTGGTTGGTTTTTGAAACGGTACATGTGCTTATATCAAACTCTGGTTTTATGCATCACCCCACCTCTCCTTCCCCCTTAAGCAGGCATAAGAGTGTTTTCTAAATGTGAGACTCTCTTCTCTTTCCTAACTCAGTTCATGTGTAGCCATGTTTACAGGATCTTCATAAGTGATATCTTATGATAAGTTTCTTTTTCTGTGTGACTTATTTCACTTAGAATCATCGTACCTGAATCCACTCATTTTGCTGCTACTGGTCTTATGACATTGATTTCATGGCTGAGGGATATTCCATCGTACCTAGGTACCACAATTTTTGAACAATTTTTAACTGTCCTGGGATTTTTAAGGTGTACCCAAGTTGAGGTTCTTGTAAGCAGTGCATCCCTAAATATTGGGGTGGCTGTGTCTTATTGATTTTCAATTTTCCCAAGGTATATTCCCTAGACTGGAAGTGCCCTTGGCTATGTAGCTCTGTTGTTTACTTCTTTTAGGTTACACAGTGCACTCCTCCAGAGAGGAAGTTGCCAACTTACATCCCACCCATCAGCATAACAAGGCTCCCTGTTCTCCAGGTCCTCTCTTGCCTTTCTGGTTTTCACACATTTTGCCGATGTCCCTTTTGACCGGTGGGAAGAGATAATTCTTTGTACTGCAGTTTTGCATTTCCCGCTTCCTTGCTTGGCCAAAAATGGCGTATGTATTTTCTCCTGAATATATTCAGGAGAAAACGAATACACCATTTTTGGCCAAGTGCATCATTGTCGAAGTTGTGCCCCTCTTCCTGTGCTTTACAGGTGATTCCAACGTACCTCTTGAAATCTGTTTCCTGCTATTCTGCCTCGCTTTCAAGTACGCCTCATTGCCTTCCTTCAAAATATTTTTGGACGATAGTTCTCCTTTATTACTCTGCCATTTTGTGAATTGCTGTGCCCCTGAGCTCCATTTATCAAATCGTTTTTTGTGAGCTGACCACAAGTCCAAAATTTCGGTTCAGGACCTATACTGGTTCCCGGCAGGGGGATGAGTCTTTGGTTAATTCTTCTTCCTGCCGGGCAGTTAGAGTCGCATATGCCCGTCCAAATGCCTAACAGCTACTCTCTCATTTGTTCTCCCTGTTCCCTTTTATCCTCTGCCAAATTGGCAACCTCTGTTATCCAGGAGGTTAAAGGTGCTGTCTCTCCAAGTTGGGAGATTGATAGTAAAGCAGTTGAAAAGTCAAACTGGAGCACCAGGAGAGGGACAATTAGTTGAGTTTTAGAAACCTTTCGTATACACAGTGTGTCCATTCTCTAGGTTTCCCGTACATGTTATAGCTGTAGTAATATTCCCTTCAACCTTGAGAGTTTGGAACCATGGAATGGAGGCCACGCATTATTGCTTTAAAAGGTCTGTGTTTGCTCACCCAGTCTCACCAATCCTCCCATTCCCAAGTGTCCAGCCTTATACCACATCAAGCTGTAGTTGTAAATAGGTTCATTCCAGGTTTCATCAGAGGCACTGAAGGAATTGTAAAGAATTTCCCTGTTTTGTTGTTTTGTTTTTGAAATTCCTTTTTATAGTGGGTTTGAGCTGATTCTCACTGCCATGTTTATGCCAGTCTAGACACACTTGATTCTCTTACGGGGACATATCAATACATAGGTTTTAAGATTCTTACTAGTCAGATATATTCCTCTGTGGAAAATATGCGGTTTTGAGTCCCTTTCCCCGAGGAAGTTGTAGGTCTTGTCTATTCCATAGTTAGTTTTAGGAACGGTACCTGTGCTTATATCAAACTCTGGTTTTATGCATCACCCCACCTCTCCTACCCGCTTAAGCAGGCATAAGAGTGTTTTCTAAATGTGAGACTCTCTTCTCTTTCCTCACTCAGTTCATGTGTAGCCATGTTTACAGGATCTTCATAAGTGATATCTTATGATAAGTTTATTATTCTGTGTGATGTATTTCACTTAGAATCCTCGTACCTGAATCCACTCATTTTGCTGCTACTGGTCTTATGACATTGATTTCATAGCTGTGGGATATTCCATCGTACGTAAGTATCACAATTTTTTGAACAATTTTTAACTTTCCTGGGATATTTAAGGTGTACCCAAGTTGAGGTTCTTGTAAGCAGTGCAGCCCTAAATTTTTGGGTGGCTCTGTCTTATTGATTTTCAGTTTTCCCAAGGTATATTCCCTAGACAGGAAGTGCCCTTGGCTATGTAGCTCTGTTGTTTACTTGCTTTAGGGAACACAGTTCACTCCTCCAGAGAGGCAGTGGGCAACTTACATCCAGCCCATCAGCATAACATGGCTCCCTGTTCTCCAGGTCCTCTCTTGCCTTTCTTGTTTTTACACATTTTGCCAATGTCCCTTTTGACCGGTGGGAAGGGATACTTCTTTGTACTGCTGATTTGCATTGCCCGCTAGCTGGCTTGGCCAAAAAGGGCATATGCGTTTTCTCCTGAATATATTCAGGAGAAAACGAATACACCATTTTTGGCCAAGTGCATCATTGTCGAAGTTGTGCCCCTCTTCCTGTGCTTTACAGGTGATTCCAACGTACCTCTTGAAATCTGTTTCCTGCTATTCTGCCTCGCTTTCAAGTCCGCCTCGCTGCCTTCCTTCAAACTATTTTTGGATGATAGTTGTCGTTTATTACTCTGGCCGTTTGTGAATTGCTGTGCCCTTGAGCTCCATTTATCAAATCGTTTTTTGTGAGCTGAACGCAAGTCCTAAATTTCGGTTCAGGACCTATACTGGTTTCCGGCAGTGGGATGAGTCTTTGGCTAATTCTTCTTCCTGCCGGGCAAGTAGAGTCACATGTGCCCGTCCAAATGCCTAACAGCTACTCTCTCATTGGTTCTCCCTGGTCCCTTTCATCCCCTGCCAAATTGGCAACCTGTGTTATCCAGGAGGTTAAAAGGGCCGTCTCTCCAATTTGGGAGACTGATAGTAAAGCAGTTGGAAAGTCAAATTGGAGCACCAGGAGAGGGACTATTCGTTGAGTTTTAGAAACTTTTCGTATTCACAGTGTGTCCATTCTCTAGGTTTCCCATACATGTTATAGCTGTAGTAATATTCCCTTTAACCTGGAGAGTTTGGAACCATGGAATGGAGGACACACATTATTGCTTTAAAAGTTCTGTGTTTGCTCACCCAGTCTCACCAAGCCTATCAGCACCAAGTGTCCAGCCTTATGCCACATCCAGCTGTAGTTGTAGATAAGTTCATTCCAAGATTCTTCAGAGACCGTGAAAGAATTGTAAAGAATTTACCTGTTTTTTTGTTTTGTTTTTGAAATTCTTTTTATAGTGAGTTTGAGCTGATTCTCACTGCCATGTTTATGCCAGTCTAGACACACTTGATTCCCTTATGGAGACATATCAATACATAGGTTTGAAGATTTTACTAGTCAGATATATTCCTCTGAGGGAAGTATGGTGTGTTGATTCCCTTTCAGTGAGGAAGGTGTAGATGTTTTCTATTCTGTATTTGGTTTCTGGAATGGTGCCTGTACTAATATCAAACTCTGGTTTTATCCAACACCCCAACTCTCCTTCCCCCTTAAGCAGGCATAAGAGTGTTTTCTAAATGTGAGACTCTATTCTCTTTCCTAACTCAGTTCATGTGTAGCCATGTTTACAAGACCTTCATAAGTGATATCTTATGATAAGATTCTTTTGCTCTGTGACTAATTTAACTTAGAATCATTGTAACTGAATCCACTAATTTTGCTGCTACTGGCCTGATGACATTGATTTCATGGCAGAGGGATATTCCATCGTATGTAATTACCACAATTTCTTGAACAATTTTTGTCTTTCCTGGGATATTTAAGGTGTAGCCTAGTTGAGGTTCTTGTAAGCAGTGAAGACCTATATTTTGGGGTGGCTCTGTCTAATTGATTTTCAATTTTCCCAATGTATATTCCCTAGAGTGGAAGTGCCCTTCGCTCTGAAGCTCTGTTGTTTACTTGCTTTAGGGAACAAAATGCACTCCTCCAGAGAGGCAGTGGGCAATTAATATCCCGCCCATCAGCATAACAGTGCTCCCTGTTCTCCAGGGCCTCTCTAGCCTTTCTGGTTTTTACCCATTTTGTGGATGTCCCTTTTGACCGGTGGGAAGTGATACTTCTTTGTAGTGCAGATTTGCATTGCCCGCTTGCTTGCTTGGCCAAAAAGGGCGTATGCGTTTTCTCCTGAATATATTCAGGAGAAATCGCATACACCCTTTTTGGCCAAGTGCATCATTGTCGATGTTGTGCCCCTATTCCTGTGCTTTAAAGGCGATTCCAACGTAACTCTTGAAATCTGTTTCCTGCTATTCTGCCTCGCTTTCAAGTCCGCCTCGTTGCCTTCCCTCAACAGATTTTTGGACGATAGTTGCCCTTTATTACTCTGCCAGTTTGTGAATTGCTGTGCCTCTGAGCTCCATTTTTTAACTCGTTTTTTGTGAGCTGAATGCAAGTCCAATATTTTGGTTCAGAAACGATACTGGTTTTGGTAGGTGGCTGAGAGTTTGGTTAATTCTTCTTCCTCCCGGGAAATAAGAGTGACATGTGCCCGTCCAAATGCCTAACAGCTACTCTCTCATTGGTTCTCCCTCTTCCCTATCATCCTTTGCCAAATTGGCAAGCTGTGCGAACCAGGAGGTTAAAGGTGCTGTCTCTCCAAGTTGGGAGATTGTTAGTAAAGGAGTTGGAAGGTCAAACTGGCGCACCAGGAGAGGGACTAGTCGTTGAGTTTTAGGAACCTTTCATATTCACAGTGTGTCCATTCTCTAGGTTTTCCATACATGTTATAACTCTAGTAATATTCCCTTCAACCTGGAGAGTTGGGACCCATGGAATGGGTGCCATATATTATTGCTTTAAACAGTCTTCATTTGCTCACCCAATCTCACCAGTCCTCTCAGTCCCATGTGTCCAGCCTTATGCCACATCCAGCTGTTGTTGTAGTTAGGGTCATTCCAGGTATCATCAGAGACCCTGAAGGATTTTTAAAGAATTTCCCTGTTTTTTTGTTTTGTTTTTGAAATTCCTTTTTATAGTGGGTTTGAGCTAATTCTCCCTGCCATGTTTATGCCAGTCTAGACTCACTTGATTCGCTTACGGAGACATATCAGTACATAGGTTTTAAGATTCTTACTAGTCACATATATTCCTCTGTGGGAAATATGTGGTTTTGAGTCCCTTTCACTGAGGAAGGTGTAGGTCTTGTCTATTCCATAGTTGGTTTTTGGAACGTTACCTGTGCTTATATCAAACTCTGGTTTTATGCATCACCCCACCTCTCCTTCCCCCTTAAGCAGGCATAAGAGTGTTTTCTAAATGTGAGACTCTGTTCTCTTTCCTAACTCAGTTCATGTGTAGCCATGTTTACAGGATCTTCATAAGTGATATCTTATGATAAGTTTCTTTTTCTGTGTGACTTATTTCACTTAGAATCATTGTACCTGAATCCACTCATTTTGCTGCTACTGGTCTTATGACATTGATTTCATGGCTGAGGGATATTCCATCGTACGTAAGTACCACAATTTTTGAACAATTTTTAACTTTCCTGGAATATTTAAGGTGTACCCAAGTTGAGGTTCTTGTAAGCAGTTCAGCCCTAAATTTTGGGGTGGCTGTGTCTTATTGATTTTCAGTTTTCCCAAGGTATATTCCCTAGACTGGAAGTGCCCTTGGCTATGTAGCTCTGTTGTTTACTTCTTTTAGGGTACACAGTGCACTCCTCCAGAGAGGAAGTTGCAAACTTACATCCTGCACATCAGCATAACAAGGCTCCCTGTTCTCCAGGTCCTCTCTTGCCTTTCTGGTTTTTACACATTTTGCCGATGTCCCTTTTGACTGGTGGGAAGGGATAATTCTTTGTACTGCAGTTTTGCATTGCCCACTTCCTTGCTTGGCCAAAAAGTGCGTATGTGTTTTCTCCTGAATATATTCAGGAGAAAACAAATAAACCCTTTTTGGCCAAGTGCATCATTGTCGAAGTTGTGCCCCTCTTCCTGTGCTTTACAGGTGATTCCAACGTACCACTTGAAATCTGTTTCCTGCTATTCTGCCTCGCTTTCAAGTACGCCTCGTTGCTTTCCTTGAAAATATTTTTGGACGATAGTTGTCCTTTATTACTCTGCCAGTTTGTGAATTGCTGTGCCCCTGAGCTCCATTTATCAAATTGTTTTTTGTGAGCTGACCGCTAGTCCAAAATTTCGGTTCAGGACCTATACTTGTTCCCGGCAGGGGAATGAGTCTTTGGTTAATTCTTCTTCCTGCCGGGCAATTAGTGTCACATATGCCCGTCCAAATGCCTAACAGCTACTCTCTCATTTGTTCTCCCTGTTCCCTTTCATCCTCTGCCAAATTGGCAAACTCTGTTATCCAGGAGGTTAAAGGGGCTCTCTCTCCATGTTGGGAGATTGATAGTAAAGCAGTTGGAAAGTCAAACTGGAGCACCAGGAGAGGGACAATTAGTTGAGTTTTAGAAACCTTTCGTATACACAGTGTGTCCATTCTCTAGGTTTCCCGTACATGTTATAGCTGTAGTAATATTCCCTTCAACCTTGAGAGTTTGGAACCATGGAATGGAGGCCACGCATTATTGCTTTAAAAGGTCTGTGTTTGCTCACCCAGTCTCACCAATCCTCCCATTCCCATGTGTCCAGCCTTATACCACATCAAGCTGTAGTTGTAGATAGGTTCATTCCAGGTTTCATCAGAGACCCTGAAGGAATTGTAAAGAATTTCCCTGTTTTGTTGTTTTGTTTTTGAAATTCCTTTTTATAGTGGATTTGAGCTGATTCTCACAGCCATGTTTATGCCAGTCTAGATACACTTGATTCTCTTACGGGGACATATCAATACATAGGTTTTAAGATTCTTACTAGTCAGATATATTCCTCTGTGGAAAATATGCGGTTTTGAGTCCCTTTCCCCGAGGAAGTTGTAGGTCTTTTCTATTCCATTGTTGGTTTTAGGAACGGTACGTGTGCTTATATCAAACTCTGGTTTTATGCATCACCCCACCTCTCCTACCCCCTTAAGCAGGCATAAGAGTGTTTTCTAAATGTGAGACTCTCTTCTATTTCCTCCCTCAGTTCATGAGTAGCCATGTTTACAGGATCTTCATAAGTGATATCTCATGATAAGTTTCTTTTTCTGTGTGACTTATTTCACTTAGAATCATCGTACCTGAATCCACTCATTTTGCTGCTACTGGTCTTATGACATTGATTTCATGGCTGAGGGATATTCCATCGTACGTAAGTACCACAATTTTTAAACAATTTTTAACTTTCCTGGGATATTTAAGGTGTACCCAAGTTGAGGTTCTTGTAAGCAGTGCAGCCCTAAATTTTGGGGTGGCTGTGTCTTACTGATTTTCAGTTTTCCCAAGGTATATTCCCTAGACTGGAAGTGCCCTTGGCTATGTAGCTCTGTTGTTTACTTGTTTTAGGGAATACAATGCACTCCTCCAGAGAGGCAGTGGGCAACTTACATCCAGCCCATCAGCATAACAAGGCTCCCTCTTCTCCAGGTCCTCTCTTTCCTTTCTTGTTTTTTCACATTTTGCCGATGTCCCTTTTGACCGGTGGGAAGGGATACTTCTTTGTACTGCTGATTTGCATTGCCCGCTAGCTGGCTTGGCCAAAAAGGGCATATGCGTTTTCTCCTGAATATATTCAGGAGAAAACGAATACACCATTTTTGGCCAAGTGCATCATTGTCGAAGTTGTGCCCCTCTTCCTGTGCTTTACAGGTGATTCCAACGTACCTCTTGAAATCTGTTTCCTGCTATTCTGCCTCGCTTTCAAGTCCGCCTCGCTGCCTTCCTTTAAAATATTTTTGGATGGGCTTCCCTGGTGGCGCAGTGCTTGAGAGTCTGCCTGCCGATGCAGGGGACACGGGTTCGAGCCCTGGTCTGGGAAGATCCCACATGCCACGGAGCAACTGGCCCCGTGAGCCACAAATACTGAGCATGCGCGTCTGGAGCCTGTGCTCCGCAACGAGAGGCCGCGATAGTGACAGGCCTGCGCACCGCGATGAGGAGTGGCCCCCGCTTGCCGCAACTAGAGAAAGCCCCCACACAGAAACGAAGAGCCAACACAGCCATGAATAAATAAATAAATAAATAAATTAAAAAAAAATATTTTTGGATGATAGTTGTCGTTTATTACTCTGGCACTTTGTGAATTGCTGTGCCCTTGAGCTCCATGTATCAAATCGTTTTTTGTGAGCTGACCGCAAGTCCTAAATTTCGGTTCAGGACCTATACTGGTTTCCTGCAAGGGGATGAGTCTTTGGTTAATTCTTCTTCCTGCCGGGCAAGTAGAGTCACATGTGCCCATCCAAATGCCTAACAGCTACTCTCTCATTGGTTCTCCCTGGTCCCTTTCATCCCCTGCCAAATTGGCAACCTGTGTTATCCAGGAGGTTAAAAGGGCTGTCTCTCCAAGTTGGGAGACTGATAGTAAAGCAGTTGGAAAGTCAAATTGGAGCACCAGGAGAGGGACTATTCGTTGAGTTTTAAAAACTATTCGTATTCACAGTGTGTCCATTCTCTAGGTTTCCCGTACATGTTATAGTTGTAGTAATATTCCCTTTAACCTGGAGAGTATGGAACCATGGAATGGAGGCCATGCATTATTACATTAAAAGGTCTGTGTTTGCTCACCCAGTCTCACCATTCCTATCAGCACCAAGTGTCCAGCCTTATGCCACATCCAGCTGTCATTGTAGATAGGTTCATTCCAAGCTTCATCAGAGACCCTGAAAGAATTGTAAAGAATTTCCCTGTTTTTTTGTTTTGTTTTTGAAATTCCTTTTTATAGTGAGTTTGAGCTGATTCTCACTGCCATGTTTATGCCAGTCTAGACACACTTGATTCCCTTATGGAGACATATCAATACATAGGTTTGAAGATTCTTACTAGTCAGATATATTCCTCTGAGGGAAGTATGGTGTGTTGATTCCCTTTCAGTGAGGAAGGTGTAGATGTTTTCTATTCTGTATTTGGTTTCTGGAATGGTGCCTTTACTAATATCAAACTCTGGTTTTATGCAACACCCCAACTCTCCTTCCCCCTTAAGCAGGCGTAAGAGTGTTTTGTAAATGTGAGACTCTCTTCTCTTTCCTAACTCAGTTCATGAGTAGCCATGTTTACAAGACCTTCATAAGTGATATCTTATGATAAGATTCTTTGGCTCTGTGACTAATTTAACTTAGAATCATTGTAACTGGATCCACTAATTTTGCTGCTACTGGCCTGAGGACATTGATTTCATGGCAGAGGGATATTCCATCATATGTAATTACCACAATTTCTTGAACAATTTTTGTCTTTCCTGGGATATTTAAGGTGTAGCCTACTTGAGGTTCTTGTAAGCAGTGAAGACCTATATTTTGGGGTGGCTCTGTCTAATTGATTTTCAATTTTCCCAATGTATATTCCCTAGAGTGGAAGTGCCCTTCGCTCTGAAGCTCTGTTGTTTACTTGCTTTAGGGAACAAAATGCACTCCTCCAGAGAGGCAGTGGGCAATTAATATCCCGCCCATCAGCATAACAGTGCTCCCTGTTCTCCAGGGCCTCTCTAGCCTTTCTGGTTTTTACCCATTTTGTGGATGTCCCTTTTGACCGGTGGGAAGTGATACTTCTTTGTAGTGCAGATTTGCATTGCCCGCTTGCTTGCTTGGCCAAAAAGGGCGTATGCGTTTTCTCCTGAATATATTCAGGAGAAATCGCATACGCCCTTTTTGGCCAAGTGCATCATTGTCGATGTCGTGCCCCTATTCCTGTGCTTTAAAGGCCATTCCAATGTAACTCTTGATATCTGTTTCCTGCTATTCTGCCTCGCTTTCAAGTCCGCCTCGGTGCCTTCCCTCAACAGATTTTTGGACGATAGTTGCCCTTTATTACTCTGCCAGTTTGTGAATTGCTGTGCCTCTGAGCTCAATTTTTAACGCGTTTTTTGTGAGCTGAATGCAAGTCCAATATTTTGGTTCAGAAACGATACTGGTTTTGGTAGGTGGCTGAGAGTTTGGTTAATTCTTCTTCCTCCTGGGAAATAAGAGTGACATGTGCCCGTCCAAATGCCTAACAGCTACTCTCTCATTGGTTCTCCCTCTTCCCTTTCATCCTTTGCCAAATTGGCAAGCTGTGCGAACCAGGAGGTTAAAGGTGCTGTCTCTCCAAGTTAGGGGATTGATAGTAAAGGAGTTGGAAAGTCAAACTGGCACACAAGGAGAGGGACTATTCGTTGAGTTTTAGAAACCTTTCGTATTCACAGTGTGTCCATTCTCTAGGTTTCCCATACATGTTATAACTCTACTAATATTCCCTACAACCTGGAGAGTTGGGACCCATGGAATGGGTGCCATGCATTATTGCTTTAAAGGGTCTGCATTTGCTCACCCAATCTCACCAGTCCTGTGAGTCCCATGTGTCCCGCCTTATGCCACATCCAGCTGTCATTGTAGTTAGGGTCATTCCAGGTATCATCAGAGACCCTGAAGGATTTGTAAAGAATTTCCCTGTTTTTTTGTTTTGTTTTTGAAATTCCTTTTTATAGTGGGTTTGAGCTGATTCTCGCTGCCATGTTTATGCTAGTCTAGACTCACTTGATTCGCTTACGGAGACATATTAATACTTAGGTTTTAAGATTCTTACTAGTCAGATATATTCCTCTGCGGGAAATATGGGGTTTTGAGTCCCTTTCAGTGAGGAAGGTGTAGGTCTTGTCTATTCCATAGTTGGTTTTTGGAACGTTACCTGTGCTTATATCAAACTCTGGTTTTATGCATCACCCCACCTCTCCTTCCCCCTTAAGCAGGCATAAGAGTGTTTTCTAAATGTGAGACTCTGTTCTCTTTCCTAACTCAGTTCATGTGTAGCCATGTTTACAGGATCTTCATAAGTGTTATCTTATGATAAGCTTCTTTTTCTGTGTGACTTATTTATTTAGAATCACCGTAACTGAATCCTCTCATATTGATGCTACTGGTCTTATGACATTGATTTCATGGCTGAGGGATATTCCATCATACGTAAGTACCACAATTTTTGAACAATTTTTAACTTTCCTGGGATATTTAATTTGTACCCAAGATGAGGTTCTTGTAAGCAGTGCACCCCTATATTTTGGGGTGGCTGTGTCTTACTGATTTTCAGTTTTCCCAAGGTATATTCCCTAGACTGGAAGTGCCCTTGGCTATGTAGCTCTGTTGTTTACTTCTTTTAGGATACACAGTGCACTCCTCCCGAGAGGAAGTTGCCAACTTACATCCAGCCCATCAGCATAACAAGGCTCCCTCTTCTCCAGGTCCTCTCTTGCCTTTCTGGTTTTTACACATTTTGCCGATGTCCCTTTTGACCGGTGGGAAGGGATAATTCTTTGTACTGCCGTTTTGCATTGCCCGCTTCCTTGCTTGGCCAAAAAGGGTGTATGTTTTTTCTCCTGAATATATTCAGGAGAAAACGAATAAACCCTTTTTGGCCAAGTGCATCATTGTCGAAGTTGTGCCCCTCTTCCTGTGCTTTACATGTGATTCCAACGTACCTCTTGAAATCTGTTTCCTGCTATTCTGCCTCGCTTTCAAGTACGCCTCGTTGCCTTCCTTCAAAATATTTTTGGACGATAGTTGTCCTTTATTACTCTGCCAGTTTGTGAATTGCTGTGCCCCTGAGCTCCATTTATCAAATCATGTTTTGTGAGCTGACCGCTAGTCCAAAATTTCGGTTCAGGACCTATACTGGTTCCCGGCAGGGGGATGAGTCTTTGGTTAATTCTTCTTCCTGCCGGGCAATTAGAGTCACATATGCCCGTCCAAATGCCTAACAGCTACTCTCTCATTTGTTCTCCCTGTTCCCTTTCATCCTCTGCCAAATTCGCAACCTCTGTTATCAAGGAGGTTAAAGGGGCTGTCTCTCCATGTTGGGAGATTGATAGTAAAGCAGTTGGAAAGTCAAACTGGAGCACCAGGAGAGGGACAATTAGTTGAGTTTTAGAAACCTTTCATATACACAGTGTGTCCATTCTCTAGGTTTCCCGTACATGTTATAGCTGTAGTAATATTCCCTTCAACCTTGAGAGTTTGGAACCATGGAATGGAGGCCACGCATTATTGCTTTAAAAGGTCTGTGTTTGCTCACCCAGTCTCACCAATCCTCCCAGTCCCAAGTGTCCAGACTTATACCACATCAAGCTGTAGTTGTAGATAGGTTCATTCCAGGTTTCATCAGAGACCTTGAAGGATTTGTAAAGATTTTCCCTGTTTTGTTGTTTTGTTTTTGAAATTCCTTTTTATAGTGGGTTTGAGCTGATTCTCGCTGCCATATTTATGCTAGTCTAGACTCAATTGATTCGCTTACGGCGACATATCAATACATAGGTTTTAAGATACTTACTAGTCACATATATTCCTCTGCAGGAAATATGGGGTTTTGAGTCCCTTTCACTGAGGAAGGTGTAGGTCTTGTCTATTCCATAGTTGGTTTTTGGAACGGTACCTGTGCTTATATCAAACTTAGGTTTGATGCATCACCCCACCTGTCCTTCCTCCTTAAGCAGGCATAAGACTGTTTTCTAAATGTGAGTCTCTCTTCTCTTTCCTAACTCAGTTCATCTGTAGCCATGTTTACAGGATCTTCATAAGTGATATATTATGATAAGTTTCTTTTTCTGTGTGACTTATTTCACTTAGAATTATCGTACATGAATCCACTCATTTTGCTGCTACTGGCCTTATGACATTGATTTCATGGCTGAGGGATATTCCATCATACGTAAGTACCACAATTTTTTGAATGATTTTTATCTTTCCTGGGATATTTCAGGTGTACCCAAGTTGAGGTTCTTGTAAGCAGTGCAGCCCTAAATTTTGGAGTGGCACAGTGTTATTGATTTTCAGTTTTCCCAAGGTATATTCCCTAGACTGGAAGTGGCCTTGGCTCTGTAGCTCTGTTCTTTACTTGTTTTAGGGAACACAATGCACTCCTCCAGAGAGCCAGTTGGCAATTTAGGTCCCACCCATCAGCATAACAAGGCTCCCTGTTCTCCAGGGCCTGTCTTGCCTTTCTGTTTTTTACACATTTTGCGGATGCCCCTTTTGACCAGTAGGAAGTGATACTTCTTTGTAGTGCTGATTTGCATTGCCCACTTGCTTGCTTGTCCAAAAAGGGCATATGCGTTTTCTCCTGTATATATTCACGTGAAAACCCATATGCCCTTTATGGCCATTTCCATAAATTTCGAAGTTGTAATGCTTTTCCTGTGTTTAAAGGCGATTCCATTGTACCTCTTGAAATCTGTTTCATGCCATTCTGCCTCATTTTCCCTTCCGCCTCGTGGCTTTCTCTCAACAGATTTTTGGAAGAGAGTAGTCCATTATAACTCTGCAGGTTAGTGAATTGCTGTGGCCCTGAGCTCCATTTTTCAATTCGCTTTTTTGTGATCTGACCGCAAATCAACAGTTTTGCTTCTGGACTTATAATTATTCTGGGGGGGCAGGCTGAGACGTTGGTTAATTCCTCTTTGTGACGGGAAATTATAGTGACATGTGGCTGTCCAAATGCCTACAGCTACTCTCTCATTGGTTCTCTCTGTTCCCTTATATCCTCTTCACAATTTGCCAACTGTGCGAACCAGGAGGTTATAGGGGCTGACTTTCAAAGTTGGGAGATTGATAGTAAAGCAGTTGGAATGTCAAACTGGAGCACAAGGAGAGAAAAAAGTAGTAGAGTTTTAGAAACCTTTCACCATCAGATGGTTTCCATTCTCTAGGTTCCCATACACGTTATAACTGTAGTGATATTCCCTTCTACCTGGAGAGTTGGGAACCATGGAATGGGTGGCAGGCATTATTGCTTTAAAGGGTCTGCATTTTTTCACCCTATCTCACCAATCCTCTCAGTCCCAAGTGACCAGCCTTATGCCACATCCAGCTGTCATTGTAGATAGGGTCATTCCACATTTCATCAGAACCCCTGAAGGTATTGTGTAAGAATTTTACTGTTTTTATGTTTTGTTTTGAAATTCAGTTTTATATTGGGTTTGAGCTGATTCTCACTGCCATGTTTATGTCGTTCTAGACACACTTGTTTCCCTTACGGAGACGTATCAATACATAGGTTTTAAAATTCTTACTAGTCAGATATGTTTCTCTGCGGGGAATAAGAATGTTGGGTTCCATTAACTGAGGAAGGAGTAGGGCTAGTCTCTTCTGTTTTTGGACTATGGAACGGTACCTGTGCTAATATCAATCTTATGTTTTTTGCATCTCCCCACCTCTCTTTCCCCTTAAGCAAGAGTTAGAGTGTTTTCTAAATCTGAGACTCTGTTCTCTTCCCTAATTCAGTTCATATGTAGCCATGTTTACATTCCCTTCATAAGGGATATCTTATGTCAGAATGCACCATGGCAGTTCTCATAATAATGCTCCAGGACCCCTGTCATCACAATTCACCATGCCCTGGTTATCACAATGCTCCATGTCCCTTGTCATCACAATTCTCCACGTCCATGTCATCACAATGCTATATGACACTTCTCAGCAATATGTTACATGATCTTGTCATCACAATTATCCATCCACTTGACATTGCAATGCACCATGCACTTGTCATCACAATGCTCCATGCACTTGTCATCACAATGCTCCATGCCCTTGTCATCATAATGCTCCATGACCACTGTCATCACAATGCTCCCTGACACCTGTCATTACAATGCTTCATGCCCCTTGTCATTACAGTGCTCCATGATGCTCGACATCAAAATTACCCATGGTCTTCTCATCACAAATCTCCATGGCCAATATCATCACAATGCTCCATGACCACTGTCATCACAACACTCCATGACACCTGACAACACAATGATTCGGCACTCTTGTCATCACAATGTTCCTTTCCCTAGTCATCACAATGCTCCATAGCCCCTGTCTTCACAATACTCCATGAACATATTCAGCCCAATGTTCCGTGACCCTTGTCATCAAAATGATCCATGTCCTTGTCATCCCTATGCTCCATGACCCCTGTATTCACAATGCTCCGTGAAGCTTGTCATCACAGTGCTCCATGACACATGTCATCACAATGCTCCATGCCTTTGTCAGCAAAATGCTACATGACCTTGTCATTACAATGCTCTACGCGCTTGTCATCACAATACTCCATTTCCATTGTCATCACAATCCTCAATGAACCTTGGGATCACATTGCTTCATGCCCTTGTCATCACAATGCTCCATGCTCCGTGAAATCAAAATGATCCATGACCTCTGTCATCACAATGCTCCAAACACTTGTGATCACAGTGTTCCATAACACTTGTCATCACATTGCTCCATGATGCCTGTCATCACAATACTCCATGCCCTTTTCATCACAATGCTCCATGACCTTTGTCATCACAATTCTCAATATACTTGTCTTCACAATGCTCCATTTCCATTGTCATCACAATGCTCCATGTCATTGTCATCACAATGCTCCATGAACCCTCTCATCACATGGCTCCATGCACTTGTCATCACAAAGCTCCATGACACCTGTCATCACAATGCTTGATGCCCTCCTCATCTCAGTGCTCCATGCCCTTGTCATTAAAATCCTGCATAACCCATGTATCACAGTGTTCCGTGCCATTGTCATCACAATGATCCATGCCCTCTTCATCACAATGCTCCAAAATCCCTGTAATCACAATGCTCCATGTCCTTGTCATCACAAAACTCCATGACGCATGTCATCAGAATGCTCCATGGCTTTCTCATCACAATGTTCCATGCCCTCGTCATCACAATGCACCAAGAGCCCTGTAATCACGATGCTCCATGCCCCTTTTCATCAGAATGCTCCATGAAACTTGTCATCACAAGTCTCCATGGTCTTCTCATCACAGTGCTCCAGGACCTTGTCATCACCGTGCTCCATTCCCTTGTCATCACAATGCTCCTTGACACCTGTCATCACAATAAATCATGAAATTTTTCAGCCCATGGCTCCACGACCTACTCATCACAATGCTCCATGGCCAATATCATCACAATGCTCCATGACCACTGTCATCACAACACTCCATGACACCTGACAACACAATGATCCGGGACTCTTGTCATCACAATGCTCCATTCCCTAGTCATCACAATGCTCCATGAGCCCTGTCATCACAACACTCCATGAACAATTTTAGCCCAGTGCTCCATGAACCTTGTCATCACAATGATCCATGACTTTGTCATCCCAGTGCTCCATGACCCCTGAATTCACAGTGATCCGTGATGCTTTTCATCACAGTGTTCCATGACACATGTCATCACAATGCTCCATGCCTTTGTCAGCAAAATGCTACATGACCTTGTCATTACAATGCTCTATGTGCATGTCATAACAATACTCCATTTCCATTGTCATCACAATCCTCCATGAAAATTGGGATCACATTGCTTCATGCCCTTTTCATCAAAATGCTCCATGCTCCTTGAAATCAATATGATCCATGACCTCTGTCATCACAATGCTCCAAACACTTGTGATCACAGTGTTCCATAACACTTGTCATCACAACGCTCCATGATGACTGTCATCACAATACTCCATGCCCTTTTCATCACAATGCTCCATGACCTTTGTCATCACAATTCTCAATACACTTGTCATCACAATGCTCCCAGACACTTGTCATCAGAATGCTCCTTAAACCCTGTCATGAAAAGGCTACATGCCTTTTTCATCACAATGTCCCATGCCGTTTTCATCACAATGCTCCGTGCCATTGTCATCAAAATACTCCACAAGCTTGTCATCAGAATGCTGCATGAAAATTGTCACCACAATTATCCATGCACTTGTCAGCACAATGCTCCCTGACCCTAGTCATCACAATGCTCTAAGCCATTGTGATCACAATGCTCCATTACCTTTGTCATCAGAATCCTCCATGACACTTGGCATCACAATGATCCATGCCATGGTCATCACAATGGGCCATTACATATGTCATCACAATGCTCCCTGACACCTGTCTTCACAATACTGCATGACCTGGTCATCACAATGCTCATTGCCCTTGTCATCACAATGGGCCATTACATATGTCATCACAATGATCCTGACACCTCTCTTCACAATACTGCATGACCTGGTCATCACAATGCTCCATGCCCTTGTCATCACAATGCGCCATTACAAGTGTCATGACAATAATCCATGAAACATATTAGACCAATGTTCAATGCCTTTGTCACCACAATGCTCCTTGCCCTTTTTATCACAATGCTCCATGACCCCTGTCATCACAGTGCTCCGTGATTCCAGTCATCACAATGCTTCATGACCTTTGTTATCACAATGGTCCATGCCCTCGTCATCAACAATCTCTGTGACCTTATTAACCACAATGCTTCATGAAATTTTCATCAGAATGCTCTTTGACCCTTGTCATCACAATGCTCCATGCGCTTGTCAGCACAGTGCTCCATGACACATGTCATCACAATGCACCATGCGCTTGTCATAACAGTGCTCCACAATCTTGTCATCACAATGCTCCTTAAAATTTTTCATCAGAATGCTCCATGCAATTCTCATCAAAATGCTCTCTCACCACTGTTATCAGAATGCTACATCACTATTTGTCACAATACTCCCTCACCCCTGTCATCACAATGTTCCATGACTCCTGTCATCACAATGCTACATGCACTTATCATTACAATGTTCGATGACCCCTGACATCACAGTGTTCCATAACACCTGTCATCAAAATGTTCCATGACACTTTTCATCAAATTGCTCCATGACCCTGTCATCAGAATGTTCCCTGCCCTACTCATTACAATGAACATCGCCCTTGCCATCAAAATGCTCCATGTCCTTTGTCATCACAAAGATCCAAGAACCTTGACATCACAATGCTCCATGTCACTGTCATCACAATGCTATATGAACGCTCTCATCACATTGCTTCATTCCCTTGTCTTCACAAAGCTCCATGACACATGTCATCAGTATGCTCCATGGCCTTCTCATCACAATGCTCCATGCCCTTGCCATCACAATGCTCCATTACCACAGTCATAACAATGCTCCATGATTTCTGCCATCACGAAGTTCCATGGCGTTGTCATCACAAAGCTCCTTGACACTTCTCATCACAATGCTCCTAGAACCCTGTAATCACAATGCTCTATGCCACTATTCATTTCAATGCTCCATGAACACTTTCATCACAATGCACCATGCCAATCATCATAATGCTTCAGTCTATTGTCATCACAATGAAAACAATATTCTCCATGACCTCTGTCATCACAATGCTCCAAACACTTGTGATCACAGTGTTCCATAACACTTGTCATCACATTGCTCCATGATGCCTGTCATCACAATACTCCATGCCCTTTTCATCACAATGCTCCATGACCTTTGTCATCACAATTCTCAATATACTTGTCTTCACAATGCTCCATTTCCATTGTCATCACAATGCTCCATGTCATTGTCATCACAATGCTCCATGAACCCTCTCATCACATGGCTCCATGCACTTGTCATCACAAAGCTCCATGACACCTGTCATCACAATGCTTGATGCCCTCCTCATCTCAGTGCTCCATGCCCTTGTCATTAAAATCCTGCATAACCCATGTATCACAGTGTTCCGTGCCATTGTCATCACAATGATCCATGCCCTCTTCATCACAATGCTCCAAAATCCCTGTAATCACAATGCTCCATGTCCTTGTCATCACAAAACTCCATGACGCATGTCATCAGAATGCTCCATGGCTTTCTCATCACAATGTTCCATGCCCTCGTCATCACAATGCACCAAGAGCCCTGTAATCACGATGCTCCATGCCCCTTTTCATCAGAATGCTCCATGAAACTTGTCATCACAAGTCTCCATGGTCTTCTCATCACAGTGCTCCAGGACCTTGTCATCACTGTGCTCCATTCCCTTGTCATCACAATGCTCCTTGACACCTGTCATCACAATAAATCATGAAATTTTTCAGCCCATGGCTCCACGACCTACTCATCACAATGCTCCATGGCCAATATCATCACAATGCTCCATGACCACTGTCATCACAACACTCCATGACACCTGACAACACAATGATCCGGGACTCTTGTCATCACAATGCTCCATTCCCTAGTCATCACAATGCTCCATGAGCCCTGTCATCACAACACTCCATGAACAATTTTAGCCCAGTGCTCCATGAACCTTGTCATCACAATGATCCATGACTTTGTCATCCCAGTGCTCCATGACCCCTGAATTCACAGTGATCCGTGATGCTTTTCATCACAGTGTTCCATGACACATGTCATCACAATGCTCCATGCCTTTGTCAGCAAAATGCTACATGACCTTGTCATTACAATGCTCTATGTGCATGTCATAACAATACTCCATTTCCATTGTCATCACAATCCTCCATGAAAATTGGGATCACATTGCTTCATGCCCTTTTCATCAAAATGCTCCATGCTCCTTGAAATCAATATGATCCATGACCTCTGTCATCACAATGCTCCAAACACTTGTGATCACAGTGTTCCATAACACTTGTCATCACAACGCTCCATGATGACTGTCATCACAATACTCCATGCCCTTTTCATCACAATGCTCCATGACCTTTGTCATCACAATTCTCAATACACTTGTCATCACAATGCTCCCAGACACTTGTCATCAGAATGCTCCTTAAACCCTGTCATGAAAAGGCTACATGCCTTTTTCATCACAATGTCCCATGCCGTTTTCATCACAATGCTCCGTGCCATTGTCATCAAAATACTCCACAAGCTTGTCATCAGAATGCTGCATGAAAATTGTCACCACAATTATCCATGCACTTGTCAGCACAATGCTCCCTGACCCTAGTCATCACAATGCTCTAAGCCATTGTGATCACAATGCTCCATTACCTTTGTCATCAGAATCCTCCATGACACTTGGCATCACAATGATCCATGCCATGGTCATCACAATGGGCCATTACATATGTCATCACAATGCTCCCTGACACCTGTCTTCACAATACTGCATGACCTGGTCATCACAATGCTCATTGCCCTTGTCATCACAATGGGCCATTACATATGTCATCACAATGATCCTGACACCTCTCTTCACAATACTGCATGACCTGGTCATCACAATGCTCCATGCCCTTGTCATCACAATGCGCCATTACAAGTGTCATGACAATAATCCATGAAACATATTAGACCAATGTTCAATGCCTTTGTCACCACAATGCTCCTTGCCCTTTTTATCACAATGCTCCATGACCCCTGTCATCACAGTGCTCCGTGATTCCAGTCATCACAATGCTTCATGACCTTTGTTATCACAATGGTCCATGCCCTCGTCATCAACAATCTCTGTGACCTTATTAACCACAATGCTTCATGAAATTTTCATCAGAATGCTCTTTGACCCTTGTCATCACAATGCTCCATGCGCTTGTCAGCACAGTGCTCCATGACACATGTCATCACAATGCACCATGCGCTTGTCATAACAGTGCTCCACAATCTTGTCATCACAATGCTCCTTAAAATTTTTCATCAGAATGCTCCATGCAATTCTCATCAAAATGCTCTCTCACCACTGTTATCAGAATGCTACATCACTATTTGTCACAATACTCCCTCACCCCTGTCATCACAATGTTCCATGACTCCTGTCATCACAATGCTACATGCACTTATCATTACAATGTTCGATGACCCCTGACATCACAGTGTTCCATAACACCTGTCATCAAAATGTTCCATGACACTTTTCATCAAATTGCTCCATGACCCTGTCATCAGAATGTTCCCTGCCCTACTCATTACAATGAACATCGCCCTTGCCATCAAAATGCTCCATGTCCTTTGTCATCACAAAGATCCAAGAACCTTGACATCACAATGCTCCATGTCACTGTCATCACAATGCTATATGAACGCTCTCATCACATTGCTTCATTCCCTTGTCTTCACAAAGCTCCATGACACATGTCATCAGTATGCTCCATGGCCTTCTCATCACAATGCTCCATGCCCTTGCCATCACAATGCTCCATTACCACAGTCATAACAATGCTCCATGATTTCTGCCATCACGAAGTTCCATGGCGTTGTCATCACAAAGCTCCTTGACACTTCTCATCACAATGCTCCTAGAACCCTGTAATCACAATGCTCTATGCCACTATTCATTTCAATGCTCCATGAACACTTTCATCACAATGCACCATGCCAATCATCATAATGCTTCAGTCTATTGTCATCACAATGAAAACAATATTCTCCATGACCTCTGTCATCATAATGCTCCAAACCCTTGTGATCACAATGTTCCATAACACTTATCATCACAACACCCCATGACGCTCATCATCACAATTATCCATGGTATTCTCATCACAGTGCTCCATGATCTTTGTCATCACAATGCTCAATACACCTGTCATCACAATGCTCCCTGACACTTGTCGTCAGTATGCTCCTTGAAACCTGTCATGACACGGCTCCATGCCTTTTTCATCACAATGATCCATGCCGTCTTCATCACAATGTTCCAAGATCCCTGTAATCACAATGCTCCATGCCCTTGTCATCACAATGCTCCATGCTCCTTGAAATCAAAATGATCCATGACCTCTGTCATCACAATGCTCCAAACCCTTGTGAACACAATGTTCCATAACACTTGTCATCACAACGCTCCATGATGCCTGTCATCACAATACTCCATGCCCTTTTCATCACAATGCTCCATGAACTTTGTCATCACAATTCTCAATACACTTGTCATCACAGTGCTCCCTGACACTTGTCATCAGAATGCTCCTTGAAACCTGTCACGAAAAGGCTCCATGCCATTTTCATCACAATGCCCCATGCCGTTTTCATGACAATGCTCCATGCCATTGTCATCAAAATACTCCACAAGCTTGTCATCAGAATGCTCCATGACACTTGTCATCACAATTTTCCATGCACTTTTCAGCACAATGCTCCCTGACACTTGTCATCACAATGCTCCAAGCCATTGTCTTCAGAATGCTCCATTACCATTTTAATCAGAATCCTCCATGACACTTGGCATCACAATGCTCCATGCCATTGTCATCACAATGCTTCATGAACACTCTCATCACATTGCTCCATGCGTTTGTCATCACAAAGCTCCATGACACTTGTCATCACAATGCTCGATGCCATTCTCATCACAATGCTCCAGGCCCTTCTCATTACAATCCTGCATGACCCATGTATCACAGTGCTCCTTGCCCTTGTCATCACAATGCTCCATGCCCACTCTCATCACAATAATCCATGAACATTTCAGACCAAAGTTCCATACCCTTCTCATCACAATGCTCCATTACTCCTGTCATAACAATGCACCATGACCCCTGCCATCACAATCTTCCATGGCCTAGTCATCACAACGTTCCATGACACTTCTCATCACAATGCTCAAGACACCTGAAATCACAACGCTCCATGCCCTTGTCATCACAAAGCTCCATGACGCATGTCATCAGAATGTTCCATGGCCTTCTCATCACAATGTTCCATGCCCTTGTCAGCACAATGCTCCAAGACCCTTGTAATCACAATGCTCCATGCCACTTTTTATCTCAATGCCCCATGAACCCTGTCATCACAATGCACCATGCCCATCATCATAATGCTTCAGGCTATTGTCATCACAATGAAATCAATATTCTGCATGTCCTCTGTCATCATAATGCTCCAAACCCTTGTGATCACAATGTTGCATAACACGAATCATCACAACAGCCCATGATGCTCATCATCACAATTATCCATGGTCTTCTCATCACAATGCTCCATGATCTTTGTCATCACAATGCTCAATACACTTGTCATCACAATGGTCCCTGACACTTGTCGTCAGTATGCTCCTTGAACCCTGTCATGACAAGGCTCCATGCCTATTTCATCACAATGATCCATGCCCTTTTCATCACAATGCTCCAAGATCCCTCTAATCACAATGCTCCATGCCCTTGACATCACAAAACTCCAGGACACATGTCATCAGAATGCTCCATGGCCTTCCCATCACAATGCTCCATGCCCTAGTCTTCACAATGCTCCAAAACCCCTGTAATCACAATGCTCCATGCCCCTTTTCATCAGACTGCTCCATGAGACTTGTCATCACAAGTCTCCATGGTCTTCTCATCACAATGCTCCAGGACCTTGTCATCACCATGCTTCATTTACTTGTCATCACAATGCTCCAGGACCGCTATCATCATAATACTCCATGCACATTTTCAGCCCAATGCTCCACGACCTACTCATCACAATGCTCCATGGCCAATATCATCACAATGCTCCATGACCACTGTCATCAAAACATTCCATGACACCTCACAACACAATGATCCGGGATACTTGTCATCACAATGATCCATGCCCTTATCATCCCAGTGCTCCATGACCCCTGTTTTCACAATGCTCCATGACGCTTGTCATCACAGTGCTCCATGACACAGGTCATCACAATGCTCCATGCCTTTGTCAGCAAAATGCTACATGACCTTGTCATTACAATGCTCTATGCGCTTGTCATCACAATACTCCATTTCCATTGTCATCACAATCCTCCATGAACCTTGGGATCACATTGCTTAATTCCTTTGTCATCACAACGCTCCATGCTCCTTGAAATCAAAATGATCCATGACCTCTGTCATCACAATGCTCCAAATCCTTGTGATCACAGTGTTCCATAACACTTGTCATCACAACACTCCATGATGCCTGTCATGACAATACTCCATGGACTTTACATCACAATGCTCCATGACTTTGTCATCAAAATTCTCAATATACATGTCATCACAATGCTCCCTGACACTTGTCATCAGTATGTTCCTTGAATCCTGTCACGAAAAGTCTCCATGCCTTTTTCATCACAAAGCCCCATACCGTTTTCATCACAATGCTCCATGCCATTGTCATCAAAATACTCCACAAGCTTGTCATCAGAATGCTCCATGACGCTTGTCATCCCAATTCTCCATTCACTTGTCAGCTCAATGCTCCCTGACCCTTGTCATCACAATACTCCAAGCCATTGTCATCACAATGCTCCATTACCTTTGTCATCAGAATCCTCCATGACACTTGGCATCACAATGCTCCATGCCATTGTCATCACAATGGGCCATTACATATGTAATCACAGTGCTCCCTGACAACTGTCTTCACAATACTGCATGATCTGGTCAACACAATGCTCCATGCCATTCTCATCACAACGTGCCATTCCAACTATCATCGCAATAATCCATGCAACTTACTAGACCGGTGTTCCATGCCCTTGTCATCACAATGCTCCATGTCCTTTTTATCACAATGCTCCATGACCCCTGTCATCACAATGCTTCATGACTCCAGTCATCACAATGCTTCATGACCTTTGTGATCACAATTGTCCATGCCTTCGTCATCAACAGTCTCTGTGACATTTTTATCCACAGTGTTCCATGAACTTTTCATCACAATGCTCTTTGACCTTTGTCAACAAAATGCTGTATGCCTTTCTCAGCACAGTGCTCCATGACACTTGTCATCACAATATTCTAAGCCTTTCTCATCACAATGCTCCATTATGTTTGTCATCAGAATCCTCCATGACACTTGTCATCACAATGCTCTTTGACAATTGTGATCAGACTCCTCCATGATACCTGGCATCACAGTGCTCCATGCCATTTTCATCACAATGGGCCATTACATATGTCATCACAATGCTCCCTGACACCTGTCTTCTCAATACTGCATGACCTGGTCATCACAATGCTCCATGCCCTTGTCATCACAATGTGCCATTCCATCTGTCATCACAATAATCCATGAAACATATTAGACCAATGCTCCATGCCCTTGTCATCACAATGCTCCATGCACTTGTTATCACAATTTTGCAAGACCCCTGTATTCAGAATGTTCCATGCCCCTTTTCATCAGTATGCTCCATGAGCCTTGTCTTCACAAGGCTCCATGGTTTTCTAATCACAAAGCTCCAGGACCTTATCATTACAATGATCCTCGACCTTGTCATGAAAATTCTCAATGGCCCTTGTCATCATAATGATCCAAGCCCTAGTCTTCACAATGCTCCATTATATTTGTCATCACAATCCTCCATTACAATTGGCATCTCAATGCTCCCTGACATTGTCATCGCAGTGGACCATGACATATGTCATCACAATGCTCCCTGACACCTGTCTTTACAATACTCCATGAACTTCTCATCACAATGATCCATGCCCTTGTCATCCCAATGCTCCATGACCCCTGTATTCACAATGCTCCGTGACCCATTTCATCACAGTGCTCCATGACACCTGTTTTCACAATACTCCATGACCTTCACTTCACAAGGCTCCATGACCTTGTCATCACAATGCACCATGTCCACTGTCATCACAATCATCTATGAAACTTGTCAGACTAATGCTCCATGCCCCTGTCATCGCAATGCTCCATGCCCTTGTCATCACACTGCTCCATTACCCCTGTCATCACAATTCTCCCTGAATCCAGTCATCACAATTCTTCATAACGTTTGTCAACACAACGGTCCATGCTCGCGTCCTCAAAAGGCTCTGTGTCCTTTGTAACCTCAATGCTCCATGAAATTTTCATCACAATGCTCCGTGACCTTTGTCATCACAATGCTCCATGCCTTTGTCCGAACAATACTCCATGACCCTTGTCATCACAATGTGCCACGCGCTTTTCATCACAATGATCCACAACCTGGTCATCTGTATCCGCCAAAAACCTTGTAATCACAATGCTCCATGCACTTCTCGTCCAAATGCTGTCTCACCTGAGATATCACAATGTTCCGTCACCAGTTATCACAATCCTCCCTCACCGCGGTAATCACAATGTTCCATGACCCCAGTTATCACAATGCTACATCCCCTTATCAGCACAATGTTCCATAACCCCTGACATCACAATGTTCCATAACCCCTGTCATCAAAATGCTCCATGACCCTTTTCATCCCAAAGCTCCATGACCGCTGGCATCAAAATGTTCTATAACCCCTGTCATCAAAATGTTCCATTACACTTTTCATCAAATTGCTGCATGACCCTGTCATCAAAATGCTCCCTGCCCTTCTCATCACAATGCACCACACGCTTGTCATCAAAATGTTCTATGACATTTGTCATCACAAAGCTCCATGACCATTAGCATCACAGTGCACCATGTCACTGTCATCACAGTGCTCCATAAACACTCTCATCACATTGCTCCATGCCCTTGTCATTACAAAGCTCCATGACACTTGGCATCACAATGCTCGATGCCCTTCTCATCACAATGCTCCATGCCCTTGTCATTACAATCCTCCATGACCCATGTATCACAGTGTTCCGTGCCCTCGTCATCACAATGCTCCATGCCCGCTCTCATCACAATAATCCTTGAAACATTTCAGACCAATGCTCAATGCCCTTCTCATCAAAATGCTCCATTACCTCTGTCATAACAATGTTCCATGACCACTGCCATCACAATGTTCCATTACACTTTTCATCAAATTGCTGCATGACCCGGTCATCAAAATGCTTCCTGCCCTTGTCATCACAATGCACCATGCCCTTGTCATCAAAATGCTCCATGACATGTCTTCACAAATCTCCATGACACCTGTCATCACAATGCTCCATGCATTTGTCAGCAAAATTCTACATGACCTTGTAATTAGAAAGCTCTGTGCGCTTGTCATTACAATGCTCCAAGAACTCTGAAATCACAAAGCTCCATGCCCTTTTTTATCTCAATGCTCCATGAACCGTGTCATCACAATGCACCATGCCCATCATCATAATGCTTCAGGCTATTGTCATCACAATGAAATCAAAATTCTCCATGAACTCTGTCATCATAATGCTCCAAACCCTTGTGATCACAATGTTTCATAACACTTATCATCACAACACCGCATGACGATCATCATCACAATTATCCATTGTCTTCTCATCACAATAATCCATGATCTTTGTCATCAAAATGCTCAATACACTTGTCATCACAATGCTCCCTGACACTTGTCGTCAGTATGCTCCTTGAACACTGTCATGACAAGGCTGCATGCATTTTTCATCACAGTGATCCATTCCCTTTTCATCACAATGCTCCAATACCCATGTAATCACAAAGCTCTATGCCCTTGTCATCACAAAGCTCCATGACACAAGACATCAGAATGCTCCATGGCCTTCTCCTCACAACGCTGGATGTCATTGTCATCACAGTGCTCCATGAACCCTCTCATCACATTGCTTCTTGCCCTTGACATTACAATCCTCCATGACCCATGTATCACAGTGTTCCGTGCCCCTTTCATCACAATGCTCCATGCCCAATCTCATCACAATAATCCATGAAATATTTCAGACCAATGCTCAATTCCCTTCTCATAACAATGCTCCATTACCTCTGTCATAACAATGCTCCATGACCATTGCCATGACAATGTTCCACGGCCTTGTCATCACAAAGCTCCATTATCCATGTCTTTGCAATGCTCCAAGACAACTGTAATCAAAATGCTCCATGACCTTGTCATAACAAAGCTCCATGACGCATGTCATCAGTAGGTTCCATGGCCTTCTCTTCACAATGTTCCATGCCCTTGTCATCACAGTGTTCCAAGACCCCTGTAATGAAAATGCTCCATGCCCCTTTTCATCTCAAGTATCCATGAACACTGTCATCAAAATGCACCTTGCCCATCATCATAATGCTTCATGCTATTGTCATCACAATGAAATCAAAATGCTCCATGACTTCTGTCATAACAATGCTCCAAACCCTTGTGATCACAATATTCCATAACACATGTCATCACAGTGCCCCATGACACTCGTCATCACAATTATCCATGGTCTTCTCATCACAATGCTCCATGACCTTTGTCATCACAATGCTCAATTCACTTGTCATCAAAATGCTCCCTGACACTTGTTGTCTGTATGCTCCTTGAAACCTGTCATGACATGGCTCCATGCATTTTTCATCACAATGATCCATGCCTTTTTCCTCACAATGCTCCAAGAACCCTTTAAACACAATGCTCCATGCCCTTGTCATCACAAAGCTCAATGAAATATGTCTTCAGAATGCTCCTTGGCCTTCTCCTCACAATGCTCCATGCCCATGTCATCACAATGTTCCAAGACCCCTGTAATCACAATGGTCCATGCCCCTTTTCATCAGTATGCTCCATGAGATTTGTCATCACAAGTCTCTATGGATTTCTCATCACAATGCTCCAGGAAATTGTCATCACAATGCTTCACGACCTTGTTCTGAAAATTCTCAATGGCCCTTGTCATCATAATGCTCCAAGCCCTAGTCATCACAATGCTCCATTATATTTGTCATCAAAATCCTCCATTATATTTGGCATCACAATGCTCCCTGCCATTGTCATTGCAATGGACCATGACATATGTAATCACAATGCTCCCGGCCACCTGTCTTCACAATACTCCATGACCTTTTCATCACAATGAACGATGCCCTTTTCATCACAATGCTCCAAGACACATGTAATCACAATGCTCCATGCCCTTGTCATCACAAAACTCAATGACGCTTGCCATCAGGATTCCCCTTTGTCTTCTACTCACTATGCTCCATGCCCTTGTCATCACAATGTTCCAAGACCCCTGTAATCACAATGCTCCATGCCCCTTTTCTTCAGTATGCTCCATGAGACTTGTCATCACAAGGATCCATGGTTTTGTCATCACAATGCTCCAGGACATTGTCATCACAATGCTTCACGACCTTGTCATGAAAATTTCCAATGGCCCTTGTCATCATAATGCTCCAAGCCCTAATCATCACAATGCTCTATTATATTTGTCATCACAATTCTCCATTACATTTGGCATCACAATGCTCCATGCCATTTTCATCACAATGGCCCATGACATGTGTCATCACAATGCTCCCTGACACCTGTCTTCACAATACTCCATGACCTTCTCATCAAAATGCTCCATGCCCTTGTCATCACAGTGCACCATGTCCACTCTCATCACAATAATCTATGAAAATTCTCAGACCAATGCTCCATGCCCGTGTCATCACAATCCTCCATGACCCCTGTCATCACAATGCTCCGTGACTCCAGTCATCACAATGCTTCATAACGTTTGTCATCACAATGGTCCATGCCCGTGTCATCACAAGGCTCTGTGACCTTTGTAACCACAATGCTCCATGAAATTTTCATCACAATTCTCTGTGACACTTGTCATCAGAGTGCTCCATGTCTTTGTCAGAACAATGCTCCATGACCATTTTCATCACAATGTGCCACGCGCATTTCATCACAACGGTCCACAAACTTGTCATTGCAATGCTCCATAAACGTTGTAATCACAATGGTCCATGAACTTCTCATCAAAATGCTCTCTCACCAGAGATATCACAATGTTCAATCACTAGTCATCACAATAGTCCCTCACCACTGTAATCACAAGGTTCCATGACTCTGTCATCACAATGCTACATCCCCTTATCATCTCAAAGTTCTATGACCCCTGCCATCACAATGTTCCATAACACCTGTCATCAAAATGCTCCCTGACCCTTTCCATCCCAAAGCTCCAAGTCGCCTGACATCACAATGGTCTATAAACCCTGCCATCAAAATGTTCCATTACACTTTTTAGCAAATTGCTGCATGACCCGGTCATCAAAATGCTCCCTGCCCTTCTCATTACAATGCACCATGCCCTTGTCATCAAAATGCTCCATGAATTGTCATCACAAAGCTCCATGACATTTGGCATCACAATGCTCCATGTCATTGACATCAAAATGCTCCATGAACACTCTCATCACATTGCTCCATGCACTTGTCATCACAAAGCACCATGACACTTGTCATCACAATGCTCGATACCATTCTCATCACAATGCTCCATGCCCTTGTCATTACAATCCTGCATGACCCATGTATCACAGTGTTCCTTGCCCTTGTCATCACAATGCACCATGTCCAATGACATCACAATAATCTATGAAAGTTGTCAGACAAGTGCTCCATGCCCCGGTCACCACAATGTTCCATGCGCTTGTCATCACAATGCTCCATGAACACTGTCATCACAATGCTCAGTGACTCCAGTCATCACAATGCTTCATAACACTTGTCATCACAATGGTCCACGCCCACGTCATCACAAGGCTCTGTGACCTTTATAACCACAATGCTCCATGAACTTTTCATCACAATGCTCAGTGAACCTTGTCATCAAAATGATCCATGCGTTTGTCAGAAAAATGCTCCATGACCCTTGTCATCACAATGTGCTATGCGATTTTCATCACAACGGTCCACAAATTTGTCATGGTAATGCTCCATAAACCTTGTAATCACAATGCTCCATGCACTTCTCATCACAATGCTCCATTTCCCCTGTCATAACAATGCTGCATGACCCCTGCCATCAAAATATTCCAAGGCCTTGTAATCACAAGGCTCCATGACACTTGTCATCACAATGCTCCAAGACACCTGTAATCACAAAGCTCCATACCCTTGTCATCACAAAGCTCCATGACACATGCCATCAGAATGTTCCATGTCCTTCTCATCAAAATGCTCCATGTCCTTGTCATCACAGTGCTCCAAGACCCCTGTAATCACAATGCTCCATGCCCCTTTTCATCTCAATGCTCCATGAACCCTGTCATCACAATGCACCATGCCCATCATCATAATGCTTCTGGCTATTGTCAGCACAATGAAATCAAAATTATCCATGACCTCTGTCATCACAATGCTCCATGACCCCTGTCATCACAATACTCCATGAACATTTTCAGCCCAATGCTCCATGACCCTTGTCATCACAGTGATCCATGACCTTGTCATCCCAATGCTCCATGACCCCTTTATTCACAATGCTCCGTGACGCTTGTCATCACAGTGCTCCATGACACCTGTCATCACAATGCTCCATGCCTTTGTCAGCAATATGCTACATGAACTTGTCATTACAATGCTCTATGTGCTTTTCATCACAATACTCCATTACCATTGTCATCACATTCCTCCATGATCCTTGGGATCACATTGCTTCATGCCCTTGTAATCACAATGCTCCATGCTCCTTGAAATCAAAATGATCCATGACCACTGTCCTCACAATGCTGCAAAACCTTGTGATCAAAATGTTCCATAACACTTGTCATCACAACGCTCCATGATGCCTGTCATCACAATACTCCGTGCACTTTATCACAATGCTCCATGACCTTTGTCATCACAATTCTCAATACACTTGTCATCACAATGCTCCCTGACACTTGTCATCAAAATGCTCCTTTAAACCTGTCAGGAAAAGGCTCCATGCCTTTTTCATCACAATGCCCCATGCCGTTTTCATCACAATGCTCCACGCCACTGTAATCAAAATACTCCACAAGCTTGTCATGAGAATGCTCAATGACCCTTGTCATCACAATTCTCCATGCACTTGTCAGCACAATGCTCCTTGACCCTTGTCATCTCAATGCTCCAAGCCATTGTCAATACAATGCACCATTACCTTTGTCATCAGAATCCTCCATGACACTTGGCATCACAATGCTCCATGCCATTGTCATCACAATATGTCATTACATATGTCAACACAGTGCTCCCTGACACCAGTCTTCACAATACTGCATGACCTGGTGATCACAATGCTCCATGCCCTTGTCACCACAGTGCACCATTCCAACAGTCATCGCAATAATCCATGAATCTTATTAGACCAATGCTCCATGCCCTTGTTCTCACAATGCTCCATGACCCTTGTCATCACAATGCTCCATGAACTTTTCATCACAATGCTCTTTGATCCTTGTCATCACAATTCCCTATGCCTTTCTCCTCACAATGCTACATGACCCTTTTCATCACAATGCTCCATGCGCTTGTCAGCACGATGCTCCATGACACATGTCATCACAATGAACCATGCGCTTGTCTTCACAGTGCTCCAAAATCTTGTCATCACAATGCACCATGCACTTCTCATCAAAATGCTCTCTCACCCCAGATATCACAATGTTACATCCCTATTCGTCACAATATCCCCTCACCCCTGTTATCAAAATTTTCCATGACTCCTGTCATCACAATGCTACATGCACTTATCATCACAATGTTCGATGACCCCTGACATCACAATGCTCAATAACCCCTGTCATCAAAATGCTCCATTACCTTTTTCATCAAAATGCTCCATGACCCCTGACATCACAATGTTCCATAACCCCTGTCATCAAAATATTCCATAACCCTTTTCATCAAATTGCTCCATGACCCTGTCATCACAATGCTCCCTGCACTTCTCATCACATTGCACAACGCACTTGTCATCAAAATGCTCCATGACCTTTGTCATCACAAAGATCCATGACCCTTGGCATCACAATGCTCCATATCAGTGTCATCTCAATGCTCCATGAATGCTCTCATCACATTGCTCCATGCTCTTGTCATCACAATGCTCCACGACACACGTCATCAGAATGCTCCATGGCCTTCTCATCACAATGCTCCATGCGCTTGCCATCACAATGCTCCATTACACCTGTCATAAAAATGCTCCATGACCCCTGCCATCACGATGTTCCGTGGCCTTGTCATCACAAGGCTCCGTGACCCTTCTCATCACAGTTATCCAAGACCCCTGTAATCACAATGCTCCATGCCACTTTTCATCTCAATGATCCATGAACCCTGTCATCACAATGCACCATGCCCATCATCATAATGCTTCATGCTATTGTCATCACAATGAAATCAAAATGCTCCATGACTTCTGTCATAACAATGCTCCAAACCCTTGTGATCACAATATTCCATAACACATGTCATCACAGTGCCCCATGACACTCGTCATCACAATTATCCATGGTCTTCTCATCACAATGCTCCATGACCTTTGTCATCACAATGCTCAATACACTTGTCATCAAAATGCTCCCTGACACTTGTTGTCTGTATGCACCTTGAACCCTGTCATGACAAGGCTCCATGCCTTTTTCATCAAAATGATCCATGCCCTTTTCCTCACAATGCTCCAAGAAACCTTTAAACACAATGCTCCATGCCCTTGTCATCACAAAGCTCAATGAAACATGCCTTCAGAATGCCCCTTGACCTTCTCCTCACAATGCTCAATGCCCATGTCATCACAATGTTCCAAGACCCCTGTAATCACAATGGTCCATGCCCCTTTTCATCAGTATGCTGCATGAGATTTATCATCACAAGTCTCTATGGATTTCTCATCACAATGCTCCAGGACCTTGTCATCACAATTCTTCACGACATTGTTCTGAAAATTCTCAATGGCCCTTGTCATCATAATGCTCCAAGCCCGAGTCATCACAATGCTCCATTATATTTGTCATCAAAATCCTCCATTACATTTGGCATCACAATGCTCCCTGCCATTGTCATTGCAATGGACCATGACATATGTCATCACAATGCTCCCTGACACCTGTCTTCACAATACTCCATGACCTTCTCATCACAATGATCCATGCCCTTGTGATCACAATGCACCATGTCCAATGTCATCACAATACTCTATGAAACTTGTCAGACCAATGCTCCATGCCCCTGTCACCACAATGCTCCATGACCACTGTCATCACAACGCTCCCTGACTCCAGTCATCACAATGCTTCATAACATTTGTCATCACAATGGTCCATGCCCGCGTCTTCACAAGGCTCTGTGACCTTTATAACCACAATGCTCCATGAACTTTTCATCCCAATGCTCCGTGACCCTTGTCATCAAAATGCTCCATGCGTTTGTCAGAAAAATGCTCCAAGACCCTTATCATCACAATGTGCTACGTGATTTTCATCAGAACGATCCAAAAATTTTTCATGGTAATGCTCTTAAACCTTGTAATCACAATGCTCCATGCCCTTCTCATCACAATGCCCCATTACGCCTGTCATAACAATGCTCCATGACCCCTGCCATCACAATATTCCACGGCCTTGTCATCACAAGGCTCCATGACACTTGTCATCACAATGCTCCAAGACCCCTGTAATCACAATGCTCCATGCCGTTGTCATCACAAAGCTCCATGACACATGCCATCAGAATGTTCCATGTCCTTCTCATCAAAATGCTCCATGCCCTTGTCATCACAGTGCTCCAAGACCCCAGTAATCACAATGCTCCATTACCCTGGACAACACAGTAATCCGGGACTCTTGTCATCACAGTGCTCCATTCCCTAGTCATCACAATGCTCCATGAACATTTTCAGCCCAATGCTCCATGACACTTGTCATCAAAATGATCCATGCCCTTGCCATCCCAATGCTCCATGACCCCTGTAATCACAATGATCCGTGATGCTTCTCATCACAGTGCTCTATGACCCTTATCATCACAATGCTCCATGCCTGTGTCAGCAATATGCTACATGACATTGTCATCAAAGTTCTCCATTTGCTTGTCATCACAATACTCCCTTACCATTGTCATCACAATCCTCCATGAACCTTGGGATCACATTGCTTCATGCCCTTGTCATCCCAATGCTCCATGCTCCTTGAAAACAAAATGATCCATGACTTCTATCATCACAATGCTCCAAACCCTTGTGATCACAATGTTCCATAACACTTGTCATCACAACGCTCCATGATGCCTGTCATCACAATACTCCATGTCCTTTTCGTCAAAATGCTCCATGATCTTTTTCATCACAATTCTCAATACACTTGTCACCACAATGTTCCCTGACACATGTCGTCAGAATGCTCCTTGAAACCTGTCATGAAATGGCTTCATGCCTTTTTCATCACAATGCTCCCTGCCCTTTTCATCACAATGCTCCATGCCATTGTCGTCACAGTACTCCACAAGCTTGTAATCAGAATGCTCCATGACACTTGTCATCACAATGCTCCATGGCCACTGTCATCACAATGCTCCATACCCCTTGTCATTACTGTGCTCCATGACGCTCGTCATCACAATTATCCATGGTCTTCTCATCACAATGCTCTACGCGCTTGTCATCAAAATGCTCCATGACCCTTGTCATCACAATGATCCATGGCCACTGTCATCACAATGCTCCATTCCCCTTGTCATTACAGTGCTCCATGACACACGTCATCACAATGATCCACGGTCTTGCCATCACAATGCTCCATTCCCTGGTCATCACAATGCTCCAAGCCCTGGTCATCACAATGCTCCATGTCCCCTGTCATCACAATTCTCTTCGTTCTTGGCATCACTATGCTCCATGACAGTTCTCATCACCGTGTTACATGATTTGTCATCACAATTCTCTATGCACTTGTCATCGCAATGCTCCATGACCCCTGTCATAGGAAGCTCCATTTGCTTCTCATCACAATGCTTTATGAACTTGTCATCAAAATTCTCAATGACCCTTGTCATCACAATGCTCCATGCCCTTGTCATCACAATGCTTCATGCCCCTTGTCATAACAATGCTCCACGCCCTTGTCATCAAAATGCTCCATTACATTTGTCATCACAATCCTCCATGACACTTGGCATCACAATGTTCCATTCCATTGTCATCGCAATGGACCATGACATATGTCATCACAATGCTCCCTGAGACCTGTCTTCAAAATACTCCATGACCTTCTCATCACAATGCTGCATGCCTTGTCATCACATTGCACCATGCCCACTGTCATCACAATAATCCATGAAACATGTCAGGCCAATGCTCCATGCCCCTGTCATCACAATGATCATTGCCTTTTCATCACAATGCTCTATGAACCCTGTCATCACAATGCTCCATGACTCCAGTCATCACAATGCTTCATGACCTTTGTCATCACAATGGTCCATGCCCTCGTCATCACAAGGCTCTGTGACCTTTGTCACCAAAATGCTCCATGAAATTTTCATCACAATGCTCGTTGACCCTTCTCATCACAATGCTCCATGCCTTTTTCAGCACAGGGCTCCATGACCCATGTCATCACAATGCACCATGTGCTTGTCATAACAATGCTCCACAACCTAGTCATCACAATGCTCCATAAAACTTGTCATCACAATGCTCCATGCACTTCTTATCAAAATGCTCTCTCACGAATGATATCAAAATGTTCCCTCACTAGTCATCACAATACACCCACTCCCCTGTCATCACAATGGTCCACAACACCGTCATGAAAATGTTCCATGACTCCTGACATCACAATGTTCCATAACCCCTGTCATCAAAATGTTCCATGACACTTTTCATCAAATTGCTCCATGACCCTGTCATCACAATGCTCCCTGCCCTTCACAAGAGAATTCACCACACCCTTGTCATCAAAATGCTCCATGACCTTTGTCATCACAAAACTCCATGACCCTTGGCATCACAATGCTCCATGCCATTGTCATCACAATGCTCCAAAAACTTCTCATCACATCGTTCCAAGCCCTTGTCATCACAGTATCCATGATGCTTTTCATCACAATGCTCGATGCCATTCTTCTCACAATGCTCCATGCGCTTGTCATTACAATCCTCCATGAACCATGTATCACAGTGTTCCGTGCCCTTGTTATCACAATGCTCCTTGCCCCCTCTCATCACAATAATCCATGAAACATCTCAGACCAATGTTCCATGCCCTTTTCATCACAATGATCCAAGACTCCTCTAATCATAATGCTCCATGCCCCTTTTCATCTCAATGCTCCATGAACACTGTCATCACAGTGCACCAATGCGCATCATCATAATGCTTCATGCTATTGTCATCATAAAGCTCCATGATGCATGTCATCAGAACGCTCCATGACATTCTCATCCCAATTTTCAATGTCCTTGTCATCACAATGCTCCAAGACCCCTGTAATCACAATGCTCCATGACCCTTTTCATCAAAATGCTCCATGAGACTTGTCATCACATGGCTCCATGGTCTTCTCATCCCAGTGCTCCAGTACCTTGTCATCACAATGCTCCTTGACCCCTGTCATCACAATACTCCATGAACATTTTCAGCCCAATGCTCCATGACGTTCTCATCACAATGCTCCATGACCACTGTCATGACAATGCTCCATTAAGCCTGACAACACAATGATCCAGGACGCTTGTCATCAAAATGCTCCATGCCCTTGTCATCCCAATGCTCCATGAACCCTTTAATCACAATGCTCCATGACGCTTGTCATCACAGTGCTCCATGAGCCTTGTCATCACCATGCCTTTGTCAGCAAAATGATACATAATCTTGTCATCACAATGCTCCATGTGGTTGTCATCACAATCCTCCATGACCCTTGGGATCATATTGCTTTATGCCCTTTTCATCTCTATCTTGCCTTTCTGGTTTTTACAAATTTTCGGATGTCCTTTTTGACCGGTGGGAAGCGACAATTCTTTGTAGTGTGGATTTGCATTGTGCGCTTGCTTGATTGGCCAAAAAGGGCCTATGACTTTTCTCCTGAATATATTCAGGAGAAAAGTCATACGCTGTTTTTGGCCAAGTGCATCATTCTCGAAGTTGTGATGCCTTTCCTGTGCTTTAAAGGCGATTCCAATTTACCTCTTGAAATATGTTTTGTGCAATTCTGCCTCATTTTCAAGTCCGCTTTGTTGCCTTCCCTCAACAGATTTTTGGAAGAGAGTAGTCCTTTATAACTCTGCAGGTTTTTGATTTGCTTTGCCCCTGAGCTCCAATTTTCAAATCCCATTATTGGGAGCTGACCGCAAATCCACAATTTTGCTTCAGGAACTTTACTGGTTCCAGGGGTGGCTATACTGGTTCCCTGTGGGTGGCTGAGGCTTTGGTTAATTCTTCTTCCTAATGGGAATTTAGAAAGACATGTGTCCGTCCAAATGTCTACATCTACTCTCTGATTGGTTCTCCCTCTTCCCTGTCATCCTCTGCACAATTAGCAAACTGTGCGAACCAGGAGGTTATAGGGGATGACTCTCCTAAGTTGGGAGATTGATAGTAAAGTTGTTGGAATGCCAAACTGGAGCACAAGGAGAGGAAAAAGTAGGAGACTTTCAGAAACCTTTCGCCATCACAGGGTGTCCATTCTCTAGGTTTCCCATACATGTTATAACTGTAGTGATATTCCCTTCTACCTGGAAATTTGGGACCCATGGAATGGTGGCATGCATTACTACTTTAAAGGGTCTGCATTTTCTCTCCCAATCTCACCAGTCCTCTCAGTCCCAAGTGTCCAGCCTTATGTCTCATCCAGCTGTCTTTGCAGATAGGGTCATTCTAGGTTTCATCAGAACCACTGAAGGAATTGTGTAAGAATTTCGCTGTTTTTTGTTTTGTTTTTGAAATTCATTTTTATAATGGGGTTGAGCTGATTTTCACTGACGTGTTTATGCCGGTCTAGACACACTTGATTCCCTTACAGAGGCATATCAGTACATAGGTTTTAAGATTCTTACTAATCAGATATATTCCTCTGTGGGGAATAGGGGTTTTGAGTCCCGTTCACTGAGGAAGGTGTAGGTCTTGTCTATTCTGTATTTGGTTTATGGAATGGTACCTGTGCTAATATCAAACTCTGGTTTTATGCATCACCCCACCTCTCCTTTTCCCTTAAGGAGGCATAAGAGTGTTTTCTAAATGTGAGACGCTGCTCTCTTTCCTAATTCAGTTCATGTGTTGTGATGTTGACATTCCCTCTGTAAGTAATATCTTATGATAAGATTCTTTTTCTGTGTGACTAATTTCCCTTAGAATCATCATACCTAAATCCTCTCATTATGCTGCTACTGGCCTTATGACATTGATTTCACGTCTGAGTGATATTCCGTTGTACAAAATTACCACAAGTTCTTTATGCATTTCTCTTTTTCCTGGGATACTTTAGGTGTACCGAAGTTGAGGTTCTTGTATGCAGAGCAGCCCTAAACTTTGGGGTGCCTGTGTCCTGTTGATATTTAGTCTTCCCAAGTTATATGTCCATGAGTTGAAGTCCCCTTTGCTCGGGGGCTTTGTATTTTAGATGTTTTAGGAAACAGCATACACTTCTTCAGAGTAGCTCTTGGGTATTTATACCCCACCCATCAGCGTGACTAGTCTCCCTGTTTTCCATGGCCTCTCCTGCATTTTTGATTTGTACACATTTTTTGGATGGCCTTTCTGAGCAGTGGAAATTGAGACTTCTTTATTGTGCGGATTTGCATTTCCCTCTTGCTTGGTTGGCCAAAAACTCTGTATGTGTTTTTTTCCTGAAGATATTCACGAAACAAACGCATACACCCTTTTGCCCAACTGCATCATTTTAGAAATTCTGCTGCTTTTCATATGCTTTAAATGTGAGTACAATCTACCTTTTGAAATCTGTTTCCTGCAATTCTGCCTCTCATTCAGAACCTCTTCGTTGACTTACCTGAATTTATTTTTGGACGTTGGTTATCATTTATATCTTTGCAGGTCTTTGAATTGTCTGCTCCTGAGCTCCATTTTGCAACTCGCTTTTTTTGTGAGCTGACCGCCAAACCATTGGATTGATTCCGGCCCTATTCTGGTTCTGGGGGGGCAGGCTGAGCCTTTGGTTAATTCTTCTTCCTAATGGGAAATTAGAGTGACATGTGCCTGTCAAAACTCCTACAGCTAATCTCTCATTGGTTCCTCCTCTTCCCATTTATCCTCTGCAAAAATTGAAAACTGTGTGAAACAGGAGGTTAAAGGTGCTGATTCTCCAAGTGGGGAGATTGTTAGTAATGTGGCTGGAATGGCGAACCCCAGCACCAGGAGATCAAAAATGAGGTGCATTTTAGACACCTCTCCTGAGCACACGGTGTACATTAACCTTGGTTTCCCAGGCATGTTTTCACTGTCAGAAGATTCCCTTGAAAGTGCAGATTTGGGACCCGTGGAATGGGTACCAGGCAGTATTACTTTAAAAGGTCTGCATTTCCTCACTCAGCCTCTCTAACATCTCTTAGCGTGCATAGCTTCCAGCCTTATATATCATCCTGCTGTGGGTCTACATGTGTTCAATCCATGTTACATCGTAGCCCTTCAACAAAAGTTGTAAGAATTTTGGTCTGTCTCACTGTTTTTATAAATATATTTAAATTTATTTTTATATTGGTTACAGCTGATTTTCAAAGCTCTGTATTTTGCTGCTGTACATCCACTTGATTCATGTACTGTGAGACAAAAATAAATTATTTCTCAGATGCTTACGAGTCATATGTATTATTTTCTAGTGACTTGAGTGGACTGAGTGCAGTTTTTTGAGGTACCGTGTAGGCCTTGCCAGTTATTCAATTCGGTACTTGGAATGGTATCTTTGCAAATTTCAACCTCCTGGATAATACCTCAACATTCCCCACCTTTCCCATTTAGCAGCCTTATGTCTATTTTCTACATATTTGACTATGTTTCTGTTTTGTAGTTTATTTCATGTGTAGCCATTTTTGATTCCACCTTTAAGTGACATCTTATGATATGTGTCTTTTTCTTTCTCATATGTGTCACTAAGAATGATCGTATGTAACTCCTCCAGAGTTGTTACAACTGGCCTTATTTCATTGATTTCTGGATGAGTAATATTCCACTCTACATAAGTACCCCATCTCTTTTATCCATTTTATCCGTCCAGGGACATTTAGTTTATATCCAAATGGAGGCCCTTTTTAACAGAGAGGTGGTAAACGTTGGGGTGCCTGTTTTCTGTCATTTTTTGTTTTTCCCAAGGTATACGCCCATGAGTGCAAGTGCCCTATGCTCTGTAGCTCAGTTTTCAGATGTTTTAGCAAACACAATACACTTCTCCAGAGTGGCCGTTGGCAAATTACATTTCCACTATCAGCCTCACAGGGCTCCCTTTTCTCCTCACCCTGTCCTGCATTTCACGTGTTTACACTTTATGTGGATGACCCTTCTGACTGATGTGAAGTGATACATTTTGTAGTATTGATTTCCAGTGCCCACCTGTTTGGTTGGATAAAAAGTGTGAATGGCCTTTACTTGAATATATTCAGAAAAAAATGCATACGCCCTTTTTGGTCAACTGCATCATTGGCGATGTTCAGCCCCTTTTCTTGTGCTTTAATGGGGAGACCTTTCTACCTCTTCAAATCTGATTCCTGCCACTCTCCCTTGCTTACAAGTCCTTTTCTGTGACTTACCTCAAGAAATTTTTCAACAATAGATATTTTCGACTCTGCAGTTTCATGAATTTTAGTGCCCCTGAGTTCCATTTTTCAACTTGTGTTTTTGGAAACTCGACACAAAACAGCAGGATTTCCTCTAGCCCTATTCTCTTTCTGTGGGCAATTCTAGCCTTTGATGAATTTGTCTTCCGGATTGGAAATTAGATTGGCATGTGCCTGTCCGAACACCTAAGACTTGTCTCTAAATTTTTCTCATCCTTCCGCTTCATCCTCTGGACAAATTCCAAACTGTGTGCAACAGGATGTTGACGGTGCTGATATCCCCAAGTGAGGAGATTGTTAGGAAAGATGCTGGAGGGGTGAACCCGAGCACCAGGCGATGAGGAGATGAGGTGCCTTTTCCAAACTCTTTCCGATCAAACGGTGTACCATCCTCTAGGTGTGACAGGCATGTTTTAACTGTAGGAAGGGTCCCGTGCATGGAAGGAGAACACCAGGGATTTTTCCAAATCAGTGCCTCCCCGAACCCCAAACTGGGGAATTTTTAAGCTACGGCTACACGTATGTCCATTAAGGGCCTTGTGAAATAGGCAGAGCCCAAACTTTAGATGATTGAAATCTTCAGGTTCAGAAGCGCTCACCATCGGCCTTGCTTAGGTTACATTTTATCTGTCATTGATAGATGATGTCAATAAAAATATCGATTCTTTTTCAGATTATTTCCCCTTATAGGTTATTGCAAAATATTCAGTGTAGTTCCCTGTGCTATACAGTAGTTCCTTGTTGATGATCTATTTTATACATAGCAGTGTGTATGTGTTAATCCCAAACTGTTAATTTATCCCTTTTCCTACCTTTCCCCTTTGGTAATAATAAATTATAAGATTTTATACTTCTCAGAAATGGGGGAGCTGAAAGAGAGGTATCCTTTTCAATGGAAAAGCATTCAAAACAAGATTGAAGCTTCAGCCAAGAGTATTCGATGTACATCCATGGAAATAAATCACTTCATTTCTCTAATGTTGACCTGACAAATAAGACAGACGTCTTCACTGAACTTGCTTATAGTAAAGTGATGGAAATATCAAAGGTAAGTCTTAGAAAAATCTTATTTTACACGAGCATTTTACACTGCTCTATGTTAACTACAGTTTGGCTCACACATCTGTTCAATGAAGTTACAAAGTTCTCAATTTCTGTTACTAATCATCCAGAGGGGACCCCAACAGGAGTCCCCATGCCCAGTGTCATTGGAGCCAACAGATCAAGACTGAATTTGGTTCAGAAGCAAAGGAAATATTATTTTGAAAACCGAATGGAGAGGTGAGAGTGTGCACTCCCCCACGGGCTGTGGGCTGGGATGCTGAGTAGGGATCCCGGGATCGTCAGTGGGAGTTAGGGGATGGAGATCTCGAGGGCTGGTTTGGCTGCAGCTCAGGCTCTATGCTGTGCAGTCTGCATGGGACTCCGCTAGCTGAGGTGTCGACCCAGCCATTCTGCACTAGGAAGTCGGGTCTGAAGTGCCGGGTGTGGGACCTCTGCATGCGGAACCCTAGGAGCATGTGAAATTAGACAAAGCACAAAGGAAAAACAGGTTAGACTTTATTTTATTGCCCAGATTCTCTTTTTATCTCCCAGGAATATTTAATGAACGTTGCCAGAGACGAACACCTCCTCTGCTTTTTGTTCCGTTCCTCATTCTTGGGGTGTTGAGGGTGCAGACCCCTCTTTTGTAACTGCTTCATGCTGTGGTGGCAGCCCTGATACCTGGGGGGAGGGGCAAAACGTCTCCCCACCAGCCTCCAGGTGAGGTTGATTGTCCCAAAGCCTCCTGCCTCACTTCTCGTCCGCCTGAGCACCAGCATTGGAAGTGTTATAGATTCTAATGACCTTTAAGGGTCCAGGAAAGAGATGCGCAGAGATGCTGTGGTGGCAGGTTTCACCCCACCCCACATTTGTTCGGTGACATTAGGCTGACGGTTTTTGCCAGCCTAGATGCTCTGACCAGTAGTCTGTGCTTTCTTTAATTAGGTCCCTGAATTAATGTACAAACAGCACCATGTGTCAGAGCCCTGCCCGTGCAACTCCCAGACAGTCCAGGGTCAGTGGTGATCCAGGACCATGACGTCCACTGAGTCAACGGCCTTTAGAAGTAGCCAGCAGTCCAGCCGGTCATATTGGCCACCATCACCGCGGTGTCTGTAGGGTTTTCTATGGTGAAAGCGTGATATACGTTTCCCCCGCCAAGCTTATTAGCTCCCCTCTGGGTGCAGTTAGTCCTGCAAGCAGTAGTCTGCTATTTTGGGGCACAGTCTTGTTGTATTCTGAGAGAAACTCCAGGTCAAGTGATGGTCACATGAGTCATCTTGGGGGCCTGTTGCCCCCATTTGTCTCTCTGGAGGTTGGAGTTGGAGGGTCTCCTCACTCGAGGTCAGTGTGTCCACAGAGCGACCCCTGCAACTTCAGGACATTATGGGTGGTTAGGATCACCACGTGGGTTCCTATTCCCTTAGGAGGGAGCTGGCCTTGTGGGCTGCTGATTTCCAGCTTTTTAGATACCCCAGTATCCTGGCCTGATGAGTCGGTGGGCAAAGCCCTTGGTGACCATAGTTTATCATACCTGAAGGACATTCTTGTGTTGCTCCATTTCAAGTGGTCCCAGTTTTTGCACTAAGGCTCCAAGGGCGATTAACCTTTGACCGGGTATGTAAAGGTCAAAGGGTTTAGCTAAATTAGCGAGTTCCTGGGCAAGGATCTGAATTGACTGCTCTTTCCATTCTTGAAAGGCTGCTTCTGGATTCTATTCAAAAGGATCATCAACTTTTCGTGTCAGTGTTTCATGTAGAGGCCCAGCTATTAGACTGTAGTTAGGGATCCAGATGCAGAAAACCTTGGCCTCCCCAGGAACCCTTAAGCTGTCTTCTAGTTTTAGAAGAGGTAAGGCTGCAAATGGCTTCTTCCCTATCCTGGGATGCGTTTCTCCGAATATCTGTGAGAATGAAGCCCAGGCAAGTCACCTGAGCCTGGGATATTTGAGCCTTTTTCTTGTACACCTTCTATCCTTTCTTGGCTAGGTAGTTCCCAGGCATCTTTAGTATGCCTGGCAATCAGAATGTCATCTGCATATTGAAGGAGGGTTCCCTTTTACAGAGGTAGAACGTTTATATCTTTAGAGGACATTTCCCCAATGATGGTGTGGGGATTTTTGAAACATTGGGGCAGGACGGCCCAGCATTATTGGTTTTGTTGCATGTTGTGTCCTGCCACTCACAAGCCAAAAATTCTTGTGACTCTGAGATGAATGGAATACAGAAGAAGCTATCATTGAAGTGTAATACAGAATGCCATGGCCTGGTGGATGGTAGAATGAGCAGCAGGGTGTAGGAAATCGGATCTACTGAATGTAGATCCTCGGTGGCTTCACTGACTGTCCTGATATTCTTTACCAGGTCTCCAGCATCCCATGGGGCTCTCGTGGTCAGGCCAATCCCAGGATATGGAGCTCACATGGGCTGCATCCCGCACCCCACAGCCCACGGGGCTCTCGTGTTCAAGTCCCTCCCAGGATCCGGAGCTCCCCTGGGCAGGTACCCCAGCAGGGCTGGACACACAGGAACTGTGCACATAGCCCACCTTGCAGAGAAACCCCAGCTCACCTGTCGCTCACAGCTGACACAGAACACCTCCGAGCAGGACTTGAACTAACAAACAGCAGCTCTGACAGGTCTGTGACCCTGGCTATCACTCTGTGCAGCCTCTCTCTGCCTTGTCTTCCAGACACTTCCGCTGCAGCCAGGGCACCAGGCCTCTGTCTCCACCCACCACCACTCCTCTCCCTGACTCCTGGGTTCCTCTCATTAGGATAGGGTCTTCTTGAAGTAGTTTTCCACTCATGGACCAGATAAAATGATAAGAAAACAAGCCGCAGCTGCAGCCCCTTGTCTATCCTGACTCTCAAGGCCCACACCTGTTCCTTGGGACTGACCCGTTTAGCAAGGTTCATTTTCTGCAACTGTGAGCCCCTGAAGGGTGAGGATTGTCTGATTTGGGCAGCCTGACACTGCCTGCCAGCCCCCTCCCCACAGGTGTGCCTGGGTTGAGGTCAATATAAACAACTCTCCAGTCAGCAAGAGCCCCTGTAGCTGTGCCTGACGCCTTATTCTCTGCCCCGTCAGCAGTTTCGGGGCTGGGGTGGTGGAAGGGAGTGATGGGCCGTGGCTTTGTGGGTGGCCCAGTGTGAGTGGGGCTCTGCTGGACTTTCTGCAGGAGTTGCCAGGCTGCCACATGCTAAAGAAGAGGATGTGTCACACATACCTGCCACTGGAATTTCTCCCCAGGCAGAGGTGAGGAAGTAAAAAAGCAGGGGGGCTGTGGCAGGAGGGGTATCTCAGGCAGGGAAATGAAAAGCTTCCAGAAGAGCATCTGGGGCCAGGACCATCCTGGCTGGCCTGCAGGCACCAAGTCGGCCTGCGTGCTCTCGCTAGTGTGGCTCCACAGCCCTTCCTCTAGGCTTGCAAGTGCTTGTACATATTCAGGTGTTTTACCTGGAAAGGGTGGGAAGAGTTCAGCTGCAGCAGGACTGGGGCTCAGCTCACATTTACTCACAGACGCCTCGACACCGTCCCCCAGCTTTGCAATGAGGATGCTCCTTGTGGGGGAGAGCGCTGCTGACAGCATGGGAGACGATTTCCCACCTCTGACCAACTTAAGAATTTTTTACCACTGGAGCAAGTGCCCTTATACGATTTTCCTCTGTATGACTGGTGAGTTCTGTTTTTTTTCTTTCTTTTTTTCTTTTTGGTTCAAGTTAGATTTTATTTATTCCTCTTTTTTTTAATTTGGAGATATAAACATGGAAATAATGCATTAATATAAAGACGTCTATGTGAAGGGAAAAAATTTTTTTCTGTTTTATTTTATTAAATGTTATTTATTTATTTTTTTTTTATTTTTTTTTTCTGCTGTACGCGGGCCTCTCACTGTTGTGTCCTCCCCCGTTGCGGAGCACAGGCTCCGGACGCACAGGCTCAGCGGCCATGGCTCACGGGCCCAGCCGCTCCACGGCATATGGGATCCTCCCAGACCGGGGCACGAACCCGTATCCCCTTCATCGGCAGGCGGACTCTCAACCACTGCGCCACCAGGGAGGCCCAAATTTATTTATTTTTAATTTTTTTATATTTATTACTTTTATACAGCAGGTTCTTATTGGATATGTATTTTATACATATAAGTGTGCACATGTGAATCCCAGTCTCCCAATTCATCCCACCACCACCCTCACATGGCGTTCCCTCCTTGGTGTCCATATGTTTGTGCTCTACATCTGTCTCTATCTCTGCCCTGCAAACTGGTTCATCTGTACCATTTTTCTAGGTTCCACATATATGCATTAATATACAATATTTGTTTTTCTCTTTCTGACTTACTTCACTCTGTATGACAGTCTCTAGATCCATCGAGGTCTCTACAAATGACCCAATTTCATTCCTATGTATGGCTGAGTAATATTCCGTTGTATATATGTACCACGTCTTTATCCATTCATCTGTCTGTTGGCACTTAGGTTGCTTTCATTACCTGTCTATTGTAAATAGTGCTGCAGTGAACATTGTGGTGAATGTGTCTTTTTGATTTATGGTTTTCTCTGGGTATATGCCCAGTAGTGGGATTGCTGGATTATATGGTAATTCTATTTTTGTTTTTTAAGGAACCTCCATACTGTTCTCCATAGAGACTGTATCGATTTACATTCCCAACAATAGTGGAAGAAGGTTCCTTTTCTCCACACCCTCTCCAGCATTTGTTGTTTGTAGATTTTCTGATGATGCCCATTCTAACAGGTGTGACGTGATACCTCATTGTAGTTTCGATTTCCATTTCTCTAATAATTAGTGATGTTCAGCAGATTTTCATGTGCGTACTGGCCATCTCTATGTCTTCTTGGAAGAAATGTCTATTTAGATCTTCCATTTTTGTATTGGGTTGTTTGTTTTATTAATATTGAGCTGCATGAGCTGTTTATATATATTGGAGATTAATCGTTTGTCCATTGATTCGTTTGCAAATATTTTCTGCCATTCTGAGGGTTGTCTTTTCATCTTGTTTGTAGTTTCCTTTGCTTTGCAAAAGCTTTTACGTTTCATTAGTCCCATCTGTTTAATTTTCTTTTTTATTTCATTACTATAGGAGGTGGATCAAGAAAGATCTTGCTGTGATTTACGTCAGAGTATCCTTCGTAAGTTTTCCACTCAGAGTTTTATACTGTCTGGTCTTACATTAAGGTCTCTAATTCATTTTGAATATATTTTTATGTATGGTGTGGGGAGTGTTCTAATTTCATTCTTTTATATGTAGCTCTCCATATTTCCCAGCACCAATGATTGAAGAGACTCTTATCTCCATTGTATAGTCTTGCCTCCTTTGTCATAGATTAGTTGACCATAAGTGTGTAGATTTATCCATGTGCTTTTTTCTTTTTTGTTTTCCTTTTACACGTTTATTGAAGTATAATTGCTTTACAATGGAGTGTTCGTTTCTGCTGTATAACAAAGTGAATCAGCTATACATATACAAATATCACCAGATCCCCTCCCTCTTGCATCTCCCTCCCACACTCCATATCCCACCCCTTTATGTGGTCACAAAGCACCGAGCTGATCTCCCTGTTCTATGTGGCTGCTTCCCAGTAGCTATCGGTGTTACATTTGGTAATATATTTATGTCCATGCCACTCTCTCACTTCGTCCCAGCTTACCCATCCCCCTTCTGGTGTCCTCAAGTCCTTTCTCTATGTCTGTGTCCTTAATCCTGTCCTGCCACTAGGTTCTTCAAAATCATTTTTTTTCTTCATTAGATTCCATATATCTCTGTTAACATACAGTATTTGTTTTTCCCTTTCAGACATACTTCACTGTGTAGGACAGATTCTAAGTCCATCCACCTCAGTACAAATAACTCAGTTTTGCTTCTTTTTATGGTTGAGTAATATTTGATTGTATATATGTGCCAGATCTTCTTTATCCATTCATCTGTCGATGGACACTTAGGTTGCTTCCATGTCCTGGCTAATGCAAATAGAGCTGCAATGAACATTTTTGTACATAACTCTTTTTGAATTATGGCTTTCGCAAGGCAAATGCCCAGTAGTTGGATTGTTGTGTCGTATGGTACTTCTATTGTTAGTTATTTAAAGGAACCTCCGTACTGTTCTCCCTAGTGCTCATATCAATTTACATTCCCACCCACAGTGCAAGTGTGTTCCCTTTTCTCCAATAAAGGCCTCTCCAGCATTTATTGTTTTGTAGATTTTTTTGATGATTGCCACTCTGACTGCTGTGAGGTGATACCTCACGGTAGTTTTGATTTGCATTTCTCTAATGATTAGTGATGTTCAGCATCCTTTCATGTTTCTTGGTAATCTATATATCTTCTTTGGAGAAATGTCTATTTAGGTCTTCTGCCCGTTTTTGGATTGGGTTGTTTGTTTTTGTGATATTGAGCTACATGAGGTGCTTGTAAAGTTAGGAGTTTAATCCTTTGTCAATTGCTTCATTTGAAAATATTTTCTCCCATTCTGAGGGTTGTTTTTGCATCTTGTTTATGTTTTCCTGTACTGTGTAAAAGCTTTTAAGTTTCATTAGGTCCCATTCGTTGATTTCTGTTTTTATTTCCATTTCTCTAGGAGGTGGGTCCAAAAGGACCTTGCTGTGATTTATGTCATAGAGTGTTCTGCCTATGGTTTCCTCTAAGTGTTTTATAGTGTCTGGTCTTATATTTAGATCTCTAATCAATTTAGAGTCTATTTTTGTGTATGGTGTTATGGAGTGTTCTAATTTCATTCTTTTTTGTGTAGTGGTCCAGTTTTTCCAGCACCAATTACTGAAGAGACTGTCTTTTCTCCTTTGTATTTCCTTAGCTCCTTTGTCATAGATGAGATAGCCATATGTATGTAGGTTTATCTCTGGGCTTTTTGTCCTGTTCCATTGATCTGTGTTTATGCCAATCTACATACACTTGATTCCATTATGGAGACATATAAATACATAGGTTTCAAGGTTATTACCAGTCAGATATATTCCTCTTCAGTGAATAGGGTGTTTTGTGTCCAGTTCATTGAGAAAGGAGTAGGTCTTGTCTGTTAACTATTTGGTATATGGAATAGGATCTGTGCTCATTTCAAACTCTGCTTTTACACATCACCCCACGTCACCTTTCCCCTTAAGGAGGCATAAGTGTGTTTTCTAAATGTGTAACTCTGTTCTCTTTTGAAATTCAGTTCATGTGTAGCCATGTTTACATTTCCTCTATAAGTGATATATTACAATAAGTTTCTTTTTCTTTGTGGCTCATTTCACTTAGCATCATCGTACCTAAAGCCACTCATTATGCTGCTATTGGCCTTATGACATTGATTTTATGTCTGAGTGACATTCCTTTGTATATAAGTACCACAACATCTATATCCATTTTTTTTTCCTTTCATTGGATATTTAAAGTGTACTGAAGTCGAGGTTCTTGTAAACAGAGCAGCCCTAAATTTTGGGCTGGCTGTGTGTTGTGGATTTTTAGTTTTCCCAAAATACACGCCCATGAGTGGAAGTGTGCTATACTCTGTAGCTCTGTTTTAGAAAACAACATACAGTTCTCCAGAGAGGCTGTTGGCAATTTACATCCTGTCCATCGGCGTAACCAGGCTCCCTTTTCTCCATGGCCTGTCCTGCATTTGTGGATTTTACACTATTTGTGGATGGCCCTTTTGACTGGAGGTAAGGGACACTTCTCTGTAGTGTGGATTTTCATTGCCTGATGGCTTGCTTAGCCAAAAAGGGCATATGCATTTTTCCCCGAATATATTCAAGAAAATACACATAATCCCTTTTCAGCCAAGGGCAACATTGTCAAAATTCTGTCGCATTTCATGTGCTTTAAAGATGACTCAAATCTACCTCTTGAAATCTGTTTCCTTCAATTCTGCCTTGCATTCAAATCCTCTTCACTGCCTTTCCTCAATATATTTCTGGATGATAGTTGTCCTTTATAATTCTGCAAGTTTGTGAATTGCTGTGCCCCTGATTTCCATTTTTCAACTCGCCTCTTTGTGAGCTGGCTTCAATACCGCAGGATGGCTTTAGGCACTAGTCTGGTTCCGGGGCTTCAGGCTGAGCCTTTGGTTAATTATTCTTCCTGATGGGAAACTAGAGTGACATGTACCCATCCAAACACCTACAGCTAATCTCTCATTTATTTCCCCTCTTCCTGTTCATCCTCTGCACAGTTTGCAAACTGTGCATAACGGGAGGGTAAATGCACTGACACTCCAAGTGTGGAGATTTTGAGTAATGCAGATGGAATGGCAAAGCCGAGCACGACAAAAGGAAAAATGAGGTACCTTTTAGAAAACTTTCCCAATTACACAGTGTACAATCCACTGGGTTTCCCATGCATGTTTTAACAGTAGGAAGATTCCCTTAAACCTGGAGAGTTGGGACCACTAGAATGGGTAGCACACAGTATTGCTCTAAGTGGTGTTCTTTTGTTCACACAACCTCAGTAATCTTGTCAGTCCCAAGAGTCCAGTCTTATGTCTCATCCAGCTGTGGGTGTAAAGGTGGTCAATCTAGCTTGCATCACAGGCCCTGAACGTAATTTTTAATACTTTCTATCTGTTTTTGCATTTTTCTTTTGAAATTTATTTTTATAAGTGTGTTTAACTGAATTTCAGTGCTGAGTTCATGCCGTTATACACACACATGATTCCTTTATGGAGACATGACAATACATATGTTTTAAAATACTTAGAGTCAGACATATTCCTCTGCAATGAATAGGGGGTGTTGAGTCCAGTTCATTGTGCCGGGAGTAGGTGTTGTCTATTACATACATGGTTTATATAACGGTATCTGTGCTAATTTAAAACTGTGGTTTTATGCATCACCCCACCTCGTCTTTCCCATTAAGGAGGCAGAAGATGTTTTCTAAATGTGTGACTCTGTTGTGTTTGTCATTCAGTTCATGTGTAGTCATGTATACATTCCCGCTATGAGTGATAACTTATGATAAGATTAGTTACTCTGTAATCTTTCCTAACTCAGTTCATGTGTAGCCTTGTTTACAGGACCTTCATAAGTGATATCTTATGATAAGTTTCTTTTTCTGTGTGACTTATTTCACTTAGAATCATCGTACCTGAATCCATTCTTTTTGCTGCTACTGGCCTTATGACATTGATGTCATGGCTGAGCGATATTCCATCGTACGTAAGTACCACAATATCTTGAACCATTTTTGTCGTTCCTGGGATACTTAAGGTGTACCCAAGTTGAGGTTCTTGTAAGCAGTGCAGCGCTAAATTTTAGGGTGGATCTGTCTTATAGATTTTCAGTTTTCCCAAGGTATATTCCCTAGACTGGAACTGCCCTTGGCTGTGTAGCTGGGTTGTTTACTTGTTTTAGGGAACACAATGCACTCCTCCAGAGAGGCATTTGGCAACTTACATCACGCCCATCAGCATAACAAGGCTCCCTGATCTCCAGGGCCTGTCTTGCCTTTCTGGTTTTTACACATTTTGTGGATGTCCCTTTTGACCGGTGGGAAGTGATACTTTTTTGTAGTGCAGATTTGCATTGCTGCTTGCTTGCTTGGCCAAAACTGGCGTATGCATTTTCTCCTGAATATACTCAGGAGAAAACGCATACGCCCTTTTAGGCCAAGTGCATCATTGTGGAAGTTGTGCCCCTCTTCCTGTGATTGAAAGGTGATTCCAACGTACCTCTTGAAATCTGTTTCCTGCTATTCTGTCTCGTTTTAAAGTCCGCCTCTCTGCCTTCCCTCAAAAGATTTTTGGACGATAGTTGTCCTCTATTATTCTGCCAGTTTGTAAATTGCTGTGTCCCTGAGCTCCATTTTACAACTCGTTTTTGTGAGCTGACAGCAAATCCAAAATTATGGTTCAAAACCTATACTGGTTCCCGGCGGGTGGCTGAGACATTGGTTAATTCTACTTCCTGCCAGGCAATTAAAGTGACATGTACCTGTCCAAATGCCTAACAGCTACTCTCTCATTGGTTCTCCCTCTTCCCTTTCATCCTCTGCCAAATTGGCAACCTGTGCGAACCAGGAGGTGTTACGGGCTATCGCTCCAAGTTGGGAGATTGATAGTAAAGCCATTGGAAGGTCAAACTGGAGCACAAGGAGAGGGACTATAAGTTGAGTTTTAGAAACCTTTCGTATTCACAGTGTGTCCATTCTCTAGGTTTCCCGTAAATGTTATGGCTGTAGTAATATTCCCTTACACATGGAGAGTTGAGACACATGGAATAGGTGCCACATATTATTGCTTTAAAGGGTCTGCATTTGCTCACCCAGTTTCACCAAACCTCTCAGTCTCAAGTGTCCAGCTTTATGCCACATCCAGCTCTCGTTGTAGGTAGGGTCATTCCAGGTTTCATCAGAGCCCCTGAAGGAATTGTAAAGATTTTCCCTGTTTTTTTTGTTTTGTATATGAAATTTCTTTTTTTACTGGGTTTGAGCTGATCCTCACTGCCATGTTTATGCCAGTTTAGACACACTTGATTCCCTTACGGTGACATATCAATACATAGGTTTTAAGATTCTTACTAGTCAGATATATTCCTCTGTGTGAAGTATGGGGTCTTGATAACCTTTCAGTGAGGAAGGTGTAGATCTTGTCTATTCTGTATTTGGTTTCTGGAATGGTGCCTGTACTTATATCAAACTCTGGTTTTATGCAACACCCCACATCTCCTTCCCCCTTAAGCAGGCATAAGAGTGTTTTCTAAATGTGAGACTCTGTTCTCTTTCCTAACTCAGTTCATGTGTAGCCATGTTTACAGGATTTTCATAAGTAATATCTTATGATAAGATACTTTTTCTGTGTGACTTATTTCACTTAGAATCATCATACCTGAATCCATTCATTTTGCTGCTGCTGGTCTTATGACATTGATTTCATGGCTGAGGGATATTCCATCATAACGAAAGTACCACAATTTTTTGAACCATTTTTATCTTTCACGGAATATATAAGGTGTACCCAAGTTGAGGTTCTTGTCAGCAGTGCAGCCGTAAATATTGGGGTGGCTCTGTCTTATTGATTTTCAGTTTTCCCAAGGTATATTCCCTAGACTGGAAGTGCCCTTGGCTCTGTAGCTCTGTTGTTTACTTGTTTTAGGGAACACAATGCACTCCTCCAGAGAGGCAGTTGGCAATTTACATCCCGCCCATCAGCATAACAAGGCTCCCTGTTCTCCAGGGCCTGTCTTGAATTTCTGGTTTTTACACATTTTTCCGATGTCCCTTTTGACCCATGGGATGTGACACTACTTTGTAGTGCAGATTTGCATTGCCCGCTTGCTTGCTTGGCCAAAAAGGGCGTATACGTTTTCTCCTGAATATATTCAGGAGAAATCACATACGCCCTTTTTGGCCAAGTGCATCATTGTCGAAGTTGTGTCACTCTTCCTGTGCTTTAAAGGCGATTCGAACGTACCTCTTGAAATCTGTTTCCTGCTATTCTACCTCGCTTTCAAGTCCACCTCGTTGCCTTCCCTCAACAGATTTTTGGACGATAGTTGGCCTTTATTACTCTGCCAGTTTTTGAATTGCTGTGCCCCTGAGCTCCATTTTTTAACTCGTTTTTTCTGAGCTGAACGCAAGTCCAATATTTTGGTTCAGGACCTGGTACCTGGTGGGTGGCTGAGACTTTGTTCAATTCTTCTTCCTCCCGGGAAATAAGAGTGACATATGCTCGTCCAAATAAGTAACAGCTAATCTCTCATTGATTCTCCCTATTCCCATTCATCGTCTGTGAAATTGGCAACCTGTGCGAAACAGGAGGTTAAAGGTGCTGTCTCTCCAGGTAGAGAGATTGATAGTAAAGCAGTTGGAATTTCAAACCGGAGCGCCAGGACTGGGACTATTCATTGAGTTTTAGAGACCTTTTGTATTCACAGTGTGTCCATTCTCTAGGTTTCCCGTACATGTTATAGCTGTAGTAATATTCCCTTCAACATGGAGAGTTGGGACCCATGGAATGGGTGCCACTCATTATTGCTTTAAAGGGTCTGCATTTGCTCACCCAATCTCACCAATTCTCTCAGTCCCATGTGTCCAGCCTTATGCCACATCCAGCTGTCGTTGTAGATAGGGTCATTCCAGGTTTCATCAGAGACCCTGAAGAAATTGTAAAGAATTTCGCTGTTTTTTTGTTTTGTTTTTGAAATTCCTTTTTATAGTGGGTTTGACCTGATTCTCACTGCCATGTTTATGCCAGTCTAGAAACACTTGTTTCCCTTACGGAGACATATCAATACATAGGTTTTATGATTCTTACTAGTCAGATATATTCCTCTGCGGGAAATATGGGGTTTTGAGTCCCTTGCACTGAGGAAGGTGTAGGTCTTGTCTATTCCATAGTTGGTTTATGGAACGGTACCTGTGCTTATATCAAACTCTGGTTTTATGCATCACCCCACCTCTCATTCCCACTTAAGCAGGCATAAGAGTGTTTTCTAAATGTGAGACTCTGTTCTCTTTCCTAACTCAGTTCATGTGTAGCCATGTTTACAGGATCTTCATAAGTGATATCTTATTATACGTTTCTTTTTCTGTGTGACTTATTTCTCTTAGAATCATCGTACCTGAATCCACTCATTTTGCTGCTTCTGGTCTTATGACATTGACTTCAAGGCTGAGGGATATTCCATCGTATGTAAGTACCACAATTTTTTAACCATTTTTATCTTTCCTTGGATATTTAAGGTGTAGCCAAGTTGAGGTTCTTGTTAGCAGTGCAGCCCTAAATTTGGGGGTGGCTCTGTCTTATTGATTTTCAGTTTTGCCAAGGTATATTCCCTAGACTGGAAGTGTCCTTGGCTCTGTAGGTCTGTTGTTTACTTGTTTTAGGGAACACAATGCACTCCTCCAGAGAGGCAGTTGGCAATTTACATCCCGCCCATCAGCATAACAAGGCTCCCTGTTCTCCAGGGCCTGTCTTGAATTTATGGTTTTTACCCTTTATGTGGATGTCCCTTGTGACAAATGGGAAGTGATACTTCTTTGTAGTGCAGACGTGCATTGCCCGCTTGCTTGCTTGGCCAAAATGGGCGTATGCGTTTTCTCCTGAATATACTCAGGAGAAAACGCATAAACACTTTTTGGCCAAGTGCATCATTTTCGAAGTTGTGCCCCTCTTCCTGTGCTTTAAAAGTGATTCCAAAGTACCTCTTAAATTTGTTTCCTGCTATTCTGCCTCGCTTTCAAGTCCGCCTCGCTGCTTTCCCTCAACAGATTTTGGACGATAGTTGCCCTTTATTACTCTGCCAGGTTGTGAATTGCTGTGCCCCATAGCTCCATTATTTAACTCGTTTTTTCTGAGCTGAACGCAAGTCCAATATATTGGTTCAGGACCTCTACTGGTTCCCGGTGGGTGGCTGAGACTTCGGTCAATTCTTATTCCTCCTGGGAAATAAGAGTGACATATGCCCGTCCAAATACCTAACAGCTACTCTCTCATTGTTTCTCTTTCTTCCCATTCATCCTCTGCGAAATTGGCGACTTGTGCGAAACAGGAGGTTAAAGTGCTGTCTCTCCAGGTTGAGAGATTGATAGTAAAGCAGTTGGAAAGTCAAACCGGAGTGCCAGGAGAGGGAATATTCGTTGAATTTTAGAGATCTTTCATATTCACAGTGTGTCCATTCTCTAGGTTTCCCAAATATGTTATAGCTGAAGTAATATTCCCTTCAACATGGAGAGTTGGGACCCATGGATTGGTTGCCATGCATTATTGCTTTAAAGGGTCTGCCTTTGCTCACGCAATCTCACCAATCCTCTCAGTTCCATGTGTCCAGCCCTATGCCACATCAAGCTGTCGTTTTGCATAGGGTCATTCCAGGTTTCATCAGAGACCCTGAAGGAATTGGAAAGAATTTCCCTATTTTTTCGGTTTGTTTTTGAAATTCCTTTTTATAGTGGGTTTGAGTTGATTCTCTCTGCCAAGTTTATGACAGTCTAGAAACACTTGTTACCCTTACGGAGACATATCAATACATAGGTTTTAAGATTCTTACTAGTGAGATATATTCCTCTGCCGTAAATGTGGGGTTTTGAGTCCCTTTCACTGAGGAAGGTGTAGGTCTTTTCTATTCCATACTTGGTTTTTGGAACGGTACCTGTGCTTATATCAAACTCTGGTTTTATGCATCACCCCACCTCTCCTTCCCCCTTATGCAGGCATAAGAGTGTTTTCTAAATGTGAGACTCTGTTCTCTTTCCTAACTCAGTTCATGTGTAGCCATGTTTACAGGATCTTCATAAGTGATATCTTATGATAAGTTTATTTTTCTGTGTGACTTATTTCTCTTAGAATCATCGTACCTGAATCCACTCATTTTGCTGCTACTGGTCTTATGACATTGACTTCAAGGCTGAGGGATATTCCATCGTACGTAAGTACCACAATTTTTTGAACCATTTTTATATTTCCTGGGATATTTAAGGTGTACCCAAGTTGAGGTTCTTGTAAGCAGTGCAGCCCTAAATTTGGGGGTGGCTCTGTCTTATTGATTTTCAGTTTTGCCAAGGTATATTCCCTAGACTGGAAGTGTCCTTGGCTCTGTAGGTCTGTTGTTTACTTGTTTTAGGGAACACAATGCACTCCTCCAGAGAGGCAGTTGGCAATTTACATCCCGCCCATCAGCATAACAAGGCTCCCTGTTCTCCAGGGCCTGTCTTGAATTCCTGGTTTTTACCGTTTATGTGGATGTCCCTTAGGACTGGTGGGAAGTGATACTTCTTTGTAGTGCAGACGTGCATTGCCCGCTTGGTTGCTTGTCCAAAATGGGCGTATGCGTTTTCTCCTGAGTATACTCAGGAGAAAACGCATAAGCAATTTTTGGCCTAGTGCATCATTGTCGAAGTTGTGCCCCTCTTCCTGTGCTTTAAAAGTGATTCCAAAGTACCTCTTAAATCTGTTTCCTGCTATTCTGCCTCGCTTATAAGTCTGCCTCGTTGCCTTCCCTCAACAGATTTTTGGACGATAGTTGCCCTTTATTACTCTGCCAGTTTGTGAATTGCTGTGCCCCTGAGCTCCATTTTTTAACTCGTTTTTTGTGAGCTGAACGCCAGTTCAATATTTTTTTTCAGAAACTATACTGGTTTTCGGTGGGTGGCTGAGACTTTGGTTAATTCTTCTTCCTCACGGGAAATAAGAGTGACATGTGGCCGTCCAAATGCCTGACAGCTACTCTCTCATTGGTTCTCCCTCTTCCCTTTCATCCTTTGCCAAATTGGCAACCTGTGCGAACCAGGAGGATAAAGGTTCTGTCTCTCCAAGTTGGGAGATTGATAGTAAAGCAGTTGGAAAGTCAAACTGGAGCACCAGGAGAGGGACTATTCGTTTAGTATTAGAAACCTTTCATATTCATAGTGTGTCCATTCTCTTGGTTTCCCATACATGTTATAGCTAAACTAATATTCCCTTCAACCTGGAGAGTTGGGACCCAAGGAACGGGTGCCATACATTACTGCTATAAAGGGTATGCTTTTGCTCACCCAATCTCTCCAATCCTCTCAGTCCCATGTGTCCAGCCTTATGCCACATCCAGCTGTCTTTGAAGATAGGGTCATTCCAGGTTTCATCAGAGACCCTGAAGGAATTGTAAAGTATTTCCCTTTTTTTTCTTGTTTTTGAAATTCCTTTTCATAGTGGGTTTGAGCTGATTCTCACTGCCAGGTTTATGCCAGTCTAGACAGACTTGATTCCCTTGTGGAGACATATGAATACATAGGTTTTAAGATTCTTACTAGTCAGATATATACCTCTGCGGAAAATATGGGGGTTTGAGTCCCTTTCAGTGAGGAAGTTGTAGGTCTTCTCTATTCCATAGTTGGTTTTTGGAACGGAAACTGTGCTTATATCAAACTCTGTATTATGCATCACCCCACCTCTCCTTCCCCCTTAAGCAGGCATAAGAGTGTTTTCTAAATGTGAGACTCTGTTCTCTTTCCTAACTCAGTTCATGTGTAGCCATGTTTACAGAATCTTCATAAGTTATATCTTATGATAAGTTTCTTTTTCTGTGTGACTTATTTCACTTAGAATCATCGTACCTGAACCCACTCATTTTGCTGCTACTGGTCTTATGACATTGATTTCATGGCTGAGGGATATTCCATCATACGTAATACCACAATTTTTTGAACCATTTTTATATTTCCTGGGATATTTAAGGTGTACCCAAGTTGAGGTTCTTGTAAGCAGTGAAGCCCTATATTATGGGGTGGCTCTGTCTTATTGATTTTCAGTTTTCCCAAGGTATATTCCCTAGACTGGAAGTGTCCTTGGCTCTGTAGCTCTGTTGTTTACTTGTTTTAGGGAACACAATGCACTCCTCCAGAGAGGCAGTTGGTAATTTACATCCCGCCCATCAGCATAGCAAGGTTCCCAGTTTTCCAGGGCCTGTATTGCCTTTCTGTTTTTTAAACATTTTGCATATGTCCCTTTTGACTTGTGGGAAGTGATACTTCTTTGTAGACCAGATTTGCATTGCACGCTTGCTTGCTTGGCCAAAAAGGGCGTATGCATTTTCTCCTGAATATATTTAGGACAAAACGCATACGCCCTTTTTGGCCAAGTGCATCATTGTCGAAGTTGTGCCCCTCTTCCTGTGCTTTATAGGAGATTCCAACGTACCTCTTGAAATGTGTTTCCTGCTATTCTGCCTCCCTTTCTAGTTCGCCTCACTGCCTTCCCTCAACCGATTTTTGGATGATAGTTGCCCTTTATTACTCTGCCTGTTTGTGAATTGCTGTGCCCCTGAGCTCCATTTTGTAACTCGTTTTTTGTGAGCTGAACCCAAGTCGAATATTTTGGTTCAGGACCTATACTGGTTCCCTGTGGTTGGCTGAGACTTTGGTTAATTCTTCTTCCTCCGGGGAAATAAGAGTGACATGTGCCCATCCAAATGCCAACAGCTACTGTCTCATTGGTTCTCCCTCTTCCCTTTCATCCTATGCCAAATTGGCAACCTGTGCGAACCAGGAGGTTAAAGGTGCTGTCTCTCCAAGTTGGGAGTTTGATAGTAAAGCAGTTGGAAAGTCAAATTGGAGCACCAGGAGAGGGACTATTCATTGAGTTTTAGAAACCTTTTGTATTCACAGTGTGTCCATTCTCTAGGTTTCCCATACATGTTATAGCTGTAGTAATATTCCCTTCAACCTGGAGAGTTGGGACCCATGGAATGGGTGCCATGCATTATTGCTTTAAAGGGTCTGCATTTCCTCACCCAATCTCACCAATCCTCTCAGTCCCATGTGTCCAGCCTTTTGCCATATCCAGCTGTCGTTGTAGATAGGGTCATTCCAGGTTTCAACAGAGACCCTGAAGGAATTGTAAAGAATTTCCCTGTTTTTTTGTTTTGTTTTTGAAATTCCTTTTTAGGTTGCGTTTGAGCTGATTCTCACTGCAATGTTTATGCCAGTCTAGACACACTTGATTCCCTTACGGAGACATATCAGTACATAGGTTTTAAGTTTCTTACTAGTCGGATATATTCCTCTGTGGGAAATATGGGATTTTGTGTCCCTTTCACTGAGGAAGGTTTAGGTCTTTTCTATTCCATAGTTGGCTTTTGGAACGGTACCTGTGCTTATATAAAACTCTGGTTTTATTCATCACCCCACCTCTCCTTCCCCCTTAAGAAGGCATAAGAGTGTTTTCTAAATGTGAGACTCTGTTCTCTTTCCTAACTCAGTTCATGTGTAGCCATGTTTACAGGATCTTCATAAATGATATCTTATGATAAGTTTCTTTTTCTGTGTGACTTATTACACTTAGAATCATCGTACCTGAATCCACTCATTTTGTTGCTACTGGTTTTATGACATTGATTTCATGGCTGAGGGATATTCCATCGTACGTAAGTACCACAGTTTTTTGAACCATTTTTATATTTCCAGGGATATGTAAGGTGTACCCAAGTTGAGGTTCTTGTAAGCAGTGCAGGCCTAAATTTTGGGGTGGCTCTGTCTTATTGATTTTCAGTTTTCCCAAGGTATATTCCCTAGACTCTAAGTGCCCTGGGCTCTGTAGCTCTGTTGTTTACTTGTTTTAGGGAACACAATGCACTCCTCTAGAGAGGCACTTGGCAATTTACATCAGGCCCATCAGCATAACAAGGCTCCCTGTTCTCCAGGGCCTGTCTTGCCCTTCTGGTTTTTACCCATTTTGTGGATGCCCCTAATGACCGTTGAGAAGTGATACTTCTTTGTAGTGCAGATTTGCATTGCACCCTTGCTTGCTTGGCCAAAAATGCTGTATGCGTTTTCCCCTGAATATATTCAGGAGAAAACGCTTATGCCCTTGTTGGCCTACTGCATCATTGTCGATGTTGTGCCCCTCTTCCTGTGCTTTAAAGGTGAATCCTACGTACCTCGTGAAATCTGTTTCCTGCTATTCTGCCTCGCATTCAAGTCCGCCATGTTTCCTTCCCTCAACAGATTTTTGAACGATAGTTGCCCTTTATTACTCTGCCAGTTTGTGAATTGCTGTGCCTCTGAGCTCCATTTTTTAACTCGTTTTTTGTGAGCTGAACGCAAGGCCAAAATTTTGGTTCATGACCTCTACTGATTCTTGGTGGGTGGCTGAGACTTTGGTTAATTCTTCTTCCTCCCGGCATATAAGAGTGGCATGTGCCCGTCCAAATGCCTAACAGCTACTCTCTCATTGGTTCTCCCTGTTCCATTTCCTCCTCTGTCAAATTGGCAACCTGTGCGAACCAGGATTTTAAAGGTGCTGTCTCTGCAAGTTGGGAGATTGATAGTAAAGCAGTTGGAAAGTCAAACCGGAGCACCAGGAGAGGGACTATTCGTTGAGTTTTAGAGACCTTTCGTATTCACAATGTGTCCATTCTCAAGGATTCCCGTACATGTTATAGCTGTTGTAATATTCCCTTCAACCTGGAGACATGGGACCCATGGAATGGGTGCCATGCATTATTGCTTTAAAGGGTCTGCATTTGCTCACCCAATCTCACCAATCCTCTCAGTCCCATGTGTCCAGCCTTATGCCACATCCAGCAGTCATTTTAGATAGTGTCATTCCAGCTTTCATCAGAAATCCTGAAGGTATTGTAAAGAATTTCCCATTATTTTTTGTTTTTCAAATTCCTTTTTATAATGGGTTTGAGCTGATTCTCACTGCCATGTTTATGCCAGTCTAGACACACTTGATTCCCTTACGGAGACATATCAATACATAGGTTTTAAGATTCTTACTAGTCAGATATATTCCTCTTCCGGAATAATGGGGTTTTGAGTCCCTTTCACTGAGGATGGTGTAGGTCTTGTCTATTCCATAGTTGGTTTTTGGAACGGTACCTGTGCTTATATCAAACTCTGGTTTTATGCATCACCCCACCTCTCCTTCCCCCTTAAGCAGGCATAAGAGTGTTTTTTAAATGTGAGACTCCATTCTCTTTCCTAACTCAGTTAATGTGTAGCCATGTTTACAGGATCTTCACAAGTGATATCTTATGATATGTTTCTTTTTCTGTGTGACTTATTTCACTTAGAATCATCGTACCTGAATCCACACATTTTGCTGCTACTGGTCTTATGACATTGATTACATGGCTGAGGGATATTTCATCGTACGTAAGTACCACAATTTTTGAACCATTTTTATATTTCCTGGGATATTTAAGGTGTACCCAAGTTGAGGTTCTTTTAAGCAGTGCAGCCCTAAATTTTGGGGTGGCTCTGTCTTATTGATTTTCAGTTTTCCCAAGGTATATTCCCTAGACTGGAAGTGTCCTTGGCTCTGTAGCTCTGTTGTTTACTTGTTTTAGGGAACACAATGCACTCCTCCAGAGAGGCAGTTGGCTATTTACATCCCACCCATCAGCATAACAAGGCTCCATGTTCTCCAGGGCCTGCCTTGAATTTCTGGTTTTTACCAGTTTTGTGGATATCCCTTTGGACCGGTGGGATGTGATACTTCTTTGTAGTGCAGATTTGCATTGTCCGCGTGCTTGCTTGGCCAAAAAGAGTTTATGCGTTTTCTCCTGAATATACTCAGGAGAAAATGCATACTCCCTTTTAGGCCAAGTGCATCATTGTCGAAGTGGTGCCTCACTTCCTGTGCTTTAAAGGCGATTCCAACGTACCTCTTGAAATCCTTTTCCAGCTTTTCTGCCTGGCTTTCAAGTCCGCCTCGTGGCCTTCCCTGAACAGATTTTTGGACGATAGTTGTCCTTTATTACTCTGCCAGTTTGTGAATTGTTGTGTCCCTGAGCTCCGTTTTTAACTGTTTTTTTCTGAGCTGTACGCAAGTCCAATATTTTGGTTCAGGACATATACTGGTTCCCAGTGGGTGGCTGAGACTTTGGTCAATTCTTCTTCCTCCCGGGAAATAAGAGTGACATATGCCCGTCCAAATGCCTAACAGCTACTCTCTCATTGGTTCTCCCTCTTCCCATTCATCCTCTGCGAAATTGGCAACCTCTGAGAACCAGGACGTTAAAGGGGCTGTCTCTCCAAGTTGGGAGATTGATAGTAAAGCAGTTGGAAAGTCAAACCGGAGCACCAGGAGAGGGACTGTTAGTTGAGTTTTAGAGACCTTTCGTATTCAGAGTGTGTCCATTCTCTAGGTTTCCCGTACCTGTAATAGCTGTAGTAATATTCCCTTCAACCTGGAGAGTTGGGACCCATGGAATGGGTGCCCCTCATTATTGCTTTAAAGGGTCTGCATTTGCTCACCCAATCTCACCAATCCTCTCAGTCCCAAGTGTCCAGCCTTATGCCACATCCAGCTGTCATTGTAGATAGGGTCATTCCAGGTTTCATCAGAGACCCTGAAGGAATTGAAAGAAATTTCCCTGTTTTTTTTTTGTTTTTGAAATTACTTTTTATAGTGGGTTTGAGCTGATTCTCACTGTCATGTTTATGCCAGTCTAGACCTACTTGATTCCCTTACGGTGACATATCAATACATAGGTTTTTAGATTCATACTTTTAAGATATATTACTCTGTGGTGAATATGGGTTGTTGAGTCCCTTTTACTGAGGAAGGTGTAGGTTTTGTCTATTTCGTATTTGGTTTTTGGAACGGTACCTGTACTAATATCAAACTCTGATTTTATGCATCACCCCACCTCTCCTTCCCCCTTAAGCAAGCATAAGCGTTTTTTTTTGAATGTGAGTCTCTCTTTTCTTTCCTAAGTCTGTTCATGTGTAGCCATGTTTACAGGATCTTCATAAGTGATATCTTATGATAAGTTTCTTTTTCTGTGTGACTTATTTCACTTAGAATTATCGTACCTGAATCCACTCATTTTGCTGCTACTGGCCTTATGACATTGATTTCATGGCTGAGGGATATTCCATCATACGTAAGTACCACAATTTCTTGAACCATTTTTGTCTTTCCTGGGATATTTAAGGCGTACCCAAGTTGAGGTTTTTGTATGCAGTGCAGCCCTGAATTTTGGTGTGGATCTGTCTTATTTATTTTCAGTTTTCCCAAGGTATATTCCCTAGACAGGAAGTGCCCTTGGCTCTGTAGCTCTGTTGTTTACTTGTTTTAGGGAACACAATGCACTCCTCCAGAGAGGCAGTTGGCAATTTACATCCCGCCCATCAGCATAACAAAGCTCCCTGTTCTCCAGGGCCTGTCTTACCTTTCTGGTTTTTACCCATTTTGTGGATGTCCCTTTTGACCGTTGAGAAGTGATACTTCTTTGTAGTGCAGATTTGCATTGCCCGCTTGCTTGCTTGTCCAAAAAGGGCATATGCGTTTTCTCCTGCATATATTCACGTGAAAACCCATATGCCCTTTATGGCCATTTCCATAATTTTCGAAGTTGTAATGCTTTTCCTGTATTTAAAGGTGATTCCAATGTACCTCTTGAAATCTGTTTCATGCCATTCTGCCTCATTTTCCCTTCCGCCTCGTGGCTTTCCCTCAACAGATTTTTCGAAGAGAGTAGTCCGTTATAACTCTGCAGGTTAGTGAATTTCTGTGGCCCTGAGCTCCATTTTTCAACTCGCGTTTTTGTGATCTGACCGCAAATCAACTGTTTTGCTTCTTGACTTATACTTGTTCTGGGGGGCAGGCTGAGACTTTGGTTAATTCCTCTTTGTGACAGAAAATTAGAGAGACATGTGGCCGTCCAAATGCCTACAGCTACTCTCTCATTGGTTCTCTCTCTTCCCTTATATCCTCTGCACAATTTGCCAACTGTGTGTACCAGGAGGATATAGGGGCTGACTTTCCAAGTTGGGAGATTGATAGTAAAGCAGTTGGAATGTCAAACTGGAGCACAAGGAGAGAAAAAAGTAGTAGAGTTTTAGAAACCTTTCACCATCAGATGGTTTCCATTCTCTAGGTTCCCATACACATTATAACTGTCGTGATATTCACTTCTACCTGGAGAGATGGGAACCATGGAATGGGTGGCAGGCATTATTGCTTTAAAGGGTCTGCATTTTTTCACCCAATCTCACCAATCCTCTCAGTCCCAAGTGACCAGCCTTATGCCACATCCAGCTGTCATTTTAGGTACGGTCATTCCAGGTTTCATCAGAACCCCTGAAGGTATTGTGTAAGAATTTTACTGTTTTTATGTTTTGTTTTGAAATTCAGTTTTATATTGGGTTTGAGCTGATTCTCACTGCCATGTTTATGTTGTTCTAGACACACTTGTTTCCCTTACGGAGACATATCAATACATAGGTTTTAAAATTCTTACTAGTCAGATATATTTCTCTGAGGGGAATAGGGATGTTGAGTTCCGTTCAGTGAGGAAGGAGTAGGGCTTGTCTCTTCTGTTTTTGGATTATGGAACGGTACCTGTGCTAATATCAATCTTATGATTTGTGCATCTCCCCACCTCTCTTTCCCCTTAAGCAAGCGTTAGAGTGTTTTCTAAATCTGAGACTCTGTTCTCTTCCCTAAATCAGTTCATATGTAGCCATCTTTACATTCCCTTCATAAGTGATATCTTATGTCAGAATGCACCATGGCCGTTCTCATAATAATGCTCCATGACCCCTGTCATCACAATGCACCATGCCCTGGTTATCAAAATGCTCCATGTCCCTTGGCATCACAATTCTCCACGACCTTGTCATCACAATGATACATGACACTTCTCATCAAAATGTTACATGGTCTTGTCATCACAATTCTCCATCCACTTGACATTGCAATGCTCCATGCATTTGTCATCACAATTCTCCATGAACATGTCATCACAAAGCTCCATACCCTTGTCATCACAATGCTCCCTGACACCTGTCATCACAACGCTTCATGCCCCTTGTCATTACAGTGCTCCATGATGCTCGATATCAAAATTACCAAAGGTCTTCTCATCACAATACTCCATGGCCAATATCATCACAATGCTCCATGACCACTGTCATCACAACACTCCATGACACCTGACAACACAATGATTCGGGACGCTTGTCATCACAATGTTCCATTCCCTAGTCATCACACTGCTCCATGACACCTGTCATCACAATACTCCATGAATATTTTCAGCCCAATGTTCCATGACCCTTGTCATCACAATGATCCATGTCCTTGTCATCCCTATGCTCCATGACCACTGTTTTAACAATGCTCTGTGACGCTTGTCATCACAGTGCTCCATGACACCTGTCATCACAATGCTCCATGCCTTTGTCAGCAAAATGCTACAAGACCTTGTCATTACAATGCTCTATTTGATTCTCAGCACAATCCTCCATGAACCTTGGGATCACATTGCTTCATGCCCATATCATCACAATGCTCCATGGTCCTTGAAATCAAAATGATCCATGACCTCTCTCATCACAATGCTCCAAACCCTTGTGATCACAATGTTCCATAACACTTGTCATCACAACGCTCCATGATGCCTGTCATCACAATAATCCATGCCCTTTTCATCGCAATGCTCCATGACCTTTGTCATCACAATTCTCAATACACTTGTCATCACAATGCTCCCAGACACTTGTCATCAGAATGTTCCTTGAACCATGTCATGAAAAGGCTCCATGCCTCTTTCATAACAATGCCCCATGCCGTTTTCATCACAGTGCTCCATGACATTGTCATCAAAATTCTCCACAAGATTGTCATCAGAATGCTCCATGACCCTTGTCATCACAATTCTCCATGCGATTGTCAGCACAATGCTCCTTGACCCTTGTCATCACAATGCTCCAAGCCATTGTCATGACAATGCTCCATTACCTTTGTCATCAGAATCCTCCATGACACTTGGCATCACAGTGCTCCATGCCATTGTCATCAGAGCGGGCCACTACATATGTCATCAGAATGCTCCCTGACATCTCTCTTCACAATATTGCATGACCTGGTCATCACAATGCTCCATGCCCTTGTCATCACAATGTGCCATTCCAACTGTCATCGCAATAATCCATGAAACATATTAGACCAATGTTCCATGCTCTTGTCATCACAATGCTCCATGCTCTTGTTATCACAATTCGTAATGACACCTGTCATCACAATGCTCCATGACACTTGTCAGTATGTTCCTTGAACCCTGTCATGACAAGTCTCCATGCCTTTTTCATCACAATGTTCCATGCCCTTTCCATCACAGTGCTCCAAGACACATGTAATCACAATGCTCCATGCCCTTGTCATCACAAAACTCAAGGACGCATGCCATCAGAATGCTCCTTGGCCTTCTCCTCACAATGCGCCATGCCCTTGTCATCACAATGTTCCAAGACACCTGTAATCACAATGCTCCATGCCCCTTTTCATCAGTATGCTCCATGAGACTTGTCATCACAAGGCTCCATGGTTTTGTCATCACAATGCTCCAGGACCTTGTCATCACAATGCTTCTCGACCTTGTCATGAAAATTTTCAATGGCCCTTGTCATCATAATGCTCCAAGCCCTAATCATCAAAATGCTCCATTATATTTGTCCTCACATTTCTCCATTACATTTGGCTTCACAATGTTACATGCCATTGTCATCACAATGGACCATGACATATGTCATCACAGTGCTCCCTGACACCTGTCTTCACAATACTCCTTGACCTTCTCATCACAATGCTCCATGCCCTTGTCATCACAATGCACCATGCCCAATGTCATCACAATAATCCATGAAACGTGTCAGACCAAAGCTCCATGCCCCTGTCAACACAATGCTCCATGCCCTTGTCATCACAATACTCCATGACCCCTGTCATCACAATGCTCAGTGACTCCAGTCATCACAGTGATTCATAACGTTTGTCATCACAGTTGTCCATGCCGGCGTCATCAAAAGGCTCTGTGACTTTTGTAACCACAATGCTCCATGAACATTTCATCACAATTCTCTGTGACCCTTTTCATCACAGTGCTCCATGTCTTTGTCAGAACAATGTTATATGACCATTGTCATCACAATGTGCCATGCGCATTTCATCACAGCCGACCACAAACTTTTCATTGCAATGCTCCATAAACCTTGTAATCACAATGGTCCATGCACTTCTCATCAAAATGCTCTCTCACCAGAGATATCACAATGTTCCATCACTAGTCATCACAATACTCCCTCACACTTGGAATCACAATGTTCCATGACCCTGTCATCACAGTGCTACATCCACTTATCTGCACAATGTTCCATGACCCCTGACATCACAATGTTCCATAACCCCTGTCAGCAAAATGCTCCATGACCCATTTCATCCCAAAGATCCAAGACCCCTGACATCACAATGTTCTATAAACACTGCTATCACAATATTCCATTACAATTCTTATCAAATTGCTGCATGACCTGTTCATCAAAATGCTCCCTGCCCTTCTCATCACAATGCACCATTCCCTTGTCATCAAAATGCTCCATGACTTGTCATCACAAAGCTCCATGTCCCATGGCATCACAATGCTCCATGTCACTGTCATCACAATGCTCCCTGAACCCTCTCATCACATTGCTCCATGTCCTTGTCATCACAAAGCTCCATGACACTTGTCATCACAATGCTCAATGCCCTTCTCATCGCAATGCTCCATGCCCTTTTCATTACAATCCTGCAAGACCCATGTATCACAGTGTTCCGTGCCCTTGTCATCACAATGCTCCATGCCCACTCTCATCACAATAATCCATGAAACATTTCAGACCAATGTTCCATACCCTTCTCATCAAAATGCTCCATTACCCCTGTCATAACAATGCACCATGACTCTTGGCATCACAATGTTCCACGGCATAGTCATCACAAGGTTCCATGACACTTGTCATCACAATGCTCAAGACCCCTGAAATCAAAATGCTGCATGCCCTTGTCATCACAGAGCTCCATGACGCATGTCATCAGAAATTTCCATGGCCTTCTCATCACAATGCTCCATTCCCATGTCATCACAATGCTCCATTCCCATGTCATCACAATAATTCAAGACCCTTGTAATCACAGTGCTCCATGACCCTTTTCATCTCAATGCACTATGAACCCTGTCATCACAATACACCATGCCCATCATCATAATGCTTCAGGCTATTGTCATCACAATGAAATCAATATTCTCCATGACCTCTGTCATCATAATGCTCCAAACCCTTGTGATCACAATGTTCAATAACACTTATCATCTCAATACACCATGACACTCATCATCACAATTATCCATGGTCTTCTCATCACAATGCTCCATGATCGTTGTCATTACAATGCTCAATACACTTGTCAACACAATGCTCCCTGACACTTGTCGTCAGTATGCTCCTTGAACCCTGTCATGAAAAGGTTCCATGCCTTTTTCATCACAGTGATACATGCCCTATTCATCACAATGCTACAAGATCCCTGTATTCACAATGCTCCATGCCCTTGTCATTAAAAAGCTCCATGACACATGTCATCAGCATGCTTCATGGCCTTCTCATCACAATGCTCCATGCCCTTTTTATCACAATGCTCCATGACCCCTGTCATCACAACGCTCCGTGACTCCAGTCATCACAATGCTTCATGACCTTTGTCATCACAATGGTCCATGCCCTGGTCATCAACAGTCTCTGTGACCTTTTTAACCACAATGCTCCATGAACTTTTCATCACAATGCTCTCTGACCCTTGTCATCACAATGCTCTATGCCTTTCTCAGCACAATGCTCCATGACCCTTGTCATCACAGTGCTCCATGCGCTTGTCAGCACAATGCTCCATGACACATGTCATCACAATGGTCCATGACCCTTGTCATCACATTGCTCCGTGACTCCAGTCATCTCAAAGCTTCATAAGGTTTGTCAACACAATGGTCCATGCCCGCATGATCAAAAGGCTCTGTGACCATTGTAACCACAATGCTCCATGAACTTTTCATCACAATTCTCTGTGACACTTGTCATCACAATGCTCCATGTCTTTGTCAGAACAATGCTCCATGACCATTGTCTTCACAATGTGCCACCCGCATTTCATCACAATGGTCCACAACCTTGTCACTGCAATGCTCCATAAACCTTGTAATCACAATGGTCCATGCACTTCTCATCAAAATGCTCTCTCACCAGAGATATCACAGTGTTCTATCACTAGTCATCACAATTCACACTCACCCCTGTAATCACAGTGTTCCATGACCCAGTCATCACACTGCTACATCCCCTTATCATCACAATGTTCCATGACCCCTGTCATCAAAATGCTCCATGACCCTTATCATCCCAAAGCTCCAAGACGCCTGACATCACAATGTTCTATAACCCCTGCAATCAAAATGTTCCATTACACTATTCATCAAATTGCTGCATGACCCGGTCATCAAAATGCTCCCTGGCCTTCTCATCACAATGCACCATGCCCTTGTCATCAAAATGCTCCATGACTTGTCATCACAAATCTCCATGACCCTTGGCATCACAATGCTCCATGTCATTGTCATCACAATGCTCCATGAACACTCTCATCATATTGCTCAATGCCCTTGTCATCACAAAGTTCCATGACACATGTCATCACAATGCTCGATGCCCTTCTCATCTCAATGGTGCATGCACCTGTCATTACAATCCTGCATGACCCATGTAACTTAGTGTTCCGTACCCTTGTCATCACAATGCTCCATGCAAACTCTCATCACAATAATCCATGAAACATTTCAGACCAATGTTCCATGCCGTTCTCATCACCATGCTCCTTTACCCCTGTCATAACAATGCACCATGACACCTGCCTTCACAATGTTCCACGGCCTAGTCATCACAAGGTACTATGACACTTGTCATCACAATGCTGAAGACCCCTGTAATCACAATGCTCCATGCCCTTGTCATCACAAAGCTCCATGACGCATGTCATCAGAATGTTCCATGGCCTTCTCATCACAATGCTCCATGCCCTTGTCATCACAATGCTCCAAGACCCCTGTAAACACAATGCTCCATGTCCCTTTTCATCTCAATGCTCCATGAAACCTGTCAGCACAATGCACCATGCCCATCATCATAATGCTTCAGGCTATTGTCATCACAATGAAATCAATATTCTCCATGACCTCTGTCATCATAATGCTCCAAACACTTGTGATCACAATGTTCCATAACACTTATCATCTCAACACCCCATGACGCTCATCATCACAATTATCCATGGTCTTCTCATCACAATGCTCCATGATCTTTGTCATCACAATGCTCAATACATTTATCATCACAATGCTCCCTGACACTTGTCGTCAGTATGCTCCTTGAACCCTCTCATGACAAGGATCCATGCCTTTTTCATCACAATGATCCATGCCCTTTTCATCACAATGCTCCAAGATCCCTGTAATCACAAGGCTCCATGCCCTTTTCATCACAAAACTCCATGACGCATATCATCAGAATGCTCCATGACCTTCTCATCACAATGCTCCATGCCCTAGTCATCACAATGCTCCAAGACCCCTGGAATCACAAGGCTCCATGCCCCTTTTCATCAGAATGCTCCATGAGACTTGTCATCACAAGTCTCCATGGTCTTCTCATCACTATGCTCCAGGACATTGTCATCACCATGCTCCATTCCCTTGTCATCACAATGCTCCATGACCACTGTCATCACAATGCTCCAAACCCTTGTGATCACAATGTTCCATAACACTTGTCATCACAACGCTCCATGATGTCTGTCATCACAATAATCCATGCCCTTTTCATCACAATGCTCCATGACCTTTGTCATCACAATTCTCAATACACTTGTCATCACAATGCTCCCTGACACTTGTGATCAGTATGCTCCTTGAAACCTGTCACGAAAAGGCTCCATGCCTTTTTCATCGCAATGTCCCATGCCGTTTTCATCACAATGCTCCATGCCATTGTCATCAAAATACTCCACAAGTTTGTCACCAGAATGCTCCATGACCCTTGTCATCACAATGCTCCATGAACTTTTCATCACAATGCTCTTTGATCCATGTCATCACAATTCTCTATGCCTTTCTCAGCACAATGCTCCATGACCCTTGTCATCACAATGCTCCATGCGCTTGTCAGCACAATGCTCCATGACACATGTCATCACAATGCACCATGCACTTATCATCACAGTGCTCCACAATCTTGTCATCACAATGCTCCATAAAATTTGTCATCACAATGCTCCATGCACTTCTCATCCAAATGCTCTCTCACCACTGATATCACAATGCTACATCACTATTTGTCACAATACTCCCTCACCCCTGTCATCACAAGGATCCATGACTCCTGTTATCACAATGCTACGTGCACTTACCATCACAATGTTCGATGACCCATGATATCAAAAAGTTCCATAACAGCTGTCATCAAAATGCTCCATGACCCTTTTCATCCTAAAGCTCCATGACCCCTGGCATCACAGTGTTCTATAACTCATGTCATCAAAATGGTCCATTACACTTTTCATCAAATTACTGCATGAACCTGTCATCAAAATGATCCCTGCCCTTCTCATCACAATGCACCACACCCTTGTCATCAAAATGCTCCATGACCCTTGACATCACAATGCTCCATGCCATTGTCATCACAATGCTCCATGAACACTCTCATCAATTTGATCCATGCCCTTGTCATCACACATCTCCATGACACTTGTCATCACAATGCTCAATGCCCTTCTCATAACAATGCTCCAGGCCCTTGTCATTAAAATCCCCCATGACCCATGTATCACCGTGTACGGTGCCCTTGTCATCAAAATGCTCCATGCCCACTCTCATCACAATAATCCATGAAATATTTCAGACCAATGCTCAATGCCCTTCTCATCACAGTGCTCCATTACCTCTGTCATAACAATGCTCCATGACACCTGCCATCACAATGTTCCACGGCCTTGCCATCACAAGGCTCCATGACCCTTGTCATCACAATGCTCCAAGATACCTCTAATCACAATTCTCCTTGCCCTTGTCATCACAGAGCTCCATGACGCATGTCATCAGAATGTTTCATGGCCTTCTCCTCACAGTGCTCCATGCCCTGGTCATCAGCATGCTCCAAGACACCTGTAATCACAATGCTCCATGCACCTTTTAATCAGAATGCTCCATGAGACATGTCATCACAGGTCTCCATGGTCTTCTCATCACAATGCAACAGGACATTGTCATCACCATGCTCCATTCCCTGATCATCACAGTCCTCCATGACCCCTGTCATCACAATACTCCATGAATATTTTCAGCCCAATGATCCATGACATTCTCAACACAATACTCCATGACCCCTGTCATCACTACACTCCATGACACCTGACAACACAATGATCCGGGACTCTTGTCATCACAATTCTCCAAGACCCCTGTAATCACAATGCTCCATGAACCCTGTCATCACAATACTCCATGAACATTTTCAGCCCAATTCTCCATGACATTTGTCATCACAATGATCCATGCCCTTGTCATCCCAATGCTCCATGACCCCTGTATTCACAAGGCTCCGTGACGCTTCTCATCACAGTGCTCGACGACACCTGTCATCACAATGCTCCATGTCTTTGTCAGCAAAATGCTACATGACCTTGTCATTACAATGCTCTATGCGCTTGTCATCACAATACTCCATTACTATTGTCATCACAATCCTCCATGAACCTTGGGATCACTTTTCTTCATGCCCTTGTCATCACAATGCTCCATGCTCCTTGAAATCAAAATGATCCATGACCGCTGTCATCACAATACTTCAAACCCTTGTGATCACAATGTTCCATAACACTTGTCATCACAATGCTCCATGATGCCTGTCATCACAATACTCCATGCCCTTTTCATCACAATGCTCCATGACCTTTGTCATCACAATTCTCTATACACTTGTCATCACAATTCTCCCTGACACTTGTCATCAGAATGCTCCTTGAAACCTGTCACGAAAAGGCTCCATGTCTTTTTCATCACAAAGCCCCATGCAATTTTTATCACAATGCTCCATGCCATTGTCATCAAAATACTCCACAAGCTTGTCATCAGAATGCTCCATGACCCTTGTCATCACAATTCTCCATGCACTTGTCAGCACAATGCTCCCTGACCCTTGTCATCACAATGCTCCAAGCCATTGTCATCACAATGCTCCATTACCTTTTTCATCAGAATACTCCATGACACTCGGCATGACAATGCTCCATGCCATTGTCATCACAATGGGCCATTACATATGTCATCACAATGCTCCCTGACACCTCTCTTCACAATAATGCATGACCTGGTCATCACAGTGCTCTATGCCCTTGTCATCACAATGCTCGATGCCCTTGTTATCACAATGTTCCAAGAACCCTGTAATCAGAATTCCCCTTGCCCCTTTCATCAGTATGCTCCATGAGACTTGTCATCACAAGGCTCCATGGTTTTCTCATCACAATGCTCCAGGACCTTGTCATGACAATGCTTCACTACCTTGTCATGAAAATTCTCAATGGCCCTTGTCATCATAATACTCCAAGTCCTAGTCATCACAATGCTCCATTATATTTGTCATCACAATCCTCCATTACATTTGGAATCACAATGCTCCCTGCCATTGTCATCGCAATGGACCATGACATATGTCATCACAATGCTCTCTGACAACTCTCTTAAAAATACTCCATGACCTTCTCATCACAATGCTCCATGCCCTGGTCATCACAATGCACCATGTCCAATGTCATCACAATAATCTCTAAAAGTGTCACCACAACGCTCCATGTCCCTGTCATCATAATGCTCCATGACCCCTGTCTTCTCAATGCTCCGTGACTCCAGTCATCACAATGCTTCATAACGTTTGTCATCACAACGGTCCATGCCCGCATCATCACAAGGCTTTGTGACCTTTCTAACCACAATGCTCCATGAACTTTTCATCACAATGCTCCGTGACCCTTGTCATCACAATGCTCCATGCCTTTGTCAGAACAATGTTCCATGACCCCTGTCATCACAATGTGCCACGTGTTTTTCATCACAATGATCCACAACCTTGTCATCGCTATGCTCCATAAATCTTGTATTTGCAATGCTCCATGCACTTCTCATCCAAATGCTCTCTCACCTGAGATATCACAATGTTCCATCACTAGTCTTCACATTCCTCCCTCAACCCTGTAATCAAAATGTTCCATGACCCCTGACATCACAATATTCCATAACCACTGTCATCAAAATGCTCCATGACACTTTTCATCCCAAAGCTCCTTGACACATGGCATCACAATGTTCTGTAACCCCTGTCATCAAAATGTTACATTACACTTTTCATCAAATTGCTGCATGACCCTGTCATCAAAATGCTCCCTCTCCTTCTCATCACAATGCACCACACGCTTGTCAACAAAATGCTCCATGACCGTTGTCATCACAAAGCTCCATGACCCTTGGCATCACAATGCTCCATATCATTGTCATCAAAATGCTCCATGAAACCTCTCATCCCATTGATCCATGCCCTTGTCATCACAAAGCTCCATGACACTTGTCATCACAATGCTCGATGCCCTTCTCATCAAAATGCTCCATGCCCTTTTCATCACAATCCTCCATGACCCATGTATCACAGTGTTCCGTGCCCTTGTCATCACAATGCTCCATGCCCTCTCTCATCACAATAATCCATGAAACATTTCAGGCCAATGCTCAATGCCCTTCTCATCAGAATGCCCCATTACCTCTGTCATAACAATGCTGACTACCCCTGCCAACACAATGTTCCACGGCCTTGTCATCAAAAGGCTCCATGACCCTTGTCATCACAATGCTCCAAGACCCCTGTAATCACAATGCTCCATGCCCTTTTCGTCACAAAGCTCCATGACACATGTCATCAGAATGTTCCATGGCCTTCTCATCACAATGCTCCATGCCCTTGTCATCACAATGCTCCAAGACCCCTGTAATCAAAATGCTCCATGCCCCTTTGCATCTCAATGCTCCATGAACCCTGTCATCACAATGCATCATGCCCATCATCATAATGCTTCAGGCTATTGTCATCACAATGAAATCAAAATTATCCATGACCTCTGTCATCATAATTCTCCAAAACCTTGTGATCTCAATGTTCCATAACACTTATCATCACAAATCCCCATGACGCTCATCATCACAATTATCCATTGTATTCTCATCACAATGCTCCATGACCTTTGTCATCACAAGGCTCAATACACTTGTCATCACAATGCTCCCTGACTCTTGTCGTCAGTATGCTCCTTGAACCCTGCCATAACAAGGCTCCATGCCTTTTTCATCACAATGATCCGTGCCCTTTTCATCACAATGCTCCAAGATCACTGTCATCACAATGCTCCATGTACTTGTCATCACAAAACTCCATGAAGCATGTCATCAGAATGCTCCATGGCTTTCTCATCACAATGCTCCATGCCCTAGTCATCACAATGCTCCAAGACCCCTGTAATCACAATGCTCCATGCCACTTTTCATCAGAATGCTCCGTGAGACTTGTCATTACAAGTCTCCATGGTCATCTCATCACAATGCTCCAGGAACTTGTCATCACTATACTCCATTCCCTTGTCATCACAATGCTCCATGACCCCTCTCATCACAATAATCCATTAATATATTCAGCCCAATGATCCACGACCTACACATCACAATGCTCCATGGCCAATATCATCACAATGCTCCATGACCACTGTCATCACAACACTCCATGAATCCTGACAACACAATGATCTGGGACTCTTGTCATCACAATGCTCCATTCCCTACACATCACTATGCTCCATGACCCCTGTCATCACAACACTCCATGAACATTTTCAGCCCAGTGCTCCATGACACTTGTCATCACAATGATCCATGCCCTTGTCATCCCAATGCTCCATGACCCCTGTATTCACAATGCTCCATGACGCTTGTCATCACAATGATCCATGACACATGTCATCACAATGATCCATGCCTTTGTCAGCAAAATGATACATGACATTTTCATTACAATGCTCTATGCGCTTGTCATCACAAAACTCCATTTCCATTGTCATCACAATCCTCCATGAACCTTGGGATCACATTGCTTCATGCCCTTGTCATCAAAATGCTCCATGCACCTTGAAATCAAAATGATCCATGACCTCTGTCATCACAATGCTCCAAACCCTTGTGATCACAATGTTCCATAACACTTGTCATCACAACGCTCCATGATGCCTGTCATCACAATACTCCATGCCCTTTTTATCACAATGCTCCATGACTTTTGTCATCACAATTCTCCATATACATGTCATCACAATGCTCCCTGACATTGTCATCAGAATGCTCCTTGAACCCTGTCACAAAAAGGCTCCATGCCTTTTTGAACACAATGCCCCATGCCATTTTCATCACAATGCTCCATGCCATTGTCATCAAAATACTCCACAAGTTTGTCATCAGAATGCTCCATGACCCTTGTCATCACAATTCTCCATGCACTTGTCAGCACAATGCTAACTTACCCATGTCATCCCAATGCTCTAAGCCATTGTCATCACAATGTTCCATTACCATTGTCATCAGAATCCTCCATGACACTTGGCATCACAATGCTCCATGCCATTGTCATCACAAAGGGCCATTACATATGTCATCACAATGCTCCCTGACTCCTGTCTTCACAATACTGCATGACCTGTTCCTCACAATGCTCCATGCCCTTGTCATCACAATGCGCCATTCCAACTCTCATCGCAACAATCCATGAAACTTATTAGACTAATGTTCCATGCCCTTGTCATCTCAATGCTCCATGCCCTTTTTATCACAATGCTCCCTGACCCCTGTCATCACAATGCTCCGTGACTCCAGTCATCAAAATGATTCATGACCTTTGTCATCACAATGGTCCATGCCGTCGTCATCAACAGTCTCTGTGACCATTTTAACCACAATGCTCCATGAACTTTTCATCACAATGCTCTTTGACTCTTGTCATCACAATGCTCTATGCCTTTCTCAGCGCAATGCTCCATGACCCTTGTCATCACAATGCTCCATGCGCTTGTCAGCACAATGCTCCATGACACAGGTCATCACAATGCACCATGCGCTTGTCATCAGAGTGCTCTACAATTTTGTCATCACAATGCTCCATAAATATAGTCATCACAAAGATCCATGACCCTTGGCATCACAGTGCTCCATGTCATTGTCATCACTGTGCTCCATTTCATTGTCATCTCAATGCTCCATGAACGCTCTCATCACATTGCTCCATGCCCTTGTCTTCAAAAAGCTCCATGTCACATGTCATCAGAATGCTCCATGGCCTTCTGATCACAGTGCTCTATGTGCTTGCCATCACAATGCTCCATTAACACTGTCATAAAAATGCTCCATGACACCTGCCATCACGATGTTCCGTGACCTTGTCATCACAAGGCTCCAAGACCATTCTCATCACAACACTCCAAGACATTGTAATCACATTGCTCCATGCCCCTTTTCATCTCAGTGTTCCATGAACCCTGTCATCACAATGCACCATGCCCATCATCATAATGCTTCATGCTATTGTCATCACAATGAAATCAAAATGCTCCATGACCTCTGTCATAACAATGCTCCAAACCCTTGTGATCACAATATTCCATATCACTTGTCATCACAATGACCCATGATGCTCGTCATCACTATTATCCATGGTCTTCTTATCACAGTGCTCCAGGACCTTGTCATCACCATGTTCCAAGACCCCTGTAATCACAATGCTCCATGCCCCTTTTCATCAGAATGCTCCATGAGACTTGTCATCACAAGTCTCCAAGGTCTTCTCATCACAATGCTCCAGGACCTTGTCATCCCCATGCTCCATTTCCTGTTCATCAAAATGCTCCATGACCACTGTCATCACAACACTCCATGACACCTGACACCACAATGATCCGGGACACTTGTCATAACAATGCTCCATTCCCTAGTCATCACAATGCTCCATGACCCGTGTCATCACAATAATCCATGAATATTTTCAGCCAAGTGCTCCATGACCGTTGTCATCCAAATGATCCATGCCCTTGTCATCCCAATGCTCCATGACACGTGTATTCACAATGCTCCGTGACGCGTGTCATCACAGTGCTCCATGACACATATCATCACAATGCTCCATGCCTTTGTCAGCAAAATGCTACATGACCTTGTCATTATAATGCTCTATGCACTTGTCATCTCAATACTCCATTTCCATTGTCATCACAATCCTCCATGAACATTGAGATCACATTGCTTCATGCCCTTGTCATCACAATGCTCCATGCTCTTTCAAATCAAAATGATCCATGACCTCTGTCATCACAATGCTCCAAACACTTGTGATAACATTGTTCCATAACACTTGTCATCACAACGCTCCATGATGCCTGCCATCACAATACTCCATGCCCTTTTCATCACAATGCTCCATGACCTTTGTCATCACAATTCTCAATACACTTGTCATCACAATGCTCCCTGACACTTGTCATCAGAATGCTCCTGGAACCCTGTCAGGAAAAGGCTCCATGCCTTTTTCATCACAATGCCCGATGCCGTTTTCATCACAATGCTCCATGTCATTGTCATCAATATACTCCACAAGCTTGTCATCAGAATGCTCCATGACCCTTCTCATCACAATTCTCCATGCACTTGTCAGCACAATGTTCCCTGACACTTGTCAACACAATGCTCCAAGCCATTGTCATCAAAATGCTCCATTACCTTTGTCATCAGAATCCTCCATGACACTAGGCATCACAATGCTGCATGACATTGTCATCACAAAGGGCCATTACATATGTCATCACAATGCTCCCTGACACCAGTCTTCACAATACTGCATGACCTGGTCATCACAATGCTCCATGCCCTTGTCTTCACAATGTGCCATTCCAACTGTCATCACAATAATCCATGCAACTTATTAGACCAATGTTCCATGCCCTTGTCATCACAATGCTCCATGTCCTTGTTATCACAATGCTCCATGACCCCTGTCATCACCATGCTCCGTGACTCCAGTCATCACAATAGGTCATGACCTTTGTCATCACAATGGTCCATGCCCTCGTCATCAAGTCTCTGTGACCTATTTAACCACAATGCTCCATGAACTTTTCTTCACAATGATCTTTGACATTTGTCATCACTATGCTCCATGACTTGTCATCACAAAGCTCCATGACCCTTGGCATCACAGTGCTCCATGTGATTGTCATCAAAATGCTCCATGAACCTTCTCATCACATTGCTCCATGCCCTTGTCATCACAAAGCTCCATGACACTTTTCATCACAATGCTCGATGCCCTTCTCAACACAATGCTCCATGCCCTTGTCATAACAATCCTGCATGACCCATGTATCACAGTGTTCTGTGCCCTTGCCATCACAATGCTCCATACCAACTCTCATCACAATAATTCATGAAAAATTTCAGAACAATGTTCCATGCCCTTCTCATCAAAATGCTCCATTACCCCTGTCATAAAAATGAACCATGACCCTTGCCATCACAATAAACCACGGCCTAGTCATCACAAGGTTCCATGACACTTGCCATCACAATGCTCAAGACCCCTTAAATCACAATGCTCCATGCCCTTGTCATCACAAAGCTCCATGACGCATGTCATCAGAATGTTCCATGGCTTTCTCATCACATTGCTCCATGCCCTTGTCATCAAAATGCTCCACGACCCTTGTAATCACAATGCTCCATGCCCCTTTTCATCTCAATGCTCCATGAACCCTGTCATCACAATGCACCATGCCCATCATCATAATGCTTCAAGCTATTGTCATCACAATGAAATCAATATTCTCCATGACCTCTGTCATCATAATGCTCCAAACCCTTGTGATCACAATGTTCCATAACACTTATCATCACAACACCCCATGACGCTCATCATCACAATTATCCATGGTCTTCTATTAACTATGATCCATGATCTTTGTCATCACAATGCTGAATACACTTTTCATCACAATGCTCCTAGACACTTGTCGTCAGTATGCTCCTTGAACCCTGTCTTGACAAGGTTCTATGCAATTTTCATAACAGTGACCCAGCCATTTTCATCACAATGCTCCAAGATCCCTATAATCACAACGCTCCATGCCCTTGTCATCACAAAACTCCATGATGCATGTCATCAGAATGCTCCATGGCCTTCTCATCACAATGTTCCATGCCCTAGTCATCACAATGCTCCAAGACCCCTGTAATCACAATGCTCCATGCCCCTTTTCATCAGACTGTTCCATGAGACTTGTCATCACAAGTCTTCATGGCCTTCTCATCAAAATGCTCCATGACCTTGTCATCCCCATGCTCCATTCCCTGGTAATCACAATGCTCCATGACCACTGTCATCACAACACTCCATGACACCTGACAACACAATGATCCGGGACTCTTGTCATCACAATGCTCCATTCCCTCGTCATCACAATGCTCCATGACCCGTGTCATCACAATAATCCATGAACATTTTCAGCCAAGTGATCCATGACTCTTGTCATCCCAATGATCCATGCCCTTGTCATCCCAATGTTCCATGACCCGTGTATTCAAAATGCTCCGTGACGCTTGTCATCACAGTGCTCCATGACACATGTCATCAAAATGCTCCATGCCTTTGTCAGCAAAATGCTACATGACCTTGTCATTATAATGCTCTATGCGCTTGTCATCTCAATACTCCATTTCCATTGTCATCACAATCCTCCATGAACCTTGGGATCCCATTGCTTCATGCCCTTGTCATCACAATGCTCCATGTTCCTTGAAATCAAAATGATCCATGACCTCTGTCTTCACAATGCTCCAAACCCTTGTGATCACATTGTTCCAAAACACTTGTCATCACAACGCTCCATGATGCCTGTCATCACAATACTCCATGCCCTTTTCATCACAATGCTCCATGACCTTTGTCATCACAATTCTCAATACACTTGTCATCACAAGTCTCCCTGACACTTGTCATCAGATGCTCCTTGAACACTGTCAGGAAAAGGCTCCATGCCATTTTAATCACAATGTCCCATGCCGTTTTCATCACAATGCTCCATGTCATTGTCATCAAAATACTCCACAAGCTTGTCATCAGAATGCTTCATGACCCTTGTCCTCAAAATTCTCCATACATTTCTCAGCACAATGCTCCATGACCCTTGTCATCACAATGCTCCATGCCATTGTCATCACAATGGGCCATTACATATGTCATCACAATGCTCCCTGACACCTGTTTTCACAATACTGAATGACATGGTCATCACAATGCTCCATGCCATTCTCATCACAACGTGCCATTCCAACTATCATCGCAATAATCCATGCAACTTACTAGACCAATGTTCCATGCCCTTGTCATCACAATGCTCCATGCCCTTGTTATCACAATGCTCCATGACCCCTGTCATCACAATGCTCCGTGACGCCAGTCATCACAATGCTTCATGACCTTTGTCATCACAATGGTCCATGCCCTCCTCATCAACAGTCTCTGTGACCTTTTTAACCACAATGCTCCATGAACTTTTCTTCACAGTGCTCTTTGACACTTGTCATCAAAATGCTCCATGTGCTTGTCAGCACAATGCTCCATGACACATGTCATCACAGTGCACCATACGCTTGTCATCACAGTGCTCCACAATCTTGTCATCACAATGCTCCTTAAAATTTGTCATCACAATGCTCCACGCACTTCTCATCAAAATGCTCTCTCACCTCTGATATCACAATACTACATCACTATTTGTCACAATACTCCCTCACCCCTTTCATCACAATGTTCCATGACTCCTGTCATCACAATGCTACATGCACATATCATCACAATGTTCGATGACCCCTGACATCACAATGTTCCATAACACCTGTCATCAAAATATTCCATGACACTTTTCATCAAATTGCTCCATGACCCTGTCATCAGAATGCTCCCTGCCCTTCTCATCACAATGCACAATGCCCTTGCCATCAAAATGCTCCATGACCTTTGTCATCACAAAGATCCATGACCCTTGGCATCACAGTGCTCCATGTCATTGTCATCACAATGCTCCATGAACGCTCTCATCACATTGCTCCAAGCCCTTTTCTTCACAAAGCTCCATGACACATGTCATCAGAATGCTCCATGGCCTTCTCATCACAATGCTCCATGCCCTTGCCATCACAATGCTCCATTACCCAAAACATAACAATGCTCCATGACCCCTGCCATCACGATGTTCCATGGCCTTGTCATCACAAAGCTCCATGACCCTTCTCATCACAATGCTCCAGGAACACTGTAATCACAATGCTCTATGCCCTTTTTCATCTCAATGATCCATGAACCCTGTCATCACAATGCACCATGCCCATCATCATAATGCTTCATGCTATTGTCATCAAAATGAAATGAAAATGCTCCATGACCTCTGTCATAACAATGCTCCAAACCCTTGTGATCACAATATTCCGTAACACTTGTCATCACAAAACTCAATGACGCATGCCATCAGAATGCTCCTTGTTCTTCGCCTCACAATGCTCCATGCCCTTGTCATCACAATGTTCCAAGACGCCTTTAATCACAATGCTCCTTTCCCTTGTCATCAAAAAACTCCATGACGCATGTCATCAGAATGCTCCATGGTCTTCTCATCACAATGCTCCATGCCCTAGTCATCACAATGCTCCAAGACCCCAGTAATCACAATGTTCCTTTTCCATTTTCATCAGAATTCTCCCTGAGACTTGTCATCACAAGTCTCCATGGTCTTCTCACCACAATGCTCCAGGAACTTGTCATTACCATGCTCCATTCCCTTGTCATCACAATGCTCCATGACACCTGTCATCACAATAATCCATGATTATTTTCATCCCAATGCTCCACGGCCTACTCATCACAATGCTCCATGGCCAATATCTTCAGAGTGCTCCATGACCACTGTCATCACAACACTCCATGACACCTGACAACACAATGATCCGGGACTCTTTTCATCACAATGCTCCATTCCCTAGTCATCACAATGCTCCATGATCCCTGTCATCACAACACTCCATGAACATTTTCAGCCCATTGCTCCATGACCCTTGTCTTCAAAATGATCCATGCCCTTGTCATCCCAATGCTCCATGACCCCTGTATTCACAATGTTCCGTGAGGGTTGTAATCACAGTGCTCCATGACACCTGTCATCAAAATGCTCCATGCCTTTGTCATCAAAATGCTACATGACCTTGTCATTACAATGCTCTATGCGCCTATCATCACAATACTCCATTTCCATTGTCATCACAATCCTCCATGAACTTTGGGATCACATTGCTTCATGCCCTTTTCATCACAATGCTCCATGCTCCTTGAAATCAAAATGATCCATGACCTCTCTCATCACAATGCTCCAAACCCTTGTCATCACAGTGTTCCTTAACACTTGTCATCACAACGCTCCATGATTCCTGTCATCACAGTACTCCATGCACTTTTCATCATAATGCTCCATGACATTTGTCATCACAATGCTCAATACAATTGTCATCAAAATGCTCCCTGACACTTGTTGTCTGTATGCTCCTTGAACCCTGTCATGACAAGGCTCCATGCCTTTTTGTTCAAAATGATCCATGCCCTTTTCATCACAGTGCCCCAAACCCATGAAATCACATTGCTCGATATCCTTGTCATCACAAATCTCATTGACGCATGCCATCAGAATGCTCCTTGGTCTTCTCCTCACAAGGCTCCATGCCCTTGTCATCACCGTGTTCCAAGACCCCTGTAATCACAATGCTCCATGCCCCTTTTCATCAGTATGCTCCATGAGAATTGTCATCAGAAGGCTCCATGGATTTGTCATCACAATGCTCCAGGACCTTATCATCACAATGCTTCCCGACCTTGTCATGAAAATTTTTAATGGCCCTTGTCATCATAATGCTCCAAGCCCTAATCATCATAATGGTCCATTATATTTGTCATCACAATTCTCCATTATATTTGCATCACAATGGTCGATGCCATTGTCATCGCAATGGACCATGACATATGTCATCACAATGCTCCCTTACACTTGTCTTCACAATACTCCATGACCTTCTCATCACAATGCCCAATGCCCTTGTCATCACAATGCCCCATGCCCACTGTCATCACAATAATCTATGAAACATGTCAGACCAATGCTCCATGCCCCTGTCATCACAATGCTCCATGCCCTTGTCATCACAATGCTCCATGACCCCTGTCATCACAATGCTCCGTGACTCCAGTCATCGCAATGTTTCATAACGTTTGTCATCACAATGGTCCATGCCCGTGTCATCAAAAGGCCCTTTGACATTTGTAACCACAATGCTCCATGAACTTTTCATCACAATTCTCTGTAACTCTTGTCATCACAATGCTCCATGTCTTTGTCAGAACAATGCTCCATGACCATTGTCATCACAATGTGCCACGTGTATTTCGTCACAACTGTCCACAACCTTGTCATTGCAATCCTCCATAAACCTTGTATTCACAATGCTCCATGCACTTCTCATCAAAATGCTCTCTCACCAGAGATATCACAATGTTCCATCACTAGCCATCACAATACTCCCTCACCCCTGTAATCACAATGTTCCATGACCGTGTCATCACAATGCTACATCCCCTTATCATCACTATGTTTCATGACCGCTGCCATCACAATGTTCCATAACACCTGTCATCAAAATGCTCCATGACCCTTTTCATCCCAAAGCTCAAAGACCCCTGACATCACAATATTCTATAACCCCTGCCATCAAAATGTTCCATTACAATTTTTATCAAATTGCTGCATGACCCGGTCATCAAAATGCTCCCTGCCCTTCTCATCACAATGCACCATGCGCTTGTCATCAAAATGCTCCATGACTTGTCATCACAAAGCTCCATGAGCTTTGCAATCACAATGCTCCATGTCATTGTCATCACAATGCTCCATGAACCCTCTCATCACATTGGTCCATGCCCTTGTCATCACAAAGCTCCATGACACTTGTCATCACAATGCTCGATGCCCTTCTCATCACAATACTCCATGCCCTTGTCATGACAATCCTGCATGACCCATGTATCACAGTGTTCTGTGCCCTTGTCATCACAATGCTCCATGCCCACTCTCATCACAATAATCCATGAAATATTTCAGACCAATGTTCCATGCCCACTCTCATCAAAAAGCTCCATTACCCCTGTCATAACAATGCACCATGACCCTTGCCATCACGATGTTCCACGGCCTAGTCATCACAAGGTTCCATGACACTTGTCATCACAATGCTCAAGACCCCCGAAATCACAATGCTCCATGACCATGTCATCACAAAGCTCCATGATGCATGTCATCAGAATGTTCCATGGCCTTCTCATCATAATGCTCCATGCCCTTGTCATCACAACGCTCCAAGACCCTTGTAATCACAATGCTCCATGCCCCTATTCATCTCAATGCTCCATGAACCCTGTCATCACAATGCACCATGCCCATCATCATAATGCTTAAGGCTATTGTCATCACAATGAAATCAATATTCTCCATGACCTCTGTCATCATAATGCTCCAAACAATTGTAATCACAATGTTCCATAACACTTATCATCACAACACCCCATTACGATCATCATCACAATTAACCATGGCCTTCTCATAACAATGCTCCATGATCTTTGTCATCACAATGCTCAATACACTTCTCATCACAATGCTCCCTGACACTTGTTGTCTGTATTCTCCTTGAACCCTGTCAAGACAAGGTTCCATGCCTTTTTCCTCACAATGATCCATGCCCTTTTCATCACAATGCTCCAAGATCCATGTAATCACAATGCTCCATGCCCTTGTCATCACAATTCTCAATGACGCATGCCCTCAGAATGCTCCTTGGACTTCTCCTCACAATGCTCCATGACCTTGTCATCACAATGTTCCAAAATCCCTGTAATCACAATGCTCCATGCCCCTTTTCATCAGTATGCTCCATGAGACTTGTCATCACAAGTCTCCATGGTTTTGTCATCACAATGCTCCAGGACCTTGTCATCCCAATGCTTCACGACCTTGTCATGAAAATATTCAATGGCCCTTGTCATCATAATGCTCCAAGCCCTATCCATCACAATGCTCCATTATATTTGTCATCACAATGCTCCATTACATTTGGCATCACAATGCTCCCTGCCATTGTCATCGCAATGGACCACGACATATGTCATCACAATGCTCCCTGACACCTGTCTTCACAATACTCCATGACCTTCACATCACAATGCTCCATGCCCTTGTCATCCCAATGCACCATGGACACTCTCATCACAATAATTTATGAAACTTGTCAGACCAGTGCTCCATGCCCCTTCCATCACAGTGCTCCATGCCCTTGTCATTACAATGCTCCATGACCCCTGTCATCGCAAAGCTCTGTGACTCCAGTCATCACAATGCTTCAAAACGTTTGTCATCACAATGGTCCATGCCCGCGTCATCACAAGGCTCTGTGACCTTTGTAACCGCAATGCTCCATGAACTTTTCATCACAATGTTCCGTGACCCTTGTCATCACAATGCTCCATGCCTTTGTCAGAACAATGTTCCATGACCCTTGTCATCACAATGTGCCACGCGCTTTTCGTCACAACATTTGACAACCTTGTCATCGCAATGCTCCAAAAACTTTGTAATCACAATGCTCCATGGCTTTCTCATCACAATGCTCCATGCCCTTATCATTACAATCCTGCATGACCCATGTATCACAGTGTTACGTACCCTTGTCATCACAATGCTGCATGCCCACTCTCATCACATTAATCCATGAAATATTTCAGAACAATGTTCCATGCCCTTCTCATCAAAATGCTCAATTAACCCTGTCATAACAATGCACCATGACCCCAGCCATCACAATGATCCACGGCCTAGTCGTCACAAGGTTCCATGACACTTGTCATCACAATGCTCAAGACCCCTGAAATCACAATGCTCCATGCCCTTGTCATCACAAAGCTCCATGACGCATATCATCAGAATGTTCCATGGCCTTCTCATCACAATGTTCCATGCCCTTGTCATCATAATGCTCCAAGACCCTTGTAATCACAAAGCTCCATGCCCCTTTTCATCTCAATGCTCCATGAACCTTGTCAGCACAATGCACCATGCCCATCATCATAATGCTTCAGGCTATAGTCATCACAATGAAATCAATATTCTCCATGACCTCTGTCATCATAATGCTCCAAACCCTTGTGATCACAATGTTCCATAACACTTATCATCAAAACACCCCATGACGCTCATCATCACTATTATCCATGGTCTTCTCATCACAATGCTCCATGATCTTTGTCACCACAATGCTCAATACACTTGTTTTCACAATGCTCCCTGACACTTGTCGTCAGTATGCTCCTTGAACCCTGTCATGACAAGGCTCCATGCCTTTTTCATAACAATGATCCATGCCCTTTTCATCACAATGCTCCAAGATCCCTGTAATCACAGTGCTCCATGCCCTTGTCATCACAAAACTCCATGACGCATGTCATTAGAATGCTCCATGGCCTTCTCATCACAATCGTCCATGCCCTAAACATCACAATGCTCCAAGACCACTGTAATCACAATTCTCCATGCCCCTTTTCATCAGAATGCTTCATGAGACTTGTGATCCCAATTCTCCATGGTCTTCTCATCACAGTGCTCCAGAATCTTGTCATCACCATGCTCCATTCTCTTGTCATCAAAATTCCCCATGACCCCTGTCATCACAATAATCCATGAACATTTTCAGCCCAATGCTCCACGACTTACTCATCACAATGCTCCGTGGCCAATATCATCAAAATGCTCCATGACCACTGTCATCACAACACTCCATGACACCTGACACCACAATGATCCGGGACACTTGTCATCACAATGCTCCTTTCCCTAGTCATCACAATGCTCCGTGACCCCGGTCATCACAACACTCCATGAATATTTTCACCCCAGGGCTCCATGACACTTGTCATCACAATGATCCATGCCCTTGTCATCCCAATGCTCCATGACCCTTTTATTCACAATGCACCGTGACACTTGTCATCACAGAGCTCCATGACACATGTCATCACAATGCTCCATGCCTTTGTCAGCAAATTGCTACATGACATTGTCATTACAATGCTCTATGCGCTTGTCATCACAATACTCCTTTTCCATTGTCATCACAATCCTCTATGAACATTGGGATCACATTGCTTCATGCCATTGTCATCACAATGCTCCATGCTCCTTGAAATCAAAATGATCCCTGACCTCTGTCATCACAATGCTCCAAATCCTTGTGATCACAATGTTCCATAACACTTGTCATCACAACGCTGCATGATGCCTGTCATCACAATACTCCATGCACTTTTCATCACAATGCTCCATGACCTTTGTCATCACAATTCTCAATATACATGTCATCACAATGCTACCTGACACTTGTCATCAGAGTGCTCCTTGAAACCTGTCACGAAAAGGCTCCATGCCTTTTCATCACAATGTCCCATGCCGTTTTCATCACAATGCTCCATGCCGTTGTCATCAAAATTCTCCACAAGCTTGTTATCAGAATGCTCCATGACCCTTGTCATCACAATTCTCCATGCACTTGTCAGCACAATGCTCCCAGACCCTTGTCATCCCAATGTTTCAAGCCATTGTCATCACAATGCTCCATTACCTTTGTCATCAGAATCCTCCATGACACTTGGCATCACAATGCTCCATGCCTTTGTCATCACAATGGGCCATTATATATGTCATCACAATGCTCCCAGACACCTCTCTTCACAATACTGCATGACCTGGTCATCACAATGCCCCATGCCGTTGTCATCACAATGCGCCATTCCAACTGTCATCGCAATAATCCATGAAACTTATTAGACCAATGCTCCATGTCCTTGTCATCACAATGCTCCATGCCCTTGTTATCACAATGCTCCATGACCCCTGTCATCACAATGCTCCGTGACTCCAGTCATCACAATGCTTCATGACCTTTGTCATCACAATGGTCCATGCCCTCCTCATCAACAGTCTCTGTGACCTTTTTAACCACAATGTTCCATGAACTTTTTATCACAATGCTCTTTGACCCTTGTCATCACAATCCTCTATGCCTTTCTCAGGACAATGCTCCATGACCCTTGTCATCACAATGCTCCATGCGCTTGTCAGCACGATTCACCAAGACAGATGTCATCACAATGCACCATGTGCTTGTCATCACAGTGCTCCACAATCTTGTCATCACAATGGTCCATAAAACTTGTCATCACAATGCTCCATGCAATTCTCATTAAAGTGCTCTCTCACCACTGATATCACACTGTTACATCACTATTCGTCACAATACTCCCTCACTCCTGTCATCACAATATTCCATGACTCCTCTCATCACAATGCTACATGCACTTATCATCACAATGTACTATGACTCCTGACATCACAAAGTTCAATAACCCCGTCATCAAAATGCTCCATGACACTTTTCATCAAAATGCTCCATGACCCCTGACATCACAATGTTACATAACCCCTTTCATCAAAATGTTCCATGACATTCTGCATCAAATTGCTCAATGACCCTGTCATCGCTATGCTCCCTGCCCTTCTCATCACAATGCACAACGCCCTTGTCATCAAAATGCTCCATGACCTTTGTCATCACAAAGATCCATGACCCTTGGCATCACAATGTTCCATGTCATTGTCATCACAATGCTTCATGAACGCTCTCATCACATTGCTCCATGCAATTTTCATCACAAAGCTCCATGAAACATGTCATCAGAATGCTCCATGGCCTTCTCTTCACAATGCTCCATGCCCTTGCCATCACAATGCACCATGTCCACTGTCATCACAATAATCTATGAAAATTGTCAGACCAATGCTCCATGCCCCTGTCATCACAATACTCCATGCCCTTGTCATGACAATGCTCCATGACCCCTCGCATCACAGTGCTCCTTGACTCCAGTCATCACAATGCTTCATAATGTTTGTCATCACAATGGTCATGCCTGCGTAATCACAAGGCTCTGTGACCTTTGTAAACACAATGCTCCATGAACTTTTCATCACAATGCTCCATGACCCTTGTCATCACAATGCTCCATGCCTTTGTCAGAAGAATACTCAATGACCCTAGTCATCACACTGTGCCACGTGATTTTCATCACAACGGTCCACAACCTTGTCATTGCTATGCTCCATTAACCTTGTAATCACAATGCTCCATGCACTTTTCATCCAAATGCTCTCTCACCAGAGATATCACAATATTCCATCCCTAGTCATCACAATACTCCCTCACCCCTGTTATCACAATGTTCCATGACCCCTGTCATCACAATGCCACATCCCCTTATCATCACAATGTTCCATAACCCCTGTCATCAAAATGCTCAATGACCCTTTTCATCCCAAAGCTCCATGACCCCTGGCATCACAATGATCTAAAACCCCTGTCATTAAAATGTTCCATTACAGTTTTCATCAAATTGCTGCATGACCCTGTCATCAAAATGTTCCCTGCCCTTCTCATCACAATGCACCACATATTTGTCATCAAAATGCTCCATGAATTTTGTCATCACAAAACTCCATGACCCTTGGCATCACAATGCTCCATGTCATTGTCATCACAATTCTCCATGAACAATCTCATCATATTGCTCCATGCCCTTGTCATCACAAAGCTCCATGACACTTGTCATCACAATGCTCGATGCCCTTCTCATCATAATGCTTCATGCCCTTTTCATTACAATCCTCCATGACCCATGTATCACAGTGTTCCGTGCCCTTGTCATCACAATGCTCCATGCCCACTCTCATCACAATAATCAATGAAATATTTCAGACCAATGTTCAATGCCTTGTCATAACAATGCTCCATTACTTCTGTCATAAAAATGCTCCATGACACGTGCCATCACAATGTTCCATGACCTTGTCATCACAAGGCTCCATGACCCCTGTCATCACAATTCTCCAAGACCCCTGTAATCACAATGCTCCATGCCCTTGTCATCACAAAGCTCCATGACGCATGTCATCAGAATGTTCCATGGCCTTCTCCTCAAAATGCTCCATGCCCTTGTCATCACAATGCTCCAAGACCCCTGTAATCACAGTGCTCCATGACCCTTTTCATCTCAATGCTCCATGAACCCTGTCATCAAAATGCACCATGCCCATCATCATAATGCTTCAGGCTATTGTCATCAAAATGAAATCAAAATTCTCCATGACCTCTGTCATCATAATGCTCCAAACCCTTGTGATCACAATGTCCCATAACACTTATCATCACAACACACCTTGACGCTCATCATCACTATTATCCATGGTATTCTCATAACAATGCTCCATTACATTTTTCATCAGAATCCTCCATGACACTTGGCATCACAATGCTCCATGCCATTTTCATCACAATGGGCTATTACATATGTCATCACAATGCTCCCTGACACCTGTCTTCACAATACTGCATGACCTGGTCATCACAATGCTCCATGCCCTTGTCATCACAATATGCCATTCCAACTCTCATCGCAATAATCCATGAAACTTATTAGACCAGTGTTCCATGCCCTTTTCATCACAATGCTTCATGCCCTTGTTATCACATTGCTCCATGACCCCTGTCATCACTACGATCTGTGACTTCATTCATCACAATGCTTCATGACCTTTGTCATCTCAATGGTCCATGCCCTCATCATCAACAGTCTCTGTGACCATTTTAACCACAATGCTCCATGAACTTTTCATCACAATGCTCTTTGACCCTTGTCATCACAATCCTCTATGCCTTTCTCAGCACAATGCTCAATGACCCTTGTCATCACAATGCTCCATGTGCTTGTCAGCAAATTGCTCCATGACACATGTCATCAAAATGAACCATGCGCTTTTCATCACAGTACTCCACAATCTTGTCATCACAATGCTCCATAAATTTTGTCATCAAAATGCTCCATGCACTTCTCATCAAAATGCTCTCTCACCACTGATATCACAATGTTACATCACTATTTGTCACAATACACACTCACCCTTGTCATCACAATGTTCCATGACTCCTGTCATCAAAATGCTCCCAAAACATTTTCATCTAAATGCTCCATGACCCCTGGCATCACAATGTTCCATAAAACCCCTCTCATCAAAATGTTCCATGACCCTTTTCATCAAATTGCTCCATGACCCTTTCATCACAATGCTCCCTGCCCTTCTCATCACAATGCACATCGCCCTTGTCATCAAAATCCTCCATGACCTTTGTCATCACAAAAATCCATGACCCTTGGCATCACAATGATCCATGTCATTGTCATCACAATGCTCCATGCACGCATTCATCACATTGCTCAATGCCCTTGTCATCACAAAGCTCCATGGCACATGTCATCAGAATGCTCCATGGCCTTCTCAACACAATTCTCCATGCCATTGCCATCACTATTCTCCATTACACCTGTCATAACAATGCTCCATGACCCCTGCCATTACGATGTTCCATGGCCTTGTCATCACAAGGCTCCATGACCCTTCTCATCACAATGCTCCAAGACCCCTGAAATCACAATGTTCCATGACCCCTCTCATCACAATGCTACACCCCGCATTCATCACAATGTTCCATGACCCCTGACATCACAATGTTCCACAACCCCTGTCATCAAAATGTTCCATTACAATTTTCATCAAATTTCTGCATGACCCTGTCATCAAAATGCTCCCTGCCCTTCTCATCACAATGCAACACGCCCTTGTCATCAAAATGCTCCGTGACTTTTGTCATCACAAAGCTCCATGACCCTTGACATCACAATGCTCCATGTCATTGTCATCACAATGCTCCATGAACCCTCTCATCACATTGCTCCATGCTGTTGTCATCACAAAGCTCCATGACACTTGTCATCACAATGCTCGATGCACTTCTCATCACAATGCTCCATGCCCTTGTCATTACAATCCTCTATGACCATTGTATCACAGTGTTCCGTGCTCTTGTCATCACAATGCTCCATGCCCACTCTCATCACAATAATCCATGAAATATTTCACACCAATGCTTCCTGTCCTTCTCATCACAATGCTCCATTACACCTGTCATAACAATGTTCCATGACCCCTGCCATCACAATGATCCACGGCCTTGTCATTCACAAGGACTCATGACACTTGTCATCGCAATGTTTCAAGACCCCTGTAATCACAATGCTCCATGCCCTTGTCATCACAAAGCTCCATGACGCATGCCATCAGAATGTTCCATGGACTTCTCATCACAATGCTCCATGCCCATGTCATCACAATGCTCCAAGACACTTGTTATCACAATGATCCATGCCCCTTTTCATCTCAACGCTTCATGAATCCTATCATCACAATGCACCATACCCATTATCATAATGCTTCAGGCTATTTTCATCACAATGAAATGAAAATGCTCCATGACCTCTGTCATCACAATGCTCCAAACCGTTGGGATCACAATGTTCCATAACACTTCTCATCACAACACCCCATGATGCTCATAATCAAAATTATCCATGGTCTTCTCATCACTATGCTCCATAAGCTTTGTCATCACAGTGCTCAATTCAGTTGTCATCACAGTGCTCCCTGACACTTGTTGTCAGTATGCTCCTTGAACACTGTCATGAAAAGGCTCCATACCTTTTTCATCACCATGCTCCATGCCCTTTTCATCACAATTCTCCAAGACAACTTTAATCACAATGCTCCATGCACTTGTCATCACAGTGCTCCATGATGCATTCATCAGAATGCTCCATTGCCTTCTCTTCACAATGTTCCATGCCCCTGTCATCACAATGCTCCAAGAACCCTGTAATCAGAGTGCTCCATGCCACTTGTCATTATAGCGCTTCATGACGCTCGTCATCACAATTATCCATGGTCTTCTCATCACAATGCTCCACGGTCTTGCCATCACAATGCTCCATGCCCTGGTCATCACAATGCTTCATGTTCCCTGTCATCACAATTCTCCACGTTCTTGGCATCACTATGTTCCATGACACTTCCCATCACAGTGTTAAATGCTTTGTCATCACAATACTGCACAAGCTTGTCATCAGAATACTCCATGACCCTTTTCATCACAATGATCCATGACCCCTGTCATCACAATGCTCCATGAGACCTATCATCACAATGTTCCATGCCCCTTGTCTTTACAGTGCTCCATGATGCTCATCACCAGAATTATCCATGGTCTTCTCATCACAGTGCTCCACGGTCTTGCCATCACAATGCTCCATGCCCCGGTCATCACAATGCTCCATGTCCCTTGTCATCACAATTCTCCACGTCCTTGTCATCACAATGCTCCATGACAGTTCTCATCACAATGTTACATGCTCTTGTCATCACAATTCTCCATGCACTTGTCATCACAATGCCCCATGACCCCTGTCATAGCAAGCTCCATGCCTTTGTCATCACAGTGCTTCACTACCTTTTCATCAAAATTCTCTATGGCCGTTGTAATCACAATGCTCCATGTCCTTGTCATCACAATGCTCCATTACCTTTGTCATCACAATCCTCCATAACACTTGGCATCACAATGCTCCATGCCATTGTCTTCACAATGGAACATGAAATATGCCATCACAATGCTCCCTGACACCTGTCTTCACAATACTCCATGACCTTGTCATCACAATGCTCCATGCCCTTTGCATCACAATGTGCCATGCCCACTGTCAACACAATTATCCATGAAACTTGTCAGACCAATGCTCAATGCTCCTGTCATCACTTTGCTACCTGACGCCAGTCATCACTATGCTCCGTGTGTCCCGTCATCACAAGGATCCATGACCTGTGTCATCACAATGGTCAATGCCCTCATCATCACAAGGCTCTGTGAAATTTGTCACCACAATGCTCCATGAACTTTTCATCACAATGCTCAATGTCATTGTCATCACAATGCTCCATGAACGCTCTCATCACATTGCTCCATGCCCTTGTCTTCACATAGCTCCATGACACATGTCATCAGAATGCTCCATGGCCTTCTCATCAAAATGTTCCATGCCCTTCCCATCACAATGCTCCTTTACCCCTGTCATAACAATGCTCCATGACCCCTGCCATCACGATGTTCCATGGCCTTGTCATCACAAGGCTCCATGACCCTTCTCATCACAATGCTTCAAAACCCCTGTAATCACAATGCTCCATGCCCCTTTTCATCTCAATGATCCATGAACCCTGTCATCACAATGCACCATGCCCATCATCAAAATGCTTCATGCTATTGTCATCACAATGAAATCAAAATGCTCCATGACTTCTGTCATCACAATGATCCAAATCCTTGTGATCAAAATGTTCCATAACACTTATCATCACAACGCCCCATGATGCTCGTCATCACAATTATCCATGGTCTTCTCATCACAATGCTCCATGACCTTTGTCATCACAATGCTCAATACACTTGTCATCACAATGCTCCCTGACACTTGTTGTCAGTATGCTCCTTGAACCCTGTCATGACAAGTCTCCATGCCTTTTTCATCACAATGTTCCATGCCCTTGTCATCACAAAGCTCCATGATGCAAGTCATCAGAACGCTCCTTGGCCATCTCGTCCCAATGTTCCATGCCCTTGTCATCACAATGCTCCAAGACCCCTGTAATCACAATGCTCCATGCCCCTTTTCATCAGAATATTCCATCAGACTTGTCATCACAAGTCTCCATGGTCTTCTCATCACAATGTTCCAGTACCTTGTCATCACAAGCCTCCATGGCCCCTGTCATCCAAATACTCCATGAACATTTTCAGCCCAATGCTCCTTGACCTTCTCATCACAATGCTCCATGACCCCTGTCATCACAATGCACCATGACCCCTGTCATCACAACCATCCATGAACCCTGACAACACAATGATCCGGGACTCTTGTCATCAGAATGGTCCATGCCCTTGTCATCCCAATGCTCCATGACCCCTGTGATCACAATGCTCCGTGACACTTGTCATCACAGTGCTCCATGAACCTTGTCATCACAATGCTCCATGCCTCTTTCAGCAATATGCTACATAATCTTGTCGTCACAATGCTCCATGCGCTTGTCATCACAATCCTTCATGACACTTTGGATCATATTTCTTCATGCCCTTGTCATCTCCTTCTTGCCTTTTTGGTTTTTACAGCTTTTCGGATGTTGCTTTTGACCCGTGGGAAGTGACAATTCTTTGTAGTGTGGATTTGCATTACGCGATTGCTTGATTGTCCAAAAAGTTCGTATGCGTTTTCTCCTGAATATATTCAGGAGAAAAGGCATACGCCCTTTTTGGCCAAGTGCATCATTGACAAAGTTGTGATTCTTTTCCTGTGCTTTAAAGGCGATTCCTATTTACCTCTTGAAATATGTTTTGTGCAATTCTGCCTCATTTTCAAGTCAGCTTCGTTGCCTTCCCTCAACAGATTTTTGGGAAGACAGTAGTAATTTATAACTGTAGGTTTGTGAATTGCTGTGCCCGTGACCTCCAATTTTCAAATCCCATTTTTGGGAGCTGACCGCAAATCCACAATTTTGCTTCAGGACCTATACTTGTTCCAGGGGTGACTATACTGTTCCCTGCGGGTGGCTGAGGCTTTGGTTAATTCTTCTTCCTGACGGGAATTTAGAGTGACATGTGCCCGTCCAAATGCCTACATCTACTCTCTGATTTGTTCTCCCTCTTCCCTTTCATCCTCTGCACAATTAGCAAACTGTGCGAACCAGGAGGTTATAGGGGCTGGCTCTCCTAAGTTGCGAGATTGATAGTAAAGCAGTTGGAATGCCAAACTGGAGCACAAGGATAGGAAAAATTAGGAGACTTTTAAAAACCATTCACCATCACAGGGTGTCCATTCTCTAGGTTTCCCATACATGTTATAACTGTAGTGATATTCCCTTCTACCTGGAGATTTGGGATCCATGGAATGGTGGCATGCATTACTACTTTAAAGGGTCTGCATTTTCTCTCCGAATCTCACCAGTCCTCTCAGTCCCAAGTGTCCAGCGTTATGTCTCATCCAGCTGTCTTTGCAGATAGGGTCATTCCCGGTTTCATCAGAACCCCTGAAGGAATTGTGTAAGAATTTTGCTGTTTTTTTGTTTGTATTTGAAATTCATTTTTATAATGGGGTTGAGCTGATTTTCACTGACGTGTTTATGCCAGTCTAGACACACTTGATTCCCTTATGGAGACAAATCAATACATAGGTTTTAAGATTCTCACTAGTCAGATATATTCCTCTGCGGGGAATAGGGGTTTTGAGTCCCGTTCACTGAGGAAGGGGTAGGTCTCGTCTATTCTCTATTTGGTTTATGGAATGGTACCTGTGCTAATATCAAACTCTGGTTTTATGCATCACCCCACATCTCCTTTCCCATTAAACAGACATAAGAATGTTTTCTAAATGTGAGACTCTGTTCTCTTTCTTAATTCAGTTCATGTGTTGTGATGTTGACATTCCCTCTGTAAGTGATATCTTATGAATAGATTCTTTTTCTGTGTGAGTAATTTCACTTAGATTCATCATACCTAAATCCACTCTTTATGCTGCTACTGGCCTTATGACATTGATTTCACGTCTGAGTGATATTCCGTTGTACAAAATTACCACAAGTTATTTATGCATTTCTCTTTTTTCCTGGGATATTTTAGGTGTACCGAAGTAGAGTTTCTTGTATGCAGAGCAGCCCTAAACTTTGGGGTGCCTGTGTCTTGTCGATATTTAGTCTTCCCAAGTTATACGTCCATCAGTTGAAGTCCCCTTTGTGCGGGGGCTTTGTATTTAAATGTTTTAGGAAACAGCATACACTTCTTCAGAGTGGCTCTTGGATATTTATACCCCACCCATCAGCGTGACTAGGCTCCCTGTTCTCCATGGCCTCTCCAGCATTTCTGGTTTGTACACATTTTTTGGATGGCCTTTCTAAGCAGTGGACATTGAGACTTCTTTGTTGTGCGGATTTGCATTTCCCTCTTGCTTGGTTGGCCAAAAACTCTGTATGTGTTTTTTTCTTGAAGATATTCACGAAGAAATCACATACACCCTTTTGCCCAACTGCATCATTTTAGAAATTCTGCTGCTTTTCATATGCTTTAAATGTGAGTACAATCTACCTTTTGAAATCTGTTTCCTGCTATTCTGCCTCTCATTGAGATCCTCTTTTTTGCCTTACCTGAATATACTTTTGGACGTTGGTTATCATTTATATCTTTGCACGTCTTTGACTTGTCTGCTCCTGAGCTACATTTTGCACCTCGCTTTTTTTGTGAGCTGGCCACCAAACCTTTGAATTGCTTCTGGCCCTTTTCTGGTTCTGAGGAGGAAGGCTGAGCCTTTGGTTAATTCTTCTTCCTAATGGGAAATTAGAGTGACATGTGCCTGTCAAAACCCCTACAGCTAATCTCTCATTGGTTCCCCCCTTCCCATCTATCCTCTGCACAAATTGCAAACTGTTTGAAACAGGAGGTTAAAGGTGCTGATTCTCCAAGTGGGGAGATTGTTAGTAATGTGGCTGGAATGGCGAACCCCAGCACCAGGAGATCAAAAATGAGGTGCATTTTAGACACCTCTCCTGAGCACACGGTGTACATTCATCTCGGTTTCGCAGGCATGTTTTCGCTGTCAGAAGATTCCCTTGAAACTGCCGATTTGGGACCCATGGAATGGGTACCAGGCAGCATTACTTTAAAAGGTCTGCATTTCCTCACCCAGCCTCTCTAACATCTCTTAGCGTGCATAGCTTCCAGCCTTATATATCATCCTGCTGTGGGTCTACATGTGTTCAATCCATGTTACATCGTAGCCCTTCAACAAAAGTTGTAAGAATTTTTGTCTGTCTCACTGTTTTTATAAATATTTTTAAATGCATTTTTATATTGGTTACAGCTGATTTTCAAAGCTCTGTCATTTGCTGCTGTACATCCACTTGATTCATGTACTGTTAGACAACAATAAATTATTTTTCAGATGCTTACGAGTCATATGTATTATTGTCCAGTGACTTAAATGGGCTGAGTGCAGTTCTTTGAGGTACCGTGTAGGCCTTGTCAGTTATTCAATTTGGTACTTGGAATGGTATCTTTGCTAATTTCAATCTCCTGGATAACACCTCACCATTCTACCTTTCCCATTTAGCAGCCTTATGTCTATTTTCTACATATTTGACTATGTTTCTGTTTTGTAGTTTATTTCATGTGTAGCCTTTTTTTATTTTTTGCTTTATAACAAATTTAATCAGTTATACATATACATATGTTTCCATATCCCCTCCCTTTTGCGTCTCCCTCCCAACCTCCCTATCCCACACCTCCAGGAGGTCACAAAACACTGAGCTGATCTCCCTGTGCTATGCGGCTGCTTCCCACTAGCTATCTACGTTACGTTTGGTAGTGTATATATGTCCATGCCACTCTTTCACTTTGTCACAGCTTACCCTTCCCCCTCCCCATATCCTCAAGTCCATTCTCTAGTAGGTCTGTGTCTTTATTCCTGTCTTACCCCTATGTTCTTCATGACATATTTTTTTCTTAAATTCCATATATATGTGTTAGCATACAGTATTTGTCTTTCTCTTTCTGACTTACTTCACTCTGTATGACAGACTCTAGGTCTATCCACCTCATTACAAATAGCTCAATTTCATTTCTTTTTATGGCTGAGTAATATTCCATTGTATATATGTGCCACATCTTCTTTATCCATTCATCCGATGATGGACACTTAGGTTGTTTCCATCTCCGGGCTATTGTAAATAGGGCTGATATGAACATTTTGGCACATGTCTCTTTTTGAATTATGGTTTTCTAAGGGTATATGCCTAGTAGTGGGATTGCTGGGTCATATGGTAGTTCTATTTGTAGTTTTTTAAGGAACCTCCATACCGTTCTCCATAGCGGCTGTACCAATTCACATTCCCACCAGCAGTGCAAGAGTGTTCCCTTTTCTCCACACCCTCTCCAGCATTTATTGTTTCTAGATTTTTTGATGATGGCCATTCTGACTGGTGTGAAATGATATCTCATTGTAGTTTTGATTTGCATTGCTCTAATGAGTAAATATGTTGAGCATCTTTACATGTGTTTGTTGGCAGTCTGTATATCTTCTGTGGAGAAATGTCTATTTAGGTCTTCTGCCCATTTTTGGATTGGGTTGTTTGTTTTTTTGCTATTGAGCTGAATGAGCTGCTTATAAATTTTGGAGATTAATCCTTTGTCAGTTGCTTCATTTGCAAATATTTTCTCCCATTCTGAGGGTTGTCTTTTGGGCTTGTTTATGGTTTCCTTTGCTGTGCAAAAGCTTTTAAGTTTCATTAGGTCCCATGTGTTTATTTTTGTCTTTATTTCCATTTCTCTAGGAGGTGGGTCAAAAAGGATCTTGCTGTGATTTATGTCATAGAGTGTTCTGCCTATGTTTTCCTCTAAGAGTTTGATAGTGTCTGGCCTTACATTTAGGTCTTTAATCCATTTTGAGCTTATTTTTCTGTATGGTGTTAGGGAGTGATCTAATCTCATACTTTTACATGTCCCTATCCAGTTTTCCCAGCACCACTTATTGAAGAGACTGTCCTTTCTCCACTGTACATTCCTGCCTCCTTTATCAAAGATAAGGTGACCATATGTCCGTGGGTTTATCTCTGGGCTTTCTATCCTGTTCCATTGATCTATCTTTCTGTTTTTGTGCCAGTACCATACTGTCTTGATTACTGTAGCTTTGTAGTATAGTCTGAAGTCAGGGAGCCTGATTCCTCCAGCTCCATTTTTCGTTCTCAAGATTGCTTTGGCTATTCGGGGTCTTTTGCATTTCCATACAAATTGTGAAATTTTTTGTTCTAGTTCTGTGAAAAATGCCAGTGGTAGTTTGATAGGGATTGCATTGAATCTGTAGATTGCTTTGTGTAGTAGAGTCATTTTCACAATGTTGATTCTTCCAATCCAAGAACATGGTACATCTCTCCATCTATTTGTATCATCTTTAATTTCTTTCATCAGTGTCTTATAATTTTCTGCATACAGGTCTTTTGTCTCCTTAGGTAGGTTTATTCCTAGATATTTTATTATTTTGTTTGCAATGGTAAATGGGAGTGTTTCCTTGATTTCACTTTCAGATTTTTCATCATTACTATATAGGAATGCCAGAGATTTCTGTGCATTAATTTTGTATCCTGCAACTTTACCAAATTCATTGATTAGCTCTAGTAGTTTTCTGGTAGCATTTTTAGGATTATCTATGTATAGTATCATGTCATCTTCAAACAGTGACAGCTTTATTTCTTCTTTTCCAATTTGGATTCCTTTTATTTCCTTTTCTTCTCTGATTGCTGTGGCTAAAACTTCCAAAACTAGGTTGAATAAGAGTGGTGAGAGTGGGCAACCTTGTCTAGGTCCTGATCTTAGAGGAAATGGTTTCAGTTTTTCACCATTGAGGACGATGCTGGCTGTGGGTTTGTCATATATGGCCTTTATTATGTTGAGGAAAGTTCCCTCTATGCCTACTTTCTGCAGGGTTTTTATCATAAATGGGAGTTGAATTTTGTCAAAAGCTTTCTCTGCATCTATTGAGATGATCATATGGTTTTTCTCCTTCAATTTGTTAATATGGTGTATCACGTTGATTGATTTGCGTATATTGAAGAATCCTTGCATTCCTGGAATAAACCCCACTTGATCATGGTGTATGATCCTTTTAATGTGCTGTTGGATTCTGTTTGCTAGTAGTTTTTCGAGGATTTTTGCATCTATGTTCATCAGTGATATTGGCCTGTAGTTTTCTTTCTTTGTGACATCCTTGTCTGGTTTTGGTATCAAGGTGATGGTGGCCTCGTAGAATGAGTTTGGGAGTGTTCCTCCCTCTGCTATATTTTGGAAGAGTTTCAGAAGGATAGGTGTTAGCTCTTCTCTAAATGCTTGATAGAATTCGCCTGTGAAGCCATCTGGTCCTGGGCTTTTGTTTGTTGGAAGATTTTTTATTACAGTTTCAATTTCAGTGCTTGTGATTGGTCTGTTCATATTTTCTATTTCTTCCTGGTTCAGTCTCGGCAGGTTGTGCATTTCTAAGAATTTGTCCATTTCTTCCAGGTTGTCCTTTTTATTGGCATAGAGTTGCTTATAGTAATCTCTCATGATCTTTTGTATTTCTGCAGTGTCAGTTGTTACTTCTCCTTTTTCATTTCTAATTCTATTGATTTGAGTCTTCTCCCTTTTTTTCTTGATGAGTCTGGCTAATGGTTTATCAATTTTGTTTATTTTCTCAAAGAACCAGCTTTTAGTTTTATTGATCTTTGCTATCGTTTCCTTCATTTCTTTTTCATTTATTTCTGATCTGATTTTTATGATTTCTTTCCTTCTGCTAACTTTGGGATGTTTTTGTTCTTCTTTCTCTAATTGCTTTAGGTGCAAGGTTAGGTTGTTTATTCGAGATGTTTCCTGTTTCTTAAGGTGGGATTGTATTGCTATAAACTTCCCTCTTAGAACCGCTTTTGCTGCATCCTATAGGTTTTGGGTCGTCGTGTCTCCATTGTCATTTGTTTCTAGGTATTTTTTAATTTCCTCTTTGATTTCTTCAGTGATCACTTCGTTATTAAGTAGTGTATTGTTTAGCCTCCATGTGTTTGTATTTTTTACAGATCTTTTCCTGTAATTGATATCTAGTCTCATAGCATTGTGGTCGGAAAAGATACTTGATACAATTTCAATTTTCTTAAATTTACCAAGGCTTGATTTGTGACCCAAGATATGATCTATCCTGGAGAATGTTCCATGAGCACTTGAGAAAAATGTGTATTCTGTTGTTTTTGGATGGAATGTTCTATAAATATCAATTAAGTCCATGTTGTTTAATGTATCATTTAAAGCTTGTGTTTCCTTATTTATTTTCATTTTGGATGATCTGTCCATTGGTGAAAGTGGGGTGTTAAAGTCCCCTACTATGATTGTGTTACTGTCAATTTCTCCTTTTATGGCTGTTAGTATTTTCCTTATGTATTGAGATGCTCCTATGTTGGGTGCATAAATATTTACAATTGTTATATCTTCTTCTTGGATCGATCCCTTGATCATTAGGTAGTGTCCTTCTTTGTCTCTTCTAGTAGTCTTTATTTTAAAGTCTATTTTGTCTGATATGAGAATTGCTACTCCAGCTTTCTTTTGATTTCCATTTGCATGGAATATCTTTTTCCATCCCCTTACTTTCAGTCTGTATGTGTCTCTAGGTCTGAAGTGGGTCTCTTGTAGACAGCATATATATGGGTCTTGTTTTTGTATCCATTCAGGCACTCTGTGTCTTTTGGTGGGAGCATTTAGTCCATTTACATTTAAGGTAATTATCGATATGTATGTTCCTATTCCCATTTTCTTAATTGTTTTGGGTTCGTTATTGTAGGTCTTTTACTTCTGTTGTGTTTCTTGCCTAGAGAAGTTCCTTTAGCATTTGTTGTAAAGCTGGTTTGGTGGTGCTGAACTCTCTCAGCTTTTGCTTGTCTGTAAACGTTTTAATTTCTCCATCAAATCTGAATGAGATCCTTGCTGGGTAGAGTAATCTTGGTTGCAGGTTTTTCTCCTTCATCACTTTAAGTATGTCCTGCCACTCCCTTCTGGCTTGTAGAGTTTCTGCTGAGAGATCAGCTGTTATCCTGATGGGGATTCCCTTGTGTTATTTGTTGTTTTTGCCTTGCTGCTTTTAATATGATTTCTTTGTGTTTAATTTTTGACAGTTTGATTAATATGTGTCTTGGCGTATTTCTCCTTGGATTTATTCTGTATGGGACTCTCTGTGCCTCCTGGACTTGATTAACTATTTCCTTTCCCATATTAGGGAAGTTTTCAACTATAATCTCTTCAAATATTTTCTCAGTCCCTTTCTTTTTCTCTTCTTCTTCTGGAACCCCTATAATTCAAATGTTGGTGCGTTTAATGTTGTCCCAGAGGTCTCTGAGACTGTCCTCTGTTCTTTTCATTCTTTTTTCTTTATTTTGCTCTGCAGCAGTTATTTCCACTATTTTATCTTCCACCTCACTTATCCATTCTTCTGCCTCAGTTATTCTGCTATTGATCCCGTCTAGAGTAATTTTTATTTCATGTATTGTGTTTTTAATCGATGCTTGATTCATCTTTAGTTCTTCTAGGTCCTTGTTAACTGTTTCTTGCATTTTGTCTATTCTATTTCCAAGATTTTGGATCTGGGAAATAGAATCTTGGATCATCTTTACCATCATTATTCTGAATTCTTTTTCAGGTAGACTGCCTATTACCTCTTCATTTGTTAGATCTGGTGGGTTTTTATCTTGCTCCTTCTCCTGCTGTGTGTTTTTCTGTCTTCTCATTTTGCTTATGTTACTGTGTTTGGGGTCTCCTTTTTGCAGGCTGCCGGTTCGTAGTTCCCGTTGTTTTTGGTGTCTGTCCCTAGTGGCTAAGGTTGGTTTAGTGGGTTGTGTAGGCTTCCTGGTGGAGGGGACTAGTGCCTGTGTTCTGGTGGATGAGGCTGGATCTTGTCTTTCTGGTGGGCAGGTCCACGTCTGCTGGTGTGTTTTGGGGTGTCTGCGGACTTTTTATGATTTTAGGCCACCTCTCTGCTAATGGGTGGCATTGTGTTCCTGTCTTGCAAGTTGTTTGGCATAGTGTGTCCAGCACTGTAGCTTGCTGGTCGTTGAGTGAAGCTGGGTGCTGGTGTTGAGATGGAGATCTCTGGAAGATTTTTGCCGTTTGATATTATGTGGAGCTGGGAGGTCTCTTGTGGACCAGTGTCCTGAAGTTGGCTCTCCCACCTCAGAGGCACAGCACTGACTCCGGGCTCCTCAATTTGGGATGATGTGTTGTCTATTCATGTATTCCACAGATGCAGGGTACATCAAGTTGATTGTGGAGCTTTAATCCGCTGCTTCTGAGGCTGCTGGGAGAGGTTTCCCTTTCTCTTCTTTGTTCTCACAGCTCCTAGGTCTCAGCTTTGGATTTGGCCCCGCCTCTGCATGTAGGTCGCCGGAGGGCGTCTGTTCTTCGCTCAGACAGGACAGGGTTAAAGGAGCAGCCGCTTCGGGGACTGTTGCTCACTCAGGCCGGGCGGGAGGGAGGGGCACGGAGTGCGGGGCGAGCCTGCAGCGGCAGAGGTCGGCGTGACATTGCACCAGCCCGAGGCACGCTGTGCGTTCTCCCAGGGAAACCGCCCCTGGATCCCGGGATCCCGGCAGTGGCAGGCTGCACAGGCTCCCGGAAGGGCGGTGTGGGCAGTGACCTGCGCTCGCACACAGGCTTCTTGGCGGCGGCAGCAGCTGCCCCAGCGTCCCACGCCCGTCACTGGGCTCCGCGCTTTCAGTCGCGACTCGCGCCCATCTGTGGAGCCCCTTTAAGCAGCGCTCTTAATCCCCTCTCCTCGCGCACCAGGAAACCAAGAGGGAAGAAAAAGTCTCTTGCCTCTTCGGCAGCTCCAGAGTTTTCCCAGACTCCCTCCCGGCTAGCTTTGGCACATTAGCCCCGTTCATGCTGAGTTCTCGCCGCCAGCCCCAGTCCTCTCTCTGCGCTCTGACCGAAGCCCGAGCCTCAGCTTCCAGCGCTGCGTGCCCCGGCGGACGAGCAGACAAGCCTCTCGGGCTGGTGATTGCCGCTCGGCACCGATCCTCTGTGTGGGGATCTCTCCGCTTTGCCCTACCCAGGTATGTGGGGAGTTTCTTGCCTTTTGGGAGGCCTGGGGTCTTATGCCAGCGTTCAGTAGGTGTTCTGTAGGAGTTGTTCCATGTGTAGCTGTATTTCTGGTGTATCCGTGGGGAGGAAGGTGATCTCCGCGTCTTACTCTTCCGCCATCTTACCCGGTGAAATGAATTGTTAGCCATTTTTGATTCCACCTTTAAGTGACATCTTATGATATGTGTCTCTTTCTTTCTGACATATGTCACTTAGAATGATCGTATGTAACACCTCCAGAGTTGTTACAACTGGCCTTATTTCATTTATTTCGGGATGAGTAATATTCCACTCTACATAAGTACCCCATCTCTTTTATCCATTTTATCCTTCCAGGGACATTTAGGTTATATCCAAGTGGAGGCCCTTTTTAACAGAGAGGTGGTAAACTTTGGCATGACTGTTTTCTGTCGATTTTTGTTTTTCCCAAGGTATACGCCCATGAGAGCACGTGCCCTATGCTCTGTAGCTCATCTTTTAGATGTTTTAGCCAACACAATACACTTCTGCAGAGTGGCCGTTTGCAAATTACATTTCCACTATCACCCTCACAGGGCTCCCTTTTCTCCTCGCCCTGTCCTGCATTTCTGGTGTTTACACTTTATGTGGATGGCCCTTCTGACTGATGTGAAGTGATACATTTTGTAGTATTGATTTCCAGTGCCCACCTGTTTGGTTGGATAAAAAGTGTGTATGGCCTTTACTTGAATATATTCAGAAAAAATGCATACGCCCTTTGGGGCCAACTGCATCATTGGTGATGTTCAGCCCCTTTTCTTGTGCTTTAATGGGGAGTCATTTCTACCTCTTCAAATCTGTTTCCTGCCACTCTCCCTTGCTTACAACTCCTTTTCTGTGACTTACCTCAAGACATTTTTCGATGATAGATATTTTCAACTCTGCAGTTTCATGAATTTTAGTGCCCCCGAGTTCCATTTTTCAACTTGTGTTTTTGGAAACTGGACACAAAACAGCGGGATTTCCTCTAGACCTATTCTGTTTCCGTGGGCAATTCTAGCCTTTCATGAATTTGTCTTCCAGATTGGAAATTAGAGTGGCATGTGCCTGTCCGAACAACTATGACTTGTCTCTAAATTTTTCTCATCCTTCAGCTTCATCCTCTGGACAAATTCCAAACTGTGTGCAACAGGATGTTGACGGTGCTGATATCCCCAAGTGAGGAGATTGTTAGGAAAGATGCTGGAGGGGTGAACCCGACCACCAGGCGATGAGGAGATGAGCTGCCTTTTCCAAACTCTTTCTGATCAAACGGTGTACCATCCTCTAGGTGTGACATGCATGTTTTAGCTGTAGGAAGGGTCCCGTGCATGGAAGGAGAACACCAGGGATTTTTCCAAATCAGTGCTTCCCCGTACCCCAAACTGGGGAATTTTTAAGCTACAGCTACACGTATGTCCATTAAGGGCCTTGGGAAATAGGCAGAGCCCAAATTTTAGATGATTGAAATCTTCAGGGTAAGAAGCGTTCACCATCGGCTTTACTTAGGTTACATTTTATCTGTCATTGATAGATGATGTCAATAAAAATATCGATTCTTTTTCAGATTATTTCCCCTTATAGGTTATTGCAAAATATTCAGTGTAGTTCCCTGTGCTATACAGTAGTTCCTTGTTGATGATCTATTTTATACATAGCAGTGTGTATGTGTTAATCCCAAACTGTTAATTTATCCCTTCTCCTACCTTTCCCCTTTGGTAATAATCAATTATAAGATTTTATACTTCTCAGAAATGGGGAACTGAAAGAGAGGTATCCTTTTCAATGGAAAAGCATTCAAAACAAGATTGAAGCTTCAGCCAAGAGTATTCGATGTACATCCATGGAAATAAATCACTTCATTTCTCTAATGTTGACCTGACAAATAAGACAGACATCTTCACTGAACTTGCTTATAGTAAAGTGATGGAAATATCAAATGTAAGTCTTAGAAACATCTTATTTTACCCGAGCATTATACACTGCTCTATGTTAACTACAGTTTGGCTCACACATCTGTTCATTGACGTTACAAGGTTCTCAATTTCTGTTACTGATCCTCCAGAGTGGAACCCTACAGGAGTCCCCATGCCCAGTGTCATTGGAGCCAACAGATCAAGACTGAGTTTGGTTCAGAAGCAAAGGAAACATTATTTTGAAAACCGAATGGAGAGGTGAGAGCATGCACGCCCCCATGGGTTCTGGGCTGGACTGCTGTGTAGGGATCCCAGCAGCGTCAGTGGGAGGGAGCGGATGGAGCTCTCGAGGGCTTGGTTGGCTGCAGCTCAGGCACTGAGCCTCGGAGTCTGCATGGGACCCCGCTAGCTGAGGTGTCGACCCAGCCATTCTGCACTAGGAAATCTGGTCTGAAGCGCCGGGTGTGGGACCTCTGCATACGGAACCCTAGACGCACGTGAATTAGACAAATCACAAAGGAAAAACATGTTAGACTTTATTTTATTGCTCAGATTCTCTTTTTATCTCCCAGGAATTTTTAATGAACGTTGCCAGAGACGAACACCTCCTCTGCTTTTTGTTCCGTTCCTCATTCTTGGGGTGTTGAGGGTGCAGACCCCTCTTTTGTAACTGCTTCATGCTGTGGTGGCAGCCCTGATACCTGGGGGGAGGGGCAAAACGTCTCCCCACCAGCCTCCAGGTGAGGTTGATTGTCCCAAGGCCTCCTGCCTCACTTTTCGTCTGCCTGAGCACCAGCATTGGAAGTGTTATAGATTCTAATGACCTTTAAGTGTCCAGGAAAGAGATGCTCATAGATGCTGAGGTGGCAGTTTTCACCCCACCCCACATTTGTTCGGCGACCTTAGGCTGACGGTTTTTGCCAGCCTAGATGCTCTGACCAGTAGTCTGTGCTTTCTTTAATTAGGTCCCTGAATTAATGTACAAACAGCACCATGTGTCAGAGCCCTGCCCGTGCAACTCCCAGACAGTCCAGGGTCAGTGGTGATCCAGGACCATGACGTCCACTGAGTCAACGGCTTTAAGAAGTAGCCAGCAGTCCAGCCCGTCATATTTGGCACCATCACCGCAGTGTCTGTAGGGTTTTCTATTGTGAAAGCGTGATATATGTTTCCCCAGCCAAGCTTATTAGCTCCCCTCTGGGTGCAGTAAGTCCTGCAACAGTAGTCTGCTCTTTCGGGGCACAGTCTTGTTGTTTTCTGAGAGAAACTCCAGGTCAAGTGATGGTCACATGAGTAATCTTGCAGGCCCATTGACCCCGTTTGTCTCTCTAGAGGTTGGAGTTGGAGGGCCTCCTCACTCGAGGTCAGTGAGTCCACAGAGCGAGCCCTGCAACTTCAGGGCATGATGGGTGGTTAGGATCCCCATGTGGGGTCCTTTTCCCTTAGGAGGGAGCTGGCCTTGTGGGCTGCTGATTTCCAGCTTTTTAGATACCCCAGTATCCTGGCCTGATGAGTCGGTGGGCAAAGCCCTTGGTGACCATAGTTTATCATACCTGAAGGGCATTCATGTGGTGCTCCATTTCAAGTGGTCCCAGTTTTTGCACTAAGGCTCCAAGGGCGATTAACCTTTGACCGGGTATGTAAAGGTCAAAGGGCTTAGCTAAATTAGGGAGTTCCTGGGCAAGGGTCTGAATTGACTGCTCTTTCCATTCTTGAAGGCTGCTTCTGGATTCTATTCAAAAGGATCATCATCTTTTCGTGTCAGTGTTTCATGTAGAGGCCCAGCTATTAGACAGTAGTTAGGGATCCGGATGCAGAAAACCTTGGCCTCCCCAGGAACCCCTAAGCTGTCTTTTAGTTTTAGAAGAGGTAAGGCTACAAATGGCTTCTTCCCTATCCTGGGATGCGTTTCTCCGAATATCTGTGAGAATGAAGCCCAGGCATGTCTCCTGAGCCTGGGATATTTGAGCCTTTTTCTTGGACACCTTCTATCCTTTCTTGGCTGTGTAGTTCAGAGGCGTCTTTAGTAGGCCTGGCGATCAGAATGTCATCTGCATATTGAAGGAGGGTTCCCTTTTACAGAGGTAGAACTTTTAGGTCTTTAGAGGACATTTCCCCAATGATGGTGTGGGGATTTTTGAACCATTGGGGCAGGACGGCCCAGCATTATTGCTTGTGTTGCATGTTGTGTCCTGCCACACACAAGCCAACAATTCTTGTGACTCTGAGATGAATGGAATACAGAAGAAGGCATCATTGAAGTGTAATACAGAATGCCATGGTCTGTTGGATGGTAGAATTTCCAGCAGGGTGTAGGAAATAGGAGCTACTGGATGTATATCCTCGGTGGCTTCACTGACTGTCCTGATATCCTTTACCAGGTCTCCAGCAGCCCATGGGGCTCTCGTGGTCAGGCCAATCCCAGGATATGGAGCTCACCAGGGCTGCACCCCCCATCCACACAGCCCACGTGGCTCTCGTGTTCAAGTCCCTCCCAGGGTATGGAGCTCACCTGTGCAGCTACCCAGCAGCCCATGGGGCTCTCATAGTCAGGCCCTTCCCAGGATACAGATCTCCCCTGGGCAGGTACCCAAGCAAGGCTGGACACACAGGAACTGTGCACATAGCCCACCTTGCAGAGAACCCCCAGCTCACCTGTCGCTCACAGCTGACACAGAACACCTCAGAGCAGGACTTGTACTAACAAACAGCAGCTCTGACAGGTCTGTGACCCTGGCTATCACTCTGTGCAGCCTCTCTCTGCCTGGTCTTCCAGACACTTCCACTGCAGCCAGGGCACCAGGCCTCTGTCTCCACCCACCATCACTCCTCTCCCTGACTCCTGGGTTCCTCTCATTAGGATAGGGTCTTCCTGAAGTTGTTTTCCACTCATGGACCAGATAAAATGATTAGAAAACAAGCGGCAGCTGCAGCCCCTTGTCTAGCCTGACTCTCAAGGGCCCACACCTGTTCCTTGGGCCTGGCCCATTTAGCAAGTTTCATTTTCTGCAACTGTGAGCCCCTGAGGGGTGAGAATTGGCTGATTTGGGCAGCCTTACACTGCCTGCCACCCCTCCCCAGGTGTGCCTGGGTTGAGGTCAATATAAACACCTCTCCAGTCAGCAAGAGCCCCTGTAGCTGTGCCTGACGCCATATTCTCTGCCCCGTCAGCAGTGTCGGAGCTGGGGTGGTGGTAAGGAGTGAGGGGCCGTGGCTTTGTGGGTGGCCCAGTGTGAGTGGGGCTCTGCTGGACTTTCTGCAGGAGTTGCCAGGCTGCCACCTGCTAAAGAAGAGGATGTGTCATCCATACCTGCCGCTGGATTTTCTCCCCAGTCAGAGGTGGGGAAGTAAAAAAGCAGTGGGGGCTGTGGCAGGAGGGGTATCTCAGGCAGGGAAATGGAAATCTTCCAGAAGAGCATCTGGGGCCAGGACCATCCTGACTGGCCTGCAGGCACCAAGTTGGCCTGCGTGCTGTCACTGGTGTGGCTCCACAGCCTTTCCTCTAGGCTTGCAAGTGCTTGTACATATTCAGGTGTTTTACCTGGAAAGGGTGGGAAGAGTTCAGCTGCAGCAGGACTGGGGCTCAGCTCACATTTACTCACAGACGCCTCGACACAGTCCCCCAGCTTTGCAAAGAGGATGCTCCTTGTGGGGAGGAGTGCTGCTGACTGCATTGGAGACGATTTCCCAACTCTGACCAACTTAAGAATTTTTTACCACTGGAGCAAGTGCCCTTATACGATTTTCCTCTGTATAACTGGTGGGTTCTGTTTTTTTTTTTTTTTTTTTTTTTTTTTTTTTTTTTTTTTTCTTTTTGGTTCAAGTTAGATTTTATTTATTCCTCTTTTTTTTTAAATTTGGAGATATAAACATGGAAATAATGCATTAATATAAAGACATCTATGTGAAGGGAAAAACTTTTTTTCTGTTTTATTTTATTAAATGTTATTTATTTATTTTTAATTTTTTTAAATTTATTTATTCATTTTATACAGCAGGTTCTTTTTTGATATCTATTTTATACATATAAGTTTGCACATGTGAATCCTAGTCTCCCAATTCATCCCACCACCACCCTCACATGGTGTTCCCCCCTTGGTGTCCATATGTTTGTTCTCTACATCTGTGTCTCTATCTCTGCCCTGCAAACCGGTTTATCTGTAACATTTTTCTTGGTTCCACATATATGCAGTAATATACAATATTTGTCTTTCTCTTTCTGACTTACTTCACTCTGTATGACAGTCTCTAGATCCATCAAGGTCTCTACAAATGACCCAATTTCATTCCTATGTATGGCTGAGTAATATTCCATTATATATATGTACCATATCTTTATCCATTCGTCTGTCTGTGGGCACTTAGTTTGCTTTCATTACCTGGCTATTGTAAATAGTGCTGCAATGAACATTGTAGTGAATGTGTCTTTCTGATTTATGGTTTTCTCTGGGTATATGCCCAGTAGTGGGATTGCTGGATTATATGGTAATTCTATTTTTAATTTTTTTAAGGAACCTCCATACTGTTCTCCATAGAGACTGTATCGATTTACATTCCCAACAATAGTGGAATAAGATTCCTTTTCTCCTCACCCTCTCCAGCATTTGTTGTTTGTAGATTTTCTGATGATTTGACGTGATACCTCATTGTAGTTTCGATTTCCATTTCTCTAATAATTAGTGATGTTGAGCAGATTTTCATGTGTGTACTGGCCATCTCTATGTCTTCTTGGAAGAAATATCTATTTAGATCTTCTTCCATTTTTGTATTGGGTTGTTTGTTTTATTAATATTGAGTTGCATGAGCTGTTTATATATATTGGAGATTAATCATTTGTCCATTGATTCGTTTGCAAATATTTTCTGCCATTCTGAGGGTTGTCTTTTCGTCTTGTTTGTAGTTTCCTTTGCTTTGCAAAAGCTTTTACGTTTCATTAGGTCCCATCTGTTTAGCTTTCTTTTTTATTTCATTACTATAGGAGGTGGATCAAAAAAGATCTTGCTGTGATTTACGTCAGAGTATCTTTCGTAAGTTTACCTCTCAGAGTTTTATACTGTCTGGTCTTACATTAAGGTCTCTAACCCATTTTGAATATATTTTTATGTATGGGGTTGGGGAGTGTTCTAATTTCATTCTTTTACATGTAGCTGTCCATATTTCCCAGCACCAATGATTGAAGAGACTGTCTTATCTCCATTGTATAACCTTGCTTCCTTTGTCATAGATTAGTTGACCATAGGTGTGTAGGTTTATCCCTGGGCTTTCTTTTTTTTTTTCCTTTTACACGTTTATTGGAGTATAATTGCTTTACAATGGAGTGTTCGTTTCTGCTGTATAACAAAGTGAATCAGCTATACATATACAAATATCACCAGATCCCCTCCCTCTTGCATCTCCCTCCCACACTCCATATTCCACCCCTTTATGTGCTCACAGAGCACCAAGCTGATCTCCCTGTTCTATGTGGCTGCTTCCCAGTAGCTATCGGTGTTACATTTGGTAATGTATTTATGTCCATGCCACTCTCTCACTTCGTCCCAGCTTACCCATCCCCCTTCCGGTGTCCTCAAGTCCTTTCTCTATGTCTGTGTCCTTAATCCTGTCCTGCCACTAGGTTCTTCAAAATCTTTTTTTTTCTTCATTAGATTCCGTATATCTCTGTTAACATACAGTATTTGTTTTTCCCTTTCTGACTTACTTCACTGTGTAGGACAGATTCTAAGTCCATCCACCTCAGTACAAATAGCTCAGTTTGCTTCTTTTCTTGGCTGAGTAATATTCCATTGTATATATGTGCCAGATCTTCTTTATCCATTCATCTGTCGATGGACACTTAGGTTGCTTCCATGTCCTAGCTATTGCAAATAGAGCTGCAATGAACATTTTTGTACATAACTCTTTTTGAATTATGGTTTTCACAAGGCAAATATACAGTAGTTGGATTGTTGTGTCGTATGGTACTTCTATTTTTAGTTATTTAAAGGAACCTCCATAATGTTCTCCCTAGTGCCCATATCAATTTACATTCCCACCCACAGTGCAAGTGTGTTCCCTTTTCTCCAATAAAGGCCTCTCCAGCATTTATTGTTTTGTAGATTTTTTTGATGATTGCCACTCTGACTGCGGTGAGGTGATACCTCACGGTAGTTTTGATTTGCATTTCTCTAATGATTAATGATGTTCACCATCCTTTCATGTGTTTCTTGGTAATCTGTATATCTTCTTTGGAGAAATGTCTATTTAGGTCTTCTGCCCGTTTTAGGATTGGGTTGTTTGTTTTTGTGATATTGAGCTACATGAGGTGCTTGTAAAGTTAGGAGATTAATCCTTTGTCAATTGCTTCATTTGAAAATATTTTCTCCCATTCTCAGGGTTGTGTTTGCATCTTGTTTATCTTTTCCTGTACTGTGTAAAAGGTTTTAAGTTTCATTAGGTCCCATTTGTTGATTTCTGTTTTTATTTCCATTTCCCTAAGTGGTGGGTCAAAAAGGATCTTGCTGTGATTTATGTCATAGAGTGTTCTGCCTATGGTTTCCTCTAAGTGTTTTATAGTGTCTGGTCTTATATTTAGATCTCTAATCAATTTAGAGTTTATTTTTGTGTATGGTGTTATGGAGTGTTCTAATTTCATTCTTTTATGTGTAGGTGTCCAGTTTTCCCAGCACCAATTACTGAAGAGACTGTCTTTTCTCCATTGTATATCCTTAGCTCCTTTGTCATAGATGAGATAGCCATAGGTATGTAGGTTTATCTCTGGGCTTTCGGTCCTGTTCCATTGATCTGTGTTTATGCCAATCTACATACACTTGATTCCATTATGGAGACATATAAATACATAGGTTTCAAGGTTATTACCAGTCAGATATATTCCTCTTCAGTGAATAGGTTGTTTTGTGTCCAGTTCATTGAGAAAGGAGTAGGTCTTGTCTATTACATATTTGGTATATGGAATGGGATCTGTGCTCATTTCAAACTCTGCTTTTACACATCACCCCACATCACCTTTCCCCTTAAGGAGGCATAAGTGTGTTTTCTAAATGTGTAACTCTGTTCTCTTTTGAAATTCAGTTCATGTGTAGCCATGTTTACATTCCCTCTATAAGTGATATATTACAATAAGTTTCTTTTACTTTGTGGCTCATTTCACTTAGCATCATCGTACTGAAAGCCACTCATTAAGCTGCTATTGGCCTTATGACATTGATTTTATGTCTGAGTGACATTCCATTGTATATAAGTACCACAATATCTATATCCATTTTTTTTCCTTTCCTGGGATACTTAAAGTGTACTGAAGTCGAGGTTCTTGTAAACAGAGCAGCCCTAAAGTTTGGGCTGGCTGTGTGTTATGGATTTTTAGTTTTCCCAAAATACACGCCCATGAGTGGAAGTGTGCTATGCTCTGTAGCTCTGTTTTAGAAAACAACATACAGTTCTCCAGAGAGGCTCTTGGCAATTTACATCCTGTCCATCGGCGTAACCAGGCTCCCTTTTCTCGATGGCCTGTCCTGCATTTGCGGTTTTTACACTATTTGTGGATGACCCTTTTGACTGGAGGTAAGGGACACTTCAATGTAGTGTGGATTTGCAATGCCTGATGGCTTGCTTGGCCAAAAAGGGCATATGCATTTTTTCCCGAATATATTCAAGAAAATACACATAGTCCCTTTTCAGCCAAGGGCAACATTGTCGAAATTCTGTCGCTTTTCATGTGCTTTAAAGATGACTCCAATCTACCTCTTGAAATCTGTTTCCTTCAATTCTGCCTTGCATTCAAATCCTCTTCACTGCCTTTCCTCAATATATTTCTGGATGATAGTTGTCCTTTATAACTCTGCAAGTTTGTGAATTGCTGTGCCCCTGATATCCATTTTTCAACTCGCCTCTTTGTGAGCTGGCTGCAATACCGCAGGATGGCTTTAGGCCCTAGTCTGGTTCCGGGGCTTTAGGCTGAGCCTTTGGTTAATTCTTCTTCCTGATGGGAAACTAGAGTGACATGTGCCCATCCAAACACCTACAGCTAATCTCTCATTTATTCCCCCTCTTCATGTTCATCCTCTGCACAATTTGCAAACTGTGCATAACAGGAGGGTAAAGGCACTGACACTCCAAGTGGGGAGATTTTTAGTAATGCAGATGGAATGGCGAAGCTGAGCATGACAAAAGGAAAAATGAGGTAACTTTTAGAAAACTTTCCCAATTACACAGTGTACCATCCACTGGGTTTCCCATGCATGTTTTAACTGTAGGAAGATTCCCTTAAACCTGGAGAGTTGGGACCACTAGAATGGGTAGCACACAGTATTGCTCTAAGTTGTGTTCTTTTGCTCACACAACCTCACCAATCTTGTCAGCCCCAAGTGTGCAGTCTTATGTCTCATCCAGCTGTGGGTGTAAAGGTGGTCAATCCAGGTTGCATCACAGGCCCTGAACGTAATTTTTAAGACTTTCTCACTGTTTCGCTCTTTTTGCATTTTGCTTTTGAAATTTATTTTTATAAGTGGTTTTAACTGAATTTCAGTGCTCTGTTCATGCCGTTATACACACACGTGATTCCTTTATGGAGACATGAGAATACATATGTTTTAAAATACTGAAAGTCAGACATATTCCTCTGCAATGAATAGGGGGTGTTGAGTCCAGTTCATTGTGGCGGGAGTAGGTGTTGTCTATTACATACTTGGTTTATGTAACGGTATCAGTGCTAATTTAAAACTGTGATTTTATGCATCACCCCACCTCGCCTTTCCCCTTAAGCAGGCAGAAGATTGTTTTCTAAATGTGTGATTCCGTTGTGTTTGTAAATCAGTTCATGTGTAGCCCTGTGTACATTCCCGCTATGAGTGATATCTTATGATAAGATTCGTTACTCTGGTATCTTTCCTAACTCAGTTCATGTGAGGCCATGTTTATAGGACCTTCATAAGTGATATCTTATGATAAGATTCTTTTTCTGTGTGACTTATTTCACTTAGAATCATCGTACCTGAATCCACTCATTTTGCTGCTACTGGCCTTATGAAATTGATTTCATGGCTGAGGGATATTCCATCGTACGTAAGTACCAAAATTTCTTGAACCATTTTTGTCTTTCCTGGGATATTTAAGGTATACACAAGTTGAGGTTCTTGTAAGCAGTGAAGCCCTAAATTTTGGGGTGGCTCTGTCTTATTGATTTTCAGTTTTCCCAAGGTATATTTCCTAGACTGGAAGTGCCCTTGAGTCTGTATTTCTGTTGAATACTGGTTTTAGGGAACACAATGCACTCCTCCAGAGAGGCAGGAGGCAATTTACATCCCGCCCATCTACATAACAAGGCTCCCTGTTCTCCAGGGCCTGTCTTGCCTTTCTGGTTTTTACACATTTTGCAGATGTCCCTTTTGAACAGTGGGAAGTGATACTACTTTGTAGTGCAGATTTGCATTGCCCGCTTGCTTGCTTGGCCAAAAAGGGCGTATGCGTTTTCTCCTGAATATATTCAGGAGAAAACGCATACGCTTATTTTGGCCAAGTGCATCATTGTCGAAGTTGTGCCCCTCTTCCTGTGCTTTAAAGGTGATTCCAACATACCTCTTGAAATCTGTTTCCCGGTATACTGCCTCCCATTCAACTCCGCCTCGATTCCTTCCCTCAACAGATTTTTAGGCGATAGTTGTCCTTTATTACTCTGCCAGTTTCTGAATTCCTGTGCCCCTGAGCTCCATTATTAAATTCGTTTTTTTGTGAGCAGACCGCAAGTCCAAAATTTTGGTTCAGGACCTAAACTGGTTCCCGGCGCATGGCTGAGACTTTGGTTAATTCTTCTTCCTGCGGGGCAATTAGTGTGAGATGTGCCCGTCCAAATGCCTAACAGCTACACTCTCAGTGGTTCTCCAACTTCCCTTTCATCCTCTGCCAAATTGGCAACCTGTGCGAACCAGGAGGTTAAAGGTGCTGTCTCTCCAAATATGGAGATTGATAGTAAAGCAGTTGGAAAGTGAAACCGGAGCACCAGGAGGGGGATTATTCGCTGAGTTTTAGAGACCTTTCATATTCACAGTGAGTCCATTCCCTAGGTTTCCCGTACATTTGATAGCGGTAGTAATATTACCTTCAACCTGGACACATGGGACCAATGGAATGGGTGCTATGCATTATTGCTTTAAAGGGTCAGCATTTGCTCACCCAATCTCACCAATCCTCTCAGTCCCATGTGTCCAGCCTTATGCCACATCCAGCTCTCATTGTAGATAGGGTCATTCCAGGTTTCATCAGAGACACAGAAGGAATTGTAAAGAATATCCCTTTTTTTGTTATTCAAATTCCTTTTTATAGTGGGTTTGAGCTGATTCTCGCTGCCAAGTTTATGCAAGTCTAGGGACACTTGATTCCCTTATGGAGACATATCAATACATAGGTTTTAAAATTCTTACTAATCAGATATATTCCTCTGTGGGAAATATGGGCTTTTGAGTTCCTTTCACTGAGGAAGGTGTAGGTCTTGTCTATTCCATAGTTGGTTTTTGGAACGGTACCTGTGCTTATATCAAACTCTGGTTTTATGCATCACCCCACCTCTCCTTCCCCGTTAAGCAGGCATAAGAGTGTTTTCTAAATGTGAGACTCTCTTCTCTTTCCTAACTCAGTTCATGTGTAGCCATGTTTACAGGATCTTCCTAAGTGATATCTTATGATAAATTTCTTTTTCTGTGTGACTTATTTCACTTAGAATCATCGTACCTGAATCCACTCATTTTGCTGCTACTGGTCTTATGACATTGATTTAATGGCTGAGGTATATTCCATTGTATGGAAGTAACACAATTTTTTGAACCGTTTTTATCTTTCCTTGGATATTTAAAGTGTACCCAAGTAGAGGTTCTTGTAAGCAGTGCAGCCCTAAATTTTGGGGTGGCTCTGTCTTATTGATTTTCAGTTTTCCCAAGATATATTCCCTAGAGTGGAAGTGCCCTTGGCTCTGTAGCTCTGTTGTTTACTTGATTTAGTGAACACAATGCACTCCTCCAGAGAGGAAGTTGGCAATTTACATCACGCCCATCAGCATAAAAAGGCTCCCTGTTCTTCAGGGCCTCTATTGCCTTTCTGGATTTTACCCATTTTGTGGATGTCCCTTTTGACCGGTGGATAGTGATGCTTATTGTAGTGCAGATTTGCATTGCCCCCTTGCTTGCTTGCACAAAAAGGGTGTATGCGTTTTCTCCTGAATATATTCAGGAGAAAATGCATACACTCTTTTTGGCCAAGTGCATCATTGTAGAAGTTGTGCCCCTCTTCCTGTGCTTTAAAGGCGATTCCCATGTACCTCTTGAAATCTGTTTCCTGCTATTCTGCCTCGCTTTCAAGTCCGCCTCGTTGCCTTCCCTCAACAGATTTTTGGGCGATAGTTGACCTTCATTAATCTGCCTGTTAGTGAATTGCTGTGCCCCTGAGCTCAATTATTTAACTTTTTTTTGTGAGCTGAACGCACGTCCTAAATTTCGGTTCAGGACCTATACTGGTTCCCGGTGTGTGTCTGAGACTTTAGTTAATTATTCTTCCTCCCGGGAAATAAGAGTGACATGTGAACGTCCAAATGCCTAACAGCTACTCTTTCATTGGTTCTCTCTCTTCCCTTTCATCCTCTGCCAAATTGGCAACCTGTGGGAACCAGGAGGTTAAAGGTGCTGTCTCTCCAAGCTGGGAGATTGATAGTAAAGCATTTGGAAAGTCAATGCATAGCACCACGAGAGCTTCTAATCATTGAGTTTTAGAGACCTTTCGTATTCACAGTTTGTCCATTCTCTAGGTTTCCCGTACATGTTATAGCTGCAGTAATATTCCCTTCAAACTGGAGAGTTGGGACCCATGGAATGGGTGCCATGCATTATTGTTTTAAAGGGTCTGCATTTGCTCACCAATCTTACCAATCCTCTCAGTCCCATGTGTCCATCCTTATGCCACATCCATCTGTCATTGAAGATAGGGTCATTGCAGGTTTCGTCAGAGACCCTGAAGGAATTGTAAAAAATTTACCTTTTTTTTTGTTTTTCAAATTCCTTTTTATAGTGAGTTTGAGCTGATTCTCGCTGCCATGTTTATTCCAGTCTAGACACACTTGATTCCCTTACGGAGACATATCAATACATATGGTTTAAGATTCTTACTACTCAGATATATTGCTCTGCGGGAAATATGGTGTTTTGTGTCCCTTTCAATGAGGAAGGTGTAGGTATTTTCTATTCCATAATTGGTTTTTGGAACGGTGCCTGTGCTTATATCAAACTCTGCTTTTATGCATCACCCCACCTCTCCTTTCCCCTTAAGCAGGCATAATCGTGTTTTCTAAATGTGTGGCTCTGTTCTCTTTCCTAACTCAGTTCATGTGTAGCCATGTTTACAGGATCTTCATAAGTGATATATTATGATAACTTTCTTTTTCTGTGTGACTTATTTCACTTAGAATTATCGTACCTGAATCCACTCATTTTGCAGCTACTGGTCTTATGACATTGATTTCATGGCTGAGGGATATTCCATTGTATGTAAATAACATAATTTTTTGTACCGTTTTTATCTTTCCTTGGATATTTAAGGTGTACCCAAGTTGAGGTTCTTGTAAGCAGTGCAGCCCTAAATTTTGGAATGGCTCTGTCTTATTGATTTTCAGTTTTCCCAAGATATATTCCCTAGACTGGAAGTGCCCTTGGCTCTGTAGCTCTGCTGTTTACTTGGTTTAGGGAACACAATGCACACCTCCAGAGAGGCAGTTGGCAATTTACGTCCTGCGCATCAGCATAACAATGCTCCCTTTCTCCAGGGCCTGTCTTGCCTTTCTGGATTTTACCCATTTTGTGGACGTCCCTTTTGACAGGTGGGAAGTGATACTTCTTTGTAGTGCAGATTTGCATTGCCCACTTGCTTGCTTGGCCAAAAAGGGCGTATGCGTTTTCTCCTGAATATATTCAGGAGAAAACACATACACCCTTTTTAGCCAAGTGCATCATTGTCGAAGTTGTGCCCCTCTTCCTGTGGTTTAAAGGCGATTCCAACGTACCTCTTGAAATCTGTTTCCTGCTATTCTGCCTCGCTTTCAAGTCCGCCTCATTGCCTTCCCTCAACAGATTTTTGGACGATAGTTGTCCTTTATTACTCTGCCTGTTTGTGAATTGCTTTGCCCCTGAGCTCAATTATTTAACTCGTTTTTTGTGAGCTGAATGCAAGTCCAATATTTTGGTTCAGGACCTATACTGGTTCCCGGTGGGTGGCTGAGATTTTAGTTAATTCTTCTTCCTCCAGGAAATAAGAGTGACATGTGCGCGTCCAAATGCCTAACAGCTACTCTTTCATTGGTTCTCCCTCTTCTCTTTCATCCTCTGCCTAATTGGCAACCTGTCCGAACCAGGAGGTTAAAGGTGCAGTCTCTGCAACCTGGGAGATTGATAGTAAAGCCGTTGGAAAGTCAAACCAGAGCACCAGCAGAGGGAATATTTGTTGAGTTTTAGAGACCTTTCATGTTCACAGTGTGTCCATTCTCTAGGTTTCCCATACATGTTATAGCTGTAGTAATATACCCTTCACCCTGGAGAGTTGGGACCAATGGAAGGGGGGCCATGCATTATTGCTTTAAAGGGTCTGCATTTGCTCACCCAATCTCACCAAACCTCTCAGTCCCAAGTGTCCAGCCTTATGCCAAATCCAGCTGTCGTTGTAGATAGGGTTATTCCAGGTTTCGTCAGAGACCATGAAGAAATTGTAAAGAATTTCCTGTTTTTTTTGTGTGTCTGAAATTCCTTTTTATAATGGATTTGAGCTGATTCTCACTGCCATGTTTATGCCAGGCTAGACACAGTTGATTCCCTCATGGAGACATATCAATAAATAGGTAATATGATTCTTACTAGTGAGATATATTCCTCTGAGGGAAATATGGGGTTTTGAGTCCCTTTCACTGAGAAAGGTGTAGGTCTTGTCTATTCCGTATTTGATTTTTTGAACGGTACCTGTGCTTATATAAAACTCTGGGTTTTATGCATCACCCCACCTCTCCTTCCCCCTTAAGCAGGCATAAGAGTGTTTTCTAAATGTGAGACTCTGTTCTCTTTCCTAACTCAGTTCATGTGTAGCCATGTTTACAGAATCTCTATAAGTGATATCTTACGATAACTTTCTTTTTCTGTGTGACTTATTTCACTTAGAATCATCGTACCTAAGTCCACTCATTTTGCTGCTACATGTCTTATGGCATTGATTTCAAGGCTGAGGGATATTTCATCGGAAGTAAGTACCACAAATTTTTGTACCATTTTTATCTTTCCTGGGATATTTAAGGTGAATCCAAGATGAGCGTCTTGTAAGCAGTGCACCCCTAAATATCGGGGTGGCTGTGTCTTATTGATTTTCAGTTTTCCCAAGGTATCTTATGTAGACTGGATGTGCCCTGGGCTCTGTAGCTCTGTTGTTTACTTGTTTTAGGGAACACAATGCACTGCTCCAGAGAGGCCGTTGGCAATTTGCCTCCCAACCATCAGCATAACAAGGCTCCCAGTTCACCAGGGCCTGTCTTGCCTTTCTGGTTTTTACCCATTTTGTGGATATCCCTTTTGACTTGTGGGAAGTTATACTTCTTTGTAGTGCAGATTTGCATTGCCCGCTTGCTTGCTTGGCCAAAAAGGGTATATGTGTTTTCTCCTGAATATATTCAGGAGAAAACTCGTACACCCTTTTTGGCCAAGTGCATCATTTTCGAAGTTGAGCCCCTCTTCCTGTGCTTTAAAGGCGATTCCAGCATACCTCTTGAAATCTGTTTCCTGCTATTCTGCCTCGCTTTCACGTCTGCCTCTTAACCTTCCCTCAACAGAGTTTTGGATGAGAGTTGTCCTTTACTACTCTGCCATTTGGTGAATTGCTGTGCCACTGAGCTCCATTATTCACCTCGTTTTTTTGTGAGCTGAATGCAAGTCCAAATTTTGGTTCAGGACTTATACTGGTGTCCGGTGGGTGGCTGAGATTTTGGTTAATTCTTCTTCCGGCCAGAAAATTAGAGTGACATTTGCCAGTCCAAATGCCTAACAGCTACTCTCTCATTGGTTCTCCCTCTTCCCTTTCATCCTCTGCCAAATTGGCAACCTGTGAGAACCAGGAGGTTAAAGGGGCTGTCTCTCTAAGTTGGGAGATTGATAGTAAAGCAGTTGGAAAGTCAAACCGGAGCACCAGGAGAGGGACTATTAGTTGAGTTTTAGAAACCTTTCGTATTCACAGTGTGTCCATTCTCTAGGTTTCCCCTACATGTTATAGCTGTTGTAATATTCCCTTCAACCTGGAGAGTTGGGACCCATGGAATGGGTGCCACTCATTATTGCTTTAAAGGGTCTGCATTTGCTCACCCAATCTCAACAATCCTCTCAGTCCAAAGTGTCCAGCCTTATGCCACATCCAGCTGTCATTGTAGATAGGGTCATTCCAGGTTTCATCAGAGACCCTGAAGGAATTTTAAGGAATTTCCCTGTTTTTTTTGTTTTGTTTTTGAAATTCCTTTTTATAGTGGGTTGAGCTGATTCTCACTGCCATTTTTATGCCAGTCTAGACACACTTGATTCCCTTACGGAGACATATCAATACATAAGTTTTAAGATTCTTACTAGTAAGATATATTACTCTGCGGTGAATATGGGGTGTTGAGTCTCTTTCACTGAGGAAGGTGTAGGTCTTGTCTATTCCGTATTTGGTTTTTGGAACTGTACCTGTACTAATATCAAACTCTGGTTTTATGCATCACCCCACCCCTCCTTCCCCCTTAAGAAGGCATAAGGGTGTTTTCTAAATGTGAGACTCCCTTCTCTTTCCTAACTCAGTTCATGTGTAGCCATGTTTACAGGATCTTCATAATTGATATCTTATGATAATTTTATTTTTCTGTGTGACTTATTTCACTTAGAATTATCGTACCTGAATCCACTCATTTTGCTGCTACTGGTCTTATGACATTGATTTCATGGCTGAGGGATATTCCGTCATACGTAAGTACCACAATTTCTTGAACCATTTTTGTCTTTCCTGGGATATTTAAGGTGTACCCAAGTTGAGGTTTTTGTAATCATTGCAGCCCTGAATTTTGGTGTGGATCTGTCTTATTAATTTTCAGTTTTCCCAATCTATATTCCCTAGACTGGAAGTGCCCTTGGCTCTGTAGCTCTGTTGTTTACTTGTTTTAGGGAACACAACACACTCCTCCAGAGAGGCAGTTGGCAATTTACATCCCGCCCATCAGCATAACAAGGCTCCCTGTTCTCCAGTGCCAGTCTTGCCTGTCTGGTTTTTACACATTTTGCGGATATCCCTTTTGGCTGGTGGAAAGTGATAGTTCTTTGTAATGCAGGTTTGCTTTGCCCGCTTGCTTGCTTGGCCAAAAAGGGCATATGCGTTTTCTCCTGAATATATTCACGTGAAAACCCACATGCCCTTTATGACCATTTCCATTATTTTCGAAGTTGTGATTCTTTTCCTGTGTTTAAAGGCGATTCCAATGTACCTCTTGAAATCTGTTTCATGCCACTCTGCCTCATTTTCACTTCCGCCTCGTGGCTTTCCCTCAACAGATTTTTGGAAGAGAGTAGTCCTTTATAACTCTGCAGGTTAGTGAATTGCTGTGGTCCTGAGTTCCATTTTTCAACTCGCGTTTTTGTGAGCTGACCGCAAATCCACAGTTTTGCTTCTGGACCTATACTGGTTCTGGGGGGGCAGGCTGAGTTTTTGGTTAATTCCTCTTCATGACGGGAAATTAGAGTGAAATGTGGCCGTCCAAATGCCTACAGCTACTCTCTCATTGGTTCTCTCTGTTCCCTTATATCCTCTGCACAATTTGCCAGCTGTTCGAACCAGGAGGTTATAGGGCCTGACTCTCCAAGTTGGGAGATTGATAGTAAAGCAGTTGGAATGTCAAACTGGAGCACAAGGATAGAAAAAAAATGTAGTAGAGATTTAGAAACCTTTCACCATCAGATGGTTTCCATTCTCTAGGTTCCCATACATGTTATAACTGTAGTGATATTCCCTTCTATTTGGAGAGTTGGGAACCATGGAATGCGTGGCAGGCATTATTGCTTTAAAGGGTCTGCATTTTTTCACCCAATCTCACCAATCCTCTCAGTCCCAAGTGACCAGCGTTATGCCACATCCAGCTGTCATTGTAGATAGGGTCATTCCAGGTTTCATCAGAACCCCTGAAGGTATTGTGTAAGAATTTTACTGTTTTTATGTTTTGTTTTGAAATTCATTTTTATAGTGGGTTTGAGCTTATTCTCACTGCCATGTTTATGTCGTTCTAGACACACTTAGTTCCCTTACGGAGACATATCAATACATAGGTTTTAAGATTCTTACTAGTCAGATATATTTCTCTGCGGGGAATAAGGATGTTGAGCTCCGTTCGCTGAGGAAGGAGTAGGGCTTGTCTCTTCTGTTTTTGGATTATGGAACGGTACCTGTGCTAATATCAAACTTTTTTTTTGCATCTCCCCACCTGTCTTTCCCCTTAAGCAAGCGTTAGAGTGTTTTCCATATCTGAGACTCTGTTCTCTTCCCTAAATCAGTTCATATGTAGCCATGATTACATTCCCTTCATAAGTGATATCTTATGTCAGAATGCACCATGGCCTTGTCATAATAATGCTCCATGGCCCCTGTCATCACAATGCTCCATGCCCTGGTTATCACAATGCTCCATGTCCCTTGTCATCACAATTCTCCACGTCCTTGTCATCACAATGCTACATGACACTTCTCATCAAAATATTACATGCTCTAGTCATCACAATTTTCCATGCACTTGAAATTGCAATGCTCCATGCACTTGTCATCACAATGCTCAATGCACTTGTCATCCCAATGTTCCATGCCCTTGTCATCAGATTGCTCCATGACACCTGTCATCACAATGCTCCCTGACACCTGTCATCACAATGCTTCATGCCCCTTGTCATTACAGTGCTCCATGATGCTGGACACCACAATTACCCAAGGTCTTCTCATCACAATGCTCCACAGTTTTGCCATCACCATGCTCCATGCCTTTTCATCTCAAAGCTCAATGTCCCTTGTCCTCAGAATTCTCCACGACATTGTCATTACAATGCTCCATGGCACTTCACATCAAAATGTCATATGCTCTTGTCATCACAATACTCCATGCACTTGTCATCACAATGCCCCATGACCCCTGTCAAAGTTAGCTCCATGCGCTGTTCATCACAGTGTTTCACGACCTGGATATTAAAATGATCAATGGCCCTTGATATCACAATGCTCCATGCCCTTGTCATCACAATGCTCCTTTAATTTGTCACATTAATCCTCCATGACACTTGGCATCACAATGCTCCATGATATTGTCATCAAACTGGAACATGTCATATTTCATCACAATGCTCCCTGACAACGTTCTTCACAATAATCCATGACCTTGTCATCACAGTGCTCCATGCCCTTGTCATCAAAATGTGCCATGCCCACTCTTATCACAATAATGCATGAAACTTGTCAGACCAATGCTCCATGCCACTTTTCATCACAATGCTCCATGAACGCTGTCATCACAATGCACCATGCCCATCATCATAATGCTTCATGCTATTGTCATCACAATGAAATCAAAATGCTCCATGACCTCTGTCCTCACAATGCTGCAAACCCTTGTGATCACAATGTTCCATAACACTTGTCATCACAATGCCCCATGACGCTGGTCAGCAAAATTATCCATGGACTTCTCATCAGAATGCACCATGATTTTGTCCTCACAATGTTCAATACACTTGTCATCACAATGCTCTCTGACTATTGCCCTCAGTATGCACCTTGAACTCTTTCATGACAAGGCTCTTTGCCTATTTCATCACAATTATCCATGCCCTTTTCATCACAATGCTCCAAGACACCTGTGATCACAATGCTCCTTGCACTTGTCATCACAAAGCTCCATGACACATGTCATCAGAATGCTCCATGGTCTTCTTATCATAATGTTCCATGCCCTTGTCATCACAATGCTCCAAGACCCCTGTAATCACAATGTTCCCTACGCCTTTTCATCAGAATGCTCCATGAGAATTGTCATCACAAGGTTCCATGGTCTTCACATAACAGTGCTCCAGGACATTGTCATCACAGTGCTCCATTCCCTTGTCATCACAAAGGGCCATTACATATGTCATCACAATGCTCCCTGACATATGTCTTCACAATACTGCTTGACCTGGTCATCAAAATGTTCCATGCCCTTGTCATCACAATACGCCATTCGAACTGTCATCGCAATAATCCATGAAACTTATTACACCAGTGCTCCATGCCCTTGACATCACAATGCTCCATGCCCATGTTATCAAAATGCTCCATGACCCCTGTCATCACAATGTTCCATTACTCCAGTCATCACAATAATTCATGATGTTTGTCATCACAATGATCCATGCCCTCATCATCAACAGTCTCTGTGACATTTTTAACCACAATGCTCCATGAACTTTTCATCACAATGCTCTTTGACCCTTGTCATCACAATGCTCTATGCCTTTCTCAGCACAATGCTCCATGACCCTTGTCATCACAATGCTCCATGCGCTTGTCAGCACAATGCTCCATGACACATGTCATCACATTGCTCCATGACCCCTGTCATCACAATGCTCCGTGACTCCAGTCATCAAAATGCTTCATAACCTTTGTCATCACAGTGGTCCATGCCCGCATCATCACAAGGCTCTTTGACATTTGTAACTACAATGCTCCATGAACTTTTCTTCACAATTTTCTGTGACCATTGTCATCACAATGCTCCATGTCTTTGTCAGAACAATGCTCCATGACAATTATCATCACAATGTTCCACGTGCATTTCATCACAACGGTCCACAACCTTGGCATTGCAGTGCTCCATAAAGCTTGGAATCACAATGCTCCATGCTCTTCTCATCAAAATGCTCTCCCAACAGAGATATCACAGTGTTCCATCACTAGTCATCACAATACTCCATCACCCCTGTAATCACAATGTTCCATGACCCTGTCATCACACTGCTACATCCCCTTATAATCACAATGTTCCATGACCCCTGACATCACAATGTTCCATAACCCCTGTCATCAAAATGCTCCATGACCCTTTTCATCCCAAAGCTCCAAGATCCCTGACATCACAATGTTCTATAACCCCTGCCATAAAAATGTTCCATTACACTTTTCATCAAATTGCTGCATGACCCTGTCATCAAAATGCTCCCTGCCCTTCTCATCACAATGCACAACACACTTGTCATCAAAATGCTCCATGACTTTTGTCATCACAAAGCTCCATGACCGTTGGCATCACAATGCTCCATGTCACTGTCATCACAATGCTCCATGAACCCTCTCATAACGTTGCTCAATGCCCTTGTCATCACAAAGCTCCATGACACTTTTCATCACAATGCTAGATGCACTTCTCATCACAATGCTCCATGCCTTTGTCATTACAATGCTGCATGACCCATGTATCATAGTGTTCCGTACCCTTGTCATCACAATGCTCCATGTCCACTCTCATCACAATAATCCATGAAACATTTCAGACCAATGTTCCAAGCCCTTCTCATCACAATGCTTCATTACCTCTGTCATAACAATGCACCATGACCACTGCCATCACAATGTTCCAACGCCTAGTCATCACAAGCACCCATGACACTTGTCATCACAGTGCTGAAGACCCCGGTAATCACAATGCTCCATGCCCTTGTCATCACAAAGCTCCATGATGCATGTCATCAGAATGTGCCATGGCCTTCTCCTCACAATGCTCCATGACCTTGTCATCACAATGCTAAAAGGCCCCTATAAACACAATGCTCCATGCCAATTTTCATCTCAATGCTCCATGAATCCTGTCATCACAATGCACCATGCCCATCATCATAATGCTTCAGGCTATTGTCATCACAATGAAATCAAAATGCTCCATGACCTCTGTCATCAGAATACTCCGAACCCTTGTGATCACAATGTTCCATAACACTTATCATCACAACACCCCATTACGCTCATCATCACAATTATCCATGGCCTTCTCATCACAGTGCTCTATGATTTTTGTCATCACAATGCTCAATAAACTTGTCATCACAATGCTCCCTGACACTTGTCTTCAGTATGCTCCTTGAAACCTGTCATGACAAGGCTCCATGCCTTTTTCATCACAATGATCCATGCCCTTTTCATCACAATGCTCCAAGACCCCTTTAATCACAATGCTCCATGCCCTTGTCATCACAAAGCTCCTGGACGCATGTCATCAGAATGCTCCATGGCCTTCTCATCACCATGATCCATGCCCTTGTCATCACAATGCTCCAAGACCCCTGTAATCACAATGCTCCTTGCCCCTTTTCAACAGAATGGTCCATGAGACTTCTCATCAGAAGTCTCCATGGTCTTCTCATCAAAATGTTCCAGGACTTTGTCATCACCATGCTCCATTCGCTTGTCATCGCAATGCTCCATGAACAATATCATCACAATTCTCCATGACCACTGTCATCACAACACTCCATGACACCTGACAGCACAATGATCTGGGACTCTTTTCATCACAATGTTCCATTCCCTAGTCATCACAATGCTCCAGGACACTTGTCATCACAATGATCCATGCACTTGTCATCCCAAAGCTCCATAAACCCTGTATTCACAATGCTCCATGACGCTTGTCATCACAGTGCTCCATGACACCTGTCATCACAATGCTCCATGCCTTTGTCAGCAAAATGCTTCATGACCTTGTCATTACAACACTCTATGTGCTTGTCCTCCCAATACTCCATTACCATTGTCATCACAAACCTCCATGAACCTTGGGATCACATTGCTTCATGCCCTTGTCATCACAATGCCCCATGCTCCTTGAAATCAAAATGATCCATGACCTCTGTCATCACAGTGCTCCAAGCCCTTGTGATCACTATGTTCCATAACACTTGTCATCACAACGCTCCATGATGCCTGTCATCACAATACTCCATGCCCTTTTCATCAAAATGCTCCATGACCTTTGTCATCACAATTCTCAATACACTTGTCATCACAATGCTCCCTGACACTTGTCATCAGAATGCTCCTTGAACCCTGTCACGAAAAGGCTCCATGCCTTTTTCATCACAATCCCTCATGCCATTTACATCACAATGCTCCATGCCATTGTCATCAAAATACTCCACAAGCTTGTCATCAGAATGTTCCATGACCCGTGTCATCACAAATCTCCATGCACTTGTCAGCACAATGCTCCCTGACCCTTATCAACAAAATGCTCCAAGCCATTGTCATCACAAAGCTCCATTACCTTTGTCATCAGAATCCTCCATGACACTTGGCATCACAATGCTCCATGCCATTGTCATCACAATGGGCCATGACATATGTCATCACAATGCTCCCTGACACCAGTCTTCACAATACTGCATGACCTGGTCATCACAATGATCCATGCCCTTGTCATCACAATGTGCCATTCCAAATCACATCGCAATAATTCATGAAACTTATTAGACCAATGTTCCATGCCCTTGTCATCACCATACTCCATGCACTTGTTATCACAATGCTCCATGACCCCTGTCATCACAATGCTCCGTGACTCCAGTCATCACAATGCTTCATGAACTTTCTCATCACAATGGTCCATGTCCTCGTCATCAACTGTCTCTGTGACCTTTTTAACAACAATTCTCCATGAATTTTCATCACAATGCTCTTTGACCCTTGTCATCAAAATGCTCTAGGCCTTTCTCAGCACAATGCTCCGTGACCCTTGTCATCACAATGCTCCATGACACATGTCATCAGAAAGCTCCATGGCTTTCTGATCACAGTGCTCCTTGCCCTTGCCATCACAATGCTACATTACCCCTGTCATAACAGTGCTCCATGATCCCTGCCATCACGATGTTCCATGGCAATGTCATCACAAGGCTCCATGACCCTTCTCATCACAATGCTCCAAGACCCCTGTAATCACAATGCTCCATGCCCCTTTTCATCTCAATGATCCATGAACCCTGTCATCACAATGCACCATGCCCATCATCATAATGCTTCATGCTATTGTCATCACAATGAAATCAAAATGCTCCATGGCCTCTGTCATAACAATGCTCCAAACCCTTGTGATCACAATATTCCATAACACTTGTCATCACAATGCCCCATGACGCTCGTCATCACAGTTATCTATGGTCTTCTCATCACAATGCTCCCTGAAATTTGTCATCACAATGCTCAATACTCTTGTCATCAAAATGCTCCCTGACACTTGTTGTCTGTACTCTCCTTGAAACCTGTCATAACAAGGTTCCATGCCATTTTCATCACAATGTTCCAAGACCCCTATAATCACAATGGTCCATGACCCTTTTCATCAGTATGCTCCATGAGATTTGTCATCACAAGGCTCCATGGATTTCTCATCACAATGCTCCAGGACCTTATCATCACAATGCTTCACGACCTTGTCATGAAAATTCTCAGTGGCACTTGTCATCATAATTCTCCAAGCCCTAGTCATCACAAACCTCCATTATATTTGTCATAACAATCCTCCATTACATTTGGCATCTCAATGCTCCATGCCATTGTCATCGCAATGGACCATGACATAGGTCATCACAATGCTCCCTGAAACCTGTCTTCACAATACTCCATGAACTTCTCATCACAATGCTCCATGCCCTTGTCATCACAATGCTCCGTGACTCCAGTCATCACAATGCTTCATGACATTTGTCATCACAATGCTCCATGCCTTTGTCATTACAATCCTGCATGACTCATGCATCATAGTGTTCCATACCCTGGTCATCACAGTGCTCTATGCCCACTCTCATTACAATAATCCATGAAATATTTTAGACCAATGTTCCATGCCCTTCTCATCACAATGCTCCATTATCTCTGTCATAACAATGTAACATGACCCCTGCCATCACAATGTTCCACGGCCTAGTCATCACAAGGTTCCATGACACTGGTTATCACAATGCTGAAGACCCTTGTAATCACAATGCTCCATGCCCTTGTCATCACAAAGCTCCATGACGAATGTCATCAGAATGTTCCATGGCCTTCTCATCACAATGTTCCATGCCCTTGTCATCACAATGCTCCAAGAACCCTGTAAACAAAATGCTCCATGCCCCTTTTCATCTCAATGCTCCATGAACCCTGTCATCACAATGCACCATGCCCATCATCATAATGCTACAGGCTATGGTCATCACAATGACATCAATATTCTCCATGACCTCTGTCATCATAATGCTCCAAACCCTTGTGATCACAATGTTCCATAACACTTAGCATCACAACACCCCATGACGCTCATCATAACAATTAACCATAGTCTTCTTATCACAATGCTCCATGAGCTTTGTCATCACAATGCTCCCTGACACTAGTCGTCAGTATGCTCCTTGAACCCTGCCACGACAAGGCTCCATGCCTTTTTCATAACAATGATCCGTGCCGTTTTCATCACAATGCTCCAAGATCCCTGTAATCACAATGCTCTATGCCCTTGTCATCACAAAACTCCATGACACATGTCATAAGAATGCTCCATGGCCTTCTCATCACAAAGCTCCATGCCCTAGTCATCACAGTGTTCCATGACTCCTGTAATCACAATGCTCCATGCCCCTTTTCATCAGAATGCTCCATGAGACTTGTCATCACAAGTCTCCATGGTCTTCTCATCGCAATGTTCCAGGACATTGTCATCACCATGCTCCATTCCCTTGTCATCACAATGAGCAATGACCCGTATTATCACAATAATCCATGAACATATTCAGCCCAATGCTCCACGACATACACATCACAGTGCTCCATGGACAATATCATCACAATGCTCCATGACCACTGTCATCACAACACTCCATGACTCCTGACAACACAATGATCCGGGACTCTTGTTCACAATGCTCCATTCACTAGTCATCACAATGCTCCATGACCCCTGTCATCACAACACTCCATGAACATTTCAGCCCAGTGCTCCACGAACCTTGTCATCACAATGATCCATGCACTTGTCATACCAATGCTCCCTGACGCCTGTATTCAAAATGCTCCGTGACGCCTGTCATCACAGTTCTCCATGACACATGTCCTCAAAATGCTCCATGATTTTGTCACCAAAATGCTACATGACGTTGTCATTACAATGCTCTATGCACTTGTCATCACAATACTCCATTTCCATTGTCATCACCATCCTCCATGAACCTTGGGATCACATTGACTCATGCCCTTGTCATCATAATGTTCCATGCTCCTTGAAATCAAAATGATCCGTGACCTCTGTCATCACAATGTTCCAAACCCATGTGATCACAATGTTCAAAAACACTTGTCATCACAACGCTCCATGATACCTGTCATCACAATATTCCATGCACTTTTCATCACAATGCTCCATGACCTTTGTCATCACAATGCGCAATACACTTGTCATCACAATGCTCCCTGATATTTGTCATCAGAATGCTCCTTGAACCCTATCACGAAAAGGCTCCATGCCTTTTTCATCACAATGCCCCATGCCGTTTTCATCACAATGCTCCATGTCACTGTCATCAAAATACTCCATAAGCTTGTCATCAGAATGCTCCATGACACTTGTCATCACAATTCTCCATGCATTTGTCAGCACAATGCTCCCTGACCCTTGTCATCACAATGCTCCAAGCCATTGTCATCACAATGCTCCATTACCTTTGTCATCAGCATCCTCCATGACACTTGGCATCACAATGCTCCATGCCATTGTCATCACAAAGGGCCATAGCATATGTCATCACAATGCTCCCTGACACCTGTCTTCACAATAATGCATGACCTGGTCATCACAATGATCCATGCCCTTGTCATCACAATGCGCCATTCCAAATCTCATTGCAATAATCCATGAAACTTATTAGACCAATGTTCCATGCCCTTGTCATAACAATGCTCCATTCCCTTATTATCACAATGCTCCATGACCCCTGTCATCACAATGCTCCGTGACTCCAGTCATCACAATGCTTCATGACCTTTGTCATCACAATGGTCCATGCCCTCGTCATCAACAGTCTCTGTGACCTTTTTAACCACAATGCTCCATGAAATTTTCATCACAATGCTCTTTGACCCTTGTCATCACAATCCTCTATGCCATTCTCAGCACAATGCTCCATGACCCTTGTCATCACAATGCTCCATGCGCTTGTCAGCACAATGCTCCATGACACATGGTATCACATTGCTCCATGACCCCTGTCATCACAATGCTCCGTGAATCCAGTCATCAAAATGTTTCATAACCTTTGTCATCACAGAGGTCCATGCCCTCGTCATCACAAGGCTCTTTGACATTTGTAACCACAATGCTCCATGAACTTTTCTTCACAATTCTCTGTGACCCTTGTCATCACAATGCTCCATGTCTTTGTCAGAACAATGCTCCATGACAATTATCATCACAATGTTCCATGCGCATTTCATCACAACGGTCCACAACCTTAGCATTGCAATGCTCCATAAAGCTTGGAATCACAATGCTCCATGCTCTTCTCATCAAAATGCTCTCCCAACAGAGATATCACAGTGTTCCATCACTAGTCATCACAATACTCCATCACCCCTGTAATCACAATGTTCCATGACCCTGTCATCACACTGCTACATCCCCTTATAATCACAATGTTCCATGACCCCTGACATCACAATGTTCCATAACCCCTGTCATAAAAATGCTCCATGACCCTTTTCATCCCAAAGCTCCAAGATCCCTGACATCACAATGTTCTATAACCCCTGCCATCAAAATGTTCCATTACACTTTTCATCAAATTGCTGCATGACCCTGTCATCAAAATGCTCCCTGCCCTTCTCATCACAATGCACAACACACTTGTCATCAAAATGCTCCATGACTTTTGTCATCACAAAGCTCCATGACCGTTGGCATCACAATGCTCCATGTCACTGTCATCACAATGCTCCATGAACCCTCTCATAACGTTGCTCAATGCCCTTGTCATCACAAAGCTCCATGACACTTTTCATCACAATGCTAGATGCACTTCTCATTACAATGCTCCATGCCTTTGTCATTACAATGCTGCATGACCCATGTATCATAGTGTTCCGTACCCTTGTCATCACAATGCTCCATGTCCACTCTCATCACAATAATCCATGAAACATTTCAGACCAATGTTCCAAGCCCTTCTCATCACAATGCTTCATTACCTCTGTCATAACAATGCACCATGACCACTGCCATCACAATGTTCCAACGCCTAGTCATCACAAGCACCCATGACACTTGTCATCACAGTGCTGAAGACCCCGGTAATCACAATGCTCCATGCCCTTGTCATCACAAAGCTCCATGATGCATGTCATCAGAATGTGCCATGGCCTTCTCCTCACAATGCTCCATGACCTTGTCATCACAATGCTAAAAGGCCCCTATAAACACAATGCTCCATGCCAATTTTCATCTCAATGCTCCATGAATCCTGTCATCACAATGCACCATGCCCATCATCATAATGCTTCAGGCTATTGTCATCACAATGAAATCAAAATGCTCCATGACCTCTGTCATCAGAATACTCCGAACCCTTGTGATCACAATGTTCCATAACACTTATCATCACAACACCCCATTACGCTCATCATCACAATTATCCATGGCCTTCTCATCACAGTGCTCTATGATTTTTGTCATCACAATGCTCAATAAACTTGTCATCACAATGCTCCCTGACACTTGTCTTCAGTATGCTCCTTGAAACCTGTCATGACAAGGCTCCATGCCTTTTTCATCACAATGATCCATACCCTTTTCATCACAATGCTCCAAGACCCCTTTAATCACAATGCTCCATGCCCTTGTCATCACAAAGCTCCTGGACGCATGTCATCAGAATGCTCCATGGCCTTCTCATCACCATGATCCATGCCCTTGTCATCACAATGCTCCAAGACCCCTGTAATCACAATGCTCCTTGCCCCTTTTCAACAGAATGGTCCATGAGACTTCTCATCAGAAGTCTCCATGGTCTTCTCATCAAAATGTTCCAGGACTTTGTCATCACCATGCTCCATTCGCTTGTCATCGCAATGCTCCATGAACAATATCATCACAATTCTCCATGACCACTGTCATCACAACACTCCATGACACCTGACAGCACAATGATCTGGGACTCTTTTCATCACAATGTTCCATTCCCTAGTCATCACAATGCTCCAGGACACTTGTCATCACAATGATCCATGCACTTGTCATCCCAAAGCTCCATAAACCCTGTATTCACAATGCTCCATGACGCTTGTCATCACAGTGCTCCATGACACCTGTCATCACAATGCTCCATGCCTTTGTCAGCAAAATGCTTCATGACCTTGTCATTACAACACTCTATGTGCTTGTCCTCCCAATACTCCATTACCATTGTCATCACAAACCTCCATGAACCTTGGGATCACATTGCTTCATGCCCTTGTCATCACAATGCCCCATGCTCCTTGAAATCAAAATGATCCATGACCTCTGTCATCACAGTGCTCCAAGCCCTTGTGATCACTATGTTCCATAACACTTGTCATCACAACGCTCCATGATGCCTGTCATCACAATACTCCATGCCCTTTTCATCAAAATGCTCCATGACCTTTGTCATCACAATTCTCAATACACTTGTCATCACAATGCTCCCTGACACTTGTCATCAGAATGCTCCTTGAACCCTGTCACGAAAAGGCTCCATGCCTTTTTCATCACAATCCCTCATGCCATTTACATCACAATGCTCCATGCCATTGTCATCAAAATACTCCACAAGCTTGTCATCAGAATGTTCCATGACCCGTGTCATCACAAATCTCCATGCACTTCTCAGCACAATGCTCCCTGACCCTTATCAACAAAATGCTCCAAGCCATTGTCATCACAAAGCTCCATTACCTTTGTCATCAGAATCCTCCATGACACTTGGCATCACAATGCTCCATGCCATTGTCATCACAATGGGCCATGACATATGTCATCACAATGCTCCCTGACACCAGTCTTCACAATACTGCATGACCTGGTCATCACAATGATCCATGCCCTTGTCATCACAATGTGCCATTCCAAATCACATCGCAATAATTCATGAAACTTATTAGACCAATGTTCCATGCCCTTGTCATCACCATACTCCATGCACTTGTTATCACAATGCTCCATGACCCCTGTCATCACAATGCTCCGTGACTCCAGTCATCACAATGCTTCATGAACTTTCTCATCACAATGGTCCATGTCCTCGTCATCAACTGTCTCTGTGACCTTTTTAACAACAATTCTCCATGAATTTTCATCACAATGCTCTTTGACCCTTGTCATCAAAATGCTCTAGGCCTTTCTCAGCACAATGCTCCGTGACCCTTGTCATCACAATGCTCCATGACACATGTCATCAGAAAGTTCCATGGCTTTCTGATCACAGTGCTCCTTGCCCTTGCCATCACAATGCTACATTACCCCTGTCATAACAATGCTCCATGATCCCTGCCATCACGATGTTCCATGGCAATGTCATCACAAGGCTCCATGACCCTTCTCATCACAATGCTCCAAGACCCCTGTAATCACAATGCTCCATGCCCCTTTTCATCTCAATGATCCATGAACCCTGTCATCACAATGCACCATGCCCATCATCATAATGCTTCATGCTATTGTCATCACAATGAAATCAAAATGCTCCATGGCCTCTGTCATAACAATGCTCCAAACCCTTGTGATCACAATATTCCATAACACTTGTCATCACAATGCCCCATGACGCTCGTCATCACAGTTATCTATGGTCTTCTCATCACAATGCTCCCTGAAATTTGTCATCACAATGCTCAATACTCTTGTCATCAAAATGCTCCCTGACACTTGTTGTCTGTACTCTCCTTGAAACCTGTCATAACAAGGTTCCATGCCATTTTCATCACAATGTTCCAAGACCCCTATAATCACAATGGTCCATGACCCTTTTCATCAGTATGCTCCATGAGATTTGTCATCACAAGGCTCCATGGATTTCTCATCACAATGCTCCAGGACCTTATCATCACAATGCTTCACGACCTTGTCATGAAAATTCTCAATGGCACTTGTCATCATAATTCTCCAAGCCCTAGTCATCACAAACCTCCATTATATTTGTCATAACAATCCTCCATTACATTTGGCATCTCAATGCTCCATGCCATTGTCATCGCAATGGACCATGACATAGGTCATCACAATGCTCCCTGAAACCTGTCTTCACAATACTCCATGAACTTCTCATCACAATGCTCCATGCCCTTGTCATCACAATGCTCCGTGACTCCAGTCATCACAATGCTTCATGACATTTGTCATCACAATGCTCCATGCCTTTGTCATTACAATCCTGCATGACTCATGCATCATAGTGTTCCATACCCTGGTCATCACAGTGCTCTATGCCCACTCTCATTACAATAATCCATGAAATATTTTAGACCAATGTTCCATGCCCTTCTCATCACAATGCTCCATTATCTCTGTCATAACAATGTAACATGACCCCTGCCATCACAATGTTCCACGGCCTAGTCATCACAAGGTTCCATGACACTGGTTATCACAATGCTGAAGACCCTTGTAATCACAATGCTCCATGCCCTTGTCATCACAAAGCTCCATGACGAATGTCATCAGAATGTTCCATGGCCTTCTCATCACAATGTTCCATGCCCTTGTCATCACAATGCTCCAAGAACCCTGTAAACAAAATGCTCCATGCCCCTTTTCATCTCAATGCTCCATGAACCCTGTCATCACAATGCACCATGCCCATCATCATAATGCTACAGGCTATGGTCATCACAATGACATCAATATTCTCCATGACCTCTGTCATCATAATGCTCCAAACCCTTGTGATCACAATGTTCCATAACACTTAGCATCACAACACCCCATGACGCTCATCATAACAATTAACCATAGTCTTCTTATCACAATGCTCCATGAGCTTTGTCATCACAATGCTCCCTGACACTAGTCGTCAGTATGCTCCTTGAACCCTGCCACGACAAGGCTCCATGCCTTTTTCATAACAATGATCCGTGCCGTTTTCATCACAATGCTCCAAGATCCCTGTAATCACAATGCTCTATGCCCTTGTCATCACAAAACTCCATGACACATGTCATAAGAATGCTCCATGGCCTTCTCATCACAAAGCTCCATGCCCTAGTCATCACAGTGTTCCATGACTCCTGTAATCACAATGCTCCATGCCCCTTTTCATCAGAATGCTCCATGAGACTTGTCATCACAAGTCTCCATGGTCTTCTCATCGCAATGTTCCAGGACATTGTCATCACCATGCTCCATTCCCTTGTCATCACAATGAGCAATGACCCGTATTATCACAATAATCCATGAACATATTCAGCCCAATGCTCCACGACATACACATCACAGTGCTCCATGGACAATATCATCACAATGCTCCATGACCACTGTCATCACAACACTCCATGACTCCTGACAACACAATGATCCGGGACTCTTGTTCACAATGCTCCATTCACTAGTCATCACAATGCTCCATGACCCCTGTCATCACAACACTCCATGAACATTTCAGCCCAGTGCTCCACGAACCTTGTCATCACAATGATCCATGCACTTGTCATACCAATGCTCCCTGACGCCTGTATTCAAAATGCTCCGTGACGCCTGTCATCACAGTTCTCCATGACACATGTCCTCAAAATGCTCCATGATTTTGTCACCAAAATGCTACATGACGTTGTCATTACAATGCTCTATGCACTTGTCATCACAATACTCCATTTCCATTGTCATCACCATCCTCCATGAACCTTGGGATCACATTGACTCATGCCCTTGTCATCATAATGTTCCATGCTCCTTGAAATCAAAATGATCCGTGACCTCTGTCATCACAATGTTCCAAACCCATGTGATCACAATGTTCAAAAACACTTGTCATCACAACGCTCCATGATACCTGTCATCACAATATTCCATGCACTTTTCATCACAATGCTCCATGACCTTTGTCATCACAATGCGCAATACACTTGTCATCACAATGCTCCCTGATATTTGTCATCAGAATGCTCCTTGAACCCTATCACGAAAAGGCTCCATGCCTTTTTCATCACAATGCCCCATGCCGTTTTCATCACAATGCTCCATGTCACTGTCATCAAAATACTCCATAAGCTTGTCATCAGAATGCTCCATGACACTTGTCATCACAATTCTCCATGCATTTGTCAGCACAATGCTCCCTGACCCTTGTCATCACAATGCTCCAAGCCATTGTCATCACAATGCTCCATTACCTTTGTCATCAGCATCCTCCATGACACTTGGCATCACAATGCTCCATGCCATTGTCATCACAAAGGGCCATAGCATATGTCATCACAATGCTCCCTGACACCTGTCTTCACAATAATGCATGACCTGGTCATCACAATGATCCATGCCCTTGTCATCACAATGCGCCATTCCAAATCTCATTGCAATAATCCATGAAACTTATTAGACCAATGTTCCATGCCCTTGTCATAACAATGCTCCATTCCCTTATTATCACAATGCTCCATGACCCCTGTCATCACAATGCTCCGTGACTCCAGTCATCACAATGCTTCATGACCTTTGTCATCACAATGGTCCATGCCCTCATCATCAACAGTCTCTGTGACCTTTTTAACCACAATGCTCCATGAAATTTTCATCACAATGCTCTTTGACCCTTGTCATCACAATCCTCTATGCCATTCTCAGCACAATGCTCCATGACCCTTGTCATCACAATGCTCCATGCGCTTGTCAGCACAATGCTCCATGACACATGGTATCACATTGCTCCATGACCCCTGTCATCACAATGCTCCGTGAATCCAGTCATCAAAATGTTTCATAACCTTTGTCATCACAGAGGTCCATGCCCTCGTCATCACAAGGCTCTTTGACATTTGTAACCACAATGCTCCATGAACTTTTCTTCACAATTCTCTGTGACCCTTGTCATCACAATGCTCCATGTCTTTGTCAGAACAATGCTCCATGACAATTATCATCACAATGTTCCATGCGCATTTCATCACAACGGTCCACAACCTTAGCATTGCAATGCTCCATAAAGCTTGGAATCACAATGCTCCATGCTCTTCTCATCAAAATGCTCTCCCAACAGAGATATCACAGTGTTCCATCACTAGTCATCACAATACTCCATCACCCCTGTAATCACAATGTTCCATGACCCTGTCATCACACTGCTACATCCCCTTATAATCACAATGTTCCATGACCCCTGACATCACAATGTTCCATAACCCCTGTCATAAAAATGCTCCATGACCCTTTTCATCCCAAAGCTCCAAGATCCCTGACATCACAATGTTCTATAACCCCTGCCATCAAAATGTTCCATTACACTTTTCATCAAATTGCTGCATGACCCTGTCATCAAAATGCTCCCTGCCCTTCTCATCACAATGCACAACACACTTGTCATCAAAATGCTCCATGACTTTTGTCATCACAAAGCTCTATGACCGTTGGCATCACAATGCTCCATGTCACTGTCATCACAATGCTCCATGAACCCTCTCATAACGTTGCTCAATGCCCTTGTCATCACAAAGCTCCATGACACTTTGCATCACAATGCTTGATGCACTTCTCATCACAATGCTCCATGCCTTTGTCATTACAATGCTGCATGACCCATGTATCATAGTGTTCCGTACCCTTGTCATCACAATGCTCCATGTCCACTCTCATCACAATAATCCATGAAACATTTCAGACCAATGTTCCAAGCCCTTCTCATCACAATGCTTCATTACCTCTGTCATAACAATGCACCATGAACACTGCCATCACAATGTTCCAACGCCTAGTCATCACAAGGGTCCATGACACTTGTCATCACAATGCTGAAGACCACTGTAATCACAATGCTCCATGCCCTTGTCATCACAAAGCTCCATGATGCATGTCATCAGAATGCGCCATGGCCTTCTCCTCACAATGCTCCATGACCTTGTCATCACAATGCTAAAAGACCCCTGTAAACACAATGCTCCATGCCAATTTTCATCTCAATGCTCCATGAATCCTGTCATCACAATGCACCATGCCCATCATCATAATGCTTCAGGCTATTGTCATCACAATGAAATCAATATTCTCCATGACCTCTGTCATCATAATGCTCCAAACCCTCATGATCACAATGTTCCATAACACTTATCATCACAACACTCCATGACGCTCATCATCACAATTAGCCATGGCATTCTCATCGCAATGCTTCAAGATCTTTATCATCACAATGCTCAATACACTTGTCATCACAATGCTCCCTTACACTTGTCGTCAGTATGCTCCTTGAACCCTGCCATGACAAGGCTCCATGCCTTTTTCATCTCAATGATCAGTGCCCTTTTCATCACAATGCTCCAAGATCCCTGTAATCACAATGCTCCATGCCCTTGTCATCACATAACTCCATGACACATGTCATAAGAATGCACCATGGTCTTCTCATCACAATGCTCCATGCCCTAGTCATCACAATGCTCCAAGGCCCCTGTAATCACAATGCACCATGCCTCTTTTAATCAGAATGCTCCATTAGACTTGTCATCACAAGTCTCCATGGTCTCCTCATCACAATGCTCCATGACCCCTGTCATCACAACACTCCGTGAACATTTTCAGCCCAGTGCTCCATTACCCTTGTCATCACAATGATCCATGCCCTTGTCATCCCAATGCTCCATGATCCATGTATTCACAATGCTCCGTGACGTTTGTCATCATATTGCTCCATGACACATGTCATCACAATGCTCCATGCCTTTGTCAGCAAAATGCTACATGACCTTGTCATTACAATGCTCTATGTGCTTGTCATCACAATACTCCATTTCCATTGTCATCACAATCCTCCATGAACCTTGGGATCACATTGACTCATGCCCTTGTAATTACAATGCTCCATGCTCCTTGAAATCAAAATGATCCATGACCTCTGTCATCACAATGCTCCAAACCCCTGTGATCACAATGTTCCATAACACTTGTCATCACAACGCTCCAGGATGCCTGTCATCACAATACTCCATGCACTTTTCATCACAATACTCCATGAACTTTGTCATCACGACTCTCAATACACTTGTCATCACAATGCTCCCTGACACCTGTCATCAGAATGCTCCTTGAAACCTGTCACGAAAAGGCTCCAAGTCTTTTTCATCACAATACCCCATACCGTTTTCATCACAATGCTCCATGCCTTTGTCATTAGAATCCTGCATGACCCATGTATCATAGTGTTCTGTACCCTTGTCATCACAATGCTCCATGCCCAATCTCATCACAATAATCCATGAAACATTTCAGACCTATATTCCATTCCCTTCTCATCACAATGCTCCATTACCCCTTTCATAACAATGCACCATGACCCAGGCCATCACAATGTTCCACGGCCTAGTCATCACATGGTTCCATGATAATTGTCATCACAATGCTCAAGACCCCTGAAATCACAATGCTCCATGCCCTTGTCATCACAAAGCTCCATGACGTATGTCATCAGAAAGTTCCATGGCCTTCTTATCAGAGTGCTCCATGCTCATGTCATCACAATGCTCCAAGACCCTTGTAATCACAGTGTTCCATGCCACTTTTCATCTCAATGCTCCATGAACCCTGTCATCACAATACAGCATGCCCATCATCATAATGCTTCAGGCTATTGTCATCACAATGAAATCAAAATGCTCCATGACCTCTGTCATCAGAATACTCCGAACCCTTGTGATCACAATGTTCCATAACACTTATCATCACAACAACCCATGACGCTCATCATCACAATTATCCATGGCCTTCTCATTACAATGCTCTATGAACTATGTCATCACAATTCTCAATACACTTGTCATCACAATGCTCCCTGACACTTGTCGTCAATATGCTCCTTGAAACCTGTCATGACAAGTCTCCATGCCTTTTTCATCACAATGATCCATGCCCTTTTCATCACAATGCTCCAAGACCCTTGTAATCACAATGCTCCATGCCCTTGTCATCACAAAGCTCCAGGACGCATGTCAGCAGAATGCTCTATGGCCTTCTCATCACCATGATCCATGCCCTTGTCATCACAATGCTCCAAGACCCCTGTAATCACAATGCTCCATGCCCCTTTTCAACAGAATGCTCCATGAGACTTCTCATCAAAAGTCTCCATGGTCTTCTCATCACAATGCTCCAGGACTTTGTCATCAACATGCTCCATTCGCTTGTCATTGCAATGCTCCATGACCAATATCATCACAATGCTCCATGACCACTGTCATCACAACATTCTATGACACCTGACAACACAATGATCTGGGATTCTTGTCATCACAATGATCTATGCCCTTGTCATCCCAATGCTCCATGACCCCTGTATTCCCAATGCTCCGTGACGCTTGTCATCACAGTGCTCCATGACACATGTCATCACAATGCTCCATGCCTTTGTCAGCAAAATGCTACATGACCTTGTCATTACAATGCTCTGTGTGCTTGTCATCACAGTACTCCATTTCCATTGTCATCACAATCCTCCATGAACCTTGGGATCACATTGCTTCATTCGTTTGTCATCACAATGCTGCATGCTCCTTGAAATCAAAATAATCCATGACCTGTGTCATCACAATGCTCCAAAACCTTGTGATCACAGTGTTCCATTATAGTTTTCATCACAACGCTCCATGATGCCTGTCATCACAATACTCCATGCACTTTACATCACAATGCTCCATGACAATTGTCATCACAATTCTCAATATACATGTCATGACAATGTTCCCTGACACTTGTCATCAGAATGCTCCTTGAACCCTGTCAGGAAAAGGCTCCATGCCTTTTACCTCACAAATCCCCATCTTGTTTTCATCACAATGCTCCATGCCATTGTATTCAAAATACTCCACAATCTTGTCATCAGAATGCTCCATGATGCTTGTCATCACAATTCTCCATGCACATTTCAGCACAATGCTCCCTGACCCTTGTCATCACAATGATCCAAGCCATTGTCATCACAATGCTCCATTACATTTGTCATCAGAATCCTCCATGACACTTGGCATCACAATGCTCCATGCCATTGTCATCACAATGTGCCATTACATATGTCATCACAATGCTCCCTGACACCTGTCTTCGCAATACTGCATGATCTGGTCATCACAATGCTCCATGCCCTTTTCATCAGAATGCACCATTCCAACTGTCATCGCAATAATCCATGAAACTTAGACCAAAGTTCCATGCCATTGTCATCACAATGCTCCATGCCCTTGTTATCACAATGCTCCATGAAATCTGTCTTCACAATGCTCCGTGACTCCAGTCATCACAATGCTTCATGACCTTTGTCATCAGAATGGTCCATGCCCTCGTCATCAACTGTCTCTGTGACATTTTTATCCACAATGCTCCATGAACTTTTCATCACAATGCTCTTTGACCCTTGTCATCACAATGCTCTATGCCTTTCTCATCACAATGCTCCATGACCCTTGTCATCACAATGCTCCAAACCTTTGTCATCACAATGCTCCATTACCTTTGTCATCAGAATCCTCCATGACACATGTCATCACAATGCTCCTTGACACTTGTCATCAGACTCCTCCATGACACCTGGCATCACAATGTGCATGCCATTGTCATCACAATGGGCCATTACATATGTCATCACAATGCACCCTGACACCTCTCTTCACCATACTGCCTGACCTGGTCATCACAATGCTCCATGCCCTTGTCATCACAATGTGCCATTCCATCTGTCATCACAATAATCCATGAAACTTATTAGACCAATGGTCCATCGCTTTTTAATCACAATGCTCCATGCCGTTGTTATCACAATGTTCCAAGACCCCTGTAATCAGAATGCTCCATGCTCATTTCCATCAGTATGCTCCCTGAGACTTGTCTTCACAAGGCTCCATGTTTGTCTATTCACAAAGCTCCAGGACCTTGTCATCACAATGCTTCACGACCTTGTCATGAAAATTCTCAATTGCCCTTGTCATCATAATGCTCCAAGCCCTAGTAATCACAGGGCTTCATTATATTTGTCATCACAATCCTCCATTACATTTGGCATCTCAATGCTCTCTGCCATTGTCATCGCAATGGACCATGACATATGTCATCACCATGCTCCCTGACACCTGTCTTCACAATACACTATGACCTTCTCCTCACAATGCTCCATGCCCTTGTCATCACAATGCACCATGTCCACTGTCATCACAATCATCTATGAAACTTCTCAGACCAATGCTCCATGCCCCTGTCATCACAATGCTCCATGACACATGTCATCACAATGCTCCTTTACCCCTGTCATCACAATGCTCCGTGACCCCAGTCATCACAATGCTTCATAACGTTTGTCAACTCAACGGTCCATGCTCGCGTCATCAAAAGGCTCTGTGTCCTTTGTAACCACAATACTCCATGAACTATTTATCACAATGCTCCGTGACCCTTGTCATCACAATGCTCCATGCTTTTGTCAGAACAATGCTCCATGACCCTTGTCATCACAATGTGCCACACGCTTTTCATCACATTGATAAACAACCCTGTCATCGCTATGCTCCATAAACCTTGTAATCACAATGCTCCATGCACTTCTCATCCAAATGCTCTGTCACCTGAGATATCACAATATTCCATCACTAGTTATCACAATCCTCCCTCACCCCTGTAAGCACAGTGTTCCATGACCCCTGTCATCACAATGCTTTATCCCCTTATCAGCACAATGTTCCATGACCCCTGACATCACAATGTTCCATAACCCCTGTCATCAAAATGCTCCATGACCTTTTTCATCCCAAAGCTCCATGACCCCTGGCATCACAATGTTCTATAACCCCTGTCATCAAAATGTTCCATTACACTTTTCATCAAATTGCTGCATGAACGTGTCATCAAAATGCTCTCTGCCCTTCTCATCACAATTCACCACACCCTTGTCATCAAAATGCTCTATGAACTTTGTCATCACAAACTCCATGACCCTTGTCATCACAATGCCCAATGTCATTGTCATCACAATGCTCCATAAACCCTCTCATCACATTGCTCCATGCACATGTCATTACAAAGCTCCATGGCACTTTTCATCACAATGCTCGATGCCCGTCTCATCACAATGCTCCATGCCCTTGTCATTACAATCCTCCATGAACCATGTATCACAGTGTTCCGTGCCCTTGTCATCACAATGCTCCATGCCCACTCTCATCACAATAATCCATGAAATATTTCAGACAAATGCTCAATGCCCTTCTCATCAAAATGCTCCATTACCTCTGTCATAACAATGCTCCATGACCACTGCCATCACAATGTTCCAAGGCCTTTTCATCACAAGGCTCCATGACCCTTGTCATCACAATGCTCCATGCCCTTGTCATCACAAACTCCATGACGCATGTCATCAGAATGTTAGATGGCCTTCTCATCACAATGCTCGATGCCCTTGTGATCACAATGCTCCAAGACCCCTGTAATCACAATGCTCCATGCCCCTTTTCATCTCAATGCTCCATGAACCCTGTCATCACAATGCACCATGCCCATCATCATGATGCCTCAGGCTATTGTCATCACAATGAAATCAAAATTCTGCATGACCTCTGTCATCATAATGCTCCAAACCCTTGTGATCACAATTTTGCATAACACGAATCATCACAAAACCCCATGATGCTCATCATCACAATTATCCATGGTCTTCTCATCACAATGCTCCATGACATTCGTCATCACAATTCTCAATACACTTGTCATCACAATGCTCCCTGACACTTGTCGTCAGAATGCTCCTTGAACCCTGTTACGAAAAGGCTCCAGGCCTTTCATCACAATGTCCCATGCCGTTTTCATCACAAATTTCCATGCCATTGTCATCAAAATACTCCACAAATTTGTCATCAGAATGCTCCATGACCCTTGTCATCACAATTCTCCATGCACTTGTCAGCACGATGCTCCCTGACACTTGTCATCACAATGCTCCAAGCCATTGTCATCACAATGCTCCATTACCTTTGTCATCAGAATTCTCCATGACATTTGGCATCACAATGCTCCATGCCATTGTTATCACAATGGGCCATACATATGTCATCACAATGCTCCCTGACACCTCTCTTCACAATAATGCATAACCTGGTCATCACAATGCTCCATGCCCTTGTCATCAGAATGCGCCATTCCAAATGTCATCGCAATAATCCATGAAACTTGTCAGACCGATACTCCATGCCCCTGTCACCACAATGCTCCATGCTCTTGTTATCACAATGCTCCATGACCCCTGCCATCACAATGCTCTTTGACTCCAGTCATCACAATGCTTCATAACCTTTGTCACCACAATGGTCCATGCCCTCGTCATCATCACTCTCTGTGAGCTTTTTAACCAAAATGATCCATGAACTTTTCATCACAATGCTCTTTGACCCTTGTCATCACAATGCTCTATGCCTTTCTCAGCACAATGGTCCATGACCCTTGTCATCACAATACTCCATGCGCTTGTCAGCACAATGCTCCATGACACATGTCATCACAATGCTCCATGACCCCTGTCAACACAGTGCTCCGTGAGTCCAGTCATCACAATGCTTCATAATGTTTGTCATCACAATGGTCCATGCCCGCGTCATCACAAGGCTCTGTGACCATTTTAACCACAATGCTCCATGAACATTTCATCTCAATGCTGCGTGACCCTTGTCATCACAGTGCTCCATGCCTTTGTCAGAAAAATGCTCCATGACCCTTGTCATCACAAAGTGCCACGTGCATTTTCTCCCAACGTTCCACATATTTGTAATCACAATGCTCCATAAAACTTGTAATCACAATGCTCCATGCCCTTCTCATCACAATGCTCCATTACCCCTGTCATAACCATGCTCCATGACTCTGCGATCACAATGTTCCACGGCCTTGTCATCACAAGGCTCCATGACCTTGTCATCACAAAGCTCCTTGACGCCTGTCATCAGAATGCTCCATGGCCTTCTCCTCACAATGCTCCATGCCCTTGTCATCACAATGCTCCAAGACCCCTGTAAACACAGTGCTCCATGTCCCTTTTCATCAGAATGCTCCATGAAACTTGTCATCACAAGTCTCCATGGTCATCTCATCACAATCCTCCAAGACATTTTCATCAGCATGCTCCCTTCCCTTGTCATCACAATGCTCCATGACCCCTGTCATCACAATTCTCCATGAACATTTTCAGGCCAATGCTCCATGAACATTTTCAGGCCAATGCTCCATGACCTTCTCATCACAATGCTCCATGACCAATATCATCACAATGCTCCATGATCACTGTATCACAACACTCCATGACACCTGACAACACAATGATCCGGGACTCTTTTCATCACAATGCTCCATGACCCCTGTCATCACCATACTCCATGAATATATTCAGCCCAATGCTCCATGACCCTTGTCATCACAATGATCCATGCCCTTGTCATCCCAATGCTCCATGACCCCGCTATTCACAATGCTCCGTGACGCTTGTCATCACAGTGCTCCATGACACCTGTCATTACAATGCTCCATGCCTTTGTCAGCAAAATGCTACATGACCTTGTCATTACAATGCTCTAAGCGCTTGTCATCACAATACCCATTTACCATTGTCATCACAATCCTCCATAAACCTTGGGATCACATTGCTTCATGCCCTTGTCATCACAGTGCTCCATGCTCCTTGAAATCAAAATGATCCATGACCTCTGTCATCACAATGCTCCAAACGGTTGTGATCACAATGTTCCATAGCACTTGTCATCACAACGCTCCATGAGGCCTGCCATCAAATACTCCATGCCTTTTTCATCACAATGCTCCACGACCTTTGTCATCACAATTCTCAATACACTTGTCATCACAATGCTCCCTGATAATTGTCGTTAGAATGCTCCTTGAACCCTTCCACGAAAATGCTCCATGCCTTTTTCATCACAATGCCCCATGCCGTTATCATCACAATGCTCCATGCCATTGTCAACAAAATACTCCACAAGCTTGTCATCAGAATATTCCATGACCCTTGTCATCACAATGCTCCATGCACTTGTCAGCACAATGCTCCCTGACCCTTGTCATGAAAATGCTCCAAGCCATTGTCATCACAATGCTCAATTACCTTTGTCATCAGAATCCTCCATGACACTTGGCATCACAATGCTCCATGCCATTGTCATCACAATGGGCCATTACATATATCATCACAGTGCTCCCTGACACCTGTCTTCACAATACTGCATCACCTGGTCATCACAATGCTACATTCCCTTGTCATCACAATGCTCCATGCCCTTGTTTTCACAGTGCTCCATGACCACTGTCATCACAATGCTCCGTGACACCAGTCATCACATTGCTTCATGACCTTTGTCATCACAATGGTCCATGCCCTCACCATCAACAGTCTCTGTGACATTTTAACCACAATGCTCAACGAAATTTTCATCACAATGCTCTTTGACCCTTGTCATCACAATGCTCTATTCCTTTCTCAGCACAATGCTCCATGCCCTCGTCATCAAAATGCTCTTTGACCCCTGTCATCACAATGCTCCATGACTACAGTCATCACAAAGCTTCATAACATTGTCATCACAATGGTCCATGCCCGCGTCATCACAAGGTTCTGTTACATTTGTAACCACATTGCTCCAAGAACTTTTCATCACAATGCTCCGTGACCCTTGTCATCACAATCCTCCATGCCTTTGTCAGAAAATTGCTCAATGACCCTTGTCTTCACACTGTGTCACGCGCTTTTCATCACAATGGTCTGCAAATTTGTCATTGCAATGCTCCATAAATATTGTAATCACAGTGCTCCATGCCCTTCTCATCACAATGCTCCATTACCCCTGTCATAACAATGCTCCATGACCCCTGTCATCACAATGTTCCACGCCCTTCTCATCACAAGGCTCCATGACACTTGTCATCCCAATGCTCCAAGACCCCTTTAATCAGAATACTCCATGCCCTTGACATCAAAAAGCTCCATGACATATGTCATCAGAATGTTCCATGAACTTCTCATCAAAATGCTCCATGCCCGTTTCATCACTATGCTCCAAGACCCATGTGATCACAATGCTCCATGCCCCTTTTCATCTCAATGCTCCATGAACCCTGTCATCACAATGCATCATGCCCATCATCATAAAGCTTCCAGCTATGGTCAGCACAATGAAATCATAATTCTCCATGACCTCTGTCATCACGATGCTCCATGTCCCCTGTCATCACAATACTCCATGAATATTTTCAGCCCAATGCTCCATGACCATTGTCATCACAATTACCCATGCGCTTTTCATCACATTCCTCCCTCACCCCTGTTATCACAATATACCATGACCCCTGTCATCACAATGCTACATACCCTTATCAGCACAATGTTCCATGACCCCTGATATCACAATGTTCCATAACCCCTGTCATCAAAATGCCCCCAACCCTTTTCATCCCAAAGATCCATTAACCCTGGCATCACAAGGTTCTATAACACCTGTCAACAAAATGTTCTATTACACTTTTCATCAAATTGCTCATGACCCTGTCATCAAAATACTCCCTGCCCTTCTCATCACAATGCACCACACCCTTGTCAACAAAATGCTCCATGACCTTTGTCATCACAAAGCTCCATGACCTTTGGCGTCACAATGCTCCATGTCATTGTCATCACAATGCTCCATGAACACTCTCATCACACTTCTCCATGCCCTTGTCATCACAAAGCTCCATGACACTTGTCATCACAATGCTCGATGCCCTTCTCATCACAATGATCCATGCCCTTGTCCTTACAATCCTCCATGACCCATGTATCACAGTGTACCGTGCCCTTGTCATCACAATGCTCCATGCCCACTCTCATTACAATAATCCATGAAACATTTAAGACCAATGCTCAATGCCCTTCTCATCACAATGATCCATTACCTCTGTCATAACAATGCTCCATGATCCCTGCCTTCACAATGTTACACAGCCTTGTCATCACAAGGCTCCATGACCCTTGTCATCACAATGCTCCAAGACCCCTGTAATCACAAAGCTCCATGCACTTTTCATCACAAAGCTCCATGACACATGTCATCAGAATGTACCATGGCCTTCTCCTCACAATGCTCCATGCCCTTGTCATCACAATGCTCCAAGACCCCTGTAATCACAATGCTCCATGCCCTTGTCATCAAAAAGCTCCATGAGGCATGTCATCAGAATGCTCCATGGACTTTTCCTCACAATGCTCCATGGCATTGTCATCACAATGCTCCATGTACCCTCTCATCACATTGCTCCATGCGCTTGTCATTACAATCCTCCATGACCCATGTATCACATTGTTCCATGCCCTTGTCATCACAATGCTGCAGCCTACTCTCATCACAATAATCTATGAAATATTTCAAACCAATGCTCAATGCCCTTCTCATCAATATGCTCCATTACATCTGTCATAACAATGCACCATGACCACTGCCATCACAATGTTCCACGGCCTTGTCATCACAAGGCTCAATGACCCTTGTCATCACAATGCTCCAAGAAACTTGTAATCAAAATTCTCCATGCCCTTGTAATAACAAAGCTCCATGACGCATGTATCAGAAGGTTCCATGGCCTTCTCATCACAATGCTCCATGCCCTTGTCATTACAATGCTCCAAGACCCCTGTAATCACTATGATACATGCCACTTTTCATCTCAATGCTCCATGAACCCTGTCATCACAAAGCACCATGCCCATCATCATAATGATTCAGGCTATTGTCACTACAATGAAATCAAAATTCTCCATGACCTCTGTCATCATAATGCTCCAAACCCTTGTGATAACAAAGTTCCTTAACACTTATCATCACAACACACCATGACGATCATCATCACAGTTATCCATGGTCTTCTCATCACAATGCTCCATGATCATTGTCATCACAATGTTCAATACACTTGTCATCACAATACTCCCTGACACCTGTCGTCAGTATGCTCCTTGAACCCTGTGATGACAAGGCTCCATGCCTTTTACATCACAATGATCCATGCCTTTTCATCACAATGCTCCAAGACCCCTATAATCACAATGCTCCATGGCCTTGTCAGCACAAAGCTCCATGACGCATGTCATCAGAATTCTCCATGGCCTTCTCCTCAAAATGCTCCATGCCCTTGTCATCACAATGCTCCAAGTCCACTGTAATCACAATGCTCCATGCCCCTTTTCATTAGAATGCTCCATGAGACTTGTCATCACAAGTCTCCATGGTCATCTCATAACAATGCTCCAGGACATTGTCATCACCATGCTCTATTCCCTTGTCATCACAATGCTCCATGACCCCTGTCATTACAATAATCCATTAACATTTTCAGCCCAATGCACCATGACCTTCTCATCACAATGCTCCATGACCAATATCATCACAATGATCCATGACCACTGTCATCACAAACACCCATAACACCTGACAACACAATGATCCGGGACTCTTGTCATCAAAATGCTCCATGCCCTTGTCATCACAATGCACCATGTCCACTTTCATCACAATAATCTATGAAACTTGTCAGACCAATGCTCCATTCCCCTGTCATCACAATGCTCCATGCCCTTGTTATCACAATGCTCCATGACCCCTGTCATCACAATGCTCCGTGACTCCAGTCATCACAATGTTCCATAACCCCTGTCATCAAAATGCTCCATGACCCTTTTCATCCCAAAGCTCCATGATCCCTGGCATCACAATGTTCTATAACCCCTGTCATCAAAATGTTCCATTACACTTTTCATCAAATTGCTGCATGACCCTGTCATCAAAATGCTCCCTGCCCTTCTCATCACAATGCACCACACCCTTCTCACCAAAATGCTCCATGACATTTGACATCACAAAGCTCAATGACCCTTGGCATCACAATGCTCCATGTCATTGTCATCACAATGCTCCATGAGCCCTCTCATCACATTGCTCCATGCCCTTGTCATAACAAAGCTCCATGACACTTGTCATCACAATGCTCGATGTCCTTCTCATCACAATGCTCCACGCCCTGGTCATTACAATCCACCATGACCCATGTATCACAGTGTTCCGTACCCTTGTCATCACAATGCTCCATGCCCACTCTCATCACAATGATCCATGAAACATTTCAGACCAATGCTGAATGCCATTCTGATTACAATGCTCCATTACTTCTGTCATAACTATGCTCCATGACCGCTGCCATTCACAATGTTCCACGGCCTTGTCATCAAAAGGCTACATGACCCTTGTCATCACAATGCTCCAAGACCCCTGTAATCACAATGCTCCATGCCCTTGTCATCACAAAGCTCCATGACGCATGCCATCAGAATGTTCCATGGCCTTCTCCTCACAATGCTCCATGCCCTTGTCATCACAGTGCTCCAAGACCCCTGTAATCACAAAGCTCCTTGCCCCTTTTCGTCAGAATGCTCCATGAGACTTGTCATCACAAGTCTCCATCGTCATCTCATCACAATGCTCCAGGACCTTGTCATCACGATGCTCCATTCCCTTGTCATCACAATGCTCCTTGACACCTGTCATCACAATCATCTATGAACATTTTCAACCCAATGCTCCATGACGGTCTTATCACAATGCTCCATGAGCAGTATCATCACAATGCTCCATGACCACTGTCATCACAATGCGCCATTCCAACTGTCATCACAATAATCCATGAAACTTATTAGACCAAAGCTCCATGCCCTTGTCATCACAGTGCTCCATGCCCTTGCTACCACAATGTTCCAAGACCCCTGTAATCAGAATGCTCCATGCCCCTTTTCATCAGTATGCTCCATGAGACCTCTCATCACAAGGCTCCATGCCATTTTCATCACAATGCCCCATGCCGTTTTCATCACAATGCTCCATGCCATTGTCATCAAAATACTCCACAAGCTTGTCACCAGAATGCTCCATGACCCTTGTCATCACAATTCTCCATGCACTTGTCAACACAATGCTCCTTGACCCTTGTCATCACAATGTTCCAAGCCATTGTCATCACAATGCTCTATTAACTTTGTCATCAGAATCCTCCATGACACTTGGCATCACAATGCTCCATGCCATCATCATCACATTGGGCCATTACATATGTCATCACAATGCTCCCTGACACCTGTCTTCACAATACTGCATGACCTGGTCATAACAATGCTCCATGCCCTTGTCATCACAATGCGCCATTCCACCGGTCATCACAATAATCCATGAAACTTATTAGACCAATGCTCCATGCCCTTGTCATCACAATGCTCCACGACCACTGTAAACACAATGTTCCAAGCCCCTTTTCATCTCAATGCTCCATGATCCCTGTCATCACAATGCACCATGCCCATCATCATAATGCTTCAGGCTATTGTCATCACAATGAAATCAATATTCTCCATGACCTCTGTCATCATAATGCTCCAAACCCTTGTGATCACAATGTTCCATAACACTTATCATCACAACACACCATGACGCTCATCATCACAATTATCCATGGTCTTCTCATCACAATGCTCCATGACCTTTGTCATCACTATGCTCAATACACTTGTCATCACAATGCTCCCTGACCCTTGTCTTCAGTATGCTCCATTAACCCTGTCATGACAAGTCTCCATAACTTTTTCATCACAATGTTCCGTGCCCTTTTCATCACAATGCTCCAAGACACCTGTAATCACAATGCTCCAAGCCCTTGTCGTCACAAAGCTCCATGACCCATGTCATCAGAATGCTGCATGGCCGTCTCTGACAATGCTCCATGCCCTTGTCATCACAGTGCTCCAAGACAACTGTAATCACAATGATCCATGCCACTTTTCATCAGAATGCTCCATGAAACTTGTCATCAAAAGCCTCCAAGGACTTCTCATCACAATGCTACATGACCTTGTCATCACAATGCTCCATGACCATTGTCATCACAATTCTCCATGAATATTATCAGCACAATGCTCCATAACCTTCTCATCACAATGCTCCATGACCAATATCATCACAATGCACCATGACTACTGTCATCACAACACTCCATGACACCTGACAACACAATGATCCGGTACTCTTGTCATCACTATGCTCCATTCCCTAGTCATCACAATGCTGCATGAACCCTGTCATCACAATGCTCCATGACACCAGTGTTCACAATAGAGCATGACCTCTTTATCACAATGCTCCATGCCCTTGTCACCACAATGCACCATTCCAACAGTCATCGCAATAATCCATGAAAATTATGAGACCAATGATACATGCCCTTGTCATCACAATGCTCCATGCCCCTTTTCATCACAATGCTCCATGACCCCTGTCATCACAGTGCTCCGTGACTCCAGTCATCACAATGCTTCATGACCTTTGTCATCACAATGGTCCATGCTCTCGTCATCAACAGTCTCTGTGACCTTTTTAACCACAATGCTCCATGAACTTTACATCACAATTCTCTTTGACCCTTGTCATCACAATGCTCTATGCCTTTCTCAGCACAATGCACCATGACCCTTGTCCTCACAATGCTCCATGCGCTTGTCAGCACAATGCTCCATGACACATGTCATCACAATGCACCATGCGCTTGTCATCACAGTGCTCCACAATCTTGTCATCAAAATGCTCCATAAACCTTGTCATCACAATGCTCCATGCACTTCTCATCAAAATGCTTTCTCACCACTGATATCACAATGTTACTTCACTATTCGACACAATACTCCCTCACCTCTGTCATCACAATGTTCCATGACTCCTGTCATCACAATGCTACATGCACTTATCATCACAATGTTCGATGACCCATGACATCACAATGTTCCATAACCCCTGTCATCAAAATGTTCCTTGACACTTTTCATGAAATTTCTCCGTGACCATGTCATCACAATGCTCCCTGCACTTCTCATTACAATGCACAACGCCCTTGTCATCAAAATGTTCCATGACCTTTGTCATCACAAATATCCATGACCCTTGGCATCACATTGCTCCATGCCCTTGTCATCACTAAGCTCCCTGACACATGTCATCAGAATGCTCCATGGCCTTCTCATCACAATGCTCCATGACCTTTGTCATCACAATGCTCAATACACTTGTCATCAATATGCTCCATGACACTTGTTGTCTGTATGTTCCTTGAACCCTGTCATGGCATGGCTCCATGCATTTTTCATCACAATATTCCATGCCCTTTTCATCGCAATGCCACAAGACCCCTGTAATCACAATGCTCCATGCACTTGTCATCACAAAACTCAATGACGCATGTCCTCAGAATGCTCCTTGGACTTCTCTTCACAATGATCCATGCCCTTGTCATCACAATGTTCCAAGACCCCTGTAATCACAATGGTCCATGCCCCTTTTGATCAGTATGCTATATGAGATTGTCATCACAAGGCTCCATTGATTTCTCATCACAATGCTCCAGGACCTTGTCATCACAATGCTTCACGACCTTGTCATGAAAATTCTCAATGGCACTTGTCATCATAGTGCTCCAAGCCCTAGTCAACACAATGCTCCATTTTATTTGTCATCCCAATCCTCCATTACATTTGGCATCACAATGCTCAATGCCATTATCATCGCAATGGACCATGACATATATCATCACAATGCTCCCTGACACCTGTCTTCAAAACACTCCATGACCTTCTCATCACCATGATCCATACCCTTGTCATCACAATGCACCATGTCCACTGTCATCACAATAATCTATGAAACTTGTCAGACCAATGCTCCATGCCCCGGTCATCACAATGCTCCATGCCCTTGTCATCACAATGCTCCATGACCCCTATCATCACAGTGCTCCGTGACTCCATTCATCACAATGCTTCATAAAGTTTGTCATCAAAACGGTCCTTGCCCGTGTCATCACAAGGCTCTGTGACCTTTGTAACTAAAATGCTCCATGAACTTTTCATCACAATGCTCCATGACCCTTGTCATCACAATGCTCCATGCCTTTGTCAGAACAATGCTCCATGACCCTTGTCATCACAATGTGCCACGTGCTTTTCATCACATCGTTCCACAACCTTGTCATCGGATGCTTCATAAAACTTGTAATCTCAATGCTCCATGCACTTCTCATCCAAATGCTCTCTCACCAGAGATATCACAATGTTCCATCACTAGTCATCACAATATTCCCTCACCCCTGTAATCATAATGTTCCATGACCCCTGTCATCACAGTGCTACATACCCTTATCATCACAATGTTCCATGATCCCTGACATAACAATGTTCCATAACCCCCGTCATCAAAATGCTCCATGACCCTTTTCATCCCAAAGCTCCATGACCCCTGACATCACAATGTTCTATAACCCCTGCCCTCAAAATATTCCATTATATTTTAATCGAATTGCTGCATGAACCTGTAATCAAAATGCTCCCTGCCCTTCTCATCACAATGCACCACACCATTGTCATCGAAATGCTCCCTGTTATTTGTCATCACAAATCTCCATGACCCTTGGCATCACAATGCTCCATGTCATTGTCATCACAATGCTCCATGAACACTCTCATCACATTGCTCCATGCCCTTGTCATCACAAAGCTCCATGACACTTGTCATCACAATGCTCGATGCCCTTCTCATCGCAATGCTACATGTCCTGGTCATTACAATCCTCCATGAACCATGTATCACAGTGTTCCGTGCCCTTGTCATCCCAATGCTCCATGCCCACTCTCATTACAATAATCCATGAAATATTTTAGACAAAAGCTCAATGCCCTTCTCATCACAATGCTCCATTACCTCTGTCATAACAGTGCTCCATGACACCTGCCATCACATTGTTCAACGGCATGTCATCACAAGGCTCCATGACCCTTGTCATCACAATTCCCCAAGACCCCTGTAATCACAATGCTCCATGCCCTTGTCATCACAGTGCTCCATGATGCATGTCATCAGAAATTTCCATGGCCTTCTCATCACCATGCTCCATGCCCTAGTCATCACAATGCTCCATTCCCCTTTTCATCTCAATGCTCCATGAACCCAGTCATCACAATGCACCATGCCCATCATCATAATGTTTCATGCTATCGTCATCACAATGCAATCTAAATTCTCCATGACATCTGTCATCATAATGCTCCAAACCCTTGTGATCACAATGTTCCATAAGACTTATCATCACAACACCCCATGACGCTCATCATCAAAATTATCCATGGTCTGCTCATCACAATGCTCTATGACCTTTGTCATCAAATGCTCAATACACTTGTCATCACAATGCTACCTGACACTTGTCGTAAGTATGCTTCTTGAACACTGTTATGACAAGCCTCAATGCCTTTTTCTTCACAATGATACATGCCCTTTTCATCACAATGCATCAGGACACCTGTAATCACAATGCTCCACGACCTACACATCACAATTCTCCATGGCCAATATCATCACAATGCACCATGACCACTGTCATCTCAACACTCCATGACACCTGACAACACAATGATCCGGAATTCTTGTCATCAAAATGCTCCATTCCCAAGTCATCACAATGCTCCATGACCCCTGTCATCACAATAATCCATGAACATTTTCAGCCCAATGCTCCATGACCCTTGTCATCACATTGAACCATGCCCTTGTCATCCCAATGCTCCATGACCACTGTATTCACAATGCTCCGTGACGCTTGTCATCACAGTGCTCCATGATACCTGTCATCACAGTGCTCCATGCCTTTGTCAGCAAATGCTACATGACCTTGTCATTACAATGCTCTATGCGCTTGTCATCACAATACTCCTTTACCATTGTCATCACAATCCTCCATGAACCTTGGGATCACATTGCTTCATACCCTTGTCATCACAATGCTCCATGCTCCTTGAAATCAAAATGATCCATGACCTCTGTCATCACAATGCTCCAAACACTTGTCATCACAATGTTCCATAACACTTATCATCACAATGCTCCATGATGACTGTCATCACAATACTCCACGGCCTTTTCATCACAATGCTCCATAACCTTTGTCATCACAATTCTAATACACTTGTCATTACAATGCTTCCTGAAACTTGCCGTCAGAATGCTCCTTGAAACCTGTCACGAAAAGGCTCCATGCTTTTCTCATCACAATGCCCCATGCCGTTTTCATCACAATGCTCCATGCCATTGTCATCAAAATACTCCACAAGATTGTCATCAGAATGTTCCATGACCTTTTTCATCACAATTATCCATGCACGTGTCAGCACAATGCTCCCTGAACCTTGTCATCACAATGCTCCAAGCCATTGTCATCACAATGCTAAATTACTTTTGACATCACAATGCTCCGTGACTCCAGTCATCACAATGCTTCATGACCTTTGTCATCACAATGGTCCATGCCCTCATCATCAACAGTCTCTGTGACCTTTTTAACCACAATGCTCCATGAACTTTTCTTCACAATGCTCTTTATCCCCTGTCATCACAATGCTCTATGCCTTTCTCAGCACAATGCTGCATGACGTATGTCATTAGAAAGCTCCATGGCCTTCTCCTCACAATGCTCCATGCCCTTGTCATCACAATGCTCCAAGACCCCTGTAATCACAATGCTCCATGCCCCTTTTCGTCAGAATGCTCCATGAGACTTGTCATCACAATTCTCCATGGTCATCTCATCACAATGCTCCAGGACCTTTTCATCACAATGCTCCATGACACCTGTCATCACAATGCTCTGTGACTCCAGTCATCACAATGCTTTATAATATTTGTCATCACAATGATCCATGCCCGCGTCATCACAAGGCTCAGTTACCTTTGTATCCACAATGCTCCATGAACATTTCATCACAATGCTCGGTGACCCTTCTCATCACAATGCTCCATGCCTTTGTCAGTAAAATGCTCCATGACCATTGTCATCACAATGTGCCACGCGCTTTTCATCCCAACAGTCCAAAAATTTGTCATCACAATGCTCCATAAAAATTGTAATCACAATGCTGCATGCCCTCCTCATCAAAATGCTCCATTATCCCTGTGATAACAATGCTCCATGACCCCTGCCATCACAATGTTCCACGGCCTTGTCATCACAATGCTCCATTACCTTTGTCATCAGAATCTTCCATGACACTTGGCATCACAATGCTCCATGCCATTTTCATCACAGTGGGCCATTACATATGTCATCACAATGCTCCCTGACACTTCTCTTCGCAATAATGCATGACCTGGTCATCACAATGCTCCATGCCCTTGTCATCACAATGTGCCATACCAAATGTCATCGCATTAATCCATGAAACATATTAGACCAATGCTCCATGCCCTTGTCATCACAATGCTCCATGCCCTTGTTATCACAATGCTCCATGATCCCTGTCATCACCATGCTCCGTGACTCCACTCATCACAATGATCCATGACCTTTGTCATCACAATGGTGCATTCCCTCATCATCAACAGTCTCTGTGACCCTTTTAACCACAATGCTCCATGAACTTTTCATCACAATGCTCTTTGACCCTTGTCATCACATTGATCTACGCCTTTCTCAGCACAATGCTCCATGCCCTTGTCATCACAATGCTCCATGACCCTGTCATCGCAATGCTCCTTGACTCCAGTCATCACAATGCTTCATAACATTTGTCATAACAATGGTCCATTCCCGCGTCATCACAAGGCTTTGTGATCTTTTTAACCACAATGATTCATGAACTTTTCATCACAATCCTCTGTGACACTTGTCATCACAGTGCTCCATGCCTTTGTCAGAAAAATGCTCCATGACCCTTGTCATCACAATGTGCCACGCGATTTTTATCCCAACGGTCAACAAATTTGTCATCGCAATGCTCCATAAAACTTGTAATCACAATGCTCCATGCCCTTCTCATCACAGTGCTCCATTACACCTGTCATAACAATGCTCCTTGACCCCTGCCATCACAATGTTCCACGGCCTTGTCATCACAAGGCTCAATCACATTGTCATCACAATGCTCCAAGACACCTGTAATCACAATGCTCCTTGCCCTTGTCATCACAAAGCTCCATGACACATGTCATCAGAATGTTCCATGGACTTCTCATCAAAATGCTCCATGCCTTTGTCATCACAATGCTCCAAGACCCCTGTAATCAAAATGCTCCATGCCCCTTTTCATCTCAATGCTCCATGAACCCTGTCATCACAATGCATCATGCCCATCATCATAAAGCTTCCGGCTATTGTCAGCACAATGAAATCAAAATTCTCCATGACCTCTGTCATCACAATGCTCCAAGACCCCTGTCATCACAATACTCCATGAACATTTTCCGCCCAATGCTCCATGACCCTTGTCATCACAATGATCCATGACCCCTGTATTCACAATGCTCCGTGACACATTTCATCACAGTGCTCCATGTCACCTGTCATCACAGTGCTCCATGCATTGGTCTGCAAAATTCTACATGATCTTGTCATTACAATGCTCTATGCGCTTGTCATCACAATGCTACAAGACCCCTGTAATCACAATGCTCCATGCCCCTTTTCATCTCAATGCTCCATGAACCCTGTCATCACAATGCAAAACGCCCATCATCATAATGCTTCAGGCTATTGTCATTACAATGAAATCAAAAGTCTCCGTGACCTCTGTCATCATAATGCTCCAAAACCTTGTGATCACTATGTTCCATAACATTTATCATCACCACACCCCATGACGATCATCATCACAATTATCATTGGTCTTCTGATCCCAATGCTCCCTGAACTTTTTCATCACAATGCTCAATACACTTGTCTTCACAATGCTCCCTGACACTTGTCGTCAGTATGCTCCTTGAACACTGTCATGACAAGGCTCCATGCCTTTTTCATCACAATGATCCATGCCCTTTTCATCACAATGCTCCAAGACACCTGTAATCACAATGCTCCATGCACTTGTCATCAAAAGCTCCATGACGCATGTCATCAGAATGCTCCATGGCCTTTTCCTCACTATGCTCCATGGCATTGTCATCACAATGCTCCATGTACACTCTCATCACATTGCTCCATGAACTTGTCATTACAATCCTCCATGACCCATGTATCACAGTGTTTCGTGCCATTGTCATCACAATGCTCCAGTCCACTCTCATCACAATAAAATATGAAATATTTCAAACCAATGCTCAATGCCCTTCTCATCACAATGCTCCATTACCTCTGTCATAACAATGCACCACGACCACTGCCATCACAATGTTCCACGGCCTTGTCATCACAAGGCTCCATGACCCTTGTCATCACAATGATCCAAGAAACATGTAATCAAAATTCTCCATGCCCTTGTCATAACAAAGCTCCATGACGCATGTCATCAGAAGGTTCCATGGACTTCTCATCACAATGCTCCATGCCCTTGTCATCACAATGCTCCAAGACCCCTGTAATCACAATGCTCCATGCCCCTTTTCATCTCAATGCTCCAAGAACCCGGTCATCACAATGCACCATGCCCATCTTCATAATGCTTCAGGCTATTGTCACTACAATGAAATCAAAATTCTCCATGACTTCTGTCATCATAATGCTCCAAACCCTTGTGATCACAATGTTCCATAACACTTATCATCACAACACCCCATGACGATCATCATCACAGTTGTCCATGGTGTTCTCATCACAATGCTCCATGATCATTGTCATCACAAAGCTCAATACACTTGTCATTACAATACTCCCTGACACCTGTCGTCAGTATGCTCCTTGAACCCTGTGATGACAAGGCTCCATGCCTTTTACATCACAATGATCCATGCCTTTTCATCACAATGCTCCAAGACCCCTGTTATCACAATGCTCCATGGCCTTGTCAGCACAAAGCTCCATGACGCATGTCATCAGAATTCTCCATGGCCTTCTCCTCACAATGCTCCATGCCCTTGTCAAAACAATGCTCCAAGACCCCTGTAATCACAATGCTCCATGCCCATTTTCATCAGAATGCTCCATAAGACTTGTCATCACAAGTCTCCATGGTCATCTCATCACAATGCTCCAGGACCTTGTCATCACCATGCTCTATTCCCTTGTCATCACAATGCTCCGTGACCCCTGTCATTACAATAATCCATTAACATTTCCAGCCGAATGCTACATGACATTCTCATCACAATGCTCCATGAACAATATCATCACAATGCTCCATGACCACTGTCATCACAACCATCCATAACACCTGACAACACAATGATCCGGGACTCTTGTCATCACAATGCTCCATTCCCTAGTCATCACGATGCTCCATGACCCCTGTCATCACAATAGTCCATGAACATTTTCAGCCCAATGCTCCATGAACATTGTCATCAAAATGATCCATGCCCTTGTCATCCCAATGTTCCATGACCCCTGTATTTACAATGCTCCTTGATGCTTGTCATCACAGTGCTCCATGACACCTGCCATCACAATGCTCCATGCCTTTGTCAGCAAAATGCTACATGACCTTGTCATTACAATGCTCTAAGTGCTTGTCATCACAATACTCCATTACCATCGTCATCACAATCCTCCTTGAAACTTGGGATCACATTGCTTCATGCCCTTGTCATAACAGTGCTCCATGTGCCTTGAAATCAAAATGATCCATGACCTCTCTCATCACAATGCTCCAAACCCTTGTGATCACAATGTTCCATAACACTTGTCATCACAATGCTCCATGATGCCTCTCATCACAATACTCCATGCCCTTTTCATCACAATGCTCCATGAACTTTTTATCACCATGCTCCATGACCCCTGTCATCACAATGCTCCGTGACTCCATTCATCACAGTGCTTCATTACCTTTGTCATCACAATGGTCCATGCCCTCGTCATCAACAGTCTCTGTGACATTTTTAACCACAATGCTCCATGAACTTTTCATCACAATGCTCTTTGACACTTGTCATCACAATGCTCTATGCCCTTTTCAGCACAATGCTCCATGACCCTTGTCATCACAATGCTCCATGTGCTTGTCAGCACAGTGTTCCATGACACATGTCATCACAATGCACCATGCGCTTATCATCACAGTGCTCCACAATCTTGTCATCACAATGCTCCATAAAATTTGTCATCACAATGCTCCAAGCACTTCTCATCAAAATGCTATCTCAACACTGATAACACAATGCTACATCACTATTTGTCACAATACTCCCTCACCCCTGTCATCACACTGTTCCATGACTCCTGTCATCACAATGCTACATGCACTTATCATCACAATGTTCGATGAGCCATGACATCACAATTTTCCATAACACTTGTCATCAAAATGTTCCATGACACTTTTCATCAAATTGCTCCATGACCCTGTCATCACAATGCTCCCTGCCCTCCTCATCACTATGCACAACGCCCTTGCCATCAAAATGCTCCATGACCATTGTCATCAGAAAGATCCATGACCCTTGGCATCACAATGTCCCATGTCATTGTCATCACAATGCTCCATGAACGCTCTCATCACATTGCTCCATGCCCTTGACTTCACATAGCTCCATGACACATATCATCAGAATGCTCCATGACATTCTCATCACAATGCTCCATGCCCTTGCCATCACAATGCTCCATTATCCCAGTCATAACAATGCTCCATGACCCCTGCCATCACAATGTTCCATGGCCTTGTCATCACAAGGCTCCATGACCCTTCTCATCACAATGCTCCAAGAACACTGTAATCACAATTCTCTATGCCACTTTTCATCTCAATGATCCATGAAACCTGTAATCACAATGCACCATGCCCATCATCATAATGCTTCATGCTATTGTCATAACAATGAAATCAAAATGCTCCATGACCTCTGTCATAACAATGCTCCAAACCCTTGTGATCACAATATTCCATAACACTTGTCATCACAGTCCCCCATGACGCTCGTCATCAAAATTATCCATGGTCTTCTCATCACAATGCTCCATGACCTTCGTCATCACAATGCTCAATACACTTGTCATCAAACTGCTCCCTGACACTTGTTGTCTGTATGCTCCTTTTACCCTGTCATGACAAGGCTCCATGCCTTTTTCATCACAATGATCCATGCCCTTTTCATCACAATGCTCCAAGACCCATGTAATCACGATGCTCCATGCCCTTGTCATCACAAAGCTCAATGATGCATGCCATCAGAATGCTCCTTTGACTTCTCCTCACAATGCTCCATGCCTTGTCATCACAAAGTTCCAAGACCCCTGTAATCACAATGCTGCATGCCCTTTTTCATCAGTATGCTCCATGAGACTTGTCATCACATGGCTCCATGGTTTTGTCATCATAATGCTCCAAGCCCTATTCATCACAATGCTCCATTATATTTGTCATCACAGTCCTCCTTTGCATTTGGCATCACAATGCTCCCTGCCATTGTCATCTCAATGGACCATGCCGTATGTCATCCCAATGCTCCATGACCCCTGTATTCACAAGGCTCCGTGATGCTTGTCATCACAGTGCTCCATTACAACTGTCATCACAATGATCCATGCCCTTGTCATCCCAATGCTCCATGACCACTGTATTCACAATGCTCCGTGATGCTTGTCATCACAGTGCTCCATGACACCAGTCATCACAATCCTCTATGCCTTTTTCAGGAAAATGCTACATGACCTTGTCATTACAATGCTCTATGTGCTTGTCATCACAATACTCCATTACCATTGTCATCACTATCCTCCATGAACCTTGGGATCACATTGCTTCATGCCCTTGTCATCACAATACTCCATGCTCCTTGAAATCAAAATGATCCATGACCTCTGTCATCGCAATGCTCCAAACCCTTGTGATCACAATGTTCCATAACACTTGTCATCACAATGCTCCATGATGCCTATCATCACAATACTCGATGGTCTTTTCATCACAATGCTCCTTGAGCTTTGTCATCACAATTCTCAATACACTTGTCATCACAATGTTCCCTGACACTTGTCGTCAGAATGCTCCTTGAACCCTGTCACGAAAAGGCTCCATGCCTTTTTCATCACAAAGCCCCTGGCCGTTTTCATCACAATGCTCCATGCCATTGTCATCAAAATACCCCACAAGCTTGTCATCAGAATGCTCCATGACCCTTGTCATCACAATTCTCAATACACTTGTCATCACAATGTTCCCTGACACTTGTCTTCAGAATGCTCCTTGAAACCTGTCACGAAAAGTCTCCATGCCTTTTTCATCACAAAGCCCCATGCCGTTTTCATCACAGTGCTCCATGCCATTGTCATCAAAATACTCCACAAGCTTGTCATCAGAATCCTCCATGACACTTGGCATCACAATGCTCCATGCCATCGTCATCACATTGGGCCATTACATATGTCATCACAATGCTCCCTGACACCTCTCTTCACAATACTGCAAGACATGGTCATCACAATGCTCCATGCCATTGTCATCAAAATACTCTACAATCTTGTCATCAGAACGCTCCATGACCGTTGTCATCACAATTCTCCATGCACTTGTCAGCACAATTCTCCCTGACACCTGTCATCACAGTGCTCCAAGCCATTGTCGTCACAATGCTCCATTACCTTTGTCAACAGAATCCTCCATGACACTTGGCATCACAATGCTCCATGCCATTGTCATCACAATGGGCCATTACATATGTCATCACGATGCACCCTGACACCTGTCTTCACAATACTGCAAGACATGGTCATCACAATGCTCCATGCCCTTGTCATCACAGTATGCCATTCCAACTGTCATCGCAATAATCCATGAAACATATTAGACCAATGCTCCATGCCCTTGTCATCACAATGCTCCATGCCCTTGTTATCACAATGCTCCATGACCCCTGTCATCACAATGCTCCGTGACTCCAGTCATCACAATGCTCCATGACCTTTGTCATCAAAATGGTCCATGCCCTCATCATCAACAGTCTCTGTGACCTTTTTAACCACAATGCTCCATGAACATTTCATCACAATGCTCTTTGCCCCTTGTCATCACAATGCTATATGCCTTTCTCAGCACAATGCCCCCTGCCTTTTTCATCACAATGCTCTATGACCCCTGTCATCACTATGCCCTTTGACTCCAGTCATCACAATTCTTCATAACATTTGTCATCACAATGGTCGATGCCTGCGTCATCACAGGGCTCTGTTACATTTGTAACCACAATGCTCCATGAAATTTTCATCACAATGCTCTGTGACCCTTGTCATCACAATGCTCCATGCATTTGTCCGAAAAATACTCCATGTCCCTTATCATCACAACGTGCCACGCGCTTCTCACCCCAACGGTCCACAAAATTGTCATGGCAATGCTCCATAAACTTTGTAATCACAAAGTTCCATGCCCTTCACATCTAAATGCTCCATTACCCCTGTCATAGCAATGTTCCATGACCCCTGCCATCAAAATGTTCCATAGCCTTGCCTTCACAAGGCACCATGACCCTTGTCATCAAAATGCTCCATGCCCTTGTCATCACAAAGCTCAATGACACATGTCCTCAGAATGTTCCATGGCCTTCTCATCAAAATGTTCCATTCCCTTGTCATCACAATGCTCCCAGTCGCCTGTAATCACAGTGCTCCATGCCCCTTTTCATCTCAATGCTCCATGAACACTGTCATCACAATGCACCATGCCCATCATCATAATGCTTCCGGCTATTGTCAACACAGTGAAATCAAAATTCTCCATGACCTCTGTCATCACAATGCTCCATGATCCCTGTCATCACAATGATCCATGCTCTTGTCATCCCAATGCTCCATGACCCCTGTATTCACAATGCTCCGTGACGCTTGTCATTACAGTGCTCCATGACACCTGTCATTACGATGCTCCATGCCTTTGTCAGCAAAATGCTACATGACCTTTTCATTACAATGCTCTATGCGCTTGTCAACAAAATACTCCATTACCATTGTCATCACTATCCTCCATGAAACTTGGGATCACATTGCTTCATGCCCTTGTCATCACAATGCTCCATGCTCCTTGAAATCAAAATGATCCATGACCTCTGTCATCGCAATGATCCAAACCCTTGTGATCACAATGTTCCATAACACTTGTCATCACAACACTCCATGATGCCTGTCATCACAATACTGCATGCCCTTTTCATCACAATGCTCCATGACCTTTGTCATCACAATTCTCAATACACTTGTCATCACAATGCTGCCTCACACTAGTCGTCAGAATGCTCCTTGAACCCTGTCACGAAAGGCTCCATGACTTTTTCATCACAATGCCCCATGCCGTTTTCATCACAATGCTCCATGTCATTGTCATCAAAATACTCCAGAAGCTTGTCATCAGAATGCTCCATGACCCTTGTCATCATAATTCTCCATGCAGTTCTCAGCACAAAGCTACCTGACCCTTGTCATCACAATGCTCCAAGCCATTGTCATCACAATGCTCCATTACTTTGTCATCAGAATCCTCCATGACACTTGGCATCACAATGTTTCATGCCATTGTCATCACAATGGGCCATTATATATGTCATCACAATGCTCCCTGACAACTGTCTTCACAATACTGCATGACCTGGTCATCACAATGCTCCATGCCCTTGTCATCACAATGCACCATTCCAACTCTCATCGCAATAATCCATGAAACTTATTAGACCAATGCTCCATGTCCTTGTCATCACAATGCTCCATTCCCTTGTTATTACAATGCTCCATGACCCCTGTCATCACAATGCTCTTTGACTCCCGTCATCACAATGCTTCTTGACCTTTGTCATCACAATGGTCCATGCCCTCATCATCAACAGTCTCTGTGACGTTTTTAACCACAATGCTCCATGAACTTTTCATCACAATGCTATTTGACCCTTGTCATCACCATGCTCTATGCCTTTCTCAGGACAGTGCTCCATGATACTTGTCATCACAATGCTCCATGCTCTTGTCAGCACGATGCTCCAAGACACATGTCATCACAATGCACCATGTGCTTGTCATCACAGTGCTCCACAATCTTGTCATCACAATGCTCCATAAACCTTGTCATCACAATGCTCCATGCACTTCTCATCAAAATTCTCTCTCACCACTGATATCACAATGTTACATCACTACTCGTCACAATACTCCCTAACCCCTGTCATCACAATGTTCCATTATTCCTGTCATCACAATGCTACATGCATTATCATCACAATGTTTGATGACCACTGACATCACAATGTTACATAACCCCTGTCATCAAAATGCTCCATGACCCTTTTCATCAAAATGCTCCATGACCCCTGACATCTCAATGTTCCATAACCACTGTCATCAAAATGTTCCATGACAATTTTCTTCAAATTGCTCCATGACCCTTTCATCACAATGCTCCTGCCCTTCTCATCACAATGCACAACACACTTGTCATCAAAATGCTCCATGACATTTGTCATCACAAAGATCCATGACGCTTGGCATCACAACGCTCCACGTCTTTGTCATCACGATGCTCCATGAACGCTCTCATCACATTGCTCCATGCCCTTGTCATCACAAATCTCCATGACACATGTCATCAGAATGTTCCATGGCCTTCTCATCGCAATGCTCCATGCCCTTGCCATCACAATGCTCCATTACCACTGTCATAACAATGCTCCATGTCCCAAGCCAACACGATGATCCATGGCCTTTTCATCACAAGGCTCCATGACCCTTCTCATCACTATGCCCCAAGAACACTGTAATCACAAAGCTCTATGAACTTCTCATCACAAAGCTCAATGACACATGTCATCAGAATGTTCCATGGCTTTCTCATCAAAATGCTCTATGCCCATTTCATCACAATGCTCCCAGACCCCTGTAATCACAGTGCTCCATGCCCCTTTTCATATCAATGGTCCATGAACCCTGTCATCACAGTGCACCATGCCCATCATCATAATGCTTCTGGCTATTGTCAGCACAATGAAATCAAAATTCTCTATGACCTCTGCCATCACAATGCTCCATGACCCCTCTCATCACAATATTCCATGAACATTTTCAGCCCAATGCTCCATGACCCTTGTCATCACAATTATCCATGCCCTTGTCATCCCAATGCTCCATGACCCCTGTATTCACAATGCTCCCTGACGCTTGTCATCACAGTGCTCCATGACACCTGTCATCACAATGCTCCATGACTTTGTCATCAAAATGCTACATGACCTTTTCATTACAATGCTCTATGCACTTGTCATCACAATACTCCATTACCATTGTCATCACAATCCTCCATGAACCATGGGATCACATTGCTTCATGCGCTTGTCATCACAATGCTCCATGCTCCTTGAAATCAAAATGATCCATGACCTCTGTCATCACAATGCTCCAAAACCTTGTGATCAAAATGTTCCATAACACTTGTCATCACAACGCTCCATGATGCCTGTCATCACAATACCCCATGCACTTTTCATCACAATGCTCCATGACTTTTGTCATCAAAATTCTCAATACACTTGTCATCACAATGCTCCCTGACACTTGTCAGAATGCTCCTTGAACCCTGTCACGAAAAGCCTCCATGCCTTTTTCAACACAATGCCCCATGCCGTTTTCATCACAGTGCTCCCAGCCACTGTCATCAAAATACTCCACAAGCTTGTCATGAGAATGCTCCATGACCGTTGTCATCACAATTCTCCATGCACTTATCAGCACAATGCTCCCTGACCCTTGTCATCTCAATGCTCCAAGCCATTGTCATCACAATGCTCCATTACCTTTGTCATCAGAATCCTCCATGACAATTGGCATGACAATGCTCCAGGCTATTGTCATCACAATGGGCCATTACATATGTCAACAGAAGGATCCCTGACACCAGTCTTCACAATACTGCATGACATGGCTATCACAGTGCTCCATGCCCTTGTCACCACAATGCACCATACCAACAGTCATCGCAATAATCCTTGAAACTTTGTAGACGAATTTTCCATGCCCTTGTCATCACAATGCTCCTTGACCATTGTCATCACAATGCTCCATGAAGTTTTCATCACAATGCTCTTTGAATCTGGTCATCACAATTCTCTATGCCTTTCTCAGCACAATGCTCCTTGACACTTGTCATCACAATGCTCCATGCGCTTGTCAGCAAGATGCTGCATGACACATGTCATCACAATGCACCATGCGCTTGTCATCACAGTGCTCCACAATCTTGTCATCACAATGCTCCATAAAGCTTGTCATCACAATGCTCCATGCACTTCTCATCAAAATGCTCTGTCACCACAGATATCAAAATGTTACATCACTATTCGTCACAATAATCCCTCATCCCTTTTATCACAATGTTCCATGACCCCTGTCATCACAATGCTACATGCACTTATCATCACAATGTTCGATGACTCCTGTCATCACAATGCTACATAACCACTGTCATCAAAATGCTCCATGACCCTTTTCATCAAAATGCTCCATGACCCTTTTCATCAAAATGCTCCATGAACCCTGACATCACAGTGTTCCATAACCCCTGTCATCAAAATGTTCGATGACAATTTTCATCAAATTGCTCCATGACCCTGTCATCACAATGCTCCCTGCCCTTCTCATCACATTGCACAAGCACTTGTCATCAAAATGCTCCCTGTTATTTGTCATCACAAAGATCCATGACCCTTGGCATCACAATGTTCCATGTCACTGTCATCACAATGCTCCATGAACGCTCTCATCACATTTCTCCATGCCCTTGTCATCACAAAGCTCCATGACACATGTCATCAGAATGATCCATGGCCTTCTCATCACAATGCTCCATGGGCTTGCCATCACAATGCTCCATTACCCCTGTCATAACAATGCTCCATGACAACTGCCATCACGATGTTCCGTGGCCTTGTCATCACAAGGCTCCATGACCCTTCTCATCACAATTCTCCAAGACCACTGTAATCACAATGCTCCATGCCCATTTGCTTCTCAATGATCCATGAACCCTGTCATCACAATGCACCATGCCCAACATCATAATGCTTCAGGCTATTGTCATCACAATGAAATCAATATGCTCCATGACCTCTGTCATAACAATGCTCCAAACCCTTGTGATCACAATATTCCATAACTCTTTTCATCACAGTGCCCCATGGCACTCGTCATCACAATTGTCCATGGTCTTCTCATCAAAATGCTCCATGACCTTTGTCATCACAATGCTCATTACACTTGTCATCAAAATGCTCCCTGACACTTGTTGTCTGTATGCTCCTTGAACCCCGTCATGACAAGGCTCCATGCCTTTTTCATCACAATGATCCATGTCCTTCTCATCACAGTGCTCCATGACACTTGTCATCACAATTCTCCATGCACTTGTCAGCACAATGCTCCCTGACCCTTGTCATCTCAATGCTCCAAGCTATTATCATCACAATGCACCCTTACCTTTGTCATCAGAATCCTCCATGACACTTGGCATCACAATGCTCCATGCCATTGTCATCACAATGGGCGATTACATATGTCAACACAATGCTCCCTGACACCAGTCTTCACAATATTGCATGACGTGGTCATCACAATGCTCCATGCCCTTGTCACCACAATGCACCATTCCAACAGTCATCGCAATAATCCATGAAACTTATTAGACCAATGCTCCATGCCCTTGTCATCACAATGCTCCATGACCCTTGTCATCACAATGCTCCATGAACATTTCATCACAATGCTCTTTGATCCTTGTCATCACAATTCTCTATGCCTTTCTCAGCACAATGCTCCATGACACTTGTCATCACAATGCTCCATGTGCTTGTCAGCACGATGCTCCATGACACATGTCATCACAATGCACCATGCACTTGTCATCACAGTGCTCCACAATCTTGTCTTCACAATGATCCATAAACTTTGTCATCACAATGCTCCATGCACTTCTCATCAAAATGCTCTCTCACCACAGATATCACAATGTGACATCACTATTCGTCACAATACTCCCTCACCCCTGTCATCACAATGATCCATGACTCCTGTCATCACAATTGTACATGCACATATCATCACAATGTTCGATGACCCCTGACATCACAATGTTCCCTAACCCCTGTCATCAAAATGCTCCCAATACCTTTTCATCAAAATGCTCCATGACCCCTGGCATCACAATGTTCAATAACCCCTGTCATCAAAATGTTCCATGACACATTTCATCCAATTGCTCCATGACCCTGTCATCACAATGCTCCCTGCCCTTCTCATCACAATGCACAACACCCTTGTCATCAAAATCCTCCATGACCTTTGTCATCACAAAGATCCATGACCCTTGGCATCACAATGCTCCATGTCATTTTCATCACAATGCTCCATGATCGCATTCATCACATTGCTCCATGCCGTTGTCATCACAAAGCTTCATGACACATGTCATCAGAATGCTCCATGGCCTTCTCATCACAATCCTCCATGCCATTGCCATCACAATGTTCCATTTCCCCTGTCATAACTATGCTCCATGACCCCTGGCATCACGGTGTTCCATGGCCTTGTCATCACAAGGCTCCATGACCCTTCTCATCACAATGCTCCAAGACCCCGGTAATCACAATGTTTCATGACCCCTGTCATCACAATGCTACATCCCCTTATCATAACAATGTTCCATGACACCTGACATCACAATGTTCCACAACCCCTGTCATCAAAATGCTCCATGACACTTTTTATCCCAAGATCCATGACCCCTGACATCCCAATGTCCTATAACCCCTGTCATCAAAATATTCCATTACAATTTTCGTCAAATTGCTGCATGACCCTGTCATCAAAATGCTCCCTGGCCTTCTCATCACAATGCACCACGCCCTTGTCATCAAAATGCTCTGTGACTTTTGTCATCACAAATCTCCTTGACCCTTGACATCACAATGCTCCATGTCATTGTCATCACAATGCTCCATGAACCTTCTCATCACATTTCTCCATGCCCTTGTCATCACAAAGCTCCATGACACATGTCATCACAATGCTCGATGCCCTTCTCATCACTATGCTCCATGCCCTTGTCATTACATTCCTCTATGACCATTGTATCACAGTGTTCCGTGCTCTTGTCATCACAATGCTCCATGTCCACTCTCATCACAATAATCCATGAAACATTTCACACCAATGCTTCCTTTCCTTCTCATCACAATGCTCCATTACACCTGTCATAACAATGTTCCATGACCCCTGCCATCACAAAGTTCCACGGCCTTGTCATTCACAAGGCTCCATGACACTTGTCATCACAATGTTCCAAGACCCTTGTAATCACAATGCTCCATGCCCTTGTCATCACAAAGCTCCATGACGCATGTCATTAGAATGTTCCATGGACTTCTCATCACAATGCTCCAAGACACTTTTTATCACAATGCTCCATGCCCCTTTTCATCTCAAAGCTCCATGAATCCTATCATCACAATGCACCATGCCCATTATCTTAATGCTTCACGCTATTTTCCTCACAATGAAATCAAAATGCTCCATGACCTCTGTCATCACAATGCTCCAAACCGTTGGGATCACAATGTTCCATAACACTTCTCATCACAACACCCCATGATGCTCATAATCACAATTATCCATGGTCTTCTCATCACTATGTTCCATAACCTTTGTCATCACAGTGCTCCCTGACACTTGTCGTCAGTATGCTCCTTGAACACTGTCATTACAGTGCTCCATGCCTTTTTCATCACAATGCTCAAAGACACCTGTAATCACAATGCTCCATGCACTTGTCATCACAGTGCTCCATGACGCATTCATCAGAATGCTCCATGGCCTTCTCTTCACAATGCTCCATGCCCTTGTCATCATAATGCTCTAAGACCCCTGTAAACACAATGCTCCATGCCGCTTGTCATTATAGCGCTCCATGACGCTCGTCATCACAATTATCCATGGTCTTCTCATCACAGTGCTCCACGGTCTTGCCATCACAATGCTCCATGCCCTGGTCATCACAATGCACTATGTTCCCTTTCATCACAATTCTCCACGTTCTTGGCATCACTATGTTCCATGACACTTCCCATCACAGTGTTAAATGCTTTGTCATCACAATACTGCACAAGCTTGTCATCAGAATACTCCATGACCCTTGTCATCACAATGATCCATGAGCCCTGTCATCACAATGCTCCATGAGACCTATCATCACAATGCTCCATGTCCCTTGTCATTACAGTGCTCCATGATGCTCGTCACCAGAATTATCCATGGTCTTCTCATCACAGTACTCCACGGTCTTGCCATAACAATGCTCCATGCCCTGGTCATCACAATGCTCCATGTCCCTTGTCATCACAAGTCTCCAGGTCCTTGTCATCACAATGCTCCATGACAGTTCTCATCCCCATGTTACATGCTCTTGTCATCTCAATTCTCCATGCACTTGTCATCGCAATGTCCCATGACACCTGTCATAGCAAGCTCCATGCCTCTTTCATCACAAAGCTTCACGACCTTTTCATCAAAATTCTCAAAGGCCGTTGTCATCAAAATGCTCCATGCCCTTGTCATCAGAATGCTCCATGGCCCTTGTCATCACAATGCTCCAAGCCCTTGTCATCACAATGCTCCATTACCTTTGTCATCACAATCCTCCATAACACTCGGCATCACAATGCTCCATGCCATTCTCATCACAATGGAACATGAAATATGCCATCACAATGCTCCCTGACACCTGTCTTCACAATAATCCATGACCTTGTCATCACAATGCTCCATGCCCTTGTCATCACAATGTGCCATGCCCACTGTCAACACAATTATCCATGAAACTTGTCAGACCAATGCTCCATGCTCCTGTCATCACAATGCTACATGACCCCAGTCATCACAATGCTCCGTGTGTCCCGTCATCACAAGACTGCATGACCTGTGTCACCACAAAAGTCAATGACCTCATCATCACAAGGCTCTGTGAAATTTGTCACCACAATGCTCCATGAACTTTTCATCAAAATGCTCAATGTCATTGTCATCACAATGCTCCATGAACGCTCTCATCACATTGCTCCAAGCCCTTGTCATCACAATGCTCCATTACCTTTGTCATCACAATCCACCATAACACTCGGCATCACAATGCTCCATGCCATTGTCATCACAATGGAACATGAAATATGCCATCACAATGCTCCCTGACACCTGTCTTCACAATAATCCATGACCTTGTAATCACAATGTTCCATGCCCTTGCCATCACAATTCTCCATTAACCCTGTCATAACAATGCTCCATGACCCCTGCCATCACGATGTTCCATGGCCTTGTCATCACAAGGCTCCATGACCCTTCTAATCACAATGCTCCAAAACCCCTGTAATCACAATGCTCCATGCCCCTTTTCATCTCAATGATCCATGAACCCGGTCATCACAATGCACCATGCCCATCATCAAAATGCTTCATGCTATTGTCATCACAATGAAATCAATATTCTCCATGATCTCTGTCATCACAATGCTCCAAATCCGTGTGATCAAAATGTTCCATAACACTTATCATCACAACGTCCCATGACGCTCGTCATCACAATTATACATGGTCTTCTCATCACAATGCTCCATGACCTTTTTCATCACAATGCTAAATACACTTGTCATCACAATGCTCCCTGACACTTGTCCTCAGTATGCTCCTTGAACCATGTAATGACAAGGCTCCATGCCTTTATCATCACAATGCTCCATGCCCTTGTCATCACAAAGCTCCATGATGCATGTCATCAGAACTTTCCATGGCCATCTCATCCCAATGCTCCAAGCACATGTCATCACAATGCCCCAAGACTCCTGTAATCACAATGCACCATGCCCCTTTTCATCAGAATATTCCATGAGACATGTCATCAAAAGTCTCCATGGTCTTCTCATCACAATGCTCCAGTACCTTGTCATCACAAGCCTCCATGGCCCCTGTCATCACAATACTCGATGAACGTTTTCATCCCAATGCTCCTTGACCTTCTCATCACAATGCTCCATGACCAATATCATCACAATGCTCCATGACCACTGTCATCACAACACTCCATGACACCTGACAACACAATGATCCGGGACTCCTGTCATCACAATGCTCCAAGACCCCTGTAATCACAATACTCCATGAATATTTTCAGCCCAATGCTCCATGAACCTTGTCATCAAAATCATCCATGCCCTTATCATCACAATGTTCCATGACCCCTGTATTCACAATGCTCCTTGACGCTTGTCATCACAGTGCTCCATGACACCTGTCATCACAATGCTCCATGACTTTGTCAGCAAAATGCTTCATGACCTTGTCATTACAATGCTCTATGCGCTTGTCATCACAATACTCCACTACCATTGTCATCACAATCCTCCATGAACCTTGGGATCACATTGCTTCATGCCCTTGTAATCACAATGCTCCATGCTCCTTTAAATCAAAATGATCCATGACCTCTGTCATCACAATGCTCCAAACACTTGTGATCAAAATGTTCCATAACACTTGTCATCACAACGCTCCATGATGCCTGTCATTACAATACTCCATGCCCTTTTCATCACAATGCTCCATGACCTTTGTCATCACAATTCTCAATACACTTGTCATCACAATGCTCCCTGACATTTGTCGTCAGAATGCTCCTTGAACCCTGTCACGAAAAGGCTCCACGCCTTTTTCATCAAAATGCCCCATGCCGTTTTCATCACAATGTTCCACGCCACTGTCTTCAAAATACTCCACAAGGTTGTCATCACAATGCTCCATGACTTTTGTCATCACAATTCTCCATGCACTTGTCAGCACAATGCTCCCTGACCCTTGTCATCTCAATGCTCCAAGCCATTGTCATCACAATGCACCATTACATTTGTCATCAGAATCCTCCATGACACTTGGCATCACAATGCTCCATGCCCTTTTCACCACAATGCACCATTCCAACAATCATCACAATAATATATGAAATTTATGAGACCAATGATCCATGCCCTTGTCATCACAATGCTCCATGCCCCTTGTTATCACAATGCTCCATGACCCCTGTCATCACAGGGCTCCGTGACTCCAGTCATCACAGTGCTTCATGACCTTTGTCATCACAATGGTCCATGCACTCGTAATCAAGAGTCTCTGTGACCTTTTTAACCACAATGCTACATGAACTTTTCATCGCAATTCTCTTTGACCCTTGTCAACACAATGCTCTATGCCTTTCTCAGCACAATGCTCCATGACCCTTGTCATCACAATGCTCCATGCGCTTGTCAGCACAATGCTCCATGACACATGTCATCACAATGCACCATGCACTTGTCATCACAGTGCTCCACAATCTTGTCATCACAATGCTCCATAAACATTGTCATCACAAGGCTCCATGAACTTCTCATCAAAATGCTCTCTCACCACTGATATCACAATGTTACTTCACTATTCGCCACAATACTCCCTCACCCCTGTCATCACAATGTTCCATGACTCCTGTCATCACAGTGCTACATGCACTTATCATCACAATGTTCGATGACCCCTGACATCACAATGTTCCGTAACCACCGTCATCAAAATGCTCCCTGACCCTTGTCATCTCAATGCTCCAAGCCATTGTCATCACAATGCACCATTACATTTGTCATCAGAATCCTCCATGACCCTTGGCATCACATTGCTCCATGCCCTTGTCATCACTAAGCTCCATGACACATGTCATCAGAATGCTCCATGGCCTTCTCATCACAATGTCCCATGACCTATTTCATCACAATTCTCAATACACTTGTCATCAATATGCTCCATGACACTTGTTGTCTGTATGCTCCTTGAACCCTGTCATGACAAGGCTCCATGCATTTTTCATCACAATGTTCCATGCCCTTTTCATCACACTGCTACAAGACCCCTGTAATCAAAATGCTACATGCGCTGGTCATCACAAAGCTCAATGACGCATGTCCTCAGAATGCTCCTTGGCCTTCTCTTCACAATGCTCCATGCCCTTGTCATCACAATGTTCCAAGACCCCTGTAATCACAGTGGTCCATGCCCCTTTTCATCAGTATGCTATATGAGACTTGTCATCACAAGGCTCCATGGATTTCTCATCACAATGCTCCAGGACCTTGTCATCACAATGCTTCACAACTTTGTGAAGAAAATTCTCAATAGCCCTTGTCATCATATTGCTCCAAGCCCTAGTCATCACAATGCTCCATTTTATTTGTCATCACAATCCTCCATTACATTTAGCATCACAATGCTCCATGCCATTATCATCGCAATGGACCATGACATATGTCATCACAATGCTCCCTGACAACTGTCTTCACAATACTCCATGACCTTCTCATCACCATGATCCATACACTTGTCATTACAATGCACCATGTCCGCTGTCATCACAATAATCTTTGAAACTTGTCAGACCAATGCTCCATGCCCCTGTCACCACAATGCTCCATGCCCTTGTCCTCACAATGCTCCATGACCCCTATCATCACAATGCTCCGTGAATCCAGTCATCACAATGCTTCATAACGTTTGTCATCAAAACGGTCCATGCCCGTTTCATCACAAGGCTCTGTGACCTTTGTAACCACAATGCTCCTTGAACTTTTCATCACAACGCTCCGTGACCCTTGTCATCACAATGCTCCATGCCTTTGTCAGAACAATGCTCCATGACCCTTGTCATCACAATGTGCCACGTGCTTTTCATCACATTGGTCCACAACCTTGTAATCACTATGCTCCATAAACTTTGTAATCACAATGCTCCATGCACTTCTCATCCAAATGCTCTCTCACCAGAGATATCACAATGTTCCATCACTAGTCATCACAATACCCCTCACCCCTGTAATCATAATATTCCATGACCCCTGTCATCACAGTGCTACATACACTTATCATCACAATATTCCATGACCCTTGACATCACAATGTTCCATAACCCCTGTCATCAAAATGCACCATGACCCTTTTCATCCCAAAGCTCCATAACCCCTGACATCACAATGTTCTACACCCCCTGCCCACAAAATATTCCATTACATTTTCATCAAATTGCTGCATGACCCTGTCATCAAAATGCTCCCTGCCCTTCTCATCACAATGCACCACACCATTGTCATCAAATGCTCCCTGTTATTTGTCATCACAAATCTCCATGACAATTGGCATCACAATGCTCCATGTCATTGTCATCACAATGCTCCATGAACACTCTCATCACATTGCTCCATGCCCTTGTCATCACAAAGCTCCATGACACATGTCATCACAATGCTCGATGCCCTTCTCATCACAGTGCTCCATGCCCTTGTCATTACAATCCTCCATGAAACATGCATCACAGTGTTCCGTGCCCTTGTCATCCCAATGCTCCATGCCCACTCTCATCACAATAATCCATGAAATATTTTAGACCAAAGCTCAATGCCCTTCTCATCACAATGCTCCATTACCTCTGTCATAACAATGCTCCATGACACATGCCATCACATTATTCAACGGCATGTCATCACAAGGCTCCATGACACTTGTCATCACAATGCTCCAAGACCCCGGTAATCACAATGCTCCATGCCCCTTTTCATCTCAATGCTCCATGAACCCTGTCATCACAATACACCATGCCCATCATCATAATGTTTCAGGCTATTGTCATCAAAATGAAATCTAAATTCTCCATAACCTCTGTAATCATAATGCTCCAAACCTTTGTGATCACAATGTTCCATAAGACTTATCATCTCAACACCCCATGATGCTCATCATCACAATTATCCATGGTCTTCTCATCACAATGCTCCATGACCTTTGTCATCAAATGCTCAATACACTTGTCATCACAATGCTCCCTGACACTTGTCGTCAGTATGCTTCTTGAACCCTGTCATGACAAGGCTCAATGCCTTTTTCATCACAATGATACATGCCCATTTCATCACAATGCATCAAGACACCTGTAATCACAATGCTCCACAACCTTCTCATCACAATGCTCCATGGCCAATATCATCACAGTGCTCCATGACCACTGTCATCACAACACTCCATGACACCTGACAACACAATGATCCGGAACTCTTGGCATCAAAATGCTCCATTCCCTAGTCATCACAATGCTCCATGACCCCTGTCATCACAATACTCCATGAACATTTTCAGCCCAATGCTCCATGACCCTTGTCATCACATTGAACCATGCCCTTGTCATCCCAATGCTCCATGACCCCTGTGTTCACAAAGCTCCGTGACGCTTGTCATCACAGTGCTCCATGACACCTGTCATCACAATGCTCCATGCCTTTGTCAGCAAATGCTACATGACATTGTCCTTACAATGCTCTATGCGCTTGTCATCACAGTACTCCATTACCATTGTCATCACAATCCTCCATGAACCTTGGGATACATTGCTTCTTGCCCTTGTCATCACAGTGCTCCATGCTCCTTGAAATCAAAATGATCCATGACCTCTGTCATCACAATGCTCCAAACCCTTGTAATCTCAATGTTCCATAAAACTTGTCATCAGAACGCTCCATGATGCCTGTCATCACACTATTCCATGGCCTTTTCATCACAATGCTCCATGACCATTGTCATCACAATTCTAAATACACTTGTCATTACAGTGCTTCCTGAATCTTGTCGTCAGAATGCTCCTTGAAACCTGTCACGAAAAGGCTCCATGCCTTTTTCATCACAATGCCCCATGCCGTTTTCATCACAATGCTCCATGCCATTGTCATCAAAATACTCCACAAGCTTGTCATCAGAATGTTCCATGACCCTTCTCATCACAATTCTCCATGCACTTGTCAGCACAATGCTCCCTGACCCCTTTCATCACAATGCTCCAAGCCATTGTCATCACAATGCTCCATTACCTTTGTCATCAGAATCCTCCATGACACTTGGCATCACAATGCGCTATGCCATTGTCATCACAATGGGCCATTACATATCTCATCACAATGCTCCCTGACACCTGTCTTCACAATACTGCATGACGTGGTCCTCACAATGCTCCATGCCTTTGTCATCACACTGCGCCATTCCAACTGTCATCGCAATAATCCATGAAACATATTAGACCAATGCTCCATGCCCTTGTCATCACAATGCTCCATGACTCCATTCATCACAATGCTTCACAACCTTGTGATGAAAATTCTCAATAGCCCTTGTCATCATATTGCTCCAAGCCCGTGTCATCACAATGCTCCATTTTATTTGTCATCACAATCCTCCATTACATTTAGCATCACAATGCTCCATGCCATTATCATCGCAATGGACTATGACATATGTCATCACAATGCTCCCTGACACCTGTCTTCACAATACTCCATGACCTTCTCATCACCATGATCCATACACTTGTCATTACATTGCACCATGTCCAATGTCATCACAATAATCTATGAAACTTGTCAGACCAATGCTCCATGCCCCTGTCACCAGAATGCTCCATGCCCTTGTCATCACAATGCTCCATGACCCCTATCATCACAATGCCTTGTGACTCCATTCATGACAATGCTTCATAACGTTTGTCATCAAAACTCTCCTTGCCCGTGTCATCACAAGGCTCTGTGACCTTTGTAACCACAATGCTCCTTGAACTTTTCATCACAACGCTCCGTGACATTTGTCATCACAATGCTCCATGCCTTTGTCAGAACAATGCTCCATGACCCTTGCCATCACAATGTGCCACGTGCTTTTCATCACATCCGTCCACAACCTTGTAATCGCTATGCTCCATAAACCTTGTAATCACAATGCTCCATGCACTTCTCATCCAAATGCTCTCTCACCAGTCATATCACAATGTTCCATCACTAGTCATCACAATACCCCTCACCCCTGTAATCATAATGTTCCATGACCCCTGTCATCACAGTGCTACATACCCTTATCATCACAATGTTCCATGACCCCTGACATCACAATGTTCCATAACCCCTGTCATCAAAATGCACCATGACCCTTTTCATCCCAAAGCTAAATGATCCCTGGCAGCAAAATGTTCTATAACCCCTGCCCTCAAAATATTACATTACATTTTCATCAAATTGCTGCATGACCCTGTGATCAAAATGCTCCCTGCCCTTCTCATCACAATGCACCACACCATTGTCATCGAAATGCTCCCTGTTATTTGTCATCACAAATCTCCATGATCATTGGCATCACAATGCTCCATGTCATTGTCATCACAAAGCTCCATGAACACTCTCATCACATTGCTCCATGCCCTTGTAATCACAAAGCTCCATGACACTTGTCATCACAATGCTCGATGCCTTTGGCATCAAAATGCTCCATGCCATTGTCATTACAATCCTCCATGAACCATGTATCACAGTGTTCCGTGCCCTTGTTATCACAGTGCTATATGCCCAATCTCATCACAAAAGTCCATGAAACCTTTCAGACCAATGCTCAATGCCCTTCTCATCACAATGTTCCATAACTTCTGTCATAACAATGCTCCATGACACCTGCCCACACAATGTTCCACGGCCTTGTCATCACAAAGCTCCATTACCCTTGTCATCACAATTCTCCATGCACTTGTGAGCACAATGCTCCCTGACCTTTTTCATCACAATGCTCCAAGCCATTGTCATCAAAATGCTCCATTACCTTTGTCATCAGAATCCTCCATGACACTTGGCATCACAATGTGCTATGCCATTGTCATCACAATGGGCCATTACATATCTCATCACAATGCTCCCTGACACCTCTCTTCACAATACTGCATGACGTGGTGCTCACAACACTCCATGACGCTTGTCATCACAATGATCCATGCCCTTGTCATCCCAATGCTCCATGACCCCTGTATTCACAATGTTCCATGACGCTTGTTATCACAGTGCTCCATGACACCTGTCATCACAATGCTCCATGCCTTTGTCAGAAAAATGCTCCATGACCCTTGTCATCACAATGTGCCACACGCTATTCATCCCAACGGTCCAGAAATTTGTCATCGCAATGCTCCATAAACCTTGTAATCACAATACTCCATTCCCTTCTCATCACAATTCTCCATTACCTCTGTCATCACAATGCACCAAGACCCCTGTAATCACAAAGCTCCATGCCATTGTCATCACAAAGCTCCATGACGCATGTCATCAGAATGTTCCATGGCCTTCTCCACACAATGCTCCATGCCATTGTCATCCCAATGCTCCATGACCCCTGTATTCACAATGCTCTGTGACGCTTGTCATCACAGTGCTCCATGACACCTGTCATCACAATGCTCCATGCCTTTGTCAGCAAAATGCTGCATGACCTTGTCATTACAATGCTCTATGTGCTTGTCATCACAATACTGCATTACCATTGTCATCACTATCCTCCATGTACTTTGGGATCCCATTGCTTCATGCCCTAATCATCACAATGCTCCATGTTTCTTGTAATCAAAATGATCCATGACCACTGTCATCGCAATGCTCCAAACCCTTGTGATCACAATGTTCCATAACACTTTTCATCACAGTGCTCCATGATGCCTGTCATCACAATACTCCATGCCCTTTTCATCACAATGCTCCATGACCTTTTTCATCACAATTCTCAATACACTTGTCATCACAATGCTCCATGACACTTGTCATCAGAATGCACCTTGAACCCTGTCACGAAATGGCTCCTTGCCTTTTTCATCACAAAGCCCCATGCCGTTTTCATCACAATGCTCCATGCCATTGTCATCAAAATACTCCACAAGCTTGTCATCAGAATGCTCCATGACCCTTGTCATCACAATTCTCCATGCAATTGTCAGCACAATGCTCCCTGAACCTTGTCATCACTATGCTCCAAGCCATTGTCATCACAATGCTCCTTTACCTTTGTCATCAGAATCCTCCATGAAACTTGGCATCACAATGCTCCATGCCATTGCCATCACAATGGGCCAATACATATGTCATCACAGTGCTCCGTGACACCTCTTTTCACAATACTGCATGACCTGGTCATCACAATGCTCCATGACCTTGTCATCACAATGCGCAATTCCAACTGTCATCACAATAATCCATGAAACTTTTTAGACCAATGTTCCATGCCCTTGTCATCACAATGCTCCATGCCCTTGTTATCACAATGTTCCAAGACCCCTGTAATCAGAATGCTCCATGCCCCTTTTCATCAGTATGCTCCATGAGACTTGTCATCACAAGGCTCCATGGTTTTCTCATCACAATGCTCCAGGACCTTGTCATCACAATGCTTCACGACATTGTCATGAAAATTCTCATTGGCCCTTGTCATCATAATACTCCAAGCCCTAGTCATCACAATGCTCCATTATATTTGTCATTACAATCCTCCATTACATTTGGCATCACAATGCTCCATGCCATTGTCATAGCAATGAACCATGACATATGTCATCACAATGCTCCCTGACACCTGTCTTCACAATACTCCATGCCCTTGTCATCACAATGCTCCATGCCCTTGTCATCACAATGCACCATGTCCACTGTCATCACAATCATCTATGAAACTTGTCAGACCAATGCTCCATGCCCCTGTTATCACAGTGCTCCATGCCCTTGTCATCACAATGCTCCATGACCCCTGTCATCACAATGCCCCGTGACTCCAGTCATCACAATGCTTCATAACGTTTGTCATCACAACGGTCCATGCCCGCGTCATCACAAGGCTCTGTGACGATTTTAACCACAATGCTCCATGAACTTTTCATCAAAATGCTCCGTGACCCTTGTCATCACAATGCTCCATGCCTTTGTCAGAACAATGCTCCATGACCTTTGTCATCACAATGTGCCATGCACTTTTCATCACAATGATCCACAACCTTGTCATCGCTATGCTCCATAAACCTTGTAATCACAATGCTCCATGAACTTCTCATCCAAATGCTCTCTCACATGAGATATCACAATGTTCCACCACTAGTCATCACAATCCTCCCTCACCCCTGTTATCACAATGTTCCATGAACCCTGTCATCACAATGCTACATCCCCTTATCTGCACAATGTTCCATGACCCCTGACATCACAATGTTCCATAACCCCTGTCATCAAAATGCTCCATGACCCTTTTCATCCCAAAAATCCATGACCCCTGGCATCACAATGTTCTATAACCCCTGTCATCAAAATGTTCCATTACACTTTTCATCAAATTGCTGCATGAACCTGTCACCAAAATGCTCCCTGCCCTTCTCATCACAATGCACCACACCCTTGTCATCAAAATGCTCCATGACCATTGTCATCACAAAGCTCCATGGCCCTTGGCATCACAATGCTCCATGTCATTTTCATGACAATGCTCCATGAACCATCTCATCACATGGCTCCATGCCCTTGTCATCACAAAGCACCATGACACTTGTCATCACAATGCTCGATGCCCTTCTCATCACAATGCTCCTTGCCCTTGTCATTACAATCCTCCATGACCGATGTATCACAGTGTTCCGTGCCCTTGTCATCACAATGCTCCATGCCCACTCTCATCACAACAATCCATGAAATATTTCAGACCAATGCTCAATGCTCTTCTCATCACAATGGTCCATTACCTCTGTCATAACAATGCTCCATGACACCTGCCATCACAATGTTCCACGGCCTTGTCATCACAAGGCTCCATGACCCTTGTCATCACAATGCTCCAAGAACCCTGTAATCACAATGCTCCATGCCCTTTTCATCACAATGCTCCATGATGCACGTAATAAGAATGTCCCATGGCCTTCTCCTCACAATGCTCCATGCCCTGGTCATCACAATGCTCCAAGTCCCCTGTAATCACAATGCTCCATGCCCTTTTTCATCAGGATGCTCCATGAAACTTGTCATAACAAGTCTCCCTGCTCATCTCATCACAATGCTCCAGGACATTGTCATCACCATGATCCATTCCATTGTCATCACAATCCTCCATGTCCCCCGTCATCACAATACTCCAGGAACATTTACAGCCCAATTCTCCATGACCCTTGTCATCACAATGATCCATGCCCTTGTCATCCTAATGCTCCATGACACCTGTATTCACAATGCTCCGTGATGCTTGTCATTACAATGCTCCATGACACATGTTCATCACAATGCTCTATGCCATTCTCAGCACAATGCCCCATGCCCTTTTCATCACAATGCTCCATGACCCCTGTCATCACAATGCTCCGTTACACCAGTCATCACTATTCTTCATAACATTTGTCATCACAATGTTCGATACCCGTGTCATCACAAGGCTCTGTTAACTTTGTAACCACAATGCTCCATGAACTTTTCATCACAATGCTCCGTGACACTTGCCATCACAATGCTCCATACCTTTGTCAGAAAAATGCTCCATGACCCTTGTCATCACAATGTGCCACACGCTATTCATCCCAACGGTCCAGAAATTTGTCATCGCAATGCTCCATAAACCTTGTAATCACAATACTCCATTCCCTTCTCATCACAATTCTCCATTACCTCTGTCATCACAATGCACCAAGACCCCTGTAATCACAAAGCTCCATGCCATTGTCATCACAAAGCTCCATGACGCATGTCATCAGAATGTTCCATGGCCTTCTCCATACAATGCTCCATGCCATTGTCATCCCAATGCTCCATGACCCCTGTATTCACAATGCTCTGTGACGCTTGTCATCACAGTGCTCCATGACACCTGTCATCACAATGCTCCATGCCTTTGTCAGCAAAATGCTGCATGACCTTGTCATTACAATGCTCTATGTGCTTGTCATCACAATACTGCATTACCATTGTCATCACTATCCTCCATGTACTTTGGGATCCCATTGCTTCATGCCCTAATCATCACAATGCTCCATGTTTCTTGTAATCAAAATGATCCATGACCACTGTCATCGCAATGCTCCAAACCCTTGTGATCACAATGTTCCATAACACTTTTCATCACAGTGCTCCATGATGCCTGTCATCACAATACTCCATGCCCTTTTCATCACAATGCTCCATGACACTTGTCATCAGAATGCACCTTGAACCCTGTCACGAAATGGCTCCTTGCCTTTTTCATCACAAAGCCCCATGCCGTTTTCATCACAATGCTCCATGCCATTGTCATCAAAATACTCCACAACCTTGTCATCAGAATGCTCCATGACCCTTGTCATCACAATTCTCCATGCAATTGTCAGCACAATGCTCCCTGAACCTTGTCATCACTATGCTCCAAGCCATTGTCATCACAATGCTCCTTTACCTTTGTCATCAGAATCCTCCATGAAACTTGGCATCACAATGCTCCATGCCATTGCCATCACAATGGGCCAATACATATGTCATCACAGTGCTCCGTGACACCTCTTTTCACAATACTGCATGACCTGGTCATCACAATGCTCCATGACCTTGTCATCACAATGCGCAATTCCAACTGTCATCACAATAATCCATGAAACTTTTTAGACCAATGTTCCATGCCCTTGTCATCACAATGCTCCATGCCCTTGTTATCACAATGTTCCAAGACCCCTGTAATCAGAATGCTCCATGCCCCTTTTCATCAGTATGCTCCATGAGACTTGTCATCACAAGGCTCCATGGTTTTCTCATCACAATGCTCCAGGACCTTGTCATCACAATGCTTCACGACATTGTCATGAAAATTCTCATTGGCCCTTGTCATCATAATGCTCCAAGCCCTAGTCATCACAATGCTCCATTATATTTGTCATCACAATCCTCCATTACATTTGGCATCACAATGCTCCATGCCATTGTCATAGCAATGAACCATGACATATGTCATCACAATGCTCCCTGACACCTGTCTTCACAATACTCCATGCCCTTGTCATCACAATGCTCCATGCCCTTGTCATCACAATGCACCATGTCCACTGTCATCACAATCATCTATGAAACTTGTCAGACCAATGCTCCATGCCCCTGTTATCACAGTGCTCCATGCCCTTGTCATCACAATGCTCCATGACCCCTGTCATCACAATGCCCCGTGACTCCAGTCATCACAATGCTTCATAACGTTTGTCATCACAACGGTCCATGCCCGCGTCATCACAAGGCTCTGTGACCATTTTAACCACAATGCTCCATGAACTTTTCATCACAATGCTCCGTGACCCTTGTCATCACAATGCTCCATGCCTTTGTCAGAACAATGCTCCATGACCTTTGTCATCACAATGTGCCATGCACTTTTCATCACAATGATCCACAGCCTTGTCATCGCTATGCTCCATAAACCTTGTAATCACAATGCTCCATGAACTTCTCATGCAAATGCTCTCTCACATGAGATATCACAATGTTCCACCACTAGTCATCACAATCCTCCCTCACCCCTGTTATCACAATGTTCCATGAACCCTGTCATCACAATGCTACATCCCCTTATCTGCACAATGTTCCATGACCCCTGACATCACAATGTTCCATAACCCCTGTCATCAAAATGCTCCATGACCCTTTTCATCCCAAAAATCCATGACCCCTGGCATCACAATGTTCTATAACCCCTGTCATCAAAATGTTCCATTACACTTTTCATCAAATTGCTGCATGAACCTGTCACCAAAATGCTCCCTGCCCTTCTCATCACAATGCACCACACCCTTGTCATCAAAATGCTCCATGACCATTGTCATCACAAAGCTCCATGGCCCTTGGCATCACAATGCTCCATGTCATTTTCATGACAATGCTCCATGAACCATCTCATCACATGGCTCCATGCCCTTGTCATCACAAAGCACCATGACACTTGTCATCACAATGCTCGATGCCCTTCTCATCACAATGCTCCTTGCCCTTGTCATTACAATCCTCCATGACCGATGTATCACAGTGTTCCGTGCCCTTGTCATCACAATGCTCCATGCCCACTCTCATCACAACAATCCATGAAATATTTCAGACCAATGCTCAATGCTCTTCTCATCACAATGGTCCATTACCTCTGTCATAACAATGCTCCATGACACCTGCCATCACAATGTTCCACGGCCTTGTCATCACAAGGCTCCATGACCCTTGTCATCACAATGCTCCAAGAACCCTGTAATCACAATGCTCCATGCCCTTTTCATCACAATGCTCCATGATGCACGTAATAAGAATGTCCCATGGCCTTCTCCTCACAATGCTCCATGCCCTGGTCATCACAATGCTCCAAGTCCCCTGTAATCACAATGCTCCATGCCCTTTTTCATCAGGATGCTCCATGAAACTTGTCATAACAAGTCTCCCTGCTCATCTCATCACAATGCTCCAGGACATTGTCATCACCATGATCCATTCCATTGTCATCACAATCCTCCATGTCCCCCGTCATCACAATACTCCAGGAACATTTACAGCCCAATTCTCCATGACCCTTGTCATCACAATGATCCATGCCCTTGTCATCCTAATGCTCCATGACACCTGTATTCACAATGCTCCGTGATGCTTGTCATTACAATGCTCCATGACACATGTTCATCACAATGCTCTATGCCATTCTCAGCACAATGCCCCATGCCCTTTTCATCACAATGCTCCATGACCCCTGTCATCACAATGCTCCGTTACACCAGTCATCACTATTCTTCATAACATTTGTCATCACAATGTTCGATACCCGTGTCATCACAAGGCTCTGTTAACTTTGTAACCACAATGCTCCATGAACTTTTCATCACAATGCTCCGTGACACTTGCCATCACAATGCTCCATACCTTTGTCAGAAAAATGCTCCATGACCCTTGTCATCACAATGTGCCACACGCTATTCATCCCAACGGTCCAGAAATTTGTCATCGCAATGCTCCATAAACCTTGTAATCACAATACTCCATTCCCTTCTCATCACAATTCTCCATTACCTCTGTCATCACAATGCACCAAGACCCCTGTAATCACAAAGCTCCATGCCATTGTCATCACAAAGCTCCATGACGCATGTCATCAGAATGTTCCATGGCCTTCTCCACACAATGCTCCATGCCATTGTCATCCCAATGCTCCATGACCCCTGTATTCACAATGCTCTGTGACGCTTGTCATCACAGTGCTCCATGACACCTGTCATCACAATGCTCCATGCCTTTGTCAGCAAAATGCTGCATGACCTTGTCATTACAATGCTCTATGTGCTTGTCATCACAATACTGCATTACCATTGTCATCACTATCCTCCATGTACTTTGGGATCCCATTGCTTCATGCCCTAATCATCACAATGCTCCATGTTTCTTGTAATCAAAATGACCCATGACCACTGTCATCGCAATGCTCCAAACCCTTGTGATCACAATGTTCCATAACACTTTTCATCACAGTGCTCCATGATGCCTGTCATCACAATACTCCATGCCCTTTTCATCACAATGCTCCATGACCTTTTTCATCACAATTCTCAATACACTTGTCATCACAATGCTCCATGACACTTGTCATCAGAATGCACCTTGAACCCTGTCACGAAATGGCTCCTTGCCTTTTTCATCACAAAGCCCCATGCCGTTTTCATCACAATGCTCCATGCCATTGTCATCAAAATACTCCACAAGCTTGTCATCAGAATGCTCCATGACCCTTGTCATCACAATTCTCCATGCAATTGTCAGCACAATGCTCCCTGAACCTTGTCATCACTATGCTCCAAGCCATTGTCATCACAATGCTCCTTTACCTTTGTCATCAGAATCCTCCATGAAACTTGGCATCACAATGCTCCATGCCATTGCCATCACAATGGGCCAATACATATGTCATCACAGTGCTCCGTGACACCTCTTTTCACAATACTGCATGACCTGGTCATCACAATGCTCCATGACCTTGTCATCACAATGCGCAATTCCAACTGTCATCACAATAATCCATGAAACTTTTTAGACCAATGTTCCATGCCCTTGTCATCACAATGCTCCATGCCCTTGTTATCACAATGTTCCAAGACCCCTGTAATCAGAATGCTCCATGCCCCTTTTCATCAGTATGCTCCATGAGACTTGTCATCACAAGGCTCCATGGTTTTCTCATCACAATGCTCCAGGACCTTGTCATCACAATGCTTCACGACATTGTCATGAAAATTCTCATTGGCCCTTGTCATCATAATGCTCCAAGCCCTAGTCATCACAATGCTCCATTATATTTGTCATCACAATCCTCCATTACATTTGGCATCACAATGCTCCATGCCATTGTCATAGCAATGAACCATGACATATGTCATCACAATGCTCCCTGACACCTGTCTTCACAATACTCCATGCCCTTGTCATCACAATGCTCCATGCCCTTGTCATCACAATGCACCATGTCCACTGTCATCACAATCATCTATGAAACTTGTCAGACCAATGCTCCATGCCCCTGTTATCACAGTGCTCCATGCCCTTGTCATCACAATGCTCCATGACCCCTGTCATCACAATGCCCCGTGACTCCAGTCATCACAATGCTTCATAACGTTTGTCATCACAACGGTCCATGCCCGCGTCATCACAAGGCTCTGTGACCATTTTAACCACAATGCTCCATGAACATTTCATCACAATGCTCCGTGACCCTTGTCATCACAATGCTCCATGCCTTTGTCAGAACAATGCTTCATGACCTTTGTCATCACAATGTGCCATGCACTTTTCATCACAATGATCCACAACCTTGTCATCGCTATGCTCCATAAACCTTGTAATCACAATGCTCCATGAACTTCTCATGCAAATGCTCTCTCACATGAGATATCACAATGTTCCACCACTAGTCATCACAATCCTCCCTCACCCCTGTTATCACAATGTTCCATGAACCCTGTCATCACAATGCTACATCCCCTTATCTGCACAATGTTCCATGACCCCTGACATCACAATGTTCCATAACCCCTGTCATCAAAATGCTCCATGACCCTTTTCATCCCAAAAATCCATGACCCCTGGCATCACAATGTTCTATAACCCCTGTCATCAAAATGTTCCATTACACTTTTCATCAAATTGCTGCATGAACCTGTCACCAAAATGCTCCCTGCCCTTCTCATCACAATGCACCACACCCTTGTCATCAAAATGCTCCATGACCATTGTCATCACAAAGCTCCATGGCCCTTGGCATCACAATGCTCCATGTCATTTTCATGACAATGCTCCATGAACCATCTCATCACATGGCTCCATGCCCTTGTCATCACAAAGCACCATGACACTTGTCATCACAATGCTCGATGCCCTTCTCATCACAATGCTCCTTGCCCTTGTCATTACAATCCTCCATGACCGATGTATCACAGTGTTCCGTGCCCTTGTCATCACAATGCTCCATGCCCACTCTCATCACAACAATCCATGAAATATTTCAGACCAATGCTCAATGCTCTTCTCATCACAATGGTCCATTACCTCTGTCATAACAATGCTCCATGACACCTGCCATCACAATGTTCCACGGCCTTGTCATCACAAGGCTCCATGACCCTTGTCATCACAATGCTCCAAGAACCCTGTAATCACAATGCTCCATGCCCTTTTCATCACAATGCTCCATGATGCACGTAATAAGAATGTCCCATGGCCTTCTCCTCACAATGCTCCATGCCCTGGTCATCACAATGCTCCAAGTCCCCTGTAATCACAATGCTCCATGCCCTTTTTCATCAGGATGCTCCATGAAACTTGTCATAACAAGTCTCCCTGCTCATCTCATCACAATGCTCCAGGACATTGTCATCACCATGATCCATTCCATTGTCATCACAATCCTCCATGTCCCCCGTCATCACAATACTCCAGGAACATTTACAGCCCAATTCTCCATGACCCTTGTCATCACAATGATCCATGCCCTTGTCATCCTAATGCTCCATGACACCTGTATTCACAATGCTCCGTGATGCTTGTCATTACAATGCTCCATGACACATGTTCATCACAATGCTCTATGCCATTCTCAGCACAATGCTCCATGCCCTTTTCATCACAATGCTCCATGACCCCTGTCATCACAATGCTCCGTTACACCAGTCATCACTATTCTTCATAACATTTGTCATCACAATGTTCGATACCCGTGTCATCACAAGGCTCTGTTAACTTTGTAACCACAATGCTCCATGAACTTTTCATCACAATGCTCCGTGACACTTGCCATCACAATGCTCCATAACTTTGTCAGAAAAATGCTCCATGACCCTTGTCATCACAATGTGCCACACGCTATTCATCCCAACGGTCCAGAAATTTGTCATCGCAATGCTCCATAAACCTTGTAATCACAATACTCCATTCCCTTCTCATCACAATTCTCCATTACCTCTGTCATCACAATGCACCAAGACCCCTGTAATCACAAAGCTCCATGCCATTGTCATCACAAAGCTCCATGACGCATGTCATCAGAATGTTCCATGGCCTTCTCCACACAATGCTCCATGCCATTGTCATCCCAATGCTCCATGACCCCTGTATTCACAATGCTCTGTGACGCTTGTCATCACAGTGCTCCATGACACCTGTCATCACAATGCTCCATGCCTTTGTCAGCAAAATGCTGCATGACCTTGTCATTACAATGCTCTATGTGCTTGTCATCACAATACTGCATTACCATTGTCATCACTATCCTCCATGTACTTTGGGATCCCATTGCTTCATGCCCTAATCATCACAATGCTCCATGTTTCTTGTAATCAAAATGATCCATGACCACTGTCATCGCAATGCTCCAAACCCTTGTGATCACAATGTTCCATAACACTTTTCATCACAGTGCTCCATGATGCCTGTCATCACAATACTCCATGCCCTTTTCATCACAATGCTCCATGACCTTTTTCATCACAATTCTCAATACACTTGTCATCACAATGCTCCATGACACTTGTCATCAGAATGCACCTTGAACCCTGTCACGAAATGGCTCCTTGCCTTTTTCATCACAAAGCCCCATGCCGTTTTCATCACAATGCTCCATGCCATTGTCATCAAAATACTCCACAAGCTTGTCATCAGAATGCTCCATGACCCTTGTCATCACAATTCTCCATGCAATTGTCAGCACAATGCTCCCTGAACCTTGTCATCACTATGCTCCAAGCCATTGTCATCACAATGCTCCTTTACCTTTGTCATCAGAATCCTCCATGAAACTTGGCATCACAATGCTCCATGCCATTGCCATCACAATGGGCCAATACATATGTCATCACAGTGCTCCGTGACACCTCTTTTCACAATACTGCATGACCTGGTCATCACAATGCTCCATGACCTTGTCATCACAATGCGCAATTCCAACTGTCATCACAATAATCCATGAAACTTTTTAGACCAATGTTCCATGCCCTTGTCATCACAATGCTCCATGCCCTTGTTATCACAATGTTCCAAGACCCCTGTAATCAGAATGCTCCATGCCCCTTTTCATCAGTATGCTCCATGAGACTTGTCATCACAAGGCTCCATGGTTTTCTCATCACAATGCTCCAGGACCTTGTCATCACAATGCTTCACGACATTGTCATGAAAATTCTCATTGGCCCTTGTCATCATAATACTCCAAGCCCTAGTCATCACAATGCTCCATTATATTTGTCATTACAATCCTCCATTACATTTGGCATCACAATGCTCCATGCCATTGTCATAGCAATGAACCATGACATATGTCATCACAATGCTCCCTGACACCTGTCTTCACAATACTCCATGCCCTTGTCATCACAATGCTCCATGCCCTTGTCATCACAATGCACCATGTCCACTGTCATCACAATCATCTATGAAACTTGTCAGACCAATGCTCCATGCCCCTGTTATCACAGTGCTCCATGCCCTTGTCATCACAATGCTCCATGACCCCTGTCATCACAATGCCCCGTGACTCCAGTCATCACAATGCTTCATAACGTTTGTCATCACAACGGTCCATGCCCGCGTCATCACAAGGCTCTGTGACGATTTTAACCACAATGCTCCATGAACTTTTCATCAAAATGCTCCGTGACCCTTGTCATCACAATGCTCCATGCCTTTGTCAGAACAATGCTCCATGACCTTTGTCATCACAATGTGCCATGCACTTTTCATCACAATGATCCACAACCTTGTCATCGCTATGCTCCATAAACCTTGTAATCACAATGCTCCATGAACTTCTCATCCAAATGCTCTCTCACATGAGATATCACAATGTTCCACCACTAGTCATCACAATCCTCCCTCACCCCTGTTATCACAATGTTCCATGAACCCTGTCATCACAATGCTACATCCCCTTATCTGCACAATGTTCCATGACCCCTGACATCACAATGTTCCATAACCCCTGTCATCAAAATGCTCCATGACCCTTTTCATCCCAAAAATCCATGACCCCTGGCATCACAATGTTCTATAACCCCTGTCATCAAAATGTTCCATTACACTTTTCATCAAATTGCTGCATGAACCTGTCACCAAAATGCTCCCTGCCCTTCTCATCACAATGCACCACACCCTTGTCATCAAAATGCTCCATGACCATTGTCATCACAAAGCTCCATGGCCCTTGGCATCACAATGCTCCATGTCATTTTCATGACAATGCTCCATGAACCATCTCATCACATGGCTCCATGCCCTTGTCATCACAAAGCACCATGACACTTGTCATCACAATGCTCGATGCCCTTCTCATCACAATGCTCCTTGCCCTTGTCATTACAATCCTCCATGACCGATGTATCACAGTGTTCCGTGCCCTTGTCATCACAATGCTCCATGCCCACTCTCATCACAACAATCCATGAAATATTTCAGACCAATGCTCAATGCTCTTCTCATCACAATGGTCCATTACCTCTGTCATAACAATGCTCCATGACACCTGCCATCACAATGTTCCACGGCCTTGTCATCACAAGGCTCCATGACCCTTGTCATCACAATGCTCCAAGAACCCTGTAATCACAATGCTCCATGCCCTTTTCATCACAATGCTCCATGATGCACGTAATAAGAATGTCCCATGGCCTTCTCCTCACAATGCTCCATGCCCTGGTCATCACAATGCTCCAAGTCCCCTGTAATCACAATGCTCCATGCCCTTTTTCATCAGGATGCTCCATGAAACTTGTCATAACAAGTCTCCCTGCTCATCTCATCACAATGCTCCAGGACATTGTCATCACCATGATCCATTCCATTGTCATCACAATCCTCCATGTCCCCCGTCATCACAATACTCCAGGAACATTTACAGCCCAATTCTCCATGACCCTTGTCATCACAATGATCCATGCCCTTGTCATCCTAATGCTCCATGACACCTGTATTCACAATGCTCCGTGATGCTTGTCATTACAATGCTCCATGACACATGTTCATCACAATGCTCTATGCCATTCTCAGCACAATGCCCCATGCCCTTTTCATCACAATGCTCCATGACCCCTGTCATCACAATGCTCCGTTACACCAGTCATCACTATTCTTCATAACATTTGTCATCACAATGTTCGATACCCGTGTCATCACAAGGCTCTGTTAACTTTGTAACCACAATGCTCCATGAACTTTTCATCACAATGCTCCGTGACACTTGCCATCACAATGCTCCATACCTTTGTCAGAAAAATGCTCCATGACCCTTGTCATCACAATGTGCCACACGCTATTCATCCCAACGGTCCAGAAATTTGTCATCGCAATGCTCCATAAACCTTGTAATCACAATACTCCATTCCCTTCTCATCACAATTCTCCATTACCTCTGTCATCACAATGCACCAAGACCCCTGTAATCACAAAGCTCCATGCCATTGTCATCACAAAGCTCCATGACGCATGTCATCAGAATGTTCCATGGCCTTCTCCATACAATGCTCCATGCCATTGTCATCCCAATGCTCCATGACCCCTGTATTCACAATGCTCTGTGACGCTTGTCATCACAGTGCTCCATGACACCTGTCATCACAATGCTCCATGCCTTTGTCAGCAAAATGCTGCATGACCTTGTCATTACAATGCTCTATGTGCTTGTCATCACAATACTGCATTACCATTGTCATCACTATCCTCCATGTACTTTGGGATCCCATTGCTTCATGCCCTAATCATCACAATGCTCCATGTTTCTTGTAATCAAAATGATCCATGACCACTGTCATCGCAATGCTCCAAACCCTTGTGATCACAATGTTCCATAACACTTTTCATCACAGTGCTCCATGATGCCTGTCATCACAATACTCCATGCCCTTTTCATCACAATGCTCCATGACACTTGTCATCAGAATGCACCTTGAACCCTGTCACGAAATGGCTCCTTGCCTTTTTCATCACAAAGCCCCATGCCGTTTTCATCACAATGCTCCATGCCATTGTCATCAAAATACTCCACAAGCTTGTCATCAGAATGCTCCATGACCCTTGTCATCACAATTCTCCATGCAATTGTCAGCACAATGCTCCCTGAACCTTGTCATCACTATGCTCCAAGCCATTGTCATCACAATGCTCCTTTACCTTTGTCATCAGAATCCTCCATGAAACTTGGCATCACAATGCTCCATGCCATTGCCATCACAATGGGCCAATACATATGTCATCACAGTGCTCCGTGACACCTCTTTTCACAATACTGCATGACCTGGTCATCACAATGCTCCATGACCTTGTCATCACAATGCGCAATTCCAACTGTCATCACAATAATCCATGAAACTTTTTAGACCAATGTTCCATGCCCTTGTCATCACAATGCTCCATGCCCTTGTTATCACAATGTTCCAAGACCCCTGTAATCAGAATGCTCCATGCCCCTTTTCATCAGTATGCTCCATGAGACTTGTCATCACAAGGCTCCATGGTTTTCTCATCACAATGCTCCAGGACCTTGTCATCACAATGCTTCACGACATTGTCATGAAAATTCTCATTGGCCCTTGTCATCATAATGCTCCAAGCCCTAGTCATCACAATGCTCCATTATATTTGTCATTACAATCCTCCATTACATTTGGCATCACAATGCTCCATGCCATTGTCATAGCAATGAACCATGACATATGTCATCACAATGCTCCCTGACACCTGTCTTCACAATACTCCATGCCCTTGTCATCACAATGCTCCATGCCCTTGTCATCACAATGCACCATGTCCACTGTCATCACAATCATCTATGAAACTTGTCAGACCAATGCTCCATGCCCCTGTTATCACAGTGCTCCATGCCCTTGTCATCACAATGCTCCATGACCCCTGTCATCACAATGCCCCGTGACTCCAGTCATCACAATGCTTCATAACGTTTGTCATCACAACGGTCCATGCCCGCGTCATCACAAGGCTCTGTGACGATTTTAACCACAATGCTCCATGAACTTTTCATCACAATGTTCCGTGACCCTTGTCATCACAATGCTCCATGCCTTTGTCAGAACAATGCTCCATGACCTTTGTCATCACAATGTGCCATGCACTTTTCATCACAATGATCCACAACCTTGTCATCGCTATGCTCCATAAACCTTGTAATCACAATGCTCCATGAACTTCTCATCCAAATGCTCTCTCACATGAGATATCACAATGTTCCACCACTAGTCATCACAATCCTCCCTCACCCCTGTTATCACAATGTTCCATGAACCCTGTCATCACAATGCTACATCCCCTTATCTGCACAATGTTCCATGACCCCTGACATCACAATGTTCCATAACCCCTGTCATCAAAATGCTCCATGACCCTTTTCATCCCAAAAATCCATGACCCCTGGCATCACAATGTTCTATAACCCCTGTCATCAAAATGTTCCATTACACTTTTCATCAAATTGCTGCATGAACCTGTCACCAAAATGCTCCCTGCCCTTCTCATCACAATGCACCACACCCTTGTCATCAAAATGCTCCATGACCATTGTCATCACAAAGCTCCATGGCCCTTGGCATCACAATGCTCCATGTCATTTTCATGACAATGCTCCATGAACCATCTCATCACATGGCTCCATGCCCTTGTCATCACAAAGCACCATGACACTTGTCATCACAATGCTCGATGCCCTTCTCATCACAATGCTCCTTGCCCTTGTCATTACAATCCTCCATGACCGATGTATCACAGTGTTCCGTGCCCTTGTCATCACAATGCTCCATGCCCACTCTCATCACAACAATCCATGAAATATTTCAGACCAATGCTCAATGCTCTTCTCATCACAATGGTCCATTACCTCTGTCATAACAATGCTCCATGACACCTGCCATCACAATGTTCCACGGCCTTGTCATCACAAGGCTCCATGACCCTTGTCATCACAATGCTCCAAGAACCCTGTAATCACAATGCTCCATGCCCTTTTCATCACAATGCTCCATGATGCACGTAATAAGAATGTCCCATGGCCTTCTCCTCACAATGCTCCATGCCCTGGTCATCACAATGCTCCAAGTCCCCTGTAATCACAATGCTCCATGCCCTTTTTCATCAGGATGCTCCATGAAACTTGTCATAACAAGTCTCCCTGCTCATCTCATCACAATGCTCCAGGACATTGTCATCACCATGATCCATTCCATTGTCATCACAATCCTCCATGTCCCCCGTCATCACAATACTCCAGGAACATTTACAGCCCAATTCTCCATGACCCTTGTCATCACAATGATCCATGCCCTTGTCATCCTAATGCTCCATGACACCTGTATTCACAATGCTCCGTGATGCTTGTCATTACAATGCTCCATGACACATGTTCATCACAATGCTCTATGCCATTCTCAGCACAATGCTCCATGCCCTTTTCATCACAATGCTCCATGACCCCTGTCATCACAATGCTCCGTTACACCAGTCATCACTATTCTTCATAACATTTGTCATCACAATGTTCGATACCCGTGTCATCACAAGGCTCTGTTAACTTTGTAACCACAATGCTCCATGAACTTTTCATCACAATGCTCCGTGACACTTGCCATCACAATGCTCCATACCTTTGTCAGAAAAATGCTCCATGACCCTTGTCATCACAATGTGCCACACGCTATTCATCCCAACGGTCCAGAAATTTGTCATCGCAATGCTCCATAAACCTTGTAATCACAATACTCCATTCCCTTCTCATCACAATTCTCCATTACCTCTGTCATCACAATGCACCAAGACCCCTGTAATCACAAAGCTCCATGCCATTGTCATCACAAAGCTCCATGACGCATGTCATCAGAATGTTCCATGGCCTTCTCCACACAATGCTCCATGCCATTGTCATCCCAATGCTCCATGACCCCTGTATTCACAATGCTCTGTGACGCTTGTCATCACAGTGCTCCATGACACCTGTCATCACAATGCTCCATGCCTTTGTCAGCAAAATGCTGCATGACCTTGTCATTACAATGCTCTATGTGCTTGTCATCACAATACTGCATTACCATTGTCATCACTATCCTCCATGTACTTTGGGATCCCATTGCTTCATGCCCTAATCATCACAATGCTCCATGTTTCTTGTAATCAAAATGATCCATGACCACTGTCATCGCAATGCTCCAAACCCTTGTGATCACAATGTTCCATAACACTTTTCATCACAGTGCTCCATGATGCCTGTCATCACAATACTCCATGCCCTTTTCATCACAATGCTCCATGACCTTTTTCATCACAATTCTCAATACACTTGTCATCACAATGCTCCATGACACTTGTCATCAGAATGCACCTTGAACCCTGTCACGAAATGGCTCCTTGCCTTTTTCATCACAAAGCCCCATGCCGTTTTCATCACAATGCTCCATGCCATTGTCATCAAAATACTCCACAAGCTTGTCATCAGAATGCTCCATGACCCTTGTCATCACAATTCTCCATGCAATTGTCAGCACAATGCTCCCTGAACCTTGTCATCACTATGCTCCAAGCCATTGTCATCACAATGCTCCTTTACCTTTGTCATCAGAATCCTCCATGAAACTTGGCATCACAATGCTCCATGCCATTGCCATCACAATGGGCCAATACATATGTCATCACAGTGCTCCGTGACACCTCTTTTCACAATACTGCATGACCTGGTCATCACAATGCTCCATGACCTTGTCATCACAATGCGCAATTCCAACTGTCATCACAATAATCCATGAAACTTTTTAGACCAATGTTCCATGCCCTTGTCATCACAATGCTCCATGCCCTTGTTATCACAATGTTCCAAGACCCCTGTAATCAGAATGCTCCATGCCCCTTTTCATCAGTATGCTCCATGAGACTTGTCATCACAAGGCTCCATGGTTTTCTCATCACAATGCTCCAGGACCTTGTCATCACAATGCTTCACGACATTGTCATGAAAATTCTCATTGGCCCTTGTCATCATAATGCTCCAAGCCCTAGTCATCACAATGCTCCATTATATTTGTCATTACAATCCTCCATTACATTTGGCATCACAATGCTCCATGCCATTGTCATAGCAATGAACCATGACATATGTCATCACAATGCTCCCTGACACCTGTCTTCACAATACTCCATGCCCTTGTCATCACAATGCTCCATGCCCTTGTCATCACAATGCACCATGTCCACTGTCATCACAATCATCTATGAAACTTGTCAGACCAATGCTCCATGCCCCTGTTATCACAGTGCTCCATGCCCTTGTCATCACAATGCTCCATGACCCCTGTCATCACAATGCCCCGTGACTCCAGTCATCACAATGCTTCATAACGTTTGTCATCACAACGGTCCATGCCCGCGTCATCACAAGGCTCTGTGACGATTTTAACCACAATGCTCCATGAACTTTTCATCACAATGCTCCGTGACCCTTGTCATCACAATGCTCCATGCCTTTGTCAGAACAATGCTCCATGACCTTTGTCATCACAATGTGCCATGCACTTTTCATCACAATGATCCACAACCTTGTCATCGCTATGCTCCATAAACCTTGTAATCACAATGCTCCATGAACTTCTCATCCAAATGCTCTCTCACATGAGATATCACAATGTTCCACCACTAGTCATCACAATCCTCCCTCACCCCTGTTATCACAATGTTCCATGAACCCTGTCATCACAATGCTACATCCCCTTATCTGCACAATGTTCCATGACCCCTGACATCACAATGTTCCATAACCCCTGTCATCAAAATGCTCCATGACCCTTTTCATCCCAAAAATCCATGACCCCTGGCATCACAATGTTCTATAACCCCTGTCATCAAAATGTTCCATTACACTTTTCATCAAATTGCTGCATGAACCTGTCACCAAAATGCTCCCTGCCCTTCTCATCACAATGCACCACACCCTTGTCATCAAAATGCTCCATGACCATTGTCATCACAAAGCTCCATGGCCCTTGGCATCACAATGCTCCATGTCATTTTCATGACAATGCTCCATGAACCATCTCATCACATGGCTCCATGCCCTTGTCATCACAAAGCACCATGACACTTGTCATCACAATGCTCGATGCCCTTCTCATCACAATGCTCCTTGCCCTTGTCATTACAATCCTCCATGACCGATGTATCACAGTGTTCCGTGCCCTTGTCATCACAATGCTCCATGCCCACTCTCATCACAACAATCCATGAAATATTTCAGACCAATGCTCAATGCTCTTCTCATCACAATGGTCCATTACCTCTGTCATAACAATGCTCCATGACACCTGCCATCACAATGTTCCACGGCCTTGTCATCACAAGGCTCCATGACCCTTGTCATCACAATGCTCCAAGAACCCTGTAATCACAATGCTCCATGCCCTTTTCATCACAATGCTCCATGATGCACGTAATAAGAATGTCCCATGGCCTTCTCCTCACAATGCTCCATGCCCTGGTCATCACAATGCTCCAAGTCCCCTGTAATCACAATGCTCCATGCCCTTTTTCATCAGGATGCTCCATGAAACTTGTCATAACAAGTCTCCCTGCTCATCTCATCACAATGCTCCAGGACATTGTCATCACCATGATCCATTCCATTGTCATCACAATCCTCCATGTCCCCCGTCATCACAATACTCCAGGAACATTTACAGCCCAATTCTCCATGACCCTTGTCATCACAATGATCCATGCCCTTGTCATCCTAATGCTCCATGACACCTGTATTCACAATGCTCCGTGATGCTTGTCATTACAATGCTCCATGACACATGTTCATCACAATGCTCTATGCCATTCTCAGCACAATGCTCCATGCCCTTTTCATCACAATGCTCCATGACCCCTGTCATCACAATGCTCCGTTACACCAGTCATCACTATTCTTCATAACATTTGTCATCACAATGTTCGATACCCGTGTCATCACAAGGCTCTGTTAACTTTGTAACCACAATGCTCCATGAACTTTTCATCACAATGCTCCATACCTTTGTCAGAAAAATGCTCCATGACCCTTGTCATCACAATGTGCCACACGCTATTCATCCCAACGGTCCAGAAATTTGTCATCGCAATGCTCCATAAACCTTGTAATCACAATACTCCATTCCCTTCTCATCACAATTCTCCATTACCTCTGTCATCACAATGCACCAAGACCCCTGTAATCACAAAGCTCCATGCCATTGTCATCACAAAGCTCCATGACGCATGTCATCAGAATGTTCCATGGCCTTCTCCACACAATGCTCCATGCCATTGTCATCCCAATGCTCCATGACCCCTGTATTCACAATGCTCTGTGACGCTTGTCATCACAGTGCTCCATGACACCTGTCATCACAATGCTCCATGCCTTTGTCAGCAAAATGCTGCATGACCTTGTCATTACAATGCTCTATGTGCTTGTCATCACAATACTGCATTACCATTGTCATCACTATCCTCCATGTACTTTGGGATCCCATTGCTTCATGCCCTAATCATCACAATGCTCCATGTTTCTTGTAATCAAAATGATCCATGACCACTGTCATCGCAATGCTCCAAACCCTTGTGATCACAATGTTCCATAACACTTTTCATCACAGTGCTCCATGATGCCTGTCATCACAATACTCCATGCCCTTTTCATCACAATGCTCCATGACCTTTTTCATCACAATTCTCAATACACTTTTCATCACAATGCTCCATGACACTTGTCATCAGAATGCACCTTGAACCCTGTCACGAAATGGCTCCTTGCCTTTTTCATCACAAAGCCCCATGCCGTTTTCATCACAATGCTCCATGCCATTGTCATCAAAATACTCCACAAGCTTGTCATCAGAATGCTCCATGACCCTTGTCATCACAATTCTCCATGCAATTGTCAGCACAATGCTCCCTGAACCTTGTCATCACTATGCTCCAAGCCATTGTCATCACAATGCTCCTTTACCTTTGTCATCAGAATCCTCCATGAAACTTGGCATCACAATGCTCCATGCCATTGCCATCACAATGGGCCAATACATATGTCATCACAGTGCTCCGTGACACCTCTTTTCACAATACTGCATGACCTGGTCATCACAATGCTCCATGACCTTGTCATCACAATGCGCAATTCCAACTGTCATCACAATAATCCATGAAACTTTTTAGACCAATGTTCCATGCCCTTGTCATCACAATGCTCCATGCCCTTGTTATCACAATGTTCCAAGACCCCTGTAATCAGAATGCTCCATGCCCCTTTTCATCAGTATGCTCCATGAGACTTGTCATCACAAGGCTCCATGGTTTTCTCATCACAATGCTCCAGGACCTTGTCATCACAATGCTTCACGACATTGTCATGAAAATTCTCATTGGCCCTTGTCATCATAATACTCCAAGCCCTAGTCATCACAATGCTCCATTATATTTGTCATTACAATCCTCCATTACATTTGGCATCACAATGCTCCATGCCATTGTCATAGCAATAAACCATGACATATGTCATCACAATGCTCCCTGACACCTGTCTTCACAATACTCCATGCCCTTGTCATCACAATGCTCCATGCCCTTGTCATCACAATGCACCATGTCCACTGTCATCACAATCATCTATGAAACTTGTCAGACCAATGCTCCATGCCCCTGTTATCACAGTGCTCCATGCCCTTGTCATCACAATGCTCCATGACCCCTGTCATCACAATGCCCCGTGACTCCAGTCATCACAATGCTTCATAACGTTTGTCATCACAACGGTCCATGCCCGCGTCATCACAAGGCTCTGTGACGATTTTAACCACAATGCTCCATGAACTTTTCATCAAAATGCTCCGTGACCCTTGTCATCACAATGCTCCATGCCTTTGTCAGAACAATGCTCCATGACCTTTGTCATCACAATGTGCCATGCACTTTTCATCACAATGATCCACAACCTTGTCATCGCTATGCTCCATAAACCTTGTAATCACAATGCTCCATGAACTTCTCATCCAAATGCTCTCTCACATGAGATATCACAATGTTCCACCACTAGTCATCACAATCCTCCCTCACCCCTGTTATCACAATGTTCCATGAACCCTGTCATCACAATGCTACATCCCCTTATCTGCACAATGTTCCATGACCCCTGACATCACAATGTTCCATAACCCCTGTCATCAAAATGCTCCATGACCCTTTTCATCCCAAAAATCCATGACCCCTGGCATCACAATGTTCTATAACCCCTGTCATCAAAATGTTCCATTACACTTTTCATCAAATTGCTGCATGAACCTGTCACCAAAATGCTCCCTGCCCTTCTCATCACAATGCACCACACCCTTGTCATCAAAATGCTCCATGACCATTGTCATCACAAAGCTCCATGGCCCTTGGCATCACAATGCTCCATGTCATTTTCATGACAATGCTCCATGAACCATCTCATCACATGGCTCCATGCCCTTGTCATCACAAAGCACCATGACACTTGTCATCACAATGCTCGATGCCCTTCTCATCACAATGCTCCTTGCCCTTGTCATTACAATCCTCCATGACCGATGTATCACAGTGTTCCGTGCCCTTGTCATCACAATGCTCCATGCCCACTCTCATCACAACAATCCATGAAATATTTCAGACCAATGCTCAATGCTCTTCTCATCACAATGGTCCATTACCTCTGTCATAACAATGCTCCATGACACCTGCCATCACAATGTTCCACGGCCTTGTCATCACAAGGCTCCATGACCCTTGTCATCACAATGCTCCAAGAACCCTGTAATCACAATGCTCCATGCCCTTTTCATCACAATGCTCCATGATGCACGTAATAAGAATGTCCCATGGCCTTCTCCTCACAATGCTCCATGCCCTGGTCATCACAATGCTCCAAGTCCCCTGTAATCACAATGCTCCATGCCCTTTTTCATCAGGATGCTCCATGAAACTTGTCATAACAAGTCTCCCTGCTCATCTCATCACAATGCTCCAGGACATTGTCATCACCATGATCCATTCCATTGTCATCACAATCCTCCATGTCCCCCGTCATCACAATACTCCAGGAACATTTACAGCCCAATTCTCCATGACCCTTGTCATCACAATGATCCATGCCCTTGTCATCCTAATGCTCCATGACACCTGTATTCACAATGCTCCGTGATGCTTGTCATTACAATGCTCCATGACACATGTTCATCACAATGCTCTATGCCATTCTCAGCACAATGCTCCATGCCCTTTTCATCACAATGCTCCATGACCCCTGTCATCACAATGCTCCGTTACACCAGTCATCACTATTCTTCATAACATTTGTCATCACAATGTTCGATACCCGTGTCATCACAAGGCTCTGTTAACTTTGTAACCACAATGCTCCATGAACTTTTCATCACAATGCTCCATACCTTTGTCAGAAAAATGCTCCATGACCCTTGTCATCACAATGTGCCACACGCTATTCATCCCAACGGTCCAGAAATTTGTCATCGCAATGCTCCATAAACCTTGTAATCACAATACTCCATTCCCTTCTCATCACAATTCTCCATTACCTCTGTCATCACAATGCACCAAGACCCCTGTAATCACAAAGCTCCATGCCATTGTCATCACAAAGCTCCATGACGCATGTCATCAGAATGTTCCATGGCCTTCTCCACACAATGCTCCATGCCATTGTCATCCCAATGCTCCATGACCCCTGTATTCACAATGCTCTGTGACGCTTGTCATCACAGTGCTCCATGACACCTGTCATCACAATGCTCCATGCCTTTGTCAGCAAAATGCTGCATGACCTTGTCATTACAATGCTCTATGTGCTTGTCATCACAATACTGCATTACCATTGTCATCACTATCCTCCATGTACTTTGGGATCCCATTGCTTCATGCCCTAATCATCACAATGCTCCATGTTTCTTGTAATCAAAATGATCCATGACCACTGTCATCGCAATGCTCCAAACCCTTGTGATCACAATGTTCCATAACACTTTTCATCACAGTGCTCCATGATGCCTGTCATCACAATACTCCATGCCCTTTTCATCACAATGCTCCATGACCTTTTTCATCACAATTCTCAATACACTTTTCATCACAATGCTCCATGACACTTGTCATCAGAATGCACCTTGAACCCTGTCACGAAATGGCTCCTTGCCTTTTTCATCACAAAGCCCCATGCCGTTTTCATCACAATGCTCCATGCCATTGTCATCAAAATACTCCACAAGCTTGTCATCAGAATGCTCCATGACCCTTGTCATCACAATTCTCCATGCAATTGTCAGCACAATGCTCCCTGAACCTTGTCATCACTATGCTCCAAGCCATTGTCATCACAATGCTCCTTTACCTTTGTCATCAGAATCCTCCATGAAACTTGGCATCACAATGCTCCATGCCATTGCCATCACAATGGGCCAATACATATGTCATCACAGTGCTCCGTGACACCTCTTTTCACAATACTGCATGACCTGGTCATCACAATGCTCCATGACCTTGTCATCACAATGCGCAATTCCAACTGTCATCACAATAATCCATGAAACTTTTTAGACCAATGTTCCATGCCCTTGTCATCACAATGCTCCATGCCCTTGTTATCACAATGTTCCAAGACCCCTGTAATCAGAATGCTCCATGCCCCTTTTCATCAGTATGCTCCATGAGACTTGTCATCACAAGGCTCCATGGTTTTCTCATCACAATGCTCCAGGACCTTGTCATCACAATGCTTCACGACATTGTCATGAAAATTCTCATTGGCCCTTGTCATCATAATACTCCAAGCCCTAGTCATCACAATGCTCCATTATATTTGTCATTACAATCCTCCATTACATTTGGCATCACAATGCTCCATGCCATTGTCATAGCAATAAACCATGACATATGTCATCACAATGCTCCCTGACACCTGTCTTCACAATACTCCATGCCCTTGTCATCACAATGCTCCATGCCCTTGTCATCACAATGCACCATGTCCACTGTCATCACAATCATCTATGAAACTTGTCAGACCAATGCTCCATGCCCCTGTTATCACAGTGCTCCATGCCCTTGTCATCACAATGCTCCATGACCCCTGTCATCACAATGCCCCGTGACTCCAGTCATCACAATGCTTCATAACGTTTGTCATCACAACGGTCCATGCCCGCGTCATCACAAGGCTCTGTGACGATTTTAACCACAATGCTCCATGAACTTTTCATCAAAATGCTCCGTGACCCTTGTCATCACAATGCTCCATGCCTTTGTCAGAACAATGCTCCATGACCTTTGTCATCACAATGTGCCATGCACTTTTCATCACAATGATCCACAACCTTGTCATCGCTATGCTCCATAAACCTTGTAATCACAATGCTCCATGAACTTCTCATCCAAATGCTCTCTCACATGAGATATCACAATGTTCCACCACTAGTCATCACAATCCTCCCTCACCCCTGTTATCACAATGTTCCATGAACCCTGTCATCACAATGCTACATCCCCTTATCTGCACAATGTTCCATGACCCCTGACATCACAATGTTCCATAACCCCTGTCATCAAAATGCTCCATGACCCTTTTCATCCCAAAAATCCATGACCCCTGGCATCACAATGTTCTATAACCCCTGTCATCAAAATGTTCCATTACACTTTTCATCAAATTGCTGCATGAACCTGTCACCAAAATGCTCCCTGCCCTTCTCATCACAATGCACCACACCCTTGTCATCAAAATGCTCCATGACCATTGTCATCACAAAGCTCCATGGCCCTTGGCATCACAATGCTCCATGTCATTTTCATGACAATGCTCCATGAACCATCTCATCACATGGCTCCATGCCCTTGTCATCACAAAGCACCATGACACTTGTCATCACAATGCTCGATGCCCTTCTCATCACAATGCTCCTTGCCCTTGTCATTACAATCCTCCATGACCGATGTATCACAGTGTTCCGTGCCCTTGTCATCACAATGCTCCATGCCCACTCTCATCACAACAATCCATGAAATATTTCAGACCAATGCTCAATGCTCTTCTCATCACAATGGTCCATTACCTCTGTCATAACAATGCTCCATGACACCTGCCATCACAATGTTCCACGGCCTTGTCATCACAAGGCTCCATGACCCTTGTCATCACAATGCTCCAAGAACCCTGTAATCACAATGCTCCATGCCCTTTTCATCACAATGCTCCATGATGCACGTAATAAGAATGTCCCATGGCCTTCTCCTCACAATGCTCCATGCCCTGGTCATCACAATGCTCCAAGTCCCCTGTAATCACAATGCTCCATGCCCTTTTTCATCAGGATGCTCCATGAAACTTGTCATAACAAGTCTCCCTGCTCATCTCATCACAATGCTCCAGGACATTGTCATCACCATGATCCATTCCATTGTCATCACAATCCTCCATGTCCCCCGTCATCACAATACTCCAGGAACATTTACAGCCCAATTCTCCATGACCCTTGTCATCACAATGATCCATGCCCTTGTCATCCTAATGCTCCATGACACCTGTATTCACAATGCTCCGTGATGCTTGTCATTACAATGCTCCATGACACATGTTCATCACAATGCTCTATGCCATTCTCAGCACAATGCCCCATGCCCTTTTCATCACAATGCTCCATGACCCCTGTCATCACAATGCTCCGTTACACCAGTCATCACTATTCTTCATAACATTTGTCATCACAATGTTCGATACCCGTGTCATCACAAGGCTCTGTTAACTTTGTAACCACAATGCTCCATGAACTTTTCATCACAATGCTCCGTGACACTTGCCATCACAATGCTCCATACCTTTGTCAGAAAAATGCTCCATGACCCTTGTCATCACAATGTGCCACACGCTATTCATCCCAACGGTCCAGAAATTTGTCATCGCAATGCTCCATAAACCTTGTAATCACAATACTCCATTCCCTTCTCATCACAATTCTCCATTACCTCTGTCATCACAATGCACCAAGACCCCTGTAATCACAAAGCTCCATGCCATTGTCATCACAAAGCTCCATGACGCATGTCATCAGAATGTTCCATGGCCTTCTCCATACAATGCTCCATGCCATTGTCATCCCAATGCTCCATGACCCCTGTATTCACAATGCTCTGTGACGCTTGTCATCACAGTGCTCCATGACACCTGTCATCACAATGCTCCATGCCTTTGTCAGCAAAATGCTGCATGACCTTGTCATTACAATGCTCTATGTGCCTGTCATCACAATACTGCATTACCATTGTCATCACTATCCTCCATGTACTTTGGGATCCCATTGCTTCATGCCCTAATCATCACAATGCTCCATGTTTCTTGTAATCAAAATGATCCATGACCACTGTCATCGCAATGCTCCAAACCCTTGTGATCACAATGTTCCATAACACTTTTCATCACAGTGCTCCATGATGCCTGTCATCACAATACTCCATGCCCTTTTCATCACAATGCTCCATGACCTTTTTCATCACAATTCTCAATACACTTGTCATCACAATGCTCCATGACACTTGTCATCAGAATGCACCTTGAACCCTGTCACGAAATGGCTCCTTGCCTTTTTCATCACAAAGCCCCATGCCGTTTTCATCACAATGCTCCATGCCATTGTCATCAAAATACTCCACAAGCTTGTCATCAGAATGCTCCATGACCCTTGTCATCACAATTCTCCATGCAATTGTCAGCACAATGCTCCCTGAACCTTGTCATCACTATGCTCCAAGCCATTGTCATCACAATGCTCCTTTACCTTTGTCATCAGAATCCTCCATGAAACTTGGCATCACAATGCTCCATGCCATTGCCATCACAATGGGCCAATACATATGTCATCACAGTGCTCCGTGACACCTCTTTTCACAATACTGCATGACCTGGTCATCACAATGCTCCATGACCTTGTCATCACAATGCGCAATTCCAACTGTCATCACAATAATCCATGAAACTTTTTAGACCAATGTTCCATGCCCTTGTCATCACAATGCTCCATGCCCTTGTTATCACAATGTTCCAAGACCCCTGTAATCAGAATGCTCCATGCCCCTTTTCATCAGTATGCTCCATGAGACTTGTCATCACAAGGCTCCATGGTTTTCTCATCACAATGCTCCAGGACCTTGTCATCACAATGCTTCACGACATTGTCATGAAAATTCTCATTGGCCCTTGTCATCATAATGCTCCAAGCCCTAGTCATCACAATGCTCCATTATATTTGTCATTACAATCCTCCATTACATTTGGCATCACAATGCTCCATGCCATTGTCATAGCAATGAACCATGACATATGTCATCACAATGCTCCCTGACACCTGTCTTCACAATACTCCATGCCCTTGTCATCACAATGCTCCATGCCCTTGTCATCACAATGCACCATGTCCACTGTCATCACAATCATCTATGAAACTTGTCAGACCAATGCTCCATGCCCCTGTTATCACAGTGCTCCATGCCCTTGTCATCACAATGCTCCATGACCCCTGTCATCACAATGCCCCGTGACTCCAGTCATCACAATGCTTCATAACGTTTGTCATCACAACGGTCCATGCCCGCGTCATCACAAGGCTCTGTGACGATTTTAACCACAATGCTCCATGAACTTTTCATCACAATGTTCCGTGACCCTTGTCATCACAATGCTCCATGCCTTTGTCAGAACAATGCTCCATGACCTTTGTCATCACAATGTGCCATGCACTTTTCATCACAATGATCCACAACCTTGTCATCGCTATGCTCCATAAACCTTGTAATCACAATGCTCCATGAACTTCTCATCCAAATGCTCTCTCACATGAGATATCACAATGTTCCACCACTAGTCATCACAATCCTCCCTCACCCCTGTTATCACAATGTTCCATGAACCCTGTCATCACAATGCTACATCCCCTTATCTGCACAATGTTCCATGACCCCTGACATCACAATGTTCCATAACCCCTGTCATCAAAATGCTCCATGACCCTTTTCATCCCAAAAATCCATGACCCCTGGCATCACAATGTTCTATAACCCCTGTCATCAAAATGTTCCATTACACTTTTCATCAAATTGCTGCATGAACCTGTCACCAAAATGCTCCCTGCCCTTCTCATCACAATGCACCACACCCTTGTCATCAAAATGCTCCATGACCATTGTCATCACAAAGCTCCATGGCCCTTGGCATCACAATGCTCCATGTCATTTTCATGACAATGCTCCATGAACCATCTCATCACATGGCTCCATGCCCTTGTCATCACAAAGCACCATGACACTTGTCATCACAATGCTCGATGCCCTTCTCATCACAATGCTCCTTGCCCTTGTCATTACAATCCTCCATGACCGATGTATCACAGTGTTCCGTGCCCTTGTCATCACAATGCTCCATGCCCACTCTCATCACAACAATCCATGAAATATTTCAGACCAATGCTCAATGCTCTTCTCATCACAATGGTCCATTACCTCTGTCATAACAATGCTCCATGACACCTGCCATCACAATGTTCCACGGCCTTGTCATCACAAGGCTCCATGACCCTTGTCATCACAATGCTCCAAGAACCCTGTAATCACAATGCTCCATGCCCTTTTCATCACAATGCTCCATGATGCACGTAATAAGAATGTCCCATGGCCTTCTCCTCACAATGCTCCATGCCCTGGTCATCACAATGCTCCAAGTCCCCTGTAATCACAATGCTCCATGCCCTTTTTCATCAGGATGCTCCATGAAACTTGTCATAACAAGTCTCCCTGCTCATCTCATCACAATGCTCCAGGACATTGTCATCACCATGATCCATTCCATTGTCATCACAATCCTCCATGTCCCCCGTCATCACAATACTCCAGGAACATTTACAGCCCAATTCTCCATGACCCTTGTCATCACAATGATCCATGCCCTTGTCATCCTAATGCTCCATGACACCTGTATTCACAATGCTCCGTGATGCTTGTCATTACAATGCTCCATGACACATGTTCATCACAATGCTCTATGCCATTCTCAGCACAATGCTCCATGCCCTTTTCATCACAATGCTCCATGACCCCTGTCATCACAATGCTCCGTTACACCAGTCATCACTATTCTTCATAACATTTGTCATCACAATGTTCGATACCCGTGTCATCACAAGGCTCTGTTAACTTTGTAACCACAATGCTCCATGAACTTTTCATCACAATGCTCCGTGACACTTGCCATCACAATGCTCCATACCTTTGTCAGAAAAATGCTCCATGACCCTTGTCATCACAATGTGCCACACGCTATTCATCCCAACGGTCCAGAAATTTGTCATCGCAATGCTCCATAAACCTTGTAATCACAATACTCCATTCCCTTCTCATCACAATTCTCCATTACCTCTGTCATCACAATGCACCAAGACCCCTGTAATCACAAAGCTCCATGCCATTGTCATCACAAAGCTCCATGACGCATGTCATCAGAATGTTCCATGGCCTTCTCCACACAATGCTCCATGCCATTGTCATCCCAATGCTCCATGACCCCTGTATTCACAATGCTCTGTGACGCTTGTCATCACAGTGCTCCATGACACCTGTCATCACAATGCTCCATGCCTTTGTCAGCAAAATGCTGCATGACCTTGTCATTACAATGCTCTATGTGCTTGTCATCACAATACTGCATTACCATTGTCATCACTATCCTCCATGTACTTTGGGATCCCATTGCTTCATGCCCTAATCATCACAATGCTCCATGTTTCTTGTAATCAAAATGATCCATGACCACTGTCATCGCAATGCTCCAAACCCTTGTGATCACAATGTTCCATAACACTTTTCATCACAGTGCTCCATGATGCCTGTCATCACAATACTCCATGCCCTTTTCATCACAATGCTCCATGACCTTTTTCATCACAATTCTCAATACACTTGTCATCACAATGCTCCATGACACTTGTCATCAGAATGCACCTTGAACCCTGTCACGAAATGGCTCCTTGCCTTTTTCATCACAAAGCCCCATGCCGTTTTCATCACAATGCTCCATGCCATTGTCATCAAAATACTCCACAAGCTTGTCATCAGAATGCTCCATGACCCTTGTCATCACAATTCTCCATGCAATTGTCAGCACAATGCTCCCTGAACCTTGTCATCACTATGCTCCAAGCCATTGTCATCACAATGCTCCTTTACCTTTGTCATCAGAATCCTCCATGAAACTTGGCATCACAATGCTCCATGCCATTGCCATCACAATGGGCCAATACATATGTCATCACAGTGCTCCGTGACACCTCTTTTCACAATACTGCATGACCTGGTCATCACAATGCTCCATGACCTTGTCATCACAATGCGCAATTCCAACTGTCATCACAATAATCCATGAAACTTTTTAGACCAATGTTCCATGCCCTTGTCATCACAATGCTCCATGCCCTTGTTATCACAATGTTCCAAGACCCCTGTAATCAGAATGCTCCATGCCCCTTTTCATCAGTATGCTCCATGAGACTTGTCATCACAAGGCTCCATGGTTTTCTCATCACAATGCTCCAGGACCTTGTCATCACAATGCTTCACGACATTGTCATGAAAATTCTCATTGGCCCTTGTCATCATAATGCTCCAAGCCCTAGTCATCACAATGCTCCATTATATTTGTCATTACAATCCTCCATTACATTTGGCATCACAATGCTCCATGCCATTGTCATAGCAATGAACCATGACATATGTCATCACAATGCTCCCTGACACCTGTCTTCACAATACTCCATGCCCTTGTCATCACAATGCACCATGTCCACTGTCATCACAATCATCTATGAAACTTGTCAGACCAATGCTCCATGCCCCTGTTATCACAGTGCTCCATGCCCTTGTCATCACAATGCTCCATGACCCCTGTCATCACAATGCCCCGTGACTCCAGTCATCACAATGCTTCATAACGTTTGTCATCACAACGGTCCATGCCCGCGTCATCACAAGGCTCTGTGACGATTTTAACCACAATGCTCCATGAACTTTTCATCAAAATGCTCCGTGACCCTTGTCATCACAATGCTCCATGCCTTTGTCAGAACAATGCTCCATGACCTTTGTCATCACAATGTGCCATGCACTTTTCATCACAATGATCCACAACCTTGTCATCGCTATGCTCCATAAACCTTGTAATCACAATGCTCCATGAACTTCTCATCCAAATGCTCTCTCACATGAGATATCACAATGTTCCACCACTAGTCATCACAATCCTCCCTCACCCCTGTTATCACAATGTTCCATGAACCCTGTCATCACAATGCTACATCCCCTTATCTGCACAATGTTCCATGACCCCTGACATCACAATGTTCCATAACCCCTGTCATCAAAATGCTCCATGACCCTTTTCATCCCAAAAATCCATGACCCCTGGCATCACAATGTTCTATAACCCCTGTCATTAAAATGTTCCATTACACTTTTCATCAAATTGCTGCATGAACCTGTCACCAAAATGCTCCCTGCCCTTCTCATCACAATGCACCACACCCTTGTCATCAAAATGCTCCATGACCATTGTCATCACAAAGCTCCATGGCCCTTGGCATCACAATGCTCCATGTCATTTTCATGACAATGCTCCATGAACCATCTCATCACATGGCTCCATGCCCTTGTCATCACAAAGCACCATGACACTTGTCATCACAATGCTCGATGCCCTTCTCATCACAATGCTCCTTGCCCTTGTCATTACAATCCTCCATGACCGATGTATCACAGTGTTCCGTGCCCTTGTCATCACAATGCTCCATGCCCACTCTCATCACAACAATCCATGAAATATTTCAGACCAATGCTCAATGCTCTTCTCATCACAATGGTCCATTACCTCTGTCATAACAATGCTCCATGACACCTGCCATCACAATGTTCCACGGCCTTGTCATCACAAGGCTCCATGACCCTTGTCATCACAATGCTCCAAGAACCCTGTAATCACAATGCTCCATGCCCTTTTCATCACAATGCTCCATGATGCACGTAATAAGAATGTCCCATGGCCTTCTCCTCACAATGCTCCATGCCCTGGTCATCACAATGCTCCAAGTCCCCTGTAATCACAATGCTCCATGCCCTTTTTCATCAGGATGCTCCATGAAACTTGTCATAACAAGTCTCCCTGCTCATCTCATCACAATGCTCCAGGACATTGTCATCACCATGATCCATTCCATTGTCATCACAATCCTCCATGTCCCCCGTCATCACAATACTCCAGGAACATTTACAGCCCAATTCTCCATGACCCTTGTCATCACAATGATCCATGCCCTTGTCATCCTAATGCTCCATGACACCTGTATTCACAATGCTCCGTGATGCTTGTCATTACAATGCTCCATGACACATGTTCATCACAATGCTCTATGCCATTCTCAGCACAATGCTCCATGCCCTTTTCATCACAATGCTCCATGACCCCTGTCATCACAATGCTCCGTTACACCAGTCATCACTATTCTTCATAACATTTGTCATCACAATGTTCGATACCCGTGTCATCACAAGGCTCTGTTAACTTTGTAACCACAATGCTCCATGAACTTTTCATCACAATGCTCCGTGACACTTGCCATCACAATGCTCCATACCTTTGTCAGAAAAATGCTCCATGACCCTTGTCATCACAATGTGCCACACGCTATTCATCCCAACGGTCCAGAAATTTGTCATCGCAATGCTCCATAAACCTTGTAATCACAATACTCCATTCCCTTCTCATCACAATTCTCCATTACCTCTGTCATCACAATGCACCAAGACCCCTGTAATCACAAAGCTCCATGCCATTGTCATCACAAAGCTCCATGACGCATGTCATCAGAATGTTCCATGGCCTTCTCCACACAATGCTCCATGCCATTGTCATCCCAATGCTCCATGACCCCTGTATTCACAATGCTCTGTGACGCTTGTCATCACAGTGCTCCATGACACCTGTCATCACAATGCTCCATGCCTTTGTCAGCAAAATGCTGCATGACCTTGTCATTACAATGCTCTATGTGCTTGTCATCACAATACTGCATTACCATTGTCATCACTATCCTCCATGTACTTTGGGATCCCATTGCTTCATGCCCTAATCATCACAATGCTCCATGTTTCTTGTAATCAAAATGATCCATGACCACTGTCATCGCAATGCTCCAAACCCTTGTGATCACAATGTTCCATAACACTTTTCATCACAGTGCTCCATGATGCCTGTCATCACAATACTCCATGCCCTTTTCATCACAATGCTCCATGACCTTTTTCATCACAATTCTCAATACACTTGTCATCACAATGCTCCATGACACTTGTCATCAGAATGCACCTTGAACCCTGTCACGAAATGGCTCCTTGCCTTTTTCATCACAAAGCCCCATGCCGTTTTCATCACAATGCTCCATGCCATTGTCATCAAAATACTCCACAAGCTTGTCATCAGAATGCTCCATGACCCTTGTCATCACAATTCTCCATGCAATTGTCAGCACAATGCTCCCTGAACCTTGTCATCACTATGCTCCAAGCCATTGTCATCACAATGCTCCTTTACCTTTGTCATCAGAATCCTCCATGAAACTTGGCATCACAATGCTCCATGCCATTGCCATCACAATGGGCCAATACATATGTCATCACAGTGCTCCGTGACACCTCTTTTCACAATACTGCATGACCTGGTCATCACAATGCTCCATGACCTTGTCATCACAATGCGCAATTCCAACTGTCATCACAATAATCCATGAAACTTTTTAGACCAATGTTCCATGCCCTTGTCATCACAATGCTCCATGCCCTTGTTATCACAATGTTCCAAGACCCCTGTAATCAGAATGCTCCATGCCCCTTTTCATCAGTATGCTCCATGAGACTTGTCATCACAAGGCTCCATGGTTTTCTCATCACAATGCTCCAGGACCTTGTCATCACAATGCTTCACGACATTGTCATGAAAATTCTCATTGGCCCTTGTCATCATAATGCTCCAAGCCCTAGTCATCACAATGCTCCATTATATTTGTCATTACAATCCTCCATTACATTTGGCATCACAATGCTCCATGCCATTGTCATAGCAATGAACCATGACATATGTCATCACAATGCTCCCTGACACCTGTCTTCACAATACTCCATGCCCTTGTCATCACAATGCACCATGTCCACTGTCATCACAATCATCTATGAAACTTGTCAGACCAATGCTCCATGCCCCTGTTATCACAGTGCTCCATGCCCTTGTCATCACAATGCTCCATGACCCCTGTCATCACAATGCCCCGTGACTCCAGTCATCACAATGCTTCATAACGTTTGTCATCACAACGGTCCATGCCCGCGTCATCACAAGGCTCTGTGACGATTTTAACCACAATGCTCCATGAACTTTTCATCACAATGCTCCGTGACCCTTGTCATCACAATGCTCCATGCCTTTGTCAGAACAATGCTCCATGACCTTTGTCATCACAATGTGCCATGCACTTTTCATCACAATGATCCACAACCTTGTCATCGCTATGCTCCATAAACCTTGTAATCACAATGCTCCATGAACTTCTCATCCAAATGCTCTCTCACATGAGATATCACAATGTTCCACCACTAGTCATCACAATCCTCCCTCACCCCTGTTATCACAATGTTCCATGAACCCTGTCATCACAATGCTACATCCCCTTATCTGCACAATGTTCCATGACCCCTGACATCACAATGTTCCATAACCCCTGTCATCAAAATGCTCCATGACCCTTTTCATCCCAAAAATCCATGACCCCTGGCATCACAATGTTCTATAACCCCTGTCATTAAAATGTTCCATTACACTTTTCATCAAATTGCTGCATGAACCTGTCACCAAAATGCTCCCTGCCCTTCTCATCACAATGCACCACACCCTTGTCATCAAAATGCTCCATGACCATTGTCATCACAAAGCTCCATGGCCCTTGGCATCACAATGCTCCATGTCATTTTCATGACAATGCTCCATGAACCATCTCATCACATGGCTCCATGCCCTTGTCATCACAAAGCACCATGACACTTGTCATCACAATGCTCGATGCCCTTCTCATCACAATGCTCCTTGCCCTTGTCATTACAATCCTCCATGACCGATGTATCACAGTGTTCCGTGCCCTTGTCATCACAATGCTCCATGCCCACTCTCATCACAACAATCCATGAAATATTTCAGACCAATGCTCAATGCTCTTCTCATCACAATGGTCCATTACCTCTGTCATAACAATGCTCCATGACACCTGCCATCACAATGTTCCACGGCCTTGTCATCACAAGGCTCCATGACCCTTGTCATCACAATGCTCCAAGAACCCTGTAATCACAATGCTCCATGCCCTTTTCATCACAATGCTCCATGATGCACGTAATAAGAATGTCCCATGGCCTTCTCCTCACAATGCTCCATGCCCTGGTCATCACAATGCTCCAAGTCCCCTGTAATCACAATGCTCCATGCCCTTTTTCATCAGGATGCTCCATGAAACTTGTCATAACAAGTCTCCCTGCTCATCTCATCACAATGCTCCAGGACATTGTCATCACCATGATCCATTCCATTGTCATCACAATCCTCCATGTCCCCCGTCATCACAATACTCCAGGAACATTTACAGCCCAATTCTCCATGACCCTTGTCATCACAATGATCCATGCCCTTGTCATCCTAATGCTCCATGACACCTGTATTCACAATGCTCCGTGATGCTTGTCATTACAATGCTCCATGACACATGTTCATCACAATGCTCTATGCCATTCTCAGCACAATGCCCCATGCCCTTTTCATCACAATGCTCCATGACCCCTGTCATCACAATGCTCCGTTACACCAGTCATCACTATTCTTCATAACATTTGTCATCACAATGTTCGATACCCGTGTCATCACAAGGCTCTGTTAACTTTGTAACCACAATGCTCCATGAACTTTTCATCACAATGCTCCGTGACACTTGCCATCACAATGCTCCATACCTTTGTCAGAAAAATGCTCCATTACCCTTGTCATCACAATGCTCCATGCCCTTGTCATCACAATGCACCATGTCCACTGTCATCACAATCATCTATGAAACTTGTCAGACCAATGCTCCATGACCCTGTCATCACAGTGCTCCATGCCCTTGTCATCACAATGCTCCATGAACCCTGTCATCACAATGCCCCGTGACTCCAGTCATCACAATGCTTCATAACGTTTGTCATCACAACGGTCCTTTCCCGCATCATCACAAGGCTCTGTGATCTTTGTAACCACAATGCTCCATGAACTTTTCATCACAATGCTCCGTGACCCTTGTCATCACAATGCTCCATGCCTTTGTCAGAACAATGCTTCATGACCTTTGTCATCACAATGTGCCATGCAGTTTTCATCACAATGATCCACCACCTTGTCATCGCTATGCTCCATAAACCTTGTAATCACCATGCTTCATGAACTTCTCATCCAAATGCTCTCTCACATGAGATATCACAATGTTCCACCACTAATCATCACAATCCTCCCTCACCCCTGTTATCACAATGTTCCATGACCCATGTCATCACAATGCTACATCCCCTTATCTGCACAATGTTCCATGACCCCTGACATCACAATGTTCCATAACCCCTGTCATCAAAATGCTCCATGACCCTTTTCATCCCAAAGATCCATGACCCCTGGCATCACAATGTTCTATAACCCCTGTCATCAAAATGTTCCATTACACTTTTCATCAAATTGCTGCATGACCCGGTCATCAAAATGCTCCCTGCCCTTCTCATCACAATGCACCACACCCTTGTCATCAAAATGCTCCATGACCATTGTCATCACAAAGCTCCATGGCCCTTGGCATCACAATGCTCCATGAACACTCTCATCACATGGCTCCATGCCCTTGTCATCACAAAGCACCATGACACTTGTCATCACAATGCTCGATGCCCTTCCAATCACAATGCTCCATGCCTTTGTCATTACAATCCTCCCTGACCCATGTATCACAGTGTTCCGTGCCCTTGTCATCACAATGCTCCATGCCCACTCTCATCACAATAATCCATGAAACATTTCAGGCCAATGCTCAATGCCCTTCTCATCACACTGCTCCATTATCTATGTCATAACAATGCTCCATGACCCCTGCCATCACAATGTTCCACGGCCTTGTCATCACAAGGCTCCATGACCCTTGTCTTCACAATGCTCCAAAACCCCTGTAATCACAATGCTCCATGCCCTTGATATCACAAAGCTCCATGACGCATGTCATCAGAATGTTCCATGGCCTTCTCCTCACAATGCTACATGCCCTTGTCTTCACAATGCTCCAAGACCCCTGTAATCACAATGCAACATGCCCCTTATCATCAGAATGCTCCATGAGAATTGTCATCACAAGTCTCCATGGTCATCTCATCACAATGCTCCAGGAACTTGTCATCACCTTGCTCCATTCCATTGTCATCACAATGCTCCATGACCACTTTCATCACAATACTCCATGAATATTTTCAGCCCACTGCTCCATGACCTTCTCATCACAATGCTCCATGAAAAATATCATCACAATGCTCCATGACCACTGTCATCACAACACTCCATGACAGCTGACAACCCAATGATCTGGGACCTCTGTCATCATAATGCTCCAAGACCCCTGTAATCACAATGCCCCATGACACCTGTCATCACAATACTCCAGGATCATTTTCAGCCCAATTCTCCATGACCCTTGTCATCACAATGATCCATGCCCTTGTCATCCTAATGCTCCATGACCCCTGTATTCTCAATGGTCCGTGACGCTTGTCATCACAATGCTCCATGACACATATCATCACAATGCTCTATGCCTTTCTCAGCACAATGTTCCATGCCCTTTTCATCACAATGCTCCATGACCCCTGTCATCACAATGCTCCATGACTCCAGTCATCACAATTCTTCATAACATTTGTCATCACGATGGGTGATACCCACCTCATCACAAGGCTCTGTTACCTTTGTAACCACAATGCTCCATGAACTTTTCATCACAATGCTCCGTGACCCTTGTCATCACAATGCTCCATGCCATTGTCAAAAAAATGCTCCATGACCCTTGTCATCACAATGTGCCACGTACTTTTCATCCCAACGGTCCACAAATTTGTCATCGCAATGCTCCATGAACGTTGTAATCACAATGCTCCATGCCCTTCTCATCACTATGCTGCATTACCCCTGTCATAACAATACTCCATGACCCCTGCCATCACAAATTTCTATGCCCTTGTCATCACAAAGCTCCATGGCACGTCATCAGAATGTTCCATGTACTTCTCATCAAAATGCTCAATGCCCTTGTCATCACAATGCTCCAAGACCCCTGTAATCACAATGCTCCATGCCCCTCTTCATCTCAATGCTCCATGGACCCTGTCATCACAATGCATCATGCCAATCATCATAATGCTTCCGGCTATTGTCAGCACAATGAAATCAAAATTCTACATGACCCCTGTCATCACAAAGCTCCATGACCCCTGTCATCACAATACTCCATGAACATTTTCAGCCCAATGCTCCATGACACTTGTCATCACAATGATCCATGCCCTTGTCATCCCAATGCTCCATGACCCCTGTATTCACAATGCTCCGTGACGCTTGTCATCACAGTGCTCCATGAATCTTGTCATCACAATGCTCCATGCATTTGTCAGCAAAATGCTACATGACATTGTCATTACAATGCTCTTTGCGCTTGTCATCACAATACTCCTTTACCATTGTCATCACAATCCTCCATGAAACTTGGGATCATATTGCTTCATGCCCTTGTCATCACAATGCTCCCTGCTCCTTGAAATCAAAATTATCCATGACCTCTGTCATCACAATGCTCCAAACCCCTGTGATCACAATGTTCCGTAACACGTGTCATCACAAAGCTCCATGATGCCTGTCATCACAATACTCCATGCCCTTTTCATCACAATGCTCCATGACCTTTTTCATCACAATTCTCAATACACTTGTCATCACAATGCTCCCTGACATTGTCGTCAGAGTGCTCCTTGAACCCTGTCACCAAAAGGCTCCATTCCTTTTTCATCACAATGCCCCATGCCATTTTCATCACAATGCTCCATGCCATTGTCATCAAAATACTCCACAAGCTTGTCATCAGAATGCTCCATGTCTCTTGTCATCACAATTATCCATGCACTTGTCAGCACAATGCTCCCTGAACCTTGTCATCACTATGCTCCAAGCCATTGTCATCACAATGCTCCTTTACCTTTGTCATCAGAATCCTCCATGAAACTTGGCATCACAATGCTCCATGCCATTGTCATCACAATGGGCTAATACATATGTCATCACAATGCTCCGTGACACCTCTACTCACAATACTGCATGAACTGGTCTTCACAATGCTACATGCCCTTGTCATCACAATGCGCCATTCCAACTCTCATCACAATAATCCATGAAACTTATTAGACCAATGCTCCATGCCATTTTCATCACAATGCTCCGTGCCCTTGTTATCACAATGTTCCAAGACCCCTGTAATCAGAATGCTCCATGCCCCTTTTCATCAGTATGCTCCATGAGACTTGTCATCACAAGGCTCCATGGGTTTCTCATCACAGTGCTCCAGGACCTTGTCATCACAATGCTTCACGACATTGTCATGAAAATTCTCAATGGCCCTTGTCATCATAATGCTCCAAGCCGTAGTCATAAAAATGCTCCATTATATTTGTCATTACAATCTTGCATTACATTTGGCATCACAATGCACCATGCCATTGTCATCGCAATGGACCATGACATATGTCATCACAATGCTCCGTGACACCTGTCTTCACAATACACCATGCCCTTGTCATCACAATGCTCCATGCCCTTGTCATCACAATGCACCATGTCCACTGTCATCACAATCATCTATGAAACTTGTCAGACCAATGCTCCATGACCCTGTCATCACAGTGCTCCCTGCCCTTGTCATCACAATGCTCCATGAACCCTGTCATCACAATGCCCCGTGACTCCAGTCATCACAATGCTTCATAACGTTTGTCATCACAACGGTCCTTTCCCGCATCATCACAAGGCTCTGTGATCTTTGTAACCACAATGCTCCATGAACTTTTCATCACAATGCTCCGTGACCCTTGTCATCACAATGCTCCATGCCTTTGTCAGAACAATGCTTCATGACCTTTGTCATCACAATGTGCCATGCAATTTTCATCACAATGATCCACCACCTTGTCATCGCTATGCTCCATAAACCTTGTAATCACCATGCTTCATGAACTTCTCATCCAAATGCTCTCTCACATGAGATATCACAATGTTCCACCACTAATCATCACAATCCTCCCTCACCCCTGTTATCACAATGTTCCATGACCCATGTCATCACAATGCTACATCCCCTTATCTGCACAATGTTCCATGACCCCTGACATCACAATGTTCCATAACCCCTGTCATCAAAATGCTCCATGACCCTTTTCATCCCAAAGATCCATGACCCCTGGCATCACAATGTTCTATAACCCCTGTCATCAAAATGTTCCATTACACTTTTCATCAAATTGCTGCATGACCCGGTCATCAAAATGCTCCCTGCCCTTCTCATCACAATGCACCACACCCTTGTCATCAAAATGCTCCATGACCATTGTCATCACAAAGCTCCATGGCCCTTGGCATCACAATGCTCCATGAACACTCTCATCACATGGCTCCATGCCCTTGTCATCACAAAGCACCATGACACTTGTCATCACAATGCTCGATGCCCTTCCAATCACAATGCTCCATGCCTTTGTCATTACAATCCTCCCTGACCCATGTATCACAGTGTTCCGTGCCCTTGTCATCACAATGCTCCATGCCCACTCTCATCACAATAATCCATGAAACATTTCAGGCCAATGCTCAATGCCCTTCTCATCACACTGCTCCATTATCTATGTCATAACAATGCTCCATGACCCCTGCCATCACAATGTTCCACGGCCTTGTCATCACAAGGCTCCATGACCCTTGTCTTCACAATGCTCCAAAACCCCTGTAATCACAATGCTCCATGCCCTTGATATCACAAAGCTCCATGACGCATGTCATCAGAATGTTCCATGGCCTTCTCCTCACAATGCTCCATGCCCTTGTCATCACAATACTCCAAGACCCCTGTAATCACAATGCAACATGCCCCTTATCATCAGAATGCTCCATGAGACTTGTCATCACAAGTCTCCATGGTCTTCTCATCACAATGCTCCAGGACCTTTTCATCACCATGCTCCAATCCCTTGTCATCACAATGCTCCATGACCCCTGTCATCACTATACTCCATGAATATTTTCAGCCCAATGCTCCGTGACCTTCTCATCACAATGCTCCAAGACCAATATCATCACAATGCTCCATGACCACTGTCATCACAACACTCCATGACACCTGACAACACAATGATCCGGGACCCTTGTCATCACAATGCTCCATTCCCTAGTCATCACAATGCTCCATGACCACTGTCATCACAATACTCCATGAATATTTTCAGCCCAATACTCCATGACGCTTGTCATCACAATGATCCATGCCCTTGTCATCCCAATGCTCCATGACCCCTGTATTCACAATGCTCCGTGACGCTTGTCATCACAGTGCTCCATGACACCTGTCATCACAATGCTCCATGCCTTTGTCATCAAAATGCTACATGACCTTCTCATTACAATATTCTATGCACTTGTCATCACAATACTCCATTACCATTGTCATCACTATCCTCCATGAACATTGGGATCACATTGCTTCATGCCCTTGTCATCACAATGCTACATGCTCCTTGAAATCAAAATGATCCATGACCTGTGTCATCGCAATGCTCCAAATACTTGTGATAACAATGTTCCATAACACTTGTCATCACAACGCTCCATGATGCCTGTCATCACAATACTCCATGACCTTTTCATCACAATGCTCCATGACCTGTGTCATCACAATTCTCAATACACTTGTCATCACAATGCTCCATGACAATTGTCGTCAGAATGCTCCTTGAACCCTGTCACGAAAAGGCGGCATGCATTTTTCATCACAAAGCCCCATGCCGTTTTCATCACAATGCTCCATGCCATTGTCATCAAAATACTCCACAAGCTTGTCATCAGAATGCTCCATGACCCTTGTCGTCACAATTCTCCATGCACTTGTCAGCACAATGCTCCCTGAACCTTGTCATCACTATGCTCCAAGCCATTGTCATCACAATGCTCCATTACCTTTGTCATCAGAATCCTCCATGACACTTGTCATCACAATGCTCCATGCCTTTGTCATCACAATGAGCCAATACCTATGTCATCACAATGCTCCGTGACACCTCTTTTCACAATACTGCATGACCTGGTCATCACAATGCTCCATGCCCTTGTCATCACAATGTGCCATTCCAACTGTCATCACAATAATCCATGAAAATTATTAGACCAATGCTCCATGCCCTTGTCATCACAATGCTCCATGCCCTTGTTATCACAATGTTCCAAGACCCCTGTAATCAGAATTCTCCATGCCCCTTTTCATCAGTATGCTCCATGAGACTTGTCATCACAAGGCTCCATGGTTTTCTCATCACAATGCTCTAGGACCTTGTCATCACAATGCTTCACGACATTGTCATGAAAATTCTCATTGGCCCTTGTCATCATAATGCTCCAAGCCATATTCATCACAATGCTACATTATATTTGTCATTACAATCCTCCATTACATTTGGCATCACAATGCTCCATGCCATTGTCATCGCAATGGACCATGACATACGTCATCACAATGCTCCCTGACACCTGTCTTCACAATACACCATGCCCTTGTCATCACAATGCTCCATGCCCTTGTCATCACAATGCACCATGTCCACTGTCATCACAATCATCTATGAAACTTGTCAGACCAATGCTCCATGCCCCTGTCATCGCAGTGCTCCATGCCCTTGTCATCACAATGCTCCATGACCCCTGTCATCACAATGCCCCGTGACTCCAGTCATCACAATGCTTTATAACGTTTGTCATCACAACGGTCCATGCCCGCGTCATCACAAGGCTCTGTGACCATTTTAACCACAATGCTCCATGAACTTTTCATCACAATGCTCCGTGACCCTTGTCATCACAATGCTCCATGCCTTTGTCAGAACAATGCTCCATGACCTTTGTCATCACAATGTGGCATGCACTTTTCATCAAAATGATCCACAACCTTGTCATCGCTATGCTCCATAAACATTGTAATCACCATGCTCCATGAACTTCTCATCCAAATGCTCTCTCACATGAGATATCACAATGTTCCACCAGTAGTCATCACAATCCTCCCTCACCCCTGTTATCACAATGTTCCATGACCCCTGTCATCACAATGTTCCATAACCCTGTCATCAAAATGCTCCATGACCCTTTTCATCCCAAAGATACATGAACCCTGGCATCACAATGTTCTATAACCCCTGTCATCAAAATGTTCCATTACACTTTTCATCAAATTGCTGCATGACCCGGTCATCAAAATGCTCCCTGCCCTTCTCATCACAATGCACCACACCCTTGTCATCAAAATGCTCCATGACCATTGTCATCACAAAGCTCCATGGCCCTTGGCGTCACAATGCTCCATGTCATTGTCATCACAATGCTCCATGAACCCTCTCATCACATGGCTCCATGCCCTTGTCATCACAAAGCACCATGACACTTGTCATCACAATGCTCGATGCACTTCCCATCACAATGCTCCATGCCTTTGTCATTACAATCCTCCATGACCCATGTATCACAGTGTTCCGGGCCCTTGTCATCACAATGCTCCATGCCCACTCTCATCACAATAATCCATGAAACATTTCAGACCAATGCTCAATGCCCTTCTCATCACAATGCTCCATTATCTCTGTCATAACAGTGCTTCATGACCCCTGCCATCACAATGTTCCACGGCCTTGTCATCACAAGGCTCCATGACCCTTGTCATCACAATGCTCCAAAACCCCTGTAATCACAATGCTCCATGCCCTTGTCATCACAAAGCTCCATGACGCATGTCATCAGAATGTTCCATGGCCTTCTCCTCACAATGCTCCATGCCCTTGTCATCACGATGCTCCAAGACCCCTGTAATCACAATGCTCCATGCCCCTTATCATCAGAATGCTCCATGAGAATTGTCATCACAAGTCTCCATGGTCATCTCATCACAATGCTCCAGGAACTTGTCATCACCTTGCTCCATTCCGTTGTCATCACAATGCTCCATGACAACTTTCATCACAATACTCCATGAACATTTTCAGCCCACTGCTCCATGACCTTCTCATCACAATGCTCCATGAACAATATCATCACAATGCTCCATGACCACTGTCATCACAACACTCCATGACAGCTGACAACCCAATGATCCGGGACCTCTGTCATCATAATGCTCCAAGACCCCTGTAATCACAATGCCCCATGACACCTGTCATCACAATACCCCAGGATCATTTTCAGCCCCATTCTCCATGACCCTTGTCATCACAATGATCCATGCCCTTGTCATCCTAATGCTCCATGACCCCTGTATTCTCAATGGTCCGTGACACTTGTCATCACAGTGCTCCATGACACATGTCATCACAATGCTCTATGCCTTTCTCAGCACAATGTTCCATGCCCTTTTCATCACAATGTTCCATGACCCCTGTCATCACAATGCTCCATGCCCCTCTTCATCTCAATGCTCCATGAAACCTGTCATCTCAATGCATCATGCCAATCATCATAATGCTTCCGGCTATTGTCAGCACAATGAAATCAAAATTCTACATGACCCCTGTCATCACAAAGCTCCATGACCCCTGTCATCACAATACTCCATGAACATTTTCAGCCCAATGCTCCATGACACTTGTCATCACAATGATCCATGCCCTTGTCATCCCAATGCTCCATGACCCCTGTATTCACAATGCTCTGTGACGCTTGTCATCACAGTGCGTCATGACACCTGTCATCACAATGCTCCATGCCTTTGTCAGCAAAATGATACATGACCTTGTCATTACAATGCTCTTTGCGCTTCTCATCACAATACTCCTTTACCATTGTCATCACAATCCTCCATGAAACTTGGGATCACATTTCTTCATGCCCTTGTCATCACAATGCTCCCTGCTCCTTGAAATCAAAATTATCCATGACCTCTGTCATCACAATGCTCCAAACCCTTGTGATCACAATGTTCCGTAACACGTGTCATCACAAAGCTCCATGATGCCTGTCATCACAATACTCCATGCCCTTTTCATCACAATGCTCCATGACCTTTGTCATCACAATTCTCAATACACTTGTCATCACAATGCTCCCTGACATTGTCCTCAGAGTGCTCCTTGAAACCTGTCACCAAAAGGCTCCATTCGTTTTTCATCACAATGCCCCATGCCATTTTCATCACAATGCTCCATGCAATTGTCATCAAAATACTCCACAAGCTTGTCATCAGAATGCTCCATGTCTCTTGTCATCACAATTATCCATGCACTTGTCATCACAATGCTCCCTGACTCTTGTCATCACAATGCTCCAAACCCTTGTCATCACAATGCTCCATTACCTTTGTCATTAGAATCCTCCATGACACTTGGCATCACAATGCTCCATGCCATTGTCATCACAATGGGCCATTACATATGTCATCACAATGCTCCCTGACACCTCTCTTCACAATACTGCATGCCCTTGTCATCACAATGCTCCATGCCCTTGTATCACAATGTTCCAAGTCCCCTGTAATCAGAATGCTCCAGGCCCCTTTTCATCAGTATGCTCCTTCAGATTTGTCATCACAAGCCTCCATGGTTTTCTCATCACAATGCTCCAGGACATTGTCATCACAATGCTTCACGGCATTGTCATAAAAATTCTCAATGGCCCTTGTCAACATAATGCTCCAAGCCCTAGTCATCACAATGCTCCATTATATTTGTCATCACATCCTCCATTACATTTGGCATCACAATGCTCCATGCTATTGTCATCGCAATGGACCATGACATAGGTCATCACAATGCTCCCTGACACCTGTCTTCACAATACTCCATGCCCTTGTCTTCACAATGCTCCATGCCCTAGTCATCAAAATGCACCATGTCCACTGTCATCACAATAATCTATGAAACTTGTCAGACCAATGCTCCATGACCCTGTCATCACAGTGCTCCATGCCCTTGTCATCACAATGCTCCATGACCCCTGTCATCACTATTCTCCGTGACTCCAGTCATCACTATGCTTCATAACGTTTGTCATCACAACGGTCCATGCCCACGTCATCATAAGGCTCTGTGACAATTTTAACCAAAATGCTCCATGAACTTTTCATCACAATGCACCGTGACCCTTGTCATCACAATGCTCCATGCCTTTGTCAGAACAATGCTCCATAACCTTTGTCATCACAATGTGCCATGCACTTTTCATCGCAATGATCCACATCCTTGTCATTGCTATGCTCCATAAACCTTGTAATCACAATGCTCCATGCACTTCTCATCCAAATGCTCTCTCACATGAGATATCACAATGTTCCATCACTAGTCATCAAAATCCTCGCTCAACCCTGTTATCACAATGTTCCATGACCCCTGTCATCACCATGCTACATCCCCTTATCAGCACAATGTTCCTTGACCCCTGACATCACAATGTTCCATAACCCCTGTCGTCAAAATGCCCCATGACCCTTTTCATCGCAAAGCTTCATGATCCCTGGCAACACAATGTTCTATAACCCATGTCATCATAAGTTTCCATTACACTTTTCATCAAATTGCTGCATGACCCTGTCATCAAAATGCTCCCTGCCCTTCTCATCACAATGCACAACACACTTGTCATCAAAATGCTCCATGACTTTTGTCATCACAAAGCTCCATGACACTTGCCATCACAATGCTCCATGTCATTGTCATCACAATGATCCATGAACCATCTCATCACATTGCTCCATGCCCTTGTCATCAAAAGCTCCATGACACTTGTCATCACAATGCTCGATGTCGTTCTCATCACAATGCTCCATGCCCTTGTCATTACAATCCTCCATGACCCATGTATCACAGTGTACCGTGCCCTTGTCATCACAATGCTCCATGCCCACTCTCATCACAATAATCCATGAAACATTTCAGACCAATGCTCAATGCCCTTCTCATCACAATGCTCCATTACCTATGTCATAAAAATGCTCCATGAACCCTGCCATCAAAATGTTCAACGGCCTTGTCATCACAAGGCTCCATGCCCCTTGTCATCACAATGCTCCAAAACCCCTGTAATCACAATGCTCCATGCCCTTGTCATCACAATGCTCCATGACCTTTGTCATCACATTTCTCAATACACTTGTCATCACAATGCTCCCTGACACTTGTCGTAAGAATGCTCCTTGAACCCTGTCACGAAAAGGCTGCATGCCTTTTTCATCACAAAGCCCCATGCCGTTTTCATGACAATGCTCCATGCCATTGTCATCAAAGTACTCCACAAGCTTGTCATCAGAATGCTCCATGACTCTTGCCATCACAATTCTCCATGCACTTGTCAGCACAATGCTCCCTGAACATTATCATCATTATGCTCCAAGCCATTGTCATCAAAATGCTCCATTACCTTTGTAATCAGAATCATCCATGACAATTTGTATCACAATGCTCCATGCCATTGTCATCACAATGGGCCAATACATATGTCATCACAATGCTCCGTGACACCACTTTTCACAATACTGCATGACCTGGTCATCACAATGCTCCATGCCCTTCTCATCACAATGCTCCATTACCTCTGTCATCACAATGCTCCAAGACCCCTGTAATCACAAAGCTCCATGCCCTTGTCATCACAAAGATCCATGACGCATGTCATCAGAATGTTCCATGGCCTTCTCCACACAATGCTCCATGCCCTTGTCATCACAATGCTCCAAGACCCATGTAATCACAATGCTCCATGCCCCTTTTCATCAGAATGCTCCATGAGACTTGTCATCACAAGTCTCTATGGTCATCTCATCACAATGCTCCAGGACCTTGTTATCACCATGCTCCATTCCCTAGTGATCACAATGCTCCGTGACCCCTGTCATCACAATACTCCATGAACATTTTCAGCCCAGTGCCCCATGACCTTCTCATCACAATGCTCCAAGACCAATATCATCACAATGCTCCATGATCACTGTCATCACAACACTCAATGACACATGACAACACAATGATCTGGGACTCTTGTCATCACAATGCTCCATTCTCTAGTCATAACAATGCTCCAAGACCCCTGTCATCACAATATTCCAGGAACATTTTCAGCCCAATTCTCCATGACCCTTGTCATCACAATGATCCATGCCCTTGTCATCCTAATGCTCCATGACCCCTGTATTCACAATGCTCCGTGATGATTGTCATCACAGTGCTCCATGACACATGTCATCACAATGCTGTATGCCATTCTCAGCACAATGCTCCATGCCCTTTTCATCACAATGCTCCATGACCCCTGTCATCACAATGGCCGTGACTCCAGTCATAACTATTCTTCATAATATTTGTCATCACAATGGTCGATACCCATGTCATCACAAGGCTCTGTGACTTTTGTAAACACAATGCTCCATGAACTTTTCATCACAATGCTCCGTGACACTTGTCATCACAATGCTCCATGCCTTTGTCAGAAAAATGCTCCATGACCCTTATCATCACAATGTGCGACACGCTTTTCATCCCAACGGTCCACAAATTTGTCATCGCAATGCTCCATAAACCTTGAAATCACAATGCTCCATTCCCTTCTCATCACAATGCTCCATTACCCCGGTCATAACAATGCTCCATTACCACTGCCATCACAATGTTCCACGGCCTTGTCTTCACAAGGCTCCATGACGCTTGTCATCACAATTCTCCAAGACTCCTGTAAGCACAATGCTCCATGCCCTTGTCATCACAAAGCTCCATGACACATGTCATCAGAATGTTCCATGTCCTTCTCCACACAATGTTCCATGCCCTTGTCATCAAAATGCTCCAAGACCCCTGTAATCACAATGCTCCATGCCCCTTTTCATCTCAATGCTCCATGAACCCTCTCATCACAATGCATCATGCCAATCATCATAATGCTTCCGACTATTGTCAGCACAATGAAATCAAAATTCTCCATGACCTCTGTCATCACACTGCTCCATGACCCCTGTCATCACAATACTCCATGAACATTTTCAGCCCAATGCTCCAAGATTCTTGTCATCACAATGATCTTTGCCCTTGTCATCCCAATGCTACATGACCCCTGTATTCACAATGCTCCGTGACGCTTGTTATCACAGTGCGTCATGACACCTGTCATCACAATGCTCCATGCCTTTGTCAGCAAAATGCTACATGACCTTGTCATTACAATCCTCTTTGCGCTTGTCATCACAATACTCCTTTACCATTGTCATCACAATCCTCCATGAAACTTGGGATCACATTGCTTCATGCCCTTGTCATCACAATGCTCCCTGCTCCTTGAAATCAAAATTATCCATGACCTCTGTCATCACAATGCTCCAAACCCTTGTGATCACAATGTTCCGTAACACTTGTCATCACAATACTCCATGCCCTTTTCATCACAATGCTCCATGACCTTTGTCATCACAATTCTCAATACACTTGTCATCACAATGCTCCCTGACATTGTCGTCAGAGTGCTCCTTGAACCCTGTCACCAAAAGTCTCCATTCCTTTTTCATCACAATGCCCCATTCTATTTTCATCACAATGCTCCATGCAATTGTCATCAAAATACACCACAAGCTTGTCATCAGAATTATCCATGTCTCTTGTCATCACAATTATCCATGCACTTGTCAGCACAATGCTACCTGACCCTTGTCATCACAATGTTCCAAACTCTTTTCATCACAATGCTCCATTACCTTTGTCATTAGAATCCTCCATGACACTTGGCATCACAATGCTCCATGCCATTGTCATCACAATGGGCCATTACATATGTCATCACAATGCTCCCTGACACCTCTCTTCACAATACTGCATGCCCTTGTCATCACAATGCTCCATGCCCTTGTATCACAATGTTCCAAGTCCCCTGTAATCAGAATGCTCCAGGCCCCTTTTCATCAGTATGCTCCTTGAGATTTGTCATCACAAGCTTCCATGGTTTTCTCATCACAGTGCACCAGGACATTGTCATCACAATGCTTCACGACATTGTCATGAAAATTCTCAATGGCCCTTGTCAACATAATGCTCCAAGCCCTAGTCATCACAATGCTCCATTTTATTTGTCATCACATCCTCCATTACATTTGGCATCAAAATGCTCCATGCTATTGTCATCGCAATGGACCATGATATAGGTCATCACAATGCTCCCTGACACCTGTCTTCACAATCCTCCATGCCCTTGTCTTCACAATGCTCCATGCCCTAGTCATCACAATGCACCATGTCCACTGTCATCACAATAATCTATGAAACTTGTCAGACCAATGCTCCATGACCCTGTCATCACAGTGCTCCATGCCCTTGTCATCACAATGCTCCATGACCCCTGTCATCACAATGCTCCGTGACTCCAGTCATCACTATGCTTCATAACGTTTGTCATCACAACGGTCCATGCCCGCATCATCACAAGGCTCTGTGACCATTTTAACCACAATGCTCCATGAACTTTTCATCACAATGCTCCGTGACTCTTGTCATCACAATGCTCCATGCCTTTGTCAGAACAATGCTCCATGTCCTTTGTCATCACAATGTGCCATGCACTTTTAATCACAATGATCCTCAACCTTGTTATAGCTATGCTCCATAAACCTTGTAATCACAATGCTCCATGCACTTCTCATCCAAATGCTCTCTCACATCAGATATAACAATGTTCCATCACTAGTCATCACAATCCTCGATCAACCCTGTTATCACAATGTTCCATGACCCCTGTCATCACAATGCTACATCCCCTTATCAGCACAATGTTCCTTGACCCCTGACATCACAATGTTCCATAACCCCTGTCAACAAAATGCTCCATGACCCTTTTCATACCAAAGCTCCATGATCCCTGGCAACACAATGTTCTATAACCCATGTCATCAAAATGTTCCATTACACTTTTGATCAAATTGCTGCATGACCCTGTCATCAAAATGCTCCCTGCCCTTCTCATCACAATGCACAACACACTTGTCATCAAAATGCTCCATGACCTTTGTCATCACAAAGCTCCATGACACTTGGCATCACAATGCTCCATGTCATTGTCATCACAATGATCCATGAACCATCTCATCACATTGCTCCATGCACTTGTCACCAAAAGCTCCATGACACTTGTCATCACAATGCTCGATGCCGTTCTCATCACAATGCTCCATGCCCTTGTCATTACAATCCTCCATGACCCATGTATCACAGTGTACCGTGCCCTTGTCATCACAATGCTCCATGCCCACTCTCATCACAATAATCCATGAAACATTTCAGACCAATGCTCAATGCCCTTCTCATCACAATGCTCCATTACCTATGTCATAAAAATGCTCCATGAACCCTGCCATCAAAATGTTCAACGGCCTTGTCATCACAAGGCTCCATGCCCCTTGTCATCACAATGCTCCAAAACCCCTGTAATCACAATGCTCCATGCCCTTGTCATCACAATGCTCCATGACCTTTGTCATCACATTTCTCAATACACTTGTCATCACAATGCTCCCTGACACTTGTCGTAAGAATGCTCCTTGAGCCCTGTCACGAAAAGGCTGCATGCCTTTTTCATCACAAAGCCCCATGCCGTTTTCATGACAATGCTCCATGCCATTGTCATCAAAATACTCCACAAGCTTGTCATCAGAATGCTCCATGACTCTTGCCATCACAATTCTCCAGGCACTTGTCAGAACAATGCTCCCTGAACATTGTCATCACTATGCTCCAAGCCATTGTCATCAAAATGTTCCATTTCCTTTGTCATCAGAATCATCCATGACAATTTGTATCACAATGCTCCATGCCATTGTCATCACAATGGGCCAATACATATGTCATCACAATGCTCCGTGACACCACTTTTCACAATACTGCATGACCTGGTCATCACAATGCTCCATGCCCTTCTCATCACAATGCTCCATTACCTCTGTCATCACAATGCTCCAAGACCCCTGTAATCACAAAGCTCCATGCCCTTGTCATCACAAAGATCCATGACGCATGTCATCAGAATGTTCCATGGCCTTCTCCACACAATGCTCCATGCCCTTGTCATCACAATGCTCCAAGACCCATGTAATCACAATGTTCCATGCCCCTTTTCATCAGAATGCTCCATGAGACTTGTCATCACAAGTCTCCATGGTCATCTCATCACAATGCTCCAGGACCTTGTTATCACCATGCTCCATTCCCTAGTGATCACAATGCTCAATGACCCCTGTCATCACAATACTCCATGAACATTTTCAGCCCAATGCCCCATGACCGTCTCATCACAATGCTCCAAGGCCAATATCATCACAATGCTCCATGATCACTGTCATCACAACACTCAATGACACCTGACAACACAATGATCTGGGACTCTTGTCATCACAATGCTCCATTCCCTAGTCATCACAATGCTCCATGACCCCTGTGATCACAATACTCCAGGAACATTTTCAGCCCAATTCTCCATGACCCTTGTCATCACAATGATCCATGCCCTTGTCATCCTAATGCTCCATGACCCCTGTATTCACAATGCTCCGTGATGATTGTTATCACAGTGCTCCATGACACATGTCATCACAATGCTGTATGCCATTCTCAGCACAATGCTCCATGCCCTTTTCATCACAATGCTCCATGACCCCTGTCATCACAATGCTCCGTGACTCCAGTCATCACAATTCTTCATAACATTTGTCATCACAGTGGTCGATACCCATGTCATCACAAGGCTCTGTGACTTTTGTAAACACAATGCTCCATGAACTTTTCATCACAATGCTCCGTGACACTTGTCATCACAATGCTCCATGCCTTTGTCCGAAAAATGCTCCATGACCCTTGTCATCACAATGCTCCATGCGCTTGTCAGCCCAATGCTCCATGACACATGTCATCCCAATGCATCATGTGCTTGTCATCACAGTGCTCCCCAATCTTGACATCACAATGCTCCATGAACCTTTTCATCACAATGCTCCATGGACTTCTCACCAAAATGCTCTCTCACCACTGATGTCACAATGTTACATCAATATTCGTCACAATATTCCCTCACCCCTGTCATCAAATTTTGCCATGACTCCTGTCATCACAATGCTACATGCACTTATCATCACAATGTTCGATGACCCCTGGCATCACAATGATCCATAACCACTGTCATCAAAATGTTCCTTGACACTTTTCATCAAATTGCTCCATGACCCTGTCATCACAATGCTCCCTACCATTCTCATCACAATGCACAACGCCCTTGTCATCAAAATGCTCCATGACCTTTGTCATCACAAAGATCCATAACCATTGTCATCACAATGCTCCATGTCATTGTCATCACAATGCTCCATTAAGGTTCTCATCACATTGCTTCATGTCCTTGTCATCACAAACCTCCATGACACATATCATCAGAATGCTCCATGGCCTTCTCATCACAATGCTCCTTGCCCTGCCATCACAATGCTCCATTATCCCTGTCATACCCATGATCCATGACCCCTGTCATCACGATTTTCCATGGCCTTGTCATCACAAGGCTCCATGACCCTTCTCATCACAATGCTCCAAGAACCCTGTAACCACAATGATCCATGCCCATTTTCATCTCAATGTTTCATGAACACTCTCATCACAATGCACCATGACCATCGTCATAATGCTTCATGCTATTGTCATCACAATGAAATCAAAATGCTCCATGATCTCTGTCATAACAATGCTCCAAACGCTTGTGATCACAATATTCCAAAACACTTGTCATCACAATGCACCATGACGCTCGTCATCACAGTTATCCATGGTCTTCTCATCACAATGCTCCATGACCTTTGTCATCAAGATGCTCAATACACTTGTCATCAAAATGCTCCTGACACTTGTTGTCTGTATGCTCCTTGAACCCTGTCATGACAAGGCTCCATGCTTTTTCATCACAATGCTCCAAGATCCATGTAATCACAATGCTCCATGCCCTTGTCATCACAAACCTAAAGGACGCATGTCTTCAGAATGCTCTTGGCCGTCTCCTCACAATGCTCCATGCACATGTCATCACAATGATCCAAGACGCCTGTAATCACAATGGTCCATGTCCATTTTCATCAGTATTCTCCATGAGATTTGTCATCACAAGGCTCCATGTTTTTCTCATCACAATGCTCCAGGACATTGTCATCACAATGCTTCACGACCATGTCCTGAAAATTCTCAATGGCCCTTGTCATCATAATGCCCCAAGCCCTACTCATCACAGTGCTCCATTATATTTGTCAACACAATCCTCCATTACATTTGGCATCACAAGGCTCCCTGCTATTGTCATCGCAATGGACCATGACATATGTCATCACAATGCTCCCTGACAACTGCCTTCACAATACTCCATGACCTTCTCATCACAATGATCCATGCCCTTGTCATCACAATGCACCATGTCCACTGTCCTCACAATAATGTATGAAAGTTGTCAGACGAATGCTCCATGCCCGTGTCATCACAATGCTCCATGACCTTGTCATCACAATGCACCATGACCCCTGTCATCACAGTGCTCCGTGACTCCAGTCATCACAATGCTTCATAACATTTGTCATCACAATGCTCCATGCCCGCGTCATCACAAGGCTCTGTGTCGTTTGTAACCACAATGCTCCATGAACATTTCATCACAATACTCCGTGACCCTTGTCATCACAATGCTCCATGCCTTTGTCAAAAAAATACTCCATGACCCTTTTCATCACAATTTGCCACGCACTTTTCATCACAACGGTCCACAATTTTCTCATTGCAATGCTCCATAAAACTTGTAATCACAATGCTCCATGCCCTTCTCATCACAATGCTCCATTACCCCTGTCATAACAGTGCTCCATGATGCCATCCATCACGATGTTCCATGGCCTTGTAATCACAATGCTCCATGACACTTGTCATCACAATGCTCCAAGACCCCTGTAATCACAATGCTCCATGCCCTTGTCATCACAAAGCACCATGACATATGTCATCAGAATATTCCATGGCCTTCTCATTAAATGCTCCATGCCCTTGTCATCACAGTGCTCCAAGATCCCTGTAATCACAATGCTCCATGCCCCTTTTCATCTCCATGCTCCATGAACCCTGTCATCACAATGCATCATGCCCATCATCATATTGCTTCCGGCTATTGTCAGCACAATGAAATGAAAATTCTCCTTGACCTCTGCCATCACAATGCTCCATGACCCCTGTCATCACAATACTCCATGAACATTTTCAGCCCACTGCTCCATGACACTTGTCATCACAATGATCCATGCCCTTGTCATCACAATGCTCAATGACCCCTGTATTCACAATGCTCCATGGCACTTGTCATCACAATGATCCATGCCCTTGTCATCCCAATGCTCCATGACCCCTGTATTCACAATGCTCCGTGACGCTTGTCATCACAGTGCTCCATGACACCTGTCATCACAATGCTCCATGACTTTGTCAGCAAAATGCTACATGACCTTGTCATTACAATTCTCTATGTGCTTGTCATCAAAATACTCCATTTCCATTGTCATCACAATCCTCCATGAACCTTGGGATCACATTGCTTCATGCCCTTGTCATCACAATGCTCCATGCTCCTTGAAATCAAAATGATCCATGACCTCTGTCATCACAATGCTCCAAACCATTGTGATCCCAAAGTTCCATAACACTTGTCATCACAGTGCTCCATGATGACGGTCATAACAAAATTCCATGCCCTTTTCATCACAATGCTCCATGACATTTGTCATCACAATGCTCAGTACACTTGTCATCAAAATGCTCCCTGACACTTGTCATCAGAATGCTCCTTGAACCCTGTCACGAAAAGGCTCCATGCCATTTTCATCACAATGCCCCATGCCGTTTTCATCACAATGCTCCGTGACCATTGTCATCAAAATGCTCCATGCCTTGGTTTGAAAAGTGTTCCATGAACCTTCTCATCACAATGAGCCATTCGCTTTTCATCACAACGGTCCAGAAACTTGTCATTGCAATGCTCCATAAACCTTGTAATCACAATGCTCCATACACTTCTCATCAAAATGCTCTCTCACCAGAGATATCACAGTGTTTCATCACTAGTCGTCACAATACTCCCTCTCCCCAGTAATCACAATGTCCCATGACACCTGTCATCACAATGCTACATCCCCTTATCATCACAATGTTCCATGACCCCTGACATCACAATGTTCTATAACCCCTGTCATCAAAATGTTCCAATACACTTTTCGTCTAATTGCTTCATGACCCTGGCATCAAAATAATCCCTGCCATTCTCAACACAATGCACCATGCACTTGTCATCAAAATGCTCCATGACCTTTGTCATCACAAAGCTCCATGACCCCTGGCATCACAGTGCTCGATGTCAATGTCATCACAATGCTCCATGAACCCTCTCATCACATTTCTCCATGCCCTTGTCATCAGAAAGCTCCATGACACTAGTAATCACAATGCTCGATGCCCTTCTCATCACAATGCCCCATGCCCTTGTCATTAGAATCCTCCATGACCCATGTATCTCAGTGTTCCATGCCCTTATCATCAAAATGCTCTATGCCCACTCTCATCACAATAATCCATGAAACATTTCAGACCAATGGTCCATGCCCTTCTCATCACAATGCTCCTTTACCTCTGTCATAACTATGCTCCATGACACCTGCCATCACAATGTTCCACGGCCTTGTCATCACAAGGCTCCATGACACTTGTCATCACAATGCTCCACGACCCATCTAATCAAAATGCTCCATGTCCTTGTCATCAAAAAGCTACATGACGCATGTCATCAGAATGTTCCATGGCCCTGTCATCAAAATTCTCAATGCCCTTGTCATCACAATGCTCCAAGACCCTTGTAATCAAAATGCTCCATGCGTCTTTTCATCTCAACGCTCCATGAACCCTGTCATCACAATGGACGATGCCCATCATCAAAATGCTTCAAGCTATTGTCATCACAATGAAATCAAAATGCTCCATGACCTCTGCCATCACAATGCTCCAAACCCTGGTGATCACAATGTTCCATAAAACTTATCATCACAACACCCCTTGACGCTCATCATCACAATTATCCATGGCCTTCTCATCACAATGCTCCATGACCTTTGTCATCACAATGCTTAGTACACTTGTTATCACAATGCTCCCTGACACTTGTCATCAGTATGCTCCATTAACCCTGTCATGACACGTCTCCATGCCTTTTTCATCACAATGATCCATGCCATTTTAATCACAATTCTCCAAGACCCCTGTAATCACAATGCTCCATGCACTTGTCATCATAATGCTCAATGATGCATGTCATCAGAATGCTCCATGGCCTTCTCATCACAATGCTCCATGCCCTTGTCATCACAATGCTCCAAGACCCCTGTAATCACAATGCTCCATGTCCCTTTTCATCAAAATGCTCCATGAGACTTGTCATCACAAGTCTCCATTGTCTTCTCATCAAAGTGCTCCAGGAACTTGTCATCAAAATGCTCCATGATCCCTGTCATCACAATACTCCATGAACATTTTCAGCCCAATGCTCCATGACCCTTGTCATCACAATCATCCATGCCCTTGTCATTCCAATTCTCCATGACCCCTGCATTCACAATGCTCCGTGACGCTTGTCATCACAGGGCTCCATGACACCTGTCATCACAATGCTCCATGCCTTTGTCAGCAAAATACTACCTGACCATGTCATTGCAATGCTCTATGCGCTTGTCATCACAATACTCCATTCCCATTGTCATCACAGTCCTCCATGAACCTTGGGATCACATTGCTTCATGCACTTGTCATCACAATGCTCCATGCACCTTGAAATCTAAATGATCCATGACCTCTGTCATCACAATGCTCCAAACTCTTGTGATCACAATGTTCCATAGCACTTGTCATCACAACGCTCTAAGATGCCTGTCATCACATTACTCCATGCCTTTTTCATCACAATGTTCCATGACATTTGTCATCACAATTCTCAATACACTTGTCATCACAATGCTCCCTGACACTTGTCATCAGAATGCTCCTTAAACCCTTTCACGAAAATGCTCCATGCCTTTTTCATCACAATGCCCATGCCGTTTTCATCACAATGATCCATGCCATTGTTATGAAATACTCCACAAGCTTGTCATCAGAATGCTCCATGACGCTTGTCATCACAATTCTCCATGCACTTGTCAGCACAATGCTCCCTGACCCTTGTCATCACAATGCTCCAAGCCATTGTCATCACAATGCTCCATTTCCATTGTCATCAGAATCCTCCATGACACTTGGCATCACAATGCTCCATGCCATTGTCATCCCAATGGGCCATTACATATGTCATCACAATGCTCCCTGACACCTGTCTTCACAATACAGCATGACCTGGTCATCACAATGCTCCATGCCCTTGTCAACACAATGCTCCATTTGCTTGTCATCACAATACTCCATTACCATTGTCATCACAATCCTCCATGAACCTTGGGATCACATTGCTTCATGCCCTTGTCATCCCAATGCTCCATGCTCCTTGAAAACAAAATTATCCATTACTTCTATCATCACAAAGCTCCAAACCCTTGTGATCACAATGTTCCATAACACTTGTCATCACAACGCTCCATGATGCCTGTCATCACAATACTCCATGCCCTTTTCGTCAAAATGCTCCATGACCTTTTTCATCACCATTCGCAATACACTTGTCATCACAATGTTCCCTGACACTTGTCGTCAGAATGCTCCTTGAAACCTGTCATGAAATGGCTTTATGCCTTTTTTATCACAATGCTCCATGCCCTTTTCATCACAATGCTCCATGCCATTGTCATCACAATTCTCCACAAGCTTGTCATCAGAATGCTCCATGACACTTGTCATCACAATGCTCCATGGCCACTGTCATCACAATGCTCCATACCCCTTGTCATTACTGTGCTCCATGACGCTCGTCATCACAATTATGCATGGTCTTCTCATCACAATTCTCCACGCCCTTGTCATCAATATGCTCCATGACACTTGTCATCACAATGCTCCATGGCCACTGTCATCACAATGCTCCATTCCCCTTGTCATTACAGTGCTCCATGACGCTCGTCATTACAATTATCCATGGTCTTCTCATCACAAAGCTCCACGGTCTTGCCATCACAATGCTCCATGCCCTGGTCATCACAATGCTCCATGTCCCCTGTCATCACAATTCTCCTCGTTCTTGGCATCACTATGCTCCATGACACTTCTCATCACCGTGTTACATGATTTGTCATCACAATTCTGTATGCACTTTTCATCACAATGCTCCATGACCCCTGTCATAGGAAGCTCCATGTGCTTGTCATCACAATGCTTCATGAACTTGTCATCAAAATTCTCAATGGCCCTTGTCATCAAAATGCTCCATTCCCTTGTCATCACAATGCTCCATTACATTTGTCATCACAATCCTCCATGACACTTGGCATCACAATATTCCATTCCATTGTCATCGCAATGGACCATGACATATGTCATCACAATGCTCCCTGAGACCTGTCTTCAAAATACTCCATGACCTTCTCATCACAATGCTCAATGCCTTTGTCATCACATTGCACCATGCCCACTGTCATCACAATAATCCATGAAACCTGTCAGGCCAATGCTCCATGCCCCTGTCATCACAATGCTCATTGCCTTTTCATCAAAAAGCTCTATGTCCCCTGTCATCACAATGCTCCATGACTCCAGTCATCTCAATGCTTCATGACGTTTGTCATCACAATGGTCCATGCCCTCGTCATCACTAGGCTCTGTGACCTTTGTCACCAAAATGCTCCATGAAATTTTCATCACAATGCTCGGTGACCCTTGTCATCACATTGCTCCATGACCAATGTCATCACAATGCGCCATGTGCTTGTCATCACAGTGCTCCACAAGCTTGTCATCACAATGCTCCATAAAACTGGTCCTCACAATGCTCCATGCACTTCTTATCAAAATGCTCTCTCACGAATGATATCAAAATGTTCCCTCAATAGTCATCACAATACACCCACTCCCGTCATCACAATGGTCCACAACACCATCATGAAAATGTTCCATGACTCCTGACATCACAATGTTCCATAACCCCTGTCATCAAAATGTTCCATGACACTTTTCATCAAATTGCTCCATGACCCTGTCATCACAATGCTCCCTGCCCATCACAAGAGAATGCACCACACCCTTGTCATCAAAATGCTCCATGACCTTTGTCATCACAAAACTCCATGACCCTTGGCATCACAATGCTCCATGCCATTGTCATCACAAGGCTCCAAAAACCTCTCATCACATTGTTCAAAGCCCTTGTCATCACACGATCCATGATGCATTTCATCACAATGCTCGATGCCATTCTTCTCACAATGCTCCATGTGCTTCTCATTAAAATCCTCCATGAACCATGTATCACAGTGTTCCGTGCCCATGTTATCACAATGCTCCTTGCCCCCTCTCATCACAATAATCCATGAAATATTTCAGACCAATGTTCCATGCCCTTTTCATCACAATGATCCAAGACTACTGTAATCATAAAGCTCCATGCCCCTTTTCATCTCAATGCTCCGTGAACGCTGTCATCACAATGCACCAAATGTACATCATCATAATGCTTCATGCTATTGTCATCACAATGAAATCAAAATGCTCTATGACCTCTGTCATCACAATGCTCCAAATCCTTCTGATCACAATATTCCATAACACCTATCATCAGAGCTCCACATAACGCTCGTCATCACAAGTATCCATGGTCTTCTAATCACAATGCTCCATGACATTTGTCATCACAGTGCTCAATACCCTTGTCATCACAATGGTCCCTGACACTTGTCATCAGTATGCTCCTTGAACCCTGTCATGACAAGGCTCCATGCCTTTTTCATCACAATGTTACATGCCCTTTCCCTCACAGTGCTCCAAGGCCCCTGTATTCACAATGTTCCATGCCCTTGTCCTCACAAAGCTCCATGATGTATGTCATCAGAACGCTCCATGACATTCTCATCCCATTGTTCACTGCCCTTGTCATCACAATGATCCAAGAGCCCTGTAATCACAATGTTCCATGCCCTTGTCATCACAAAGCTCCATGATGCATGTCATCAGAATGCTCCATGACATTCTCATCCCAATGTTCCATGCCCTTGTCATCACAATGCTCCAAGACCCCTGTAATCACAATGCTCCATGAGCCTTTTCATCAGAATGCTCCATGAGACTTGTCATCACATGGCTCCATGGTCTTCTCATCACAGTGCTCCAGTACCTTGTCATCACAATGCTCCTTGACCCCTGTCATCACAATACTCCATGAATATTTTCAGCCCAATGCTCCATGACGTTCTCATCACAATGCTTCATGACCTCTGTCATCACAATGCTCCATGACCACTGTCATGACAATGCTCCATGAACCCTGACAACACAATGATCCGGGACACTTGTCATCAAAATTCTCCATGCCCTTGTCATCCCAATGCTCCATGAACCCTGTAATCACAATGCTCCATGACGCTTGTCATCAAAGTGCTCCATGAACCTTGTCATCACAATGCCTTTGACAGAAAAATGATACATAATCTTGTCATCACAATGCTCCATGCGCTTGTCATCACAATCCTCCATGACCCTTGGGATCATATTGCTTTATGCCCTTGTCATCTCTATCTTGCCTTTCTGGTTTTTACAGATTTTCGGATGTCCTTTTTGAACGGTGGGAAGTGACAATTCTTTGTAGTGTGGATTTGCATTGTGAGCTTTCTTGATTGGCCAAAAAGGGCCTATGCCTTTTCTCCTGAATATATTCAGGAGAAAATTCGTATGCTGTTTTTGGCCAAGTGCATCATTCTCGAAGTTGTGATGCCTTTCCTGTGCTTTAAAGGCGATTCCAATTTACCTCTTGAAATATGTTTTGTGCAATTCTGCCTCATTTTCAAGTCCGCTTTGTTGCCTTCCCTCAACAGATTTTTGGAAGAGAGTAGTCCTTTATAACTCTGCAGGTTTTTGATTTGCTTTGCCCCTGAGCTCCAATTTTCAAATCCTATTTTTGGGAGCTGACCGCAAATCCACAATTTTGCTTCAGGAACTATACTGGTTCCAGGGGTGGCTATACTGGTTCCCTGTGGGTGGCTGAGGCTTTGGTTAATTCTTCTTCCTGACGGGAATTTAGAGTGACATGTGTCCGTCCAAAGGCCTACATCTACTCTCTGATTTGTTCTCCCTCTTCCCTTTCATCCTCTGCACAATTAGCAAACTGTGCGAACCAGGAGGTTATAGGGGATGACTCTCCTAAGTTGGGAGATTGATAGTAAAGTAGTTGGAATGCCAAACTGTAGCACAAGGAGAGGAAAAAGTAGGAGACTTTCAGGAAACTTTCACCATCACAGGGTGTCCATTCTCTAGGTTTCCCATACATGTTATAACTGTAGTGATATTCCCTTCTACCTGGAAATTTGGGACCCATGGAATGGTGGCATGCATTACTACTTTAAAGGGTCTGCATTTTCTCTCCCAATCTCACCAGTCCTCTCAGTCCCAAGTGTCGAGCCTTATGTCTCATCCAGCTGTCTTTGCAGATAGGGTCATTCTAGGTTTCATCAGAACCACTGAAGGAATTGTGTAAGAATTTCGCTGTTTTTTGTTTTGTTTTTGAAATTCATTTTTATAATGGGGTTGAGCTGATTTTCACTGACGTGTTTATGCCGGTCTAGACACACTTGATTCCCTTACAGAGGCATATCAGTACATAGGTTTTAAGATTCTTACTAATCAGATATATTCCTCTGTGGGGAATAGGGGTTTTGAGTCCCGTTCACTGAGGAAGGTGTAGGTCTTGTCTATTCTGTATTTGGTTTATGGAATGGTACCTGTGCTAATATCAAACTCTGGTTTTATGCATCACCCCACCTCTCCTTTCCCCTTAAGGAGGCATAAGAGTGTTTTCTAAATGTGAGACGCTGCTCTCTTTCCTAATTCAGTTCATGTGTTGTGATGTTGACATTCCCTCTCTAAGTGATATCTTATGATAAGATTCTTTTTCTGTGTGACTAATTTCCCTTAGAATCATCATACCTAAATCCTCTCATTATGCTGCTACTGGCCTTATGACATTGATTTCACGTCTGAGTGATATTCCATTGTACAAAATTACCACAAGTTCTTTATGCATTTCTCTTTTTCCTGGGATACTTTAGGTGTACTGAAGTTGAGGTTCTTGTATGCAGAGCAGCCCTAAACTTTGGGGTGCCTGTGTCTTGTTGATATTTAGTCTTCCCAAGTTATATGTCCATGAGTTGAAGTCCCCTTTGCTCGGGGGCTTTGTATTTTAGATGTTTTAGGAAACAGCATACACTTCTTCAGAGTAGCTCTTGGATATTTATACCCCACCCATCAGCGTGACTAGTCTCCCTGTTTTCCATGGCCTCTCCTGCATTTTTGATTTGTACACATTTTTTGGATGGACTTTCTGAGCAGTGGAAATGGAGACTTCTTTATTGTGCGGATTTGCATTTCCCTCTTGCTTGGTTGGCCAAAAACTCTGTATGTGTTTTTTTCCTGAAGATATTCACGAAACAAACGCATACACCCTTTTGCCCAACTGCATCATTTGAGAAATTCTGCTGCTTTTCATATGCTTTAAATGTGAGTACAATCTACCTTTTGAAAAATGTTTCCTGCAATTCTGCCTCTCATTCAGAACCTCTTCGTTGCCTTACCTGAATATATTTTTGGACGTTGGTTATCATTTATATCTTTGCAGGTCTTTGAATTGTCTGCTCCTGAGCTCCATTTTGCAACTCGCATTTTTGGGAGCTGGCCGCCAAACCATTGGATTGATTCCGGCCCTATTCTGGTTCTGGGGAGGCAGGCTGAGCCTTTGGTTAATTCTTCTTCCTAAAGGGATATTAGAGTGACATGTGCCTGTCAAAACTCCTACAGCTAATCTCTCACTGGTTCCTCCTCTTCCCATTTATCCTCTTCAAAAATTGCAAACTGTGTGAAACAGGAGGTTAAAGGTGCTGATTCTCCAAGTGGGGAGATTGTTAGTAATGTGGCTGGAATGGCGAACCCCAGCACCAGGAGATCAAAAATGAGGTGCATTTTAGACACCTTTCCTGAGCACACGGTGTACATTCATCTCGGTTTCCCAGGCATGTTTTCCCTGTCAGAAGATTCCCTTGAAACTGCAGATTTGGGACCCATGGAATGGGTACCAGGCAGTATTACTTTAAAAGGTCTGTATTTCCTCACCCAGCCTCTCTAACATCTCTCAGCGTGCATAGCTTCCAGCCTTATATATCATCCTGCTGTGGGTCTACATGTGTTCAATCCATGTTACATCGTAGCCCTTCAACAAAAGTTGTAAGAATTTTTGTCTGTCTCACTGTTTTTATAAATATTTTTAAATTTATTTTTATATTGGTTACAGCTGATTTTCAAAGCTCTGTTTTTTGCTGCTGTACACCCACTTGATTCATGTACTGTGTGACAACAATAAATTCTTTCTCAGATGCCTACGAGTCATATGTATTATTTTCCAGTGACTTGAGAGGACTGAGTGCAGTTCTTTGAGGTACCATGTAGGCCTTGCCAGTTATTCAATTTTGTACTTGGAATGGTATCTTTGCTAATTTCAACCTCCTGGATAATACCTCACCATTCCCCACCTTTCCCATTTAGCAGCCTTATGTCTATTTTCTACATATTTGACTATGTTTCTGTTTTGTAGTTTATTTCATGTGTAGCCATTTTTGATTCCACCTTTAAGTGACATCTTATGATATGTGTCTTTTTCTTTCTGACATGTGTCACTTAGAATGATCGTATGTAACTCCTCCAGAGTTGTTACAACTGGCCTTATTTCATTGATTCCTCGATGAGTAATATTCCACTCTATATAAGTACCCCATCTCTTTTATCCATTTTATCCGTCCAGGGACATTTAGTTTATATCCAAATGGAGGCCCTTTTTAACAGAGAGGTGGTAAACGTTGGGGTGCCTGTTTTCTGTCATTTTTTGTTTTTCCCAAGGTATACGCCCATGAGTGCAAGTGCCCTATGCTCTGTAGCTCAGTTTTCAGATGTTTTAGCAAACACAATACACTTCTCCAGAGTGGCCGTTGGCACATTACATTTCCACTATCAGCCTCACAGGGCTCCCTTTTCTCCTCACCCTGTCCTGCATTTCTGGTGTTTACACTTTATGTGGATGGCCCTTCTGACTGATGTGAAGTGATCCATTTTGTAGTATTGATTTCCAGTGCCCACCTGTTTGGTTGGATCAAAAGTGTGTATGGCCTTTACTTGAATATATTCAGAAAAATATGCATACGCCCTTTTGGGCCAACTGCATCATTGGCGATGTTCAGCCCCTTTTCTTGTGCTTTAATGGGGAGTCCTTTCTACCTCTTCAAATCTGTTTCCTGCCACTCTCCCTTGCTTACAAGTCATTTTCTCTGACTTACCTCAAGACATTTTTCGACAATAGATATTTTCAACTCTGCAGTTTCATGAATTTTATTGCCCCTGAGTTCCATTTTTCAACTTGTGTTTTTGGAAACTGGACACAAAACAGCGGGATTTCCTCTAGCCCTATTCTGTTTCCATGGGCAATTCTAGCCTTTGATGAATTTGTCTTCCAGATAGGAAATTAGAGTGGCATTTGCCTGTCTGAACAACTAAGACTTGTCTCTAAATTTTTCTCATCCTTCCGCTTCATCCTCTGGACAAATTCCAAACTGTGTGCAACAGGATGTTGACGGTGCTGATATCCCCAAGTAAGGAGATTGTCAGGAAAGATGCTGGAGGGGTGAACCCGTGCACCAGGCGATGAGGAGATGAGGTGCCTTTTCCAAACTCTTTCCGATCAAACGGTGTACCATCCTCTAGGTGTGACAGGCATGTTTTAGCTGTAGGAAAGGTCCCGTGCATGGAAGAAGAACACCAGGGATTTTTCCAAATCAGTGCCTCCCCGAACCCCAAACTGGGGAATTTTTAAGCTACGGCTACACGTATGTCCATTAAGGGCCTTGGGAAATAGGCAGAGCCCAAATTTTAGATGATTGAAATCTTCAGGTTCAGAAGCGATCACCATCGGCCTTGCTTATGTTACATTTTATCTGGCATTGATAGATGATGTCAATAAAAATATCTATTCTTTTTCAGATTATTTCCCCTTATAGGTTATTGCAAAATATTCAGTGTAGTTCCCTGTGCTATACAGTAATTACTTGTTGATGATCTATTTTATACATAGCAGTGTGTATGTGTTAATCCCAAACTGTTAATTTATCCCTTTTCCTACCTTTCCCCTTTGGTAATAATAAATTATAAGATTTTATACTTCTCAGGAATGGGGGAGCTGAAAGAGAGGTATCCTTTTCAATGGAAAAGCATTCAAAACAAGATTGAAGCTTCAGCCAAGAGTATTCGATGTACAACCATGGAAATAAATCACTTAATTTCTCTAATGTTGACCTGACAAATAAGACAGACGTCTTCACTGAACTTGCTTATAGTAAAGTGATGGAATTATCAAATGTAAGTCTTAGAAAAATCTTATTTTACCCGAGAATTATACACTGCTCTATGTTAACTACAGTTTGGCTCAGACATCTGTTCATTGAAGTTACAATATTCTCAATTTCTGTTACTGATCCTCCAGAGTGTACCCCAACAGGAGTCCCCGAGCCCAGTGTCATTGGAGCCAACAGATCAAGACTGAGTTTGGTTCAGAAGCAAAGGAAACATTATTTTGAAAACCGAATGGAGAGGTGAGAGCATGCACTCCCCCACGGGCTGTGGGCTGGGCTGCTGTGTAGGGATCCCGGCAGCGTCAGTGGGAGTTAGGGGATGGAGCTCTCGAAGGCTGGGTTGGCTGCAGCTCAGGCTCTATGCCGTGGAGTCTGCATGGGACTCCGCTAGCTGAGGTGTCGACCCAGCCATTCTGCACTAGGAAATCGGGTCTGAAGTGCTGGGTGTGGGACCTCTGCATGCGGAACCCTAGGAGCACGTGAAATTAGACAAAGCACAAAGGAAAAACAGGTTAGACTTTATCTTATTGCCCAGATTATCTTTTTATCTCCCAGGAATTTTTAATGTACGTTGCCAGAGACGAACCCCTCCTCTGCTTTTTGTTCCGTTCCTCATTCTTGGGGTGTTGAGGGTGCAGACCCCTCTTTTGTAACTGCTTCATGCTGTGGTGGCAGCCCTGATACCTGGGGGGGAGGGGCAAAACGTCTCCCCACCAGCCTCCAGGTGAGGTTGATTGTTCCAAAGCCTCCTGCCTCACTTCTCATCTGCCTGAGCACCAGCATTGGAAGTGTTATAGATTCTAATGACCTTTAAGGGTCCAGGAAAGAGATGCGCAGAGATGCTGTGGTGGCAGGTTTCACCCCACCCCACATTTGTTCGCTGACCTTAGGCTGACGGTTTTTGCCAGGGTAGATGCTCTGACCAGTAGTCTGTGCTTTCTTTAATTGGGTCCCTGAATTAATGTACAAACAGCACCATGTGTCAGAGCCCTGCCCGCGCAACTCCCAGACAGTCCAGGGTCAGTGGTGATCCAGGACCATGACATCCACTGTGTCAACGGCCTTTGGAAGTAGCCAGCAGTCCAGCCAGTCATATTGGCCACCATCACCGCGGTGTCTGTAGGGTTTTCTATGGTGAAAGCGTGATATACGTTTCCCCCGCCAAGCTTATTAGCTCCCCTCTGGGTGCAGTAAGTCCTGCAAGCAGTAGTCTGCTCTTTCGGGGCACAGTCTTGTTGTTTTCTGAGAGAAACTCCAGGTCAAGTGATGGTCACACAAGTCATCTTGGGGGCCCGATTCCCCCATTTGTCTCTCTGGAGGTTGGAGTTGGAAGGCCTCCTCACTCGACGTCAGTGTGTCCACAGAGCGACCCCTGCAACTTCAGGGCATGATGGGTGGTTAGGATCACGACGTGGGGTCCTTTTCCCTTAGGAGGGAGCTGGCCTTGTGGGCTGCTGATTTCTAGCTTTTTAGATACCCCAGTATCCTGGCCTGATGAGTGGGTGGGCAAAGCCCTTGGGGACCATAGTTTATCATACCTGAAGGGCATTCTTGTGTTGCTCCATTTCAAGTGGTCCCAGTTTTTGCACTAAGTCTCCAAGGGCGATTAACCTTTGACCGGGTATGTAAAGGTCAAAGGGTTTAGCTAAATTAGTGAGTTCCTGGGCAAGGATCTGAATTGACTGCTCTTTCCATTCTTGAAAGGCTGCTTCTGGATTCTATTCAAAAGGATCATCATCTTTTCGTGTCAGTGTTTCATGTAGAGGCCCAGCTATTAGACTGTAGTTAGGTATCCAGATGCAGAAAACCTTGGCCTCCCCAGGAACCCCTAAGCTGACTTCTAGTTTTAGAAGAGGTAAGGCGGCAAATGGCTTCTTCCCTATCCTTGGATGCGTTTCTCTGAATATCTGTGAGAATGAAGCCCAGGCATGTCACCTGAGCCTGGGATATTTGAGCCTTTTTCTTGGACACCTTCTATCCTTCCTTGGTTAGGTAGTTTAGAGGCGTCTTTAGTAGGCCTGGCGATCAGAATGTCATCTGCATATTGAAGGAGGGTTCCCTTTTACAGAGATAGAACGTTTAGGTCTTTAGAGGTCATTTCCCCAATGATGGTGTGGGGATTTTTGTACCGTTGGGGCAGGACGGCCCAGCATTATTGCTTTTGTTGCATGTTGTGTCCTGCCACTCACAAGCCAAAAATTCTTGTGACTCTTAGATGAATGGAATACAGAAGAAGGCATCATTGAAGTGTAATACAGAATGCCATGGCCTGGTGGATGGTAGAATGAGCAGCAGGGTGTAGGAAATAGGAGCTACTGGATGTATATCCTCGGTGGCTTCACTGACTGTCCTGATATGCTTTACCAGGTCTCCAGCAGCCCATGGGGCTCTCGTGGTCAGGCCAATCCCAGGATATGGAGCTCACCTGGGCTGCATCCTGCACCCCACAGCCCACGGGGCTCTCGTGTTCAAGTCCCTCCCAGGGTACGGAGCTCACCTGTGCAGCTACCCAGCAGCCCATGGGGCTCTCATAGTCAGGACCCTCCCAGGATATGGAACTCCCCTGGGCAGTTACCCCAGCAGGGCTGGACACACAGGAACTGTGCACATAGCCCACCTTGCAGAGAACCCCCAGCTCACCTGTCACTCACAGCTGACACAGAACGCCTCAGAGCAGGACTTGAACTAACAAACAGCAGCTCTGACAGGTCTGTGACCCTGGCTATCACTCTGTGCAGCCTCTCTCTGCCTGGTCTTCCAGACACTTCCACTGCAACCAGGGCACCAGGCCTCTGTCTCCACCCACCATCACTCCTCTCCCTGACTCCTGGGTTCCTCTCATTAGGATAGGGTCTTCTTGAAGTTGTTTTCCACTCATGGACCAGATAAAATGATAAGAAAACAAGCCGCAGCTGCTGCCCCTTGTCTAGCCTGACTCTCAAGAGCCCACACCTGTTCCTTGGGACTGACCCGTTTAGCAAGGTTCATTTTCTGCAACTGTGAGCCCCTGAGGGGTGAGGATTGTCTGATTTGGGCAGCCTGACACTGCCTGCCAGCCCCCCCCACAGGTGTGCATGGGTTGAGGTCAATATAAACACCTCTCCAGTCAGCAAGAGCCCCTGTAGCTGTGCCTGACGCCATATTCTCTGCCCCGTCAGCAGTGTCGGTGCTGGGGTGGTGGGAGGGAGTGAGGGGCCGTGGCTTTGTGGGTGGCCCAGTGTGATTTGGGCTCTGCTGGACTTTCTGCAGGAGTTGCCAGGCTGCCACCTGCTAAAGAAGAGGATGTGTCACCCATACCTGCCACTGGAATTTCTCCCCTGTCAGAGGTGAGGAAGTAAATACGCAGTGGGGGCCGTGGCAGGAGGGGTATCTCAGGCAGGGAAATGGAAAGCTTCCAGAAGAGCATCTGGGGCCAGGACCATCCTGGCTGGCCTGCAGGCACCAAGTCGGCCTGCGTGCTCTTGCTAGTGTGGCTCCACAGCCCTTCCTGTAGGCTTGCAAGTGCTTGTACATATTCAGGTGTTTTACCTGGAAAGGGTGGGAAGAGTTCAGCTGCAGCAGGACTGGGGCTCAGCTCACATTTACTCACAGACGCCTCGACACATTCCGCCAGCATTGCAATGAGGATGCTCCTTGTGTGGGGGAGCACTGCTGACTGCATGGGAGACGATTTCCCACCTCTGACCAACTTAAGAATTTTTTACCACTGGAGCAAGTGCCCTGATACGATTATCCTCTCTATAACTGTTGAGTTCTGTTTGTTTGTTTTTTTTTTTCTTTTTTTCTTTTTGGTTCAAGTTAGATTTTATTTATTCCTCTTTTTTTTTAATTTGGAGATATATACATGGAAATAATGCATTAATATAAAGACGTCTATGTGAAGGGAAAAACTTTTTTTCTGTTTTATTTTATTAAATGTTATTTATTTAGTTTTTTTTTAATTTATTTCTTTTATACAGCAAGTTCTTATTAGATATCTATTTCATACATATAAGTGTGCACATGTGAATCCCAGTCTCCCAATTAATCCCACCACCACCCTCACATGGCGTTCCCTCCTTGGTGTCCATATGTTTGTTCTTTACATCTGTGTCTCTATCTCTGCCCTGCAAACTGTTTCATCTGTACCATTTTTCTAGGTTCCACATATATGCATTAATATACAATATTTGTTTTTCTCTCTCTGACTTACTTCACTCTGTATGACAGTCTCTAGATCCATCGAGGTCTCTACAAATGACCCAATTTCATTCCTATGTATGGCTGAGTAATATTCCGTTGTATATATGTACCACGTCTTTATCCATTCGTCTGTCTGTGGGCACTTAGGTTGCTTTCATTACCTGTCTATTGTAAATAGTGCTGCAGTGAACATTGTGGTGAATGTGTCTTTTTGATTTATGGTTTTCTCTGGGTATATGCCCAGTAGTGGGAATGCTGGATTATATGGTAATTCTATTTTTAGTTTTTTAAGGAACCTCCATACTGTTCTCCATAGAGACTGTATCGATTTACATTCCCAACAATAGTGGAAGAAGGTTCCTTTTCTCCACACCCTCTCCAGCATTTGTTGTTTGTAGATTTTCTGATGATGCCCATTCTAACAGGTGTGACGTGATACCTCATTGTAGTTTCGATTTCCATTTCTCTAATAATTAGTGATGTTCAGCAGATTTTCATGTGCGTACTGGCCATCTCTATGTCTTCTTGGAAGAAATGTCTATTTAGATCTTCCATTTTTGTATTGGATTGTTTGTTTTATTAATATTGAGCTGCATGAGCTCTTTATATATATATTGGGGATTAATCATTTGTCCATTGATTCGTTTGCAAATATTTTCTGCCATTCTGAGGGTTGTCTTTTCGTCTTGTTTGTAGTTTCCTTTGCTTTGCAAAAGCTTTTACGTTTCATTAGGTCTCACCTGTTTAGTTTTCTTTTTTATTTCATTACTATAGGAGGTGGATCAAAAAAGATCTTGCTGTGATTTACGTCAGAGTATCCTTCGTAAGTTTTCCTCTCAGAGTTTTATACTGTCTGGTCTTACATTAAGGTCTCTAATCCATTTTGAATATATTTTTATGTATGGTGTTGGGGAGTATTCTAATTTCATTCTTTTACATGTAGCTCTCCATATTTCCCAGCACCAATGATTGAAGAGACTGACTTATCTCCATTGTATAGTCTTGCCTCCTTTCTCATAGATTAGTTGACCATAGGTGTGTAGGTTTATCCTTGGGCTTTCTTTCCTTTTTTTTTTTTTCCTTTTACACATTTATTGGAGTATAATTGCTTTACAATGGAGTGTTCCTTTCTGCTGTATAACAAAGTGAATCAGCTATACATATACAAATATCACCAGATCCCCTCCCTCTTGCATCTCCCTCCCACACTCCATATCCCACCCCTTTATGTGGTCACAAAGCACTGAGCTGATCTCCCTGTTCTATGTGGCTGCTTCCCAGTAACTATTGGTGTTACATTTGGTAATGTATTTATGTCCATGCCACTCTCTCACTTTGTCACAGCTTACCCATCCCCCTTCCGGTGTCCTCAAGTCCTTTCTCTATGTCTGTGTCCTTAATCCTGTCCTGCCACTAGGTTCTTCAAAATCTTATTTTTTTCTTCATTAGATTCCATATATCTCTGTTAACATACAGTATTTGTTTTTCCCTTTCAGACTTACTTCACTGTGTAGGACAGATTCTAAGTCCATCCACCTCAGTACAAATAACTCAGTTTTGCTTCTTTTTATGGTTGAGTAATATTTGATTGTATATATGTGCCAGATCTTCTTTATCCATTCATCTGTCGATGGACACTTAGGTTGCTTCCATGTCCTGGCTAATGCAAATAGAGCTGCAATGAACATTTTTGTACATAACTCTTTTTGAATTATGGTTTTCGCAAGGCAAATGCCCAGTACTTGGATTGTTGTGTCGTATGGTACTTCTATTGTAAGTTATTTAAAGGAACCTCCGTACTGTTCTCCCTAGTGCCCAAATCAATTTACATTCCCACCCACAGTGCAAGTGTGTTCCATTTTCTCCAATAAAGGCCTCTCCAGCATTTATTGTTTTGTAGATTATTTTGATGACTGCCACTCTGACTGCTGTGAGGTGATACCTCACGGTAGTTTTGATTTGCATTTCTCTAATGATTAGTGATGTTCAGCATCCTTTCATGTGTTTCTTGGTAATCTGTATATCTTCTTTGGAGAAATGTCTATTTAGGTCTTCTGCCCGATTTTGGATTGGGTTGTTTGTTTTTGTGATATTGAGCTACATGAGGTGCTTGTAAAGTTTGGAGATTAATCCTTTGTCAATTGCTTCATTTGAAAATATTTTCTCCCATTCTGAGGGTTGTTTTTGCATCTTGTTTATGTTTTCCTGTACTGTGTAAAAGCTTTTAAGTTTCATTAGGTCCCATTTGTTGATTTCTGTTTTTATTTCCATTTCTCTAGGAGGTGGGTCCAAAAGGATCTTGCTGTGATTTATGTCATAGAGTGTTCTGCCTATGGTTTCCTCTAAGTGTTTTATAGTGTCTGGTCTTATATTTAGATCTCTAATCAATTTAGAGTTTATTTTTGTGTATGGTGTTATGGAGTGTTCTAATTTCATTCTTTTATGTGTAGGGGTCCAGTTTTCCCAGCACCAATTACTGAAGAGACTGTCTTTTCTCCATTGTATATCCTTAGCTCCTTTGTCATAGATGAGATAGCCATAGGTATGTAGGTTTTCTCTGGGCTTTCTGTCCTGTTCCATTGATCTGTGTTTATGCCAATCTACATACACTTGATTCCATTATGGAGACATATAAATACATAGGTTTCAAGGTTATTACCAGTCAGATATATTCCTCTTCAGTGAATAGGGTGTTTTGTGTCCAGTTCATTGAGAAAGGAGTAGGTATTGTCTATTACATATTTGGTATATGGAATGGGATCTGTGCTCATTTCAAACTCTGCTTTTACACATCACCCCACGTCACCTTTCCCCTTAAGGAGGCATAAGTGTGTTTTCTAAATGTGTAACTCTGTTCTCTTTTGAAATTCAGTTCATGTGTAGCCATGTTTACATTTCCTCTATAAGTGATATATTACAATAAGTTTCTTTTTCTTTGTGGCTCATTTCACTTAGCATCATCGTACCTAAAGCCACTCATTAAGCTGCTATTGGCCTTATGACATTGATTTTATGTCTGAGTGACATTCCATTGTATATAAGTACCACAACATCTATATCTATTTTTTTTTCCTTTCCTGGGATATTTAAAGTGTACTGAAGTCGAGGTTCTTGTAAACAGAGCAGCCCTAAAGTTTGGGCTGGCTGTGTGTTGTGGATTTTTAGTTTTCCCAAAATACACACCCATGAGTGGAAGTGTGCTATGCTCTGTAGCTCTGTTTTAGAAAACAACATACAGTTCTCCAGAGAGGCTGTTGGCAATTTACATCCTGTCCATCGGCGTAACCAGACTCCTTTTTCTCCATGGCCTGTCCTGCATTTGTGGCTTTTACACTATTTCTGGATGGCCCTTTTGACTGGAGGTAAGGGAAACTTCTATGTAGTGTGGATTTGCAATGCCTGAGGGCTTGCTTGGCCAAAAAGGGCATATGCATTTTTTCCCGAATATATTCAAGAAAATACACATAGTCCCTTTTCAGCCAAGGGCAACATTGTCGAAATTCTGTCGCTTTTCATGTGCTTTAAAGACGACTCCAATCTACCTCTTGAAATCTGTTTCCTTCAATTCTGCCTTGCATTCAAATCCTCTTCACTGCCTTTCCTCAATATATTTCTGGATGATAGTTGTCCTTTATAACTCTGCAAGTTTGTGAATTGCTGTGCCCCTGATTTCCATTTTTCAACTCGCCTCTTTGTGAGCTGGCTGCAATACCGCAGGATGGCTTTAGGCCCTAATCTGTTTCCAGGGCTTCAGGCTGAGCCTTTGGTTAAATATTCTTCCTGATGGGAAACTAGAGTGACATGTGCCCATCCAAACACCTACAGCTAATCTCTCATTTATTTCCCCTCTTCCTGTTCATGCTCTGCACAATTTGCAAACTGTGCATAACGGGAGGGTAAAGGCACTGACACTCCAAGTGGGGAGATTTTTAGTAATGCAGATGGAATGGCGAAGCCGAGCACGACAAAAGGAAAAATGAGGTACCTTTTAGAAAACTTTCCCAATTACACAGTGTACCATCCACTGGGTTTCCCATGCATGTTTTAACTGTAGGAAGATTCCCTTAAACCTGGAGAGTTGGGACCACTAGAATGGGTAGCACACAGTATTGCTCTAAGTGGTGTTCCTTTTTTTTTTTTTTTTTTTGCTGTACGCGGGCCTCTCACTGCTGTGGCCTCTCCCGTTGCAGAGCACAGGATCCGGATGCGCAGGCTCAGGCTCAGGGGCCATGGCTCACGGGCCCAGCCACTCCGCGGCATGTGGGATCTTCCCAGACCGGGGCACAAACCCTTGTCCCCTGCATCGGCAGGGGGACACTCAACCACTGTGCCACAAGGGAAGCCCTAAGTGGTGTTCTTTTGTTCACACAACCTCAGAAATCTTGTCAGCCCCAAGTGTCCAGTCTTATGTCTCATCCAGCTGTGGGTGTAAAGGTGGTCAATCTAGCTTGCATCACAGGCCCTGAACGTAATTTTTAAGACTTTCTCTCTGTTTTTGCCTTTTGATTTTGAAATTTATTTTTGTAAGTGGGTTTAACTGAATTTCAGTGCTGTGTTCATGCCGTTATACACACACATGATTCCTTTATGGAGACATGAGAATACATATGTTTTAAAATACATAGTGTCAGACATATTCCTCTGCAATGAATAGGGGGTGTTGAGTCCAGTTCATTGTGCCGGGAGTAGGTGTTGTCTATTACATACATGGTTTATATAACGGTATCTGTGCTAATTTAAAACTGTGGTTTTATGCATCACCCCGCCTCGGCTTTCCTCTTAAGCAGGCAAAAGATGTTTCCTAAATGTGTGACTCTGTTGTGTTTGTCATTCAGTTCATGTGTAGTCATGTGTACATTCCCGCTATGAGTGATATCTTATGATAAGATTAGTTACTCTGTAATCTTTCCTAACTCAGTTCATGTGTAGCCATGTTTACAGGACCATCATAAGTGATATCTTATGATAAGTTTCTTTTTCTGTGTGACTTATATCACTTAGAATCATCGTACCTGAATCCACTCATTTTGTTGCTACTGGTCTTATGACATTGATTTCATGGCTGAGGGATATTCCATCGTACGTAAGTACCACAATTTTTTGAACAATTTTTAACTTTCCTGGGATATTTAAGGTGTACCCAAGTTGAGGTTCTTGTAAGCAGTGCATCCATAAATTTTGGTGTGGTTCTGTCTTATTGATTTTCAGTTTTCCCAAGGTATATTGCCTAGACTGGAAGTGCCCTTGGCTATGTAGCTCTGTTGTTTACATGTTTTAGGGAACACAAAGCACTCCTGCAGAGAGGCAGTTGACAACTTACATCCCGCCCAACAGCATAACAAGCCTCCCTGTTCTCCAGGTCCTCTCTTGCCTTTCTGGTTTTTACACATTTTCCGATGTCACTTTTGACCGGTGGGAAGGGATATTTCCTTGTACTGCAGATTTGCCTTGCCCGCTTGCTAGCTTGGCCAAAAAGGGCGTCTGCATTTTCTCCTGAATATATTCAGGAGAAAACGAATACACCATTTTTGGACAAGTGCATCATTGTCGAAGTTGTGCCCCTCTTCCTGTGCTTGAAAGGTGATTCTAACGTACCTCTTGAAATCTCTTTACTGCGATTCTGCCCCGCTTTCAAGTCCACCTCGTTGCCTTCCTTCAAACAATTTTTGGCTGATAGCTGTCCTTTATTACTCTGCCTGTTTGTGAACTGCTGTGCCCCTGAGCTCCATTTATCAAATCGTTTTTTGTGAGCTGACCGCAAGTCCAAAATTTCGGTTCCGGACCTATACTGGTTTCCGGCAGCGGGATGAGTCTTTGGTTAATTCTTCTTCCTGCCGGGCAATTAGAGTCACATGTGCCCGTCCAAATGCCTAACAGCTACTCTCTCTTTGGTTCTCCCTGGTCGCTTTCATCCTCTGCCAAATTGGCAACCTGTGTTATCCAGGAGGTTAAAGGGGCTGTCTCTCCAAGTTGGGAGATTGATAGTCAAGCAGCTGGAAAGTCAAAGTGGAGCACCAGTAGAGGGACTATTCCTTGAGTTTTATAAACTTTTTGTATTCACAGTGTGTCCATTCTCTAGGTTTCCCGTACATGTTATAGCTGTAGTAATATTCCCTTCAACCTGGAGATTTGGGACCCATGGAATGGGTGCCATGCATTATTGCTTTAAAGGGTCTGCATTTGCTCACCCAGTCTCACCAATCCTCCAAGTCCCAAGTGTCCAGCCTTATGCCACATCCAGCTGTCATAGTAGACGTGGTCATTCCAGGTGTCATCAGAGACCCTGAAGGATTTTTAAAGAATTTCCCTGTTTTTTTGTTCTGTTTTTGAAATTTTTTTTATAGTGGGTTTGAGCTGATTCTCGCTGCCATGTTTATGCAAGTCTAGACACACTTGATTCCCTTACGGAGACATATCAGTACATAGGTTTTAAGATTGTTACTAGTCAGATATATTCATCTGCGGGAAATATGGGATTTTGAGTCCCTTTCACTGAGGAAGGTGTAGGTCTTGTCTATTCCATGGTTGGTTTTTGAAACGGTACCTGTGCTTATATCAAACTCTGGTTTTATGCATCACCCCACCTCTCCTTCCCCATTAAGCAGGCATAAGAGTGTTTTCTAAATGTGAGACTCTGTTCTCTTTCCTAACTCAGTTCATGTGTAGCCATGTTTACAGGATCTTCATAAGTGATATCTTATGATACGTTTCTTTTTCTGTGTGACTTATTTCACTTAGAATCATCGTACCTGAATCCACTCATTTTGCTGCTACTGGTCTTATGACATTGATTTCATGGCTGAGGGATATTCCATCGTACGTAAGTACCACAATTTTTGAACAATTTTTAACTTTCCTGGGATATTTAAGTTGTACCCAAGGTGAGGTTCTTGTAAGCAGTGCATCCCTAAATATTGGGGTGGCTGTGTCTTATTGATTTTCAGATTTACCAAGGTATATTCCCTAGACTGGAAGTGCCCTTGGCTATGTAGCTCTGTTGTTTACTTCTTTTATGGTACACAGTGCACTCCTCCAGAGAGGAAGTTGCCAACTTACATCCCGCCCATCAGCATAACAAGGCTCCCTGTTCTCCAGGTCCTCTCTTGCCTTTCTGGTTTTTACACATTTTGCCGATGTCCCTTTTGACCGGTGGGAAGGGATTATACTTTGTACTACAGTTTTGCATTTCCCGCTTCCTTGCTTGGCCAAAAAGGGCGTATGTGTTTTCTCCTGAATATATTCAGGAGAAAACGAATGCACCCTTTTTGGCCAAGTGCATCATTGTCGAAGTTGTGCCCCTCTTCCTGTGCTTTACAGGTGATTCCAACGTACCTCTTGAAATCTGTTTCCTGCTGTTCTGCCTCACTTTCAAGTACGCCTCGTTGCCTTCCTTCAAAATATTTTTGGACGATAGTTGTCCTTTATTACTCTGCCAGTTTGTGAAATGCTGTGCCCCTGAGCTCCATTTATCAAATCGTTTTTTGTGAGCTGACCGCAAGTCCAAAATTTCGGTTCAGGACCTATACTGGTTCCCGGCAGGGGGATGAGTCTTTGGTTAATTCTTCTTCCTGCCGGGCAATTAGAGTCACATATGCCCGTCCAAATGCTTAACAGCTACTCTCTCATTTGTTCTCCCTGTTCCCTTTTATCCTCTGCCAAATTGGCAACCTCTGTTATACAGGAGGTTAAAGGGGCTGTCTCTCCAAGTTGGGAGATTGATAGTAAAGCAGTTGGAAAGTCAAACTGGAGCACCAGGAGAGGGACAATTAGTTGAGTTTTAGAAACCTTTCATATACACAGTGTGTCCATTCTCTAGGTTTCCCGTACATGTTATAGCTGTAGTAATATTCCCTTCAACCTTCAGAGTTTGGAACCATGGAATGGAGGCCACGCATTATTGCTTTAAAAGGTCTGTGTTAGCTCACACAGTCTCACCAATCCTCCCATTCCCAAGTGTCCAGCCTTATACCACATCAAGCTGTAGTTGTAAATAGGTTCATTCCAGGTTTCATCAGAGACCCTGAAGGAATTGTAAAGAATTTCCCTGTTTTGTTGTTTTGTTTTTGAAATTCCTTTTTATAGTGGGTTGAGCTGATTCTCACTGCCATGTTTATGCCAGTCTAGACACACTTGATTCTCTTACGGGGACATATCAATACATAGGTTTTAAGATTCTTACTAGTCAGATATATTCCTCTGTGGAAAATATGCGGTTTTGAGTCCCTTTCCCCGAGGAAGTTGTAGGTCTTGTCTATTCCATAGTTGGTTTTAGGAACGGTACATGTGCTTATATCAAACTCTGGATTTATGCATCACCCCACCTCTCCTACCCCCTTAAGCAGGCATAAGAGTGTTTTCTAAATGTGAGACTCTCTTCTCTTTCCTCCCTCAGTTCATGTGTAGCCATGTTTACAGGATCTTCATAAGTGATATCTCATGATAAGTTTCTTTTTCTGTGTGACTTATTTCACTTAGAATCATCGTACCTGAATCCACTCATTTTGCTGCAACTGGTCTTATGACATTGATTTCATGGCTGAGGGATATTCCATCGTACGTAAGTACCAAAATTTTTTGAACAATTTTTAACTTTCCTGGGATATTTAAGGTGTACCCAAGGTGAGGTTCTTGTAAGCAGTGCATCCCTAAATTTTGGGGTGGCTCTGTCTTATTGATTTTCAGTTTTCCCAAGGTATATTCCCTAGACTGGAAGTGCCCTTGGCTATGTAGCTCTGTTGTTTACTTGTTTTAGGGAACACAATGCACTCCTCCAGAGAGGCAGTGGGCAACTTACATCCAGCCCATCAGCATAACAAGGCTCCCTGTTCTCCAGGTCCTCTCTTGCCTTTCTCGTTTTTACCCATTTTTTGGATGTCCCTTTTGACCGGTGGGAAGGGATACTTCTTTGTACTGCTGATTTGCATTGCCCGCTAGCTGGCTTGGCCAAAAAGGGCATATGCGTTTTCTCCTGAATATATTCAGGAGAAAACGAATAAACCCTTTTTGGCCAAGTGCATCATTGTCGAAGTTGTGCCCCTCTTCCTGTGCTTTACAGGTGATTCCAACGTACCTCTTGAAATCTGTTTCCTGCTATTCTGCCTCGCTTTCAATTCTGCCTCGCTGCCTTCCTTCAAACTATTTTTGGATGATAGTTGTCGTTTATTACTCTGGCACTTTGTGAATTGCTGTGCCCTTGAACTCCATTTATCAAATCGTTTTTTTGTGAGCTGACCGCAAGTCCTAAATTTCGGTTCAGAACCTATACTGGTTTCCGGCAGGGCGAAGAGTCTTTGGTTAATTCTTCTTCCTGCCGGGCAAGTAGAGTCACATGTGCCCGTCCAAATGCCTAACAGCTACTCTCTCATTGGTTCTCCCTGGTCCCTTTCATCCCCTGCCAAATTGGCAACCTGTGTTATCCAGGAGGTTAAAAGGGCTGTCTCTCCAAGTTGGGAGACTGATAGTAAAGCAGTTGGAAAGTCAAATTGGAGCACCAGGAGAGGGACTATTCGTTGAGTTTTAGAAACTATTCGTATTCACGGTGTGTATATTCTCTAGGATTCCCGTACATGTTATAGCTGTAGTTATATTCCCTTTAACCTGGAGAGTTTGGAACCATGGAATGGAGGACACACATTATTGCTTTAAAAGTTCTGTGTTTGCTCACCCAGTCTCACCAATCCTATCAGCACCAAGTGTCCAGCCTTATGCCACATCCAGCTGTAGTTGTAGATAGGTTCATTCCAAGTTTCATCAAAGACCCTGAAAGAATTGTAAAGAATTTACCTGTTTTTTTTGTTTTGTTTTTGAAATTCCTTTTTATAGTGAGTTTGAGCTGATTCTCACTTCCATGTTTATGCCATTCTAGACACACTTGATTCCCTTATGGAGACATATCAATACATAGGTTTGAAGATTCTTACTAGTCAGATATATTACTCTGAGGCAAGTATGGTGTGTTGATTCCCTTTCAGTGAGGAAGGTGTAGATGTTTTCTATTCTGTATTTGGTTTCTGGAATGGTGCCTGTACTAATATCAAACTCTGGTTTTATGCAACACCCCAACTCTCCTTCCCCCTTAAGCAGGCATAAGAGTGTTTTCTAAATGTGAGACTCTCTTCTCTTTCCTAACTCAGTTCATGTGTAGCCATGTTTACAAGACCTTCATAAGTGATATCTTATGATAAGTTTCTTTTGCTCTGTGACTAATTTAACTTAGAATCTTTGTAACTGAATCCACTAATTTTGCTGCTACTGGCCTGATGACATTGATTTCATGGCAGAGGGATATTCCGTCGTATGTAATTACCAGAATTTCGTGAACAATTTTTGTCTTTCCTGGGATATTTTAGTTGTAGCCTAGTTGAGGTTCTTGTAAGCAGTGAAGACCTATATTTTGGGGTGGCTCTGTCTTATTGATTTTCAATTTTCCCAATGTATATTCCCTAGAGTGGAAGTGCCCTTCGCTCTGTAGCTCTGTTGTTTACTTGCTTTAGGGAACAAAATTCACTCCTCCAGAGAGGCAGTGGGCAATTTATATCCAGCCCATCAGCATAACAGTGTTCCCTGTTCTCCAGGGCCTCTCTAGCCTTTCTGGTTTTTACGCATTTTGTGGATGTCCCTTTTGACCGGTGGGAAGTGATACTTCTTTGTAATGCAGATTTGCATTGCCCGCTTGCTTGCTTGGCCAAAAAGGGTGTATGTGTTTTCTCCTGAATATATTCAGGAGAAATCGCATACACCCTTTTTGGCCAAGTGCATCATTGTCGATGTCGTGCCCCTATTCCTGTGCTTTAAAGGCGATTCCAACGTAACTCTTGAAATCTGTTTCCTGCTATTCTGCCTCGCTTTCAAGTCCGCCTCGTTGCCTTCCCTCAACAGATTTTTGGACGATAGTTGCCCTTTATTACTCTGCCAGTTTGTGAATTGCTGTGCCTCTGAGCTCCATTTTTTAACTCGTTTTTTGTGAGCTGAATGCAAGTCCAATATTTTGGTTCAGAAACGATACTGGTTTTGGTAGGTGGCTGAGAGTTTGGTTAATTCTTCTTCCTCCAGGGAAATAAGAGTGACATGTGCCCGTCCAAATGCCTAACAGCTACTCTCTCATTGGTTCTCCCTCTTCCCTTTCATCCTTTGCCAAATTGGCAAGCTGTGCGAACCAGGAGGTTAAAGGTGCTGTCTCTCCAAGTTGGGAGATTGACAGTAAAGGAGTTGGAAGGTCAAACTGGCGCACAAGCAGAGGGACTATTCGGTGAGTTTTAGAAACTTTCGTATTCACAGTGTGTCCATTCTCTAGGTTTCCCATACATGTTATAACTCTAGTAATATTCCCTTCAACCTGGAGAGTTGGGACACATGGAATGGGTGCCATGCATTATTGCTTTAAATGGTCTTCATTTGCTCACCCAATCTCACCAGTCCTCTCAGTCCCATGTGTCCAGCCTTATGCCACATCCAGCTGTCATTGTAGTTAGGGTCATTCCAGGAATCATCAGAGACCCTGAAGGATAAGTAAAAATTTCCCTGTTTTTTTTATTTATTTTTGAAATTCCTTTTTATTGTGGGTTTGAGCTGATTCTCGCTGCCATGTTTATGCCAGTCTAGACTCACTTGATTCGCTTATGGAGACATATCAGTACATAGGTTTTAAGATTCTTACTAGTCACATATATTCCTCTGGGGGAAATATGGGGTTTTGAGTCCCTTTCACTGAGGAAGGTGTAGGTCTTGTCTATTCCATAGTTGGTTTTTGGAACGATACCTGTGATTATATCAAACTCTGGTTTTATGCATCACCCCACCTCTCCTTCCCCCTTAAGAAGCCATAAGAGTGTTTTCTAAATGTGAGACTCTGTTCTCTTTCCTAACTCAGTTCATGTGTAGCCATGTTTACAGGATCTTCATAAGTGATATCTTGTGATAAGTTTCTTTTTCTTTGGGACTTATTTCACTTAGAATCATTGTACCTGAATCCACTCATTTTGCTGCTACTGGTCTTATGACATTGATTTCATGGCTGAGGGATATTCCATCGTAAGTAAGTACCACAATTTTTGAACAATTTTTAACTTTCCTAGGATATTTAAGTTGTACCCAAGGTGAGGTTCTTGTAAGCAGTGCATCCCTAAATTTTGGGGTGGCTGTGTCTTATTGATTTTCAGTTTTCCCAAGGTATATTCCCTAGACTGGAAGTGCCCTTGGCTATGTAGCTCTGTTGTTTACTTCTTTTAGGGTAAACAGTGCACTCCTCCAGAGAGGAAGTTGCCAACTTACATCCCGCCCATCAGCATAAGAAGGCTCCCTGTTCTCCAGGTCCTCTCTTGCCTTTCTGGTTTTTACACATTTTGCCGATGTCCCTTTTGACTGGTGGGAAGGGATAATTCTTTGTACTGCAGTTTTGCATTGCCCGCTTCCTTGCTTGGCCAAAAAGGGCGTATGTGTTTTCTCCTGAATATATTCAGGAGAAAACGAATAAACCATTTTTGGCCAAGTGCATCATTGTCGAAGTTGTGCCCCTCTTCCTGTGCTTTACAGGTGATTCCAACATACCTCTAGAAATCTGTTTCCTGCTATTCTGCCTCGCTTTCAAGTACGCCTCGTTGCCTTCCTTCAAAATATTTTTGGACGATAGTTGTCCTTTATTAATCTGCCAGTTTGTGAATTGCTGTGCCCCTGAGCTCCATTTATCAAATCGTTTTTTTTTTAGCTCACCGCAAGGCCAAAATTTCGGTTTAGGACCTATACTGGTTCCCGGCAGGGGGATGCGTCTTTGGTTAATTCTTCTTCCTGCCGGGCAATTAGAGTCACATATGCCCGTCCAAATGCCTAACAGCTACTCTCTTATTGGTTCTCCCTCTTCCCTTTTATCCTCTGCCGAATTGGCAACCTGTGTTATCCAGGAGGTTAAAGGGGCTGTCTCTCCAAGTTGGGAGATTGATAGTAAAGCATTTGGAAAGTCAAACTGGAGCAGAAGGAGAGGGAATATTCGTTGAGTTTTAGAAACCTTTCATATTCACTGTGTTTCCATTCTCTAGATTTCCCATACATGTTATAGCTATACTAATATTCCCTTCAACCTGGAGAGTTGGGACCCATGGAACGGGTGCCATGCATTACTGCTATAAAGGGTATGCTTTTGCTCACCCAATCTCACCAATCCTCTCATTCCCATGTGTCCAGCCTTATGCCACATCCAGCTGTCATTGTAGATAGGGTCATTCCAGCTTTCATCAGAAACCCTGAAGGAATTGTAAAGCATTTCCCTTTTTTTTTGTTTTTCAAATTCCTTTTTATAGTGGGTTTGATGTGATTCTCGCTGCTATGTTTATGCCAGTCTAGACACACTTGATTCCCTTACAGAGACATATCAATACATAGGTTTTAAGATTCTTATTAGTCAGATATATTCTTCTGCACGTAATATGGGTTGTCGCATTCCGTTCACTGAGGAAGTTGTAGGTCTTGCTATTCCGTATTAGGTTTTTGGAATGGTACTTGTTCTAATATTAAACTCTGGTTTTATGCATCACCCCATCTCTCCTTCCCTCTTATGCAGGCATCAGAGTTTTTTCTAAATGTGAGACTCTGTTCTCTTTCCTAACTCAGTTCATGTGTAGCCATGTTTACAGGATATATATAAGAGATATCTTATGATAAGTTTCTTTTTCTGTGTGACTTATTTCACTTAGAATCATCGTATCTGAATCCACTCATTTTGCTGCTACTGGTCTTATGACATTGATTTCATGGCTGAGGGATATTTCTTCGGACGTAAGTATCTCAAATTTTTGTACCATTTTTTATCTTTCAGGGATATTTAAGGTGCACCCAAATGAGCTTCTTGTAAGCAGTGCATCCCTAAATTTTGTGGTGGCACTGTCTTATTGAATTTCAGTTTTCCCAAGGTATATTCCCTAGACTGGAAGTGCCCTTGGCTCTGTACCTCTGTTGTTTACTTGTTTTAGGGAACTCAGTGCACTCCTCCAGAGAGGTACTTGACAATTTACATCCCGCCCATCAGCATAACAAGGCTCCCTGTTCTCCAGGACCTGTCTTGCCTTTCTGGTAATTACCCATTTTGTGGATGGCCCTTTTGACCTTTGGGAAGTGATACTTCTTTGTAGTGCAGATTTGCATTGCCCGCTTGCTTGCTTGGCCAAAAGGGACGTATGAGTTTTCTTCTAAATATATTCAGGAGAAAACGGATATGCACTATTTGGACAAGTGCATCATTGTCGAAGTTGTGCCCCTCTTCCTGTGCTTTAAAGGTGATTTCAACGTACCTCTTGAAATCTGTTTTCTGCTATTCTGCCTCGCTTTCAAGTCCGCCACGTTGCCTTCCCTCAGCCGATTTTTTTTTTTTTTTTTTTTTTTTTTTTGCGGTATGCGGGTCTCTCACTGTTGTGGCCTCTCCCGTTGCGGAGCACAGGCTCCGGATGCGCAGGCCCAGCGGCCATGGCTCACGGGCCCAGCCACTCCGCGGCATATGGGATCCTCCCAGACCGGGGCACGAACCCGTATCCCCTGCATCGGCAGGCGGACTCTCAACCACTGCGCCACCAGGGAGGCCCCCTCAGCCGATTTATGGACGATAGTTGCCCTGTATTTCTCTGCCAGTTTGTGAATTGCTGTGCCCCTGAGCTCCATTTTTAACTAGATTTTTGTGAGCTGAACAGAATTCCAATATTTTGGTTCAGGAACTATACTTTTTCCCAGTGGGTGGCTGAGACTTTGGTTAATTCTTCTTCCTCCCGGGAAATAAGAGTGACATGTGCCCGTCCAAATGCCGAACAGCTACTCTTTCATTGGTTCTCATTCTTCCCTTTCATCCACTGCCAAATTGTCAACCTGTGCGAACCAGGAGGTTAAAGGTGCTGTCTCTCCAAGCTAGGTGATTGATAGTAAAGCAGTTGGAATGTCAAACCGGAGCAACAGGAGAGGGACTATTCGTTGAGTTTTAGAGACATTTCGTATTCACAGGGTGTCCATTCTCTAGGTTTCCCATACATGTTATAGCTGTAGTAATATTCCCTTCAACCTGGAGACATGGGACCCAAGGAATGGGTGCCATGCATTATTGCATTAAAGGGTCTGCATTTGCTCACCCAATCTCACCAATCCTCTCAGTCCCATGTGTCCAGCCTTATGCCACATCCAGCTGTCATTGTAGATAGGGTCATTCCAGGTTTCATCAGAGACCCTGAAGGAATTGTAAAGAATTTCCCTTTTTTTTTTTTTTTCAAATTCCATTTTATAGTGGGTTTGAGCTGATTCTCACTGCCGTGTTTATGCCAGTCTAGACAAACTTGTTTCCCTTTCGGAGACATATCAATACATAGGTTTTAAGATTCTTACTAGTCAGATATATTCCTCTGCGGGAAATATGGGGTTTTGAGTCCCATTCACTGAGGAAGGTGTGGGTCTTGTCTATTCCATAGTTGGTTATTGGAACGGTACCTGTGCTTATATCACACTCTGGTTTTATGCATCACCCCACCTCTCCTTCCCCCTTAAGCAGGCATAAGAGTGTTTTCTAAATGTGAGACTCTGTTCTCTTTCCTAACTCAGTTCATGTGTAGCCATGTTTACAGGATCTTCATAAGTGATATCTTATGATAAGTTTCTTTTTCTGTGTGACTTATTTCACTTAGAATCATCGTACCTGAATCCACTCATTTTGCTGCTACTGGTCTTATGATATTGATTTCATGGCTGAGGGATATTCCATCGTACGTAAGTACCACAATTTTTTGAACCATTTTTATCTTTCCTGGGATACTTAAGGTGTACCGAAGTTGAGGTTCTTGTAGGCAGTGCAGCCCTAAATATTGGGGTGGCACTGTCTTATTGATTTTCAGTTTTCCCAAGGTACATTCCCTAGACTGGAAGTGCCCTTGGATCTGTAGCTCTGTTGTTTACTTGTTTTAGGGAACACAATGCATTCCTCTAGAGAGGCAGTTGGCAATTTACATCCCACACATCAGCATAACAAGGCTCCCTTTTCTCCAGGGTCTGTTTTGCCTTTTTGAATTTTACCCATTTTGTGGATGTCGCTTTTTACCGGTGGGAAGTGATACTTCATTGTAGTGCAGATTTGCATTGCCTGCTTGCTTGCTTGGCCAGAAAGGGCGTATGCGTTTTCTCCTGAATATATTCAGGAGAAAACGCATACTCCCTTTTGAGCCAAGTACATCATTGTCGAAGTTGTGCCCCTTTTCCTGTGCTTTAAAGGCTATTCCAACGTACCTCTTGAAATCTGTCTCCTGCTATTCTGCCTCGCTTTCAAGTCCGCCTCGTTGCCTTCCATTAAAAAGATATTTGGATGATATTTGTCCTGTATTTCTCTGCCAGTTTGTGAATTGCTCTGCCCCTCATCTCCATTTTTCAACTCGTTTTTTTTTGAGCTGAATGCAAGTCCAATCTTTGGTTCAGGACCTATACTGGTGTCCGGTGGGTGGCTGAGACTTTGATTAATTCTTCTTCCTCCCGGGAAATAAGTGTGACATGTGCCCGTCCAAATGCCTAACAGCTACTCTCTCATTGGTTCTCCCTCTTCACTTTCATCCTCTGCCAAATTGGCAACCTGTGAGAACCAGGAGGTTAAAGGGGCTGTCTCTCCAAGTTGGGAGATTGTTAGTAAATCATTTGGAAAGTCAAACTGGAGCACCAGGAGAGGGACTATTCGTTGAGTTTTAGAGACCTTTCCTATTCACAGTGTGCCCATTCTCTAGGTTTCCCGTACATGGTATAGCTATAGTAGTATTCCCTTCAACCTGGAGAGTTGGGACACATGGAATGGGTGCCACTCATTATTGCTTTAAAGGGTCTGCATTTGCTCACCCAATCTCACCAATCCTCTCAGTCCCAAGTGTCCAGCCTTATGCCACATCCAGCTGTCATTGTAGATAGGGTCATTCCAGGTTTCATCAGAGATCCAGAAGGAATTGTAAAGAATTTCCCTGTTTTTTTGTTTTGTTTTCGAAATTCCTTTTTATAGTGGGTTTGAGCTGATTCTCACTGTCATGTTTATGCCAGTCTAGACACACTTGATTCCCTTATGGAGACATATCAATACATTGGTTTTATTATTCATACTAGTAAGATATATTACTCTGCGGTGAATATGGGGGGTTGAGTCCCTTTCACTGAGGAAGGTGTAGTTCTTGTCTCTTCCGTATTTGGTTTTTGGAAGTGTACGTGTACTAATATCAAACTCTGGTTTTATGCATCACCCCACCTCTCCTTCCCCCTTAAGCAGGCATAAGGGTGTTTTTTAAATGTGAGTCTCTCTTCTCTTTCCTAACTCAGTTCATGTGTAGCCATGTTTACAGGATCTTCATAAGTGATATATTATGATAAGTTTCTTTTTCTGTGTGACTTATTTCACTTAGAATTATCGTACATGAATCCACTCATTTTGCTGGTACTGGCCTTATGACATTGATTTCATGGCTGAGGGATATTCCATCATACGTAAGTACCACAGTTTCTTGAAACATTTATGTCTTTCCTGGGATATTTCAGGTGTACCCATGTTGAGGTTTTTGTATGCAGTGCATCCCTGAATTTTGGTGTGGATCTGTCTTATTGATTTTCAGTTTTCCCAAGGTATATTCCCTAGACTGGAAGTGCCCTTGGCTCTGTAGCTCTGTTGTTTACTTGTTTTAGGGAACACAATGCACTCCTCCATAGAGGCAGTTGGCAATTTACATCCCACCCATCAACATAACCAGGCTCCCTGTTGTCCAGGGCCTGTCTTGCCTTTCGGTTTTTTACACATTTTGCGGATGTCCCTTTTGACCAGTAGGAAGTGATACTTCTTTGTAGTGCTGATTTGCATTGCCCACTTGCTTGCTTGTCCAAAAAGGGCATATGCGTTTTCTCCTGTATATATTCACATGTAAACCCATATGCCCTTTATGGCCATTTCCATAATTTTCGAAGTTGTAATGCTTTTCCTGTGTTTAAAGGCGATTCCAGTGTACCTCTTGCAATCTATTTCATGCCATTCTGCCTCATTTTCCCTTCCGCCTCGTGGCTTTCTCTCAACAGATTTTTGGAAGAGAGTAGTCCTTTATAACTCTGCAGGTTAGTGAATTGCTGTGGCCCTGAGATCCATTTTTCAACTCGCGTTTTTGTGAGCTGACCCCACATCAACAGTTTCGCTTCTGGACTTATAGTGATTCTGGTGGGGCAGGCTGACACGTTGGTTAATTCCTCTTTGTGACGGGAAATTATAGTGACATGTGGCTGTCCAAATGCCTACAGCTACTCTCTCATTGGTTCTCTCTCTTCCCTTATATCCTCTGCACAATTTGCCAACTGTGCGAACCAGGAGCTTATAGGGGCTGACTTTCCAAGTTGGGAGATTGATAGTAAAGCAGCTGGAATTTCAAACTGGAGCACAAGGAGAGAAAAAAGTAGTAGAGTTTTAGAAAGCTTTCACTATCAGATGGTTTCCATTCTCTAGGTTCCCATACACGTTATAACTGTAGTGATATTCCCTTCTACCTGGAGAGTTGGGAACCATGGAATGGGTGGCAGGCATTTTTGCTTTAAAGGGTCTGCATTTTTTCACCCAATCTCACCAATGCTCTCAGTCCCAAGTGACCAGCCTTATGCCACATCCAGCTGTCATTGTAGATAGGTCATTCCAGGTTTCATCAGAACCCCTGAAGGTATTGTGTAAGAATTTTACTGTTTTTATGTTTTGTTTTGAAATTCAGTTTTATATTGGGTTTGAGCTGATTCTCACTGCCATGTTTATGTCGTTCTAGACACACTTGTTTCCCTTACGGAGACATATCAATACATAGGTTTTAAAATTCTTACTAGTCAGATATGTTTCTCTGCGTGGAATAGGGATGTTGAGTTCCATTCACTGAGGAAGGAGTAGGGTTTGTCTCTTCTGTTTCTGGACTATGGAACGGTACCTGTGCTAATATCAATCTTATGTTTTGTGCATCTCCCCACCTCTCTTTCCCCTTAAGCAAGCGTTAGAGAGTTTTCTAAATCTGAGACTCTGTTCTCTTCCGTAATTCAGTTCATATGTAGCCATGTTTACATTCCCTTCATAAGTGATATCTTATGTCAGAATGCACCATGGCCGTTCTCATAATAATGCTCCATGACCCCTGTCATCACAATGCACCATGCCCTGGTTATCACAATGCTCCATGTCCCATGTCATCACAGTTCTCCACGTCCATGTCATCAAAATGCTATATGACACTTCTCAGCAATATGTTACATGCTCTTGTCATCACAATTCTCCATCCACTTGACATTGCAATGCTCCAAGCACTTGTCATCACAATGCTCCATGCACTTGTCATCACAATGCTCCATGCCCTTCTCATCACAATGCTCCATGACCCCTGTCATCACAATGCTCCCTGACCCCTGTCATCACAATGCTTCATGCCCCTTGTCATTACAGTGCTCCATGATGCTCGACATCACAATTACCCACGGTCTTCTCATCACAAAGCTCCATGGCCAATATCATCACAATGCTCCATGACCACTGTCATCACAACACTCCATGACACCTGACAACACAATGATTCGGCACTCTTGTCATCACAATGTTCCATTCCCTAGTCATCACAATTCTCCATAGCCCCTGTCTTCACAATACTCCATGAACATTTTCAGCCCAATGTTCCATGACCCTTGTCATCACAATGATCCATGTCCTTGTCATCCCTATGCTCCATGACCCCTGTATTCACAATGCTCCGTGACGCTTGTCATCACAGTGCTCCATGACACGTCATCACAATGCTCCATGCCTTGGTCAGCAAAATGCTACATGACCTTGTCATTACAATGCTCTATGCGCTTCTCATCACAATACTCCATTTCCATTGTCATCACAATCCTCCATGAACCTTGGGATCACATTGCTTCATGCCCTTGTCATCACAATGCTCCATGCTCCTTGAAATCAAAATGATCCATGACCTCTGTCATCACAATGCTCCAAACCCTTGTGATCACAGTGTTCCATAACACTTGTCATCACAACGCTCCATGAAGACTGTCATCACAATACTCCATGCCCTTTTCATCACAATGCTCCATGACCTTTGTCATCACAATTCTCAATACACTTGTCATCACAATGCACCATTTCCATTGTCATCACAATGCTCCATGTCATTGTCATCACAATGCTCCATGAACCCTCTCATCACATGGCTCCATGCACTTGTCATCACAAGGATCCATGACACTTGTCATCACAATGCTTGATGCCCTCCTCATCACAGTGCTCCATGCCCTTGTCATTACAATCCTGCATGACCCATGTATCACAGTGTTCCGTTCCCTTGTCATCACAATGATCCATGCCCTCTTCATCACAATGCTCCAAAATCCCTGTAATCACAATGCTCCATGTCCTTGTCATCACAAAACTCCATGACGCATGTCATCAGAATGCTCCATGGACTTCTCATCACAATGTTCCATGCCCTCGTCATCACAATGCACCAAGACCCCTGTAATCACGATGCTCCATGCCCCTTTTCATCAGAATTCTCCATGAGAATTGTCATCACAAGAATCCATGGTCTTCTCATCACAGTGCTCCAGGACCTTGTCATCACCATGCTCCATTCCCTTGTCATCACAATGCTCCATGACACCTGTCATCACAATAAACCATGAAATTTTTCAGCCCAATGCTCCACGACCTACTCATCACAATGCTCCATGGCCAATATCATCACAGTGCTCCATGACCACTGTCATCACAACACTCCATGACACCTGACTACACAATGATCTGGGACTCTTGTCATCACAATGCTCCATTCCCTAGTCATCACAATGCACCATGCCCATCATCATAATGCTTCATGCTCTTGTCATCACAATGAAATCAAAATGCTCCATGACCTCTGTCATAACAATGCTCCAAACCCTTGTGATCACAATATTCCATAACACTTGTCATCACAGTGCCCCATGACACTCATCATCACAATTATCCATGGTCTTCTCATCACAATGCTCCATGACCTTTGTCATCACAATGCTCAATACACTTGTCATCAAAATGCTCCCTGACACTTGTTGTCTGTATGCTCCTTGAACCCTGTCATGACAAGGCTCCATGCCTTTTTTGTCACAATGATCCATGCCCTTTTCCTCACAATGCTCCAAGAACACTTTTAACACAATGCTCCATGCCCTTGTCATCAGAAAGCTCAATGAAACATGTCTTCAGAATGCTCCTTGACCTTCTCCTCACAATGCTCCATGCCCTTGTAATCACAATGCTCCATGACCACTGTCATAACAATGCTCGGTGACTCCAGTCATCACAATGCTTCATAACACTTGTCATCACAATGGTCCATGCCCGCGTCATCACAAGGCTCTGTGACCTTTATAACCACAATGCTCCATGAACTTTTCATCACAAAGCTCCGTGACCATTGTCATCAAAATGCTCCATGCGTTTGTCAGAAAAATGCTCCATGACCCTTGTTATCACAATGTGCTACGCGATTGTCATCACAACAGTCCACAAATTTGTCATAGTAATGCTCCATAAACCTTGTAATCACAATGCTCCATGCACTTCTCATCACAATGCTCCATTTTCCTTGTCATAACAGTGCTCCATGACCCCTGCCATCACAATATTCCACGGCCTTGTCATCACAAGGCTCCATGACACATGTCATCACAATGCTCCAAGACCCCTGTATTCACAATGCTCCATGCCCTTGTCATCACAAAGCTCCATGACACATGCCATCAGAATGTTCCATGGCCTTCTCTTCAAAATGCTCCATGTCCTTGTCATCACAGTGCTGCAAGAACCCTGTAATCACAATTCTCCATGCCCCTTTTCATCTCAATGCTCCATGAACCCTGTCATCACAATGCACCATGCCCATCATCATAATGCTTCCGGCTATTGTCAGCACAATGAAATCAATATTCTCCATGACCTCTGTCATCACAATGCTCCATGACCCCTGTCATCACAATACTCCATGAACATTTTCCGCCCAATGCTCCATGACCCTTGTCATCACAGTGATCCATGACCATGTCATCCCAATGCTCCATGACCCCTGTATTCACAATGCTCCGTGACGCTTGTCATCACAGTGCTCCATGACACCTGTCATCACAAAGCTTCATGCCTTTGTCAGCAAAATGCTACATGAACTTGTCATTACAATGCTCTATGCGCTTGTCATCACAATAATCCATTACCATTGTCATCACATTCCTCTATGAACCTTGGCATCACATTGCTTCATGCCCTTGTAATCACAATGCTCCATGCTCCTTCAAATCAGAATGATCCATGACCTCTGTCCTCACAATGCTCCAAACCCTTGTGATCAAAATGTTCCATAACACTTGTCATCACAACGCTCCATGATGCCTGTCATCACAATACTCCATGCACTTTTATCACAATGCTCCGTGACCTTTGTCATCACAATTCTCAATACACTTGTCATCACAATGCTCCCTGACACTTGTCATCAAAATGCTCCTTGAACCCTGTCACGAAAATGCTCCATGCCTTTTTCATCACAATGCCCCATGCCCTTTTCATCACAATCCTCCACGCCACTGTAAGCAAAATACTCCACAAGCTTGTCATGAGAATGCTCCCTGACCCTTGTCATCACAATTCTCCATGCACTTGTCAGCACAATGCTCCCTGACCCTTGTCATCACAATGCTCCAAGCCATTGTCATTACAATGCACCATTACCTTTGTCATAAGAATCCTCCATGACACTTGGCATCACAATGCTCCATGCCATTGTCATCTCAATGGGTCATTACATATGTCAACACAGTGCTCCCTGACACCAGTCTTCACAATACTCCATGACCTGGTCATCGCAATGCTCCATGCCCTTGTCAACACAGTGCACCATTCCAACAGTCATCGCAATAATCCATGAAACTTATTAGACCAATGCTCCATGCCCTTGTCATCACAATGCTCCATGACACTTGTCATCACAATGCTCCATGAACTTTTCATCACAATGCTCTTTGATCCTTGTCATCACAATTCCCTATGCCTTTCTCAGCACAATGCTACATGACCCTTGTCATCACAATGCTCCATGCGCTTGTCAGCACGATGCTCCATGACACATGTCATCACAATGAACCATGCGCTTGTCATCACAGTGCTCCACAATCATGTCAACACAATGCTCCATAAAACTTGTCATCAAAATGCTCTCTCACCACAGATATCACAATGTTACATCCCTATTAGTCACAATACTCCCTCACCCCTGTTATCACAGTTTTCCATGACTCCTGTCATCACAATACTACATGCACTTATCATCACAATGTTCGATGACCTCTGACATCACAATGCTCCATAACCCCTGTATTCAAAATGCTCCATTTCCTTTTAATCAAAATGCTCCATGACCACTGACATCACAATGTTCCATAACCCATGTCATCAAAATGTTCCATAACACTTTTCATCAAATTGCTCCATGACCCTGTCATCACAATGCTCCCTGCCCTTCTCATCACATTGCACAACGCACTTGTCATCAAAATGCTACATGACCTTTGTCATCACAAAGATCCATGACCCTTGGCATCACAATGCTCCATGTCATTGTCATCACAATACTCCATGAACGCGCTCATCACATTGTTCCATGCCCTTGTCATCACAAAGCTCCATGACACATGTCATCAGAATGCTCCATGGCCTTCTCATCACAATGCTCCATGCCCTTGCCATCACAAAGCTCCATTACCCCTGTCATAAAAATGCTCCATGACCTCTGCCATCACGATGTTCCGTGGCCTTGTAATCACAAGCCTCCATGAGCCATCTCATCACAATGCTCCAAGACCCCTGTAATCACAATGCTCCATGCCCATTTTTCATCTCAATGATCCATGAACCCTTTCATCACAATGCACCATGCCCATCATCCTAATGCTTCATGCTATTGTCATCACAATGAAATCAAAATGCTCCATGACCTCTGTCATAACAATGCTCCAAACCCTTGTGATCACAATATTCCATAACACTTGTCATCACAGTGCCCCATGACACTCGTCATCACAATTATCCATGGTCTTCTCATCACAATGCTCCATGTCCTTTGTCATCACAATGCTCAATACACTTGTCATCAAAATGCTCCCTGACACTTGTTGTCTGTATGCTCCTTGAACCCTGTCATGACAAGGCTCCATGCCTTTTTCATCACAATGATCCATGCCCTTTTCCTCACAATGCTCCAAGACCCCTTTAAACACAATGCTCCATGCCCTTGTCATCACAAAGCTCAATGAAACATGCCTTCAGAATGCTCCTTCGCCTTCTCCTCACAATGCTCCTTGCCCATGTCATCACAATGTTCCAAGATCCCTGTAATCACAATGGTCCATGCCCCTTTTCATCAGTATGCTCCATGAGATTTATCATCACAAGTCTCTATGGATTTCTCATCACAATGCTCCAGGACCTTGTCATCACAATTCTTCATGACCTTGTTCTGAACATTCTCAATGGCCCTTGTCATCATAATGCTCCAAGCCCTAGTCATCACAATGCTCCATTATCTTTGTCATCAAAATCCTCCATTACATTTGGCATCACAATGCTCCCTGCCATTGTCATTGCAATGGACCATGACATATGTCATCACAATGCTCCCTGACACCTGTCTTCACAATACTCCATGATCTACTCATCACAATGATCCATGCCCTTGTCATCACAATGCACCATGTCCAATGTCATCACAATACTCTATGAAACTTGTCAGACCAATGCTCCATGCCCCTGTCACCACAATGCTCCATGCCCTTGTCATCACAATGCTCCATGACCCCTGTCATCACAATGCTCTGTGACTCCAGTCATCACAATGCTTCATAACATTTTTCATCACAATGGTCCATGCCCGGGTCATCACAAGGCTCTGTGACCTTTATAACCACAATGCTCCATGAACTATTCATCACAATGCTCCGTGACCCTTGTCATCAAAATGCTCCATGCTTTTGTCAGAAAAATGCTCCATGATCCTTGTCATCACAATGTGCTACGTGATTTTCATCAAAACGATCCAAAAATTTTTCATGGTAATACTCCATAAACCTTGTAATCACAATGCTCCATGCCCTTCTCATCACAATGCTCCATTACGCCTGTCATCACAAGGCTCCATGACACTTGTCATCACAATGCTCCAAGACCCCTGTAATCACAATGCTCCATGCCCTTGTCATCACAAAGCTCCATGACACATGCCATCAGAAAGTTCCATGTCCTTCTCATCAAAATGCTCCATGCCCTTGTCATCACAGTGCTCCAAGATCCCAGTAATCACCCTGCTCCATGCCCCTTTTCATCTCAATGGCCATGAAACCTGTCATCACAATGCACCATGCCCATCATCATAATGCTTCCGGCTATTGTCAGCACAATGAAATCAATATTCTCCATGACCTCTGTCATCACAATGCTCCATGACCCCTGTCATCACAATACTCCATGAACATTTTCCGCCCAATGCTCCATGACCCTTGTCATCACAGTGATCCATGACCATGTCAGCAAAATGCTACATGATTTTGTCATTACCATGCTATATGCGCTTGTCATCACAATACTCCATTACCATTGTCATCACAATCCTCCATGAATCTTGGGATTACATTGCTACATGCCCTTGTCATCACAATGCTCCATGCTCCTTGAAATCAAAATGATCCATGTCCTCTGTCATCACAATGCTCCAAGCACTTGTGATCACCATGATCCATAAAACTCGTCATCACAACGCTCCATGATGCCTGTCATGACAATACTGCATGCACTTTTCATCACAATGCTCCATGACCTTTGTCATCACAATTCTCAATACACATGTCATCACAATGCTCCCTGACACTTGTCGCCAGAATGATCTTTGAACCCTGTCACGAAAAGGCTCCATGACTTTTTCAACACAATGCCCCATGCCGTTTTCATCACAATGCTCCACGCCACTGTCAGCAAAAAACTCCACAAGCTTATCATGAGAATGTTCCATGACATTTGTCATCACAATTCTCCATGCAATTTTCAGCACAATGCTCCCAGCCCTTGTCATCTCAATGCTCCAAGCCACTGTCATCACAATGCACCATTACCTTTGTCTTCAGAATCCTCCATGTCACCTGGCATCACAATGCTCCATGCGATTGTCATCACAATGGGCCATTACATATGTTATCACAATGCTGCCTGACACCTCTCTTCACAATACTGCATGACCTGGTCATCACAATGCTCCATGCCCTTGTCACCACAATGCACCATTCCAACTGTCATCGCAATAATCCATGGAACATATTAGACCAATGCTCCATGCCCTTGTCATCACAATGCACCATGACCCTTGTAATCACAATGCTCCATGAAATTTTCATCACAGTGCTCTTTGATCCTTGTCATCACAATGCTCTATGCCTTTCTCAGCACAATGCTACGTGACCCTTGTCATCACAATGCTCCATGCGCTTGTCAGCACGATGCTCCATGACACATGTCATCATAATGCACCATGCGCTTGTCATCACAGTGCTGCACAAGCTTGTCATCACAATGCTCCATGCACTTCTCATCAAAATGCTCTCTCACCACAGATATCACAATGTTACATCACTATTCGTCACAATACTCACTCACCCCTGTTATCACAATGTTCCATGACCGCTGTCATCACAATGCTACATGCACTTATCATCACAATGTTCGATGACCCCTGACATCACAATTCTCCATAACCCCTGTCATCAAAATGCTCCATGACCCTTTTCATCATAATGCTCCATGACCTCTGACATCACAATGTTCCATAACCCATGTCATCAAAATGTTCCATGACCCTTTTCATCAAATTGCTCGATGACCATGTCATCACAATGCTCCCTGCCCTTCTCATCACAATGCAAAAAGCCCTTGTCATCAGAATCCTCCATGACCTTTGTCATCACAACGATCCATGACCCTTGGCATCACAATGCTCCATGTCATTGTCATCACAATCCTCCATGAACACTCTCATCACATTGCTCCATGTCCTTGTCATCACATAGCTCCATGACACATGTCATCAGAATGTTCCATGGCCTTCTCATCACAACGCTCCATGACCTTTGTCATCACAATGCTCAATACACTTGTCATCAAAATGCTCCCTGACAGTTGTTGTCTGTATGCTCCTTGAAACCTGTCATGACAAGGCTCCATGCCTTTTTCATCACAATGATCCATGCCCTTTTCATCACAATGCTCCAAGTTCCCTGTAATCACAAAGCTCCGTGCCCTTTTCATCAAATTCTCCATGACGCATGTCATCAGAATTCTTCATGGCCTTCTCCTCACAATGCTCCATGCCCTTTTCATCACAATGCTCCAAGACCCCTGTAATCACAATGCTCCATGCCCCTTTTCATCAGCATGCTCCATGTGTCTTGTCATCACAAGTCTCCATGGTCTTCTCATCACAATGCTCCAGGACCTTGTCATCACCATGTTCCATTCCCTTGTCTTCACAATGCTCCATGACCCGAGTCATCACAACACTCCATGAACATTTTCAGCCCAGTGCTCCATGACACTTGTCTTCAAAATGATCCATGCCCTTGTCATCCCAGAGCTCCATGACCCCTGTATTCACAATGCTCCGTGACACTTGTCATCACAGTGCTCCATGACACATGTCATCACAATGCTTCATGCCTTTGTCAGCAAAATGCTACATGACCTTGTCATTACAATGCTCTATGAAATTGTCATCACAATACTCAATTTCCATTGTCATCACAATCCTTCATGAACCTTGGGATCACATTGCTTCAGGCCTTTGGCATCACAATGCTCCATGCTCCTTGAAATCAAAATGTTCCATGACCTCTGTCATCACAATGCTCCAAACCCTTGTGATCACAATGTACCATAACACTTGTCATCACAACGCTCCATGATGCCTGTCATCACAATACTCCATGCCCTTTTCATCACAATGCTCCATGACCTTTGTCATCACAATTCTCAATACACTTGTCATCACAATGCTCCCTGACACTTGTCATCAGATTGCTCCTTGAACCCTGTCACGAAAAGGCTCCATGCCTTTTTAATCACAATGCCACATGCCATTTTCATAACAATGCTCCATGCCATTTTCTTCAAAATACTCCACAAGCTTGTCATCAGAATGCTCCATGAACATTGTTATCAAAATTCTCCATGCAGTTTTCAGCACAATGCTCCCTGACCCTTGACATCACAATGCTCCAAGCCATTGTCATCACAATGCTCCATTACATTTGTCATCAGAATCCTCCATTACACTTGGCACCACAATGCTCCATGCCATTGCCATCACAAAGGGCCATTACATATGTCATCACAATGCTCCCTGACACCTCTCTTCACAATAATGCATGACCTGGTCATCACAATGCTCCATGCCCTTGTCATCACAATGCGCCATTCCAACTGTCATCACAATAATCCATGAAACTTATTAGACCAATGTTCCATGCTCTTGTCATCACAATGATCCATGCCCTTGTTATCACAATGCTCCATGACACCTGTCATCACAATGCTCCGTGACTCCAGTCATCACAATGCTTCATGACCTTTGTCATCACAATGGTCCATGCCCTCGTCATCAACAGTCTCTGTGACCTTTTTAACCACAATGCTCCATGAACTTTTCATCACAATGCTCTTTGACCCTTGTCATCACAATGCTCCATGCTCTTGTCAGCACAATGCTCCATGACACATGTCATCACAGTGCACCATGCGCTTGTCATCACAGTGCTCCAAAATCTTGTTATCACAATCCTCCATAAAATTTGTCATCACAATGCTCCATGCACTTCTCATCAAAATGCTCTCTCACCACTGATATCACAATGCTACATCACTATTTGTCACAATACTCCATCACCCCTGTCATCACAATGTTCCAAGACTCCTGTCATCACAATGCTACATGCCCTTTTCATCACAATGCTCCATGACCTTTGTCATCACAATTCTCAATACACTTGTCATCACATTGCTCCCTGACAGCTCTCTTCACAATACCGCATGACCTGGTCATCACAATGCTCCATGCCCTAGTCATCACAATGCGCCATTCCAACTGTCATCACAATAATCCATGAAACTTATTAGACCAATGCACCATGACACTTGTCATCACAATGCTCGATGCCCTTCTCATCACAATGCTCCTTGCCCTTGTCATTACAATCCTCCATGACCGATGTATCACAGTGTTCCGTGCCCTTGTCATCACAATGCTCCATGCCCACTCTCATCACAACAATCCATGAAATATTTCAGACCAATGCTCAATGCTCTTCTCATCACAATGGTCCATTACCTCTGTCATAACAATGCTCCATGACACCTGCCATCACAATGTTCCACGGCCTTGTCATCACAAGGCTCCATGACCCTTGTCATCACAATGCTCCAAGAACCCTGTAATCACAATGCTCCATGCCCTTTTCATCACAATGCTCCATGATGCACGTAATAAGAATGTCCCATGGCCTTCTCCTCACAATGCTCCATGCCCTGGTCATCACAATGCTCCAAGTCCCCTGTAATCACAATGCTCCATGCCCTTTTTCATCAGGATGCTCCATGAAACTTGTCATAACAAGTCTCCCTGCTCATCTCATCACAATGCTCCAGGACATTGTCATCACCATGATCCATTCCATTGTCATCACAATCCTCCATGTCCCCCGTCATCACAATACTCCAGGAACATTTACAGCCCAATTCTCCATGACCCTTGTCATCACAATGATCCATGCCCTTGTCATCCTAATGCTCCATGACACCTGTATTCACAATGCTCCGTGATGCTTGTCATTACAATGCTCCATGACACATGTTCATCACAATGCTCTATGCCATTCTCAGCACAATGCCCCATGCCCTTTTCATCACAATGCTCCATGACCCCTGTCATCACAATGCTCCGTTACACCAGTCATCACTATTCTTCATAACATTTGTCATCACAATGTTCGATACCCGTGTCATCACAAGGCTCTGTTAACTTTGTAACCACAATGCTCCATGAACTTTTCATCACAATGCTCCGTGACACTTGCCATCACAATGCTCCATACCTTTGTCAGAAAAATGCTCCATGACCCTTGTCATCACAATGTGCCACACGCTATTCATCCCAACGGTCCAGAAATTTGTCATCGCAATGCTCCATAAACCTTGTAATCACAATACTCCATTCCCTTCTCATCACAATTCTCCATTACCTCTGTCATCACAATGCACCAAGACCCCTGTAATCACAAAGCTCCATGCCATTGTCATCACAAAGCTCCATGACGCATGTCATCAGAATGTTCCATGGCCTTCTCCATACAATGCTCCATGCCATTGTCATCCCAATGCTCCATGACCCCTGTATTCACAATGCTCTGTGACGCTTGTCATCACAGTGCTCCATGACACCTGTCATCACAATGCTCCATGCCTTTGTCAGCAAAATGCTGCATGACCTTGTCATTACAATGCTCTATGTGCTTGTCATCACAATACTGCATTACCATTGTCATCACTATCCTCCATGTACTTTGGGATCCCATTGCTTCATGCCCTAATCATCACAATGCTCCATGTTTCTTGTAATCAAAATGATCCATGACCACTGTCATCGCAATGCTCCAAACCCTTGTGATCACAATGTTCCATAACACTTTTCATCACAGTGCTCCATGATGCCTGTCATCACAATACTCCATGCCCTTTTCATCACAATGCTCCATGACCTTTTTCATCACAATTCTCAATACACTTGTCATCACAATGCTCCATGACACTTGTCATCAGAATGCACCTTGAACCCTGTCACGAAATGGCTCCTTGCCTTTTTCATCACAAAGCCCCATGCCGTTTTCATCACAATGCTCCATGCCATTGTCATCAAAATACTCCACAAGCTTGTCATCAGAATGCTCCATGACCCTTGTCATCACAATTCTCCATGCAATTGTCAGCACAATGCTCCCTGAACCTTGTCATCACTATGCTCCAAGCCATTGTCATCACAATGCTCCTTTACCTTTGTCATCAGAATCCTCCATGAAACTTGGCATCACAATGCTCCATGCCATTGCCATCACAATGGGCCAATACATATGTCATCACAGTGCTCCGTGACACCTCTTTTCACAATACTGCATGACCTGGTCATCACAATGCTCCATGACCTTGTCATCACAATGCGCAATTCCAACTGTCATCACAATAATCCATGAAACTTTTTAGACCAATGTTCCATGCCCTTGTCATCACAATGCTCCATGCCCTTGTTATCACAATGTTCCAAGACCCCTGTAATCAGAATGCTCCATGCCCCTTTTCATCAGTATGCTCCATGAGACTTGTCATCACAAGGCTCCATGGTTTTCTCATCACAATGCTCCAGGACCTTGTCATCACAATGCTTCACGACATTGTCATGAAAATTTTCATTGGCCCTTGTCATCATAATGCTCCAAGCCCTAGTCATCACAATGCTCCATTATATTTGTCATTACAATCCTCCATTACATTTGGCATCACAATGCTCCATGCCATTGTCATAGCAATGAACCATGACATATGTCATCACAATGCTCCCTGACACCTGTCTTCACAATACTCCATGCCCTTGTCATCACAATGCACCATGTCCACTGTCATCACAATCATCTATGAAACTTGTCAGACCAATGCTCCATGCCCCTGTTATCACAGTGCTCCATGCCCTTGTCATCACAATGCTCCATGACCCCTGTCATCACAATGCCCCGTGACTCCAGTCATCACAATGCTTCATAACGTTTGTCATCACAACGGTCCATGCCCGCGTCATCACAAGGCTCTGTGACGATTTTAACCACAATGCTCCATGAACTTTTCATCAAAATGCTCCGTGACCCTTGTCATCACAATGCTCCATGCCTTTGTCAGAACAATGCTCCATGACCTTTGTCATCACAATGTGCCATGCACTTTTCATCACAATGATCCACAACCTTGTCATCGCTATGCTCCATAAACCTTGTAATCACAATGCTCCATGAACTTCTCATCCAAATGCTCTCTCACATGAGATATCACAATGTTCCACCACTAGTCATCACAATCCTCCCTCACCCCTGTTATCACAATGTTCCATGAACCCTGTCATCACAATGCTACATCCCCTTATCTGCACAATGTTCCATGACCCCTGACATCACAATGTTCCATAACCCCTGTCATCAAAATGCTCCATGACCCTTTTCATCCCAAAAATCCATGACCCCTGGCATCACAATGTTCTATAACCCCTGTCATCAAAATGTTCCATTACACTTTTCATCAAATTGCTGCATGAACCTGTCACCAAAATGCTCCCTGCCCTTCTCATCACAATGCACCACACCCTTGTCATCAAAATGCTCCATGACCATTGTCATCACAAATCTCCATGGCCCTTGTCATCACAATGCTCCATGTCATTTTCATGACAATGCTCCATGAACCATCTCATCACATGGCTCCATGCCCTTGTCATCACAAAGCACCATGACACTTGTCATCACAATGCTCGATGCCCTTCTCATCACAATGCTCCTTGCCCTTGTCATTACAATCCTCCATGACCGATGTATCACAGTGTTCCGTGCCCTTGTCATCACAATGCTCCATGCCCACTCTCATCACAACAATCCATGAAATATTTCAGACCAATGCTCAATGCTCTTCTCATCACAATGGTCCATTACCTCTGTCATAACAATGCTCCATGACACCTGCCATCACAATGTTCCACGGCCTTGTCATCACAAGGCTCCATGACCCTTGTCATCACAATGCTCCAAGAACCCTGTAATCACAATGCTCCATGCCCTTTTCATCACAATGCTCCATGATGCACGTAATAAGAATGTCCCATGGCCTTCTCCTCACAATGCTCCATGCCCTGGTCATCACAATGCTCCAAGTCCCCTGTAATCACAATGCTCCATGCCCTTTTTCATCAGGATGCTCCATGAAACTTGTCATAACAAGTCTCCCTGCTCATCTCATCACAATGCTCCAGGACATTGTCATCACCATGATCCATTCCATTGTCATCACAATCCTCCATGTCCCCCGTCATCACAATACTCCAGGAACATTTACAGCCCAATTCTCCATGACCCTTGTCATCACAATGATCCATGCCCTTGTCATCCTAATGCTCCATGACACCTGTATTCACAATGCTCCGTGATGCTTGTCATTACAATGCTCCATGACACATGTTCATCACAATGCTCTATGCCATTCTCAGCACAATGCTCCATGCCCTTTTCATCACAATGCTCCATGACCCCTGTCATCACAATGCTCCGTTACACCAGTCATCACTATTCTTCATAACATTTGTCATCACAATGTTCGATACCCGTGTCATCACAAGGCTCTGTTAACTTTGTAACCACAATGCTCCATGAACTTTTCATCACAATGCTCCGTGACACTTGCCATCACAATGCTCCATACCTTTGTCAGAAAAATGCTCCATGACCCTTGTCATCACAATGCTCCATGCCCTTGTCATCACAATGCACCATGTCCACTGTCATCACAATCATCTATGAAACTTGTCAGACCAATGCTCCATGACCCTGTCATCACAGTGCTCCATGCCCTTGTCATCACAATGCTCCATGAACCCTGTCATCACAATGCCCCGTGACTCCAGTCATCACAATGCTTCATAACGTTTGTCATCACAACGGTCCTTTCCCGCATCATCACAAGGCTCTGTGATCTTTGTAACCACAATGCTCCATGAACTTTTCATCACAATGCTCCGTGACCCTTGTCATCACAATGCTCCATGCCTTTGTCAGAACAATGCTTCATGACCTTTGTCATCACAATGTGCCATGCAATTTTCATCACAATGATCCACCACCTTGTCATCGCTATGCTCCATAAACCTTGTAATCACCATGCTTCATGAACTTCTCATCCAAATGCTCTCTCACATGAGATATCACAATGTTCCACCACTAATCATCACAATCCTCCCTCACCCCTGTTATCACAATGTTCCATGACCCATGTCATCACAATGCTACATCCCCTTATCTGCACAATGTTCCATGACCCCTGACATCACAATGTTCCATAACCCCTGTCATCAAAATGCTCCATGACCCTTTTCATCCCAAAGATCCATGACCCCTGGCATCACAATGTTCTATAACCCCTGTCATCAAAATGTTCCATTACACTTTTCATCAAATTGCTGCATGACCCGGTCATCAAAATGCTCCCTGCCCTTCTCATCACAATGCACGACAACCTTGTCATCAAAATGCTCCATGACCATTGTCATCACAAAGCTCCATGGCCCTTGGCATCACAATGCTCCATGAACACTCTCATCACATGGCTCCATGCCCTTGTCATCACAAAGCACCATGACACTTGTCATCACAATGCTCGATGCCCTTCCAATCACAATGCTCCATGCCTTTGTCATTACAATCCTCCCTGACCCATGTATCACAGTGTTCCGTGCCCTTGTCATCACAATGCTCCATGCCCACTCTCATCACAATAATCCATGAAACATTTCAGGCCAATGCTCAATGCCCTTCTCATCACACTGCTCCATTATCTATGTCATAACAATGCTCCATGACCCCTGCCATCACAATGTTCCACGGCCTTGTCATCACAAGGCTCCATGACCCTTGTCTTCACAATGCTCCAAAACCCCTGTAATCACAATGCTCCATGCCCTTGATATCACAAAGCTCCATGACGCATGTCATCAGAATGTTCCATGGCCTTCTCCTCACAATGCTACATGCCCTTGTCATCACAATGCTCCAAGACCCCTGTAATCACAATGCAACATGCCCCTTATCATCAGAATGCTCCATGAGAATTGTCATCACAAGTCTCCATGGTCATCTCATCACAATGCTCCAGGAACTTGTCATCACCTTGCTCCATTCCGTTGTCATCACAATGCTCCATGACCACTTTCATCACAATACTCCATGAATATTTTCAGCCCACTGCTCCATGACCTTCTCATCACAATGCTCCATGAACAATATCATCACAATGCTCCATGACCACTGTCATCACAACACTCCATGACAGCTGACAACCCAATGATCTGGGACCTCTGTCATCATAATGCTCCAAGACCCCTGTAATCACAATGCCCCATGACACCTGTCATCACAATACTCCAGGATCATTTTCAGCCCAATTCTCCATGACCCTTGTCATCACAATGATCCATGCCCTTGTCATCCTAATGCTCCATGACCCCTGTATTCTCAATGGTCCGTGACGCTTGTCATCACAGTGCTCCATGACACATATCATCACAATGCTCTATGCCTTTCTCAGCACAATGTTCCATGCCCTTTTCATCACAATGCTCCATGACCCCTGTCATCACAATGCTCCATGACTCCAGTCATCACAATTCTTCATAACATTTGTCATCACGATGGGTGATACCCACGTCATCACAAGGCTCTGTTACCTTTGTAACCACAATGCTCCATGAACTTTTCATCACAATGCTCCGTGACCCTTGTCATCACAATGCTCCATGCCATTGTCAAAAAAATGCTCCATGACCCTTGTCATCACAATGTGCCACATACTTTTCATCCGAACGGTCCACAAATTTATCATCGCAATGCTCCATGAACGTTGTAATCACAATGTTCCATGCCCTTCTCATCACTATGCTGCATTACCCCTGTCATAACAATACTCCATGACCCCTGCCATCACAAATTTCTATGCCCTTGTCATCACAAAGCTCCATGGCACGTCATCAGAATGTTCCATGTACTTCTCATCAAAATGCTCAATGCCCTTGTCATCACAATGCTCCAAGACCCCTGTAATCACAATGCTCCATGCCCCTCTTCATCTCAATGCTCCATGGACCCTGTCATCACAATGCATCATGCCAATCATCATAATGCTTCCGGCTATTGTCAGCACAATGAAATCAAAATTCTACATGACCCCTGTGATCACAAAGCTCCATGACCCCTGTCATCACAATACTCCATGAACATTTTCAGCCCAATGCTCCATGACACTTGTCATCACAATGATCCATGCCCTTGTCATCCCAATGCTCCATGACCCCTGTATTCACAATGCTCCGTGACGCTTGTCATCACAGTGCTCCATGAATCTTGTCATCACAATGCTCCATGCATTTGTCAGCAAAATGCTACATGACATTGTCATTACAATGCTCTTTGCGCTTGTCATCACAATACTCCTTTACCATTGTCATCACAATCCTCCATGAAACTTGGGATCATATTGCTTCATGCCCTTGTCATCACAATGCTCCCTGCTCCTTGAAATCAAAATTATCCATGACCTCTGTCATCACAATGCTCCAAACCTTTGTGATCACAATGTTCCGTAACACGTGTCATCACAAAGCTCCATGATGCCTGTCATCACAATACTCCATGCCCTTTTCATCACAATGCTCCATGACCTTTGTCATCACAATTCTCAATACACTTGTCATCACAATGCTCCCTGACATTGTCGTCAGAGTGCTCCTTGAACCCTGTCACCAAAAGGCTCCATTCCTTTTTCATCACAATGCCCCATGCCATTTTCATCACAATGCTCCATGCCATTGTCATCAAAATACTCCACAAGCTTGTCATCAGAATGCTCCATGACCCTTGTCATCACAATTATCCATGCACTTGTCAGCACAATGCTCCCTGAACCTTGTCATCACTATGCTCCAAGCCATTGTCATCACAATGCTCCATTACCTTTGTCATCAGAATCCTCCATGACACTTGTCATCACAATGCTCCATGCCTTTGTCATCACAATGAGCCAATACCTATGTCATCACAATGCTCCGTGACACCTCTTTTCACAATACTGCATGACCTGGTCATCACAATGCTCCATGCCCTTGTCATCACAATGTGCCATTCCAACTGTCATCACAATAATCCATGAAAATTATTAGACCAATGCTCCATGCCCTTGTCATCACAATGCTCCATGCCCTTGTTATCACAATGTTCCAAGACCCCTGTAATCAGAATTCTCCATGCCCCTTTTCATCAGTATGCTCCATGAGACTTGTCATCACAAGGCTCCATGGTTTTCTCATCACAATGCTCTAGGACCTTGTCATCACAATGCTTCACGACATTGTCATGAAAATTCTCATTGGCCCTTGTCATCATAATGCTCCAAGCCATATTCATCACAATGCTACATTATATTTGTCATTACAATCCTCCATTACATTTGGCATCACAATGCTCCATGCCATTGTCATCGCAATGGACCATGACATACGTCATCACAATGCTCCCTGACACCTGTCTTCACAATACACCATGCCCTTGTCATCACAATGCTCCATGCCCTTGTCATCACAATGCACCATGTCCACTGTCATCACAATCATCTATGAAACTTGTCAGACCAATGCTCCATGCCCCTGTCATCGCAGTGCTCCATGCCCTTGTCATCACAATGCTCCATGACCCCTGTCATCACAATGCCCCGTGACTCCAGTCATCACAATGCTTTATAACGTTTGTCATCACAACGGTCCATGCCCGCGTCATCACAAGGCTCTGTGACCATTTTAACCACAATGCTCCATGAACTTTTCATCACAATGCTCCGTGACCCTTGTCATCACAATGCTCCATGCCTTTGTCAGAACAATGCTCCATGACCTTTGTCATCACAATGTGGCATGCACTTTTCATCAAAATGATCCACAACCTTGTCATCGCTATGCTCCATAAACATTGTAATCACCATGCTCCATGAACTTCTCATCCAAATGCTCTCTCACATGAGATATCACAATGTTCCACCAGTAGTCATCACAATCCTCCCTCACCCCTGTTATCACAATGTTCCATGACCCCTGTCATCACAATGTTCCATAACCCTGTCATCAAAATGCTCCATGACCCTTTTCATCCCAAAGATACATGAACCCTGGCATCACAATGTTCTATAACCCCTGTCATCAAAATGTTCCATTACACTTTTCATCAAATTGCTGCATGACCCGGTCATCAAAATGCTCCCTGCCCTTCTCATCACAATGCACCACACCCTTGTCATCAAAATGCTCCATGACCATTGTCATCACAAAGCTCCATGGCCCTTGGCGTCACAATGCTCCATGTCATTGTCATCACAATGCTCCATGAACCCTCTCATCACATGGCTCCATGCCCTTGTCATCACAAAGCACCATGACACTTGTCATCACAATGCTCGATGCACTTCCCATCACAATGCTCCATGCCTTTGTCATTACAATCCTCCATGACCTATGTATCACAGTGTTCCGGGCCCTTGTCATCACAATGCTCCATGCCCACTCTCATCACAATAATCCATGAAACATTTCAGACCAATGCTCAATGCCCTTCTCATCACAATGCTCCATTATCTCTGTCACAATAGTGCTTCATGACCACTGCCATCACAATGTTCCACGGCCTTGTCATCACAAGGCTCCATGACCCTTGTCATCACAATGCTCCAAAACCCCTGTAATCACAATGCTCCATGCCCTTGTCATCACAAAGCTCCATGACGCATGTCATCAGAATGTTCCATGGCCTTCTCCTCACAATGCTCCATGCCCTTGTCATCACGATGCTCCAAGACCCCTGTAATCACAATGCTCCATGCCCCTTATCATCAGAATGCTCCATGAGAATTGTCATCACAAGTCTCCATGGTCATCTCATCACAATGCTCCAGGAACTTGTCATCACCTTGCTCCATTCCGTTGTCATCACAATGCTCCATGACAACTTTCATCACAATACTCCATGAACATTTTCAGCCCACTGCTCCATGACCTTCTCATCACAATGCTCCATGAACAATATCATCACAATGCTCCATGACCACTGTCATCACAACACTCCATGACAGCTGACAACCCAATGATCCGGGACCTCTGTCATCATAATGCTCCAAGACCCCTGTAATCACAATGCCCCATGACACCTGTCATCACAATACTCCAGGATCATTTTCAGCCCCATTCTCCATGACCCTTGTCATCACAATGATCCATGCCCTTGTCATCCTAATGCTCCATGACCCCTGTATTCTCAATGGTCCGTGACGCTTGTCATCACAGTGCTCCATGACACATGTCATCACAATGCTCTATGCCTTTCTCAGCACAATGTTCCATGCCCTTTTCATCACAATGTTCCATGACCCCTGTCATCACAATGCTCCATGCCCCTCTTCATCTCAATGCTCCATGAAACCTGTCATCTCAATGCATCATGCCAATCATCATAATGCTTCCGGCTATTGTCAGCACAATGAAATCAAAATTCTACATGACCCCTGTCATCACAAAGCTCCATGACCCCTGTCATCACAATACTCCATGAACATTTTGAGCCCAATGCTCCATGACACTTGTCATCACAATGATCCATGCCCTTGTCATCCCAATGCTCCATGACCCCTGTATTCACAATGCTCTGTGACGCTTGTCATCACAGTGCTCCATGTATCTTGTCATCACAATGCTCCATGCATTTGTCAGCAAAATGCTACATGACCTTGTCATTACAATGCTCTTTGCGCTTCTCATCACAATACTCCTTTACCATTGTCATCACAATCCTCCATGAAACTTGGGATCACATTTCTTCATGCCCTTGTCATCACAATGCTCCCTGCTCCTTGAAATCAAAATTATCCATGACCTCTGTCATCACAATGCTCCAAACCCTTGTGATCACAATGTTCCGTAACACGTGTCATCACAAAGCTCCATGATGCCTGTCATCACAATACTCCATGCCCTTTTCATCACAATGCTCCATGACCTTTGTCATCACAATTCTCAATACACTTGTCATCACAATGCTCCCTGACATTGTCCTCAGAGTGCCTCTTGAAACCTGTCACCAAAAGGCTCCATTCCTTTTTCATCACAATGCCCCATGCCATTTTCATCACAATGCTCCATGCAATTGTCATCAAAATACTCCACAAGCTTGTCATCAGAATGCTCCATGTCTCTTGTCATCACAATTATCCATGCACTTGTCATCACAATGCTCCCTGACTCTTGTCATCACAATGCTCCAAACCCTTGTCATCACAATGCTCCATTACCTTTGTCATTAGAATCCTCCATGACACTTGGCATCACAATGCTCCATGCCATTGTCATCACAATGGGCCATTACATATGTCATCACAATGCTCCCTGACACCTCTCTTCACAATACTGCATGCCCTTGTCATCACAATGCTCCATGCCCTTGTATCACAATGTTCCAAGTCCCCTGTAATCAGAATGCTCCAGGCCCCTTTTCATCAGTATGCTCCTTCAGATTTGTCATCACAAGCCTCCATGGTTTTCTCATCACAATGCTCCAGGACATTGTCATCACAATGCTTCACGGCATTGTCATAAAAATTCTCAATGGCCCTTGTCAACATAATGCTCCAAGCCCTAGTCATCACAATGCTCCATTATATTTGTCATCACATCCTCCATTACATTTGGCATCACAATGCTCCATGCTATTGTCATCGCAATGGACCATGACATAGGTCATCACAATGCTCCCTGACACCTGTCTTCACAATACTCCATGCCCTTGTCTTCACAATGCTCCATGCCCTAGTCATCAAAATGCACCATGTCCACTGTCATCACAATAATCTATGAAACTTGTCAGACCAATGCTCCATGACCCTGTCATCACAGTGCTCCATGCCCTTGTCATCACAATGCTCCATGACCCCTGTCATCACTATTCTCCGTGACTCCAGTCATCACTATGCTTCATAACGTTTGTCATCACAACGGTCCATGCCCACGTCATCATAAGGCTCTGTGACAATTTTAACCAAAATGCTCCATGAACTTTTCATCACAATGCACCGTGACCCTTGTCATCACAATGCTCCATGCCTTTGTCAGAACAATGCTCCATGACCTTTGTCATCACAATGTGCCATGCACTTTTCATCGCAATGATCCACATCCTTGTCATTGCTATGCTCCATAAACCTTGTAATCACAATGCTCCATGCACTTCTCATCCAAATGCTCTCTCACATGAGATATCACAATGTTCCATCACTAGTCATCAAAATCCTCGCTCAACCCTGTTATCACAATGTTCCATGACCCCTGTCATCACCATGCTACATCCCCTTATCAGCACAATGTTCCTTGACCCCTGACATCACAATGTTCCATAACCCCTGTCATCAAAATGCCCCATGACCCTTTTCATCGCAAAGCTTCATGATCCCTGGCAACACAATGTTCTATAACCCATGTCATCATAAGTTTCCATTACACTTTTCATCAAATTGCTGCATGACCCTGTCATCAAAATGCTCCCTGCCCTTCTCATCACAATGCACAACACACTTGTCATCAAAATGCTCCATGACTTTTGTCATCACAAAGCTCCATGACACTTGCCATCACAATGCTCCATGTCATTGTCATCACAATGATCCATGAACCATCTCATCACATTGCTCCATGCCCTTGTCATCAAAAGCTCCATGACACTTGTCATCACAATGCTCGATGTCGTTCTCATCACAATGCTCCATGCCCTTGTCATTACAATCCTCCATGACCCATGTATCACAGTGTCCCGTGCCCTTGTCATCACAATGCTCCATGCCCACTCTCATCACAATAATCCATGAAACATTTCAGACCAATGCTCAATGCCCTTCTCATCACAATGCTCCATTACCTATGTCATAAAAATGCTCCATGAACCCTGCCATCAAAATGTTCAACGGCCTTGTCATCACAAGGCTCCATGCCCCTTGTCATCACAATGCTCCAAAACCCCTGTAATCACAATGATCCATGCCCTTGTCATCACAATGCTCCATGACCTTTGTCATCACATTTCTCAATACACTTGTCATCACAATGCTCCCTGACACTTGTCGTAAGAATGCTCCTTGAACCCTGTCACGAAAAGGCTGCATGCCTTTTTCATCACAAAGCCCCATGCCGTTTTCATGACAATGCTCCATGCCATTGTCATCAAAATACTCCACAAGCTTGTCATCAGAATGCTCCATGACTCTTGCCATCACAATTCTCCATGCACTTGTCAGCACAATGCTCCCTGAACATTGTCATCATTATGCTCCAAGCCATTGTCATCAAAATGCTCCATTACCTTTGTAATCAGAATCATCCATGACAATTTGTATCACAATGCTCCATGCCATTGTCATCACAATGGGCCAATACATATGTCATCACAATGCTCCGTGACACCACTTTTCACAATACTGCATGACCTGGTCATCACAATGCTCCATGCCCTTCTCATCACAATGCTCCATTACCTCTGTCATCACAATGCTCCAAGACCCCTGTAATCACAAAGCTCCATGCCCTTGTCATCACAAAGATCCATGACGCATGTCATCAGAATGTTCCATGGCCTTCTCCACACAATGCTCCATGCCCTTGTCATCACAATGCTCCAAGACCCATGTAATCACAATGCTCCATGCCCCTTTTCATCAGAATGCTCCATGAGACTTGTCATCACAAGTCTCTATGGTCATCTCATCACAATGCTCCAGGACCTTGTTATCACCATGCTCCATTCCCTAGTGATCACAATGCTCCGTGACCCCTGTCATCACAATACTCCATGAACATTTTCAGCCCAGTGCCCCATGACCTTCTCATCACAATGCTCCAAGACCAATATCATCACAATGCTCCATGATCACTGTCATCACAACACTCAATGACACATGACAACACAATGATCTGGGACTCTTGTCATCACAATGCTCCATTCTCTAGTCATAACAATGCTCCATGACCCCTGTGATCACAATACTCCAGGAACATTTTCAGCCCAATTCTCCATGACCCTTGTCATCACAATGATCCATGCCCTTGTCATCCTAATGCTCCATGACCCCTGTATTCACAATGCTCCGTGATGATTGTCATCACAGTGCTCCATGACACATGTCATCACAATGCTGTATGCCATTCTCAGCACAATGCTCCATGCCCTTTTCATCACAATGCTCCATGACCCCTGTCATCACAATGGCCGTGACTCCAGTCATAACTATTCTTCATAATATTTGTCATCACAATGGTCGATACCCATGTCATCACAAGGCTCTGTGACTTTTGTAAACACAATGCTCCATGAACTTTTCATCACAATGCTCCGTGACACTTGTCATCACAATGCTCCATGCCTTTGTCAGGAAAATGCTCCATGACCCTTATCATCACAATGTGCGACACGCTTTTCATCCCAACGGTCCACAAATTTGTCATCGCAATGCTCCATAAACCTTGAAATCACAATGCTCCATTCCCTTCTCATCACAATGCTCCATTACCCCGGTCATAACAATGCTCCATTACCACTGCCATCACAATGTTCCACGGCCTTGTCTTCACAAGGCTCCATGACGCTTGTCATCACAATTCTCCAAGACTCCTGTAAGCACAATGCTCCATGCCCTTGTCATCACAAAGCTCCATGACACATGTCATCAGAATGTTCCATGTCCTTCTCCACACAATGTTCCATGCCCTTGTCATCAAAATGCTCCAAGACCCCTGTAATCACAATGCTCCATGCCCCTTTTCATCTCAATGCTCCATGAACCCTCTCATCACAATGCATCATGCCAATCATCATAATGCTTCCGACTATTGTCAGCACAATGAAATCAAAATTCTCCATGACCTCTGTCATCACAATGCTCCATGACCCCTGTCATCACAATACTCCATGAACATTTTCAGCCCAATGCTCCAAGATTCTTGTCATCACAATGATCTTTGCCCTTGTCATCCCAATGCTACATGACCCCTGTATTCACAATGCTCCGTGACGCTTGTTATCACAGTGCGTCATGACACCTGTCATCACAATGCTCCATGCCTTTGTCAGCAAAATGCTACATGACCTTGTCATTACAATCCTCTTTGCGCTTGTCATCACAATACTCCTTTACCATTGTCATCACAATCCTCCATGAAACTTGGGATCACATTGCTTCATGCCCTTGTCATCACAATGCTCCCTGCTCCTTGAAATCAAAATTATCCATGACCTCTGTCATCACAATGCTCCAAACCCTTGTGATCACAATGTTCCGTAACACTTGTCATCACAATACTCCATGCCCTTTTCATCACAATGCTCCATGACCTTTGTCATCACAATTCTCAATACACTTGTCATCACAATGCTCCCTGACATTGTCGTCAGAGTGCTCCTTGAACCCTGTCACCAAAAGTCTCCATTCCTTTTTCATCACAATGCCCCATTCTATTTTCATCACAATGCTCCATGCAATTGTCATCAAAATACACCACAAGCTTGTCATCAGAATTATCCATGTCTCTTGTCATCACAATTATCCATGCACTTGTCAGCACAATGCTACCTGACCCTTGTCATCACAATGTTCCAAACTCTTTTCATCACAATGCTCCATTACCTTTGTCATTAGAATCCTCCATGACACTTGGCATCACAATGCTCCATGCCATTGTCATCACAATGGGCCATTACATATGTCATCACAATGCTCCCTGACACCTCTCTTCACAATACTGCATGCCCTTGTCATCACAATGCTCCATGCCCTTGTATCACAATGTTCCAAGTCCCCTGTAATCAGAATGCTCCAGGCCCCTTTTCATCAGTATGCTCCTTGAGATTTGTCATCACAAGCTTCCATGGTTTTCTCATCACAGTGCACCAGGACATTGTCATCACAATGCTTCACGACATTGTCATGAAAATTCTCAATGGCCCTTGTCAACATAATGCTCCAAGCCCTAGTCATCACAATGCTCCATTTTATTTGTCATCACATCCTCCATTACATTTGGCATCAAAATGCTCCATGCTATTGTCATTGCAATGGACCATGATATAGGTCATCACAATGCACCCTGACACCTGTCTTCACAATCCTCCATGCCCTTGTCTTCACAATGCTCCATGCCCTAGTCATCACAATGCACCATGTCCACTGTCATCACAATAATCTATGAAACTTGTCAGACCAATGCTCCATGACCCTGTCATCACAGTGCTCCATGCCCTTGTCATCACAATGCTCCATGACCCCTGTCATCACAATGCTCCGTGACTCCAGTCATCACTATGCTTCATAACGTTTGTCATCACAACGGTCCATGCCCGCATCATCACAAGGCTCTGTGACCATTTTAACCACAATGCTCCATGAACTTTTCATCACAATGCTCCGTGACTCTTGTCATCACAATGCTCCATGCCTTTGTCAGAACAATGCTCCATGTCCTTTGTCATCACAATGTGCCATGCACTTTTAATCACAATGATCCTCAACCTTGTTATAGCTATGCTCCATAAACCTTGTAATCACAATGCTCCATGCACTTCTCATCCAAATGCTCTCTCACATCAGATATAACAATGTTCCAACACTAGTCATCACAATCCTCGATCAACCCTGTTATCACAATGTTCCATGACCCCTGTCATCACAATGCTACATCCCCTTATCAGCACAATGTTCCTTGACCCCTGACATCACAATGTTCCATAACTCCTGTCAACAAAATGCTCCATGACCCTTTTCATCCCAAAGCTCCATGATCCCTGGCAACACAATGTTCTATAACCCATGTCATCAAAATGTTCCATTACACTTTTTATCAAATTGCTGCATGACCCTGTCATCAAAATGCTCCCTGCCCTTCTCATCACAATGCACAACACACTTGTCATCAAAATGCTCCATGACCTTTGTCATCACAAAGCTCCATGACACTTGGCATCACAATGCTCCATGTCATTGTCATCACAATGATCCATGAACCATCTCATCACATTGCTCCATGCACTTGTCACCAAAAGCTCCATGACACTTGTCATCACAATGCACGATGCCGTTCTCATCACAATGCTCCATGCCCTTGTCATTACAATCCTCCATGACCCATGTATCACAGTGTACCGTGCCCTTGTCATCACAATGCTCCATGCCCACTCTCATCACAATAATCCATGAAACATTTCAGACCAATGCTCAATGCCCTTCTCATCACAATGCTCCATTACCTATGTCATAAAAATGCTCCATGAACCCTGCCATCAAAATGTTCAACGGCCTTGTCATCACAAGGCTCCATGCCCCTTGTCATCACAATGCTCCAAAACCCCTGTAATCACAATGCTCCATGCCCTTGTCATCACAATGCTCCATGACCTTTGTCATCACATTTCTCAATACACTTGTCATCACAATGCTCCCTGACACTTGTCGTAAGAATGCTCCTTGAACCCTGTCACGAAAAGGCTGCATGCCTTTTTCATCACAAAGCCCCATGCCGTTTTCATGACAATGCTCCATGCCATTGTCATCAAAATACTCCACAAGCTTGTCATCAGAATGCTCCATGACTCTTGCCATCACAATTCTCCAGGCACTTGTCAGAACAATGCTCCCTGAACATTGTCATCACTATGCTCCAAGCCATTGTCATCAAAATGTTCCATTTCCTTTGTCATCAGAATCATCCATGACAATTTGTATCACAATGCTCCATGCCATTGTCATCACAATGGGCCAATACATATGTCATCACAATGCTCCGTGACACCACTTTTCACAATACTGCATGACCTGGTCATCACAATGCTCCATGCCCTTCTCATCACAATGCTCCATTACCTCTGTCATCACAATGCTCCAAGACCCCTGTAATCACAAAGCTCCATGCCCTTGTCATCACAAAGATCCATGACGCATGTCATCAGAATGTTCCATGGCCTTCTCCACACAATGCTCCATGCCCTTGTCATCACAATGCTCCAAGACCCATGTAATCACAATGTTCCATGCCCCTTTTCATCAGAATGCTCCATGAGACTTGTCATCACAAGTCTCCATGGTCATCTCATCACAATGCTCCAGGACCTTGTTATCACCATGCTCCATTCCCTAGTGATCACAATGCTCAATGACCCCTGTCATCACAATACTCCATGAACATTTTCAGCCCAATGCCCCATGACCGTCTCATCACAATGCTCCAAGGCCAATATCATCACAATGCTCCATGATCACTGTCATCACAACACTCAATGACACCTGACAACACAATGATCTGGGACTCTTGTCATCACAATGCTCCATTCCCTAGTCATCACAATGCTCCATGACCCCTGTGATCACAATACTCCAGGAACATTTTCAGCCCAATTCTCCATGACCCTTGTCATCACAATGATCCATGCCCTTGTCATCCTAATGCTCCATGACCCCTGTATTCACAATGCTCCGTGATGATTGTTATCACAGTGCTCCATGACACATGTCATCACAATGCTGTATGCCATTCTCAGCACAATGCTCCATGCCCTTTTCATCACAATGCTCCATGACCCCTGTCATCACAATGCTCCGTGACTCCAGTCATCACAATTCTTCATAACATTTGTCATCACAGTGGTCGATACCCATGTCATCACAAGGCTCTGTGACTTTTGTAAACACAATGCTCCATGAACTTTTCATCACAATGCTCCGTGACACTTGTCATCACAATGCTCCATGCCTTTGTCCGAAAAATGCTCCATGACCCTTGTCATCACAATGCTCCATGCGCTTGTCAGCCCAATGCTCCATGACACATGTCATCCCAATGCATCATGTGCTTGTCATCACAGTGCTCCCCAATCTTGACATCACAATGCTCCATGAACCTTTTCATCACAATGCTCCATGGACTTCTCACCAAAATGCTCTCTCACCACTGATGTCACAATGTTACATCAATATTCGTCACAATATTCCCTCACCCCTGTCATCAAATTTTGCCATGACTCCTGTCATCACAATGCTACATGCACTTATCATCACAATGTTCGATGACCCCTGGCATCACAATGATCCATAACCACTGTCATCAAAATGTTCCTTGACACTTTTCATCAAATTGCTCCATGACCCTGTCATCACAATGCTCCCTACCATTCTCATCACAATGCACAACGCCCTTGTCATCAAAATGCTCCATGACCTTTGTCATCACAAAGATCCATAACCATTGTCATCACAATGCTCCATGTCATTGTCATCACAATGCTCCATTAAGGTTCTCATCACATTGCTTCATGTCCTTGTCATCACAAACCTCCATGACACATATCATCAGAATGTTCCATGGCCTTCTCATCACAATGCTCCTTGCCCTGCCATCACAATGCTCCATTATCCCTGTCATACCCATGATCCATGACCCCTGTCATCACGATTTTCCATGGCCTTGTCATCACAAGGCTCCATGACCCTTCTCATCACAATGCTCCAAGAACCCTGTAACCACAATGATCCATGCCCATTTTCATCTCAATGTTTCATGAACACTCTCATCACAATGCACCATGACCATCGTCATAATGCTTCATGCTATTGTCATCACAATGAAATCAAAATGCTCCATGATCTCTGTCATAACAATGCTCCAAACGCTTGTGATCACAATATTCCAAAACACTTGTCATCACAATGCACCATGACGCTCGTCATCACAGTTATCCATGGTCTTCTCATCACAATGCTCCATGACCTTTGTCATCAAGATGCTCAATACACTTGTCATCAAAATGCTCCTGACACTTGTTGTCTGTATGCTCCTTGAACCCTGTCATGACAAGGCTCCATGCTTTTTCATCACAATGCTCCAAGATCCATGTAATCACAATGCTCCATGCCCTTGTCATCACAAACCTAAAGGACGCATGTCTTCAGAATGCTCTTGGCCGTCTCCTCACAATGCTCCATGCACATGTCATCACAATGATCCAAGACGCCTGTAATCACAATGGTCCATGTCCATTTTCATCAGTATTCTCCATGAGATTTGTCATCACAAGGCTCCATGTTTTTCTCATCACAATGCTCCAGGACATTGTCATCACAATGCTTCACGACCATGTCCTGAAAATTCTCAATGGCCCTTGTCATCATAATGCCCCAAGCCCTACTCATCACAGTGCTCCATTATATTTGTCAACACAATCCTCCATTACATTTGGCATCACAAGGCTCCCTGCTATTGTCATCGCAATGGACCATGACATATGTCATCACAATGCTCCCTGACAACTGCCTTCACAATACTCCATGACCTTCTCATCACAATGATCCATGCCCTTGTCATCACAATGCACCATGTCCACTGTCCTCACAATAATGTATGAAAGTTGTCAGACGAATGCTCCATGCCCGTGTCATCACAATGCTCCATGACCTTGTCATCACAATGCACCATGACCCCTGTCATCACAGTGCTCCGTGACTCCAGTCATCACAATGCTTCATAACATTTGTCATCACAATGCTCCATGCCCGCGTCATCACAAGGCTCTGTGTCGTTTGTAACCACAATGCTCCATGAACATTTCATCACAATACTCCGTGACCCTTGTCATCACAATGCTCCATGCCTTTGTCAAAAAAATAATCCATGACCCTTTTCATCACAATTTGCCACGCACTTTTCATCACAACGGTCCACAATTTTCTCATTGCAATGCTCCATAAAACTTGTAATCACAATGCTCCATGCCCTTCTCATCACAATGCTCCATTACCCCTGTCATAACAGTGCTCCATGATGCCATAGATCACGATGTTCCATGGCCTTGTAATCACAATGCTCCATGACACTTGTCATCACAATGCTCCAAGACCCCTGTAATCACAATGCTCCATGCCCTTGTCATCACAAAGCACCATGACATATGTCATCAGAATATTCCATGGCCTTCTCATTAAATGCTCCATGCCCTTGTCATCACAGTGCTCCAAGATCCCTGTAATCACAATGCTCCATGCCCCTTTTCATCTCCATGCTCCATGAACCCTGTCATCACAATGCATCATGCCCATCATCATATTGCTTCCGGCTATTGTCAGCACAATGAAATGAAAATTCTCCTTGACCTCTGCCATCACAATGCTCCATGACCCCTGTCATCACAATACTCCATGAACATTTTCAGCCCACTGCTCCATGACACTTGTCATCACAATGATCCATGCCCTTGTCATCGCAATGCTCAATGACCCCTGTATTCACAATGCTCCATGGCACTTGTCATCACAATGATCCATGCCCTTGTCATCCCAATGCTCCATGACCCCTGTATTCACAATGCTCCGTGACGCTTGTCATCACAGTGCTCCATGACACCTGTCATCACAATGCTCCATGACTTTGTCAGCAAAATGCTACATGACCTTGTCATTACAATTCTCTATGTGCTTGTCATCAAAATACTCCATTTCCATTGTCATCACAATCCTCCATGAACCTTGGGATCACATTGCTTCATGCCCTTGTCATCACAATGCTCCATGCTCCTTGAAATCAAAATGATCCATGACCTCTGTCATCACAATGCTCCAAACCATTGTGATCCCAAAGTTCCATAACACTTGTCATCACAGTGCTCCATGATGACTGTCATAACAAAATTCCATGCCCTTTTCATCACAATGCTCCATGACATTTGTCATCACAATGCTCAGTACACTTGTCATCAAAATGCTCCCTGACACTTGTCATCAGAATGCTCCTTGAACCCTGTCACGAAAAGGCTCCATGCCATTTTCATCACAATGCCCCATGCCGTTTTCATCACAATGCTCCGTGACCATTGTCATCAAAATGCTCCATGCCTTGGTTTGAAAAGTGTTCCATGAACCTTCTCATCACAATGAGCCATTCGCTTTTCATCACAACGGTCCAGAAACTTGTCATTGCAATGCTCCATAAACCTTGTAATCACAATGCTCCATACACTTCTCATCAAAATGCTCTCTCACCAGAGATATCACAGTGTTTCATCACTAGTCGTCACAATACTCCCTCTCCCCAGTAATCACAATGTCCCATGACACCTGTCATCACAATGCTACATCCCCTTATCATCACAATGTTCCATGACCCCTGACATCACAATGTTCTATAACCCCTGTCATCAAAATGTTCCAATACACTTTTCGTCTAATTGCTTCATGACCCTGGCATCAAAATAATCCCTGCCATTCTCAACACAATGCACCATGCACTTGTCATCAAAATGCTCCATGACCTTTGTCATCACAAAGCTCCATGACCCCTGGCATCACAGTGCTTGATGTCAATGTCATCACAATGCTCCATGAACCCTCTCATCACATTTCTCCATGCCCTTGTCATCAGAAAGCTCCATGACACTAGTAATCACAATGCTCGATGCCCTTCTCATCACAATGCCCCATGCCCTTGTCATTAGAATCCTCCATGACCCATGTATCTCAGTGTTCCATGCCCTTATCATCACAATGCTCTATGCCCACTCTCATCACAATAATCCATGAAACATTTCAGACCAATGGTCCATGCCCTTCTCATCACAATGCTCCTTTACCTCTGTCATAACTATGCTCCATGACACCTGCCATCACAATGTTCCACGGCCTTGTCATCACAAGGCTCCATGACACTTGTCATCACAATGCTCCACGACCCATCTAATCAAAATGCTCCATGTCCTTGTCATCAAAAAGCTACATGACGCATGTCATCAGAATGTTCCATGGCCCTGTCATCAAAATTCTCAATGCCCTTGTCATCACAATGCTCCAAGACCCTTGTAATCAAAATGCTCCATGCGTCTTTTCATCTCAACGCTCCATGAACCCTGTCATCACAATGGACGATGCCCATCATCAAAATGCTTCAAGCTATTGTCATCACAATGAAATCAAAATGCTCCATGACCTCTGCCATCACAATGCTCCAAACCCTGGTGATCACAATGTTCCATAAAACTTATCATCACAACACCCCTTGACGCTCATCATCACAATTATCCATGGCCTTCTCATCACAATGCTCCATGACCTTTGTCATCACAATGCTTAGTACACTTGTTATCACAATGCTCCCTGACACTTGTCATCAGTATGCTCCATTAACCCTGTCATGACACGTCTCCATGCCTTTTTCATCACAATGATCCATGCCATTTTAATCACAATTCTCCAAGACCCCTGTAATCACAATGCTCCATGCACTTGTCATCATAATGCTCAATGATGCATGTCATCAGAATGCTCCATGGCCTTCTCATCACAATGCTCCATGCCCTTGTCATCACAATGCTCCAAGACCCCTGTAATCACAATGCTCCATGTCCCTTTTCATCAAAATGCTCCATGAGACTTGTCATCACAAGTCTCCATTGTCTTCTCATCAAAGTGCTCCAGGAACTTGTCATCAAAATGCTCCATGATCCCTGTCATCACAATACTCCATGAACATTTTCAGCCCAATGCTCCATGACCCTTGTCATCACAATCATCCATGCCCTTGTCATTCCAATTCTCCATGACCCCTGCATTCACAATGCTCCGTGACGCTTGTCATCACAGGGCTCCATGACACCTGTCATCACAATGCTCCATGCCTTTGTCAGCAAAATACTACCTGACCATGTCATTGCAATGCTCTATGCGCTTGTCATCACAATACTCCATTCCCATTGTCATCACAGTCCTCCATGAACCTTGGGATCACATTACTTCATGCACTTGTCATCACAATGCTCCATGCACCTTGAAATCTAAATGATCCATGACCTCTGTCATCACAATGCTCCAAACTCTTGTGATCACAATGTTCCATAGCACTTGTCATCACAACGCTCTAAGATGCCTGTCATCACATTACTCCATGCCTTTTTCATCACAATGTTCCATGACATTTGTCATCACAATTCTCAATACACTTGTCATCACAATGCTCCCTGACACTTGTCATCAGAATGCTCCTTAAACCCTTTCACGAAAATGCTCCATGCCTTTTTCATCACAATGCCCATGCCGTTTTCATCACAATGATCCATGCCATTGTTATGAAATACTCCACAAGCTTGTCATCAGAATGCTCCATGACGCTTGTCATCACAATTCTCCATGCACTTGTCAGCACAATGCTCCCTGACCCTTGTCATCACAATGCTCCAAGCCATTGTCATCACAATGCTCCATTTCCATTGTCATCAGAATCCTCCATGACACTTGGCATCACAATGCTCCATGCCATTGTCATCCCAATGGGCCATTACATATGTCATCACAATGCTCCCTGACACCTGTCTTCACAATACAGCATGACCTGGTCATCACAATGCTCCATGCCCTTGTCAACACAATGCTCCATTTGCTTGTCATCACAATACTCCATTACCATTGTCATCACAATCCTCCATGAACCTTGGGATCACATTGCTTCATGCCCTTGTCATCCCAATGCTCCATGCTCCTTGAAAACAAAATTATCCATTACTTCTATCATCACAAAGCTCCAAACCCTTGTGATCACAATGTTCCATAACACTTGTCATCACAACGCTCCATGATGCCTGTCATCACAATACTCCATGCCCTTTTCGTCAAAATGCTCCATGACCTTTTTCATCACCATTCGCAATACACTTGTCATCACAATGTTCCCTGACACTTGTCGTCAGAATGCTCCTTGAAACCTGTCATGAAATGGCTTTATGCCTTTTTTATCACAATGCTCCATGCCCTTTTCATCACAATGCTCCATGCCATTGTCATCACAATTCTCCACAAGCTTGTCATCAGAATGCTCCATGACACTTGTCATCACAATGCTCCATGGCCACTGTCATCACAATGCTCCATACCCCTTGTCATTACTGTGCTCCATGACGCTCGTCATCACAATTATGCATGGTCTTCTCATCACAATTCTCCACGCCCTTGTCATCAATATGCTCCATGACACTTGTCATCACAATGCTCCATGGCCACTGTCATCACAATGCTCCATTCCCCTTGTCATTACAGTGCTCCATGACGCTCGTCATTACAATTATCCATGGTCTTCTCATCACAAAGCTCCACGGTCTTGCCATCACAATGCTCCATGCCCTGGTCATCACAATGCTCCATGTCCCCTGTCATCACAATTCTCCTCGTTCTTGGCATCACTATGCTCCATGACACTTCTCATCACCGTGTTACATGATTTGTCATCACAATTCTGTATGCACTTTTCATCACAATGCTCCATGACCCCTGTCATAGGAAGCTCCATGTGCTTGTCATCACAATGCTTCATGAACTTGTCATCAAAATTCTCAATGGCCCTTGTCATCAAAATGCTCCATTCCCTTGTCATCACAATGCTCCATTACATTTGTCATCACAATCCTCCATGACACTTGGCATCACAATATTCCATTCCATTGTCATCGCAATGGACCATGACATATGTCATCACAATGCTCCCTGAGACCTGTCTTCAAAATACTCCATGACCTTCTCATCACAATGCTCAATGCCTTTGTCATCACATTGCACCATGCCCACTGTCATCACAATAATCCATGAAACCTGTCAGGCCAATGCTCCATGCCCCTGTCATCACAATGCTCATTGCCTTTTCATCAAAAAGCTCTATGTCCCCTGTCATCACAATGCTCCATGACTCCAGTCATCTCAATGCTTCATGACGTTTGTCATCACAATGGTCCCTGCCCTCGTCATCACTAGGCTCTGTGACCTTTGTCACCAAAATGCTCCATGAAATTTTCATCACAATGCTCGGTGACCCTTGTCATCACATTGCTCCATGACCAATGTCATCACAATGCGCCATGTGCTTGTCATCACAGTGCTCCACAAGCTTGTCATCACAATGCTCCATAAAACTTGTCCTCACAATGCTCCATGCACTTCTTATCAAAATGCTCTCTCACGAATGATATCAAAATGTTCCCTCAATAGTCATCACAATACACCCACTCCCGTCATCACAATGGTCCACAACACCATCATGAAAATGTTCCATGACTCCTGACATCACAATGTTCCATAACCCCTGTCATCAAAATGTTCCATGACACTTTTCATCAAATTGCTCCATGACCCTGTCATCACAATGCTCCCTGCCCATCACAAGAGAATGCACCACACCCTTGTCATCAAAATGCTCCATGACCTTTGTCATCACAAAACTCCATGACCCTTGGCATCACAATGCTCCATGCCATTGTCATCACAAGGCTCCAAAAACCTCTCATCACATTGTTCAAAGCCCTTGTCATCACACGATCCATGATGCATTTCATCACAATGCTCGATGCCATTCTTCTCACAATGCTCCATGTGCTTCTCATTAAAATCCTCCATGAACCATGTATCACAGTGTTCCGTGCCCATGTTATCACAATGCTCCTTGCCCCCTCTCATCACAATAATCCATGAAATATTTCAGACCAATGTTCCATGCCCTTTTCATCACAATGATCCAAGACTACTGTAATCATAAAGCTCCATGCCCCTTTTCATCTCAATGCTCCGTGAACGCTGTCATCACAATGCACCAAATGTACATCATCATAATGCTTCATGCTATTGTCATCACAATGAAATCAAAATGCTCTATGACCTCTGTCATCACAATGCTCCAAATCCTTCTGATCACAATATTCCATAACACCTATCATCAGAGCTCCACATAACGCTCGTCATCACAAGTATCCATGGTCTTCTAATCACAATGCTCCATGACATTTGTCATCACAGTGCTCAATACCCTTGTCATCACAATGGTCCCTGACACTTGTCATCAGTATGCTCCTTGAACCCTGTCATGACAAGGCTCCATGCCTTTTTCATCACAATGTTACATGCCCTTTCCCTCACAGTGCTCCAAGGCCCCTGTATTCACAATGTTCCATGCCCTTGTCCTCACAAAGCTCCATGATGTATGTCATCAGAACGCTCCATGACATTCTCATCCCATTGTTCACTGCCCTTGTCATCACAATGATCCAAGAGCCCTGTAATCACAATGTTCCATGCCCTTGTCATCACAAAGCTCCATGATGCATGTCATCAGAATGCTCCATGACATTCTCATCCCAATGTTCCATGCCCTTGTCATCACAATGCTCCAAGACCCCTGTAATCACAATGCTCCATGAGCCTTTTCATCAGAATGCTCCATGAGACTTGTCATCACATGGCTCCATGGTCTTCTCATCACAGTGCTCCAGTACCTTGTCATCACAATGCTCCTTGACCCCTGTCATCACAATACTCCATGAATATTTTCAGCCCAATGCTCCATGACGTTCTCATCACAATGCTTCATGACCTCTGTCATCACAATGCTCCATGACCACTGTCATCACAATGCTCCATGAACCCTGACAACACAATGATCCGGGACACTTGTCATCAAAATTCTCCATGCCCTTGTCATCCCAATGCTCCATGAACCCTGTAATCACAATGCTCCATGACGCTTGTCATCAAAGTGCTCCATGAACCTTGTCATCACAATGCCTTTGACAGAAAAATGATACATAATCTTGTCATCACAATGCTCCATGCGCTTGTCATCACAATCCTCCATGACCCTTGGGATCATATTGCTTTATGCCCTTGTCATCTCTATCTTGCCTTTCTGGTTTTTACAGATTTTCGGATGTCCTTTTTGAACGGTGGGAAGTGACAATTCTTTGTAGTGTGGATTTGCATTGTGAGCTTTCTTGATTGGCCAAAAAGGGCCTATGCCTTTTCTCCTGAATATATTCAGGAGAAAATTCGTATGCTGTTTTTGGCCAAGTGCATCATTCTCGAAGTTGTGATGCCTTTCCTGTGCTTTAAAGGCGATTCCAATTTACCTCTTGAAATATGTTTTGTGCAATTCTGCCTCATTTTCAAGTCCGCTTTGTTGCCTTCCCTCAACAGATTTTTGGAAGAGAGTAGTCCTTTATAACTCTGCAGGTTTTTGATTTGCTTTGCCCCTGAGCTCCAATTTTCAAATCCTATTTTTGGGAGCTGACCGCAAATCCACAATTTTGCTTCAGGAACTATACTGGTTCCAGGGGTGGCTATACTGGTTCCCTGTGGGTGGCTGAGGCTTTGGTTAATTCTTCTTCCTGACGGGAATTTAGAGTGACATGTGTCCGTCCAAAGGCCTACATCTACTCTCTGATTTGTTCTCCCTCTTCCCTTTCATCCTCTGCACAATTAGCAAACTGTGCGAACCAGGAGGTTATAGGGGATGACTCTCCTAAGTTGGGAGATTGATAGTAAAGTAGTTGGAATGCCAAACTGTAGCACAAGGAGAGGAAAAAGTAGGAGACTTTCAGGAAACTTTCACCATCACAGGGTGTCCATTCTCTAGGTTTCCCATACATGTTATAACTGTAGTGATATTCCCTTCTACCTGGAAATTTGGGACCCATGGAATGGTGGCATGCATTACTACTTTAAAGGGTCTGCATTTTCTCTCCCAATCTCACCAGTCCTCTCAGTCCCAAGTGTCGAGCCTTATGTCTCATCCAGCTGTCTTTGCAGATAGGGTCATTCTAGGTTTCATCAGAACCACTGAAGGAATTGTGTAAGAATTTCGCTGTTTTTTGTTTTGTTTTTGAAATTCATTTTTATAATGGGGTTGAGCTGATTTTCACTGACGTGTTTATGCCGGTCTAGACACACTTGATTCCCTTACAGAGGCATATCAGTACATAGGTTTTAAGATTCTTACTAATCAGATATATTCCTCTGTGGGGAATAGGGGTTTTGAGTCCCGTTCACTGAGGAAGGTGTAGGTCTTGTCTATTCTGTATTTGGTTTATGGAATGGTACCTGTGCTAATATCAAACTCTGGTTTTATGCATCACCCCACCTCTCCTTTCCCCTTAAGGAGGCATAAGAGTGTTTTCTAAATGTGAGACGCTGCTCTCTTTCCTAATTCAGTTTATGTGTTGTGATGTTGACATTCCCTCTGTAAGTGATATCTTATGATAAGATTCTTTTTCTGTGTGACTAATTTCCCTTAGAATCATCATACCTAAATCCTCTCATTATGCTGCTACTGGCCTTATGACATTGATTTCACGTCTGAGTGATATTCCATTGTACAAAATTACCACAAGTTCTTTATGCATTTCTCTTTTTCCTGGGATACTTTAGGTGTACCGAAGTTGAGGTTCTTGTATGCAGAGCAGCCCTAAACTTTGGGGTGCCTGTGTCTTGTTGATATTTAGTCTTCCCAAGTTATATGTCCATGAGTTGAAGTCCCCTTTGCTCGGGGGCTTTGTATTTTAGATGTTTTAGGAAACAGCATACACTTCTTCAGAGTAGCTCTTGGATATTTATACCCCACCCATCAGCGTGACTACTCTCCCTGTTTTCCATGGCCTCTCCTGCATTTTTGATTTGTACACATTTTTTGGATGGACTTTCTGAGCAGTGGAAATGGAGACTTCTTTATTGTGCGGATTTGCATTTCCCTCTTGCTTGGTTGGCCAAAAACTCTGTATGTGTTTTTTTCCTGAAGATATTCACGAAAAAAACGCATACACCCTTTTGCCCAACTGCATCATTTGAGAAATTCTGCTGCTTTTCATATGCTTTAAATGTGAGTACAATCTACCTTTTGAAAAATGTTTCCTGCAATTCTGCCTCTCATTCAGAACCTCTTCGTTGCCTTACCTGAATATATTTTTGGACGTTGGTTATCATTTATATCTTTGCAGGTCTTTGAATTGTCTGCTCCTGAGCTCCATTTTGCAACTCGCATTTTTGGGAGCTGGCCGCCAAACCATTGGATTGATTCCGGCCCTATTCTGGTTCTGGGGAGGCAGGCTGAGCCTTTGGTTAATTCTTCTTCCTAAAGGGATATTAGAGTGACATGTGCCTGTCAAAACTCCTACAGCTAATCTCTCACTGGTTCCTCCTCTTCCCATTTATCCTCTTCAAAAATTGCAAACTGTGTGAAACAGGAGGTTAAAGGTGCTGATTCTCCAAGTGGGGAGATTGTTAGTAATGTGGCTGGAATGGCGAACCCCAGCACCAGGAGATCAAAAATGAGGTGCATTTTAGACACCTTTCCTGAGCACACGGTGTACATTCATCTCGGTTTCCCAGGCATGTTTTCCCTATCAGAAGATTCCCTTGAAACTGCAGATTTGGGACCCATGGAATGGGTACCAGGCAGTATTACTTTAAAAGGTCTGTATTTCCTCACCCAGCCTCTCTAACATCTCTCAGCGTGCATAGCTTCCAGCCTTATATATCATCCTGCTGTGGGTCTACATGTGTTCAATCCATGTTACATCGTAGCCCTTCAACAAAAGTTGTAAGAATTTTTGTCTGTCTCACTGTTTTTATAAATATTTTTAAATTTATTTTTATATTGGTTACAGCTGATTTTCAAAGCTCTGTTTTTTGCTGCTGTACACCCACTTGATTCATGTACTGTGTGACAACAATAAATTCTTTCTCAGATGCCTACGAGTCATATGTATTATTTTCCAGTGACTTGAGAGGACTGAGTGCAGTTCTTTGAGGTACCATGTAGGCCTTGCCAGTTATTCAATTTTGTACTTGGAATGGTATCTTTGCTAATTTCAACCTCCTGGATAATACCTCACCATTCCCCACCTTTCCCATTTAGCAGCCTTATGTCTATTTTCTACATATTTGACTATGTTTCTGTTTTGTAGTTTATTTCATGTGTAGCCATTTTTGATTCCACCTTTAAGTGACATCTTATGATATGTGTCTTTTTCTTTCTGACATGTGTCACTTAGAATGATCGTATGTAACTCCTCCAGAGTTGTTACAACTGGCCTTATTTCATTGATTCCTCGATGAGTAATATTCCACTCTATATAAGTACCCCATCTCTTTTATCCATTTTATCCGTCCAGGGAAATTTAGTTTATATCCAAATGGAGGCCCTTTTTAACAGAGAGGTGGTAAACGTTGGGGTGCCTGTTTTCTGTCATTTTTTGTTTTTCCCAAGGTATACGCCCATGAGTGCAAGTGCCCTATGCTCTGTAGCTCAGTTTTCAGATGTTTTAGCAAACACAATACACTTCTCCAGAGTGGCCGTTGGCACATTACATTTCCACTATCAGCCTCACAGGGCTCCCTTTTCTCCTCACCCTGTCCTGCATTTCTGGTGTTTACACTTTATGTGGATGGCCCTTCTGACTGATGTGAAGTGATCCATTTTGTAGTATTGATTTCCAGTGCCCACCTGTTTGGTTGGATCAAAAGTGTGTATGGCCTTTACTTGAATATATTCAGAAAAATATGCATACGCCCTTTTGGGCCAACTGCATCATTGGCGATGTTCAGCCCCTTTTCTTGTGCTTTAATGGGGAGTCCTTTCTACCTCTTCAAATCTGTTTCCTGCCACTCTCCCTTGCTTACAAGTCATTTTCTCTGACTTACCTCAAGACATTTTTCGACAATAGATATTTTCAACTCTGCAGTTTCATGAATTTTATTGCCCCTGAGTTCCATTTTTCAACTTGTGTTTTTGGAAACTGGACACAAAACAGCGGGATTTCCTCTAGCCCTATTCTGTTTCCATGGGCAATTCTAGCCTTTGATGAATTTGTCTTCCAGATAGGAAATTAGAGTGGCATTTGCCTGTCTGAACAACTAAGACTTGTCTCTAAATTTTTCTCATCCTTCCGCTTCATCCTCTGGACAAATTCCAAACTGTGTGCAACAGGATGTTGACGGTGCTGATATCCCCAAGTAAGGAGATTGTCAGGAAAGATGCTGGAGGGGTGAACCCGTGCACCAGGCGATGAGGAGATGAGGTGCCTTTTCCAAACTCTTTCCGATCAAACGGTGTACCATCCTCTAGGTGTGACAGGCATGTTTTAGCTGTAGGAAAGGTCCCGTGCATGGAAGAAGAACACCAGGGATTTTTCCAAATCAGTGCCTCCCCGAACCCCAAACTGGGGAATTTTTAAGCTACGGCTACACGTATGTCCATTAAGGGCCTTGGGAAATAGGCAGAGCCCAAATTTTAGATGATTGAAATCTTCAGGTTCAGAAGCGATCACCATCGGCCTTGCTTATGTTACATTTTATCTGGCATTGATAGATGATGTCAATAAAAATATCTATTCTTTTTCAGATTATTTCCCCTTATAGGTTATTGCAAAATATTCAGTGTAGTTCCCTGTGCTATACAGTAATTACTTGTTGATGATCTATTTTATACATAGCAGTGTGTATGTGTTAATCCCAAACTGTTAATTTATCCCTTTTCCTACCTTTCCCCTTTGGTAATAATAAATTATAAGATTTTATACTTCTCAGGAATGGGGGAGCTGAAAGAGAGGTATCCTTTTCAATGGAAAAGCATTCAAAACAAGATTGAAGCTTCAGCCAAGAGTATTCGATGTACAACCATGGAAATAAATCACTTAATTTCTCTAATGTTGACCTGACAAATAAGACAGACGTCTTCACTGAACTTGCTTATAGTAAAGTGATGGAATTATCAAATGTAAGTCTTAGAAAAATCTTATTTTACCCGACAATTATACACTGCTCTATGTTAACTACAGTTTGGCTCAGACATCTGTTCATTGAAGTTACAATATTCTCAATTTCTGTTACTGATCCTCCAGAGTGTACCCCAACAGGAGTCCCCGAGCCCAGTGTCATTGGAGCCAACAGATCAAGACTGAGTTTGGTTCAGAAGCAAAGGAAACATTATTTTGAAAACCAAATGGAGAGGTGAGAGCATGCACTCCCCCACGGGCTGTGGGCTGGGCTGCTGTGTAGGGATCCCGGCAGCGTCAGTGGGAGTTAGGGGATGGAGCTCTCGAAGGCTGGGTTGGCTGCAGCTCAGGCTCTATGCCGTGGAGTCTGCATGGGACTCCGCTAGCTGAGGTGTCGACCCAGCCATTCTGCACTAGGAAATCGGGTCTGCAGTGCTGGGTGTGGGACCTCTGCATGCGGAACCCTAGGAGCACGTGAAATTAGACAAAGCACAAAGGAAAAACAGGTTAGACTTTATCTTATTGCCCAGATTATCTTTTTATCTCCCAGGAATTTTTAATGTACGTTGCCAGAGACGAACCCCTCCTCTGCTTTTTGTTCCGTTCCTCATTCTTGGGGTGTTGAGGGTGCAGACCCCTCTTTTGTAACTGCTTCATGCTGTGGTGGCAGCCCTGATACCTGGGGGGGAGGGGCAAAACGTCTCCCCACCAGCCTCCAGGTGAGGTTGATTGTTCCAAAGCCTCCTGCCTCACTTCTCATCTGCCTGAGCACCAGCATTGGAAGTGTTATAGATTCTAATGACCTTTAAGGGTCCAGGAAAGAGATGTGCAGAGATGCTGTGGTGGCAGGTTTCACCCCACCCCACATTTGTTCGCTGACCTTAGGCTGACGGTTTTTGCCAGGGTAGATGCTCTGACCAGTAGTCTGTGCTTTCTTTAATTGGGTCCCTGAATTAATGTACAAACAGCACCATGTGTCAGAGCCCTGCCCACGCAACTCCCAGACAGTCCAGGGTCAGTGGTGATCCAGGACCATGACGTCCACTGTGTCAACGGCCTTTGGAAGTAGCCAGCAGTCCAGCCAGTCATATTGGCCACTATCACCGCGGTGTCTGTAGGGTTTTCTATGGTGAAAGCGTGATATACGTTTCCCCCACCAAGGTTATTAGCTCCCCTCTGGGTGCAGTAAGTCCTGCAAGCAGTAGTCTGCTCTTTCGGGGCAGAGTCTTGTTGTTTTCTGAGAGAAACTCCAGGTCAAGTGATGGTCACACAAGTCATCTTGGGGGCCCGATTCCCCCATTTGTCTCTCTGGAGGTTGGAGTTGGAAGGCCTCCTCACTCGACGTCAGTGTGTCCACAGAGCGACCCCTGCAACTTCAGGGCATGATGGGTGGTTAGGATCACGACGTGGGGTCCTTTTCCCTTAGGAGGGAGCTGGCCTTGTGGGCTGCTGATTTCTAGCTTTTTAGATACCCCAGTATCCTGGCCTGATGAGTGGGTGGGCAAAGCCCTTGGGGACCATAGTTTATCATACCTGAAGGGCATTCTTGTGTTGCTCCATTTCAAGTGGTCCCAGTTTTTGCACTAAGTCTCCAAGGGCGATTAACCTTTGACCGGGTATGTAAAGGTCAAAGGGTTTAGCTAAATTAGTGAGTTCCTGGGCAAGGATCTGAATTGACTGCTCTTTCCATTCTTGAAAGGCTGCTTCTGGATTCTATTCAAAAGGATCATCATCTTTTCGTGTCAGTGTTTCATGTAGAGGCCCAGCTATTAGACTGTAGTTAGGGATCCAGATGCAGAAAACCTTGGCCTCCCCAGGAACCCCTAAGCTGACTTCTAGTTTTAGAAGAGGTAAGGCGGCAAATGGCTTCTTCCCTATCCTTGGATGCGTTTCTCTGAATATCTGTGAGAATGAAGCCCAGGCATGTCACCTGAGCCTGGGTATTTGAGCCTTTTTCTTGGACACCTTCTATCCTTCCTTGGTTAGGTAGTTTAGAGGCGTCTTTAGTAGGCCTGGCGATCAGAATGTCATCTGCATATTGAAGGAGGGTTCCCTTTTACAGAGATAGAACGTTTAGGTCTTTAGAGGTCATTTCCCCAATGATGGTGTGGGGATTTTTGAACCATTGGGGCAGGACGGCCCAGCATTGTTGCTCGTGTTGCATGTTGTGTCCTGCCACTCACAAGCCAAAAATTCTTGTGACTCTGAGATGAATGGAATACAGAAGAAGGCATCATTGAAGTGTAATACAGAATGCCATGGCCTGGTGGATGGTAGAATGAGCAGCAGGGTGTAGGAAATAGGAGCTACTGGATGTATATCCTCGGTGGCTTCACTGACTGTCCTGATATGCTTTACCAGGTCTCCAGCAGCCCATGGGGCTCTCGTGGTCAGGCCAATCCCAGGATATGGAGCTCACCTGGGCTGCATCCTGCACCCCACAGCCCACGGGGCTCTCGTGTTCAAGTCCCTCCCAGGGTACGGAGCTCACCTGTGCAGCTACCCAGCAGCCCATGGGGCTCTCATAGTCAGGACCCTCCCAGGATATGGAACTCCCCTGGGCAGTTACCCCAGCAGGGCTGGACACACAGGAACTGTGCACATAGCCCACCTTGCAGAGAACCCCCAGCTCACCTGTCACTCACAGCTGACACAGAACGCCTCAGAGCAGGACTTGAACTAACAAACAGCAGCTCTGACAGGTCTGTGACCCTGGCTATCACTCTGTGCAGCCTCTCTCTGCCTGGTCTTCCAGACACTTCCACTGCAGCCAGGGCACCAGGCCTCTGTCTCCACCCACCATCACTCCTCTCCCTGACTCCTGGGTTCCTCTCATTAGGATAGGGTCTTCTTGAAGTTGTTTTCCACTCATGGACCAGATAAAATGATAAGAAAACAAGCCGCAGCTGCTGCCCCTTGTCTAGCCTGACTCTCAAGAGCCCACACCTGTTCCTTGGGACTGACCCGTTTAGCAAGGTTCATTTTCTGCAACTGTGAGCCCCTGAGGGGTGAGGATTGGCTGATTTTGGCAGCCTGACACTGCCTGCCAGCCCCCCCCACAGGTGTGCATGGGTTGAGGTCAATATAAACACCTCTCCAGTCAGCAAGAGCCCCTGTAGCTGTGCCTGACGCCATATTCTCTGCCCCGTCAGCAGTGTCGGTGCTGGGGTGGTGGGAGGGAGTGAGGGGCCGTGGCTTTGTGGGTGGCCCAGTGTGATTTGGGCTCTGCTGGACTTTCTGCAGGAGTTGCCAGGCTGCCACCTGCTAAAGAAGAGGATGTGTCACCCATACCTGCCACTGGAATTTCTCCCCTGTCAGAGGTGAGGAAGTAAATACGCAGTGGGGGCCGTGGCAGGAGGGGTATCTCAGGCAGGGAAATGGAAAGCTTCCAGAAGAGCATCTGGGGCCAGGACCATCCTGGCTGGCCTGCAGGCACCAAGTCGGCCTGCGTGCTCTTGCTAGTGTGGCTCCACAGCCCTTCCTGTAGGCTTGCAAGTGCTTGTACATATTCAGGTGTTTTACCTGGAAAGGGTGGGAAGAGTTCAGCTGCAGCAGGACTGGGGCTCAGCTCACATTTACTAACAGACGCCTCGACACATTCCGCCAGCATTGCAATGAGGATGCTCCTTGTGTGGGGGAGCACTGCTGACTGCATGGGAGACGATTTCCCACCTCTGACCAACTTAAGAATTTTTTACCACTGGAGCAAGTGCCCTGATACGATTATCCTCTCTATAACTGTTGAGTTCTGTTTGTTTGTTTTTTTTTTCTTTTTTTCTTTTTGGTTCAAGTTAGATTTTATTTATTCCTCTTTTTTTTTAATTTGGAGATATATACATGGAAATAATGCATTAATATAAAGACGTCTATGTGAAGGGAAAAACTTTTTTTCTGTTTTATTTTATTAAATGTTATTTATTTAGTTTTTTTTTAATTTATTTCTTTTATACAGCAAGTTCTTATTAGATATCTATTTCATACATATAAGTGTGCACATGTGAATCCCAGTCTCCCAATTAATCCCACCACCACCCTCACATGGCGTTCCCTCCTTGGTGTCCATATGTTTGTTCTTTACATCTGTGTCTCTATCTCTGCCCTGCAAACTGTTTCATCTGTACCATTTTTCTAGGTTCCACATATATGCATTAATATACAATATTTGTTTTTCTCTCTCTGACTTACTTCACTCTGTATGACAGTCTCTAGATCCATCGAGGTCTCTACAAATGACCCAATTTCATTCCTATGTATGGCTGAGTAATATTCCGTTGTATATATGTACCACGTCTTTATCCATTCGTCTGTCTGTGGGCACTTAGGTTGCTTTCATTACCTGTCTATTGTAAATAGTGCTGCAGTGAACATTGTGGTGAATGTGTCTTTTTGATTTATGGTTTTCTCTGGGTATATGCCCAGTAGTGGGAATGCTGGATTATATGGTAATTCTATTTTTAGTTTTTTAAGGAACCTCCATACTGTTCTCCATAGAGACTGTATCGATTTACATTCCCAACAATAGTGGAAGAAGGTTCCTTTTCTCCACACCCTCTCCAGCATTTGTTGTTTGTAGATTTTCTGATGATGCCCATTCTAACAGGTGTGACGTGATACCTCATTGTAGTTTCGATTTCCATTTCTCTAATAATTAGTGATGTTCAGCAGATTTTCATGTGCGTACTGGCCATCTCTATGTCTTCTTGGAAGAAATGTCTATTTAGATCTTCCATTTTTGTATTGGATTGTTTGTTTTATTAATATTGAGCTGCATGAGCTCTTTATATATATATTGGGGATTAATCATTTGTCCATTGATTCGTTTGCAAATATTTTCTGCCATTCTGAGGGTTGTCTTTTCGTCTTGTTTGTAGTTTCCTTTGCTTTGCAAAAGCTTTTACGTTTCATTAGGTCTCACCTGTTTAGTTTTCTTTTTTATTTCATTACTATAGGAGGTGGATCAAAAAAGATCTTGCTGTGATTTACGTCAGAGTATCCTTCGTAAGTTTTCCTCTCAGAGTTTTATACTGTCTGGTCTTACATTAAGGTCTCTAATCCATTTTGAATATATTTTTATGTATGGTGTTGGGGAGTATTCTAATTTCATTCTTTTACATGTAGCTCTCCATATTTCCCAGCACCAATGATTAAAGAGACTGACTTATCTCCATTGTATAGTCTTGCCTCCTTTCTCATAGATTAGTTGACCATAGGTGTGTAGGTTTATCCTTGGGCTTTCTTTCCTTTTTTTTTTTTTTTCCTTTTACACATTTATTGGAGTATAATTGCTTTACAATGGAGTGTTCCTTTCTGCTGTATAACAAAGTGAATCAGCTATACATATACAAATATCACCAGATCCCCTCCCTCTTGCATCTCCCTCCCACACTCCATATCCCACCCCTTTATGTGGTCACAAAGCACTGAGCTGATCTCCCTGTTCTATGTGGCTGCTTCCCAGTAACTATTGGTGTTACATTTGGTAATGTATTTATGTCCATGCCACTCTCTCACTTTGTCACAGCTTACCCATCCCCCTTCCGGTGTCCTCAAGTCCTTTCTCTATGTCTGTGTCCTTAATCCTGTCCTGCCACTAGGTTCTTCAAAATCTTATTTTTTTCTTCATTAGATTCCATATATCTCTGTTAACATACAGTATTTGTTTTTCCCTTTCAGACTTACTTCACTGTGTAGGACAGATTCTAAGTCCATCCACCTCAGTACAAATAACTCAGTTTTGCTTCTTTTTATGGTTGAGTAATATTTGATTGTATATATGTGCCAGATCTTCTTTATCCATTCATCTGTCGATGGACACTTAGGTTGCTTCCATGTCCTGGCTAATGCAAATAGAGCTGCAATGAACATTTTTGTACATAACTCTTTTTGAATTATGGTTTTCGCAAGGCAAATGCCCAGTACTTGGATTGTTGTGTCGTATGGTACTTCTATTGTAAGTTATTTAAAGGAACCTCCGTACTGTTCTCTCTAGTGCCCATATCAATTTACATTCCCACCCACAGTGCAAGTGTGTTCCATTTTCTCCAATAAAGGCCTCTCCAGCATTTATTGTTTTGTAGATTATTTTGATGACTGCCACTCTGACTGCTGTGAGGTGATACCTCACGGTAGTTTTGATTTGCATTTCTCTAATGATTAGTGATGTTCAGCATCCTTTCATGTGTTTCTTGGTAATCTGTATATCTTCTTTGGAGAAATGTCTATTTAGGTCTTCTGCCCGTTTTTGGATTGGGTTGTTTGTTTTTGTGATATTGAGCTACATGAGGTGCTTGTAAAGTTTGGAGATTAATCCTTTGTCAATTGCTTCATTTGAAAATATTTTCTCCCATTCTGAGGGTTGTTTTTGCATCTTGTTTATGTTTTCCTGTACTGCATAAAACTTTTAAGTTTCATTAGGTCCCATTTGTTGATTTCTGTTTTTATTTCCATTTCTCTAGGAGGTGGGTCCAAAAGGATCTTGCTGTGATTTATGTCATAGAGTGTTCTGCCTATGGTTTCCTCTAAGTGTTTTATAGTGTCTGGTCTTATATTTAGATCTCTAATCAATTTAGAGTTTATTTTTGTGTATGGTGTTATGGAGTGTTCTAATTTCATTCTTTTATGTGTAGGGGTCCAGTTTTCCCAGCACCAATTACTGAAGAGACTGTCTTTTCTCCATTGTATATCCTTAGCTCCTTTGTCATAGATGAGATAGCCATAGGTATGTAGGTTTTCTCTGGGCTTTCTGTCCTGTTCCATTGATCTGTGTTTATGCCAATCTACATACACTTGATTCCATTATGGAGACATATAAATACATAGGTTTCAAGGTTATTACCAGTCAGATATATTCCTCTTCAGTGAATAGGGTGTTTTGTGTCCAGTTCATTGAGAAAGGAGTAGGTATTGTCTATTACATATTTGGTATATGGAATGGGATCTGTGCTCATTTCAAACTCTGCTTTTACACATCACCCCACGTCACCTTTCCCCTTAAGGAGGCATAAGTGTGTTTTCTAAATGTGTAACTCTGTTCTCTTTTGAAATTCAGTTCATGTGTAGCCATGTTTACATTTCCTCTATAAGTGATATATTACAATAAGTTTCTTTTTCTTTGTGGCTCATTTCACTTAGCATCATCGTACCTAAAGCCACTCATTAAGCTGCTATTGGCCTTATGACATTGATTTTATGTCTGAGTGACATTCCATTGTATATAAGTACCACAACATCTATATCTATTTTTTTTCCTTTCCTGGGATATTTAAAGTGTACTGAAGTCGAGGTTCTTGTAAACAGAGCAGCCCTAAAGTTTGGGCTGGCTGTGTGTTGTGGATTTTTAGTTTTCCCAAAATACACACCCATGAGTGGAAGTGTGCTATGCTCTGTAGCTCTGTTTTAGAAAACAACATACAGTTCTCCAGAGAGGCTGTTGGCAATTTACATCCTGTCCATCGGCGTAACCAGACTCCTTTTTCTCCATGGCCTGTCCTGCATTTGTGGCTTTTACACTATTTGTGGATGGCCCTTTTGACTGGAGGTAAGGGACACTTCTATGTAGTGTGGATTTGCAATGCCTGAGGGCTTGCTTGGCCAAAAAGGGCATATGCATTTTTTCCCGAATATATTCAAGAAAATACACATAGTCCCTTTTCAGCCAAGGGCAACATTGTCGAAATTCTGTCGCTTTTCATGTGCTTTAAAGACGACTGAAATCTACCTCTTGAAATCTGTTTCCTTCAATTCTGCCTTGCATTCAAATACTCTTCACTGCCTTTCCTCAATATATTTCTGGATGATAGTTGTCCTTTATAACTCTGCAAGTTTGTGAATTGCTGTGCCCCTGATTTCCATTTTTCAACTCGCCTCTTTGTGAGCTGGCTGCAATACCGCAGGATGGCTTTAGGCCCTAGTCCTGTTCCGGGGCTTCAGGCTGAGCCTTTGGTTAATTCTTCTTCCTGATGGGAAACTAGAGTGACATGTGCCCATCCAAACACCTACAGCTAATCTCTCATTTATTCCCCCTCATCCTGTTCATCCTCTGCACAATTTGCAAACTGTGCATAACAGGAGGGTAAAGGCGCTGACACTCCAAGTGGGGAGATTTTTAGTAATGCAGATGGAATGGCGAAGCAGAGCATGACAAAAGGAAAAATGAGGTACCTTTTAGAAAACTTTCCCAATTACACAGTGTACCATCCACTGGGTTTCCCATGCATGTTTTAACTGTAGGAAGATTCCCTTAAACCTGGAGAGTTGGGACCACTAGAATGGGTAGCACACAGTATTGCTCTAAGTGGTGTTCTTTTGCTCACACAACCTCAGCAATCTTGTCAGCCCCAAGTGTCCAGTCTTATGTCTCTTCCAGCTGTGGGTGTAAAGGTGGTCAATCCAGGTTGCATCACAGGCCCTGAACGTAATTTTTAAGACTTTCTCACTGTTTCGCTGTTTTTGCATTTTGCTTTTGAAATTTATTTTTATAAGTGGGTTTAACTGAATTTCAGTGCTCTGTTCATGCCTTTATACACACACATGATTCCTTTATGGAGACATGAGAATACATATGTTTTAAAATACCGAGAGTCAGACATATTCCTCTGCAATGAATAGGGGGTGTTGAGTCCAGTTCATTGTGGCGGGAGTAGTTGTTGTCTATTACATACTTGGTTTATGTAACGGTATCAGTGCTAATTTAAAACTCTGATTTTATGCATCACCCCACCTCGCCTTTCCCCTTAAGCAGGCAGAAGATTGTTTTCTAAATGTGTGATTCCGTTGTGTTTGTAAATCAGTTCATGTGTAGCCATGTGTACATTCCCGCTATGAGTGATATCTTATGATAAGGTTCGTTACTCTGGTATCTTTCCTAACTCAGTTCATGTGAGGCCAAGTTTATAGGACCTTCATAAGTGATATCTTATGATAAGATTCTTTTTCTGTGTGACTTATTTCACTTAGAATCATCGTACATGAATCCACTCATTTTGCTGCTACTGGCCTTATGAAATTGATTTCATGGCTGAGGGATATTCCATCGTACGTAAATACCAAAATTTCTTGAACCATTTTTGTCTTTCCTGGGATATTTAAGGTATACACAAGTTGAGGTTCTTGTAAGCAGTGAAGCCCTAAATTTTCGGGTGGCTCTGTCTTATTGATTTTCAGTTTTCCCAAGGTATATTACCTAGACTGGAAGTGCACTTGACTCTGTAGCTCTGTTGTATACTGGTTTTAGGGAACACAATGCACTCTTCCAGAGAGGCAGTTGGCAATTTATATCCCGCCCATCAGCATAACAAGGCTCCCTGTTCTCCAGGGCCTGTCTTGCCTTTCTGGTTTTTACACATTTTGCAGATGTCCCTTATGACCAGTGGGAAGTGATACTACTTTGTAGTGCAGATTTGCATTGCCCGCTTGCTTGCTTGGCCAAAAAGGGCGTATGCGTTTTATCCTAAATATATTCAGGAGAAAACGCATAAGCTCATTTTGGCCAAGTGCATCATTGTCGAAATTGTGCCCCTCTTCCTGTGCTTTAAAGGCGATTCCAACATACCTCTTGAAATCTGTTTCCTGCTATACTGCCTCCCTTTCAAGTCCGCCTCGATTCCTTCCCTCAACAGATTTTTAGGCGATAGTTGTCCTTTCTTACTCTGCCAGTTTCTGAATTCCTGTGCCCCTGAGCTCCATTTTTAAATTCGTTTTTTGTGAGCAGACCGCAAGTCCAAAATTTTGGTTCAGGACCTATACTGGTTCCCATTGGGTGGCTGAGATTATGGTTAATTCTTCTTCCTCACGGGATATAAGAGTGACATGTGCCCGTCCAAATGCCTAACAGCTACTCTCTCATTGGTTCTCCCTCTTCCCTTTCATCCTCTGCCAAATTGGCAACCTGTGCGAACCAGGAGATTAAAGGTGCTGTCTCTCCAAATTTGGAGGTTGATAGTAAAGCAGTTGGAAAGTGAAACCGGAGCACCAGGAGGGGGATTATTCGCTGAGTTTTAGAGACCTTTCATATTCACAGTGTGTCCATTCTCTACGTTTCCCGTACATGTGATAGCGGTAGTAATATTCCCTTCAACCTGGACACATGGGACCCATGGAATGTGTGCTATGCATTATTGCTTTAAAGGGTCTGCATTTGCTCACCCAATCTCGCCAATCCTCTCAGTCCCATGTGTCCAGCCTTATGCCACATCCAGCTCTCATTGTAGATAGGGTCATTCCAGGTTTCATCAGAGACACTGAAGGAATTGTAAAGAATATCCCTTTTTTTGTTATTCAAATTCCTTTTTATAGTGGGTTTGAGCTGATTCTCGCTGCCAAGTTTATGCAAGTCTAGGCACACTTGATTCCCTAACGGAGACATATCAATACATAGGTTTTAAAATTCTTACTAATCAGATATATTCCTCTGTGGGAAATATGGGCTTTTGAGTTCCTTTCACTGAGGAAGGTGTAGGTCTTGTCTATTCCATAGTTGGTTTTTGGAAAGGTACCTGTGCTTATATCAAACTCTGGTTTTATGCATCACCCCACCTCTCCTTCCCCGTTAAGCAGGCATAAGAGTGTTTTCTAAATGTGACACTCTCTTCTCTTTCCTAACTCAGTTCATGTGTAGCCATGTTTACAGGATCTTCATAAGTGATATCTTATGATAAATTTCTTTTTCTGTGTGACTTATTTCACTTAGAATCATCGTACCTGAATCCACTCATTTTGCTGCTACTGCTCTTATGACATTGATTTCATGGCTGAGGTATATTCCATTGTATGGAAGTAACACAATTTTTTGAACCGTTTTTATTTTTCCTGGGATATTTAAAGTGTACCCAAGTTGAGGTTCTTGTAAGCAGTGCAGCCCTAAATTTTGGAATGGCTCTGTCTTATTGATTTTCAGTTTTCCCAAGATATATTCCCTAGAATGGAAGTGCCCTTGGCTCTGAGGCTCTGTTGTTTACTTGGTTTAGGGAACACAATGCACTCCTCCAGAGAGGCAGTTGGCAATTTACATCACGCCCATCAGCATAACAAGGCTCCCTGTTCTCCAGGGCCTCTCTTGCCTTTCTGGATTTTACCCATTTTGTGGATGTCCCTTTTGACCGGTGGATAGTGATACTTCTTGTAGTGCAGATTTGCATTGACCGCTTGCTTGCTTGCCCAAAATGGGTATATGCGTTTTCTCCTGAATATATTCAGGAGAAAATGCATACACCCTTTTTGGCCAAGTGCATCATTGTAGAAGTTGTGCCCCTCTTCCTGTGCTTTAAAGGCGATTCCATCGTACCTCTTGAAATCTTTTTCCTGCTATTCTGCCTCGCTTTCAAGTCCGCCTCGTTGCCTACCCTCAACAGATTTTTGGGCGATAGTTGTCCTTTATTACTCTGCCTGTTAGTGAATTGCTGTGCCCCTGAGCTCAATTATTTAACTTGTTTTTTGTGAGCTGAATGCACGTCCAAAATTTTGGTTCAGGACCTATACTGGTTCCCAGTGGGTGTCTGAGACTTTAGTTAATTCTTCTTCCTCCCGGAAAATAAGAGTGACATGTGAACGTCCAAATGCCTAACAGCTACTCTTTCATTGGTTCTCTCTCTTCCCTTTCATCCTCTTCCAAATTGGCAACCTGTGGGAACCAGGAGGTTAAAGGTGCTGTCTGTCCAAGCTGGGAGATTGATAGTAAAGCATTTGGAAAGTCAATGCATAGCACCACGAGAGGTTCTATTCGTTGAGTTTTAGAGACCTTTCGTATTCACAGTTTGTCCATTCTCTAGGTTTCCCGTACATGGTATAGCTGCAGTAATATTCCCTTCAACCTGGAGAGTTGGGACCCATGGAATGGGTGCCATGCATTATTGTTTTAAAGGGTCTGCATTTTCTCACCAATCTTACCAATCCTCTCAGTCCCATGTGTCCATCCTTATGCCACTTCCAGCTGTCATTGCAGATATTGTCATTGCAGGTTTTGTCAGAGACCCTGAAGGAATTGTAAAAAATTTACCTTTTTTTTTTTGTTTTTCAAATTCCTTTTTATAGTGGGTTTGAGCTAATTCTCGCTGCGATGTTTATGCCAGTCTAGACACACTTGATTCCCTTATGGAGACATATCAGTACATATGTTTTAAGATTCTTACTAGTCAGATATATTGCTCTGTGGGAAATATGGTGTTTTGTGTCCCTTTCACTGAGGAAGGTGTAGGTCTTGTCTATTCCATAGTTGGTTTTTGGAACGGTGCCTGTGCTTATATCAAACTCTGGTTTTATGCATCACCCCACCTCTCCTTTCCCCTTAAGCAGGCATAAGAGTGTTTTCTAAATGTGTGGCTCTGTTCTCTTTCCTAACTCAGTTAATGTGTAGCCATGTTTACAGGATCTTCATAAGTGATATATTATGATAAGTTTATTTTTCTGTGTGACTTATTTCACTTAGAATTATCGTACCTGAATCCACTCATTTTGCTGCTACTGGTCTTATGACATTGATTTCATGGCTGAGGGATATTCCATTGTATGTAAATAACATAATTTTTTGAACCGTTTTTATCTTTCCTTGGATATTTAAGGTGTACCCAAGTTGAGGTTCTTGTAAGCAGTGCAGCCCTAAATTTTGGAATGGCTCTGTCTTATTGATTTTCAGTTTTCCCAAGATATATTCCCTAGACTGGAAGTGCCCTTGGCTCTGTAGCTCTGCTGTTTACTTGGTTTAGGGAACACAATGCACACCTCCAGAGAGGCAGTTGGCAATTTACATCCCGCGCATCAGCATAACCATGCTCCATGTTCTCCAGGGCCTGTCTTGCCTTTCTGGATTTTACCCATTTTGTGGATGTCCCTTTTGACAGGTGGGAAGTGATACGTCTTTGTAGTGCAGATTTGCATTGCCCGCTTGCTTGCTTGGCCAAAAAGGGCGTATGCGTTTTCTCCTGAATATATTCAGGAGAAAACTCATACACGCTTTTTGGCCAAGTGCATCATTGTCGAAGTTGAGCCCCCCTTCCCGTGCTTTAAAGGCGATTCCAGCATACCTCTTGAAATCTGATTCCTGCTATTCTGCCTCGCTTTCACGTCTGCCTCTTAACCTTCCCTCAACAGAGTTTTGGACGAGAGTTGTCCTTCACTACTCTGCCATTTGGTGAATTGCTGTGCCACTGAGCTCCATTATTCACCTCGTTTTTTGTGAGCTGAATGCAAGTCCAAATTTTGGTTCAGGACGTATACTGGTGTCCGGTGGGTGGCTGAGACTTTGGTTAATTCTGCTTCCGGCCGGAAAATTAGAGTGACATTTGCCAGTCCAAATGCCTAACAGCTACTCTCTCATTGGTTCTCCCTCTTCCCTTTCATCCTCTGCCAAATTGGCAACCTGTGAGAAGCAGGAGGTTAAAGGGGCTGTCTCTCTAAGTTGGGAGATTGATAGTAAAGCAGTTGGAAAGTCAAACCAGAGCACCAGGAGAGGGACTATTAGTTGAGTTTTAGAAAACTTTCTTATTCACAGTGTGTCCATTCTCTAGGTTTCCCGTACATGTTATAGCTGTTGTAATATTCCCTTCAACCTGGAGAGTTGGGACCCATGGAATGGGTGCCACTCATTATTGCTTTAAAGGGTCTGCATTTGCTCACCCAATCTCAACAATCCTCTCAGTCCAAAGTGTCCAGCCTTATGCCACATCCAGCTCTCATTGTAGATAGGGTCATTCCAGGTTTCATCAGAGACCCTGAAGGCATTTTAAGGAATTTCCCTGTTTTTTTTGTTTTGTTTTTGAAATTCCTTTTTATAGTGGGTTGAGCTGATTCTCACTGCCATTTTTATGCCAGTCTAGACACACTTGATTCCCTTACGGAGACATATCAATACATAAGTTTTAAGTTTCTTACTAGTAAGATATAGTACTCTGTGGTGAATATGGGGTGTTGAGTCCCTTTCATTGAAGAAGGTGTAGGTCTTGTCTATTCCGTATATGGTTTTTGGAACTGTACCTGTACTAATATCAAACTATGGTTTTATGCATCACCCCACCCCTCCTTCCCCCTTAAGAAGGCATAAGGGTGTTTTCAAAATGTGAGACTCTCTTCTCTTTCCTAACTCAGTTCATGTGTAGCCATGTTTACAGGATCTTCATAAATGATATCTTATGATACGTTTCTTTTTCTGTGTGACTTATTTCACTTAGAATTATCGTACCTGAATCCACTCATTTTGCTGCTACTGTCCTTATGACATTGATTTCATGGCTGAGGGATATTCCGTCATACGTAAGTACCACAATTTCTTGAACCATTTTTGTCTTTCCTGGGATATTTAAGTTGTACCCAAGTTGAGGTTTTTGTAATCATTGCAGCCCTGTATTTGGGTGTGGATCTGTCTTATTAATTTTCAGTTTTCCCAAGCAATATTCCCTAGACTGGAAGTGCCCTTGGCTCTGTAGCTCTGTTGTTTACTTGTTTTAGGGAACACAATGCACTCCTCCAGAGAGGCAGTTGGCAATTTACATCCCGCCCATCAGCATAACAAGGCTCCCTGTTCTCCAGTGCCTGTCTTGCCTGTCTGGTTTTTACACATTTTGCGGATATCCCTTTTGGCTGGTGGAAAGTGATATTTCTTTGTAATGCAGATTTGCATTGCCCGCTTACTTGCTTGCCCGAAAAGGGCATATGCGTTTTCTCCTTAATATATTCACGTGAAAACCCACATGCCCTTTATGACCATTTCCATTATTTTCGAAGTTGTGATGCTTTTCCTGTGTTTAAACGTGATTCCAGTATACCTCTTGAAATCTGTTTCATGCCACTCTGCCTCATTTTCACTTCCGCCTCATGGCTTTCCCTCAACAGATTTTTCGAAGGGAGTAGTCCTTTATAACTCTGCAGGTTAGTGAATTGCTGTGGCCCTGAGTTCCATTTTTCAACTCGCGTTTTTGTGAGCTGACCGCAAATCCACAGTTTTGCTTCTGGACCAATACTGGTTCTGGGGGGGGAAGGCTGAGTATTTGGTTAATTCCTCTTCGTGACGGGAAATTAGAGTGAAATGTGGCCGTCCAAATGCCTACAGCTACTCTCTCATTGGTTCTCTCTGTTCCCTTATATCCTCTGCACAATTTGCCAGCTGTGCGAACCAGGAGGTTATAGTGGCTGACTCTCCAAGTTGGGAGATTGATAGTAAAGCAGTTGGAATGTCAAACTGGAGCACAAGGAGAGAAAAAAGTAGTAGAGTTTTAGAAACCTTTCACCATCAGATGGTTTCCATTCTCTAGGGTCCCATACATGTTATAACTGTAGTGATATTCCCTTCTACTTGGAGAGTTGGGAACCATGGAATGCGTGGCAGGCATTATTGCTTTAAAGCGTTTGCATTTTTTCACCCAATCTCACCAATCCTCTCAGTCCCAAGTGACCAGCGTTATGCCACATCCAGCTGTCATTGTAGATAGGGTCATTCCAGGTTTCATCAGAACCCCTGAAGGTATTGTGTAAGAATTTTACTGTTTTTATGTTTTGTTTTGAAATTCATTTTTATAGTGGGTTTGAGCTTATTCTCACTGCCATGTTTATGTCGTTCTAGACACACTTAGTTCCCTTACGGAGACATATCAATACATAGGTTTTAAGATTCTTACTAGTCAGATATATTTCTCTGCGGGGAATAAGGATGTTGAGTTCCGTTCACTGAGGAAGGAGTAGGGCTTGTCTCTTCTGTTTTTGGATTATGGAACGGTACCTGTGCTAATATCAAACTTTTTTTTGTGCATCTCCCCACCTGTCTTTCCCCTTAAGCAAGCGTTAGAGTGTTTTCTATATCTGAGACTCTGTTCTCTTCCCTAATTCAGTTCATATGTAGCCATGTTTACATTCCCTTCATAAGTGATATCTTATGTCAGAATGCACCATGGCCTTGTCATAATAATGCTCCATGGCCCATGTCATCACAATGCTCCATGCCCTGGTTATCACAATGCTCCATGTCCCTTGTCATCACAATTCTCCACGTCCTTGTCATCACAATGCTACATGACACTTCTCATCAAAATATTACATGCTCTTGTCATCACAATTCTCCATGCACTTGAAATTGCAATGCTCCATGCACTTGTCATCACAATGCTCAATGCACTTGTCATCACAATGTTCCATGCCCTTGTCATCAGATTGCTCCAAGACACCTGTCATCACAATGCTCCCTGACAACTGTCATCACAATGCTTCATGCCCCTTGTCATTACAGTGCTCCATGATGCTCGACACCACAATTACCCAAGGTCTTCTCATCACAATGCTCCACAGTTTTGCAATCACCATGCTCCATGCCTTGTCATCTCAAAGCTCAATGTCCCTTGTCCTCAGAATTCTCCAAGACCTTGTCATTACAATGCTCCTTGGCACTTCACATCAAAATGTTATATGCCCTTGTCATCACAATACTCCATGCACTTGTCATCGCAATGCTACATGACCCCTGTCATAGGAAGCTCCATGCGCTGTTCATCACAATGTTTCACGACCTGGATATTAAAATGATCAATGGCCCTTGATATCACAATGCTCCATGCACTTGTCATCACAATGCTCCTTTAATTTGTCACAGCAATCCTCCATGACACTTGGCATCACAATGCTCCATGATATTGTCATCAAAATGGAACATGTCATATATTTTTTCTTTTTTTTTCTGTGGTACACGGGCTTCTCACCGTTGTGGCCTCTCCCATTGTGGAGCACAGGCTCCGGACGCGCAGGCTCAGCGGCCAAGGCTCACAGGCCCAGCCGCTCCGCGACATGTGGGATCCTTCCAGACCGGGGCATGAACCCGTGTCCCCTGCATCGGCAGGCGGACTCTCAACAACTGCGCCACCAGGGAAGCCCTGGAACATGTCATATTTCATCACAGTGCTCCCTGACAACTTTCTTCACAATAATCCATGACCTTGTCATCACAGTGCTCCATGCCCTTGTCATCACAATGTGCCATGCCCACTCTTATCACAATAATGCATGAAACTTGTCAGACCAATGCTCCATGCCATTTTTCATCGCAATGCTCCATGAACGCTGTCATCACAATGCACCATGCCCATCATCATAATGCTTCATGCTATTGTCATCACAATGAAATCAAAATGCTCCATGACCTCTGTCCTCACAATGCTGCAAACCCTTGTGATCACAATGTTCCATAACACTTGTCATCACAATGCCCCATGACGCTGGTCAGCACAATTATACATGGTCTTCTCATCACAATGCACCATGATTTTGTCATCACAATGTTCAATACACTTGTCATCACAATGCTCCCTGACTATTGCCCTCAGTATGCACCTTGAACTCTTTCATGGCAAGGCTCTTTGCCTATTTCATCACAATGATCCATGCCCTTTTCATCACAATGCTCCAAGACACCTGTGATCACAATGCTCCTTGCACTTGTCATCACAAAGCTCCATGACGCATGTCATCAGAATGTTCCATGGTCTTCTTATCATAATTTTCCATGCCCTTGTCATCACAATGCTCCAATACCCCTGTAATCACAATGTTCCCTACGCCTTTTCATCAGAATGCTCCATGAGAATTGTCATCACAAGGTTCCATGGTCTTCACATAACAGTGCTCCAGGACATTGTCATCACAGTGCTCCATTCCCTTGTCATCACAATGGGCCATTACATATGTCATCACAATGCTCCCTGACATATGTCTTCACAATACTGCTTGACCTGGTCATCAAAATGCTCCATGGCCTTGTCATCACAATACTCCATTCGAACTGTCATCGCAATAATCCATGAAACATATTAGACCAATGCTCCATGCCCTTGACATAACAATGCTCCATGCACATGTTATCAAAATGCTCCATGACCCCTGTCCTCACAATGTTCCATGCCCCTTTTCATCTCAATGATCCATGAACCCTGTCATCACAATGCACCATGCCCATCATCATAATGCTTCATGCTATTGTCATCACAATGAAATAAAAATGCTCCATGACCTCTGTCATAACAATGCTCCAAACCCTTGTGATCACAATATTCCATAACACTTTCATCACAATGCCCCATGACGCTCGTCATCACAGTTATCTATGGTCTTCTCATCACAATGCTCCATGAACTTTGTCATCACAATGCTCAATACTCTTGTCATCAAAATGCTCCCTGACACTTGTTGTCTGTACTCTCCTTGAACCCTGTCATAACAAGGTTCCATGCCATTTTCATCACAATGTTCCAAGACCCCTATAATCACAATGGTCCATGACCCTTTTCATCAGTATGCTCCATGAGATTTGTCATCACAAGGCTCCATGGATTTCTCATCACAATGCTCCAGGACCTTATCATCACAATGCTTCACGACCTTGTCATGAAAATTCTCAATGGCCCTTGTCATCATAATTCTCCAAGCCCTAGTAATCACAATCCTCCATTATATTTGTCATAACAATCCTCCATTACATTTGGCATCACAGTGCTCCATGCCATTGTCATCGCAATGGACCATGACATAGGTCATCACAATGCTCCCTGAAACCTGTCTTCACAATACTCCATGACCTTCTCATCAAAATGGTCCATGCCCTTGTCATCACAATGCTCCGTGACTCCAGTCATCACAATGCTTCATGACCTTTGTCATCACAATGCTCCATGCCTTTGTCATTACAATCCTGCATGACTCATGCATCATAGTGTTCCATACACTTGTCATCACAATGCTCTATGCCCACTCTCAATACAGTAATCCATGAAATATTTTAGACCAATGTTCCATGCCCTTCTCATCACAGTGCTCCATTACCTCTGTCATAACAATGCAACATGACCCCTGCCATCACAATGTTCCACGGCCTAGTCATCACAAGGTTCCATGACACTTGTTATCACAATGCTGAAGACCCTTGTAATCACAATGCTCCATGCCCTTGTCATCACAAAGCTCCATGACGCATGTCATCAGAATGTTCCTTGGCCTTCTCATCACAATGCTACAAGAACCCTGTAAACAAAATGCTCCATGCCCCTTTTCATCTCAATGCTCCATGAACCCTGTCATCACAATGCACCATGCCCATCATCATAATGCTACAGGCTATTGTCATCACAATGAAATCAATATTCTCCATGACCTCTGTCATCATAATGCTCCAAACCCTAGTGATCACAATGTTCCATAACACTTAGCATCACAACACCCCATGACGCTCATCATAACAATTAACCATGGTCTACTTATCACAATGCTCCATGAGCTTTGTCATCACAGTGCTCAATAAACTAGTCATCACAATGCTCCCTGACACTAGTCGTCAGTATGCTCCTTGAACCCTGTCATGACAAGGCTCCATGCCTTTTTCATAACACTTATCCGTGCCGTTTTCATCACAATGCTCTAAGATCCCTGTAATCACAATGCTCTATGCCCTTGTCATCACAAAACTCCATGACACATGTCATCAGAATGCTCCATGGCCTTCTCATCACAAAGCTCCATGCCCTAGTCATCGCAGTGCTCCATGACCTCTGTAATCACAATGCTCCATGCCCCTTTTCATCAGAATGCTCCATGAGACTTGTCATCACAAGTCTCCATGGTCTTCTCATCGCAATGCTCCAGGACATTGTCATCACCATGCTCCATTCCCTTGTCATCACAATGCTCAATGACCCGTATCATCACAATAATCCATGAACATATTCAGCCCAATGCTCCACGACCTACACATCACAGTGCTCCATGGCCAACATCATCACAATGCTCCATGACCACTGTCATCACAACACTCCATGACTCCTGACAACACAATGATCCGGGACTCTTGTCATCACAATGCTCCATTCACTAGTCATCATAATGCTCCATGACCACTGGCATCACCACTCTCCATGAACATTTCAGCCCAGTGCTCCATGAACCTTGGCATCACAATGATCCATGCACTTGTCATCCCAATGCTCCCTGACACCTGTATTCAAAATGCTCCGTGACGCCTGTCATCACAGTTCTCCATGACACATGTCCTCACAATGCTCCATGCCTTTGTCACCAAAATGCTACATGACGTTGTCATTACAATGCTCTATGCACTTGTCATCACAATACTCCATTTCCATTGTCATCACCATCATCCATGAACCTTGGGATCACATTGCCTCATGCCCTTGTCATCACAATATTCCATGCTATTTGAAATCAAAATGATCCATGACCTCTGTCATCACAATGTTCCAAACCCATGTGATCACAGTGTTCAATAACACTTGTCATCACAACGCTCCATGATACCTATCATCACAATATTCCATGCACTTTTCATCACAATGCTCCATGACCATTGTCATCACAATTCAAAATACACTTGTCATCACAATGCTCCCTGATATTTGTCATCAGAATGCTCCTTGAACCCTGTCACGAAAAGGCTCCATGCCTTTTTCATCACAATGCCCCATGCCGTTTTCATCACAATGCTCCATGTCACTGTCATCAAAATACTCCATAAGCTTGTCATCAGAATGCTCCATGACCCTTGTCATCACAGTTCTCCATGCATTTGTCAGCACAATGCTCCAAGCCATTGTCATCACAATGCTCCATTACCTTTGTCATCAGAATACTCCATGACACTTGGCATCACAATGCTCCATGCCATTGTTATCACAATGGGCCATTGCATATGTCATCACAATGCTCCCTGACACCTGTCTTCACAATAATGCATGACCTTGTCATCACAATGATCCAGGCCCTTGTCATCACAATGCGCCATTCCAACTCTCATCACAATAATCAATGAAATTTATTAGACCAATGTCCCATGCCCTTGTCATAACAATGCTCCATTCCCTTATTATCACAATGCTCCATGACCCCTGTCATCACAATACTCCGTGACTACAGTCATCACAATGCTTCATGACCTTTGTCATCACAATGGTCCATGCCTTCGTCATCAACAGTCTCTGTGACCTTTTTAACCACAATTCTCCATGAAATTTTCAGCACAATGCTCTTTGACCCTTGTCATCACAATTCACTATGCCTTTCTCAGCACAATGCTCCATGACCCTTGTCATCCCAATGCTCCATGCGCTTGTCAGCACAATGCTCCATGACCCCTGTCATCACATTGCTCCATGACCCCTGTTATCACAGTGCTCCGTGACTCCAGTCATCAAAATGCTTCATAACCTTTGTCATCACAGTGGTCCATGCCCGCGTCATCACAAGGCTCTTTGACATTTGTAACCACAATGCTCCATGAACTTTTCTTCACAATTCTCTGTGACCCTTGTCATCACAGTGCTCCATGTCTTTGTCAGAGCAATGCTCCATGACAATTATCATCACAATGTTCCATGCACATTTCATCACAACGGTCCACAACCTTGGCATTGCAATGCTCCATAAAGCTTGGAATCACAATGCTCCATGCTCTTCTCATCAAAATGCTCTCCCAACAGAGATATCACAGTGTTCCATCAGTAGTCATCACAATACTCTATCACCCATGTAATCAAAATGTTCCATGACTCTGTCATCACACTGCTACATCCCCTTATAATCACAATGTTCCATGACCCATGACATCACAATGTTCCATAACCCCTGTCATCAAAATGCTCCATTACCCCTTTCATCCCAAAGCTCCAAGATCCCTGACATCACAGTGTTCTATAACCCCTGCCATAAAAATGTTCCATTACACTTTTCATCAAATTGCTTCATGACCCTGTCATCAAAATGCTCCCTGCCATTCTCATCACAATGCACCACACCGTAGTCATCAAAATGCTCCATGACTTTTGTCATCACAAATCTCCATGAACCTTGGCATCACAATGCTCCATGTCATTGTCATCACAATGCTCCATGAACCCTCTCATAACGTTGCTCAATGCCCTTGTCATCACAAAGCTCCATGACACTTTGCATCACAATGCTCGATGCCCTTCTCATCACAATGCTCCATGCCTTTGTCATTACAATCCTGCATGACCCATGTATCATAGTGTTCCGTACCCTTGTCATCACAATGCTCCATGTCCACTCTCATCACAATAATCCATGAAATATTTCAGACCAATGTTCCAAGCCCTTCTCATCACAATGCTGCATTACCTCTGTCATAACAATGCACCGTGAACAATCCCATCACAATGTTCCAACGCCTAGTCATCACAAGGATCCATGACACTTGTCATCACAATGCTGAAGACCCCTGTAATCACAGTGCTCCATGCCCTTGTCATCACAAAGCTCCATGATGCATGTCAGCAGAATGCGCCATGGACTTCTCCTCACAATGCTCCATGACCTTGTCATCACAATGCTAAAAGACCCATGTAAACACAATGTTCCATGCCAATTTTCATCTCAATGCTCCATGAATCCTGTCATCACAATGCACCATGCCCATCATCATAATGCTTCAGGCTATTGTCATCACAATGAAATCAATATTCTCCATGACCTCTGTCATCATAATGCTCCAAACCCTTGTGATCACAATGTTCCATAACACTTAGCATCACAAAACTCCATGACGCTCATGATCACAATTAGCCATGACATTCTCATTGCAATGCTTCAAGATCTTTATCATCACAATGCTCAATACACTTGTCATCACAATGCTCCCTTACACTTGTCGTCAGTATGATCCTTGAAAACTGTCATGACAAGGCTCCATGCATTTTTCATCTCAATGATCAGTGCCCTTTTCATCACAATGCTCCAAGATCCCTGTAATCACAATGCTCCATGCCCTTGTCATCACAAAACTCCATGACACATGTCATCAGAATGCTTCATGGCATTCTCATCACAATGCTCCATGCCCTAGTCATCACAATGCTCCAAGGCCCCTGTAATCACAATGCTCCATGCATCTTTTAATCAGAATGCTCCATTAGACTTGTCATCACAAGTCTCCATGGTCTCCTCATCACAATGCTCCATGACCCCTGTCATCACAACACTCCATGAACATTTTCAGCCCAGTGCTCCATGACCCTTGTCATCACAATGATCCATGCCCTTGTCATCCCAATGCTCCATGATCCCTGTATTCACAATGCTCCATGACGTTTGTCATCATATTGCTCCATGACACATGTCATCACAATGCTCCATGCCTTTGTCAGCAAAATGCTACATGACCTTGTCATTACAATGCTCTATGCGCTTGTCATCACAATACTCCTTTTCCATTGTCATCACAATCCTCCATGAACCTTGGGATAACATTGACTCATGCCCTTGTAATTACAATGCTCCATGCTCCTTGAAATCAAAATGATCCATGACCTCTGTCATCACAATGCTCCAAACACCTATGATCACAATGTTCCATAACACTTGTCATCACAATGCTCCATGATGCCTGTCATCACAATACTCCATGCACTTTTCATCACAATACTCCATGAACTTTGTCATCACAATTCTCAATACACTTGTCATCACAATGCTCCCTGACACTTGTCATCAGAATGCTCCTTGAACCCTGTCACGAAAAGGCTCCAAGTCTATTTCATCACAATACCCCATGCCGTTTTCATCACAATGCTCCATGCCATTGTCATCAAAATACTCCACAAGCTTGTCATCAGAATTCTCCATGACCCTTGTCATCACAATTCTCCATGCACTTTTCAGCACAATGCTCCGTGACCCTTGTCATCACAATGTTCCAAGCCATTGTCATCACAATGCTCCATTACTTTTGTCATCAGAATCCTCCATGACAACTGGCATCACAATGCTCCATGCCATTGTCATCACAATGGGCCATTACATATGTCATCACAATGCTCCCTGACACATGTCTTCACAATACTGCATGACCTGGTCATCACAATGATCCATGCCCTTGTCATCACAATGCGCCATTCCAACTGTCATTGCAACAATCCATGAAATTTATTAGACCAGTGTTCCATGCCCTTGTCATCACAATGCTATATGCCCTTGTTTTCACAATGCTCCATGACCCCTGTCATCAGTATGCTCCGTGAGTCCAGTAATCACAATGCTTCATGCCCTTTGTCATCACAATGGTCCATGGCCTCTTCATCAACAGTCTCTGTGACCATTTTAACCACAATGCTCCGTGAAATTTTCATCACAATGCTCTTTGACCCTTGTCATCACCATGCTCTATGACTTTCTCAGCACAATGCTCCATGACCCTTGGCATCACAATGCTCCATGCGCTTGTCAGCACAATGCTCCACGACACATGTCATCACAATGCACCATGTGCTTGTCATCACAGTGATCCACAAACTTGTCTTCACAGTGCTCCATAAACATTGTCATCATAATGCTCCACGCACTTCTCATCAAATTGTTCTCTCACCACTGATATCACAATGCTACATCACTATTCGTCACAATATTCCCTCACCCCTATCATCACAATGTTCCATGACTCCTGTCATCACAATGCTACATGCACTTATCATCACAATGTTCGATGACCCCCGACATCAGAATGTTCCATAACACCTGTCATCAAAATGTTCCATGACAGTTTTCATCCAATTGCTCCATGACCCTGTCATCACAGTTCTCCCTGCCCTTCTCATCACAATGCACAACGCCCTTGCAATCAAAATGCTCCATGACATTTGTCATCACAAAGATCCATGAGCCTTGGCATCACAATGCTCCATGTCATTGTCATCACAATGCTCCATGAACGCTCTCATCACATTGCTCCATGCCCTTGTCTTCACAAAGCTCCATGACACATGTCATCAGAATGCTCCATGGCCTTCTCATCACAATGCTCCATGCCCTTGCCATCACAAATATCCATTACACCTGTCATAACAATGCTCCATTACCCTGCCATCACGATGTTCCATGGCCTTGTCATCACAAGGCTCCATGACCCTTCTCATCACAACACTCCAAGAACCCTGTAATCACAATGCTCCATGCCCCTTTTCATCTCAATGATCCACGAACCCTGTCATCACAATGCACCATGCCCATCACCATAAAGCTTCATGCTATTGTCATCACAATGAAATCAAAATGCTCCATGACCTCTGTCATAACAATGCTCCAAACCCTTGTGATCACAATATTCCATAACACTTGTCATCACAATGCCCCATGAGGCTCGTCATCACAGTTATCTATGGTCTTCTCATCACAGTGCTCCATGACCTTTGTCATCACAATGATCCATGCCCTTTTCATCACAATGCTCCAAGACCCATGTAATCACAATGCTCCATGCCCTTGTCATCACAAAGCTCAATGACACATGCCATCAGAATGCTCCTTGGTCTTCTCCTCAAAATGTTCCATGCCCTTGTCATCACAATGTTCCAAGACCCCTGTAATCACAATGCTCCATGCCCCTTTTCATCAGTATGCTCCATGAGACTTGTCATCACAAGGCTCCATAGATTTGTTATCACAATGCTCCAGGACCTTTTCATCACAATGCTTCACGACCTTCTCATGAAATTCCTCAATGGCCCTTGTCATCATAATGCTCCAAGCCTTAGTCATCAAAATGCTCCATTATATTTGTCATCACAGTCCTCCATTACATTCGGCATCACAATGTTCCATGCCATTGTCATCACAATGGACCATGACATATATCATCACAATGCTCCCTGACAACTTTCTTCACAATACTCCATGACCTTCTCATCACAATGCTCCATGACCTTGTCATCACAATGCACCATGCCCACTGTCATCACAATAATCTATGAAATTTGTTAGACGAATGCTCCATTCTCCTGTCATAACAATGTTCCATGCTCTTGTCATTACAATGCTCCATGACCCCTGTCATCACAATGCTCCGTGACTCCAGTCATCACAATGCTTCATAACGTTTGTCATCACAATGATCCATGCCAGCGTCATCACAAGGCTCTGTGACCTTTGTAACCACAATGCTCTATGAACATTTCATCACAATTCTCTGTGACCCTTGTCATCACAGTGCTCCATGTCTTTGTCAGAACTATGCTCCATGACCATTGTCATCATAATGTGCCACGCGCATTTCATCACAACGGTCCACAACCTTGTCATTGCAAGGCTCCATAAACGTTGTAATCACAATGGTCCATGCACTTCTCATCAAAATGCTCTCTCACCAGAGATATCACAATGTTCCATCACTAGTCATCACAATACTCCCTCACCCCTGTAATAACGAGGTTTCATGACCCTGTCATCACAATGCTACATCCCCTTTTCATCACAATGTTCCATGAGCCCTGACATCACCATGTTCCATAACCCTAGTCATCAAAATGCTCCATGACCATTGTCAACACAATTCTCCATGCACTTGCCAGCACAATGCTCCGTGACCCTTGTAATCACAATGCTCCAAGCCATTGTCATCACAATGCTCCATTACATTTGTCATCAGAATCCTTCATGACGCTTGTCATCACAGTGCTCCATGACACCTGTCATCACAATGCTCCATGGCTTTGTCATCACAATGCTCAATACACTTGTCATCAAAATGCTCCCTGACACTTGTTGTCTGTATGCTCCTTGAACCCTGTCATGACAAGGCTCCATGCCTTTTTCATCACAATGATCCATGCTCTTTTCATCACAATGCTCCAAGACCCATGTAATCACAATGCTCCATGCCCTTGTCATCACAAAGCTCAATGACGCATGCCATCAGAATGCTCCTTGCACTTCTCCTCACAATGTTCCATGCCCTTTTCATCACAATGTTCCAAGACTCCTGTAATCACAATGCTCTATGTCCCTTTTCATCATTATGCTCCATGAGAATTCTCATCACAAGGCTCCATGGTTTTGTCATCACAATGCTCCAGGACCTTGTCATCACAATGTTTCAAGACCTTCTCATGAAAATTTTCAATGGCCCTTGTCATCATAATGCTCCAAGCCCTAGTCATCACAATGTTCCATTATATTTGTCATCACAATCCTCCATTACTTCTGGCATCACAATGTCAATGCCATTGTCATCACAATGGACCATGACATATGTCATCACAATGTTCCCTGACAACGGTCTTCACAATACTCAATGACATTCTCATCACAATGCTCCATTCCCTTGTCATCACAATGCACCATGCCCACTCTCATCACAATAATCTATGAAACTTGTCAGACCAATGATCCATGCCCCTGTCATCACAATGCTCCATGCCCTTGTCCTCACAATGCTCCATGACCCCTGTCATCACAACGCTCCGTGACACCAGTCATCACAATGCTTCATAACGTTTGTCATCACAGTGGTCCATGCCCGACTCATCACAAGGCTCTGTGACCTTTGTAACCACAATGCTCCATGAACATTTCATCACAATTCTCTGTGACCCTTGTCATCACAATGCTCCATGTCTTTGTCAGAACAATGCTCCATGGCCATTGTCATCACAATGTGCCATGCGCATTTCATCACAACGGTCCAAAATGTTTTCATTGCAATGCTCCATAAACATTGTAATCACAATGGTCCATGCACTTCTCATCAAAATGCTCTCTCACCAGAGATATCACAGTGTTCCATCACTAGTCATCACAATACTCCCTCACCCCTGTAATCACAATATTCCATGACACTGTCATCACAATGCTACATGCACTTATCATCACATTGTTCGATGACCCCTGACATCACAATGTTCCATAACCGCTGTCATCAAAATGCTCCATGACCCTTTTCATTCCAAAGCTCCAAGACCACTGACATCACATAGTTCTATAACCTCTGCCATCAAAATATTCCATTACACATTTCATCAAATTGCTGCATGACCCGGTCATCAAAATGCTCCCTGCTCTTCTCATCACAATGCACCATGCCCTTGTCATAAAAATGCTCCAAGACTTGTCATCACAAATCTCCATGACCCTTGGTATCACAATGCTCCATGTCATCGTCATCACAATGCTCCATGAACCTTCCCATAGCATTGCTCAATGCACTTGTCATCACAAAGCTCCATGATAATTGTCATCACAATGCTCGATGCCCTTCTCATCAGAATGCTCCATGCCCTTGTCATTACAATCCTGCATGACCCATGTATCATAGTGTTCCGTACCATTGTCATCACAGTGCTCCATGACCACTCACATCACAATAATCCATGAAATATTTCAGACCAATATTCCATGTCCTTCTCATCACAATGCTCCATTACCCCTTTCATAACAAGGCACCATGACCCCCGCCATCACAATGTTCCACGGCCTAGTCATCACATGGTTCCATGACACTTGTCATCACAATTCCCAAGACCCATGAAATCACAATGCTCCATGCCCTTGTCATCACAAAGCTCCATGACACATGTCATCAGAATGTTCCATGGCCTTCTCATCTCAATGCTCCATTCCCTTGTCATCACAATGCTCCAAAACCATTGTAATCACAATGCTCCATGCCCCTTTTCATATCAATGCTCCATGAACCCTGTCATCACAATGCACCATGCCCATCATCATAATGCTTCAGGCTATTTTCATCACAATGAAATCAAAATGCTCCATGACCTCTGTCATCAGAATACTCCGAACCCTTGTGATCACAATGTTCCATAACACTTATCATCACAACACCCCATGACGCTCATCATCACAATTATCCATGGCCTTCTCATCACAGTGCTCTATGATTTTTGTCATCACAATGCTCAATACACTTGTCATCACAATGCTCCCTGACACTTGTCTTCAGTATGCTCCTTGAAACCTGTCATGACAAGGCTCCATGCCTTTTTCATCACAATGATCCATGCCCTTTTCATCACAATGCTCCAAGACCCCTTTAATCACAATGCTCCATGCCCTTGTCATCACAAAGCTCCTGGACGCATGTCATCAGAATGCTCCATGGCCTTCTCATCACCATGATCCATGCCCTTGTCATCACAATGCTCCAAGACCCCTGTAATCACAATGCTCCATGCCCCTTTTCAACAGAATGCTCCATGAGACTTCTCATCAAAAGTCTCCATGGTCTTCTCTTCAAAATGTTCCAGGACTTTGTCATCACCATGCTCCATTCGCTTGTCATCGCAATGCTCCATGACCAATATCATCACAATTCTCCATGACCACTGTCATCACAACACTCCATGACACCTGCCAGCACAATGATCCGGGACTCTTTTCATCACAATGTTCCATTCCCTAGTCATCACAATGCTCCAGGACACTTGTCATCACAATGATTCATGCCCTTGTCATCCCAATGCTCCATAACCCCTGTATTCACAATGCTCCATGACGCTTGTCATTACAGTGCTCCATGACACCTGTCATCACAATGCTCCATGCCTTTGTCAGCAAAATGCTTCATGACCTTGTCATTACAATGCTCTATGTGCTTGTCATCACAATACTCCTTTACCATTGTCATCACAACCCTCCATGAATCTTGGGATCACATTGCTTCATGCCCTTGTCATCACAATGCCCCATGCTCCTTGAAATCAAAATGATCCATGACCTCTGTCATCACAATGCTCCAAGCCCTTGTGATCACAATGTTCCATAACACTTGTCATCACAACACTCCATGATGCCTGTCATCACAATACTCCATGCCCTTTTCATCAAAATGCTCCATGACGTTTGTTATCACAATTCTCAATACACTTGTCATCACAATGCTCCCTGACACTTGTCATCAAATGCTCCTTGAACCCTGTCACGGAAAGGCTCCTTGCCTTTTTCATCACAATGCCTCATGCCATTTACATCACAATGCTCCATGCCATTGTCATCAAAATACTCCACAAGCTTGTCATCAGAATGTTCCATGACCCGTGTCATCACAAATCTCCATGCACTTGTCAGCACAATGCTCCCTGACCCTTGTCATCACAATGCTCCAAGCCATTGTCATCACAAAGCTCCATTACCTTTGTCATCAGAATCCTCCATGACACTTGGCCTCACAATGCTCCATGCCATTGTCATCACAATGGGCCATGACATATGTCATCACAATGCTCCCTGACACCTGTCTTCACAATACTGCATGACCTGGTCATCACAATGATCCATGCCCTTGTCATCACAATGTGCCATTCCAACTCTCATCGCAATAATTCATGAAACTTATTAGACCAATGTTCCATACCCTTGTCATCACCATGCTCCTTGCCCTTGTTATCACAATGCTCCATCACCCCTGTCATCACCATGCTCCGTGACTCCAGTCATCACAATGCTTCATGAAATTTCTCATCACAATGGTCCATGTCCTCGTCATCAACTGTCACTGTGAACTTTTTAACAACAATGCTCCATGAATTTTCATCACAATGCTCTTTGACCCTTGTCATCAAAATGCTCTATGCCTGGGCCTCCCTGGTGGCGCAGTGGTTGAGAGTCCTCCTGCCGATGCAGGGGATAGGGGTTCGTGCCCCGGTCTGGGAGGATCCCATATGTCGCGGAGCGGCTGGGCCCGTGAGCCATGGCCGCTGGGCCTGCGCATCCAGAGCCTGTGCTCCGCAACGGGAGAGGCCACAACAGTGAGAGTCCCGCATACCGCAAAAAAAAAAAAAAAAAAAAATGCTCTAAGCCTTTCTCAGCACAATGCTCCATGACCCTTGTCATCACAATGCTCCATGTGCTTGTCAGCACAATGCTCCATGACACATGTCATCACAATGAATCATGCGCTTGTCATCACAGTGCTCCACAATCTTGTCATCACAATGCTCCATGCACATCTCACCAAAATGCTCTCTCACCACTGATATCACAATGCTACATCACTATTTGTCACAGTACTCCCTCATCCCACTCATCACAATTTTCCATGACTCCTGTCATCACAATGCTACATGCACTTATCATCACAATGTTCAATGACCCCTGACATCACAATGTTCCATAACATCTGTCATCAAAATGCTCCATGACCATTTTCATCAAAATGCTCCATGACCCCTGACATCACAATGTTCCATAACACCTGTCATCAAAATGTTCCATGACACATTTCATCAAATTGCTCCATGACACTTTCATCAAAATTCTCCATGACCATTTTCATCAAAATGCTCCATGACCCCTGACATCACAATGTTCCATAACACCTGTCATCAAAATATTCCATGACACATTTCATCAAATTGCTCCATGACCCTGTCATCACAATGCTCCCTGCCCTTCTCATCACAATGCACAACGCACTTGCCATCAAAATGCTCCATGACCTTTGTCATCACAATGATCCATGACCCTTGGCATCACAATGCTCCATGTCATTGTCATCACAATGCTCCATGAACACTCTCATCACATTTCTCCATGTCCTTGTCATCACAAAGCTCCATGGCACATGTCATCAGAATGCTCCATGGCCTTCTCATCACAATGTTCCATGCTCTTGCCATCACAATGCTCCTTTACCCCTGTCATAACAATACTCCATGACCCCTGCCATCACGATGTTCCATGGCCTTGTCATCACAAGGCTCCATGACCCTTCTCATCACAATGCTCCAAGAACCCTGTAATCACAATGCTCTATGCCCCTTCTCATCTCAATGATCCATGAACCCTGTCATCACAATGCACCATGACCATCATCATAATGCTTCATGCTATTGTCATCACAATGAAATCAAAATGCTCCATGACCTCTGTCATAACAATGCTCCAAACCCTTGTGATCACAATATTCCATAACACTTGTCATCACAATGCCCCATGACGCTCGTCATCACAATTATCCATGGTCTTCTCATCACAATGCTCCATGACCTTTGTCATCACTATGCTCAATACACTTGTCATCCAAATGCTCCCAGACACTTGTTGTCTGTATGCTCCTTGAACCCTGTGATGACAAGGTTCCATGCCATTTTCATCACAATGATCCATGCCTTTTTCATCACAATGCTCCAAGACCCATGTAATCACAATGCTCCATGCCCTTGTCATCACAAAGCTCAATGACACATGCCATCAGAATGCTCCTTGGACTTCTCCTCACAATGTTCCATGCCCTGTTCATCACAATGTTCCAAGACTCCTGTAATCACAATGCTCTATGCCCCTTTTCATCAGTATGCTCCATGAGAATTCTCATCACAAGGCTCCATGGTTTTGTCATCACCATGCTCCAGGACCTTGTCATCACAATGCTTCACGTCTTTGTCATGAAAATTTTCAATGGCCCTTGTCATCATAATGCTCCAAGCCCTAGTCATCACAATGCTCCATTATATTTGTCATCACAATCCTCCATTACATTTGGCATCACAATGCTCTATGCCATTGTCATCGCAATGGACGATGACATATGTCATCACAATGCTCCCTGACACCTGTCTTCACAATACTCCATGACCTTCTCATCACAATGCTCCATGCCCTTGTCATCACAATGCACCATGCCCACTGTCATCACAATAATCTATGAAACTTGTCAGACCAATGCTCCATGCCCCTGTCATCACAATGCTCCATGCCCTTGTCCTCACAATGCTCCATGACCCCTGTCATCACAGCGCTCCGTGACTCCAGTCATCACAATGCTTCATAACGTTTGTCATCACAATGTTCTAGGCCCGACTCATCACAATGTTCCATGCCCGACTCATCACAAGGCTCTGTGACCTTTGTAACCACAATGCTCCATGAACTTTTCATCACAATTCTCTGTGACATTTGTCAACACAATGCTGCATGTCTTTGTCAGAACAGTGCTCCTTGACCCATGTCATCAAAATGCACCATGCGCTTGTCATCACAGTGCTCCACAATCTTTTTATCACAATGCTCCATAAACCTTGTCATCACAATGCTCCATGCACTTCTCATCAAAATGCTCTCTCACAACAGATGTCACAATGTTACATCACTATTCGTCACAATAATCCCTCAACCCTGTTATCACAATTTTCCATGACTCCTGTCATCACAATGCTACATGCACTTATCATCACATTGTTCGATGACCCCTGACATCACAATGTTCCATAACCGCGGTCATCAAAATGCTCCATGACCCTTTTCATTCCAAAGCTCCAAGACCACTGACATCACATTGTTCTATAACCCCTGCCATCAAAATATTCCATTACACATTTCATCAAATTGCTGCATGACCCGGTCATCAAAATGCTCCCTGCCCTTCTCATCACAACGCACCGTGCCCTTGTCATCAAAATGCTCCAAGACTTGTCATCACAAATCTCCATGACCCTTGGCATCACAATGCTCCATGTCATCGTCATCACAATGCTCCATGAACATTCTCATAACATTGCTCAATGCACTTGTCATCACAAAGCTCCATGATACTTGTCATCACAATGCTCGATGCCCTTCTCATCACAATGCACCATGCCCATCATCATAATGCTTCAGGCTATTGTCATCACAATGAAATCAAAATGCTCCATGACCTCTGTCATCAGAATACTCTGAACCCTTGTGATTACAATGTTCCATAACACTTATCATCACAACACCCCATGACGCTCATCATCACAATTATCCATGGCCTTCTCATCACAGTGCTCTATGATTTTTGTCATCACAATGCTCAATACACTTGTCATCACAATGCTCCCTGACATTTGTCTTCAGTATGCTCCTTGAAACCTGTCATGACAAGGCTCCATGCCTTTTTCATCACAATGATCCATGCCCTTTTCCTCACAATGCTCCAAGACCCCTTTAAACACAATGCTCCATGCCCTTGTCATCACAAAGCTCAATGAAACATGCCTTCAGATTGCTCCTTGGCCTTCTCCTCACAATGATCCATGCCCATGTCATCACAAAGTTCCAAGATCACTGTAATCACAATGGTCCATTCCCCTTTTCATCATTATGCTCCATGAGATTTATCATCACATGTCTCTATGGATTTCTCATCACAATGCTCCAGGACCTTGTCATCACAATTCTTCACGACCTTGTTCTGAACATTCTCAATGGCCCTTGTCAACATAAGGCTCCAAGCCCTAGTCATCACAATGCTCCATTATCTTTGTCATCAAAATCCTCCATTACATATGGCATCACAATGCTCCCTGCCATTGTCATTGCAATGGACCATGACATATGTCATCACAATGCTCCCTGACACCTGTCTTCACAATACTCCATGACCTTCTCATCACAATCATCCATGCCCTTGTCATCACAATGCACCATGTCCAATGTCATCACAATACTCGATGAAACTTGTCAGAACAATGCTCCATGCCCCTGTCACCACAATGCTCCATGCCCTTGTCATCACAATGCTCCATGACCCCTGTCATCACAGCGCTCCGTGACTCCAGTCATCACAATGCTTCATAACATTTTTCATCACAATGGTCCATGCTCGCGTCATCACAAGGCTCTGTGACCTTTATAACCACAATGCTCCATGAACTTTTCTTCACAATGCTCCGTGACTCTTGTCATCAAAATGCTCCATGCGTTTGTCAGAAAAATGCTCCATGACCGTTGTCATCACAATGTGCTACGTAATTTTCAGCAAAACGATTCAAAAATTTGTCATGGTAATGCTCCATAAACCTTGTAATCACAATGCTCCATGCCCTTCTCATCACAATGCTCCATTACGCCTTTCATAACAATGCTCCATGACCCCTGCCATCACAATATTCCACGGCCTTGTCATCACAAGGCTCCATGACACTTGTCTTCACAATGCTCCAAGACCCCTGTAATCACAATGCTCCATGCCCTTGTCATCACAAAGCTCCATGACACATGCCATCAGAATGTTCCATGTCCTTCTCATCCAAATGCTTCATGCCCTTGTCATCACAGTGCTCCAAGATCCCAGTAATCACAATGCTCCATGCCCCTTTTCATCTCAATGCTCCATGAAACCTGTCATCACAATGCACCATGCCCATCATCATAATGCTTCCGGCTATTGTCAGCACAATGAAATCAATATTCTCCATGACCTCTGTCATCACAATGCTCCATGACCCCTGTCATCACAATACTCCATGAACATTTGCAGCCCAAAGCTCCATGACCCTTGTCATCACAATGATCCATGCCCTTGTCATCCCTATGCTCCATGACCCCTGTATTCACAATGCTCTGTGACGCTTTTCATCACAGTGCTCCATGACACCAGTCATCATATTGCTCCATGCCCTTGTCATCCCAATGCTCCATGACCCCTGTATTCACAATGCTCCGTGACCCTTGTCATCACAGTGCTCCATGACACCTGTCATCACAATGTTCCATGCCTTTGTCAGCAAAATGCTACATGACTTTGTCATTACCATGCTATATGCGCTTGTCATCACAATACTCCATTACCATTGTCATCACAATCCTCCATGAATCTTGGGATCACATTGCTACATGCCCTTGTCATCACAATGCTCCATGCTCCTTGAAATCAAAATGATCCATGTCCTCTGTCATCACAATGCTCCAAACACTTGTGATCACAATGTTCCATAAAACTCGACATCACAACGCTCCATGATGCCTGTCATCACAATACTGCATGCACTTTTCATCACAATGCTCCATGACCTTTGTCATCACAATTCTCAATACACATGTCATCACAATGCTCCCTGACACTTGTCGCCAGAATGCTCCTTGAACCCTGTCACGAAAAGGCTCCATGACTTTTTCAACACAATGCCCCATGCCGTTTTCATCACAATGCTCCACGCCACTGTCAGCAAAAAACTCCACAAGCTTATCATGAGAATGTTCCATGACTCTTGTCATCACAATTCTCCATGCACTTCTCAGCACAATGCTCCCAGACCTTGTCATCTCAATGCTCCAAGCCACTGTCAGCACAATCCACCATTACCTTTGTCATCAGAATCCTCCATGACACCTGGCATCGCAATGCTCCATGCGATTGTCATCACAATGGGCCATTACCTATGTTATCACAATGCTCCCTGACACCTCTCTTCACAATACTGCATGACCTGGTCATCACAATGCTCCATGCCCTTGTCACCACAATGCACCATTCCATCAGTCATCACAATAATCCATGAAAATTATTAGACCAATGCTCCATGCCCTTGTCATCACAATGCACCATGACCCTTGTAATCACAATGCTCCATGAACTTTTCATCACAGTGCTCTTTGATCCTTGTCATCACAATGATCTATGCCTTTCTCAGCGCAATGCTACGTGACCCTTGTCATCACAATGCTCCATGCGCTTGTCAGCACGATGCTCCATGACACATGTCATCATAATGCACCATGCGCTTGTCATCACAGTGCTCCACAAGCTTGTCATCACAATGCTCCATAAAACTTGTCATCACAATGCTCCATGCACTTCTCATCAAAATGCTCTCTCACCACAGATAGCACAATGTTACATCACTATTCGTCACAATACTCAATCACCCCTGTTATCACAATGTTCCATGACCGCTGTCATCACAATGCTACATGCACTTATCATCACAATGTTCGATGACCCTTGACATCACAATGCTCCATAACCCCTGTCATCAAAATGCTCCATGACACTTTTCATCATAATGCTCCATGACCTCTGACATCACAATGCTCCATAACCCCTGTCATCAAAATGTTCCATGACACTTTTCATCAAATTGCTCCATGACCCTGTCATCACAATGCTCCCTGCCCTTCTCATCACAATGCACATCGTCCTTGTCATCAAAATCCTCCATGACTATTGTCATCACAAAGATCCATGACCCTTGGCATCACAATGCTCCATGTCATTGTCATCACAATCCTCCATGAACACTCTCATCACATTGCTCCATGTCCTTGTCATCACATAGCTCCATGACACATGTCGTCAGAATGTTCCATGGCCTTCTCATCACAATGTTCCATGCCCTTGCCGTCACAATGCTCCATTACCCCTGTCATAACAATGCTCCATGATCCCTGCCATCACGATGTTCCGTGGCCTTGTCATCACAGTGCTCCATGACACCTGTCATCACAATGCTCCATGACTTTGTCAGCAAAATGATACATGACCTTGTCATTACAATGCTCTATGCGCTTGTCATCACAATACTCCATTTCCATTGTCATCACAATCCTCCATGAACCTTGAGAGCACATTGCTTCATGCCCTTGTCATCACAATGCTCCATGCTCCTTGAAATCAAAATGATCCATGTCCTCTGTCATCACAATGCTCCAAACCCTTGTGATCCCAGTGTTCCATAACACTTGTCATCACAATGCTCCATGATGCCTGTCATTACAAAATTCCATGCCCTTTTCATCACAGTGCTCCATGACATTTGTCATCACAATGCTCAGTACACTTGTCATCACAATGCTCCCTGACACTTGTCATCAGAATGCTCTTTGAACCCTGTCACGAAAAGACTCTATGCCTTTTTCATCACAGTTCCCCATTCCATTTTCATCACAATGCTCCGTGACCATTTTCATCAAAATGCTCCATGACTTTGTCTGAAAAACGTTCCATGACCCTTGTCATCACAATGTGCCATTTGCTTTTCATCACAACGGTCCAGAAAATTGTCATTGCAATGCTCCATAAACCTTGTAATCACAATGCTCCATACACTTCTCTTCAAAATGCTCTCTCACTAGAGATATCACAGTGTTCCATCACTAGTTGTCACAATACTCCCTCACTACTGTAATCACAATGTCCCAGGACCCCTGTCATCACAATGCTACATCCCTTTATCATCACAATGTTCCATGACCCCTGACATCACAATATTCTATAACCCCTGTCATCAAAATGTTCCAATACACTTTCCATCATATTGCTGCATGACCCTGTCATCAAAATACTCCCTGCCCTTATCATCACAATGCACCATGCACTTGTCCTCAAAATGCTCCATGACATTTGTCATCACAAAGCGCCATGACCCTTGGCATCACAATGCTCCATGTCATTGTCATCACAGTGCTCCATGAACCCTCTCATCACATTGCTCCATGCCCTTGTCATCACAAAGCTCCATGACACTTGTCTTCAAAATGCTCTATGCCCTTCTCATCACAATGCCCCATGACCTTGTCATTATAATCCTTCATGACCCATGTATCACAGTGTTCCATGCCCTTATCATCACAATGCTCTATGCCCACTCTCATCACAATAATCCATGAAACTTATTAGACCAATGCTCCATTCCCTTATCATCACAATGCTCCATGCCCTTGTTATCACAATGGTCCATGACCCCTGTCATCACAATGCTCCATGCCTCCATTCATCACAATGCTTCATGACCTTTGTCATCACAATGGTCCATGCCCTCGTCATCAGCAGTCTCTGTGACATATTTAACCACAATGCTCCATGAAATTTTCATCACAATGCTCTTTGACCCTTGTCATCACAATGCTCTATGCCTTTCTCAGCACAATGCTCCATGACCCTCATCATCACAATGCTCCATGTGCTTGTCAGCACCATGCTCCATGACCCATGTCATCACAATGCACCCAGCACTTTTCATCACAATGCTCCACAATCTTGTCACCACAATGCTCCATAAAACTTTTCATCACAATTCTCCATGCACTTCTCATCAAAATGGTCTCTCAACACTGATATCACAATGTTACATCACTATTCATCACAATACTCCCTCACCCCTTCATCACAATATTCCATGACTTCTGTCTTTGCAATGCTACATGCACATATCATCACAAAGTTCGATGACCCCTGACATCACAATGTTCCATAACCCCTGTCATCAAAATGCTCCATAACAATTTTCCTCAAAATGCTCAATGACCCCTGACATCACAATGTTCCATAACACCTGTCATCAAAATATTCCATGACCCTTTTCATCAAATTCCTCTATAACCCTGTCATCACAATACTCCCTGCCCTTCTCATCACAATGTACCACGCCCTTGTCATCAAAATGCTCCATGACCTTTGTCATCACAAGGATCCATGACTCTTGGCATATCAATGCTCAATGCCATTGTCATCACAATGCTCCATGAACCCTCTAATCACAATGCTCCATGCACATTTGCATCTCAATGCTCCATGAACCCTGTCATCAAAATGCACCATGCCCATCATCATAATGCTTCAGGCTATTGTCATCACAATGAAATCAAAATATTTGATGATCTATCTCATCACAATGCTCCAAATCCTTGTGATCACAATGTTCCATAACACTTATCATCACAATGTCCCATGACGCTCATCATCACAATTATCCATGGTCTTCTCATCACAGTGCTCCATGACCTTTGTCATCACAGTGCTCTATACACTTGTCATCACAATGCTCCCTGACACTTGTCATCAGTATGCTCCTGGAACCCTGTCATGACAAATCTCCATACCATTTTCATAACAATGATCCATGCCAATTTCATCACAATGCTCCAAGACACCAGTAGTCACAATGCTCCATGCCCTTGTCATCACAATGCCCCAAGACCCCTGTAATCACAATACTCCATGCCCCTTTTCATCAGAATGCTCCATGAAGCATGTTATTACAAGGCTCCATGGTCTTCTCATCACAATGCTCCAGGAACTTTTCATCACAGTGCTCCATTCCCTTGTCATCACAATGCTCCATGACGCATGTCCTCACAATAGTTCCTGAATATTTTCAGTCCAATTCTCCAGGAACTTCTCATCACAATGCTTCATGATCCCTATCATCACAATGCTCCATGACCACTCTCATCACAACGCTCCATGACCCCTGACAACACAGTGATCCAGGACTCTTGTCATCACAGTGCTAAATTCCCTAGTCATCACAATGCTCCATGAACATTTTCAGCCCAATGCTCCATGACACTTGTCGTCACAATGAACCATGCCCTTGCCATCCCAATGCTCCATGACCCCTGTAATCACAATGATCCTTGATGCTTCTCATCACAGTGCTCTATGACTCTTATCATCACAATGCTCCATGCCTGTGTCAGCAATATGCTACATGACCTTGTCATCAAAATGCTCCATTTGCTTGTCATCAGAATACTCCCTTACCATTGTCATCACAATCCTCCATGAACCTTGGGATCACATTGCTTCATGCCCTTGTCATCCCAATGCTCCATGCTCCTTGAAAACAAAATGATCCATGACTTCTATCATCACAATGCTCCAAACCCTTGTGATCACAATGTTCCATAACACTTGTCATCACAACGCTCCATGATGCCTGTCATCACAATACTCCATGTCATTTTTGTCAAAATGCTCCATGATCTTTTTTAATCACAATTCTCAAAACACTTGTCATCACAATGTTCCCTGACACTTGTCGTCAGAATGCTCCTTGAAACCTGTCATGAAATGGCTTCATGCCTTTTTCATCACAATGCTCCCTGCCCTTTTCATCACAATGCTCCATGCAATTGTCGTCACAATACTCCACAAGCTTGTCATCAGAATGCTCCATGACACTTGTCATCACAATGCTCCATGGCCACTGTCATCACAATGCTCCATACCCCTTGTCATTACTGTGCTCCATGACGCTCGTCATCACAATTATCCATGGTCTTCTCATCACAATGCTCTACGCCCTTGTCATCAAAATGCTCCATGACCCTTGTCATCACAATGCTCCATGGCCACTGTCATCATAATGCTCCATTCCCCTTGTCATTACCGTGCTCCATGACGCTCGTCATCACAATGCTCCACGGTCTTGCCATCACAATGCTCCTTGCCCTGGTCATCACAATGCTCCATGCCCTGATCATCACAATGCTCCACGTCCCCTGTCATCACAATTCTCTTCGTTCTTGGCATCACTATGCTCCATGACAGTTCTCATCACCGTGTTACATGATTTGTCATCACAATTCTCTATGCACTTGTCATCGGAATGCTCCATGACCCCTGTCATAGAAAGCTCCATTTGCTTCTCATCACAATGCTTCATGAACTGGTCATCAAAATTCTCAATGGCCCTTGTCATCACAATGCTCCAAGCCCTTGTCATCAAAATGCTCCATTACATTTGTCATCACAATCCTCCATGACACTTGGCATCACAATGTTCCATTCCATTGTCATCGCAATGGACCATAACATATGTCATCACAATGCTCCCTGAGACCTGTCTTCAAAATACTCCATGACCTTCTCATCACAATGCTCCATGCCTTGTCATCACATTGCACCATGCCCACTGTCATCACAATAATCCATGAAACATGTCAGGCCAATGCTCCATGCCCCTGTCATCACAATGATCATTGCCTTTTCATCACAATGCTCTATGAACCCGGTCATCACAATGCTCCATGACTCCAGTCATCACAATGCTTCATGACCTTTGTCATCACAATGGTCCATGCCCTCGTCATCACAAGGCTCTGTGACCTTTGTCACCAAAATGCTCCATGAAATTTTCATCACAATGCTCGTTGACCCTTCTCATCACAATGCTCCATGCCTTTGTCAGCACAGGGCTCCATGACCCATGTCATCACAATGCGCCATGTGCTTGTCATAACAATGCTCCACAACCTAGTCATCACAATGCTCCATAAAACTTGTCATCACAATGCTCCATGCACTTCTTATCAAAATGCTCTCTCACGAATGATATCAAAATGTCCCCTCACTAGTCATCACAATACACCCACTCCCCTGTCATCACAATGGTCCACAACACCGTCATGAAAATGTTCCATGACTCCTGACATCACAATGTTCCATAACCCCTGTCATCAAAATGTTCCATGACACTTTTCATCAAATTGCTCCATGACCCTGTCATCACAATGCTCCCTGCCCTTCACAAGAGAATTCACCACACCCTTGTCATCAAAATGCTCCATGACCTTTGTCATCACAAAACTCCCTGACCCTTGGCATCACAATGCTCCATGCCATTGTCATCACAATGCTCCAAAAACCTCTCATCACATCGTTCCAAGCCCTTGTCATCACAGGATCCATGATGTTTTTCATCACAATGCTCGATGCCATTCTTCTCAAAATGCTCCATGCGCTTGTCATTACAATCCTCCATGAACCATGTATCACAGTGTTCCGTGCCCTTGTTATCACAATGCTCCTTGCCCCCTCTCATCACAATAATCCATGAAACATCTCAGACCAATGTTCCATGCCCTTTTCATCACAATGATCCAAGACTCCTCTAATCATAATGTTCCATGCCCCTTTTCATCTCAATGCTCCATGAACGCTGTCATCACAGTGCACCAATGCGCATCATCATAATGCTTCATGCTATTGTCATCCCAATGAAATCAAAATGCTCTATGACCTCTGTCATCACAATGTTCCAAATCCTTGTGATCACAATATTCCATAACACTTATCATCACAGCTCCCCATAACGCAAGTCATCACAATTATCCATGGTCTTCTAATCACAATGCTCCATGACATTTGTCATCACAATGCTCAATACCCCTGTCATCACAATAGTCCCTGACACTTGTCATCAGTATGCTCCTTGAACCCTGTCATGACAAGGCTCCATGCCTTTTTCATCACAATGTTACATGCCCTTTTCCTCACAGTGCTCCAAGACCCCTGTAATCACAATGCTCCATGCCCTTGTCATCACAAAGCTCCATGATGCATGTCATCAGAACGCTCCATGACATTCTCATCCCAATGTTCAATGCCCTTGTCATCACAATGCTCCAAGACCCCTGTAATCACAATGCTCCATGAGCCTTTTCATCAGAATGCTCCATGAGACTTGTCATCACATGGCTCCATGGTCTTCTCATCACAGTGCTCCAGTACCTTGTCATCACAATGCTCCTTGACCCCTGTCATCACAATACTCCATGAACAATTTCAGCCCAATGCTCCATGACGTTCTCATCACAAAGCTCCATGACCTCTGTCATAACAATGCTCCATGACCACTGTCATGACAATTCTCCATGAACCATGACAACACAATGATCCGGGACGCTTGTCATCAAAATGCTCCATGCCCTTGTCATCCCAATGCTCCATGAACCCTTTAATCACAGTGCTCCATGACTCTTGTCATCACAGTGCTCCATGAACCTTGTCATCACAATGCCTTTGTTAGCAAAATGCTACATAATCTTGTCATCACAATGCTCCATGTGCTTGTCATCACAATCCTCCATGACCCTTGGGATCATACTGCTTTATGCCCTTGTCATCTCTATCTTGCCTTTCTGGTTTTTACAGATTTTCGGATGCCCTTTTTGACCGGTGGGAAGTGAAAATTCTTTGTAGTGTGGATTTGCATTGTGTGCTTGCTTGATTGGCCAAAAAGGGCCTATGCCTTTTCTCCTGAATATATTCAGGAGGAAATCATACGCTGTTTTTGGCCAAGTGCATCATTCTCGAAGTTGTGATGCCTTTCCTGTGCTTTAAAGGCGATTCCAATTTACCTCTTGAAATATGTTTTGTGCAATTCTGCCTCATTTTCAAGTCCGCTTTGTTGCCTTCCCTCAACAGATTTTTGGAAGAGAGTAGTCCTTTATAACTCTGCAGGTTTTTGATTTGCTTTGCCCCTGAGCTCCAATTTTCAAATCCCATTATTGGGAGCTGACCGCAAATCCACAATTTTGCTTCGGGAACTATACTGGTTCCAGGGGTGGCTATACTGGTTCCCTGTGGGTGGCTGAGGCTTTGGTTAATTCTTCTTCCTGACAGGAATTTAGAGTGACATGTGTCCGTCCAAATGCCTACATCTACTCTCTGATTGGTTCTCCCTCTTCCCTTTCATCCTCTGCACAATTAGCAAACTGTGCGAACCAGGAGGTTATAGGGGATGACTCTCCTAAGTTGGGAGATTGATAGTAAAGTAGTTGGAATGCCAAACTGTAGCACAAGGAGAGGAAAAAGTAGGAGACTTTCAGAAACCTTTCGCCATCACAGGGTGTCCATTCTCTAGGTTTCCCATACATGTTATAACTGTAGTGATATTCCCTTCTACCTGGAAATTTGGGACCCATGGAATGGTGGCATGCATTACTACTTTAAAGGGTCTGCATTTTCTCTCCCAATCTCACCAGTCCTCTCAGTCCCAAGTGTCCAGCCTTATGTCTCATCCAGCTGTCTTTGCAGATAGGGTCATTCTAGGTTTCATCAGAACCCCTGAAGGAATTGTGTAAGAACTTCGCTGTTTTTTTGTTTTGTTTTTGAAATTCATTTTTATAATGGGGTTGAGCTGATTTTCCCTGACGTGTTTATGACGGTCTAGACACACTTGATTCGCTTACAGAGGCATATCAATACATAGGTTTTAAGATTCTTACTAATCAAATATATTCCTCTGTGGGGAATAGGGGTTTTGAGTCCCGTTCACTGAGGAAGGTGTAGGTCTTGTCTATTCTGTATTTGGTTTATGGAATGGTACCTGTGCTAATATCAAACTCTGGTTTTATGCATCACCCCACCTCTCCTTTCCCCTTAAGGAGGCATAAGAGTGTTTTCTTAATGTGAGACGCTGCTCTCTTTCCTAATTCAGTTCATGTGTTGTGATGTTGACCTTCCCTCGGTAAGTGATATCTTATGATAAGATTATTTTTCTGTGTGACTAATTTCCATTACAATCATCATACCTAAATCCTCTCATTATGCTGCTACTGGCCTTATGACATTGATTTCACGTCTGAGTGATATTCCGTTGTAAAAAATTACCACAAGTTCTTTATGCATTTCTCTTTTTCCTGGGATACTTTAGGTGTACCGAAGTTGAGGTTCTTGTATGCAGAGCAGCCCTAAACTTTGGGGTGCCTGTGTCTTGTTGATATTTAGTCTTCCCAAGTTATATGTCCATGAGTTGAAGTCCCCTTTGCTCGGGGGCTTTGTATTTTAGATGTTTTAGGAAACAGCATACACTTCTTCAGAGTAGCTCTTGGATATTTATACCCCACCCATCAGCGTGACTAGTCTCCCTGTTTTCCATGGCCTCTCCTGCATTTTTGATTTCTACACATTTTTTTGGATGGCCTTTCTGAGCAGTGGAAATTGAGACTTCTTTATTGTGCGGATTTGCATTTCCCTCTTGCTTGGTTGGCCAAAAACTCTGTATGTGTTTTTTTCCTGAAGATATTCACGAAAAAAACGCATACACCCTTTTGCCCAACTGCATCATTTTAGAAATTCTGCTGCTTTTCATATGCTTTAAATGTGAGTACAATCTACCTTTTGAAATCTGTTTCCTGCAATTCTGCCTCTCATTCAGAACCTCTTCGTTGCCTTACCTGAATATATTTTTGGACGTTGGTTATCATTTATATCTTTGCAGGTCTTTGAATTGTCTGCTCCTGAGCTCCATTTTGCAACTCGCATTTTTTGTGAGCTGGCCGCCAAACCATTGGATTGATTCCGGCCCTATTCTGGTTCTGGGGAGGCAGGCTGAGCCTTTGGTTAATTCTTCTTCCTAATGGGAAATTAGAGTGGCATGTGCCTGTCAAAACTACTACAGCTAATCTCTCATTGGTTCCTCCTCTCCCATTTATCCTCTGCAAAAATTGCAAACTGTGTGAAACAGGAGGTTAAAGGTGCTGATTCTCCAAGTGAGGAGATTGTTAATAATGTGGCTGGAATGGCGAACCCCAGCACCAGGAGATCAAAAATGAGGTGCATTTTAGACACCTCTCCTGATCACACGGTGTACATTCATCTCGGTTTCCCAGGCATGTTTTCACTGTCAGAAGATTCCCTTGAAACTGCAGATTTGGGACCCATGGAATGGGTACCAGGCAGTATTACTTTAAAAGGTCTGCATTTCCTCACACAGCCTCTCTAACATCTCTTAGCGTGCATAACTTCCAGCCTTATATATCATCCTGCTGTGGGTCTACATGTGTTCAATCCATGTTACATCGTAACCCTTCAACAAAAGTTGTAAGAATTTTTGTCTGTCTCACTGTTTTTATAAATATTTTTAAATTTATTTTTATATTGGTTACAGCTGATTTTCAAAGCTCTGTTTTTTGCTGCTGTACATCCACTTGATTCATGTACTGTGTGACAACAATAAATTCTTTCTCAGATGCTTACGAGTCATATGTATTATTTTCCAGTGACTTGAGTGGACTGAGTGCAGTTCTTTGAGGTACTGTGTAGGCCTTGCCAGTTATTCATTTCGGTACTTGGAAAGGTATCTTTGCTAATTTCAACCTCCTGGATAATACCTCACCATTCCCCACCTTTCCCATTTAGCAGCCTTATGTCTCTTTTCTACATATTTGACTATGTTTCTGTTTTGTAGTTTATTTCATGTGTAGCCATTTTTGATTCCACCTTTAAGAGACATCTTATGATATGTGTCTTTTTCTTTCTGACATGTGTCACTTAGAATGATCGTATGTAACTCCTCCAGAGTTGTTACAACTGGCCTTATTTCATTGATTTCTGGATGAGTAATATTCCACTCTACATAAGTACCCCATCTCTTTTATCCATTTTATCCTTCCAGGGACATTTAGGTTACATCCAAGTGGAGGCCCTTTTTAACAGAGAGGTGGTAAACGTTGGGGTGCCTGTTTTCTGTCATTTTTTGTTTTGCCCAAGGTGTACACCCATGAGTGCAAGTGCCCTATGCTCTGTAGCTCAGTTTTCAGATGTTTTAGCAAACACAATACACTTCTCCAGAGTGGCCGTTGGCAAATTACATTTCCACTATCAGCCTCACAGGGCTCCCTTTTCTCCTCACACTGTCCTACATTTCTCGTGTTTACACTTTATGTGGATGACCCTTCTGACAGATGTGAAGTGATACATTTTGTAGTATTGATTTCCAGTGCCCACCTGTTTGGTTGGATAAAAAGTGTGAATGGCCTTTACTTGAATATATTCAGAAAAAAATGCATATGCCCTTTTGGGCCAACTGCATCATTGGCGATGTTCAGCCCCTTTTCTTGTGCTTTAATGGGGAGACCTTTCTACCTCTTCAAATCTGATTCCTGCCACTCTCCCTTGCTTACAAGTCCTTTTCTGTGACTTACCTCAAGACGTTTTTCAACAATAGATATTTTCAACTCTGCAGTTTCATGAATTTTAGTGCCCCTGAGTTCCATTTTTCAACTTGTGTTTTTGGAAACTCGACACAACACAGCAGGATTTCCTCTAGCCCTATTCTCTTTCTGTGGGCAATTCTAGCCTTTGATGAATTTGTTTTCCGGATTGGAAATTAGAGTGGCATGTGCCTGTCCGAACACCTAAGACTTGTCTCTAAATTTTTCTCATCCTTCCGCTTCATCCTCTGGACAAATTCCAAACTGTGTGCAACAGGATGTTGACGGTGCTGATATCCCCAAGTGAGGAGATTGTTAGGAAAGATTCTGGAGGGGTGAAACCGAGCACCAGGCGATGAGGAGATGAGGTGCCTTTTCCAAACTCTTTCCGATCAAACGGTGTACCATCCTCTAGGTGTGACAGGCATGTTTTAGCTGTAGGAAGGGTCCCGTGCATGGAAGGAGAACACCAGGGATTTTTCCAAATCAGTGCCTCCCCGAACCCCAAACTGGGGAATTTTTAAGCTACGGCTACACGTATGTCCATTAAGGGCCTTGGGAAATAGGCAGAGCCCAAACTTTAGATGATTGAAATCTTCAGGTTCAGAAGCGCTCACCATCGGCCTTGCTTAGGTTACATTTTATCTGTCATTGATAGATGATGTCAATAAAAATATCGATTCTTTTTCAGATTATTTCCCCTTATAGGTTATTGCAAAATATTCAGTGTAGTTCCCTGTGCTATACAGTAGTTCCTTGTTGATGATCTATTTTATACATAGCAGTGTGTATATGTTAATCCCAAACTGTTAATTTATCCCTTCTCCTACCTTTCCCCTTTGGTAATAATCAATTATAAGATTTTATACTTCTCAGAAATGGGGAACTGAAAGAGAGGTATCCTTTTCAATGGAAAAGCATTCAAAACAAGATTGAAGCTTCAGCCAAGAGTATTCGATGTACATCCATGGAAATAAATCACTTCATTTCTCTAATGTTGACCTGACAAATAAGACAGACGTCTTCACTGAACTTGCTTATAGTAAAGTGATGGAAATATCAAAGGTAAGTCTTAGAAAAATCTTATTTTACCCGAGCATTATACACTGCTCTATGTTAACTACAGTTTGGCTCACACATCTGTTCAATGAAGTTACAAAGTTCTCAATTTCTGTTACTGATCATCCAGAGGGGACCCCAACAGGAGTCCCCGTGCCCAGTGTCATTGGAGCCAACAGATCAAGACTGAGTTTGGTTCAGAAGCAAAGGAAACATTATTTTGAAAACCGAATGGAGAGGTGAGAGTGTGCACTCCCCCACGGGCTGTGGGCTGGGATGCTGAGTAGGGATCCCGGCAGCGTCAGTGGGAGTTAGGGGATGGAGCTCTCGAGGGCTGGGTTGGCTGCAGCTCAGGCTCTATGCCGTGCAGTCTGCATGGGACTCCGCTAGCTGAGGTGTCGACCCAGCCATTCTGCACTAGGAAGTCGGGTCTGAAGTGCCGGGTGTGGGACCTCTGCATGTGGAACCCTAGGAGCATGTGAAATTAGACAAAGCACAAAGGAAAAACAGGTTAGACTTTATTTTATTGCCCAGATTCTCTTTTTATCTCCCAGGAATTTTTAATGAACGTTGCCAGAGACGAACACCTCTTCTGCTTTTTGTTCCATTCCTCATTCTTCGGGTGTTGAGGTGCAGACCCTTATTTTGTAACTGCTTCATGCTGTGGTAGCAGCCCTGATACCTGGGGGGAGGGGCAAAACGTCTCCCCACCAGCCTCCAGGTGAGGTTGATTGTCCCAAAGCCTCCTGCCTCACTTCTCGTCCGCCTGAGCACCAGCATTGGATGTGTTATAGATTCTAATGACCTTTAAGGGTCCAGGAAAGAGATGCGCAGAGATGCTGTGGTGGCAGGTTTCACCCCACCCCACATTTGTTCAGTGACATTAGGCTGACGTTTTTTGCCAGCCTAGATGCTCTGACCAGTAGTCTGTGCTTTCTTTAATTAGGTCCCTGAATTAATGTACAAACAGCACCATGTGTCAGAGCCCTGCCTGTGCAACACCCAGACAGTCCAGGGACAGTGGTGATCCAGGACCATGACGTCCACTGAGTCAACGGCGTTTAGAAGTAGCCAGCAGTCCAGCTGGTCATATTGGCCACCATCACCGCGGAGTCTGTAGGGTTTTCTATGGTGAAAGCGTGATATACGTTTCCCCCGCCAAGCTTATTAGCTCCCCTCTGGGTGCAGTAAGTCCTGCAAGCAGTAGTCTGCTCTTTCGGGGCACAGTCTTGTTGTTTTCTGAGAGAAACTCCAGGTCAAGTGATGGTCACATGAGTCATCTTGGGGGCCTGTTGCCCCCATTTGTCTCTCTGGAGGTAGGAGTTGGAGGGCCTCCTCACTCGAGGTCAGTGTGTCCACAGAGCGACCCCTGCAACATCAGGACATGATGGGTGGTTAGGATCACCACGTGGGGTCCTATTCCCTTAGGAGGAAGCTGGCCTTGTGGGCTGCTGATTTCCAGCTTTTTAGAAACCCCATTATCCTGGCCTGATGAGTCGGTGGGCAAAGCCCTTGGTGACCATAGTTTATCATACCTGAAGGGCATTCTTGTGTTGCTCCATTTCAAGTGGTCCCAGTTTTTGCACTTAGGCTCCAAGGGCAATTACCCTTTGACCGGGTATGTAAAGGTCAAAGGGTTTAGCTAAATTAGCGAGTTCCTGGGCAAGGATCTGAATTGACTGCTCTTTCCATTCTTGAAAGGCTGCTTTTGGATTCTATTCAAAAGGATCATCATCTTTTCGTGTCAGTGTTTCATGTAGAGGCCCAGATATTAGACTGTAGTTAGGGATCCAGATGCAGAAAACCTTGGCCTCCCCAGGAACCCTTAAGCTGTCTTCTAGTTTTAGAAGAGGTAAGGCTGCAAATGGCTTCTTCCCTATCCTGGGATGCGTTTCTCCAAATATCTGTGAGAATGAAGCCCAGGCAAGTCACCTGAGCCTGTGATATTTGAGCCTTTTTCTTGGACACCTTCTATCCTTTCTTGGCTAGGTAGTTCAGAGGCGTCTTTAGTAGGCCTGGCGATCAGAATGTCATCTGCATATTGAAGGAGGGTTCCCTTTTACAGAGGTAGAACGTTTAGGTTTTTAGAGGACATTTCCCCAATGATGGTGTGGGGATTTTTGAAACATTGGGGCAGGACGGCCCAGCATTATTGCTTGTGTTGCATGTTGTGTCCTGCCACACACAAGCCAAAAATTCTTGTGACTCTGAGATGAATGGAATACAGAAGAAGGCATCATTGAAGTGTAATACAGAATGCCATGGCCTGGTGGATGGTAGAATGAGCAGCAGGGTGTAGGAAATAGGAGCTACTGGATGTATATCCTCGGTGGCTTCACTGACTGTCCTGATGTCCTTTACCAGGTCTCCAGCAGCCCATGGGGTTCTCGTGGTTAGGCCAATCCCAGGATATGGAGCTCACCTGGGCTGCACCCCCCACCCCAGAGCCCACGGGGCTCTCGTGTTCAAGTCCCTCCCAGGGTATTTAGATCACCTGTGCAGCTACCCAGCAGCCCATGGGGCTCTCATAGTCAGGCCCCTCCCAGGATACGGAGCTCCCCTGGGCAGGTACCCCAGCAGGGCTGGACACACAGGAACTGTGCACATAGCCCACCTTGCAGAGAACCCCCAGCTCACCTGTCACTCACAGCTGACACAGAACACCTCAGAGCAGGACTTGAACTAACAAACAGCAGCTCTGACAGGTCTGTGACCCTGGCTATCACTCTGTGCAGCCTCTCTCTGCCTGGTCTTCCAGACACTTCCACAGCAGCCAGGGCTCCAGGCCTCTGTCTCCACCCACCATCACTCCTCTCCCTGACTCCTGGGTTCCTCTCATTAGGATAGGGTCTTCTTGAAGTTGTTTTCCACTCATGGACCAGATAAAATGATAAGAAAACAAGCCGCAGCTGCAGCCCCTTGTCTATCCTGACTCTCAAGGCCCACACCTGTTCCTTGGGCCTGACCCGTTAAGCAAGGTTCATTTTCTGCAACTGTGAGCCCCTGAGGGGTGAGGATTGGCTGATTTGGCAGCCTGACACTGCCTGCCAGCACCCCCCACAGGTGTGCCTGTGTTGAGGTCAATATAAACACCTCTCCAGTCAGCAAGAGCCCCTGTAGCTGTGACTGACGCCATATTATCTGCCCCGTCAGCAGTTTCGGGGCTGGGGTGGTGGGTGGGAGTGAGGGGCCATGGCTTTGTGGGTGGCCCAGTGTGAGTGGGGCTCTGCTGGGCTTTCTGCAGGAGTTGCCAGGCTGCCATCTGCTAAAGAAGAGGATGTGTCACCCATACCTGCCACTGGAATTTCTCCCCAGGCAGAGGTGAGGAAGTAAAAAAGCAGTGGGGGCTGTGGCAGGAGGGTTATCACAGGCAGGGAAATGAAAAGCTTCCAGAAGAGCATCTGGGTCCAGGACCATCCTGGCTGGCCTGCAGGCACCAAGTCGGCCTGCGTGCTGTCGCTAGTGTGGCTCCACAGCCCTTCCTCTAGGCTTGCAAGTGCTTGTACATATTCAGGTGTTTTACCTGGAAAGGGTGGGAAGAGTTCAGCTGCAGCAGGACTGGGGCTCAGCTCACATTTACTCACAGACGCCTCGACACAGTCCCCCAGCTTTGCAATGAGGATGCTCCTTGTGGGGGATAGCGCTGCTGACGGCATGGGAGACGATTTCCCACCTCTGACCAACTTAAGTATTTTTTACCACTGGAGCAAGTGCCCTGATACGATTTTCCTCTGTATAACTGGTGAGTTCTGTTTTTTTTTCTTTCTTTTTTTTCTTTTTTGTTCAAGTTAGATTTTATTTATTCCTCTTTTTTTTAATTTGGAGATATAAACATGGAAATAATGCATTAATATAAAGACGTCTATGTGAAGGGAAAAACTTTTTTTCTGTTTTATTTTATTAAATGTTATTTATTTATTTTTAATTTTTTTAAATTTATTTCTTTTATACAGCAGGTTCTTATTGGATATGTATTTTATACATATAAGTGTGCACATGTGAATCCCAGTCTCCCAATTCATCCCACCACCACCCTCACAAGGCGTTCCCTCCTTGGTGTCCATATGCTTATTCTCTACATGTGTCTTTATCTCTGGCCTGCAAACTGGTTCATCTGTACCATTTTTCTAGGTTCCACATATATGCATTAATATACAATATTTGTTTTTCTCTCTCTGACTTACTTCACTCTGTATGACAGTCTCTAGATCCATCGAGGTCTCTACAAATGACCCAATTTCATTCCTATGTATGGCTGAGTAATATTCCGTTGTATATATGTACCACGTCTTTATCCATTCGTCTGTCTGTGGGCACTTAGGTTGCTTTCATTACCTGTCTATTGTAAATAGTGCTGCAGTGAACATTGTGGTGAATGTGTCTTTTTGATTTATGGTTTTCTCTGGGTATATGCCCAGTAGTGGGACTGCTGGATTATATGGTAATTCTATTTTTAGTTTTTTAAGGAACCTCCATACTGTTCTCCATAGAGATTGTATTGATTTATATTCCCAACAATAGTGGAAGAAGGTTCCTTTTCTCCACACCCTCTCCAGCATTTGTTGTTTGTAGATTTTCTGATGATGCCCATTCTAACAGGTGTGACGTGACACCTCATTGTAGTTTCCATTTCCATTTCTCTAATAATTAGTGATGTTCAGCAGATTTTCATGTGCGTACTGGCCATCTCTATGTCTTCTTGGAAGAAATGTCTATTTAGATCTTCCATTTTTGTATTGGGTTGTTTGTTTTATTAATATTGAGCTGCATGAGCTGTTTATATATATTGGAGATTAATCATTTGTCCATTGATTCGTCTGCAAATATTTTCTGCCATTCTGAGGGTTGTCTTTTCGTCTTGTTTGTAGTTTCGTTTGCTTTGCAAAAGCTTTTACGTTTCATTAGGTCCCATCTGTTTACTTTTCTTTTTTATTTCATTACTATAGGAGGTGGATCAAAAAAGATCTTGCTGTGATTTACGTCAGAGTATCCTTCGTAAGTTTTCCTCTCAGAGTTTTATACTGTCTGGTCTTACATTAAGGTCTCTAATCCATTTTGAATATATTTTTATGTATGGTGTTGGGGAGTGTTCTAATTTCATTCTTTTACATGTAGCTCTCCATATTTCCCAGCACCAATGATTGCAGAGAGTGTCTTATCTCCATTGTATAGTCTTGCCTCCTTTGTCATAGATTAGTTGACCATAAGTGTGTAGGTTTATCCTTGGGCTTTTTTTTTCCTTTTACACGTTTATTGAAGTATAATTGCTTTACAATGGAGTGTTCGTTTCTGCTGTATAACAAACTGAATCAGCTATACATATACAAATATCACCAGATCCTCTCCCTCTTGCATCTCCCTCCCACACTCCATATCCCACCCCTTTATGTGGTCACAAAGCACCAAGCTGATCTCCCTGTTCTATGTGGCTGCTTCCCAGTAGCTATTGGTGTTACATTTGGTAATGTATTTATGTCCATGCCACTCTCTCACTTCGTCCCAGCTTACCCATCCCCCTTCCTGTGTCCTCAAGTCCTTTCTCTATGTCTGTGTCCTTAATCCTGTCCTGCCACTAGGTTCTTCAAAATCTTTTTTTTTCTTCATTAGATTCCATATATCTCTGTTAACATTCAGTATTTGTTTTTCCCTTTCTGACTTACTTCACTGTGTAGGACAGATTCTAAGTCCATCCACCTCAGTACAAATAACTCAGTTTTGCTTCTTTTTATGGTTGAGTAATATTTGATTGTATATATGTGCCAGATCTTCTTTATCCATTCATCTGTCGATGGACACTTAGGTTGCTTCCATGTCCTGCCTAATGCAAATAGAGCTGCAATGAACATTTTTGTACATAACTCTTTTTGAATTATGGTTTTCGCAAGGCAAATGCCCAGTAGTTGGATTGTTGTGTCGTATGGTACTTCTATTGTTAGTTATTTAAAGGAACCTCCGTACTGTTCTCCCTAGTGCTCATATCAATTTACATTCCCACCCACAGTGCAAGTGTGTTCCATTTTCTCCAATAAAGGCCTCTCCAGCATTTATTGTTTTGTAGATTTTTTTGATGATTGCCACTCTGACTGCTGTGAGGTGATACCTCAGGGTAGTTTTGATTTGCATTTCTCTAATGATTAGTGATGTTCAGCATCCTTTCATGTGTTTCTTGGTAATCTGTATATCTTCTTTGGAGAAATGTCTATTTAGGTCTTCTGCCCGTTTTTGGATTGGGTTGTTTGTTTTTGTGATATTGAGCTACATGAGGTGCTTGTAAAGTTAGGAGATTAATCCTTTGTCAATTGCTTCATTTGAAAATATTTTCTCCCATTCTGAGGGTTGTTTTTGCATCTTGTTTATGTTTTCCTGTACTGTGTAAAAGCTTTTAAGTTTCATTAGGTCCCATTTGTTGATTTCTGTTTTTATTTCCATTTCTCTAGGAGGTGGGTCCAAAAGGATCTTGCTGTGATTTATGTCATAGAGTGTTCTGCCTATGGTTTCCTCTAAGTGTTTTATAGTGTCTGGTCTTATATTTAGATCTCTAATCAATTTAGAGTCTATTTTTGTGTATGGTGTTATGGAGTGTTCTAATTTCATTCCTTTATGTGTAGGGGTCCAGTTTTTCCAGCACCAATTACTGAAGAGACTGTCTTTTCTCCATTGTATATCCTTAGCTCCTTTGTCATAGATGAGATAGCCATAGGTATGTAGGTTTATCTCTGGGCTTTCTGTCCTGTTCCATTGATCTGTGTTTATGCCAATCTACATACACTTGATTCCATTATGCAGACATATAAATACATAGGTTTCAAGGTTATTACCAGTCAGATATATTCCTCTTCAGTGAATAGGTTGTTTTGTGTCCAGTTCATTGAGAAAGGAGTAGGTCTTGTCTATTAACTATTTGGTATATGGAATAGGATCTGTGCTAATTTCAAACTCTGCTTTTTACACATCACCCCACGTCACCTTTCCCCTTAAGGAGGCATAAGTGTGTTTTCTAAATGTGTAACTCTGTTCTCTTTTGAAATTCAGTTCATGTGTAGCCATGTTTACATTCCCTCTATAAGTGATATATTACAATAAGTTTATTTTTCTTTGTGGCTCATTTCACTTAGCATCATCGTACCTAAAGACACTCATTATGCTGCTATTGGCCTTATGACATTGATTTTATGTCTGAGTGACTTTCCTTTGTATATAAGTACCACAACATCTATATCCATTTTTTTTTTCCTGTCCTGGGATATATAAAGTGTACCGAAGTCGAGGTTCTTGTAAACAGAGCAGCCCTAAATTTTGGGCTGGCTGTGTGTTGTGGATTTTTAGTTTTCCCAAAATACACGCCCATGAGTGGAAGTGTGCTATACTCTGTAGCTCTGTTTTAGAAAACAACATACAGTTCTCCAGAGAGGCTGTTGGAAATTTACATCCTGTCCATCGGCGTAACCAGGCTCCCTTTTCTCCATGGCCTGTCCTGCATTTGTGGATTTTACACTATTTGTGGATGGCCCTTTTGACTGGAGGTTAGGGACACCTCTCTGTAGTGTGGATTTGCAATGCCTGATGGCTTGCTTAGCCAAAAAGTGCGTATGCCTTTTTTCCCGAATATATTCAAGAAAATACACATAGTCCCTTTTCAGCCAAGGGCAACATTGTCGAAATTCTGTCGCTTTTCATGTGCTTTAAAGACGACTCCAATCTACTTCTTGAAATTTGTTTCCTTCAATTCTGCCTTGCATTCAAATCCTCTTCACTGCCTTTCCTCAATATATTTCTGGATGATAGTTGTCCTTTATAATTCTGCAAGTTTGTGATTTGCTGTGCCCCTGATTTCCATTTTTCAACTCGCCTCTTTGTGAGCTGGCTGCAATACCGCAGAATGGCTTTAGGCCCTAGTCCTCTTCCGGGGTTTCAGGCTGAGCCTTTGGTTAATTATTCTTCCTGGTGGGAAACTAGAGTGACATGTACCCATCCAAACACCTACAGCTAATCTCTCATTTATTTCCCCTCTTCCTGTTCATCCTCTGCACAGTTTGCAAACTGTGCATAACGGGAGCGTAAAGGCACTGACACTCCAAGTGTGGAGATTTTGAGTAATGCAGATGGAATGGCGAAGCCGAGCACAACAAAAGGAAAAATGAGGTACCTTTTAGAAAACTTTCCCAATTACACAGTGTACCATCCAATGGGTTTCCCATGCATGTTTTAACTGGAGGAAGATTCCCTTAAACCTGGAGAGTTGGGACCACTAGAATGGGTAGCACACAGTATTGCTCTAAGTGGTGTTCTTTTTTTCACACAACCTCAGCAATCTTGTCAGCCCCAGGAGTCCAGTCTTATGTCTCATCCAGCTGTGGGTGTAAAGGTGGTCAATCTAGCTTGCATCACAGGCCCTGAACGTAATTTTTAAGACTTTCTCTCTGTTTTTGCATTTTGCTTTTGAAATTTATTTTTATAAGTGTGTTTAACTGAATTTCAGTGCTGTGTTCATGCCGTTATACACACACATGATTCCTTTATGGAGACATGAGAATACATATGTTTTAAAATACTTAGAGTCAGACATATTCCTCTGCAATGTATAGGGGGTGTTGAGTCCAGTTCATTGTGCCGGGATTAGGTGTTGTCTATTACATACATGGTTTATATAACGGAATCTGTGCTAATTTAAAACTGTGGTTTTATGCATCTCCCCACCTCGGCTTTCCCATTAAGCAGGCAGAAGATGTTTTCTAAATGTGTGACTCTGTTGTGTTTGTAATTCAGTTCATGTGTAGTCATGTGTACATTCCCGCTATGAGTGATAACTTATGATAAGATTAGTTACTCTGTAATCTTTCCTAACTCAGTTCATGTGTAGCCATGTTTACAGGACCTTCATAAGTGATATCTTATGATAAGTTTCTTTTTCTGTGTGACTTATTTCACTTAGAATCATCGTACCTGAATCCACTCTGTTTGCTGCTACTGGCCTTATGACATTGATTTCATGGCTGAGTGATATTCCATCGTACGTAAGTACCACAATATCTTGAACCATTTTTGTCATTCCTGGGATACTTAAGGTGTACCCAAGTTGAGGTTCTTGTAAGCAGTGCAGCGCTAAATTTTAGGGTGGCTCTGTCTTATTGATTTTCAGTTTTCCCAAGGTATATTCCCTAGACTGGAACTGCCCTTGGCTGTGTAGCTCTGTTGTTTACTTGTTTTAGGGAACACAATGCACTCAGATATATACCTCTGCGCAGAATATTGGGTTTTGCGTCCCTTTCACTGATGAAGATGTAGGTCTTGTCTATTCCGTATTTTGATTTTGGAATGGTACTTGTACTAATATCAAACTCTGGTTCTATGCATCACCCCACCTCTCCTTCCTCCTTAAGCAGGCATAAGTGTGTTTTCTAAATGTGAGACACTGTTCCCTTTCCTAACTCAGTTCATGTGTAGCCATGTTAAAGAAAATTCATAAGTGCTATCTTATGATAAGTTTGTTTTTCTGTGTGACTTATTTCACTTAGAATCATCGTACCTGAATCCATTCATTTTCCTGTTACTGGCATTATGACATTGATTTCATGGCTGAGGGATAATCCATCGTACATAAGTACCACAATTTTTTTGAATCATTTTTATCTATCCTGGGATATTTAGAGAGTACTCAATTTGAGATTCTTGTAAGCAGTGCAGCCCTAAACATTGGGGTGGCTCTATCTTATTGATTTTCAGTTTTCCCAAGGTATATTCCCTAGACTGGAAGTCCCCTTGGCTCTGTAGCTCTGTTGTTTACTTGTTTTAGGGAACACGATGCACTCCTCCAGAGAGGCAGTTGGCAATTTACATCCCGCCCATCAGCATAACAAGGCTCCATGTTCTCCAGGGCCTCTCTAGGATTTCTGGTTTTTACACATTTTGTGGATGTCCCTTTTGACTGGTGGGAAGTGATACTATTTTGCTGTGCAGATTTGCATTGCCCACTTGCTTGCTTGGCCAAAAAGGGCGTATGCGTTTTCTCCTGAATATATTCAGGAGAAAACGCATACGCCGTTTTTGGCAAAGTGCATCATTTTCGAAGTTGTGCCCCTCTTCCTGTGCTTTACAGGTGATTCCAACGAACCACTTGAAATCTGTTTCCTGCTATTCAGCCTCGCTTAGAAGGTCGCCTCGTTGCCTTCCCATAACAGATTTTTTGGACGATAGTTGTCCTTTATTACTGTGCCAGTTTGTGAATTGCTGTGCCCTTGAGCTCCATTTTCTAACTCGTTTTTTGTGAGCTGACCACAAGTCCAAAATTTTGGTTCAGGACCTATACTTGTTCACGGCGGGTGGCTGAGACTTTGGTTAATTATTCTTCCTGCCGGGCATTTAGAGTGACATGTGCCCGTCCAAATGCCTAACAGCTACTCTTTCATTGGTTCCCCCTTTTCCCTTTCATCCTCTTCCAAATTGGCAACCTGAGCAAACCAGGAGGTTAAAGGGGCTGTCTCTCCAAGTTGGTAGATTGATAGTTAAGCAGTTGCAAAGTCAAACTAGAGCACCAGGAGAGGGACAATTAGTTGGGTTTTAGAAACCCTTCGTATTCACTGTGTGTCCATTCTCTTGGTTTCCTGTACATGTTATAGCTGTTGTAATATCCCCTTCAACATGGAGAGTTGGGAAACATGGAATGGGTGCCACGCATTATTGGTTTGAAGGGTCTGCATTTGCTAACCCAAATTAACCAATCCTCTCAGTCCCATGTGTCCAGCCTTATGCCACATCCAGCTGTCGTTGTACATAGGGTCATTCAAGGTTTCATCAGAGACCCTGAAGGAATTGTAAAGAATTTCCCTGTTTTTTTGGTTTTGTTTTTGAAATTCCTTTTTATAGTGGGTTTGAGCTGATTCTCACTGCCGTGTTTATGCCAGTCTAGACACACTTGTTTCCCTTACGGTGATATATCAATACATAGGTTTTAAGATTCTTAGTAGTCAGATATATTCCTCTGTGTGAAGTATGGGGTCTTGATAACCTTTTAGTGAGGAAGGTGTAGATCTTGTCTATTCTGTATTTGGTTTCTGGTATGGTGCCTCTACTTATATCAAACTCTGGTTTTATGCAACACCCCACCTCTCCTTCCCCCTTAAGCAGGCATAAGAGTGTTTTCAAAATGTGAGACTCTCTTCTCTTTCCTAACTCAGTTCATGTGTAGCCATGTTTACAGGATTTTCATAAGTGATATCTAATGATAATATTCTTTTTCTGTGTGACTTATTTCACTTAGAATCATCATATCTGAATCCATTCATTTTGCTGCTACTGGTCTTATGACATTGATTTCATGGCTGAGGGATATTCCATCATAACGTAAGTACCACAATTTTTTGTACCATTTTTATCTTTCACGGAATATTTAAGGTGTACCCAAGTTGAGGTTCTTGTCATCAGTGCAGCCCTAAATTTTGGGGTGGCTCTGTCTTATTGATTTTCAGTTTTCCCAAGGTATATTCCCTAGACTGGAAGTGCCCTTGGCTCTGTAGCTGTGTTGTTTACTTGTTTTATGGAACACAATGCACTCCTGCAGAGAGGCAGTTGGAAATTTACATGCCTTCCTTCAGCATAACAAGGCTCCCTGTTCTCCAGGGACTGTCTTGCCTTTCTGGTTTTTACACATTTTTCCGATGTCCCTTTTGACTGTTGGGAAGTGATACTACTTTGTAGTGCAGATTTGCATTGCCCACTTGCTTGCTTGGCCAAAAAGGGCGTATACGTTTTCTCCTGAATATATTCAGGAGAAATCACATACACCCTTTTTGGCCAAGTGCATCATTGTCGAAGTTGTGCCACTCATCCTGTGCTTTAAAGGCGATTCGAACGTACGTCTTGAAATCTGTTTCCTGCTATTCTGCCTCGCTTTCAAGTCCACCTCGTTGCCTTCCCTCGACAGATTTTTGGATGATAGTTGCCCTTTATTACTCTGCCAGTTTGTGAATTGCTGTGCCCCTGAGCTCCATTTTTTAACTCATTTTTTCTGAGCTGAACGCAAGTCCAATATTTTGGTTCATGACCTGGTTCCCGGTGGGTGGCTGAGACTTTGTTCAATACTTCTTCCTCCCGGGAAATAAGAGTGACATATGCCCGTCCAAATACCTAACAGCTACTCTCTCATTGGTTCTCCCTCTTCACATTCTACCTCTGTGAAATTGGCAACCTTTGCGAAACAGGAGGTTAAAGGTGCTGTCTCTCCAGTTTGAGAGATTGATAGTAAAGCAGTTGGAAATTCAAACCAGACAGCCAGGACAGGGACAATTCCTTGAGTCTTAAAGACCATTCGTATTCACAGTGTGTCCATTCTCCAAGTTTCCCGTACATGTTATAGCTATGGTAATATTCCCTTCAACCTGGAGAGTTGGGACCCATTGAATGGGTACCATGAATTATTGCTTTAAAGGGTCTGCATTTGCTCACCCAATCTCACCAATCCTCTCAGTCCCATGTGTCCAGCCTTATGCCACCTCCAGCTGTCGTTGTAGATAGGGTCATTCTAGGTTTCATCAGAGACCCTGAAGAAATTGTAAAGAATTTCCCTGTTTTTTTGTTTTGTTTTTGAAATTCCTTTTTATAGTGGGTTTGAGCTGATTCTCTCTGCCATGTTTATGCCAGTCTAGACACACTTGATTCCCTTATGGATACATATCAATCCATAGACTTAAAGATTCTTACTAGTAAGTTATATTCCTCTGCGGGAAATATGGGGTTTTGAGTCCCTTTCACTGAGGAAGTTGTAGGTCCTGTCTATTCCGTATTTGGTTTTTGGAACGGTACTTGTACTAATATCAAACTCTGGTTTTATGCATCACCCCACCTCTCCTTCCCCCTTACGCAGGAATATGATTGTTTTCTAAATGTGAGACTCTGTTTTCTTTCGTAACTCAGTTAATGTGTAGCCATGTTTACTGCACCTTCATAAGTGATATCTTATGATAAGTTTGTTTACTCTGTGACTTACTTCACTTAGAATCATCGTACCTGAATGCACTCATTTTGCTGCTACTGGCCTTATGACATTGGTTTCATGGCTGAGGGGTATTCCATCGTACGTAAGTACCACAATTTTTTCAACCATTTTTGTCTTTCCTCGGATATTTAAAGTGTACCCAAGTTGAGGTTCTTGTAAGCAGTGTAGCCATAAATTTTGGGATGGCTCTGTCTTACTGATTTTCAGTTTTCCCAAGGTATATTCCCTAGACTGGAAGTGCCCTTGGCTCTGTAGCTCTGTTTTTTCCTTGTTTTAGGGAACACAATGCACTCCTCCAGAGAGGCAGTTGTCAATTTACATCCCGCCCTTTAGCATAGCAAGGCTCCCTGTTCTCCAGATCCTGTCTTGCCTTTCTGGATTTTACATCTTTTACTGATGTCCCTTTTCACTGGTGGGAAGTGATACTTCTTGTAGTGCAGATTGGTATTTTGCGGTTGCTTGGTTCGCCAAAATGGGCATATGCCTTTCCTCCTGAATATATTCAGGTGAAAACACATATGCCCTCTATGGCCAATTCCATAATTGTCGAAGTTGTGATGCTTTTCCTGTGTTTAAAGGCCATTCCAATGTATTTCTTGAAATCTGTTTCGTGCAATTCTGCCTTATTTTCAAGTCCTCCTCCTGCCTTTCCATCAATAGATTTTTGGAAGTGAGTAGTCCTTTATTATTCTGCAAGTTAGTGAATTGCTGTGCCCCTGGGCTCCATTTTTCAACTTGCTTTTTTGTGAGCTGACCGCAAATCCATAATTTTGCTTCAGGACTTATACTGGTTCTGCGGGGGGGTAGGCTGAGAGTTTGGTTAATTCTTCTTCGTAACGGGAAATTAGAGTGACATGTGGCCGTCCAAATGCCTACAGCTACTCTCTCTTTGGTTCTCCCTCTTCCCTTATATCCTCTGCACAATTTGCCAACTGTGTGAACCAGGAGGTTATAGGGGCTGACTCTCCAATTTGGGATATTGATAGTAAAGCAGTTGGAATGTCAAACTGGAACACAATGATAGAAAAAAATAGTAGAGTTTTAGAAACCTTTCACCATCAGAGGGTGTCCATTCTCTACGTTTCCCAAACATGTTATAACTGTAGTGATATTCCTTTCTACCTGGAGAGTTGGGAACCATGGAATGGGTGGCAGGCATTATTGTTTTAAAGGGTCTGCATTTTCTCACCCAATCTCACCCATCCTCTCAGTCCCAAGGGACCAGCCTTATGCCACATCCAGCTGTTGTTGTAGATATGGTCATTCCAGGATTCATTAGAACCCCTGAAGTTATTGTGTAAGAATTTTACTGTTTTTTTTTTTGTTTTGAAATTCATTTTTATAGTGGGTTTGAGCTGATTCTCACTGCCGTGTTTATGTCGTTCTAGACAAACTTGGTTCCCTTATGGAGACATATCAATACATAGGTTTTAAAATTCTTACTAGTCAAATATATTTTTTCTGCGGGTAATAGGGGTGTTGAGTTCCATTCACTGAGGAAGGAGTAGGGCTTGTCTCTTCTGTATTTGATTATGGAATGGTACCTGTGCGAATATCAAACTCTGGTTTTGTGCATCTCCCCACCTCTTCTTTCCCCGTAAGCAAGCATAAGTGATTTTTTTCTAAATCTGAGACTCTGTTCTCTTTCCTAATTCAGTTCATATGTAGCCATGTTTACATTCCCTTCATAAGTGATATCTTATGTCAGAATGTACCATGTCCCTTGTCATAATAATGCTCCATGAGCACTGTCACCACAATGCTCCATGCCCTGGTTATCACAATGCTCCATATCCATTGTCATCACAATTCTTCATGTCCTTGTCATCACAATGCTACATGACACTTCTCATCACAATGTTACATGCTCTTGTCATCACAATGCTCCATGCCCTGGTTATCACAGTGCTCCATGCCCCTTGTCATCACAATTCTTCACGTCCTTGTCAGCACAGTGCTACATGACACTTCTCATCACAATGTTACATGCACTTTTCATCACAATTCTCCATGCACTTGTCATTGCAATGCTACATGACCCCTGTCATAGCAAGCTCCAAGTGTTTGTCATCACAATGCTACACGACCTTGTCATCAAAATTCTCAATGGGACTTGTTATCACAGTGCTGCATTCCCTTGTCATCACAAAGTTCCATGCCGTTTTCAGCAAAATGATACATGAACATGTCATTACAATGCTCTATGCGCTTGTCATCACAATACTCAATTACCATTCTCATCACCATTCTCCATGAACCTTGGGATCACATTGCTTCATGCCCTTGTCATCACAATGCTCCATGCTCTTTGAAATCAAAATGATCCATGACCCCTGTCATCACAATGCTCCAAAACCTTGTGATCACAATGTTCCATAACACTTGTCAGCACAACGCTCCATGATGCCTCTCATCACAATACTCCATGCCCTTTTCAACACAGTGCTCCATGAACTTTGTCATCACAATTCTCAATACACTTGTCATCACTATGCTCCCTGACACTTGTCATCAGAATGCTCCTTGAACCCTGTCATGAAAAGGCTCCATGCCTTTTTCAAAACAATGTCCCATGCCGTTTTCATCACAATGCTCCATGCCATTGTCATCAAAATACTCAACAAGCTTGTCATCAGAATGCTACATGACACTTGTCATAACAATGCTCCATGTACTTGTCAGCAAAATGCTCAATGACCCATGTCATCACAATGTGCCATGTGCTTGTCATCACAGTGTTCCACAATACTGTCATCACAATGCTCCATGAACCCTGTAATCACAATGCACCATGCCCATCATCATAATTCTTCAGGCTATTGTCATCACAATGAAATCAAAATGCGCCATGACCTCTGTCAACACAATGCTCCAAACACTGGTGATCACAATGTTCCATAACACTTATCATCACAACACCCCATGACGCTCATCATCACAATTATCCATGGTCTTCTCATCACAATGATCCATGACCTTAGTCATCACAATGCTCAATACACTTGTCATCACAATGCTCCCTGACACTTGTCATCAGTATGCTCCTTGAACCCTGTCATGACAAGGATCCATGCCTTTTTCATCACAATAATCCATGCCCATTTCATCACAATGCTCCAAGACCCCTGTAGTCACAATGCTCCATGCAATTGTCATCAAAAAACTCCACGACTCATGTCATCAGAATGCTCCAAGGTCTTCTCATCACAATGCTCCATGCCCTTGTCATCACAATGCTCAATGGCCCCTGTAATCACAATGCTCCATGCCCCTTTTCATCAGAATGCTCCATGAGACTTGTCATCACAAGTCTCCATGGTCTTCTCCTCAAAATGCTCCAGGACGTTGTCATCACCATGCTCCAATCCCTTGTCATCACAATGCTCCATGATCCCTGTTATCACAATACTCCATAAATATTTTCAGCCCAATGCTCCAGGACCTTCTCATCAAAATGCTCCATGACCAGTATCATCACAAGGCTCCAAGAACACTGTCATCACAACACACCATGACACCTGACAACACAATGATCCGGGACTATTGTCATCACAATGCTCCATTCCCTAGTCATCACAATGCTCCATGACAATTTTCAGCCAAGTGCTCCATGACACTGGTCATCACAATGATCCATGCACTTATCCTTACAATCCTCCATGACCCATGTATCACAATGTTGCGTGGCCTTGTCATCACAATGCTCCATGCCCACTCTCATCACAATAATCCATGAAATATTTCAGACAAATGCTCAATGCCCGTCTCATAACAATGGTCCATTACCTCTGTCATAACAATGCTCCATGATCCCTGCCACCACAATGTTCCAGGGCCTTGTCATCACAAAGCTCCATGACCCTTGTCATCACAGTGCTCCAAGACCCCTGTAATTACAATGCTGCATGCCCTTGTCATCACAAAGCTCCATGACGCATGTCATCAGAAAGTTCCATTGCCTTCTCATCACAATGCTCCATGCCCTTGTCATCACAATGCTCCAAGACCCCTGTAATGACAATGTTCCATGCCCCATTTCATCTCAATGCTTCATGAACCCCGTCATCACAATGCACCATGCCCATCATCATAATGCTTCAGGCTATTGTCATTACAATTAAATCAAAATTCTCCATGAATTCTGTCAACATAATTCTCCAAACCCTTGTGATCACAATGTTCCATAACACTTATCATCACAACACCCCATGACACTCATCATCACAATTATCCATGGTTTTCTCATCAAAATGCTCCATGACCTTTTCATCAGAATTCTCAATACACTTGTCATCACAATGCTCCCTGACACGTGTCATCAGAATGCTCCTTGAACCCTGTAACGAAAATGATACATGCATTTTTCATCGCAATGCCCCATGCCATTTTCATCCCAATGCTCCATGACCCATGTATTCACAATACTCCGTGACGCTTGTCATCACAGTGCTCCATGACACCTGTCATCACAATGCTCCATGCCTGTGCCAGCAAAATGCTACATGACATTGTCATTAAAATGCTCTATGCGCTTGTCATCAACATATTCCATTACCATTGTCATCACAATCCACCATGAACCTTGGGATCACATTGCTTCATGCCTTTGTCATCACAATGCTCCATGCTCCTTGAAATCAAAATGATCCATGACCTCTGTCATCACAATGCTTCAAACCCTTGTGATCACAATGTTCCATAACAATTGTCATCACAACGCTCCATGATGCCTGTCATCACAATACTCCATGCCCTTTTCATCACAATGCTCCATGACCTTTGTCATCACAATTCTCAATACACTTGTCATCACAATGCTCCCTGACACTTTTCATCAGAATGCTCCTTGAAACCTGTCACAAAAAGGCTCCATGCCTTTTTCACCAAAATGACCCATGACATGTTCATCAAAATGCTCCATGCCATTGTCATCAAAATATTCCACAAGCTTGTCATCAGAATGCTCCATGACCCTTGTCATCACAATTCTCCATGCACTTGTCATCACAGTACTCCGTGACTCCAGTCATCACAATGCTTCATAACGTTTGTCATCACAACGGTCCATGCCCACGTCATCACAATGCTCAGTGACATTTGTAACCACAATTCTCCATGAACTTTTCATCAAAATGCTTCATGACACTTGTCATTATAATGCTCCATGCCTTTGTCAGAACAATGTTCCATGACCCTGTCATCACAATGTGCCATGCGCTTTTCAACACAATGATCCTCAACATTTTCATCGCTATGCTCCATAAACCTTCTAATCACAATGCTCCATGCAATTCTCATCCAAATGCTCTCTCACCTGAGATATCACAATGTTTCATCATTAGTCATCACAGTCCTCACTCAACACTGTAATCAAAATGTTCCATGACCCCAGTCATCACAATGCTACATCCCCTTATCAGCACAATGTTCCATGACCGATGACATCACAATGTTCCACAACCAATGTCATCTAAATGCTCCATGACCCTTTTCATCCCAAAGATCCATGACCCCTGGAATCACAATGTTCTGTAACCCCTGTCATCAATATGTTCCATTACAATTTTCATCAAATTGCTGCATGACCCTGTCATCAAAATGCTCCCTCTCCTACTCATCACAATGCACCACACCCTTGTCATAAATATGCTCCATGAACTTTGTCATAACAAACCTCCATGAACCTTGGCATCACAATGCTCCATGTCATTGTCATCACAATGCTCCATGAACCCTCTCATCACATTGCACAATGCCCTTGTCATCACAAAGCTCCATGACACTTGTCATCACAATGCTCGATGCCCTTCTCATCACAATGCTCCATGCCCTTGTCATCACAATCCTCCATGACCCATGTATTACAGTGTACCGTGCCCTAGTCATCACAATGCTCCATGCCCACTCTCATCACAATAATCCATGAAACATTTCTGGCCAATGCTCAATGCCATTCTCATCACAATGCTCCATCACCTCTGTCATCAAAATGCTCCATGACCCGTGACATCACAATGATCCATGACCCTTGTCATCACAATGCTCGAAGACGTTTGTAATCAAAATGCTCCAGGCCCTTGTCATAACAAAGCTCCATGAAGCAAGTCATCATAAGTTTCCATGGCCTTCTCATCACAATGCACCATGCCCTTGTCATCGCAATGCTCCAAGACCCCTGTAATCACAATGCTCCATGCCCCTTTTCATCTCAATGCTCCATGAACCCTGTCATCACAATGCTCCATGCCCATCATCATAATGCTTCAGGCTATTGTCATCACAATGAAATCAAAATTCTCCATGACCTCTGTCATCATAATGCTCCAAACCCTTGTGATCACAATGTTACATAACAATTATCATCACAATACCCCATGACGCTAATCATCACAATTATCCATGGTCTTCTCATCACAAAGCTCCATGACCTTTGTCATTACAATGCTCAATACACTTGTCATCACAATGCTCCCTGACACTTGTCTTCAGTATGCCCCTTGAACCCTGTCATGACAAGGCTCCATACCTTTTTCATCACAATGATCCATGCCCTATTCATCACAGAGCTCCAAGACCCCTGTAATCACAATGCTCCATGCCCTTGTTATCACACAGCTCCATGACGCATGTCATCAGAATGCTCCATGGCCTTCTCATCACGATGCTCCATGCCCTCGTCATCACAATTCTCCAAGACCACTGTAATCACAAAGTTCCATGCCACTTTTCATCAGAATGCTCCATGAGACTTGTCATCACAAGTCTCCATGGTTTTCTCATCACAATGCTCCAGGACCTTGTCATCACCATGCTCCATTCCCTTGTCATCACAATGCTCCATGACCCCTGTCATCACAATACTCCATGAACATTTTCATCCCAATGCTCCAACAACTTCTCATCACAATGCTCCATGACCAATATCATCACAATGCTCCATGACCAGTCATCACAACACTCCATGAAAACTGACAACACAATGATCCGGGATGCTTGTCATCACAATACTCCTTTCCCTAGTCATTACAATGCTCCATGAACCCTGTCATCATAATACTCCATGAACATTTTCAGCCCTATGTTCCATGACCCTTGTCATCACAATTATCCATGCCCTTGTTATTCCAATGCTCCATGACCCCTGTATTCACAATGCTCCGTGACGGTTGTCATCACAGTGCTCCATGACACCTGTCATCACTATGCTCCATGCCTTTGTCAGCAGAATGCTACATGACCTTTTCATTACAATGCTCTATGTGCTTGTCATCACAATACTCCATTACCATTGTCATCACAACCCTCCATGAACCTTGGGATCACATTGCTTCATGCCTTTGTCATCACAATGCTCCATGCTCCCTGAAATCAAAATGATCCATGACCTCTGTCATCACAATTCTCCAAACACTTGTGATCACAATGTTCCCAAACACTTGTCATCTGAACAATCTATGATGCCAGTTATCACAGTACTCCATGAACTTTTCATCAAAATGCTCCATACAATTGTCATCAAAATACTCCACTATCTTTTCTGCAGAATGCTCCATGACCCTTGTCATCACAATTCTCCATGCATTTGTCAGCACAATGCTCCCTGACACTTGTCATCACAAGGCTCCAAGCCGTTGTCATCACAATGCTCCATTACCTTTGTCATCAGATTCCTCCATGACAATTGGCATCACAATGCTCCATGCCATTGTCATCACAATGGGCCATAACATATGTCATCACAATGCTCCCTGACAACTGTCTTCACAATACTGCATCACCTGGTCATCACAAAGCTCCATGACGCATGTCATCAGAAGTTTCCATGGCCTTCTCATCACAATGCCCAATGCCCTTGTTATCACAATGCTTCATGACCCCTGTCATCACAATGCTCCGTGACTCCATTCATCACAATGCTTCATGACCTTTGTCATCACAATGCTCAATACACTTGTCATCACATTCTTCCCTGACACTTGTCGTCAGTATGCTCCTTGAAACCTGTCATGACAAGGCTCCATGCCTTTTTCATCACAATGCCCCTTGCCGTTTTCAATACAATGCTCCATGCCATTGTCATCAAAATACTCCACAAGATTGTCATCAGAGTGCTCCATGACCCTTGCCATCACAATTCTCCATGCACTTGTCAGCACAATGCTCCCTGACACTTGTCATCACAATGCTCCAAGCCATTGTCATCAGAATGCTCCATTACCTTTGTCATGAGAATCCTCCAGGACACTTGTCATCACTAGGCTCCATGCCATTGTCATCACAATGGGCCCTTACATATGTCATCACAATGCTCACTGACACCTCTCTTCACAATACAGCATGCCCTGGTCATCACAATGCGCCATTCCAACTGTCATCGAAATAATCTATGAAACTTTTTAGACCAATATTCCATGCCCCTGCTATTCTGCCTCACATAAAAGTCCGACTCGGTGCCTTCCCTCAACAGATTTTTGGATGATAGTTGTCCTTTATTACTCTGCCAGTGTGTGAATTGCTGTGCCCCTGAGCTCCACTTATCAAATAGTTTTTGTGACCTGACCGCAAGTCCAAAGTTTTGGTTCAGGACCTATACTGTTTCCCGGTGAGTGGCTGAGACTTTGGTTAATTCTTCTTCCTGCCGGGCAATTAGAGTGACATGTGCCCGTCCAAATGCCTAACAGCTACTCTCTCATTGGTTCTCCCTCTTCCCTTTCATCCTCTGCCAAATTGGCAACCTGTACAAACCAGGAGGTTAAAGGGTCTGTCTCTCCAAGTTGGGAGATTGATAGTAAAGCAGTTGGAAAGTCAAACCTGAGCACCATGTGAGGGACTATTCGTTGAGTGTTAGAAAACTTTCGTATTCACAGTGTGTCCATTCTCTTGGTTTCACGTACATGTTATAGCTGTAGTAATATTCCCTTCAACCTGGAGAGCTGGGACACATGGAATGGGTGCCATGCATTATTGCTTTAATGGGTCTGCATTTGCTCACCCAATCTCACCAGTCCTTTCATTCCCAAGTGTCCAGCCTTATGCCACATCCATCTGTCGTTGCAGATAGGGTATTCCAGTTTTCATCACAGACCCTGAAGGAATTGTAAAGAATTTCCCTCTTTTTTTGTTTTGTTTTTGAAATTCGTTTTTATAGTGGGTTTGAGCTGATTCTCGCTGCCATGTTTATGCCAGTCTAGACACACTTGATTCCCTTACGGAGACATATCAAGACATAGGTTTTAAGATTCTTACTACTCAGATCTATTCCTTTGCGGGAAATATGGGGTTCTGAGTCCCTTTCACTGAGGAAGGTGTAGGTAGGTCTTGGCTATTCTATAGTTAGTTTTTGGAATGGTACTTGTGCTTATATCAAACTCTGGTTTTATGCATCACCCCGCCTCTCCTTCCCCCTTAAGCAGGCATATGAGTGTTTTCTATATGTGAGACTGTTCTCTTACCTAACTCAGTTGATGTGTAGCCATGTTTACAGGATCTTCATAAGTGATATCTTATGATAAGTTTCTTTTTCTGTGTGACTTATTTCACTTAGAATCATCGTACCTGAATCCACTCATTTTGCTGCTACAGGTCTTATGACATTGAATTAATGGCTGAGGGATATTCCATCGTACGTAAGTACCACAAATTTTTGAACCATTTTTATATTTCCTGGGATATTTAAGGTGTTCCCAGTTGAGGTTCTTGTAAGCAATGCAGCCCTAAATTTGGGGGTGGCTCTGTCTTATTTATTTTCAGTTTTCCCAAGGTATATTCCCTAGACTGGAAGTGCCCTTGGCTCTGTAGCCCTGTTGTTTACTTGTTTTAGGGAACACAATGCACTCCTCCGGTGACGCAGTTGGCAATTTATTTCCCGCCCATCAGCACAAGAAGGCTCCCTGTTCTCCAGGGCCTGTGTTGAATTTCTGGTTTTTACCCTTTTTGTGGATGTCCCTTTGGACCGCTGGGAAGTGATACTTCTTTGTAGTGCAGATTTGCATTGCCCGCTTGCTTGCTTGGCCAAAAAGGGCGTATGCGTTTTCTCCTGCATATATTCAGGAGAAAATGCATACGCTCTTTTTGGCCAAGTGCATCATTGTCGAAGTTGTGCCCCTCATCCTGTGCTTTACAGGAGATTCCAACGTACCTCTTTAAATCTGTTTCCTGCTATTCTGCCTCGCATTCAAGTCCACCTCGTTGCCTAACCTCAACAGATTTTTGAATGATAGTTGTGCTTTATTACTCTGCCAGTTTGTGAATTGCTGTGCCCTTGAACTCCATTTTTCAACTCGTTTTTTGTGAGCTGAACGCATGTCGAAAATTTTGGTTCAGGACCTATACTGGTTCCCGGTGGGTGGCTGCGACTTTGGTTAATTCTTCTTCCTGCCAGGAAATTAGAGTGACACATGCTCATCCAAACGCCTAACAGCTACTCTCTCATTGGTTCTCCCTCTTCCCTTTCATCCTCTGCCAAATTGGCAACCTGTGAGAACCAGGAGATTAAAGGGGCTGTCTCTCCAAGTTGGGAGATTGATAGTAAAGCAGTTGGAAAGTCAAACTGGAGCACCAGGAGACGGACTATTCATTGAGTTTTAGAAAACATTCGTATTCACATTGTGTCCATTCTCTAGGTTTCCCGAACATGTTATAGCTGTAGTAATATTCCCTTCAACCTGGAGAGTTGGGACCCATGGAATGGGTTCCATGCATTATTGCGTTAAACGGTCTGCATTTGCTCACACATCTCACCAATCCTCTCATTCCCAAGTGTCCAGCCTTATGCCACATCCAGCTGTCATTGTAGACAGGTTCATTCCACGTTTCATCAGAGACCCTGAAGGAATTGTAAAGAACATCCCTGTTTTTTAGTTTTGTTTTTGAAATTCCTTTTTATAGTGGCTTTGAGCTGATTCTCGCTGCCATGTTTATGCCAGTCTAGACACACTTGATTCCCTTACGGAGACATATTAATACATAGGTTTTAAGATTCTTATTAGTCAGATATATTCCTCTGCGGGAAATATGGGGTTTTGAGTCCCTGTCACTGAGGAAGGTATAGGTAGGTCTTGTCTATTCCATAGTTGGTTTTGGGAACGTTACCTGTGCTTATATCAAACTCTGGTTTTATGCATCACCCCACCTCTCCTTCCCCCTTAAGGAGGCATGAGAGTGTTTTCTAAATGTGAGACTCTGTTCTCTTTCCTAACTCAGTTCATGTGTAGCCGTGTTTACAGGATCTTCATAAGTGATATCTTATGAAAAGCTTCTTTTTCTTTGTGACTTATTTCTCTTACAATCATCGTACCTGAATCCACTCATTTTGCTGCTACTGGTCTTACGACATGGATTGCATGGCTGAGGGATATTCCATCGTACGTAAGTACCACAATTTTTTGAACCATTTTTATATTTCCTGGGATATTTAAGGTGTACTCAAGTTGAGGTTCTTGTATGCAGTGCAGCCCTAAATTTTGGGGTGGCTCTGTCTTATTGATTTTCAGTTTTCCCAAGGTATATTCCCTAGACTGGAAGTGCCCTTGGCTCTGTAGCTCTGTTGTTTACTTGTTTTAGAGAACACAATGCACACCTCCAGAGGGGCAGTTGGCAATTTACATCCCGCCCATAAGCATAACAAGGCTCCCTTTTCTCCAGGGCCTCTCTTGCCTTTCTGGTTTTTACCCATTTTGTGGATGTCCCTTCTGACCGGTGGGAAGTGATACTTCTTTGTAGTGCAGATTTGCATTGCCCGCCTGCTTGTTTGGCCAAAAAGGGCGTATGCGTTTTCTGCTGAATATATTCAAGAGAAAACGCATACGCCCTTTTTGGCCAAGTGCATCAATGTCGAAGTTGTGCCCCTCTTTCTGTGCTTTAAAGGCGATTCCAACGTACCTCTTGAAATCTGTTTCCTGCTATTCTGCCTCGCTTTCAAGTCTGCCTCATTGCCTTCCCTCAACAGATTTTTGGACGATAGTTGTCCTATATTACTCTGCCTCTTTGTGAATTGTTGTGCGCCAGAGCTCCATTATTTAACTCGTTTTTTGTGAGCTGAACGCAAGTTTAATATTTTGGTTCAGGACTTATACTGGTACCTGGTGGGTGGCTGAGACTTTGTTTAATTCTTCTTCCTCCCGGGAAACAATTGTGACATGTGCCCGTCCAAATGCCTAACAGCTACTCTCTCATTGGTTCTCCCTCTTCCGTTTCATCCTCTGCCAAATTGGCAACCTGTGTGAAACAGGAGGTTAAAGGGGCTGTCTCTCCAAGTTGGGAGATTGATAGTAAAGCAGTTGGAAAATCAAACCGGAGCACCAGGAGAGGGACTATTTGTTGAGTTTTAGAGAACTTTCCTATTCACAGTGTGTCCATTCTCTAGGTTTCTCGTACATGTTATAGCTGTAGTAATATTCCCTTCACCCTGGAGAGTTGGGACCCATGGAATGGGTGTCATGCATTATTGCTTTAAAGGGTCTGCATTTGCTCACCCAATCTCACCAATCCTCTCAGTCCCATGTGTCCAGACTTATGCCAAATCCAGCTGTCATTGTAGATAGGGTCATTCCAGGTTTCATCAGAGACCCTGAAGGAATTGAAAAGAATTTCCCTGTTTTATTGTTTTGTTTTTGAAATTCCATTTTATAGTGGGTTTGAGCTGATTCTCACTGCCATGTTTATGCCAGTCTAGACACACTTGATTCCATTACAGGGACATATCAATACATAGGTTTTAAGATTCTTACTAGTAAGATATATCCCTCTGCCTGATATATGGGGAGTTGAGTCCCTTTCACTGAGGAAGGTGTAGTTCTTGTCTATTCTGTATTTGGTTTTTGGAACAGTACCTGAACTAATATCAAAATCTGGTTTAATGCTTCATCCCACCTCTCCTTTCCCCTTAAGCAGGCATAAGAATATTTTCTAAAAGGCAAACACTCTTCTCTTTCCTAACTCAGTTCATGTTTAGCGATGTTTAAAGGACCTTCATAAGTGATATCTTATGATAAGTTTGTTTTTCTGTGTGACTTATTTCACTTAGAATCATCGTACCTGAATCCACTCATTTTGCTGCTACTGGTCTTATTACATTGATTTCATGGCTGAGGGATATTCCATCGTATGTAAGTACCACAATTTTTTGAACCATTTTTATCTTTCCAGGGATATTTAAAGTGTAGACAAGTTGAGGTTTTTGTAAGCAGTGCAGCCTTAAATTTTGGGCTGGCTCTGTCTTATTGATTTTCAGATTGCCCAAGGTATATTCCCTAGAATGGATGTGCCCTTGGCTCTGTAGCTCTGTTGTTTACTTGTTTTAGGGAACACAATGCACTCCTCCAGAGAGGCAGTTGGCAATTTACATCCCGCCCATCAGCATAACAATGTTCCCTGTTCTCCAGGGCCTGTCTTGCCTGTCTGATTTTTATTCATTTTGTGGATGTCCCTTTTGACTGGTGGGAAGTGATACTGCTTTGTAGTGCAGATTTGCATTGCCCGCTTGCTTGCTTGGCCAAAAAGGTCGTATGCGTTTTCTCCTGAATATATTCAGGAGAAAACCCTACGCCCTTTTTGGCCAAGTTCATCTTTGTCGATGTTGTGCCCCTCTTCCTGTGATTTAAAGGCGATTCCAACGTACCTCTTGAAATCTGTTTCCTGCTATTCTGCCTCGCTTTCAAGTCCGCCTCATTGCCTTCCCTCAACAGATTTTTGGACAATAGTTGTCCTTTATTACTCTGCCAGTTTGTGAATTGCTGTGCCTCTGAGCTCCATTTTTTAACTCGTTTTTTGTGAGCTGAACGCAAGTCCAAAACTTTGCTTCAGGAACTATACTGGTTCCCGGTGGGTGGCTGAGACTTTGGTTAATTTTTCTTCCTCCCGGGATATAAGAGTGACATGTGCCCATCCACATACATAACAACTACTCTCTCATTGGTTCTCCCTCTTCCCTTTCATCCTCTGCCAAATTGGCAACCTGTGCGAACCAGGAAGTTAAAGGTGCTGTCTCTTCAAGCTGGGAGATTGATAGTAAAGCATTTGGAAAGTCAAAGCATAGCACCACGAGAGGGTCTATTTGTTGAGTTTTAGTGACCTTTCTTACTCACAGTGTGTCCATTCTCTAGGTTTCCCGTACATGTTATAGCTGTAGTAATATTGCATTAATCCTGGAGAGTTGGGACCCATGGAATGGGTGCCATGCATTATTGCTTTAAATGGTCTGCATTTGCTCACCCAATCTCACCAATCCTCTCAGTCCCATGTGTCCAGCCTTATGCCACATCCAGCTATCGTTGTAGATAGGGTCATTACAGGTTTCATCAGAGACCCTGAAGGAATTGTAAAGAATTTACCTTTTTTTTTTTCTTTTTCAAATTCCTTTTTATAGTGGGTTTGAGCTGATTCCCGCTGCCATGTTTATGCCAGTCTAGACACACTTGCTTCCCTTACGGAGTCATATCAATACATAGGTTTTAAGATTCTTACTAGTCAGATATATTCCTCTGAGGGAAGTATGGGTTGTTGAAACCCTTTCACTGAGGAAGGTGTAGATCTTGTCTATTGTGTATTTCGTTTTGGGAATGGTGCCTGTACTAATATTAAACTCTGGTTTTATGCAACACCCCACCTTTCCTTCCCCCTTAAGGAGGCATAAGAGTGTTTTCTAAATGTGAGACTCTGTTCTCTTTCCTAACTCAGTTCATGTGTAGCCATGTTTACAGGATCATCATAAGTGATATCTTATGATAAGTTTCTTTTTCTGAGTGACTTATTTCACTTAGAATCTTCGTACCTGAATCCAATCATTTTGCTGCTACTAGTCTTATGACATTGATTTCATGGCTGAGGGATATTTCATCGTATGTAAATACCAATATTTTTTGAACCATTTTTATATTTCCTGGGATATTAAGGTGTACCCAAGTTGTGTTCTTGTAAGCAGTGCATTCCTAAATTTTGGGGTGGCTCTGTCTTATTGATTTTCAGTTTTCCCAAGGTATATTCCCTAGACTAGAAGTGCCCTTGGCTCTGTAGCTCTGTTGTTTACTTGTTTTAGGGAACACAACGGACTCCTCCAGAGAGGCAGTTGGCAATTTACATCCCATCCATCAGCATAACAAGGCTCCGTGTTTTCCAGAGCCTCTCTAGCCTTTCTGGTTTTTACACATTTTGTGGATATCCCTTTTGACCGGTGGGAATTCATACTTTTGTGTAGAGCATATTTGTATTACCTGCTTGCTTGCTTGGCCAAAAAGGGCATATGCGTTTCCTCCTGAATATATTCAGGAGAAAACACATTCACCCTTTTTGGCCAAGTGCATCACTGTCGAAGTTGTGCCCCTCTTCCTGTGCTTTAAAGGCGATTCCAACGTACCTCTTGAAATCTGTTTCCTGCTATTATGCCTCGCTTTCAACTCCGCCTCGTTGCCTTCCCTCAACAGATTTTTGGACAATAGTTGTCCTTTATTACTCTGCCAGTTAGTGAAGTGCTGTGCCCCTGAGCTCCATATTTTAACTCGTTTTTTGTGAGCTGAACGCAAGTCCAAAATTTTGGTTCAGGACCTATACTGGTTCCCGGTGGGTGGCTGAGACTTTGGTTAATTCTTCTTCTGCCGGGCAATTAGAGTGACATGTGCCCGTCCAAATGCCTAACAGCTACTCTCTCATTGGTTCTCCCTCTTCCCTTTCATCCTCTGCCAAATTGGCAACCTGTGCGAACCAGGAGTTTAATGGTGCTGTCTCTCCAAGTTGGGAGACTGATAGTAAAGCAGTTGGAAAGTCAAACCGGAGTACCAGGAGGGGGACTGTTCGTTGAGTTTAGAGACCTTTCATATTCTCAGTGTGTCCATTCTCTAGGTTTACCGTACATGTTATAGCTGTAGTAATATTCCCTTCAACCTGGAGACATGGGACCTATGGAATGGGTGCCATGCATTATTGCTTTAAAGAGTCTGCATTTGCTCACCCATTCTCACCAGTCCTCTCAGTCCCATGTGTCCAGCCTTATGCCACATCCATCTGTCATGTAGATAGTGTCATTCCAGGTTTAATCAGAGTCCCTGAAGGAATTGTAAAGAATTTCCCTTTTATTTTTGTTTTTCAAATTCCTTTTCTTAGTGGCTTTGAGCTGATTCTTGCTGACATGTTTATGCCAGTCTAGACACACTTGATTCCCTTATGGAGACATATCAATACATAGGTTTTTAGATTCTTACTAGTCAGATATATTCATCTGCGGGAAATATGGTGTTTTGAGTCTCTTTCCTGAGGAAGGTGTAGGTCTTATCTATTCCATAGTTGGTTTTTGGAACGTTACCTGTGCTTATATCAAACTCTGGTTTTATGGATCACCCCACCTCTCCTTCCCCCTTAAGAAGGCATAAGAGTGTTTTCTAAATGTGAGACTCTGTTCTCTTTCCTAACTCAGTTCATGGGTAGCCATGTTTACAGGATCTACATAAGTGATATCTTATGATAATTTTCTTTTCTGTGTGACTTATTTCACTTAAAATCATCGTACCTGAATCCACTCATTTTGCTGCTAATTGTCTTATGACATGGATTTCATGGCTGAGGGATATTCGATCGTTTGTAAGTAGCAAAAATTTTTGAACCATTTTTCTCTTTCCTGGGATATTTAAGGTGTACCCAAGTTGAGGTTCTTGTAAGCAGTGCAGGCCTAAATTTTGGGGTGGCTCTGTCTTATTGATTTTCAGTTTTCCCAAGGTATATTCCATAGACTTGAAGTGCCCTTGGCTCTGTAGCTCTGTTGTTTACTTGTTTTAGGGAACACAATGCACTCCTCCAGAGAGGCAGTTGTCAATTTACATCCCGCCCATCAGCATAACAAGGCTCCCTGTTCTCCAGGGCCTGTCTTCAATTTCTGGTTTTTACCCTTTTTGTGGATGTTCCTGTAGACTGGTGGGAAGTGATACTTGTTTGTAGTGCAGACTTGCATGCCCTCTTGCTTGCTTGGCCAAAAAGGGCGTATGCGTTTTCTCCTGAATATATTCAGGAGAAAATTCATACGCCCTTTTTAGCCAAGGGCATCATTGTCGAAGTTGTGCCCCTCTTCCTGTGCTTTAAAGTTGATTCCGACGTACCTCTTGAAATCTGTTTCCTGCTATTCTGCCTCCCTTTCAAGTTTGCCTCGTTGCCTTCCCTCAACAGATATTTGGATGATAGTTGCCCTTTATTACTCTGCCAGTTTGTGAATTCCTGTGCCCCTGAGCTCCTTTTTTGAACTCGATTTGTGAGCTGAACGCAAGTCCAAATTTTTTTTTTAAATTTTATTTTATTTTTTTGCTTTATAACAAATATAATCAGTTATACATATACATATGTTTCCATATCCCCTCCCTTTTGCGTCTCCCTCCCACCCTCCCTATCCCACCCCTCCAGGCAGTCACAAAGTACCGAGCTGATCTCCCTGTGCTATGCGGCTGCTTCCCATTAGCTATCTACCTCACGTTTGGTAGCGTATATATGTCCATGCCGCTCTTTCACTTTGTCACAGCTTACCCTTCCCCCTCCCCATATCCTCAAGTCCATTCTCTAGTAGGTCTGTGTCTTTACTCCTGTCTTACCCCTATGTTCTTCATGACATTTTTTTTCTTAAATTCCATATATATCTGTTAGCATACAGTATTTGTCTTTCTCTTTCTGACTTACTTCACTCTGTATGACAGACTCTAGGTCTATCCACCTCATTACAAATAGCTCAATTTCATTTCTTTTTATGGCTGAGTAATATTCCATTGTATATATGTGCCACATCTTCTTTATCCATTCATCCGATGATGGACACTTAGGTTGTTTCCATCTCCGGGCTATTGTAAATAGGGCTGCTATGAACATTTTGGTACATGTCTCTTTTTGAATTATGGTTTTCTCAGGGTATATGCCCAGTAGTGGGATTGCTGGGTCATATGGTAGGTCTATTTGTAGTTTTTTAAGAAACCTCCATACCGTTCTCCATAGCGGCTGTACCAATTCACATTCCCACCAGCAGTGCAAGAGTGTTCCTTTTTTTCCACACCCTCTCCAGCATTTATTGTGTCTAGATTTTTTGATGATGGCCATTCTGACTGGTGTGAGATGATATCTCATTGTAGTTTTGATTTGCATTTCTCTAATGAGTAAAGATGTTGAGCATCCTTTCATGTGTTTTTTGGCAGTCTGTATATCTTCTGTGGAGAAATGTCTATTTAGGTTTTCTGCTCATTTTTGGATTGGGTTGTTTGTTTTTTTGTTATTGAGCTGCATGAGCTGCTTATAAATTTTGGAGATTAATCCTTTGTCAGTTGCTTCATTTGCAAATATTTTCTCCCATTCTGAGGGTTGTCTTTTGGTCTTGTTTATGGTTTCCTTTGCTGTGCAAAAGCTTTGAAGTTTCATTAGGTCCCACGTGTTTATTTTTGTCTTTATTTCCATTTCTCTAGGAGGTGGGTCCAAAAGGATCTTGCTGTGATTTATGTCATAGAGTGTTCTGCCTATGTTTTCCTCTAAGAGTTTGATAGTGTCTGGCCTTACATTTAGGTCTTTAATCCATTTTGAGCTTATTTTTGTGTATGGTGTTAGGGAATGATCTAATCTCATACTTTTACATGTCCCTATCCAGTTTTCCCAGCACCACTTATTGAAGAGACTGTCCTTTCTCCACTGTACATTCCTGCCTCCTTTATCAAAGATAAGCTGACCATATGTCCGTGGGTTTAACTCTGGGCTTTCTATCCTGTTCCATTGATCTATCTTTCTGTTTTTGTGCCAGTACCATACTGTCTTGATTACTGTAGCTTTGTAGTATAGTCTGAAGTCAGGGAGCCTGATTCCTCCAGCTCCATTTTTCGTTCTCAAGATTGCTTTGGCTATTCGGGGTCTTTTGTGTTTCCATACAAATTGTGAAATTTTTTGTTCTAGTTCTGTGAAAAATGCCAGTGGTAGTTTGATAGGGATTGCATTGAACCTGTAGATTGCTTTGGGTAGTAGAGTCATTTTCACAATGTTGATTCTTCCAATCCAAGAACATGGTACATCTCTCCATCTATTTGTATCATCTTTAATTTCTTTCATCAGTGTCTTATAATTTTCTGCATACAGGTCTTTTGTCTCCTTAGGTAGGTTTATTCCTAGATATTTTATTCTTTTTGTTGCAATGGTAAATGGGAGTGTTTCCTTGATTTCACTTTCAGATTTTTCATCATCAGTATATAGGACTGCCAGAGATTTCTGTGCATTAATTTTGTATCCTGCAACTTTACCAAATTCATTGATTAACTCTAGTAGTTTTCTGGTAGCATCTTTAGGATTCTCTATGTATAGTATCATGTCATCTGCAAACAGTGACAGCTTTACTTCTTCTTTTCCAATTTGGATTCCTTTTATTTCCTTTTCTTCTCTGATTGCTGTGGCTAAAACTTCCAAACCTAGGTTGAATAAGAGTGGTGAAAGTGGGCAACCTTGTCTAGGTCCTGATCTTAGTGGAAATGGTTTCAGTTTTTCACCATTGAGGACAATGCTGAATGTGGGTTTGTCATATATGGCCTTTATTATGTTGAGGAAATTTCCCTCTATGCCTACTTTCTGCAGGGTTTTTATCATAAATGGGTGTTGAATTTTGTCGAAAGCTTTCTCTGCATCTATTGAGATGATCATATGTTTTTTCTCCTTCAGTTTGTTAATATGGTGTATCACGTTGATTGATTTGCATATATTGAAGAATCCTTGCATTCCTGAAATAAACCCCACTTGATCATGGTGTATGATCCTTTTAATGTGCTGTTGGATTCTGTTTGCTAGTAGTTTGTTGAGGATTTTTGCATCTATGTTCATCAGTGATATTGGCCTGTAGTTTTCTTTCTTTGTGACATCCTTGCCTGGTTTTGGTATCAAGGTGATGGTGGCCTCGTAGAATGAGTTTGGGAGTGTTCCTCCCTCTGCTATATTTTGGAAGAGTTTCAGAAGGATAGGTGTTAGCTCTTCTCTAAATGCTTGATAGAATTCGCCTGTGAAGCCATCTGGTCCTGGGCTTTTGTTTGTTGGAAGATTTTTTATCACAGTTTCAATTTCAGTGCTTGTGATTGGTCTGTTCATATTTTCTATTTCTTCCTGATTCAGTCTTGGCAGGTTGTGCATTTCTAAGAATTTGTCCATTTCTTCCAGGTTGTCCATTTTATTGGCATAGAGTTGCTTATAGTAATCTCTCATGATTTTTTGTATTTCTGTAGTGTCAGTTGTTACTTCTCCTTTTTCATTTCTAATTCTATTGATTTGAGTCTTCTCCCTTTTTTTCTTGATGAGTCTGGCTAATGGTTTATCAATTTTGTTTATCTTCTCAAAGAACCAGCTTTTAGTTTTATTGATCTTTGCTATCGTTTCCTTCATTTCCTTTTCATTTATTTCTGATCTGATTTTTATGATTTCTTTCCTTCTGCTAAGTTTGGGATGTTTTTGTTCTTCTTTCTCTAATTGCTTTAGGTGCAAGGTTAGGTTGTTTATTCGAGATGTTTCCTGTTTCTTAAGGTGGGATTGTATTGCTATAAACTTCCCTCTTAGAACTGCTTTTGCTGCATCCCATAGGTTTTGGGTCGTCGTGTCTCCATTGTCATTTGTTTCTAGGTATTTTTTAATTTCCTCTTTGATTTCTTCAGTGATCACTTCGTTATTAAGTAGTGTATTGTTTAGCCTCCATGTGTTTGTATTTTTTACAGCTCTTTTCCTGTAATTGATATCTAGTCTCATAGCATTGTGGTCGGAAAAGATACTTGATACAATTTCAATTTTCTTAAATTTACCAAGGCTTGATTTGTGAGCCAAGATATGATCTATCCTGGAGAATGTTCCATGAGCACTTGAGAAAAATGTGTATTCTGTTGTTTTTGGATGGAATGTCCTATAAATATCAATTAAGTCCATCTTGTTTAATGTATCATTTAAAGCTTGTGTTTCCTTATTTATTTTCATTTTGGATGATCTGTCCATTGGTGAAAGTGGGGTGTTAAAGTCCCCTACTATGAGTGTGTTACTGTCGATTTCTCCTTTTATGGCTGTTAGTATTTGCCTTATGTATTGAGGTGCTCCTATGTTGGGTGCATAAATATTTACAATTGTTATATCTTCTTCTTGGATCGATCCCTTGATCATTATGTAGTGTCCTTCTTTGTCTCTTCTAGTAGTCCTTATTTTAAAGTCTATTTTGTCTGATATGAGAATTGCTACTCCAGCTTTCTTTTGGTTTCCATTTGCATGGAATATCATTTTCCATCCCCTTACTTTCAGTCTGTATGTGTCTCTAGGTCTGAAGTGGGTCTCTTGTAGACAGCATATAGATGGGTCTTGTTTTTGTATCCATTCAGCCACTCTGTGTCTTTTGGTGGGAGCATTTAGTCCATTTACATTTAAGGTAATTATCGATATGTATGTTCCTATTCCCATTTTCTTAATTGTTTTGGGTTCATTATTGTAGGTATATTCCTTCTGTTGTGTTTCTTGCCTAGAGAAGTTCCTTTAGCATGTGTTGTAAAGCTGGTTTGGTGGTGCTGAACTCTCTCAGCTTTTGCTTGTCTGTAAACGTTTTAATTTCTCCATCAAATCTGAATGAGATCCTTGCTGGGTAGAGTAATCTTGGTTGCAGGTTTTTCTCCTTCATCACTTTAAGTATGTCCTGCCACTCCCTTCTGGCTTGTAGAGTTTCTGCTGAGAGATCAGCTGTTATCCTGATGGGGATTCCCTTGTGTGTTATTTGTTGTTTTTGCCTTGCTGCTTTTAATATGATTTCTTTGTGTTTAATTTTTGACAGTTTGATTAATATGTGTCTTGGCGTATTTCTCCTTGGATTTATTCTGTATGGGACTCTCTGTGCCTCCTGGACTTGATTAACTATTTCCTTTCCCATATTAGGGAAGTTTTCAACTATAATCTCTTCAAATATTTTCTCAGTCCCTTTATTTTTCTCTTCTTCTTCTGGAACCCCTATAATTCGAATGTTGGTGCGTTTAATGTTGTCCCAGAGGTCTCTGAGACTGTCCTCTGTTCTTTTCATTCTTTTTTATTTATTTTGCTCTGCAGCAGTTATTTCCACTATTTTATCTTCCACCTCACTTATCCGTTCTTCTGCCTCAGTTATTCTGCCATTGATCCCATCTAGAGTATTTTTTATTTCATGTATTGTGTTTTTAATCGATGCTTGATTCATCTTTAGTTCTTCTAGGTCCTTGTTAACTGTTTCTTGCATTTTGTCTATTCTATTTTCAAGATTTTGGATCTGGGAAATAGAATCTTGGATCATCTTTACCATCATTATTCTGAATTCTTTTTCAGGTAGAGTGCCTATTACCTCTTCATTTGTTAGGTCTGGTGGGTTTTTTTCTTGCTCCTTCTCCTGCTGTGTGTTTTTCTGTCTTCTCATTTTGCTTATGTTACTGTGTTTGGGGTCTCCTTTTTGCAGGCTGCAGGTTCGTAGTTCCTGTTGTTTTGGTGTCTGTCCCCAGTGGCTAAGGTTGGTTTAGTGGGTTGTGTAGGCTTCCTGGTGGAGGGGACTAGTGCCTGTGTTCTGGTGGATGAGGCTGGATCTTGTCTTTCTGGTGGGCAGGTCCACGTCTGGTGGTGTGTTTTGGGGTGTCTGTGGACTTTTTATGATTTTAGGCCACCTCTCTGCTAATGGGTGGTGTTGTGTTCCTGTCTTGCTAGTTGTTTGGCTTAGGGTGTCCAGCACTGTAGCCTGCTGGTCGTTGAGTGAAGCTGGGTGCTGGTGTTGAGATGGAGATCTCTGGAAGATTTTCGCCGTTTGATATTATGTGGAGCTGGGAGGTCTCTTGTGGACCAGTGTCCTGAAGTTGGCTCTCCCACCTCAGAGGCACAGCACTGACTCCGGGCTCCTCAATTTGGGATGATGTGTTGTCTATTCATGTATTCCACAGATGCAGGGTACATCAAGTTGATTGTGGAGCTTTAATCCGCTGCTTCTGAGGCTGCTGGGAGAGGTTTCCCTTTCTCTTCTTTGTTCTCACAGCTCCTAGGTCTCAGCTTTGGATTTGGCCCCACCTCTGCGTGTAGGTCACCGGAGGGCGTCTGTTCTTTGCTCAGATAGGACAGGGTTAAAGGAGCAGCCTCTTCGGGGACTCTGGCTCACTCAGGCCGGGAGGGAGGGAGGGGCACTGAGTGCGGGGCGAGCCTGCAGCGGCAGAGGTCGGCGTGACGTTGCACCAGCCCGAGGCGCGCCGTGCGTTCTCCCAGGGAAGCCGCCCCTGGATCCCGGGACCCCGGCAGTGGCGGGCTGCACAGGCTCCCGTAAGGGCGGTGTGGGCAGTGACCTGTGCTCGCACACAGGCTTCTTAGTGGCGGCAGCAGCAGCCCCAGCATCCCACGTCCGTCACTGGGCTCCGCACTTTCAGTCGCGACTCGCGCCCGTCCGTGGAGCCCCTTTAAGCAGCACTCTTAATCCCCTCTCCTCGCGCACCAGGAAACCAAGAGGGAAGAAGAAGTCTCTTGCCTCTTCGGCAGCTCCAGAGTTTTCCCGGACTCCCTCCCGGCTAGCTGTGGCACATTAGCCCCCTTCAGGCTGAGTTCTCGCCACCAGCCCCAGTCCTCTCCCTGCGCTCTGACCGAAGCCCGAGCCTCAGCTTCCAGCGCTGCGTGCCCCGGCGGGCGAGCAGACAAGCCTCTCGGGCTGGTGAGTGCTGCTCGGCACCGATCCTCTGTGTGCAGATCTCTCCGCTTTGCCCTTCCCAGGTATGTGGGGAGTTTCTTTCCTTTTGGGAGGTCTGGGGTCTTCTGCCAGCGTTCAGTAGGTGTTCTGTAGGAGTTGTTCCACGTGTAGCTGTATTTCTGGTGTATCCATGGGGAGGAAGGTGATCTCCGCGTCTTAATCTTCCGCCATCTTACCCGGAAGTTCCCAAGTCCAAAATTTTGATTCAGGAATTATACTGGTTCCCGGTGGGTGGCTGAGACTTTGGTTAATACTGCTTCCTCCCGGGAAACAAGAGTGACATGTGCCCGTCCAAATGCCTAACAGCTACTCTTTCATTGGTTCTCCCTCTTCCCTTTCATCCTCTGCCAAATTGGCAACCTGTGCGAACCAGGAGTTTAAAGGGGCTGTCTCTTCAAGCTGGGAGATCGATAGTAAAGCAGTTGGAAAGTCAAAGCGTAGCACCACGAGAGTGTCTATTCGTTGAGTTTTAGAGACCTTTCTTATTCACTGTGTGTCCATTCTCTAGGTTTCCCGTACATGTTATAAATGTAGTAATATTCCCTTCACCCTGGAGAGTTGGGACCCATGGAAGGGGGGCCATGCATTATTGCTTTAAAGGGTCTGCATTTGCTCACCCAATCTCACCAATCCTCTCAGTCACAAGGGTCCAGCCTTATGCCAAATCCAGCTGTCATTGTAGATAGGGTCATTCCAGGTTTCGTCAGAGACCATGAAGAAATTGTAAAGAATTTCCTGTTTTTTTTGTGTGTCTGAAATTCCTTTTTATAATGGGTTTGAGCTGATTCTCACTGCCATGTTTATGCCAGTCTAGACACAGTTGATTCCCTCATGGAGACATATCAATAAATAGGTTATAAGATTCTTACTAGTCAGATATATTCCTCTGAGGGAAATATGGGGTTTTGAGTCCCTTTCACTGAGGAAGGTGTAGGTCTTGTCTATTCCGTATATGATTTTTTGAACGGTACCTGTGCTTATATAAAACTCTGGGTTTTATGCATCACCCCACCTCTCCTTCCCCCTTAAGCAGGCATATGAGTGTTTTCTATATGTGAGACTCTGTTCTCTTTCCTAACTCAGTTCATGTGTAGCCATGTTTACAGGATCTCTATAAGTGATATCTTATGATAACTTTCTTTTTCTGCGTGACTTATTTCACTTAGAATCATCGTACCTGAATCCACTCATTTTGCTGCTACATGTCTTATGGCATTGATTTCATGGCTGAGGGATATTTCATCAGACGTAAGTACCACAAATTTTTGTACCATTTTTATCTTTCCTGTGATATTTAAGGTGAATCCAAGATGAGGGTCTTGTAAGCAGTGCACCCCTAAATATTGGGGTGGCTGTGTCTTATTGATTTTCAGTTTTCCCAAGGTATATTTTGTAGACTGGATGTGCCCTGGGCTCTGTAGCTCTGTTGTTTACTTGTTTTAGGGAACACAATGCACTTCTCCAGAGAGGCCGTTGGCAATTTGCTTGCCACCCATCAGCATAACAAGGCTCCAAGTTCGCCAGGGCCTGTTTTGCCTTTCCGGTTTTTACCCATTTTGTGGATATTCCTTTTGACTTTTGGGAAGTTATACTTCTTTGTAGTGCAGATTTGCATTGCCCACTTGCTTGCTTGGCCAAAAAGGATGTATGTGTTTTCTCCTGAATATATTCAGGAGAAAACTCATACACCCTTTTTGGTCAAGTGCATCATTGTCGAAGTTGAGCCCCTCTTCCTGTGCTTTAAAAGCGATTCCAGCATACCTCTCGAAATCTGTTTCCTGCTATTCTGCCTCGCTTTCACATCTGCCTCTTAACATTCCCTCAACAGAGTTTTGGACGAGAGTTGTCCTTTACTACTCTGCCATTTGCTGAATTGCTGTGCCACTGAGCTCCATTATTCACCTCGTTTTTTGTGAGCTGAATGCAAGTCCAAATTTTGGTTCAGGACTTATACTGGTGTCCGGTGGGTGGCTGAGACTTTGGTTAATTCTTCTTCCAGCCGGAAAATTAGAGTGACATTTGCCGGTCCAAATGCCTAACAGCTACTCTCTCATTGGTTCTCCCTCTTCCCTTTCATCCTCTGCCAAATTGGCAACCTGTGAGAAGCAGGAGTTTAAAGGGGCTGTCTCTCTAAGTTGGGAGATTGATAGTAAAGCAGTTGGAAAGTCAAACCGGAGCACCAGGAGAGGGACTATTAGTTGAGTTTTAGAAACCTTTCCTATTCACAGTGTGTCCATTCTCTAGGTTTCCCGTACATGTTATAGCTGTTGTAATATTCCCTTCAACCTGGAGAGTTGGGACCCATGGAATGGGTGCCACTCATTATTGCTTTAAAGGGTCTGCATTTGCTCACCCAATCTCAACAATCCTCTCAGTCCAAAGTGTCCAGCCTTATGCCACATCCAGCTGTCATTGTAGATAGGGTCATTCCAGGTTTCATCAGAGACCCTGAAGGAATTTTAAGGAATTTCCCTGTTTTTTTTGTTTTGTTTTTGAAATTCCTTTTTATAGTGAGTTGAGCTGATTCTCACTGCCATTTTTATGCCTGTCTAGACACACTTGATTCCCTTATGGAGACATATCAATACATAGGTTTTAAGATTCTTACTAGTAAGATATATTACTCTGTGGTGAATATGGGGTGTTGAGTCCCTTTCACTGAGGAAGGTGTAGGTCTTGTCTATCCCATATTTGGTTTTTGGAACTGTACCTGTACTAATATCAAACTATGGTTTTATGCATCACCCCACCCCTCCTTCCCCCTTAAGAAGGCATAAGTGTGTTTTCTAAATGTGAGACTCCCTTCTCTTTCCTAACTCAGTTCATGTGTAGCCATATTTACAGGATCTTCATCATTGATATCTTATGATAATTTTCTTTTTCTGTGTGACTTATTTTACTTAGAATTATCGTACCTGAATCCACTCATTTTGCTGCTACTGGCCTTATGACATTGATTTCATGGCTGAGGGATATTCCATCATACGTAAGTACCTCAATTTCTTGAAACATTTTTGTCTTTCCTGGGATATTTAAGGTGTACCCAAGTTGAGGTTTTTGTAATCATTGCAGCCCTGAATTTTGGTGTGGATCTGTCTTATTAATTTTCAGTTTTCCCAAGCTATATTCCCTAGACTGGAAGTGCCCTTGGCTCTGTAGCTCTGTTGTTTACCTGTTTTAGGGAACACAGTGCACTCCTCCAGAGAGGCAGTTGGCAATTTACATCCCGCCCATCAGCATAACAAGGCTCCCTGTTCTCCAGTGCCTGTCTTGCCTGTCTGGTTTTTACACATTTTGCGGATATCCCTTTTGGCTGGTGGAAAGCGATAGTTATTTGTAATGCAGATTTGCATTGCCCGCTTGCTTGCTTGGCCGAATAGGGCATATGCGTTTTCTCCTGAATATATTCACGTGAAAACCCACATGCCCTTTATGACCATTTCCATTATTTTCGAAGTTGTGATGCTTTTCCTGTGTTTAAAGGCGATTCCAATGTACCTCTTGAAATCTGTTTCATGCCACTCTGCCTCATTTTCACTTCCGCCTCATGGCTTTCCCTCAACAGATTTTTGGAAGAGAGTAGTCCTTTATAAGTCTGCAGGTTAGTGAATTGCTGTGGCCCTGAGTTCCATTTTTCAACTTGCCTTTTTGTGAGCTGACCTCAAATCCACAGTTTTGCTTCTGGACCTATACTGGTTCTGGGGGGGGGCAGGCTGAGTCTTTGGTTAATTCCTCTTCGTGACGGGAAATTAGAGTGAAATGTGGCCTTCCAAATGCCTACAGCTACTCTCTCATTGGTTCTCTCTGTTCCCTTATATCCTCTGCACAATTTGCCAGCTGTTCGAACCAGGAGGTTATAGGGCATGACTCTCCAAGTTGGGAGATTGATAGTAAAGCAGTTGGAATGTCAAACTGGAGCACAAGGAGAGAAAAAAGTAGTAGAGTTTTAGACACCTTTCACCATCAGATGGTTTCCATTCTCTAGGTTCCCATACATGTTATAACTGTAGTGATATTCCCTTCTACTTGGAGAGTTGGGAACCATGGAATGCGTGGCAGGCATTATTGCTTTAAAGGGTCTGCATTTTTTCACCCAATCTCACCAATCCTCTCAGTCCCAAGTGACCAGCCTTATGCCACATCCAGCTGTCATTGTAGATACGGTCATTCCAGGTTTCATCAGCACCCCTGAAGGTATTGTGTAAGAATTTTACTGTTTTTATGTTTTGTTTTGAAATTCATTTTTATATTGGGATTGAGCTGATTCTCACTGCCATGTTTATGTCGTTCTAGACACACTTAGTTCCCTTATGGAGACATATCAATACATAGGTTTTAAAATTCTTACTAGTCAGATATATTTCTCTGTGGGGAATAAGGATGTTGAGTTCCATTCACTGAGGAAGGAGTAGGGCTTGTTTCTTCTGTTTTTGGATTATGGAATGGTACCTGTGCTAATATCAAACTTTTGTTTTGTGCATCTCCCCACCTGTCTTTCCCCTTAAGCAAGCGTTAGAGTGTTTTCTAAATCTGAGACTCTGTTCTCTTCCCTAATTCAGTTCATATGTAGCCATGTTTACATTCCCTTCATAAGTGATATCTTATGTCAGAATGCACCATGGCCTTGTCATAATAATGCTCCATGGCCCCTGTCATCACAATGTTCCATTACCTCTGTCATAACAATGCTCCATGACCCCTGCCATCACGATGTACCATGGCCTTGTCATCACAATGCTCCATGACCCTTCTCATCAAAATGCTCCAAGAACGCTGACATCACAATGTTCCATAACACCTGTCATCAAAATGTTCCATGGCACTTTTCATCAAATAGCTCCATGACACTGTCATCAAAATGCTCCCTGCCCTTCTCATCACAGTGCACAATGTCCTTGCCATCAAACTGTTCCATGACCTTTGTCATCACAAAGATCCATGACACTTGGCATCACAATGCTCCATGTCATTGTCATCACAATGCTCCATGAACGCTCTCATCACATTGCTCAATGCCCTTGTCTTCACAGAGCTCCATGACACATGTCATTAGAATGCTCCATGGCCTTCTCATCACAATGCTCCAGGCCCTTGCCATCATAATGCTCCATTACACCAGTCATAACAATGCTCCATGAACCCTGCCATCACGATGTTCCTTGGCCTTGTCATCACAAAGCTCCATGACCCTTCTCATTACAATGCTCCAAGAACCGTGTAATCACAATGCTCTATTCCCCTTTTCATCTCAATGATCCATGAACCCTGTCATCACAGTGCACCTTGCCCAACATCATAAGGCTTCAGGCTATTGTCATCTCAATGAAATCAAAATCATCCATGACCACTGTCATCAAAATGCCCCAAACCCTTGTGATCACAATGTTCCATAACACTTCTCTTCACAACACCCTGTGATGCTCATCATAACCATTATCCATGGTCTTCTCATCACAATGCTCCATGACCTTTGTCATCACAATTCTCAATACAGTTGTCATCACAATGCTCCCTGACACTTGTCGTCAGTATGCTCCTTGAAACCTGTCATGACAAGGCTCCATGCCTTTTCATCACAATGACCCATGCCCTTTTCATCACAGTGCTTCAAGACCCCTGTAATCACAATGCTCCATGCACTTGTCATCACAAAGCTCCATGACACATGTCATCAGAATGCTCCATGGCCTTCTCCTCACAATGCTCAATGCACTTGTCATCCCAAAGCTCCATGACACATGTCATCAGAATGCTCCATGGCCTTCTCCTCACAATGCTCAATGCCCTTGTCATCACAAAGCTCCAAGACCCCTGTAATCACAATGCTTCATGCCCCTTTTCATCAGAATGCTCCATGTGACTTTTCATCACAAGTCTCCTTGGTCGTATCATCACAATGCTCCTGGACCTTGTCATCACCATGCTCCATTCCCTTGTCTTCACAATGCTCCATGACCCCTGTCATCACAATAATCCATGAATATTTTCAGCCCAATGCTCCATGATATTCTCATCACAATGCTCCATGACAAATATCATCAAAATGCTCCATGACCACGGTCATCACAACACTCCATGACACCTGACAACACAATGATCCGGGACTCTTGTCATCACAATGCTCCATTCCCTACTCATCACAATGCTCCATGACACTTGTCATCACAGTGATCCATGCCCTTGTCATCCCAATGCTCCATGACCCCTGTATTCACAATGCTCCTTGACGCTTGTCATCACAGTGCTCCATGACACCTGGCATCACAATGCTTCATGCCTTTGTCAGCAGAATGCTACATGACCTTGTCATTACAATGCTCTATGCGCTTGTCATCACAATACTCCATTACCATTATCATCACAATCCTCCATGAAACTTGGGATCACATTGCTTCATGCCCTTGTCATCACAATGTTCCATGCTCCTTGAAATCAAAATGATCCATGACCTCTGTCATCACAATGCTCCAAACCCTTGTGATCACAATGTCCCATAGCACATGTCATCACAACGCTCCATGATGCCTGTCATCACAATACTCCATGCCCTTTTCATCACAATGCTCCATGACCTATGTCATCACAATTCTCAATACATTGTCATCACAGTGCTCCCTGACATTTGTCGTCAGAATGCTCCTTGAACCCTGTAATGAAAAGTCTCCATGGCTTTTTCATCACAACGCCCCATGCGGTTTTCATCACAATGCTCAATGCCATTGTCATCAAAATACTCCACAAGCTTGTCAGCAGAATGCTCCATGACCCTTGTCATCACAATTCACCATGCACTTGTCAGCACAATGTTCCCTGACCCTTGTCATCACAATGCTCCAAGCCATTGTCATCACAATGCTCCATTACCTTTGTCTTCAGAATCCTCCATGACACTTGGCATCACAATGCTCCATGCCATTGTCATCACAATGGGCCATTATATATGTCAGCACAATGCTCCCTGACAACTCTCTTCACAATACTGCATCACAAGGTCATCACAGTGCTCCATGCCCTTGTCATCACAATGCTCCATGCCCTTGTTATCACAATGCTCCATGACCCCTGTCATCACAATGCTCCGTGACTCCAGTCATCACAACGCTTCATGAACTTTGTCATCACAATGGTCCATGCCCTCATCATCAAGAGTCTCTGTGACCTTTTTAACCACAATGCTCCATGAACTTTTCTTCACAATGCTCTTTATCCCCTGTCATCACAATGCTCTATGCCTTTTTCAGCACAATGCTCCATGACGTATGTCATCAGAATGCTCCATGGCCTTCTCCTCACAGTGCTCCTTGCCCTTGTCATCACAATGCTCCAAGACCCCTGTAATCACAATGCTCCATGCCCCTTTTCATCAGAATGCTCCATGAGACTTGTCATCACAAGTTTCCATGGTCATCTCATCACAATGCTCCAGGACCTTGTCATCACAATGCTCTGTGACTCCAGTCATCACAACGCTTCATGAACTTTGTCATCACAATGGTCCATGCCCTCATCATCAAGAGTCTCTGTGACCTTTTTAACCACAATGCTCCATGAACTTTTCTTCACAATGCTCTTTATCCCCTGTCATCACAATGCTCTATGCCTTTTTCAGCACAATGCTCCATGACGTATGTCATCAGAATGCTCCATGGCCTTCTCCTCACAGTGCTCCTTGCCCTTGTCATCACAATGCTCCAAGACCCCTGTAATCACAATGCTCCATGCCCCTTTTCATCAGAATGCTCCATGAGACTTGTCATCACAAGTTTCCATGGTCATCTCATCACAATGCTCCAGGACCTTGTCATCACAATGCTCTGTGACTCCAGTCATCACAGTGCTTTATAATATTTGTCATCACAATGGTCCATGCCCAAGTCATCACAAGGCTCTGTTACCTTTGTATCCACCATGCTCCATGAACATTTCATCACAATGTTCCGTGACCCTTGTCATCACAATGCTCCATGCCTTCGTCATTAAAATGCTCCATGACCATTGTCATCACAATGTGCCACGCGCTTTTCATCCCAACGGTCCAAAAATTTGTCATCACAATGCTCCATAAAAATTGTACTCACAATGCTGCATGCACTTCTCATCACAATGCTCCATTACCCCTGTCATAACAATGATCCATGACCCCTGCAATCACAGTGTTCCACGGCCTTGTCATCACAAGGCTCCATTACACTTGTCATCACAATGATCCAAGACCCCTTTAATCACAATGCTCCATGCCGTTGTCATCACAAAGCTCCATGACACATGACATCAGAATATTCCTTGGCCGTCTCATCAAAATGCTGCATGCCCTAGTCATCACAATGCCCCAAAACCCCTGTAAACACAGTGCTCCATGCGCTTTTTCATCTCAATGCTCCATGAACCCTGTCATCACAATGCATCATGCCAATCATCATAATGCTTCCGGCTATTGTCAGCACAATGAAATCAAAATTCTCCATGACCTCTGTCATCACAATGCTCCATGACCCCTGTCATCACAATACTCCATGAACATTTCCAGCCCAATGCTGCATGACCCTTGTCATCACAATGATCCATGCACTTGTCATCCCAATGATCCATGACCTCTGTATTCAAAATGCTCCGTGACAATTGTGTCACAGTTCTCCATGACACCTGTCATCACAATGATCTATGCCTTTCTCAGGAAAATTCTACATGACCTTGTCATTACAATGCTCTATGCGCTTGTCATCACAATGCTCCAAGACCCCTGTAATCACAATGCTACATGCCACTTTTCAGCTCAATGCTCCATGAACTCTGTCATCACAATGCACCATGCCCATCATCATAATGCTTTAGGCTATTGTCATCACGATGAAATCAAAATTCTCCATGACCTCTGTCATCACAATGCTCCAAAGCCTTGTGATCACAATGTTCCATAACACTTATAATCACAACACCCCTAACGATCATCATCACAATTATCCATGGTCTTCTCATCACCATGCTCCATGACTTTTGTCATCACAATTCTCAATACACTTGTCATCACAATGCTCCCTGACATTTGTTGTCAGAATGCTCCTTGAACACTTTCACGAAAAGGCTGCATGCATTTTTCATCACATTGCCCCATGCCGTTTTCAACACAATGCTCCATGCCATTGTCATCAAAATACTCCACAAGCTTTTCATCAGAATGCTCCATGACCCTTGTCATCACAATTCTCCATGCACTTGTCAGCACAATGCTCCCTGACCCTTGTCATCAGAATGCTCCAAGCCATTGTCATAACAATGCTCCATTACCTTTGTCATCAGAATCTTTCATGAAACTTGGCAGCACAATGCTCCATGCCATTTTCATCACAATGGGCCATTACATATGGCATCACAATGCTCCCTGACACTTCTCTTCACAATACTGCATGAGCTGGTCATCACAATGCTCCATGCCCTTGTCATCACAATGCGCCATTCCAAATGTCATCACAATAATCCATGAAACATATTAGACCAATGCTCCATGCCCTTGTCATCACAATGCTCCATGCCCTTGTTATCACAATGCTCCATGACCCCTGTAATCACCATGCTCCGTGACTCCAGTCATCACAATGCTTCATGAGCTTTGTCATCACAATGGTCCATTACCTCATCATCAACAGTCTCTGTGACCTTTTTAACCACAATGCTCCATGAACTTTTCATCACAATGCTCTTTGACCCTTGTCATCACAATGATCTACGCCTTTCTCAGCACAATGCTCTATGCCCTTGTCATCAAAATGCTCAATGACCCTGTCATCACAATGCTCCGTGACTCCAGTCATCACAATGCTTCATAACATTTGTCATCACAATGGTCCATGTCCGTGTCATCACAAGGCTTTGTGACATTTTTAACCACAATGCTTCATGAACTTTTCATCACAATGCTCCGTGACCCTTGTCATCACAGTGCTCCATGCCTTTGTCAGAAAAATGCTCCATGACCCTTGTCATCACAATGTACCACGCGCATTTTATCCCAACGGTCCCCAGATTTGTCATCGCAATGCTACATAAAACTTGTAATCACAATGCTCCATGCCGTTCTCATCACAATGCTCCATTACCCCTGTCATAAAAATGCTCTTGACCCCTGCCATCACAATGTTCCACGGCCTTGTCATTACAAAGCTCCATGACCCTTGTCATCACAATGCTCCAAGACACCTCTAATCACAATGCTCCATGCCCATGTCATCACAAAGCACCATGACACATGTCATCAGAATGTTCCACGTCCTTCTCATCACAATGCTCCATGCCCTTGTCATCACAATGCTCCAAGACCCCTGTAATCAAAATGCTCCATGCCCCTTTTCATCTCAATGCTCCATGAACCCTGTCATCACAATGCACCATGCCCATCATCATAATGCTTCCGGCTGTTGTCAGCACAATGAAATCAAAATTCTCCATGATCTCTGTCATCACAATGCTCCATGACCCCTGTCATCACAATACTCCATGAACATTTTCAGTCCAATGCTCCATGACCCTTGTCATCACAATGATCCATGACCCCTGTATTCAGAATGCTCCGTGACACATGTCATCACAGTGCTCCATGACACCTGTCATCACAGTGCTCCATGCCTTTGTCTGCAGAATTCTACATGATCTTGTCATTACAATGCTCTATGCGCTTGTCATCACAATGCTACAAGACCTCTGTAATCACAATGCTCCAAACCCCTTTTCTTCTCAATGCTCCATGAACCCTGTCATCACAATGCACCATGCCCATCATCATAATGCTTCAGGCTATTGTCATTACAATGAAATCAAATGTCTCCATGACCTCTGTCATCATAATGCTCCAAATCCTTGTAATCACAATGTTCCATAACATTTATCGTCACAACACACCATGACGATCATCATCACAGTTATCCTTGGTCTTCTGATCAAAATGCTCCCTGATCTTTGTCATCACAATGCTCAATACACTTGTCTTCACAATGCTCCCTGACACATGTCGTCAGTATGCTCCTTGAACCCTGTCATGACAAGGCTCCATGCATTTTTCATCACAATGATCCATGCCCTTTTCATCACAATGCTCCAAGACCCCTGTAATCACAATGCTCCTTGCCCTTGTCTTCAATAAGCTCCATGAGGCATGTCATCAGAATGCTCCATGGCCTTTTCCTCACAATGCTCCAAGGCATTGTCATCACAATGCTCCATGTACCCTCTCATCACATTGCTCCATGCACTTGTCATTACAATCCTCCATGACCCATGTATCACATTGTTCCATGCCCTTGTCATCACAATGCTCCAGCCCTCTCTCATCACAATAATCTATGAAATATTTCAAACCAATGCTCAATGCCCTTCTCATCACAATGCTCCATTACCTCTGTCATAACAATGCACCATGACACCTGCCATCACAATGTTCCACTGCTTTGTCATCACAAGGCTCCATGACCCTTGTCATCACAATGCTCCAAGAAACTTGTAATCAAAATTCTCCAAGCCCTTGTCATAACAAAGCTCCATGACGCATGTATCAGAAGGTTCCATGGACTTCTCATCACAATGCTCCATGCCCTTGTCATCACAATGCTCCAAGACCCTTGTAATCACTATGATCCATGCCACTTTGCATCTCAATGCTCCATGAACCCTGTCATCACAATGCACCATGCCCATCATCATAATGCTTCAGGCTATTGTCACTACAATGAAATCAAAATTCTCCATGACCTCTGTCATCATAATGCTCCAAACCCTTGTGATCACAATGTTCCATAACACTTATCATCACAACACCCCATGACGATCATCATCACAGTTATCCATGGTCTTCTCATCACAATGCTCCATGATCATTGTCATCACAATGCTCAATACACTTGTCATCACAATACTCCCTGATACCTGTCGTCAGTATGCTCCTTGAACCCTGTGATGACAAGTCTCCATGACTTTTACATCACAATGATCCATGCCTTTTCATCACAATGCTCCAAGACCCCTATAATCACAATGCTCCATGGCCTTGTCAGCACAAAACTCCATGACGCATGTCATCAGAATTCTCCATGGCCTTCTCCTCAAAATGCTCCATGCCCTTGTCATCACAATGCTCCAAGACCACTGTAATCACAATGCTCCATGCCCCTTTTCATTAGAATGCTCCATGAGACTTGTCATCACAAGTCTCCATGGTCATCTCATCACAATGCTCCAGTACATTGTCATCACCATGCTCTATTCCCTTGTCATCACAATGCTCCATGACCCCTGTCATTACAATAATCCATTAACATTTTCAGCCCAATGCTCCATGACCTTCTCATCACAATGCTCCATGACCAATATCATCACAATGCTCCATGACCACTGTCATCACAACCACCCATAACACCTGAAAACACAATGATCCAGGACTCTTGTCATCACAATGCTCCATGTCCTTGTCATCACAATGCACCATGTCCACTGTCATCACAATAATCTATGAAACTTGTCAGACCAATGCTCCATTCCCCTGTCATCACAATGCTCCATGCCCTTGTTATCACAATGCTCCATGTCCCTTGTCATCACAATGCTCCTTGACTCCAGTCATCACAATGTTCCATAACCCCTGTCAACAAAATGCTCCATGACTCTTTTCATCCCAAAGCTCCATGATCCCTGGCATCACAATGTTCTATAACCCCTGTCATCAAAATGTTCCATTACACTTTTCATCAAATTGCTGCATGACCCTGTCATCAAAATGCTCCCTGCCCTTCTCATCACAATGCACCACACCCTTGTCATCAAAATGCTCCATGACATTTGTCATCACAAAGCTCCATGACCCTTGGCATCACAATGTTCCATGTCATTGTCATCACAATGCTCCATGAACCCTCTCATCACATTGCTCCATGCCCTTGTCATAACAAGTTCCATGACACTTCTCATCACAATGCTTGATGCCCTTCTCATCACAATGCTCCACGCCCTGGTCATTACAATCCACCATGACCCATGTATCACAGTGTACCATGCCCTTGTCATCACAATGCTCCATGCCCACTCTCATCACAATAATCCATGAAACATTTCATACCAATGCTCAATGCCATTCTGATTACAATGCTCTATTACGTCTGTCATAACAATGCTCCATGACCGCTGCCATCACAATGTTCCACGGCCTTGTCATCAAAAGGCTCCATGACCCTTGTCATCACAATGCTCCAAGACCACTGTAATCACAATGATCCATGCCCTTGTCATCACAAAGCTCCATGACGCATGCCATCAGAATGTTCCATGGCCTTCTCATCACCATGATCCATGCCCTTGTCATCACAGTGCTCCAAGACCCCTGTAATCACAAAGCTCCTTGCCCCTTTTCGTCAGAATGCTCCATGAGACTTGTCATCACAAGTCTCCATCGTCATCTCATCACAATGCTCCAGGACCTTGTCATCACCATGTTCCATGCCCTTGCTATCACAATGTTCCAGGACCCCTGTAATCAGAATGCTCCATGCCCCTTTTCATCAGTATGCTCCATGAGACCTGTCATCACAAGGCTCCATAGATTTCTAATCACAATGCTGCAGGACCTTGTCATCACAATGCTTCCCGACATTGTCATGAAAATTCTCATTGGCCCTTGTCATCATAATGCTCCAAGCCCTAGTCATCACAATGCTCCATTATATTTGGCATCACAATGCACCATGCCATTGTCATCGAAATGGACCATGACATATGTCATCACAATGCTCCCTGACACATGTTTTCAAAATACTCCATGACTTCTCATCACAATGCTCCATGTCCTTGTCATCACAATGCTCCATGACCCCTGTCTACACAATGCTCCGTGACTCCAGTCATCACAATGCTTCATAACGTTTGTCATCACAACGGTCCATGCCCGCATCATCACAAGGCTCTGTGACATTTGTAACCACAATGCTCCATGAACTTTTCATCACAATGCTCCATGACCATTGTCATCACAATGCTCCATGCCTTTGTCAGAACAGTGCTCCATGACCCTTGTCATGAAAATGTGCCACGGGCTTTCCATCACAATGATCCACCACCTTGTCATCGCTATGCTCCATAAACTTTGTAAACACAATGCCCCATGCACTTCTCATCCAAATGCTCTCTCACCTGAGATATCACCATGTTCCCTCACTAGTCATCACAATCCTCCCTCACCCCTGTAATCAAAATGTTCCATGACCCCTGTCATCACCATGTTCCATTCCCTTGTAATCACAATGCTCCATGACCACTGTCATCACAATACTCCATGCCCTTTTCATCACAATGCTCCATGACCTTTGTCATCACAATTCTCAATACATTGTCATCACAATGCTCCCTGACATTTGTCGTCAGAATGCTCCATGAAACCTGTCACGAAAAGTCTCCATGCCATTTTCATCACAATGCCCCATGCCGTTTTCATCACAATGCTCCATGCCATTGTCATCAAAATACTCCACAAGCTTGTCACTAGAATGCTCCATGACCCTTGTCATCACGATTCTCCATGCACTTGTCAACACAATGCTCCTTGACCCTTGTCATCGCAATGCTCCAAGCCATTGTCATCAAAATGCTCTATTAACTTTGTCATCAGAATCCTCCATGACACTTGGTATCACAATGCTCCATGCCATCGTCATCACATTGGGCCATTACATATGTCATCACAATGCTCCGTGACACCTGTCTTCACAATACTGCATAACCTGGTCATCACAATGCTACATGCCCTTGTCATCACAATGCGCCATTCCAAGTGTCATCGCAATAATCCATGAAACTTATTAGACAAATGTTCCATGCCCTTGTCATCACAAAGTTCCATGCCCTTTTTATCACAGTGCTCCATGACCCCTGTATTCACAATGATCCGTGACGCTTGTCATCACAGTGCTCCATGACACCTGTCATCACAATGCTCCATGCCTTTGTCAGCAAAATGCTACATGACCTTGTCATTACAATGCTCTATGCGCTTGTCATCACAATACTCCATTACCATTGTCATCAGATCCTCCATGAACCTTGGGATCACATTGCTTCATGCCCTTGTCATCACAATGCTCCATGCTCCTTGAAATGAAAATGATCCATGACCTCTGTCATCACAATGCTCCAAACCCTTGTGATCACAATGTTCCATAACACTTGTCATCACAACGCTCCATGATGCCTGTCATCACAATATTTCATGCACTTTTCATCACAATGCTCCATGACCTTTGTCATCACAATTCTCAATACAGTTGTCATCACAATGCTCCCTAACACTTGTCGTCAGAATGCTCCTTAAAACCTGTCATGGAAAGGCTCCATGCCTTTTTCATCACAAAGCCCCATGCCATTTTCATCACAATTCTCCATGCCATTGTCATCAAAATACTCCACAAGCTTGTCATCAGAATGCTCCATGACACTTGTCATCACAATTCTCCATGCACTTGTCAAAACAATGCTCCCTGACCCATGTCATCACAATGCTCCAAGCCATTGTGATCACAATGCTTCATAACCTTTGTCTTCAGAATCCTCCATGACACATGCTATCACAATGCTCATGCTACTGTCATCACAATGGGCCATTACGTATGTCATCACAATGTGCCCTGACACCTCTCTTCACAATACTTCATGCCCTTGTCATCACAATCCTCCATGCCCTTGTCATCACAAATCGCCATTCCAACTCTCATCGAAATAATCCATTAAAGCTTATTAGACCAATGCTCCATGCCCTTGTCATCACAATGCTCCAAGCCCTTGTTATCACAATGCTCCATGACCCCTGTCATCACAACGTTCCATGACTCCAGTCATCACAATGCTTCATGACCTTTGTCATCACAGTGGTCCATGCCCTCATCATCAACAGTCTGTGTGACATTTTTAACCACAATGCTCCATGAACTTTTCATGACAATGATCTTTGAGCCTTGTCATCGCAATTCTCTTTGCCTTTCTCAGCACAATGCTCCATGACACTTTTCATCACAATGCTCCCTGCGCTTGTCAGCACCATGCTCCTCGACACATGTCATCACAGTACACCATGCGTTTGTCATCACAGTGCTCCACAATCTTGTCATCACAATGCTCCAGAAACATTGTCATCACAATGCTCCATGCGCTTCTCATCAAAATGCTCTCTCACCACTGATATCACAATGTTACATCACTATTCGTCACAATACTCCCTCACCCCTGTCATCACAATCTTCCATGACTCCTGTCATCAAAATGTTACATGCATTATGATCACAATGTTCGATGACCACTGACATCACAATGTTACATAACCCCTGTCATCAAAATGCTCCATGACACTTTTCATCAAAATGCTCCATGACCCCTGACATCACAGTGTTCCATAACTCCTGTCATCAAAATGTTCCATGACACATTTCATCAAATTGCTCCATGACCCTGTCATCACAATGATCCCTGCCCTTCTCATCACAATGCACAACGCCCTTGTCACCAAAATGCTCCATGACATTTGTCATCACAAAGATCCATGACCCTTGGCATCACAATGTTCCATGTCATTGTCATCACGATGCTCCATGAACGCTCTCATCACATTGCTCCATGCCCTTGTCATCACAAAGCTCCATGACACATGTCATCAAAATGCTCCATGGCCTTCTCATCACAATGTTCCATGCCTTTGCCATCACAATGCTCCATTACCCTTGTCATAACAATGCTCCATGGCGCCTGCCAACACAATGTTCCATGGCCTTGTCATCACAAAGCTCCATGACCCTTCTCATCACAATGCTCCAAGACCCCTGTAATCACAATGCTCCATGCACTTCTCATCCAAATGCTCTCTCACCTGAGATATCACAATGTTCCATCACTAGTCATAACAATCCTCCTTCAACCCTGTAATCACAATGTTCCATGACCCTTGACATCACAATATTCCATAACCACTGTCATCACAATGCTCCATGACACATTTCATCCGAAAGCTCCATGACCATGGCATCACAAAGTTCTGTAACCCCTGTCAACACAGTGTTACATTACACTTTTCATCAAATTGCAGCATAAACCTGTCATCAAAATACTCCATCTCCTTCTCATCACAATGCACCACACGCTTGTCATCAAAATGCTCCATGACCGTTGTCATCACAAAGCTCCATGACCCTTGGCATCACAATGCTCCATGCAATTGTCATCACAATGCTCCCTGAACGCTCTCATCCCATTGCTCCATGCCCTTGTCATCACAAAGCTCCATGACACTTGGCATCACAATGCTCGATGCACTTCTCATCAAAATGCTCCATGCCCTTTTCTTCACAATCCTCCATGACCCATGTATCACAGTGTTCCTTGCCCTTGTCATCATAATGCTATATGCCCACTCTCATCACAATAATCCATGAAAACTTTCGGGCCAATGCTCAATGCACTTCTCATCACAATGCTCCATTACCTCTGTCTTAAAAATGCTCCATGACCCCTGCCATCACAATGTTCCATGGACTTCTCATCACAAGGCTCCCTGACCCTTGACATCACAATGCTCGAAGACCCCTGTAATCACAATGCTGCATGCCACTTTGCATCTCAATGCTCCATGAACCCTGTCATCACAATGCACCATGCCCATCATCATAATGCTTCAGGCTATTGTCAGCACAATGAAATCAAAATTCTCCATGACCTCTGTCATCATAATGCTCCAAAACCTTGTGATCACAATGTTCCATAACACTTATCATCACAAATCCCCATGACGCTCATCATCACAATTATCCATGGTATTCTCATCACAATGCTCCATGACCATTGTCATCACAATGCTCAATACACTTGTCATCACAATGCTCCCTGACACTTGTCGTCAGTATGTTCCTTGAACCCTGTCATGACAAGGCTCCATGCCTTTTTCATCACAATGATCCGTGCCCTTTTCATCACAATGCTCCAAGATCACTGTCATCACAATTCTCCATGTGCTTGTCATCACAAAACTCCATGAAGCATGTCATCAGAATGCCCCATGGCCTTCTTATCAAAATGCTCCATGCCCTAGTCATCACAATGCTCCAAGACCCCTGTCATCACAATGATCCATTAACATATTCAGCCCAATGCTCCACGACATACACATCACAATACTCCATGGCCAATATCATCACAATGCGCCATGACCACTGTCATCACAACACTCCATGACTCCTGACAACACAATGATCCGGGACTCTTGTCATCACAATGTTCCATTCCCTACACATCACTATGCACCATGACCCCTGTCATCACAACACTCCATGAACATTTTCAGCCCAGTGCTCCATGACACTTTTCATCACAATGATCCATGCCCTTGTCATCCCAATGCTCCATGACCCCTGTATTCACAATGCTCCATGACACTTGTCATCACAGTGCTCCCTGACACATGTCATCACAATGCTCCATGCTTGTCAGCACAATGCTCCATGACACGTCATCACAATGCTCAATGCGCTTTTCATCACAGTGCTCCACAATCTTGTCATCACAATGCTCCTTAAAATTTGTCATCAGAGTGCCCCATGCACTTCTCATCAAAATGCTCTCTCACCACTGATATCACAATGCTACATCACTATTTGTCACAATACTCCCTCACCCCAGTCATCACAATGTTCCATGACTCCTGTCATCACAATGCTACATGCACATATCATCACAATCTTCGATGACCCCTGACATCACAATGTTTCATAACAACTGTCATCAAAATGTTCCATGACACTTTTCATCAAATTGCTCCATGACCCTGACATCAGAATGCTCCCTGCCTTTCTCATCACAATGCACAACGCCCTTGCCATCAAAATGCTCCATGTCGTTTGCAATCACAAAGATCCATGACCCTTGGCATCACAATGCTCAATGTCATTGTCATCACAATGCTCCATGAATACTCTCATCACATTGCTCCATGCGCTTGTCTTCACAAAGCTCCATGACCCATGTCATCAGAATGCTCCATGGCCTTCTCATCACAATGTTCCATGCCCTTGCCATCAAAATGCTCCATTACCCAGGTCATAACAATGCTCCATGACGCCTGCTATCACGATGTACCATGGCCTTGTCATCATAATGCTCCATGACCCTTCTCATCACAATGCTCCAAGAACACTGTAATCACAATGTTCTATGCCCCTTTTCATCTCAATGACCCATGAACCCTGTCATCACTATGCACCATGCCCATCATCATAATGCTTCATGTTATTGTCATCACAATGAAATCAAAATGCTCCATGACCTCTGTCATAACAATGCTCCAAACACTTTTGATCACAATATTCCATATCACTTGTCATCACAATGCCCCATGACGCTCGTCATCACAATTATCAATGGTCTTCTCATCACAATGCTCCATGACCTTTGTCATCACAATGCTCAATACACTTGTCATCAAAATGCTCCCTCACACTTGTTGTCTGTATGCTCCTTGAACTCTGTCATGACAAGGCTCCATGCCTTTTTCATCACAATGATCCATGTCCTTTTCATCACAATGCTCCAAGACCCATGTAACCTCAATGCTCCATGCCCTTGTCATCAAAAAGCTGAATGATGCATGCCATCAGAATTCTCCTTGGTCTTCTCCTCACAATGCTCCATGACCTTGTCATCACAATGTTCCAAGACCCCTGTAATCACAATGCTCTATGCCTGTGTCATCAAGAAACTCCATGACGCATGTCATCAGAATGCTCCATGGCCTTCTCATCACAATGCTACTTGCCCTAATCATCACAATGCGCGAAGACCCCTGTAATCACAATGCTCCATGCCCCTTTTCATCAGAATGCTCCATGAGACTTATCATCACAAGTCTCCATGGTCTTCACATCACAATGCTCGAGGACCTTGTCATCACCATGCTCCATTCCCTTGTCATCACAATGCTCCATGACCCCTGTCATCACAACACTCCATGAACATTTTCAGCCCAGTGCTCCATGACGCTTGTCATCACAATGTATCCATGCCCTTGTCATCCCAATGCTCCGTGACCCCTCTATTCACAATGCTCCGTGACGCTTGTCATCACAGTGTTCCATGACACATGTCATCACAATGCTGCATGCCTTTGTCAGCAAAATGCTACATGACCTTGTCATTACAATGCTCTATGCACTTGTCGTCACAATACTCCATTTCCATTGTCATCACAATCCTCCAGGAACCTTGGGATCACATTGCTTCATGCCCTTGTCATCACAATGTTCCATGCTCCTTGAAATCAAAATGATCCATGACCTCTGTCATCACAATGCTCCAAACCCTTGTGATCACAATGTTCCATAACACTTGTCATCACAACGCTCCATGATGCCTGTCATCACAATACTCCATGCCCTTTTCATCACAATGCTCCATGACCTTTGTCATCACAATTCTCAATGTACATGTCATCACAATGCTCCCTGACATTGTCATCAGAATGCTCCTTGAAACCTGCCACGAAAAGGCTCCATGCCTTTTTCTACACAATGCCCCATGCCATTGTCATCACAATGCTCCATGCCATTGTCATCAAAATACTCCACAAGCTTGTCATCAGAATGCTCCATGACCCTTGTCATCACAGTTCTCCATGCAATTGTCAGCACAATGCACCCTGTCCCATATCATCACAATGCTCCAAGCCATTGTCATCACAGTGTTCCATAACCTTTGTCATCAGAATCCTCCATGAAACTTGGCATCCCAATGCTCCATGCCATTGTCATCACAATGGGCCATTACATATGTCATCACAATGCTCCCTGACACCTCTCTTGACAATACTGCATGACCTGGTCATCACAATGCTCCATGCCCTTGTCATCACAGTGTGCCATTCGAACTGTCATCACAACAATCCATGGAACTTATTAGACTAATGTTCCATGCCCTTGTCATCATCGTGCTCCATGCCCTTGTTATCACAGTGCTCCCTGACCCCTGTCATCACAATCCTCCGTGACTCCAGTCATCACAATGCTTCATGACTTTGTCGTCACAATGGTCCATGCCCTTTTCATAAACAGTCTCTGTGACCATTTTAACCACAATGCCCCATGAACTTTTCATCACAGTGCTCTTTGACCCTTGTCATCCAATGCTCTATGAATTTCTCAGCACAATGCTCCATGACCATTGTCATCACAATGCTCCTTGCGCTTGTCAGCACAATGCTCCATGACACGTCATCACAATGCACCATGCGCTTGTCATCACAGTGCTCTACAATCTTGTCATCACAATGCTCCATAAACATTGTCATCATAATCCTCCATGCACTTCTCATCAAAATGCTCTCTCACCACTGATATCACAATGCTACATCACTATTTGGCACAATACTCCCTCCCACCTGTCATCACAATGTTCCATGACTCCTGTCATCACAATGCTACATGCACTTATCATCCAAATGTTCGATGACCCCTGACATCACAATGTTCCATAACACCTGTCATCAAAATGTTCCATGAAAATTTTCAACAAATTGCTCCATGAACCTGTCATCACAATTCTCCCTGCCCTTCTCATCACAATGCACAACGCCCTTGCCATCAAAATGCTCCATGGCCTTTGTCATCTCAAAGATCCCTGACCCTTGGCATCACAATGCTCCATGTCATTGTCATCACAATGCTCCATGAACGCTCTCATCACATTGCTCCATGCCCTTGTCTTCACAAAGCTCCATGACACATGTCATCAGAATTCTACATGGCCTTCTCATCACAATGCTCCATGCCCTTGCCATCACAATGCTCCATTACCCCTCTCATAACAATGCTCCATGACCCTTCCATCACGATATTCCATGGCCTTGTCATCACAAGGCTCCATGACCGTTCTCATCACAACACTCCAAGAACCCTGTAATCACAATGCTCCATGACCTTTTTCATCTCAATGATCCATTAACCCTGTCATCACAATGCACCATGCCTATCATCATAATGCTTCATGATATTGTCATCACAATGAAATCAAAATGCACCATGACCTCTGTCATAACAATGCTCCAAACCCTTGTGATCACAATATTCCATAACTCTTGTCATCACAATGCCCCTTGACGCTCGTCATCACAATTATCCTTGGTCTTCTCATCACAATGCTCCATGACCTTTGTCATCACAATGCTCAATAAACTTGTCATCAAAATGCTCCCTGACACTTGTTGTCTGTATGCTCCTTGAACTCTGTCATGACAAGGCTCCATGCCTTTTTCATCACAATGATCCATGCCCTTTTCATCACAATGCTCCAAGACCCATGCAATCACAATGCTCCATGCCCTTGTCATCACAAATCTCAAAGACGCATGCCATCAGAATGCTCCTTGGTCTTCTCCTCACAATGTTCCATGCCCTTGTCATCACAATGTTCCATGTCCCCTGTAATCGCAATGCTCCATGCCCCATTTCATCAGTATGCTCCATGAGATTTGTCATAACAATTCTCTATGCATTTCTCATCACAATGCTCCAGGACATTGTCATCACAATGCTTCACGACTTTGTTCTTAAAATTCTCAATGGCCCTTGTCATCATAATGCTCCAAGCCCTAGTCATCACAATGCTCCATTATATTTGTCATCAAAATCCTCCATTACATTTGGCATCACAATGCTCCCTGACATTGTCATTGCAATGGACCATGACATATGTCATCACAGTGCTCCCTGACACCTCTCTTCACAATACTCCATAACCTTCTCATCACAATGATTCATGCCCTTGTCATCACAATGCACCATGTCCACTCTCATCACAATAATCTATGAAACTTGTCAGACCAATGCTCAATTCCCCTGTCACAACAGTTCTCCATGCCCTTGTCATCACAGTGCTCCATGACCAGTGTCATCACAATGCATCATGTCCATCATCATAATGCTTCCGGCTATTGTCAGCACAATGAAATCAAAATTATCCATGACCTCTGTAATCACAAGCTCCATGACCCCTGTCATCACAATACTCCATGAATATTTTCAGCCCAATTCTCCATGACCCTTGTCATGACAATCATCCATGCCCTTGTCATCCCAATGCTCCATGACCGCTGTATTCACAATGCTCCGTGACGCTTGTCATCACAGTGCTCCATGACACCTGTCATCACAATGCTCCATGATTTTGTCAGCAAAATGCTATATGACCTTGTCATTACAATGCTCTATGCGCTTGTCATCACAATACTCCATTTCCATTGTCATCACAATCCTCCAGGAATCTTGGGATCACATTGCTTCATGCTCTTGTCATCACAATGCTCCATGTTCCTTGAAATCAAAATGATCCATGACCTCTGTCATCACAGTGCTCCAAACCCTTGTGATCACAATGTCCCATAGCACTTGTCATCACAACGCTCCATGATGCCTGTCATCACAATACTCCATGCCCTTTTCATCACAATGCTCCATGACCTTTGTCATCACAATTCTCAATACACTTGTCATCACAATGCTCCCTGACACTGGTCATCAGAATACTACTTGAACCCTGTCACAAAAAGGCTCCATGCCATTTTCATCACAGTGCCCCATGCCGTTTTCATCACAGTGCTCCATGCCATTGTCATCAAAATACTCCACAAGCTTGTCATCAGAATGCTCCATTCCCTTGTAATCACAATGGTCCATGACCCCTGTCATCACAATAATCCATGAACATTTTCAACCCAATGCTCCACGACCTACTTATCTCAATGCTCCATGGCCAATATCCTCACAATGCTCCATGACCACTGTCATCACAACACTCCATGACACGCGACAACACAATGATCCGGGACTCTTGTCATCACAATGCTCCATTCCCTAGTCATCACAATGCTCCATGACCACTGTCATCACAACACTCCATGAACATTTTCAGCCCAGTGTTCCATGACCCTTGTCATCACAATCATCCATGCCCTTGTCATCCCAATGCTCCATGACCCATGTATTCACAATGCTCCGTGACGCTTGTCATCACAGTGCTCCATGACACATGTCATCACAATGCTCCATCCCTTTGTCAGCAAAATGCTACATGACCTTGTCATTACAATGCTGTATGCGCTTGTCATCACAGTACTCCATTTCCATTTTTATCACAATCCTCCATGAACCTTGGGATCACATTGTTTCATGCCCTTGTCATCACAATGCTCCATGCTCCTTGAAATCAAAATGATCTATGACCTCTGTCATCACAATGCTCCAAACCCTTGTGATCACAGTGTTCCACAACACTTGTCATCACAACGCTCCATGATGCGTCATCACAATACTCCATGCCCTTTTCATCACAATGCTCCATGACCTTTGTCATCACAATTCTCAATACACTTGTCATCACAATGCTCCATGCGCTTGTCAGCACAATGCTCCATGACACATGTCATCACAATGCACCATGTTCTTGTCATCACAGTGCTCCACAATCTTGTCATCACAATGCTCCTTAAAATTTGTTATCACAATGCTCCATGCACTTCTCATCAAAATGCTCTCTCACCACTGATATCACAATCCTACATCAATATTTTTCACAATACTCCCTCACCCCTGTCATCACAGTGTTCCATGACTCCTGTCATCACAATGCTACATGCACTTCTCATCACAATGTTCAATGACCCCTTACATCACAATGTTCCATAACACCTGTCATCAAAATGTTCCATGACACTTTTCATCTAATTCCTCCATGACCCTGTCATCAGAATGCTCCCTGCCTTGCTCATCACAGTGCACAACGCCCTTGCCATCAAAATGCTCCATGACCTTTGTCATCACAAAGATCCATGGCCCTTGGCATCACAATGCTCCATGTCATTGTCATCACAATGCTCCATGAACGCTCTCATAACATTGCTCCATGCCCTTGTCTTCACAAAGCTCCATGACACATGCCGTCAAAATGCTCCATTGCCTTCTCATCACAATGCTCCATGCCCTTGCCATCACAATGCTCCATTACCCCTGTGATAACAATGCTCCATGACACCTGCCATCACGATGTTACATGGCCTTGTCATCACAAAGCTCCATGACCCTTCTCATCACATTGCTCCAAGAACCCTGTAATCACAATGCTCTATGCCCCTTTCCATCTCAATGATCCATGAACTCTGTCATCACAATGCACTATGCCCATCATCATAATGCTTCATGCTCTTGTCATCACAATGAAATCATTATGCTCCATGACCTCTGTCATAACAATGCTCCAAACCCTTGTGATCACAATATTCCAAAACTCTTGTCATCACAATTACCCATGACACTCGTCATCACAATTATCCATGGTCTTCTCATCACAATGCTCCATGATCTTTGTCATCACAATTCTCAAATACACTTGTCATCACAATGCTCCCTGACACTTGTCATCCATATGCTCCTTGAAACCTGTCATGACAAGGCTCCATGCCATTTTCATCACAATGATCCATGTCCTTTTCATCACAAAGCTCCCAGACACATGTAATCACAATGCTCCATGCCCTTGTCATCACAAAGCTCCATGTCTTTGTCAGAACAATGTTCAATGACCATTGTCATCACAATGTGCCACGCGCATTTCTTCACAACGGTCCACATCCTTTTCATTGCTATGCTCCACAAACCTTGTAATCACAATGGTCCATGCACTTCTCATCAAAATGCTCTTTCACCAGAGATATCACAATGTTCCATCACTAGTCATCACAATACTCCCTCACCCCTGTAATCACAATATTCCAGGACCCTGTCATCACAATGCCACATCCCCTTATCATCACAATGTTCCATGACCCCTGACATCACAATGTTCCATATCCCCTGTCATCAAAATGCTCCATGACCCTTTTCATCCCAAACCTCCAAGACCGCTGACATCACAATGTTCTATAACCCGTGCCATCAAAATATTCCATTACAATTTTTATTAAATTGCTGCATAACCTGGTCATCAAAATGCTCCCTGCACTTCTAATCACAGTGCACCATGCCCTTGTCATCAAAATGCTCCATGACTTGTCATCACAATGCTCCCTGACACTTGTCATCAATATGCTCCTTGAACCCTGTCATGACAAGGCTCCATGCCATTTTCATCACAATGATCCATGCCATTTTCATCACAATGCTCCATGAACCCTCTCATCACACTGCTCCATGCCCTTGTCATCGCAAAGCTCCATGACACTTGTCATCACAATGCTCGATGCCCTTCTCATCCCAATGCTCCATGCCCATGTCATTACAATCCACCATGACCCAGGTATCACAGTGTTCCGTGCCCTAGTCATCGCAATGCTCCATGCCCACTCTCATCACAATAATCCATGAAACATTTCAGATCAATGTTCCATGCCCTTCTCATCAAAATGCTCCATTAAACCTGTTATTACAATGCACCATGACCCTTGCCATCACAATGTTCCCCGGCCTAGTCATCACAAGGTTCCATGACACTTGTCATCACAATGCTCCAAACCACTGAAATCACAATGCTCCATGTCCTTGTCATCACAAAGCTCCATGACACATGTCATCAGAATGTTCTATGGCCTTCTCATCACAATGTTCCATGCCCTTGTCATCACAATGCTCCAAGACCCTTGTAATCACAATGCTCCATGCCCCTTTTCATCTCAATGCTCCATGAACCCTGTCAACACAATGCACCATGCCCATCATCATAATGCTTCAGGCTATTGTCAGCACAATGAAATCAATATTCTCCATGACCTCTGTCATCATAATGCTCCAAACCTTTGTGATCACAATGTTCCATAACACTTATCATCACAACACCCCATGACGCTCATCATCACAATTATCCATGGACTTCTCATCACAATGCTCCATGATCTTTGTCATCACAATGCTCAATACACTTGTCATCACAATGCTCTCTGACACTTGTCTTCAGTATGCTCCTTGAACCCTGCTATGACAAGGCTCCATGCCTTTTTCATAACAGTGATCCATGCACTTTTCATCACAATGCTCCAAGATCCATGTAATCACAAATGCTCCATGTCCTTGTCATTAAAAACACCATGACTCATGTCATCAGAATGCTCCATGGCCTTCTCATCACAATGCTCCATGCCCTAGTCATCACAATGCACCAAGACTCCTGTAATCACAATGCTCCATGCCCCTTTTCATCAGAATGCTCCATGAGACTTGTCATCACAAGTCTCCATTGTCTTCTCATCACCATGCTCCAGGACCTTGTCATCACCATGCTCCATTCCGTTGTCATCACAATGCTCCAGGACACATGTCATCGCAATGCACCAAACATTTGTGATCACAATCTTCCATAACACTTGTCATAACAATGCTCCATGATGCCTGTCATCACAATACTCCATGCCCTTTTCATCACAATGCTCCATGACCTTTGTCATCACAATTCTCTAAACACTTGTCATCACAATACTCCCGGACACTTGTCGTCAGAATGCTCCTTGAACCCTGTCATGAAAAGGCTCCATTCCTTTTTCATCACAAAGCCCCATGCCATTTTAATCACAATGGTTCATGCCATTGTCATCAAAATACTACACAAGCTTGTCATCAAAATGCTCCAGGACCCTTGTCATCACAATTATCCATGCACTTGTCAGCACAATGCTCCCTGACCCTTGTCATCACAATGCTCCAAGCCATTGTCATCACCATGCTCCATTTCTTTTGTGATCAGAATCCTCCATGACACATGGCATCACAATGCTCCATGCCATTGTCATCACAATGGGCCATTACATATGTCATCACAGTGCTCCCTGACACCTCTCTTCATAATACTGCATGACCTGGTCATCACAATGCTCCATGCCCTTGTCATCAAAATGCGCCATTCCAACTGTCATCACAATAATCCATGAAACTTATTACACCAATGCCCCATGCCCTAGTCATCAAAATGCTCCATGCACTTGTTATCACAGTGTTCCAAAACCCCTGTAATCAGAATGTTCCATGCCCCTTTTCATCAGTATGCTCCATGAGACTTGTCATCACAAGGCTTCATGGTTTTCTCATCACAATGCTCCAGGACCTTGTCATCACAATGCTTCATGACATTGTCATGAAAATTCTCAATGGCCCTTGTCATCATAATGCTCCAAGCCGTAGTCATCACAATGCTCCATTATATTTGTCATCACAATCCTCCATTACATTTGGCATCACAATGCTCCATGCGATTGTCATCGCAATGGACCATGATATATGTCATCACAATACTCCTTGACACATGTCTTCCCAATAAACCTTGCCCTTGTCATCACAATGCTCCATGCCCTATTCATCACAATGCACCATGTCGACTCTCATCACAATAATCTCTGAAACTTGTCAGACCAATGCTCCTTGCCCCTGTCATCACAAGGCTCCATGCCCTTGTCATCACAATGCTCCATGACACCTGTCATCAAAATGCTCCGTGAATCCAGTCATCACAGTGCTTCATAAAGTTTGTCATCACAACGGTCCATGCCTGCGTCATCACAAGGCTCTGTGACCTTTGTAACCACAATGCTCCATGAACTTTTCATCACAATGCTCCGTGACCCTTGTCATCACAATGCTCCATGCCTTTGTCAGAACAATGCTCCATGATCCTTGTCATCACAGTGTGCCAAGTGCTTTTCATCACAATGATCCACAACATTGTCATCGCTATGCTCCATAAACCTTGTAATCACAATGCTCCATGCACTTCTCATCCAAATGCTCTCTCACATGTGATATCACAATGTTCCATCACTAGTCATCACAATCCTCCCTTACCCCTGTTATCACAATGTTCCATGACCCCTGTCATCCCAATGCTACATCCCCTTATCAGCACAATATTCCATGACCCCTGACATCACAATGTTCCATAACCACTTTCATCAAAATGCTCCATGACTCTTTTCATCCCAAAGCTCCATGACCCCTTGCATCACAATGTTCTATAATCCCTGTCATCAAAATGTTCCATTACACTTTTCATCAAATTGCTGCATGACCATGTCATCAAAATGCTCCCTGCCTTTCTCATCACAATGCACCACACAACTGTCATCAAAATGCTCCATGACCTTTGTCATCACAAAGCTCCATGACCCTTGGCATCACAATGCTCCATGTCATTGTCATCACAATACTCCATGAACCCTCTCATCACATTGCTCCATGCCCTTGTCATCACAAAGCTCCATGACACTTGTCATCACAATGCTCGATGCTCTTCTCATCACAATGCTCCATGCCCTTGTCATTACAATCCTCCTTGACCCATGTATCACAGTGTTCAGGGCCCTTGTCATCACAATGCTCCATGCCCACTCTCATCACAATAATCGATGAAACATTTCAGACAAATGCTCAATGCGCTTCTCATCACAATGCTCCATTACCTCTGTCATAACAATGCTCCATGACCACTGCCATCAAAATGTTCCACGCCCTTGTCATCACAAAGCTCCATGATGCATGCCATCAGAATGTTCCATGACCTTCTCATCACAATGCTCCATGCCCTTGTCATGACAATACTCCAAGACCCCTGTAATAACAATGCTCCATGCCCCTTTTCATCTCAATGCTCCATGAACCCTGTCATCAAAATGGACCATGCCCATCATCATAATGTTTCAGGCTCTTTTCATCACAATGAAATCAAATTTCTCCATGACCACTGACATCCTAATGCTCCAAACCCTTGTGATCACAATGTTCCATAACACTTATCATCACAACATGCTATGACGCTCATCATCACAATTATCCATGTTTTCTCATCACAAGGCTCCATGATTGTTGTCATCACAATTCTCAAATACACTTGTTATCACAATGCTACCTGACACTTGTCGTTAGTATGCTCCTTGAACCCTGTCATGACAAGGCTCCATGCCTTTTCATCACAATGATCCATGCCCTTTTCAGCACAATGCTCCAAGAACCCTGTAATCACAATGCTCCATGCCCTTGACATCACAAAGCTCCATGACGCAGGTCATCAGAATGCTCCATGGCCTTCTCCTCACAATGCTCCATGCCCTTGTCATCACAAAGCTCCTTGACGCATGTCATCAGACTGTCCCATGGCCTTCTCCTCACAATGCTCCATGCCCTTGTCATCACAATTCTCCAGGACCCCTGTAATCACAATGCTCCATGCCCCTTATCATCAGAATGCTCCATGAGACTTGTCATCTCAAGTCTCCATGGTCATCTCATCACAATGCTCCAGGAACTTGTCATCACCATGCTCCATTCCATTCTCATCAAAATGCTCCATGACCCCTGTCATCACAATACTCCATGAACATTTTCAGCCCACTGCTCCATGACCTTCTCATCACAATGCTCCATGAACAATATCATCACAATGCTCCATGACCACTGTCATCACAACACTCCATGACACCTGACAACCTATTGATCTGGGACCTTTGTCATCATAATGCTCCAAGACCCCTGTAATCACAATGCCCCATGACACCTGTCATCACAATACTCCATGAACATTTTCAGCCCAATTGTCCATGACACTTGTCATCAAAATGATCCTTGCCCTTGTCATCCTAATGCTCCATGACCCCTGTATTCTCAATGGTCCATGACGCTTGTCATCACAGTGCTCCATGACACATGTCATCACAATGCTCTATGCCTTTCTCAGCACAGTGTTCCATGCCCTTTTCATCACAATGCTCCATGACCCCTGTCATCACAATGCTCCATGACACCAGTCATCACAATTCTTCATAACATTTGTCATCACAATGTGCGATACCCACGTCATCACAAGGCTCTGTTACCTTTGTAAACACAATGCTCCATGAACTTTTCATCACAATGCTCCGTGACCCTTGTCATCACAGTGCTCCATGTCTTTGTCAAAAAAATGCTCCATGACCCTTGTGATCACAATGTGCCACGTACTTTTCATCCCAACGGTCCAAAAATTTGTCATCACAATGCTCCATGAACCTTGTAATCACAATGCTCCATGTCCTTCTCATCATAATGCTCCATTACCCCTGTCATAACAATGCTCCATGACACCTGCCATCACAATTTTCTATGCCCTTGTCATCACAATGCTCCAAGAACCCAGTAATCACAATGATCCATGCCCCTCTTCATCTCAATGCTCCATGAACCCTGTCATCACAATGCATCATGCCAATCATCATAATGCTTCTGGCTATTGTCAGCACAATGAAATCAAAATTCTACATGACCCCTGTCATCAGAGTACTCCATGAACATTTTCTGCCCAATGCTCCATGTCCCTTGTCATCACAATGATCCATGCCCTTTTCATCCCAATGCTCCATGACCCCTGTATTAACAATGCTCCGTGACACTTGTCATCACAGTGCTCCATGAAACTTGTCATCACAATGCTCCATGCCTTTGTCAGCAAAATGCTACATGACTTTGTCATTACAATGCTCTTGGCGCATGTCATCACAATACTCCTTTACCATTGTCATCACAATCCTCCATGAAACTTGGGATCACATTGCTTCATGCCCTTGTCATCACAATGCTCCCTGCTCCTTGAATTGAAAATGATCCATGACCTCTGTCATCACAATGCTCCAAACCCTTGTGATCACAATGTTCCATAACACTTGTCATCACAACGCTCCATGATGCCTGTCATCACAATACTCCATGCTATTTTCATCACAATGCTCCATGACCTTTGTCATCACAATTCTCAATACACTTGTCATCACAATGCTCCCTGACATTGTCGTCAGAGTGCTCCTTGAACCCTGTCACCAAAAGGCTCCATTCCTTTTTCATCACAATGCCCCATGCCATTTTCATCACAATGCTCCATGCAATTGTCAACAAAATACTCCACAAGCTTGCCATCAGGATGCTCCATGTCTCTTGTCATCACAATTATCCATGCACTTGTCAGCACAATGCTCCCTGACCCTTGTCATCACAAGGCTCCAAACCCCTGTCATCACAATGCTTCATTACCTTTGTCATTAGAATCCTCCATGACACTTGGCATCACAATGCTCCATGTCTTTGTCATCACAATGGGCCATTACATATGTCATCACAATGCTCCCTGACACCTCTCTTCACAATACTGCATGCCCTTGTCATTACAATGCTCCATGCCCTTGTATCAAAATGTTCCAAGTCCCCTGTTATCAGAATGCTCCACGCCCCTTTTCATCAGTATTCTCCTTGAGATTTGTCATCACAAGCCTCCATGGTTTTCTCATCACAATGCTCCAGGACCTTGTCATCACAATGCTTCACGACATTGTCATGAAAATTTTCAATGGCCCTTGTCAACATAATTCTCCAAGCCCTAGTCATCACAATGCTCCATTATATTTGTCATCACATCCTCCATTACATTTGGCATCACAATGCTCCATGCTATTGACATCGCAATGGACCTTGACATAGGTCATCAAAATGCTCCCTGACACCTGTCTTCACCATACTCCATGCCCTTGTCTTCACAATGCTCCATGCCCTAGTCATCACAATGCACCATGTCCAAAGTCATCACAATAATCTATGAAACTTGTCAGACCAATGCTCCATCCCCCTGTCATCACAATGCTCCATGCCCTTGTCATCACAATGCTCCATGAACCCTCTCATCATATTTCTCCATGCCCTTGTCATCAAAAAGCTCCATGACACTTGTAATCACAATGCTCGATGCCCTTCTCATCACAATGCCCCATGCCCTTGTCATTACAATCCTCCATGACCCATGTATCACAGTGTTCCATGCCCTTATCATCACAATGCTCTATGCCCACTCTCATCACAATAATCCATGAATCATTTTACATCAATGCTCCATGCCCTTCTCATCACAATGCTCCTTTACCTCTGTCATAACTATGCTCCATGACACCTGCCATCACAATGTTCCACGGCCTTGTCATCACAAGGCTCCATGACACTTGTCATCACAATGCTCCACGGCCCATCTAATCAAAATGCTCCATGCCCTTGTCATCAAAAAGCTACATGACGCATGTCATCAGAATGTTCCATGGCCCTGTCATCAAAATTCTCCATGCCCTTGTCATCACAATGCTCCAAGACCCTTGTAATCAAAATGCTCCATGCGTCTTTTCATCTCAATGCTCCATGAACCCTATCATCACAATGGACCATGCCCATCATCATAATGCTTCAGGCTATTGTCATCAAAATGAAATCAAAATGCTCCATGATCTCTGTCATAACAATGCTCCAATCCCTGGTGATCACAATGTTCCATAACACTTATCATCACAAAACCCCTTGACACTCATCATCACAATTATCCATGGTCTTCTCATCACAATGCTCCATGACCTTTGTCATCACAATGCTTAATACACTTGTTATCACAATGCTCCCTGACACTTGTCATCAGTATGCTCCATTAACCCTGTCATGACACGTCTCCATGCATTTTTCATCACAATGATCCATGCAATTTTAATCACAATGCTCCAAGACCCCTGTAATCACAATGCTCCATGCCCTTGTCATCATAAAGCTCAATGATGCATGTCATCAGAATGCTCCATGGCCTTCTCATAACAATGCTCCATGCCCTTGTCATCACAATGCTCCAAGACCCCTGTAACCACAAGGTTCCATGTCCCTTTTCATCAGAATGCTCCATGATACTTGTCATCACAAGTTTCCATTGTCTTCTCATCAAAGTGCTCCAGGAACTTGTCATCAAAATGCTCCATGATCCCTGTCATCACAATACTCCATGAACATTTTCAGCCCAATGCTCCATGACCTTCTCATCAAAATGCTCCATGACCCCTGTCATCACAATACTCCATGAACATTTTCAGCCCAATGCTCCATGACCCTTGTCATCACAATCATCCATGCCCTTGTCATCCCAATGCTCCATGACCCCTGTATTCACAATGCTGCTTGACGCTTGTCATCACAGGGCTCCATGACACCTGTCATCACAATGCTCCATGCCTTTGTCAGCAAAATACTACCTGACCTTGTCATTGCAATGTTCTATGCACTTGTCATCACAATACTCCATTCCCATTGTCATCACAGTCCTCCATGAACCTTGGGATCACATTGCTTCATGCCCTTGTCATCACAATGCTCCATGCTCCTTGAAATCTAAATGAATCATGACCTCTGTCATCACAATGCTCCAAACCCTTGTGATCACAATGTTCCATAGCACTTGTCATCACAAAGCTCTAAGATGCCTGTCATCACATTACTCCATGCCTATTTCATCACAATGCTCCATGACCTTTGTCATCACAATTCTCAATACACTTGTCATCACAATGCTCCCTGACACTTGTCATCAGAATGCTCCTTGTAGCCTTTCACGAAAATGCTCCATGAATTTTTCATCACAATGCCCATGCCGTTTTCATCACAATGCTCCATGCCATTGACATCAAAATACTCCACAAGCTTGTCATCAGAATGCTCCATGACGCTTGTCATCACAATTCTCCATGCACTTGTCAGCACAATGCTCCCTGACCCTTGTCATCACAATGCTCCAAGCCATTGTCATCACAATGCTCCATTTCCATTGTCATCAGAATCCTCCATGACACTTGGCATCACAATGTTCCATGCCATTGTCATCACAATGGGCCATTACATATGTCATCACAATGCTCCCTGACACCTGTCTTCACAATACTGCATGACCTGGTCATCACAATGCTCCATGACCTGGTCATCACAATGCGCCATTCCAACAGTCATCGCAATAATCCATGAAACTTATTAGACCAATGCTCCTTGCCCTTGTCATCACAATGCTCCATGCCCTTGTTATGACAATGCTCCATGACCCCTGTCATCACAATGCTCCATGAATCGATTCATCACAATGCTTCATGACCTTTGTCATCACAATGGTCCATGCCCTTGTCATCCACAATCTCTGTGACATATTTAACCACAATGCTCCATGAAATTTTCATCACAATGCTCTTTGACCCTTATCATCACAATGCTCTATGCCTTCCTCAGCACAATGCTCCATGACCCTTGTCATCGCAATGCTCCATGCGCTTGTCAGCACAATGCACCATGACCCATGTCATCACAATGCACCCTGCGCTTGTCATCACAGTGCTCCACAATCTTGTCACCACAATGCTCCATAAAACTTGTCATCACAATTCTCCATGCACTTCTCATCAAAATGCTCTCTCACCACAGATATCACAATGTTACATCACTGTTCATCACAATACTCCCTCATCACTGTCACCACAATGTTCCATGACTCCTGTCTTTGCAATGCTACATGCACTTATCATCACAAAGTTCGATGACCACTGACATCACAATGTTCCATAACCCGTGTCATCAAAATATTCCATGACCCTTTTCATCAAATTGCTCCATGACCCTGTCATCACACTGCTCCCTGCAATTCTCTTCACATTGCACCACCCCTTGTCATCAAATTGCTCCATGACCTTTGTCATCACAAAGCTCCATGACACTTGGCATCTCAATGCTCCATGCCATTATCATCACAATGCTCCATGAACCCTCTAATCACAATGCTCCATGCCCCTTTGCATCTCAATGCTTCATGAACCCTGTCATCAAAATGCACCATGCCCATCATCATAATGCTTCAGGCTCTTGTCATCACAATGAAATCAAAATATTCGATCATCTGTCTCATCTCAATGCTCCAAATCCTTGTTATCACAATGTTCTATAACACTTATCATCACAACGCCCCATGACGCTCATCATCACAATTATCCATGCTCTTCTCATCACAGTGCTCCATGACCTTTGTCATCACAATGCTCTATACACTTGTCATCACAATGCTCCCTGACACTTGTCATCAGTATGCTCCTGGAACCCTGTCATGACAAGGCTCCATACCATTTTCATAACAATGATCCATGCCAATTTCATCACAATGTTCCAAGACACCAGTAATCACAGTGCTCCATGCCTTTGTCATCACATTGCTCCAAGAACCCTGTAATCACAATACTCCATGCCCCTTTTCATCAGAATGCTCCATGAGACTTGTTATTACAAGGCTCCATGGTCTTCTCATCACAATGCTCCAGGAAGTTTTCCACACAGTGCTCCATTCCCTTGTCATCACAATGCTCCATGACCACTGTCCTCACAATACTTCCTGAACATTTTCAGTCCAATTCTCCAGGAACGTCTCATCACAATGCTTCATGATCCCTATCATCACAATGCTCCATGACCACTGTCATCACAACGGTCCATGACCCCTGACAACACAGTGATCCGGGACTCTTGTCATCACAATGCACCATTCCCTAGTCATCACAATGCTCGATGAACATTTTCAGCCCAATGCTCCATGACACTTGTCATCACAATGATCCATGGCCTTGCCATCCCTATGCTCCATGACCCCTGTAATCACAATGATCCGTGATGCTTCTCATCACAGTGCTCCATGACCCTTATCATCACAATGCTCCATGCCTGTGTCAGCAAAATGCTACATGACCTTGTCATCACAATGCTCCATTTGCTTGTCATCACAATACTCCATTACCATTGTCATCATAATCCTCCATGAACCTTGGGATCACATTGCTTCATGCCCTTGTCATCCCAATGCTCCATGCTCCTTGAAAACAAAATTACCCATGACTTCTATCATCACAATGCTCCAAACACTTGTGATCACAATGTTCCATAACACTTGTCATCACAACGCTCCATGATGCCTGTCATCACAATACTCCATGCCCTTTTCGTCAAAATGCTCCATGATATTTTTCATCACCATTCTCAATACACATGTCATCACAATGTTCCCTGACACTTGTCGGCAGAATGCTCCTTGAAACCTGTCATGAAATGGCTTCATGCCTTTTTTATCACAATGCTCCATGCCCTTTTCATCACAATGCTCCATGCCATTGTCATCACAATACTCCAGAAGCTTGTCATCAGAATGCTCCATGACACTTGTCATCACAATGCTCCATGGCCACTGTCATCACAATGCTCCATACCCCTTGTCATTACTGTGCTCCATGACGCTCGTCATCATAATTATCCATGGTCTTCTCATCACAATGCTCCACGCCATTGTCATCAAAATGCTCCATGACGCTTGTCATCACAATGCTCCATGGCCACTCTCATCACAATGCTCCATTCCCCTTGTCATTACAGTGCTCCATGACGCTCGTCATCACAATTATCCATGGACTTCTCATCACAATGCTCCACGGTCTTTCCATCACAGTGCTCCATGCCCTGGTCATCACAATGCTCCATGTCCCCTGTCATCACAATTCTCCTCGTTCTTGGCATCACTATGCTCCATGACACTTCTCATCACCGTGTTACATGATTTGTCATCACAATTCTCTATGCACTTTTCATCGCAATGCTCCATCACCCCTGTCATAGGAAGCTCCATGTGCTTGTCATCACAATGCTTCATGAACTTGTCATCAAAATTCTCAATGGCCCTTGTCATCACAATGCTCCATGCCTTTGTCATCACAAGGATCCATGTCCATTGTCATCACAATGTTCCAAGCCCTTGTCATCAAAATGCTCCATTACATTTGTCATCACAATCCTCAAGGAAACTTGGCATCACAATATTCCATTCCATTGTCATCGCAATGGACCATGACATATGTCATCACAATGCTCCCTGAGAACTGTCTTCAAAATACTCCATGACCTTCTCATCACAATGCTCCATGCCTTTGTCATCACATTGCACCATGCCCACTGTCATCACAATAATCCATGAAATATGTCAGGCCAATGCTCCATGCCCCTGTCATCACAATGATCATTGCCTTTTCATCACAAAGCTCTATGAGCCCTGTCATCACAATGCTCCGTGACTCCAGTCATCACAATGCTTCATGACCTTTGTCATCACAGTGGTCCATGCCCTCGTCATCACAAGACTCTGTGACCTTTGTCACCAAAATGCTCCATGAAATTTTCATCACAATGCTCGGTGACCCTTGTCATCACATTGCTCCATGCCTTTGTCAGCACAGTGCTCCATGACCCATGTCATCACAATGCGCCATGTGCTTGTCATCACAGTGCTCCAAAATCTTGTCATCACAATGCTCCATAAAACTTGTCCTCACAATGCTCCATGCATTTCTTATCAAAATGCTCTCTCACGAATGATATCTAAATGTTCCCTCACTATTCATCAAAATACACCCACTCCCCTTTCATCACAATGGTCCACAACACCGTCATGAAAATGTTCCATGACTCCTGACATCACAATGTTCCATAACCCGTCATCAAAATGTTCCATGACACTTTTCATCAAATTGCTCCATGACACTTTCATCACAATGCTCCCTGCCCATCACAAGAGTATGCACCACACCCTTGTCATCAAAAGGCTCCATGACCTTTGTCATCACAAAACTCCATGACCCTTGGCATCACAATGCTCCATGCCATTGTCATCACAATGCTTCAAAAACCTCTCATCACATTGTTCCAAGCCCTTGTCATCACAGGATCCATGATGCTTTTCATCACAATGCTCGATGCCATTCTTCTCACAATGCTCCTTGCGCTTCTCATTACAATCCTCCATGAACCATGTATCACAGTGTTCCGTGCTATTGTTATCACAATGCTCCTGGCCCCCTCTCATCACAATAATCCATGAAACATTTCAGACCAATGTTCCATGCCCTTTTCATCACAATGATCCAAGATTCCTGTAATCATAATGCTCCATGCCACTTTTCATCTCAATGCTCCATGAACGCTGTCATCACAATGCTCCAAATGCGCATCATCATAATGCTTCATGCTATTGTCATGACAATGAAATCAAAATGCTCTAAGACCTCTGTCATCACAATGATCCAAATCCTTGTGATCACAATATTCCATAGCACCTATCATCACAGCGCCCCATAAGGCTCGTCATCACAAGTATCCATGGTCTTCTAATCACAATGCTCCATGACATTTGTCATCACAGTGCTCAATACCCTTGTCATCACAATGGTCCCTGACACTTGTCATCAGTATGCTCCTTGAACCCTGTCATGACAAGGCTCCATGCCTTTTTCATCACAATGTTACATGCCCTTTTCCTCACAGTGCTCCAAGACCCCTGTAATCACAATGCTCCATGCCCTTGTCATCACAAAGCTCCATGATGCATGTCATCAGAACGCTCCATGACATTCTCATCCCATTGTTCACTGCCCTTGTCATCACAATGCTCCAAGAGCCCTGTAATCACAATGTTCCATGCCCTTGTCATCACAAAGCTCCATGATGCATGTCATCAGAACGCTCCATGACATTCTCATCCCAATGTTCCATGCCCTTGTCATCACAATGCTCCAAGACCCCTGTAATCACAATGCTCCATGACCCTTTTCATCAGAATGCTCCATGAGACATGTCATCACATGGCTCCATGGTCTTCTCATCACAATGCTCCAGTACCTTGTCATCACAATGATCCTTGACCCCTGTCATCACAATACTCCATGAACATTTTCAGCACAATGCTCCATGACGTTCTCATCACAATGCTCCATGACCTCTGTCATAAAAATGCTCCATGACCACTGTCATCACAACGCTCCATGAACCCTGACAACACAATGATCCGGGAATCTTGTCATCAAAATGTTCCATGCCCTTGTCATCCCAATGCTCCATGAACCGTTTAATCACGATGCTCCATGAACCTTGTCATCACAATGCCTTTGACAGCAGAATGATACATAATCTTGTCATCACAATGCTCCATGCACTTGTCATCACAATCCTCCATGACCCTTGGGATCATATTGCTTTATGCCCTTGTCATCTCTATCTTGCCTTTCTGGTTTTTACAGATTTTCGGATGTCCTTTTTGACCGGTGGGAGGTGACAATTCTTTGTAGTGTTGATTTGCATTGTGCGCTTGCTTGATTGGCTAAAAAGGGCCTATGCCTTTTCTCCTGAATATATTCAGGAGAAAATTCATATGCTGTTTTTGGCCAAGTGCATCATTCTCGAAGTTGTGATGCCTTTCCTGTGCTTTAAAGGCGATTCCAATTTACCTCTTGAAATATGTTTTGTGCAATTCCGCCTCATTTTCAAGTCCGCTTTGTTGCCTTCCCTCAACAGATTTTTGGAAGAGAGTAGTACTTTATAACTGCAGGTTTTTGATTTGCTTTGCCCCTGAGCTCCAATTTTCAAATCCCATTTTTGGGAGCTGACCGCAAATCCACAATTTTGCTTCAGGACCTATACTGGTTCCAGGGGTGGCTATACTGGTTCCCTGTGGGTGGCTGAGGCTTTGGTTAATTCTTCTTCCTGATGGGAATTTAGAGTGACATGTGTCCGTCCAAAGGCCTACATCTACTCTCTGATTTGTTCTCCCTCTTCCCTTTCATCCTCTGCACAATTAGCAAACTGTGCGAACCAGGAGGTTATAGGGGATGACTCTCCTAAGTTGGGAGATTGATAGTAAAGTAGTTGGAATGCCAAACTGTAGCACAAGGAGAGGAAAAAGTAGGAGACTTTCAGAAACCTTTCGCCATCACAGGGTGTCCATTCTCTAGGTTTCCCATACATGTTATAACTGTAGTGATATTCCCTTCTACCTGGAAATTTGGGACCCATGGAATGGTGGCATGCATTACGACTTTAAAGGGTCTGCATTTTCTCTCCCAATCTCACCAGTCCTCTCAGTCCCAAGTGTCCAGCCTTATGTCTCATCCAGCTGTCTTTGCAGATAGGGTCATTCTAGGTTTCATCAGAACCCCTGAAGGAATTGTGTAAGAATTTCGCTGTTTTTTGTTTTGTTTTTGAAATTCATTTTTATAATGGGGTTGAGCTGATTTTCACTGACGTGTTTATGCCGGTCTAGACACACTTGATTCCCTTACAGAGGCATATCAGTACATAGGTTTTAAGATTCTTACTAATCAGATATATTCCTCTGTGGGGAATAGGGGTTTTGAGTCCCGTTCACTGAGGAAGGTGTAGGTCTTGTCTATTCTGTATTTGGTTTATGGAATGGTACCTGTGCTAATATCAAACTCTGGTTTTATGCATCACCCCACCTCTCCTTTCCCCTTAAGGAGGCATAAGAGTGTTTTCTAAATGTGAGACGCTGCTCTCTTTCCTAATTCAGTTCATGTGTTGTGATGTTGACATTCCCTCTGTAAGTGATATCTTATGATAAGATTCTTTTTCTGTGTGACTAATTTCCCTTAGAATCATCTTACCTAAATCCTCTCATTATGCTGCTACTGGCCTTATGACATTGATTTCACGTCTGAGTGATATTCCGTTGTACAAAATTACCATAAGTTCTTTATGCATTTCTCTTTTTCCTGGGATACTTTAGGTGTACCGAAGTTGAGGTTCTTGTATGCAGAGCAGCCCTAAACTTTGGGGTGCCTGTGTCTTGTTGATATTTAGTCTTCCCAAGTTATATGTCCATGAGTTGAAGTCCCCTTTGCTCGGGGGCTTTGTATTTTAGATGTTTTAGGAAACAGCATACACTTCTTCAGAGTAGCTCTTGGATATTTATACCCCACCCATCAGCGTGACTAGTCTCCCTGTTTTCCATGGCCTCTCCTGCATTTTTGATTTGTACACATTTTTTTGGATGGCCTTTCTGAGCAGTGGAAATTGAGACTTCTTTATTGTGCGGATTTGCATTTCCCTCTTGCTTGGTTGGCCAAAAACTCTGTATGTGTTTTTTTCCTGAAGATATTCACGAAAAAAACGCATACACCCTTTTGCCCAACTGCATCATTTTAGAAATTCTGCTGCTTTTCATATGCTTTAAATGTGAGTACAATCTACCTTTTGAAAAATGTTTCCTGCAATTCTGCCTCTCATTCAGAAACTCTTCGTTGCCTTACCTGAATATATTTTTGGACGTTGGTTATCATTTATATCTTTGCAGGTCTTTGAATTGTCTGCTCCTGAGCTCCATTTTGCAACTCGCATTTTTTGTGAGCTGGCCGCCAAACCATTGGATTGATTCCGGCCCTATTCTGGTTCTGGGGAGGCAGGCTGAGCCTTTGGTTAATTCTTCTTCCTAAAGGGATATTAGAGTGACATGTGCCTGTCAAAACTCCTACAGCTAATCTCTCATTGGTTCCTCCTCTTCCCATTTATCCTCTTCAAAAATTGCAAACTGTGTGAAACAGGAGGTTAAAGGTGCTGATTCTCCAAGTGGGGAGATTGTTAGTAATGTGGCTTGAATGGCGAACCCCAGCACCAGGAGATCAAAAATGAGGTGCATTTTAGACACCTTTCCTGAGCACACGGTGTACATTCATCTCGGTTTCCCAGGCATGTTTTTGCTGTCAGAAGATTCCCTTGAAACTGCTGATTTGGGACCCATGGAATGGGTACCAGGCAGTATTACTTTAAAAGGTCTGCATTTCCTCACCCAGCCTCTCTAACATCTCTTAGCGTGCATAGTTTCCAGCCTTATATATCATCCTGCTGTGGGTCTACATGTGTTCAATCCATGTTACATCGTAGTCCTTCAACAAAAGTTGAAAGAATTTTTGTCTGTCTCACTGTTTTTATAAATATTTTTAAATTTATTTTTATATTGGTTACAGCTGATTTTCAAAGCTCTGTTTTTTGCTGCTGTACATCCACTTGATTCATGTACTGTGTGACAACAATAAATTCTTTCTCAGATGCTTACGAGTCATATGTATTATTTTCCAGTGACTTGAGTGGACTGAGTGCAGTTCTTTGAGGTACCATGTAGGCCTTGCCAGTTATTCAATTCGGTACTTGGAATGGTATCTTTGCTAATTTCAACCTCCTGGATAATACCTCACCATTCCCCACCTTTCCCATTTAGCAGCCTTATGTATCTTTTCTACATATTTGACTATGTTTCTGTTTTGTAGTTTATTTCATGTGTAGCCATTTTTGATTCCACCTTTAAGTGACATCTTATGATAAGTGTATTTTTTTTTCTGACATGTGTCACTTAGAATGATCGTATGTAACTCCTCCAGAGTTGTTCCAACTGGCCTTATTTCATTGATTTCTGGATGAGTAATATTCCACTCTACATAAGTACCCCATCTCTTTTATCCATTTTATCCTTCCAGGGACATTTAGGTTATATCCAAGTGGAGGCCCTTTTTAACAGAGAGGTGGTAAACGTTGGAGTGCCTGTTTTCTGTCATTTTTTTGTTTTTCCCAAGGTATACGCCCATGAGAGCAAGTGCCCTATGCTCTGTAGCTCAGTTTTCAGATGTTTTAGCAAACACAATACACTTCTCCAGAGTGGCCGTTGGCACATTACATTTCCACTATCAGCCTCACAGGGCTCCCTTTTCTCCTCACCCTGTCCGGCATTTCTGGTGTTTACACTTTATGTGAATGGCCCTTCTGACTGATGTGAAGTGATACATTTTGTAGTATTGATTTCCAGTGCCCACCTTTTGGTTGGATCAAAAGTGTGTATGGCCTTTACTTGAATATATTCAGAAAAAAATGCATACGCCCTTTTGGGCCAACTGCATCATTGGCGATGTTCAGCCCCTTTTCTTGTGCTTTAATGGGGAGTCCTTTCTACCTCTTCAAATCTGTTTCCTGCCACTCTCCCTTGCTTACAAGTCCTTTTCTGTGACTTACCTCAAGACATTTTTCGACAATAGATATTTTCAACTCTGCAGTTTCATGAATTTTATTGCCCCCGAGTTCCATTTTTCAACTTGTGTTTTTGGAAACTGGACACAAAACAGCGGGATTTCCTCTAGCCCTATTCTGTTTCCATGGGCAATTCTAGCCTTTGATGAATTTGTCTTCCAGATAGGAAATTAGAGTGGCATTTGCCTGTCTGAACAACTAAGACTTGTCTCTAAATTTTTCTCATTCTTCCGCTTCATCCTCTGGACAAATTCCAAACTGTGTGCAACAGGATGTTGACGGTGCTTATATCCCCAAGTAAGGAGATTGTCAGGAAAGATGCTGGAGGGGTGAACCCGTGCACCAGGCGATGAGGAGATGAGGTGCCTTTTCCAAACTCTTTCCGATCAAACGGTGTACCATCCTCTAGGTGTGACAGGCATGTTTTAGCTGTAGGAAGGGTCCCGTGCATGTAAGGAGAACACCAGGGATTTTTCCAAATCAGTGCCTCCCCGAACCCCAAACTGGGGAATTTTTAAGCTACGGCTACACGTATGTCCATTAAGGGCCTTGGGAAATAGGCAGAGCCCAAATTTTAGATGACTGAAATCTTCAGGTTCAGAAGCGATCACCATCGGCCTTGCTTATGTTACATTTTATCTGGCATTGATAGATGATGTCAATAAAAATATCTATTCTTTTTCAGATTATTTCCCCTTATAGGTTATTGCAAAATATTCAGTGTAGTTCCCTGTGCTATACAGTAGTTCCTTGTTGATGATCTATTTTATACATAGCAGTGTGTATGTGTTAATCCCAAACTGTTAATTTATCCCTTTTCCTACCTTTTCCCTTTGGTAATAATAAATTATAAGATTTTATACTTCTCAGGAATGGGGGAGCTGAAAGAGAGGTATCCTTTTCAATGGAAAAGCATTCTAAACAAGATTGAAGCTTCAGCCAAGAGTATTCGATGTACAACCATGGAAATAAATCACTTAATTTCTCTAATGTTGACCTGACAAATAAGACAGACGTCTTCACTGAACTTGCTTATAGTAAAGTGATGGAATTATCAAATGTAAGTCTTAGAAACATCTTATTTTACCCGAGCATTATATACTGCTCTATGTTAACTACAGTTTGGCTCACACATCTGTTCATTGAAGTTACAATGTTCTCAATTTCTGTTACTGATCATCCAGAGTGTACCCCAACAGGAGTCCCCGAGCCCAGTGTCATTGGAGACAAGAGATCAAGACTGAGTTTGGTTCAGAAGCAAAGGAAACATTATTTTGAAAACCGAATGGAGAGGTGAGAGTGTGCACTCCCCCACGGGCTGTGGGCTGGGCTGCTGTGTAGGGATCCCGGCAGCATCAGTGGGAGTTAGGGGATGGAGCTCTCGAGGGCTGGGTTGGCTGCAGCTCAGGCTCTTTGCTGTGGAGTCTGCATGGGACTCCGCTAGCTGAGGTGTCACCCCAGCCATTCTGCACTAGGAAATCGGGTCTGAAGTGCCGGGTGTGGGACCTCTGCATGCGGAACCCTAGGAGCACGTGAAATTAGACAAAGCACAAAGCAAAAACAGGTTAGACTTTATTTTATTGTCCAGATTCTCTTTTTATCTCCCAGGAATTTTTAATGAACGTTGCCAGAGACGAACACCTCCTCTGCTTTTTGTTCTGTTCCTCATTCTTGGGGTGTTGAGGGTGCAGACCCCTGTTTTGTAACTGCTTCATGCTGTGGTGGCAGCCCTGATACCTGGGGGGAGGGGCAAAACGTCTCCCCACCAGCCTCCATGTGAGGTTGATTGTTCCAAAGCCTCCTGCCTCACTTCTTGTCCACCTGAGCACCAGCATTGGAAGTGTTATAGATTCTAATGACCTTTAACGGTCCAGGAAAGAGATGTGCAAAGATGCTGTGGTGGCAGGTTTCACCCCACCCCACATTTGTTCGGTGACCTTAGGCTGACGGTTTTTGCCAGCCTAGATGCTCTGACCAGTAGTTTTTGCTTTCTTTAATTAGGTCCCTGAATTAATGTACAAACAGCACCATGTGTCAGAGCCCTACCCGCGCAACTCCCAGACAGTCCAGGGTCAGTGGTGATCCAGGACCATGACGTCCACTGAGTCAACGGCCTTTAGATGTAGCCAGCATTCCAGCTGGTCATATTGGCCACCATCACCGCGGTGTCTGTAGGGTTTTCTATGGTGAAAGCGTGATATACATTTCCCCCGCCAAGCTTATTAGCTCCCCTCTGGGTGAAGTAAGTCCTGCAAGCAGTAGTCTGCTCTTTCGGGGCACAGTCTTGTTGTTTTCTGAGAGAAACTCCAGGTCAAGTGATGGTCACACAAGTCATCTTGGGGGCCCGATGCCCCCATTTGTCTCTCTGGAGGTTGGAGATGGAAGGCCTCCTCACTCGAGGTCAGTGTGTCCACAGAGCGAGCCCTGCATCTTCAGGGCGTGATGGGTGGTTAGGATCACGACGTGGGGTCCTTTTCCCTTAGGATGGAGCTGGCCTTGAGGGCTGCTGATTTCTAGCTTTTTAGATACCCCAGTATCCTGGCCTGATGAGTCGGTGGGCAAAGCCCTTGGTGACCATTGTTTATCATACCTGAAGGACATTCTTGTGTTGCTCCATTTCAAGTGGTCCCAGTTTTTGCACTAAGGCTCCAAGGGCGATGAACCTTTGACCGGGTATGTAAAGGTCAAAGGGTTTAGCTAAATTAGTGAGTTCCTGGGCAAGGATCTGAATTGACTGTCCTTTCCATTCTTGAAAGCCTGCGTCTTGATTCTATTCAAAAGGATCATCATCTTTTCATGTCAGTGTTTCATGTAGAGGCCCAGCTATTAGACTGTAGTTAGGGATCCAGATGCAGAAAACCTTGGCCTCCCCAGGAACCCCTAAGCTGTCTTCTAGTTTTAGAAGAGGTAAGGCTGCAAATGGCTTCTTCCCTATCCTGGGATGCGTTTCTCTGAATATCTGTGAGAATGAAGTCCAGGCATGTCACCTGAGCCTGGGATATTTGAGCCTTTTTCTTGGACACCCTCTATCCTTTCTTGCCTAGGTAGTTCAGAGACGTCTTTAGTAGGCCTGGCGATCAGAATGTCATCTGCATTTTGAAAGAGGGTTCCCTTTTACAGAGATAGAACTTTTAGGTTTTTAGAGGACATTTTTCCAATGATGGTGTGGGGATTTTTGAACCATTGGTGCAGGACGGCCCAGCATTATTGCTTGTGTTGCATGTTGTGTCCTGCCACTCACAAGCCAAAAATTCTTGTGACTCTGAGATGAATGGAATACAGAAGAAGGCATCATTGAAGTGTAATACAGAATGCCATGGCCTGGTGGATGGTAGAATGAGTAGCAGGGTGTAGGAAATAGGATCTACTGGATGTATATCCTCAGTGGCTTCACTGACTGTCCTGATATGCTTTACCAGGTCTCCAGCAGCCCATGGGTCTCTCGTGGTCAGGCCAATCCCAGGATATGGAGCTCACCTGGGCTGCATCCCGCACCCCACAGCCCATGGGGCTCTCGTGTTCAAGTCCCTCCCAGGGTACGGAGCTCACCTGTGCAGCTACCCAGCAGCCCATGGGGCTCTCATAGTCTGGCCCTTCCCAGGATATGGAACTCCCCTGGGCAGGTACCCCAGCAGGGCTGGACACACAGGAACTGTGCACATAGCCCACCTTGCAGAGAACCCCCAGCTCACCTGTCACTCACAGCTGACACAGAACACCTCAGAGCAGGACTTGGACTAACAAACAGCAGCTCTGACAGGTCTGTGACCCTGGCTATCACTCTGTGCAGCCTCTCTCTGCCTGGTCTTGCAGACACTTCCACTGCAGCCAGGGCACCAGGCCTCTGTCTCCACCCACCATCACTCCTCTCCCTGACTCCTGGGTTCCTCTCATTAGGATAGGGTCTTCTTGAAGTTGTTTTCCACTCATGGACCAGATAAAATGATAAGAAAACAAGCCGCAGCTGCAGCCCCTTGTCTAGCCTGACTCTCAAGAGCCCACACCTGTTCCTTGGGACAGACCCGTTTAGCAAGGTTCATTTTCTGCAACTGTGAGCCCCTGAGGGGTGAGGATTGGCTGATTTGGGCAGCCTGACACTTCCTGCCAGCCCGCCCCACAGGTGTGCCTGGGTTGAGGTCAATATAAACACCTCTCCAGTCAGCAAGAGCCCCTGTAGCTGTGCCTGACGCCATATTCTCTGCCCCTTCAGCAGTTTCGGGGCTGGGGTGGTGGGAGGGAGTGAGGGGCCGTGGCTTTGTGGGTGGCCCAGTGTGATTTGGGCTCTGCTGGACTTTCTGCAGGAGTTGCCAGGCTGCCACCTGCTAAAGAAGAGGATGTGTCACCCATACCTGCCACTGGAATTTCTCCCCAGTCAGAGGTGAGGAAGTAAAAAAGCAGTGGGGGCCGTGGCAGGAGGGGTATCTCAGGCAGGGAAATGGAAAGATTCCAGAAGAGCATCTGGGGCCAGGACCATCCTGGCTGGCCTGCAGGCACCAAGTCGGCCTGCGTGCTCTCGCTAGTGTGGCTCCACAGCCCTTCCTCTAGGCTTGCAAGTGCTTGTACATATTCAGGTGTTTTACCTAGAAAGGGTGGGAAGAGTTCAGCTGCAGCAGGACTGGGGCTCAGCTCACATTTACTCACAGACGCCTCGACACATTCCCCCAGCTTTGCAATGAGGATGCTCCTTGTGTGGGGGAGCACTGCTGACTGCATGGGAGACGATTTCCCACCTCTGACCAACTTAAGAATTTTTTACCACTGGAGCAAGTGCCCTGATACGATTATCCTCTCTATAACTGGTGAGTTCTGTTTGTTTGTTTTCTTTTTTCTTCTTTTCTTTTTGGTTCAAGTTAGATTTTATTTATTCCTCTTTTTTTTTTAATTTGGAGATATGTACATGGAAATAATGCATTAATAAAAAGACGTCTATGTGAAGGGAAAAACTATTTTTCTGTTTTATTTCATTAAATGTTATTTATTTAGTTTTTTTAATTTATTTCTTTTATACAGCAAGTTCTTATTGGATATCTATTTCATACATATAAGTGTGCACATGTGAATCCCAGTCTCCCAATTCATCCCACCACCACCCTCACATGGCGTTCCCTCCTTGGTGTCCATATGTTTGTTCTTTACATCTGTGTCTCTATCTCTGCCCTGCACACCGGTTCATCTGTACCATTTTTCTAGGTTCCATATATGTGCATTAATATACAATATTTGTTTTTCTCTTTCTGACTTACTTCACTGTGTATGACAGTCTCTAGATCCATCAAGGTCTCTACAAATGCCCCAATTTCATTCCTATGTATGGCTGAGAAATATTCCGTTGTATATATGTACCACGTCTTTTTCCATTCGTCTGTCTGTGGGCACGTAGGTTGCTTTCATTACCTGTCTATTGTAAATATTGCTGCAGTGAACATTGTGGTGAATTTGTCTTTTTGATTTATGGTTTTCTCTGGGTATATGCCCAGTAGTGGGATTGCTGGATTATATTGTAATTCTATTTTTAGTTTTGTAAGGAACCTCCATACTGTTCTCCAAAGAGACTGTATCGATTTACATTCCCAACAACAGTGGAATAAGGTTCCTTTTCTCCACACCCTCTCCAGCATTTGTTGTTTGTAGATTTTCTGATGATGCCCATTCTAACAGGTGTGACGTGATACCTCATTGTAGTTTCGATTTCCATTTCTCTAATAATTAGTGATGTTGAGGAGATTTTCATGTGCGTACTGGCCATCTCTATGTCTTCTTGGAAGAAATGTCTATTTAGATCTTCCATTTTTGTATTGGGTTGTTTTATTAATATTGAGCTGCATGAGCTGTTTATATATATTGGAGATTAATCATTTGTCCATTGATTCGTTTGCAAATAGTTTCAGCCATTCTGAGGGTTTTCTTTTCGTCTTTTTTGTAGTTTCCTTTGCTTTGCAAAAGCTTTTACGTTTCATTAGGTCCCATCTGTTTAGTTTTCTTTTCTATTTCATTACTATAGGAGGTGGATCAAAAGATCTTGCTGTAATTTACGTCAGAGTATCCTTCGTAAGTTTTCCTGTCAGAGTTTTATACTGTCCGGTCTTACATTAAGGTCTCTAATCCATTTTGAATATATTTTTATGTATGGTGTTGGGGAGTGTTCTAATTTCATTCTTTTACATGTAGCTGTCCATATTTCCCAGCACCAATGATTGAAGAGACTGTCTTATCTCCATTGTATAGTCTTGCCTCCTTTGTCATAGATTAGTTGACCATAGGTGTGTAGGTTTATCCTTGGGCTTTCTTTCTTTTTTTTCTTCCTTTTACACGTTTATTGGAGTAGAATTGCTTTACAATGGAGTGTTCGTTTCTGCTGTATAACAAAGTGAATCAGCTATACATATACAAATATCACCAGATCCCCTCCCTCTTGCATCACCCTCCCACACTCCATATCCCACCCCTTTATGTGGTCACAAAGCACCGAACTGATCTCCCTGTTCTATGTGGCTGCTTCCCAGTAGCTATCAGTGTTACATTTGGTAATGTATTTATGTCCATGCCACTCTCTCACTTCGTCCCAGCTTACCCATCCCCCTTCCGGTGTCCTCAAATCCTTTCTCTATGTCTGTGTCCTTAATCCTGTCCTGCCACTAGGTTCTTCAAAATCTTTTTTTTTTCTTCATTAGATTCCATATATCTCTGTTAACATACAGTATTTGTTTTTCCCTTTCAGACTTACTTCACTGTGTAGGACAGATTCTAAGTCCATCCACCTCAGTACAAATAACTCAGTTTTGCTTCTTTTTATGGTTGAGTAATATTTGATTGTATATATGTGCCAGATCTTCTTTATCCATTCATCTGTCGATGGACACTTAGGTTGCTTCCATGTCCTGGCTAATGCAAATAGAGCTGCAATGAACATTTTTGTACATAACTCTTTTTGAATTATGGTTTTCGCAAGGCAAATGCCCAGTACTTGGATTGTTGTGTCCTATGGTACTTCTATTGTTAGTTATTTAAAGGAACCTCCGTACAGTTCTCCCTAGTGCCCATATCAATTTACATTCCCACCCACAGTGCAAGTGTCTTCCATTTTCTCCAATAAAGGCCTCTCCAGCATTTATTGTTTTGTAGATTTTTTTGATGATTGCCACTCTGACTGCTGTGAGGTGATACCTCAGGGTAGTTTTGATTTGCATTTCTCTAATGATTAGTGATGTTCAGCATCCTTTCATGTGTTTCTTGGTAATCTGTATATCTTCTTTGGAGAAATGTCTATTTAGGTCTTCTGCCCATTTTTGGATTGGGTTGTTTGTTTTTGTGATATTGAGCTACATGAGGTGCTTGTAAAGTTAGGAGATTAATCCTTTGTCAATTGCTTCATTTGAAAATATTTTCTCCCATTCTGAGGGTTGTTTTTGCATCTTGTTTATGTTTTCCTGTACTGTGTAAAAGCTTTTAAGTTTCATTAGGTCCCATTTGTTGATTTCTGTTTTTATTTCCATTTCTCTAGGAGGTGGGTCCAAAAGGATCTTGCTGAGATTTATGTCATAGAGTGTTCTGCCTATGGTTTCCTCTAAGTGTTTTATAGTGTGTGGTCTTATATTTAGATCTCTAATCAATTTAGAGTTTATTTTTGTGTATGGTGTTATGGAGTGTTCTAATGTCATTCTATTATGTGTAGGGGTCCAGTTTTCCCAGCACCAATTACTGAAGAGACTGTCTTTTCTCCATTGTATATCCTTAGCTCCTTTGTCATAGATGAGATAGCCATAGGTATGTAGGTTTATCTCTGGGCTTTCTGTCCTGTTCCATTGATCTGTGTTTATGCCAATCTACATACACTTGATTCCATTATGGAGACATATAAATACATAGGTTTCAAGGTTATTACCAGTCAGATATATTCCTCTTCAGTGAATAGGGTGTTTTGTGTCCAGTTCATTGAGAAAGGAGTAGGTCTTGTCTATTACATATTTGGTATATGGAATGGGATCTGTGCTAATTTCAAACTCTGCTTTTACACATCACCCCATGTCACCTTTCCCCTTAAGGAGGCATAAGTGTGTTTTCTAAATGTGTAACTCTGTTCTCTTTTGAAATTCAGTTCATGTGTAGCCATGTTTACATTTCCTCTATAAGTGATATATTACAATAAGTTTCTTTTTCTTTGTGGCTCATTTCACTTAGCATCATCGTATCTAAAGCCACTCATTAAGCTGCTATTGGCCTTATGATATTGATTTTATGTCTGAGTGACATTCCATTGTATATATGTACCACAACATCTATATCCATTTTTTTTTCCTTTCCTGGGATATATAAAGTGTACCAAAGTCGCGGTTCTTGTAAACAGAGCAGCCCTAAACTTTGGGCTGGCTGTGTGTTTTGGATTTTTAGATTTCCCAAAATACACGCCCATGAGTGGAAGTGTGCTATGCTCTGTAGCTCTGTTTTAGAAAACAACATACAGTTCTCCAGAGAGGCTGTTGGCAATTTACATCCTGTCCATCGGCGTAACCAGGCTCCCTTTTCTCCATGGCCTGGCCTGCATTTGTGGCTTTTACACTATTTGTGGATGGTCCTTTTGACTGGAGGTAAGGGACACTTCTATGTAGTGTGGATTTGCAATGCCTGATGGCTTGCTTGGCCAAAAAGGGCATATGCATTTTTTCCCGAATATATTCAGGAAAATACACATAGTCCCTTTTCAGCCAAGGGCAATATTGTCGAAATTCTGTCGCTTTTCATGTGCTTTAAAGATGACTCCAATCTACCTCTTGAAATCTGTTTCCTTCAATTCTGCCTTGCATTCAAATCCTCTTCACTGCCTTTCCTCAATATATTTCTGGATGATAGTTGTCCTTTATAACTCTGCAAGTTTGTGAATTGCTGTGCCCCTGATTTCCATTTTTCAACTCGCCTCTTTGTGAGCTGGCTGCAATACCGAAGGATGGCTTTAGGCCCTACTCTGGTTCCAGGGCTTCAGGCTGAGCATTTGGTTAATTATTCTTCCTGATGGGAAACTAGAGTGACATGTGCCCATCCAAATACCTACAGCTAATCTCTCATTTATTTCCCCTCTTCCTGTTCATCCTCTGCACAGTTTGCAAACTGTGCATAACGGGAGGGTAAAGGCGCTGACACTCCAAGTGGGGAGATTTTTAGTAATGCAGATGGAATGGCGAAGCCGAGCACGACAAAAGGAAAAATGAGGTACCTTTTAGAAAACTTTCCCAATTACACAGTGTACCATCCACTGGGTTTCCCATGCATGTTTTAACTGTAGGAAGATTCCCTTAAACCTGGAGAGTTGGGACCACTAGAATGGGTAGCACACAGTATTGCTCTAAGTGGTGTTCTTTTGTTCACACAACCTCAGCAATCTTGTCAGCCCCAAGTGTCCGTCTTATGTCTCATCCAGCTGTGGGTGTAAAGGTGGTCAATCTAGCTTGAATCACAGGCCCTGAACTTAATTTTTAAGACTTTCTCTCTGTTTTGGCATTTTGATTTTGAAATTTATTTTTATAAGTGGGTTTAACTGAATTTCAGTGCTGTGTTCATGCCGTTATACACACACATGATTCCTTTATGGAGACATGAGAATACATATATTTTAAAATACATAGAGTCAGACATATTCCTCTGCAATAAATAGGGGGTGTTGAGTCCAGTTCATTGTGACGGGAGTAGGTGTTGTCTATTACATACATGGTTTATATAACGGTATCTGTGCTAATTTAAAACTGTGGTTTTATGCATCACCCTGCCTCGGCTTTCCTCTTAAGCAGGCAAAAGATATTTTCTAAATGTGTGACTCTCTTGTGTTTGTCATTCAGTTCATGTGTAGTCATGTGTACATTCCCGCTATGAGTGATATCTTATGATAAGATTAGTTACTCTGTAATCTTTCCTAACTCAGTTCATGTGTAGCCATGTTTACAGGACCATCATAAGTGATATCTTATGATAAGTTTCTATTTCTGTGTGACTTATTTCACTTAGAATCATCGTACCTGAATCCACTCATTTTGCTGCTACTGGTCTTATGACATTGATTTCATGGCTGAGGGATATTCCATCGTACATAAGTACCACAATTTTTTGAACAATTTTTAACTTTCCTGGGATATTTAAGGATTACCCAAGTTGAGGTTCTTGTAAGCAGTGCATCCCTAAATTTTGGGGTGGTTTTGTCTTATTGATTTTCAGTTTTCCCAAGGTATATTCCCTAGATTGGAAGTGCCATTGGCTATGTAGCTCTGTTGTTTACATGTTTTAGGGAACACAGTACACTCCTCCAGAGAGGCAGTTGCCAAATTACATCCCGCCCAACAGCTTAAAAAGCCTCCCTGTTCTCCAGGTCCTCTCTTGCCTTTCTGGTTTTTACACATTTTGCCTATGTCCCTTTTGACCGGTGGGAATGGATATTTCCTTGTACTGCAGATTTACCTTGCCCGCTTGCTTGCTTGGCCAAAAAGGGCGTATGCATTTTTTCCTGAATATATTCAGGAGAAAACGAATACACCATTTGTGGACAAGTGCATCATTGTCGAAGTTGTGCCCCTCTTCCTGTGCTTGAAAGGTGATTCCAACGTACCTCTTGAAATATGTTTACTGCGATTCTGCCTCGCTTTCAAGTCCACCTCGTTGCCTTCCTTCAAACAATTTTTGGACGATAGCTGTCCTTTATTACTCTGCCAGTTTGTGAACTGCTGTGCCCCTGAGCTCCATATATCAAATCGTTTTTTGTGAGCTGACCGCAAGTCCAAAATTTCGGTTCAGGAACTATACTGGTTTCCAGCACCGGGATGAGTCTTTGGTTAATTCTTCTTCCTGCCGGGCAATTAGAGTCACATGTGCCCGTCCAAATGCCTAACAGCTACTCTCTCACTGGTTCTCCCTGGTCCCTTTCATCCTCTGCCAAATTGGCAACCTGTGTTATCCAGGAGGTTAAAGGGGCTGTCTGTCCAAGTTGTGAGATTGATAGTCAAGCAGTTGGAAAGTCAAATTGGAACACCGGTAGAGGGACTATTCCTTGAGTTTTAGAAAGTTTTCGTATTCACATTGTGTCCATTCTCTGGGTTTCCAGTACATGTTATAGCTGTATTAATATTCCCTTCAACCTGGAGAGTTTGGAAACATGGAATGGAGGCCACGCATTATTGTTTTAAATGGTCTGTGTTTGCTCACGCAGTCTCACCAGGCCTCTCAGTCCCAAGTGTCCAGCCTTATGCCCCATCAAGCTGTAGTTGTAGATAGATTCATTCCATTTTTCCTCAGAGACCCTGAAGGAATTGTAAAGAATTTCCCTGTTTTTTTGTTTTGTTTTTGAAATTCCTTTTTATAGTGGGTTTGAGCTGATTCTCACTGCCATGTTTATGCCAGTCTAGACACATTTGATTCCCTTATGGAGACATATCAATACATAGGTTTTAAGATTCTTACTAGTCAGATATATTCCTCTGTGGAAAATATGTTTTTTTGAGTCCCTTTCCCCGAGGAAGGTGTAGGTTTTTCTATTCCATAGTTGGTTTTTGGAACAGTACATGTTCTTATATCAAACTCTGGTTTTATGCATCACCCCACCTCTCCTTCCCCCTTAAGCAGGCATAAGAGTGTTTTCTAAATGTGAGACTCTGTGCTCTTTCCTAACTTAGTTCATGTGTAGCCATGTTTACAGGATCTTCATAAATCATATCCTATGATAAGCTTCTTTTTCTGTGTGACATATTTCACTTAGAATCATCGTACCTGAATCCACTCATTTTGCTGCTACGGGTCTTATGACATTGATTTCATGGCTGAGGGATATTCCATCGTACGTAAGTACCACAATTTTTTGAACCATTTTTAACTTTCTTGTGATAATTAATATGTACCCAAGTGGAGGTTCTTGTAAGCAGTGCATCCCTAAATTTTGGGGTGGCTCTGTCTTATTGATTTTCAGTTTTCCCAAGGTATATTCCCTAGACTTGAAGTGCCCTTGGCTATGTAGCTCAGTTGTTTACTTGTTTTAGGGAACACAATGCACTCCTCCAGAGTGGCAGTTGGCAACTTAAATTCCACCCATCAGCATAAAAAGGCTCCCGGTTCTCCAGGTCCACTTTTGCCTTTCTGGTTTTTACACATTTTGCCGATGTCCCTTTTGACTGGTGGGAAGTGATACTTCTTTGTACTGCAGATTTGCATTGCCCACTTGCTTGCTTGGCCAAAAAGGGCGTATGCGTTTTCCCCTGAATATATTCAGGAGAAAACACATACACACTTTTTGGCCAAGTGCATCATTGTCGAAGTTGTGCCCCTCTTCCTGTGCTTTACAGGTGATTCCAAAGTACCACTTGAAATCTGTTTCCTGCTATTCTGCCTCGCTTTCAAGTCCGCCTCTTTGCCTTCCTTCAAAAGATTTTTGGACGATAGCTGTCCTTTATTACTCTGCCTGTTTGTGAATTGCTGTGCACCTGAGCTCCATTTATCAAATCGATTTTTGTGAGCTGACCGCAAGTCCAAAATTTCGGTTCAGGACCTATACTGGTTCCCGGCAGGGGGAAGAGTCTTTGTTTAATTCTTCTTCCTGCCAGGCAATTAGAGTGACATGTGCCCGTCCAAATGCCTAACAGCTACTCTCTCATTGGTTCTCCCTCTTTCCTTTCATCCTCTGCCAAATTGGCAACCTGTGAGAACCAGGAGGTTAAAGGTGCTGTCTCTCCAAGTTGGGAGATTGATAGTAAAGCAGTTGGAAAGTCAAACTGGCGCACAAGGAGAGGGACTATTCGTTGAGTTTTAGAAACCTTTCATATTCACAGTGTGTCCATTCTCTAGGTTTCCCGTACATGTTATAGCTGTAGTAATATTCCCTTCAAGCTGGTGAGTTGGGACCCATGGAATGGGTGCCAGGCATTATTGCTTTAAAGGGTCTGCATTTTCTCACCCAGTCTCACCAATCCTCCCAGTCCCAAGTGTCCAGCCTTATGCCACCTCCAGCTGCCATTCTAGATAGGGTCATTCCAGGTTTCATCAGAGACCCTGAAGGAATTGTAAAGAATTTCCCTGTTTTTTTGTTTTGTTTTTGAAATTTTTTTTATAGTGGGTTTGAGCTGATTCTCACTGCCATGTTTATGCCAGTCTAGACACACTTGATTCCCTTACGGAGACATATCAGTACATAGGTTTTAAGATTCTTACTAGTCAGATATATTCTTCTGCGGGAAATATGGGATTTTGAGTCCCTTTCACTGAGGAAGGTGTAGGTCTTGTCTATTCCATGGTTGGTTTTTGCAACGGTACCTGTGCTTATATCAAACTCTGATTTTATGCATCACCTCACCATTCCTTCCCGCTTAAGCAGGCATAAGAGTGTTTTCTAAATGTGAGACTCTCTTCTCTTTCCTAATGCAGTTCATGTTTAGCCATGTTTACAGGATCTTCATAAGTGATATCTTATGATAAGTTTCTTTTTCTGTGTGACTTATTTCACTTAGAATCATCGTACCTGAATCCAATCATTTTGCTGCTACTGGTCTTATGACATTGATTTCATGGCTGAGGGATATTCCATCATACGTAAGTACAACAATTTTTTGAATGATTTTTATCTTTTCTGGGATATTTAAGGTGTACCCAAGTTGAGGTTCTTGTAAGCAGTGCAGCCCTAAATTTTGGAGTGGCTCTGTCTCATTGATTTTCAGTTTTCCCAAGGTATATTCCCTAGACTGGAAGTGCCCTTGGCTCTGTAGCTCTGTTGTTTACTTGTTTTAGGGAACACAATGCACTCCTCCAGAGAGGCAGTTGGCAGTTTACATCCCGCCCATCAGCATAACAAGGCTCCCTGTTCTCCAGGGTCTGTCTTGCCTTTCTGGTTTTTACCCATTTTGTGGATGTCCCTTTTGACCGGTGGGAAGTGATACTACTTTGTAGTGGAGATTTGCATTGCCTGCTTGCTTGCTTGGCCATAATGGGCGTATGCGTTTTCTCCTGAATATATTCAGGAGAAAACGCATTTGCCCTTTTTGGCCAAGTGCATCACTGTCGAAGTCATGCCCCTCTTCCTATGCTTTTAAGGCGATTCCAACCTACCTCTTGAAATCTGTTTCCTGCTATTCTTCCTCGCTTTCAATTCCGCCTCGTTGACTTCCCTCAACAGATTTTTGGACGATAGTTGCTCTTTATTACTCTGCCGGTTTGTGAATTGCTGTGCCCCTGAACTCCATTTTTTAACTCATTTTTTGTGAGCTGAACGCAAGTCCAGTATTTTGGTTCAGGAACTATACTGGTTTTCGGTGGGTGGCAGAGAATTTGGTTAATTCTTCTTCCTCCCAGGAAATAAGAGTGACATGTGCCCGTCCAAAAGCTTGACAGCTACTCTCTCATTGGTTCTCCCTATTCCCTTTCATCCTTTGCCAAATTGGCAACCATTGCGAACCAGGAGGTTAAACGTGCTGTCTCTCCAAGTTGGGAGATTTATAGTAAACTTTTGGAAAGTCAAACTGGAGCACAAGGAGAGGGACTATTCGTTGAGTTTTAGAGACCTTTCGTATTCACAGTGTGTCCATTCTCTAGGTTTCCCGTACATGTTATAGCTGTAGTAATATTCCCTTCAACCTGGAGATTTGGGACCCATGGAATGGGTGCCATGCATTATTGCTTTAAAGGGTCTGCATTTGCTCACCCATTCTCACCAGTCGTCTCAGTCCCATGTGTCCAGCCTTATGCCACATCCAGCTGTCATGTAGATAGGGTCATTCCAGGTATCATCAGAGACCCTGAAGGAATTGTAAAGAATTTCGCTGTTTTTTTGTTTTGTTTTTGAAATTCCTTTTTATAGTGGGTTTGAGCTGATTCTCACTGCCATGTTTATGCCAGTCTAGACACACTTGATTCCCTAAAAGAGACATATCAATACATAGGTTTTATGATTCTTACTAGTCAGATATATTCCTCTGTGGGAAATATGGGGTTTTGAGTCCCTTTCACTGAGGAAGGTGTAAGTCTTGTCTATTCCATATTTGGTTTTTGAACGGTACCAGTGCTTATATCAAACTCTGGTTTTATGCATCACCCCACCTCTCCTTCCCCCTTAAGCAGGCATAAGAGTGTTTTCTAAATGTGAGACACTGTTCTCTTTCCTAACTCAGTTCATGTGTAGCCATGTTTACAGGGTCTTCATAAGTGATATCTTATGATAAGTTTCTTTTTCTGTGTGACATAATTCACTTAGAATCATCGTACCTGAATCCACTCATTTTGCTGCTACTGGTCTTATGACATTGATTTCATGGCTGAGGGATATTCCATCATACGTAAGTACCACAATTTTTTGAACCATTTTTACCTTTCCTGGGATACTTAAGGTGTACCCAAGTTGAGGTTCTTGTAAGCAGTGCATCCCTAAATTTTGGGGTGGCTCTGTCTTATTGCTTTTTAGTTTTTCCAAGGTATATCCCCTAGACTGGAAGTGCCCTTGGCTCTGTAGCTCTGTTGTTTACTTGTTTTAGGGAACACAATGCACTCCGCCAGAGAGGCAGTTGGCAATTTACATCCCACCCATCAGCATAACAAGGCTCCCTGTTCTCCAGGCCCTGTCTTGCCTTTCTGGTTTTTACCCATTTTGTGGATGTCCCTTTTGACCTGTGTGAAGTGATACTTCTTTGTACTGCAGATTTGCATTGCCCGCTTGCTTGCTTGGCCAAAAAGGGCGTATGCATTTTCTCCTGAATATATTCAGGAGAAAACGCATACGCCCTTTTTTGCCAAGTGCATCTTTGTCGAAGTTTTGCCCGTCTTCCTGTGCTTTAAAGGCAATTCCAACGTACCTCTTGAAATCTGTTTCCTGCTATTCTGCCTCGCATTCAAGTCCGCCACGTTGCCTTCCTTCAACAGATTTTTGGATGATAGTTGCCATTTAGTTGTCTGCCAGTTTGTGAATTTCTGTGCCCCTGAGCTCCAATTTTTAGCTCGTTTTTTGTGAGCTGAACGCAAGTCCAAAATTTTGGTTCAGGACCTATACTGGTTCCTGGAGTGTGGCTGAGACATTGGTTAATTCTCCTTCCTCCCAGGATATAAGAGTGACATATGCCCGTCCAAATGCCTAACAGCTACTCTCTCATTGTTTCTCCCTCTTCCCTTTCATCCTCTGCCAAATTGGCAACCTGTTCCAACCAGGAGTTTATATGTGCTGTCTCTCCAAGTAGGGAGATTGATAGTAAAGCAGTTGGAAAGTCAAACCGGAGCACCAGGAGAGGGATTATTAGTTGAGTTTTAGAGAACTTTCGTATTCACAGTGTGTCCATTCTCTAGTTTTCCCGTACATGTTATAGCTGTAGTAATATTCCCTTCAACCTGGACATTTGGGACCCAAGGAATGGGTGCCACATATTATTGTTTTAAAGGGTCTGCATTTGCTCACCCAATCTCACCAATCCTCTCTGTCCCAAGTGTCCAGCCTTATGCCACATCCAGCTGTCATTGTACATAGGGTCATTCCAGCTTTCATCAGAAACCCTGAAGGAATTGTAAAGAATTTCCCTTTTTTTTTGTTTTTCAAATTCCTTTTTATAGTGGGTTTGAGCTGATTCTCGCTGCCATGTTTATGCCAGTGTAGACACACTTGCTTCCCTTACGGAGACATATCAATACATAGCTTTTAAGATTCTTATTAATCAGATATATTCCTCTGCACGTAATATGGGTTGTTGCATCCCGTTCCCTGAGGAAGTTGTAGGTCTTGCTATTCCTTATTAGGTTTTTGGAACGGTACTTGTTCTAATATTAAACTCTGGTTTTATGCATCACCCCACCTCTCCTTCCCCCTTAAGCAGGCATAAGAGTGTTTTCTAAATGTGAGACTCTGTTCTCTTTCCTAACTCAGTTCTTTTGTAGCCATGTTTACAGGATATCTATAAGTGATATCTTATGATAAGTTCATTTTTCTGTGTGACTTATTTCACTTAGAATCATCGTACCTGAATCCACTCATTTTGCTTCTACTGGTCTTATGACGTTGATTTCATGGCTGAGGGATATTTCATCGGACGTAAGTACCACAGTTTTTTTTTTATAGAAACTATGAGTTTATTTTCCTTATATACCATGGAGTAGAAAACTGGACACACTGTAGAAACCTTAGAGAATATATATCATTTTTTTTCATGTTCTTACCGTGGTTCACACTTGTTCTTTAGGAACTGTGTCTTTTTTTTTAATTTTTTTGCTTTATAACAAATTTAATCAGTTATACATATACATATGTTTCCATATCCCCTCCCTTTTGCTTCTCCCTCCCACCCTCCCTATCCCACCCCTCCAGGCGGTCACAAAGTACCGAGCTGACCTCCCTGTGCTATGCGGCTGCTTCCCACTAGCTATCTACCTCACGTTTGGTAGTGTATATATGTCCATGCCGCTCTTTCACTTTGTCACAGCTTACCCTTCCCCCTCCCCATATCCTCAAGTCCATTCTCTAGTAGGTCTGTGTCTTTATTCCTGTCTTACCCCTATGTTCTTCATGACATTTTTTTTCTTAAATTCCATATATATGTGTTAGCATACAGTATTTGTCTTTCTCTTTCTGACTTACTTCACTCTGTATGACAGACTCTAGGTCTATCCACCTCATTACAAATAGCTCAATTTCATTTCTTTTTATGGCTGAGTAATATTCCATTGTATATATGTGCCACATCATCTTTATCCATTCATCAGATGATGGACACTTAGGTTGTTTCCATCTCCGGGCTATTGTAAATAGGGCTGCTATGAACATTTTGGTACATGTCTCTTTTTGAATTATGGTTTTCTCAGGGTATATGCCCAGTAGTGGGATTGCTGGGTCATATGGTAGTTCTATTTGTAGTTTTTTAAGGAACCTCCATACCGTTCTCCATAGCGGCTGTACCAATTCACATTCCCACCAGCAGTGCAAGAGTGTTCCATTTTTTCCACACCCTCTCCAGCATTTATTGTTTCTAGATTTTTTGATGATGGCCATTCTGACTGGTGTGAGATGATATCTCATTGTAGTTTTGATTTGCATTTCTCTAATGAGTAAAGATGTTGAGCATCCTTTCATGTGTTTGTTGGCAGTCTGTATATCTTCTGTGGAGAAATGTCTATTTAGGTCTTCTGCCCATTTTTGGATTGGGTTGTTTGCTTTTTTGTTATTGAGCTGCATGAGCTGCTTATAAATTTTGGAGATTAATCCTTTGTCAATTGCTTCATTTGCAAATATTTTCTCCCATTCTGAGGGTTGTCTTTTGGTCTTGTTTATGGTTTCCTTTGCTGTGCAAAAGCTTTGAAGTTTCATTAGGTCCCATGTGTTTATTTTTGTCTTTATTTCCATTTCTCTAGGAGGTGGGTCCAAAAGGATCTTGCTGTGATTTATGTCATAGAGTGTTCTGCCTATGTGTTCCTCTAAGAGTTTGATAGTGTCTGGCCTTACATTTAGGTCTTTAATCCATTTTGAGCTTATTTTTGTGTATGGTGTAAGGGAGTGATCTAATCTCATGCTTTTACATGTCCCTATCCAGTTTTCCCAGCACCACTTATTGAAGAGACTGTCCTTTCTCCACTGTACATTCCTGCCTCCTTTATCAAAGATAAGGTGACCATATGTCCGTGGGTTTAACTCTGGGCTTTCTATCCTGTTCCATTGATCTATCTTTCTGTTTTTGTGCCAGTACCATACTGTCTTGATTACTGTAGCTTTGTAGTATAGTCTGAAGTCAGGGAGCCTGATTCCTCCAGCTCCATTTTTCGTTCTCAAGATTGCTTTGGCTATTCGGGGTCTTTTGTGTTTCCATACAAATTGTGAAATTTTTTGTTCTAGTTCTGTGAAAAATGCCAGTGTTAGTTTGATAGGGATTGCATTGAACCTGTAGATTGCTTTGGGTAGTAGAGTCATTTTCACAATGTTGATTCTTCCAATCCAAGAACATGGTACATCTCTCCATCTATTTGTATCATCTTCAATTTCTTTCATCAGTGTCTTATAATTTTCTGCATACAGGTCTTTTGTCTCCTTAGGTAGGTTTATTCCTAGATATTTTATTCTTTTTGTTGCAATGGTAAATGGGAGTGTTTCCTTGATTTCACTTTCAGATTTTTCATCATCAGTATATAGGAATGCCAGAGATTTCTGTGCATTAATTTTGTATCCTGCAACTTTACCAAATTCATTGATTAACTCTAGTAGTTTTCTGGTAGCATCTTTAGGATTCTCTATGTATAGTATCATGTCATCTGCAAACAGTGACAGCTTTACTTCTTCTTTTCCAATTTGGATTCCTTTTATTTCCTTTTCTTCTCTGATTGCTGTGGCTAAAACTTCCAAAACTAGGTTGAATAAGAGTGGTGAAAGTGGGCAACCTTGTCTAGTTCCTGACCTTAGTGGAAATGGTTTCAGTTTTTCACCATTGAGGACGATGCTGGCTGTGGGTTTGTCATATATGGCCTTTATTATGTTGAGGAAAGTTCCCTCTATGCCTACTTTCTGCAGGGTTTTTATCATAAATGGGTGTTGAATTTTGTCGAAAGCTTTCTCTGCATCTATTGAGATGATCATATGGTTTTTCTCCTTCAATTTGTTAATATGGTGTATCACGTTGATTGATTTGCGTATATTGAAGAATCATTGCATTCCTGGAATAAACCCCACTTGATCATGGTGTATGATCCTTTTAATGTGCTGTTGGATTCTGTTTGCTAGTATTTTGTTGAGGATTTTTGCATCTATGTTCATCAGTGATATTGGCCTGTAGTTTTCTTTCTTTGTGACATCCTTGCCTGGTTTTGGTATCAAGGTGATGGTGGCCTCGTAGAATGAGTTTGGGAGTGTTCCTCCCTCTGCTATATTTTGGAAGAGTTTCAGAAGGATAGGTGTTAGCTCTTCTCTAAATGCTTGATAGAATTCGCCTGTGAAGCCATCTGGTCCTGGGCTTTTGTTTGTTGGAAGATTTTTTATCACAGTTTCAATTTCAGTGCTTGTGATTGGTCTGTTCATATTTTCTATTTCTTCCTGATTCAGTCTTGGCAGGTTGTGCATTTCTAAGAATTTGTCCATTTCTTCCAGGTTGTCCATTTTATTGGCATAGAGTTGCTTATAGTAATCTCTCATGATTTTTTGTATTTCTGTAGTGTCAGTTGTTACTTCTCCTTTTTCATTTCTAATTCTATTGATTTGAGTCTTCTCCCTTTTTTTCTTGATGAGTCTGGCTAATGGTTTATCAATTTTGTTTATCTTCTCAAAGAACCAGCTTTTAGTTTTATTGATCTTTGCTATCGTTTCCTTCATTTCTTTTTCATTTATTTCTGATCTGATTTTTATGATTTCTTTCCTTCTGCTAAGTTTGGGATGTTTTTGTTCTTCTTTCTCTAATTGCTTTAGGTGCAAGGTTAGGTTGTTTATTCGAGATGTTTCCTGTTTCTTAAGGTGGGATTGTATTGCTATAAACTTCCCTCTTAGAACTGCTTTTGCTGCATCCCATAGGTTTTGGGTCGTCGTGTCTCCATTGTCATTTGTTTCTAGGTATTTTTTAATTTCCTCTTTGATTTCTTCAGTGATCACTTCGTTATTAAGTAGTGTATTGTTTAGCCTCCATGTGTTTGTATTTTTTACAGCTCTTTTCCTGTAATTGATATCTAGTCTCATAGCATTGTGGTCGGAAAAGATACTTGATACAATTTCAATTTTCTTAAATTTACCAAGGCTTGATTTGTGAGCCAAGATATGATCTATCCTGGAGAATGTTCCATGAGCACTTGAGAAAAATGTGTATTCTGTTGTTTTTGGATGGAATGTCCTATAAATATCAATTAAGTCCATCTTGTTTAATGTATCATTTAAAGCTTGTGTTTCCTTATTTATTTTCATTTTGGATGATCTGTCCATTGGTGAAAGTGGGGTGTTAAAGTCCCCTACTATGAGTGTGTTACTGTCGATTTCTCCTTTTATGGCTGTTAGTATTTGCCTTATGTATTGAGGTGCTCCTATGTTGGGTGCATAAATATTTACAATTGTTATATCTTCTTCTTGGATCGATCCCTTGATCATTATGTAGTGTCCTTCTTTGTCTCTTCTAGTAGTCCTTATTTTAAAGTCTATTTTGTCTGATATGAGAATTGCTACTCCAGCTTTCTTTTGGTTTCCATTTGCATGGAATATCTTTTTCCATCCCCTTACTTTCAGTCTGTATGTGTCTCTAGGTCTGAAGTGGGTCTCTTGTAGACAGCATATAGATGGGTCTTGTTTTTGTATCCATTCAGCCACTCTGTGTCTTTTGGTGGGAGCATTTAGTCCATTTACATTTAAGGTAATTATCGATATGTATGTTCCTATTCCCATTTTCTTAATTGTTTTGGGTTCATTATTGTAGGTATATTCCTTCTGTTGTGTTTCTTGCCTAGAGAAGTTCCTTTAGCATTTGTTGTAAAGCTGGTTTGGTGGTGCTGAACGCTTTCAGCTTTTGCTTGTCTGTAAACATTTTAATTTCTCCATCAAATCTGAATGAGATCCTTGCTGGGTAGAATAATCTTGGTTGCAGGTTTTTCTCCTTCATCACTTTAAGTATGTCCTGCCACTCCCTTCTGGCTTGTAGAGTTTCTGCTGAGAGATCAGCTGTTATCCTGATGGGGATTCCCTTGTGTGTTATTTGTTGTTTTTGCCTTGCTGCTTTTAATATGATTTCTTTGTGTTTAATTTTTGACAGTTTGATTAATATGTGTCTTGGCGTATTTCTCCTTGGATTTATTCTGTATGGGACTCTCTGTGCCTCCTGGACTTGATTAACTATTTCCTTTCCCATATTAGGGAAGTTTTCAACTATAATCTCTTCAAATATTTTCTCAGTCCCTTTCTTTTTCTCTTCTTCTTCTGGAACCCCTATAATTCGAATGTTGGTGTGTTTAATGTTGTCCCAGAGGTCTCTGAGACTGTCCTCTGTTCTTTTCATTCTTTTTTCTTTATTTTGCTCTGCAGCAGTTATTTCCACTATTTTATCTTCCACCTCACTTATCCGTTCTTCTGCCTCAGTTTTTCTGCTATTGATCCCATCTAGAGTATTTTTTATTTCATTTATTGTGTTTTTAATCGATGCTTGATTCATTTTTAGTTCTTCTAGGTCCTTGTTAACTGTTTCTTGCATTTTGTCTATTCTATTTCCAAGATTTTGGATCTGGGAAATAGAATCTTGGATCATCTTTACCATCATTATTCTGAATTCTTTTTCAGGTAGAGTGCCTATTACCTCTTCATTTGTTAGGTCTGGTGGGTTTTTTTCTTGCTCCTTCTCCTGCTGTGTGTTTTTCTGTCTTCTCATTTTGCTTATGTTACTGTGTTTGGGGTCTCCTTTTTGCAGGCTGCAGGTTCGTAGTTCCTGTTTTTTTGGTGTCTGTCCCCAGTGGCTAAGGTTGGTTTAGTGGGTTGTGTAGGCTTCCTGATGGAGGGGACTAGTGCCTGTGTTCTGGTGGATGAGGCTGGATCTTGTCTTTCTGGTGGGCAGGTCCACGTCTGGTGGTGTGTTTTGGGGTGTCTGTGGACTTTTTATGATTTTAGGCCACCTCTCTGCTAATGGGTGGCGTTGTGTTCCTGTCTTGCTAGTTGTTTGGCTCAGGGTGTCCAGCACTGTAGCCTGCAGGTCGTTGATTGAAGCTGGGTGCTGGTGTTGAGATGGAGATCTCTGGAAGATTTTTGCCGTTTGATATTATGTGGAGCTGGGAGGTCTCTTGTGGACCAGTGTCCTGAAGTTGGCTCTCCCACCTCAGAGGCACAGCACTGACTCCGGGCTCCTCAATTTGGGATGATGTGTTGTCTATTCATGTATTCCACAGATGCAGGATACATCAAGTTGATTGTGGAGCTTTAATCCGCTGCTTCTGAGGCTGCTGGGAGAGGTTTCCCTTTCTCTTCTTTGTTCTCACAGCTCCTGAGTCTCAGCTTTGGATTTGGCCCCGCCTCTGCGTGTAGGTAGCCGGAGGGCATCTGCTCTTCGCTCAGATAGGACAGGGTTAAAGGAGCAGCCTCTTCGGGGACTCTGGCACACTCAGGCCGGGAAGGAGGGAGGGGCACTGAGTGCGGGGCGAGCCTGCAGCGGCAGAGGTCGGCGTGACGTTGCACCAGCCCGAGGCGCGCCGGGCGTTCTCCCAGGGAAGCCGCCCCTGGATCCCGGGACCCCGGCAGTGGCGGGCTGCACAGGCTCCCGGAAGGGCGGTGTGGGCAGTGACCTGCGCTCGCACACAGGCTTCTTGGCGGCGGCAGCAGCAGCCCCAGCGTCCCACGTCCGTCACTGGGCTCCGCGCTTTCAGTCGCGACTCTCGCCCGTCTGTGGAGCCCCTTTAAGCAGCGCTCTTAATCCCCTCTCCTCGCGCACCAGGAAACCAAGAGGGAAGAAAAAGTCTCTTGCCTCTTCGGCAGCTCCAGAGTTTTCACGGACTCCCTCCCGGCTAGCTGTGGCACATTAGCCCCCTTCAGGCTGAGTTCTCGCCGCCAGCCCCAGTCCTCTCCCTGCGCTCTGACCGAAGCCCGAGCCTCAGCTTCCAGCGCTGCGTGCCCCGGCGGGCGAGCAGACAAGCCTCTCGGGCTGGTGAGTGCCGCTCGGCACCGATCCTCTGTGTGCGGATCTCTCCGCTTTGCCCTACCCAGGTATGTGGGGTGTTTCTTGCCTTTTGGGAGGTCTGGGGTCTTCTGCCAGCGTTCAGTAGGTGTTCTGTAGGAGTTGTTCCACGTGTAGCTGTATTTCTGGTGTATCCGTGGGGAGGAAGGTGATCTCCGCGTCTTACTCTTTCGCCATCTTACGCGGAAGTCCTCCATGTGTTTATTTTTGTCTTTATTTCCATTTCTCTAGGAGGTGGGTCCAAAAGGAACTTGCTGTGATTTATGTCATAGAGTGTTCTGCCTATGTGTTCCTCTAAGAGTTTGATAGTGTCTGGCCTTATATTTAGGTGTTTAATCCATTTTGAGCTTATTTTTGTGTATGGTGTTAGGGAATGATCTAATCTCATACTTTTACATGTCCCTATCCAGTTTTCCCAGCACCACTTATTGAAGAGACTGTCCTTTCTCCACTGTACATTCCTGCCTCCTTTATCAAAGATAAGGTGACCATATGTCCGTGGGTTTAACTCTGGGCTTTCTATCCTGTTCCATTGATCTATCTTTCTGTTTTTGTGCCAGTACCATACTGTCTTGATTACTGTAGCTTTGTAGTATAGTCTGAAGTCAGGGAGCCTGATTCCTTCAGCTCCATTTTTCGTTCTCAAGATTGCTTTGGCTATTCGGGGTCTTTTGTGTTTCCATACAAATTGTGAAATTTTTTGTTCTAGTTCTGTGAAAAATGCCAGTGTTAGTTTGATAGGGATTGCGTTGAACCTGTAGATTGCTTTGTGTAGTAGAGTCATTTTCACAATGTTGATTCTTCCAATCCAAGAACATGGTACATCTCTCCATCTATTTGTATCATCTTCAATTTCTTTCATCAGTGTCTTATAATTTTCTGCATACAGGTCTTTTGTCTCCTTAGGTAGGTTTATTCCTAGATATTTTATTCTTTTTGTTGCAATGGTAAATGGGAGTGTTTCCTTGATTTCACTTTCAGATTTTTCATCATCAGTATATAGGACTGCCAGAGATTTCTGTGCATTAATTTTGTATCCTGCAACTTTACCAAATTCATTGATTAACTCTAGTAGTTCTCTGGTAGCATCTTTAGGATTCTCTATGTATAGTATCATGTCATCTGCAAACAGTGACAGCTTTACTTCTTCTTTTCCAATTTGGATTCCTTTTATTTCCTTTTCTTCTCTGATTGCTGTGGCTAAAACTTCCAAAACTAGGTTGAATAAGAGTGGTGAAAGTGGGCAACCTTGTCTAGTTCCTGACCTTAGTGGAAATGGTTTCAGTTTTTCACCATTGAGGACGATGCTGGCTGTGGGTTTGTCATATATGGCCTTTATTATGTTGAGGAAAGTTCCCTCTATGCCTACTTTCTGCAGGGTTTTTATCATAAATGGGTGTTGAATTTTGTCGAAAGCTTTCTCTGCATCTATTGAGATGATCATATGGTTTTTCTCCTTCAATTTGTTAATATGGTGTATCACGTTGATTGATTTGCGTATATTGAAGAATCATTGCATTCCTGGAATAAACCCCACTTGATCATGGTGTATGATCCTTTTAATGTGCTGTTGGATTCTGTTTGCTAGTATTTTGTTGAGGATTTTTGCATCTATGTTCATCAGTGATATTGGCCTGTAGTTTTCTTTCTTTGTGACATCCTTGCCTGGTTTTGGTATCAAGGTGATGGTGGCCTCGTAGAATGAGTTTGGGAGTGTTCCTCCCTCTGCTATATTTTGGAAGAGTTTCAGAAGGATAGGTGTTAGCTCTTCTCTAAATGCTTGATAGAATTCGCCTGTGAAGCCATCTGGTCCTGGGCTTTTGTTTGTTGGAAGATTTTTTATCACAGTTTCAATTTCAGTGCTTGTGATTGGTCCGTTCATATTTTCTATTTCTTCCTGATTCAGTCTTGGCAGGTTGTGCATTTCTAAGAATTTGTCCATTTCTTCCAGGTTGTCCATTTTATTGGCATAGAGTTGCTTATAGTAATCTCTCATGATCTTTTGTATTTCTGTAGTGTCAGTTGTTACTTCTCCTTTTTCATTTCTAATTCTATTGATTTGAGTCTTCTCCCTTTTTTTCTTGATGGGTCTGGCTAATGGTTTATCAATTTTGTTTATCTTCTCAAAGAACCAGCTTTTAGTTTTATTGATCTTTGCTATCGTTTCCTTCATTTCTTTTTCATTTATTTCTGATCTGATTTTTATGATTTCTTTCCTTCTGCTAAGTTTGGGATGTTTTTGTTCTTCTTTCTCTAATTGCTTTAGGTGCAAGGTTAGGTTGTTTATTCGAGATGTTTCCTGTTTCTTAAGGTGGGATTGTATTGCTATAAACTTCCCTCTTAGAACTGCTTTTGCTGCATCCCATAGGTTTTGGGTCGTCGTGTCTCCATTGTCATTTGTTTCTAGGTATTTTTTAATTTCCTCTTTGATTTCTTCAGTGATCACTTCGTTATTAAGTAGTGTATTGTTTAGCCTCCATGTGTTTGTATTTTTTACAGCTCTTTTCCTGTAATTGATATCTAGTCTCATAGCATTGTGGTCGGAAAAGATACTTGATACAATTTCAATTTTCTTAAATTTACCAAGGCTTGATTTGTGAGCCAAGATATGATCTATCCTGGAGAATGTTCCATGAGCACTTGAGAAAAATGTGTATTCTGTTGTTTTTGGATGGAATGTCCTATAAATATCAATTAAGTCCATCTTGTTTAATGTATCATTTAAAGCTTGTGTTTCCTTATTTATTTTCATTTTGGATGATCTGTCCATTGGTGAAAGTGGGGTGTTAAAGTCCCCTACTATGAGTGTGTTACTGTCGATTTCTCCTTTTATGGCTGTTAGTATTTGCCTTATGTATTGAGGTGCTCCTATGTTGGGTGCATAAATATTTACAATTGTTATATCTTCTTCTTGGATCGATCCCTTGATCATTATGTAGTGTCCTTCTTTGTCTCTTCTAGTAGTCCTTATTTTAAAGTCTATTTTGTCTGATATGAGAATTGCTACTCCAGCTTTCTTTTGGTTTCCATTTGCATGGAATATCATTTTCCATCCCCTTACTTTCAGTCTGTATGTGTCTCTAGGTCTGAAGTGGGTCTCTTGTAGACAGCATATAGATGGGTCTTGTTTTTGTATCCATTCAGCCACTCTGTGTCTTTTGGTGGGAGCATTTAGTCCATTTACATTTAAGGTAATTATCGATATGTATGTTCCTATTCCCATTTTCTTAATTGTTTTGGGTTCATTATTGTAAGTCTTTTACTTCTGTTGTGTTTCTTGCCTAGAGAAGTTCCTTTAGCATGTGTTGTAAAGCTGGTTTGGTGGTGCTGAACTCTCTCAGCTTTTGCTTGTCTGTAAACGTTTTAATTTCTCCATCAAATCTGAATGAGATCCTTGCTGGGTAGAGTAATCTTGGTTGCAGGTTTTTCTCCTTCATCACTTTAAGTATGTCCTGCCACTCCCTTCTGGCTTGTAGAGTTTCTGCTGAGAGATCAGCTGTTATCCTGATGGGGATTCCCTTGTGTGTTATTTGTTGTTTTTGCCTTGCTGCTTTTAATATGATTTCTTTGTGTTTAATTTTTGACAGTTTGATTAATATGTGTCTTGGCGTATTTCTCCTTGGATTTATTCTGTATGGGACTCTCTGTGCCTCCTGGACTTGATTAACTATTTCCTTTCCCATATTAGGGAAGTTTTCAACTATAATCTCTTCAAATATTTTCTCAGTCCCTTTCTTTTTCTCTTCTTCTTCTGGAAACCCTATAATTCGAATGTTGGTGTGTTTAATGTTGTCACAGAGGTCTCTGAGACTGTCCTCTGTTCTTTTCATTCTTTTTTCTTTATTTTGCTCTGCAGCAGTTATTTCCACTATTTTATCTTCCACCTCACTTATCCGTTCTTCTGCCTCAGTTATTCTGCTATTGATCCCATCTAGAGTATTTTTTATTTCATTTATTGTGTTTTTAATCGATGCTTGATTCATTTTTAGTTCTTCTAGGTCCTTGTTAACTGTTTCTTGCATTTTGTCTATTCTATTTCCAAGATTTTGGATCTGGGAAATAGAATCTTGGATCATCTTTACCATCATTATTCTGAATTCTTTTTCAGGTAGAGTGCCTATTACCTCTTCATTTGTTAGGTCTGGTGGGTTTTTATCTTGCTCCTTCTCCTGCTGTGTGTTTTTCTGTCTTCTCATTTTGCTTATGTTACTGTGTTTGGGGTCTCCTTTTTGCAGGCTGCAGGTTCGTAGTTCCTGTTGTTTTTGGTGTCTGTCCCCAGTGGCTAAGGTTGGTTTAGTGGGTTGTGTAGGCTTCCTGGTGGAGGGGACTAGTGCCTGTGTTCTGGTGGATGAGGCTGGATCTTGTCTTTCTGGTGGGCAGGTCCACGTCTGGTGGTGTGTTTTGGGGTGTCAGTGGACTTTTTATGATTTTAGGCCACCTCTCTGCTAATGGGTGGCGTTGTGTTCCTGTCTTGCTAGTTGTTTGGCTTAGGGTGTCCAGCACTGTAGCCTGCTGGTCGTTGAGTGAAGCTGGGTGCTGGTGTTGAGATGGAGATCTCTGGAAGATTTTCGCCGTTTGATATTATGTGGAGCTGGGAGGTCTCTTGTGGACCAGTGTCCTGAAGTTGGCTCTCCCACCTCAGAGGCACAGCACTGACTCCGGGCTCCTCAATTTGGGATGATGTGTTGTCTATTAATGTATTCCACAGATGCAGGGTACATCAAGTTGATTGTGGAGCTTTAATCCGCTGCTTCTGAGGCTGCTGGGAGAGGTTTCCCTTTCTCTTCTTTGTTCTCACAGCTCCTAGGTCTCAGCTTTGGATTTGGCCCCGCCTCTGAGTGTAGGTCACCGGAGGGCATCTGTTCTTCACTCAGATAGGACAGGGTTAAAGGAGCAGCCTCTTCGGGGACTCTGGCTCACTCAGGCCGGGAGGGAGGGAGGGGCATGGAGTGCGGGGTGAGCCTGCAGCGGCAGAGGTCGGCGTGACGTTGCACCAGCCCGAGGCGCGCCGTGCGTTCTCCCAGGGAAGCCGCCCCTGGATCCCGGGACCCTGGCAGTGGCGGGCTGCACAGGCTCCCGGAATGGCTGTGTGGGCAGTGACCTGCGCTCGCACACAGGCTTCTTTGCAGCCGCAGCTCCATCCCCAGCGTCCCACGCCTGTCACTGGGCTCCGCGCTTTCAGTCGCGACTCGCGCCCGTCCGTGGAGCCCCTTTAAGCAGTGCTCTTAATCCCCTCTCCTCGCGCACCAGGAAACCAAGAGGGAAGAAAAAGTCTCTTGCCTCTTCGGCAGCTCCAGAGTTTTCCCGGACTCCCTCCCGGCTAGCTGTGGCACATTAGCCCCCTTCAGGCTGAGTTCTCGCCACCAGCCCCAGTCCTCTCCCTGTGCTCTGACCGAAGCCCGAGCCTCAGCTTCCAGCGCTGCGTGCCCCGGCGGGCGAGCAGACAAGCCTCTCGGGCTGGTGAGTGCCGCTCGGCACAGATCCTCTGTGTGCGGATCTCTCCGCTTTGCCCTACCCAGGTATGTGGGGAGTTTCTTGCCTTTTGGGAGGTCTGGGGTCTTCTGCCAGCGTTCAGTAGGTGTTCTGTAGGAGTTGTTCCACGTGTAGCTGTATTTCTGGTGTATCCGTGGGGAGGAAGGTGATCTCCACGTCTTACTCTTCTGCCATCTTACCCGGAAGTCCTCATTGCCTTTCATTAAACAGATATTTGGACGATAGTTGTCCTGTATTTCTCTGCCAGTTTGTGAATTGCTGTGCCCATGAGCTCAATTTTCAAGTCGATTTTTGTGAGCTGAACACCACTCCAATATTTTGGTTCAGGAACTATACTTTTTCCCGGTGGTTGGCTGAGACTTTGGTTAATTCTTCTTCCTCCCGGGAAATAAGAGTGACATGTGCGCGTCCAAATGCCGAACAGCTACTCTTTCATTGTTTCTCACTCTTCCCTTTCATCCACTGCCAAATTGTCAACCTGTGTGAACCAGGAGTTTAAGGTGCTGTCTCTCCAAGCTAGGAGATTGATAGTAAAGCAGTTGGAATGTCAAACCGGAGCAACAGGAGAGGGACTATTCTTTGAGTTTTAGAGACCTTTCGTATTCACAGTGTGTCCATTCTCTAGGATTCCCATACATGTTATAGCTGTAGTAATATTCCCTTCAACCTGGAGACATGGGACCCAAGGAATGGGTGCCACGCATTATTGCATTAAAGGGTCTGCATTTGCTCACCCAATCTCACCAATCCTCTCAGTCCCATGTGTCCAGCCTTATGCCACATCCAGCTGTCATTGTAGATAGGGTCATTCCAGGTTTCATCAGAGACCCTGAAGGAATTGTAAAGAATTTCCCTTTTTTTTGTTTTTCAAATTCCATTTTATAGTGGGTTTGAGCAGATTCTCACTGCCATGTTTATGCCAGTCTAGACACACTTGTTTCCCTTACGGAGACATATCAATACATAGGTTTTAAGATTCTTACTAGTCAGATATATTCCTCTGCGGGAAATATGGGGTTTTGAATCCCTTTCAATGAGGAAGGTGTAGGTCTTGTCTATTCCATAGTTGGTTTTTGGAACGGTACCTCTGCTTATATCAAACTCTGGTTTTATGCATCACCCCACCTCTCCTTCCCCCTTAAACAGGCATAAGAGTGTTTTCTAAATGTGAGACTCTGTTCTCTTTCCTAACTCAGTTCATGTGTAGCCATGTTTACAGGGTCTTCATAAGTGATATCTTATGATAAGTTTCTTTTTCTGAGTGACTTATTTCACTTAGAATCATCGTACCTGAATCCACTCATTTTGCTGCTACTGGTCTTATGATATTGATTTCATGGCTGAGGGATATTCCATCGTACGTAAGTACCACAATTTTTTGAACCATTTTTATCTTTCCTAGGATATTTAAGGTGTAACCAAGTTGAGGTTCTTGTAAGCAGTGCAGCCCTAAATTTTGGGGTGGCTCTGTCTTATTGATTTTCAGTTTTCCCAAGGTACATTCCCTAGACTGGAAGTGCCCTTGGCTCTGTAGCTCTGTTGTTTACTTGTTTTAGGGAACACAATGCAGTCCTCTAGAGAGGCAGTTGGCAATTTACATCCCACACATCAGCATAACAAGGCTCCCTTTTCTCCAGGGCCTGTTTTGCCTTTCTGAATTTTACCCATTTTGTGGATGTCCCTTTTTACGGGTGGGAAGTGATACTTCATTGTAGTGCAGATTTGCATTGCCCGCTTGCTTGCTTGGCCAGGAAGGGCGTATGCGTTTTCTCCTGAATATATTCAGGAGAAAAAACATACGCCCTTTTGAGCCAAGTACATCATTGTCGAAGTTGTGCCCCTCTTCCTGTGCTTTAAAGGTGATTCCAACGTACCTCTTGAAATCTGTTTCCTGCTATTCTGCCTTGCTTTCAAGTCCGCATCTTTGCCTTACCTCAACAGATTTTTGGATGATAGTTGTCCTTTATTACTCTGCCAGTTTCTGAATTGCTGTGACCTTAAGCTCCATTTTTAACTCCTTTTTGGTGATCTGAATGCAAGTCCAAAATTTTGGTTCAGGACCTATACTGGTTCCCAGTGTGTGGCTGAGACTTTGGTTAATTCTCCATCCTCCCGGGATATAAGAGTGACATATGCCCGTCCAAATGCCTAACAGCTACTCTCTCATTATTTCTCCCTCTTCCCTTTCATCTTCTGCCAAATTGGCAACCTGTTCCAACCAGGAGTTTATAGGTGCTGTCTCTCCAAGTTGGGAGATTGATAGTAAAGCAGTTGGAATGTCAGACCGGAGAACCAGGAGAGGGACTATTCGTTGAGTTTTAGAGAACTTTCGTTTTCACAGTGTGTCCATTCTCTAGGTTTCCTGTACATGTTCTAGCTGTAGTAATATTCCCTTCAACCTGGAGACATGGGACCCATGGAATGGGTGTCATGCATTATTGCTTTAAAGGGTCTGCATTTTCTCACCCAATCTCACCATTCCTCTCAGTCCCATGTGCCCAGCCTTATGCCACATCCAGCTGTCATTGTAGATAGGGTCATTCCAGCTTTCATCAGAAACCCTAAAGGAATTGTATAGAATTTCCCATTTTTTTTGTTTTTCAAATTCCTTTTTATAGTGGGTTTGAGCTGATTCTCGCTGCCATGTTTATGCCAGTCTGGACACACTTGATTCCCTTACGGAGACATATCAATACATAGGTTTTAAGATTCTTATTAGTCAGATATATTCCTCTGCACGGAATATGGGTTGTTGCGTCCCGTTCACTGAGGAAATTGTAGGTCTTGCTATTCCGTATTAGGTTTTTGGAACGGTACTTGTTCTAACATTAAACTCTTGTTTTATGCATCACCCCACCTCTCCTTCCCCCTTATGCAGGCATCAGTGTGTTTTCTAAATGTGAGACTCTGTTCTCTTTCCAAACTCAGTTCATGTGTAGCCATGTTTATAGGACACCTCTAAGTGATATCTTATGATAAGTTTCTTTTTCTGTGTGACTTATTTCACTTAGAATCATCGTACCTGAATCCACTCATTTTGCTGCTACTGGTCTTATGACATTGATTTCATGGCTGAGGGATATTTCATCGGACGTAAGTACCACAATTTTTTGTACCATTTTGATCTTTCAGGGATATTTAAGGTGCACCCAAATGAGCTTCTTGTAAGCAGTGTAGCCTTAAATAGTGGGGTGGGCTCTGTCTTATTCATTTTCAGTTTTCCCAAGGTATATTCCCTAGACTGGAAGTGCCCTTGGCTCTGTACCTCTGTTGTTTACTTGTTTTAGGGAACTCAATGCACTCCTCCAGAGAGGCAGTTGACAGTTTATATCCCGCCCATCAGCATAACAAGGCTCTCTGTTCTCCAGGACCTGTCTTGCCTTTCTGGTAATTACCCATTTTGTGGATGTCCCTTTTGACCGGTGGGAAGTGATACTTCTTTGTAGTGGAGATTTGAATTGTCTGCTTGCTTGCCTGGCCAAAAAGCGTATATGTGTTTTCTCCTGAATATATTCAGGAGAAAACTCATACGCCCTTTTTGGCCTAGTGCATCCTTGTCAAAGTTGTGCCCCTTTTCCTGTGCTTTAAAGGCGATTCCAACGTACCTCTTGAAATCTGTCTCCTGATATTCTGCCTCGCTTTCAAGTCCGCCTCGTTGCCTTTCATTAAACAGATATTTGGACGATAGTTGTCATGTATTTCTCTGCCAGTTTGTGAATTGCTGTGCCCCTGAGCTCTATATTTCAACTCGTTTTTTGTGAGCTGAATGCAAGTCCAAACTTTGGATCAGGACCTATACTGGTGTCCGGTGGGTGGCTGAGACATTGGTTAATTCTTCTTCCTCCCGGGAAATAAGAGTGACATGTGCCCGTCCAAATGCCTAACAGCTACTCTCTCATTGGTTCTCCCTCTTCCCTTTCATCCTCTTCCATATTGGCAACCTGTGAGAACCAGGAGGTTTAAAGGGGCCATCTCTCCAAGTTGGGAGATTGATAGTAAAGCAGTTGGAAAGTCAAACTGGAGCACCAGGAGAGGGACTATTCGTTGAGTTTTAGAGACCTTTCCTATTCACAGTGTGTCCATTCTCTAGGTTTCCCATACATGTTATAGGTATAGTAATATTCCCTTGAACCTGGAGAGTTGGGACACATGGAATGTGTGCCACTCATTATTGCTTTAAAGGGTCTGCATTGCTCACCAATTCTCACCAATCCTCTCAGTCCCAAGTGTCCAGCCTTATGCCACATCGAGCTGTCATTGTAGATAGGGTCATTCCAGGTTTCATCATAGACCCTGAAGGAATTGTAAAGAATTTCCCTTTTTTTTGTTTTGTTTTTGAAATTCCTTTTTATAGTGGGTTTGAGCTGATTCTCACTGTCATGTTTATGCCAGTCTAGACACACTTGATTCCCTTATGGAGACATATGAATACATAGGTTTTATGATTCATACTAGTAAGATATATTACTCTGAGGTGAATATGGGGTGTTGAGTCCCTTTCACTGAGGAAGGTGTAGGTCTTGTCTCTTCGTATTTCGTTTTTGGAACGGTACCTGTACTAATATCAAACTCTGGTTTTATGCATCACCCCACCTCTCCTTCCCCCTTAAGCAGGCATAAGGGTGTTATTTAAATGTGAGTCTCTCTTCTGTTTCCTAACTCAGTTCTTGTGTAGCCATGTTTACAGGATCTTCATAAGTGATATATTATGATAAGTTTCTCCTTCTGTGTGACTTATTTCACTTAGATTTATCGTACATGAATCCACTCATTTTGCTGCTACTGGCCTTATGACATTGATTTCATGGCTGAGGGATATTCCATCATATGTAAGTACCACAGTTTCTTGAAACATTTAAGTCTTTCCTGAGATATTTCCGGTGTACCCATGTTGAGGTTTTTGTAAGCAGTGCATCCCTGAATTTTGGTTGTGGATCTGTCTTATTTATTTTCAGTTTTCCCAAGGTATATTCCCTAGACTGGAAGTGCGTTTGGCTCTGTAGCTCTGTTGTTTACTTGTTTTAGGGAACACAATGCACTCCTCCAGAGAGGCAGGTGGCAATTTACATCCCGCCCATCAGCATAACAAGGCTCCCTGTTCTCCAGGGCCTGTCTTGCCTTTCTGTTTTTTACACATTTTGTGGATGTCCCTTTTGACCGGTAGAAAGTGATACTTCTTTGTAGTGCTGATTTGCATTGCCCACTTGCTTGCTTGTCCAAAAAGGGCATATGCGTTTTCTCCTGTATATATTCACGTGAAAACCCATATGCCCTTTATGGCCATTTCCATAATTTTCGAAGTTGTAATGCTTTTCCTGTGTTTAAAGGCGATTCCAGTGTACCTCTTGAAATCTGTTTCATGCCATTCTGCCTCATTTTCCCTTCCGCCTCGTGGCTTTCTCTCAACAGATTTTTGGAAGAGGGTAGTCCTTTATAACTCTGCAGGTTAGTGAATTGCTGTGGCCCTGAGCTCCATTTTTCAACTCGCGTTTTTGTGAGCTGACCGCAAATCAATAGTTTTGCTTCTGGACTTATAATGATTCTGGGGGGGGCAGGCTGAGACGTTGGTTAATTCCTCTTTGTGACGGGAAATTATAGTGACATGTGGCTGTCCAAATGCCTACAGCTACTCTCTCATTGGTTCTCTCTCTTCCCTTATATCCTCTGCACAATTTGCCAACTATGCGAACCAGGAGTTTATAGGGGCTGACTTTCAAAGGTGGGAGATTGATAGTAAAGCAGTTGGAATGTCAAACTGGAGCACAAGGAGAGAAAAAAAGTAGTAGAGTTTTAGAAACCTTTCACCATCAGATGGCTTCCATTCTCTAGGTTCCCATACATGTTATAACTGTAGTGATATTCCCTTCTACCTGGAGAGTTGGGAACCATGGAATGGGTGGCAGGCATTATTGCTTTAAAGTGTCTGCATTTTTTCACCCAATCTCACCAATGCTCTCAGTCCCAAGTGACCAGCCTTATGCCACATCCAGCTGTAATTTTAGATAGGGTCATTCCAAGTTTCATCAGAACCCCTGAAGGTATGGTGTAAGAATTTTACTGTTTTTATGTTTTGTTTTGAAATTCATTTTTATAGTGGGTTTGAGCTGATTCTCACTGCCATGTTTATGTCGTTCTAGACACACTTGTTTCCCTTACGGAGACATATAAATACATAGGTTTTAAAATTCTTACTAGTCAGATATGTTTCTCGGTGGGGAATAGGGATGTTGAGTTCCATTCACTGAGGAAGGAGTAGGGCTTGTCTCTTCTGTTTTTGGACTATGGAACGGTACCTGTGCTAATGTCAATCTTATGTTTTGTGCATCTCCCCAACTCTCTTTCCCCTTAAGCAAGCGTTAGAGTGTTTTCTAAATCTGAGACTCTGTTCTCTTCCCCAATTCAGTTCATATGTAGCCATGTTTACATTCCCTTCATAAGTGATATCTTATGTCAGATTGCACCATGGCCGTTCTCATAATAATGCTCCATGACCCCTGTCATCAAAATGCACCATGCCCTGGTTATCAAAGTGCTCCATGTCCCTTGTCATCACAATTCTCCACGTCCATGTCATCACAATGCTATATGACATTTCTCAGCAATATGTTACATGCTCTTGTCATCACAATTCTCCATCCACTTGATATTGCAATGCTCCATGCACTTGTCATCACAATGCTCCATGCACTTGTCATCACAATGCTCCATCCCCTTGTCATCACAATGCTCCATGACCACTGTCATCACAATGCTCCGTGACACCTGTCATCACAATGCTTCATGCCCCTTGTCATTACAGTGCTCCATGATGCTCGACATCACAATTACCCACGGTCTTCTCATCACAAAGCTCCATGGCCAATATCATCACAATGCTCCATGACCACTGTCATCACAACACTCCATGACACCTGACAACACAATGATTCGGCACTCTTCTCATCACAATGTTCCATTCCCTAGTCATAACAATGCTCCATAGCCCCTGTCTTCACAATACTCCATGAACATTTTCAGCCCAATGTTCCATGAGACTTGTCATCACAATGATCCATGTTCTTGTCATCCCTATGCTCCATGACCCCTGTATTCACAATGCTCCGTGACGCTTGTCATAACAGTGCTCCATGACACATGTCATCACAATGCTCCATGCCTTTGTCAGCAAAATGCTACATGACCTTGTCATTACAATGCTCTATGTGCTTGTCATCACAAGACTCCATTTCCATTGTCATCACAATCCTCCATGAACATTGGGATCACATTGCTTCATGCCCTTGCCATCACAATGCTCCATGCTCCTTGAAATCAAAATGATCCATGACCTCTGTCATCACAATGCTCCAAACCCTTGTGATCACAGTGTTCCATAACACTTGTCATCACAACGCTCCATGATGCCTGTCATCACAATACTCCATGGACTTTACATCACAATGCTCCATGACCTTTGTCATCACAATTCTCAATATACATGTCATGACAATGCTCCCTGACACTTGTCATCAGAATGTTCCTTGAGCCCTGTCAAGAAAAGGCTCCATGCCATTTTAATCACAATGCCCCATGCCGTTTTCATCACAATGCTCCATGCCATTGTCATCAAAATAATCTACAGGCTTCTCCTCAGAATGCTCCATTACCCTTGTCATCACAATGCTCCATGACCTTTGTCATCACAATGGTCCATGCCCTCATCATCAACAGTCTCTGTGACCTTTTTAACCACAATGCTACGTGAAATTTTCATCACAATGCTCTTTGACCCTTGTCATCACTATGCTCCATGTGCTTGTCAGCACAATGCCCCATGACACATGTCATCACAATGCACCATGCACTTGTTATCACAGTGCTCCCCAATCTTGTCATCACAATGCTCCTTAAAATTTGTCATCACAATGCTCCATGCACTTCTCATCAAAATGCTCTCTCACCACTGATAACACAATGCTACATCACTATTTGTCACAATACTCCCTCACCCCTGTCATCACAATGTTCCATGACTCCTGTCATCAGAAAGCTACATGCACTTATCATCACAATGTTCGATGACCCCTGACATCACAGTGTTCCATAACACCTGTCATCAAAATGTTCCATGACACTTTTCATCAAATTGCTCCATGACCCTGTCATCAGAATGCTCCCTGCCCTTCTCATCACAATGCACAACGCCCTTGCCATCAAAATGCTCCATGACCTTTGTCATCACAAAGATCCATGACCCTTGGCATCACAAAGCTCTATGTCATTGTCATCACAATGCTCCATGAACGCTCTCATCACATTGCTCCATGAACTTGTCTTCACAAAGCTCCATGACACATGTCTTCAAAATGCTCCATGGCCATCTCATCACAATGCTTCATTCCCTTTCCATCACAATGCTCCATTACCCCTGTCATAACAATGCTCCATGACCCCTTCCATCACGATGAGCCATGGCCTTGTCATCACAAATCTCCATGACACTTCTCATCACAATGCTCCAAGAACACTGACATCACAATGCACCATGCTCATCATCATAATGCTTCATGCTATTGTCATCACAATGAAGTCAAAATGCTCCATGACCTCTGTCATAACAATGCTCCAAACCGTTGTGATCACAATATTCCATAACACTTGTCATCACAATGCCCCATGACGCTCGTCATCACAATTATCAATGGTCTTCTCATCACAATGCTCCATGACCTTTGTCATCTCAATGTTCAATACACTTTTCATCAAAATGCTCCCTGACACTTGTTGTCTGTATGCTCCTTGAACCCTGTCATGACAAGGCTCCATGCCTTTTTCATCACAATGATCCATGCTCTTTTAATCACAATGCTCCAAGACCCATGTAATCACAATGCTCCATGCTCTTGTCATCACAAAGTTCAATGACGCATGCCATCAGAATGTTCCTTGGTCTTCTCCTCACAATGCTCCATGCCCTTGTCATCACAATGTTCCAAGACCCCTGTAATCACAATGCTCCCTGACCCTTTTCATCAGTATGCTCCATGAGACTTGTCATCACAAGGCTCCATGGTTTTGTCATCACAATGCTCCAGGACTTTCTCATCACAATGCTTCTCGACCTTGTCATGAAAATTTTCAATGGCCCTTGTCATCATAATGCTCCAAGCCCTAGTCATCACAATGCTCCATTATATTTGTCATCACAATTCTCCATTACATTTGTCATCACAATGCTCCCTGACACCTGTCTTCACAATTCTCCATGACCTTCTCATCACAAAGCTCCATGCCCTTGTCATCACAATGCACCATGCCCATTGTCATCACAATAATCTGTGAATCTTGTCAGACCAATGCTCCATGTCACTGTCATCACAATGCTCCATGCCCTTGTCATCACAATGCTCCATGACCTCTGTCATCACAATGCTCCGTGACTCCAGTCATCACAATGTTTCATAACATATGTCATCACAGTGGTCCATGCCCTCGTCATCACAAGCCTCTGTGACATTTGTAACCACAATGCTCCATGAACTTTTCATCACAATTCTTTGTGACCCTTGTCATCACAATGCTCCATGTCTTTGTCAGAACAATGCTCCTTGACCATTGTCATCACAAAGTGCCACGCGCATTTCATCACAACGGTCCACAACTTTGTCATTGCAATGCTGCATAAACCTTGTAATCACAATGGTCCATGCACTTCTCATCAAAATGCTCTCTCACCAGGGATATCACAATGTTCCATCACTAGGCATCACAATACTCCCTCACCTCTGTAATCACAATGATCCATGACCCTTTCATCACAATGCTACATCCCCTTATCATCACAATGTTCCATGACCCCTGTCATCACAACACTCAATGAACATTTTCAGCCCAGTGCTCCATGACCCTTGTCATCACAATGATCCATGACCTTGTCATCCCAATGCTCCATGACACCTGTATTCACAATGATCCGTGACGCTTGTCTTCACAGTGCTCCATGACACATATCATCACAATGTTCCATGCCTTTGTCAGCAAAATGCTACATAACCTTTTCATTACAATGCTCTATGAGCATGTCATCACAATACTCTATTTCCATTGTCATCACAATCCTCCATGAAACTTGGGATCACATTGCTTCATGCCCTTGTCAGCACAATGCTCCATGCTCCTTGAAATCAAAATGATCCATGAACTCTGTCATCAAAATGCTCCAAACCCTTGTGATCACAATGTTCCATAACATTTGTCATCAAAATAATCCATGATGCCTGTCATCACAATACTCCATGCCCTTTTCATCACAATGCTCCATGACCTTTGTCATCGCAATTCTCAATACACTTTTCATCACAATGCTCCCCGACACTTGTCATCAGAATGCTCCTGAAACCCTGTCACGAAAAGCCTCCATGCCTTTTTCATCACAATGCTCCGTGCCATTGTCATCAAAATACTCCACAAGCTTGTCATCAGAATGCTCCATGACACTTGTCATCACAATTCTCCATGCAATTGTCAGCACAATGCTCCCTGACCCTAGTCATCTCAATGCTCCAAGCCATTGTGATCACAATGATCCATTACCTTTGTCATCAGAATCCTCCATGACACTTGGCATCACAATGTTCCATGCCATTGTCATTAAAATGGGCCATTACATATGTCATCACAATGCTCCCTGACACCTGTCTTCACAATACTGCATGACCTGGACATCACAATGCTCCATGCAATTGTCATCACAATGCGCCATTCCAAGTGTCATCACAATAATCCATTAAACATATTAGACCAATGTTCCATGCCCTTGTCCAAACAATGCTCCATGCCCTTTTTATCAGAATGCTCCATGACCCCTGTCATCACAGTGCTCCGTGATTCCAGTCATCACAATGCTTCATGACCTTTGTCATCACAATTGTCCATGCCCTCATCATCAACAATCTCTGTGACCATTTTAACCACAATACTCCATGAAATTTTCATGACAATGTTCTTTGACCCTTGTCATCACAAAGCTCCATGCGCTTGTCATCACAATGCTCCATGACAAATGTCATCACAATGTGCCATGCGCTTGTCATCACAGTGCTCCACAATGTTGTCATCACAATGCTCCTTAAAATTTGTCATCACAATGCTCCATACTCTTCTCATCAAAATGCTCTCTCACCACTGATATCACAATGCTACATCACTATTTGTCACAATACTCCCTCACCCCTGTCATCACAATGTTCCATGACTCCTGTCATCACAATGCTACATGCACTTATCATCACAATGTTCGATGACCCCTGACATCACAATGTTACATAACACCTGTCATCAAAATGTTCCATGAAACTTTTCATCAAAATGCTCCATGACCCTGTCATCAGAATGTTCCCTGCCCTTCTCATCACAATGCACAACGCCCTTTCCATCAAAATGCTCCATGACATTTGTCATCACAAAGATCCATGACCCTTGGCATCACAGTGCTCCATGTCATTGTCATCACAATGCTAAATGAACGCTCTCATCACATTGCTCCATGCCCTTGTCTTCACAAAGCTCCATGGCACATGTCATCAGTATGCTCCATGGCCTTCTCATCACAATGCTCCATGCCCTTGCCATCACAGTGCTCCATTACCACAGTCATATCAATGCTCCATGACCCCTGCCGTCACGATGTTCCATGGCCTTGTCATCACAAAGCTCCATGACACTTCTCATCACAATGCTCCTAGAACCCTGTAATCACAATGCTCTATGCCACTATTCATTTCAATGCTCCATGAACCCTTTCATCACAATGCACCATGCCCATCATCATAGTGCTTCAGTCTATTGTCATCACAATGAAAACAATATTCTCCATGACCTCTGTCATCATAATGCTCCAAACCCTTGTGATCACAATGTTCCATAACACTTATCATCACAACACACCATGACGCTCATCATCACAATTATCCATGGTATTCTCATCACAGTGCTCCATGATCTTTGTCATCACAATGCTCCCTGACACTTGTCGTCAGTATGCTCCCTGAACCCTGTCATGACAAGGCTCCATGCCATTTTCATCAAAATGATCCATGCCGTCTTCATCACAATGCTCCAAGATCCCTGTAATCACAATGCTCCATGGCCTTGTCATCACAAAACTCCATGACTCATGTCATCAGAATGCTCCATGGCTTTCTCATCACAATGATCCATGCCCTCGTCATCACAATGCACCAAGACACCTGTAATCACAATGCTCCATGCCCCTTTTCATCAGAATGCTCCATGAGACTTGTCATCACAATTCTCCATGGTCTTCTCATCACAGTGCTCCAGGACATTGTCATCAGCATGCTCCAATCCCTTGTCATCACAGTGCTCCATGACACCTGTCATCAAAATGATCCATGAACATTTTCAGCCCAATGCTCCACGACCTACTCATCACAATGCTCCATGGCCAATATCATCACAATGCTCCATGACCACTGTCATCACAACACTCCATGACACCAGACAACACAATGATCTGGGACACTTGTCATCACAATGCTCCATTCCCTAGTCATCACAATGATCCATGACCCCTGTTATCACAACTCTCCATGAACATTTTCAGCCCAGTGCTCCATGACCCTTGTCATCACAATGATCCATGCCCTTGTCATCCAAGTGCTCCATGACCCCTGTATTCACAATTATCCGTGACGCTTGTCATCACAGTGAGCCATGACACATGTCATCACAATGCTCCATGCCTTTGTCAGCAAAATGCTACAAGACCTTGTCATTACAATGCTCTATGCTCTTGTCATCACAATCCTCCATGAACCTTGGGATTGCATTGCTTCATGCCCTTGTCATCACAATGCTCCATGCTCCTTGAAATAAAATGATCCATGACCTCTGTCATCACAATGCTCCAAACCCTTGTGATCACAATGTTCCATAACACTTGTCATCACAACGCTCCATGATGCCTGTCATCACAATACTCCATGCCCTTTTCATCACAATGCTCCATGACCTTTGTCATCACAATTCTCAATACACTTATCATCACAATGCTCCCTGACACTTGTCATCAGAATGCTCCTTAAAACCTGTCACGAAAAGGCTCCATGCCTTTTTCATCACAATGCCCCATGCCGTTTTCATCACAATGCGCCGTGCAATTTTCATCAAAATACTCCACAAGCTTGTCCTCAGAAGGCTCCATGACACTTGTCATCACAATTCTCCATGCACTTGTCAGCACAATGCTCCCTGACCCTTGTCATCACAATGCTCCAAGCCATTGTCATCACAACGCTCCATTACCTTTGTCATCAGATTCCTCCATGACACTTGGCATCACAATGCTCCATGCCATTGTCATCCCAATGGGCCATTACATATGTCATCACCATGCTCCCTGACACATTTCTTCACAATCTTGCATGACCAGGTCATCACAATGCTCCATGCCCTTGTCATCACAATGCACCATTCCAACTGTCATCGCAATAATCCATGAAACATATTAGACCAATGCTCCAGGCCCTTGTCATCACAATGCTCCATGCCCTTGTTATCACAAAGGTCCATGACACCTGTCATCACAATGCTCCGTGACTCCAGTCATCACAATGCTTCATGACCTTTGTCATCACATTTGTCCATGCCCTCGTCATCAACAGTCTCTGTGACCATTTAAACCACAATGTTCCATGAACTTTTCATCACAGTGCTCTTTGACCGTTGTCATCACAATGCTCTATGCCTTTCTCAGCACAATGCTCCATGACGCTTGTCATCACAATGCTCCATTCGCTTGTCAGCACAATGCTCCATGACACATGTCATTACAATGATACATGACCCCTGTCATCACAATGCTCCGTGACTAAAGTCATCTCAATGCTTCATAACGTTTGTCATCACAATGGTCCATGCCTGTGTCATCACAAAGCTCTGTGACCTTTGTAACCGCAATGCTCCATGAACTTTTCATCACAATTCTCTGTGACACTTGCCATCACAATCCTCCATGCCTTTGTCAGAACAATGCTCCATGACCATTGTCTTCACAATATGCCACGCGCATTTCATCACAACGGTCCACAACCTTGTCATTGCAATGCTCCTTAAATCTTGTAATCACAATGCTCCATGCCCTTCTCATAAAAAATGCTCTCTCAGAAGTGACATCACAGTGTTCCATCACTAGTTATCACAATACTTCTTCACAACTGTAATCACAATGATCCATGACCCTGTCATCACACTGCTACATCCCCTTATCATCACAATGTTCCATGACACCTGCCATCAAAATCCTCCATGATCCGTTTCATCCCAAAGCTGCAAGACCACTGACATCACAATGTTCTATAATCCGTGGCATCAAAATGTTCCATTACACTTTTCATCAAATTGCTGCATGACCCGGTCATCAAAATTCTCCCTGAACTTCTCATCACAATGCACCATGCCCTTGTCAACAAAATGCTCCATGTCTTGTCGTCAAAATGCTCCATGAGCTTTCTCATAACAATTCTCAATACACTTGTCATCACAATGCTCCCTGACACTTGTCAGAAGAATGCTGCTTGAACCCTGTCACGAAAAGGCTCCATGCCTCTTTCAACACAATGCCCCATGCCGTTTTCTTCACAATGCTCCATGTCATTGTCATCAAAATACTCCACAAGCTTGTCATCAGAATGCTCCATGACCCTTGTCATCACAATTTTCCATGCACTTGTCAGCACAATGCTCCCTGACCCCTGTCATCAGAATGCTCCATTACCTTTGTCAACAGAATCCTCCATGACACTTGGCATCACAATGCTCCATGCCATTGTCATCACAATGGGCCATTACATATGTCATTACAATGCTCCCTGACACCTGTCTTCACAATACTGCATGACCTGATCATCACTATGCTCCATGCCCTTGTCATCACAATGTGCCATTCCAACTGTCATCACAATAATCCATGAAACTTATTAGACCAATGTTCCATGCCCTTGTCATCACAGTGCTCCATGCCCTTGTTATCACAATCCTCCATGACCCCTGTCATCACAATGCTCCGTGACTCCAGTTATCACAGTGCTTCATGACCTTTGTCATCACAATGGTCCATGCCCTCGTCATCAACAGTCTCTGTGACCATTTTAACCACAATGCTCCATGAACTTTTCATCTCAATGCTCCATGAAACCTGTCATCACAATGCACCATGCCCATCATCACAATGCTTCAGGCTATTGTCATCACAATGAAATTAATATTCTCCATGACCTCTGTCATCATAATGCTCCAAACCCTTGTGATCACAATGTTCCATAACACTTATCATCACAACACCCCATGACGCTCATCATCACAATTATCCATGGTCTTCTCTTCACAATGCTCCATGATCTTCGTCATCACAATGCTCAATACACATGTCATCACAATGCTAACTGACACTTGTCGTTAGTATGCTCCTTGAACCCTGTCATGACAAGTCTCCATGCCTTTCTCATCACAATAATCCGTGCCCTTTTCATCACAATGCTGCAAGATCCCTGTAATCACAGTGCTCCATGCCCTTCTCATCAAAAAGATCCATGACGCATGTCATGAGAATGCTCCATGGCCTTCTCATCAAAATGCTCCAAGGCCCCTGTAATCACAGTGCTCCATGCCCCTTTTCATCTCAATGCTCCATAAACCCTGTCATCACAATGCACCATGCACATCATCACAATGCTTCAGGCTATTGTCATCACAATGAAATCAAAATTCTCCATGACCTCTGTCTTCATAATGCTCCAAAACCTTGTGATCACAATGTTCCATAACACTTATCATCACAACACCTCATGACGATCATCATCACAATTATCCATGGTTTTCTCATCACAATGCTCCATGACTTTTGTCATCACAATGCTCAATACACTTGTCATCACAATGCTCCCTGACACTTGTCATCAGTATGCTCCATTGTCATCAGAATGCTCCATTAACCCTGTCATGACACGTCTCCATGCCATTTTCATACCAATGATCCATGCCCTTTTCATCACAATGCTCCAAGACCCCTTTAATCACAATAATCCATGAAATATTTCAGACCAATGATCAAAGCCCTTCTCATCACAATGCTCCATTACCTCTGTCATAACAATGCTCCATGACCACTGCAATCACAATGTTCCACGGCCTTGTCATCACAAGGCTCCATGACCCTTTTCATCACAATGCTGAAGAACCCTGTAATCACAATGCTCCATGCCCTTGTCATCACAAAACTCCATGAAGCATGTCATCAGAATGCTTCATGGCCTTCTCAACACAATGCTCCATGCCCTTGTCATCACAATGCTCCAAGACCCCTGTAATCACAATACTCCATGCCCATTTTCATCAGAATGCTCCATGTGAGTTGTCGTCACAAGTCTCCATGGTCTTCTCATCACAATGCTCCAAGACCTTGTCATCACCATGCTCCATTCCCTTGTCATCACAATGCTCCATGACCCCTTTCATCACAATAATCCATGAGCATTTTCAGCCCAATGTTCCACGACCTACTCATCACAATGCTCCATGACCACTGTCATCACAACACTCCATGACACCTGACAACACAATGATCCGGGACTCTTGTCATCACATTGCTCCATTCCTTGGTCATCACAATGCTCCATGACCCCTGTCATCACAACACTCCATGAAAATTTTCAGCTCAGTGCTCCATGACACTTGTCATCACAATGATCCATGCCCTTGTCATCCCAATGCTCCATGACCCCTGTATTCACAATGCTACCTGGCGTTTTTCATCACAGTGCTCCATGACACATGTCATCACAATGCTCCATGCCTTTGTCAGCAATATGCTACATGACCTTGTCATTACAATGCTCTATGCCCTTGTCATCACAATACTCCATTTCCATTTTTATCACAATCCTCCATGAACCTTGGGATCACATTGCTTCATGCCCTTGTCATCAAAATGCTCCCTGCTCCTTGAAATCAAAATAATCCATGACATCTGTCATCACAATTCTCCAAACACTTGTGATCACAATGTTCCATAACACTTGTCATCACAACGCTCCATGATGCCTGTCATCACAATACTCCATGCCCTTTTCATCACAGTGCTCCATGACCTTTGTCATCACTATTCTCAATACACTTGTCATCACAGTGCTCCCTGACACTTGTCATCAGAATGCTCCTTGAAGCCTGTCACGAAAAGGCTCCATGCCTTTTTCATCACAATGCCCCATGCTGTTTTCATCACAATGCTCCATGCCACTGTCATCAAAATACTCCACAAGCTTGTCATCAGAATGCTCCATGACCCTTGTCATCACAATTTTCCATGCACTTTTCAGCACAATGCTCCCTGACCCTTGTCATCACAATGCTCCAAGCCATTGTCATCAGAATGCTAGATTACCTTTGTCCTCAGAATCCTCCATGACACTTGGCATCACAATGCTCCATGCCCTTGTCATCACAATGCACCATTCCAACTGTCATCGCTGTAATCCCTGAAACATATTACACCAATGTTCCATGCCTTTGTCATCACCATGCTCCATGCCCTTGTTATCACAGTTTTCCATGACCCCTGTCATCACAATGCTCCGTGACTCCAGTCATCACAGTGCTTCATGACCTTTGTCATCACAATGGTCCATGCCCTCGTCATCAACAGTCTCTGTGACATTTATATCCACAATGCTCCATGAAATTTTCATCACAATGCTCTTTGACCCTTGTCAACACAATGCTCTATGCCTTTCTCAGCACAATGCTCCATGACCCTTGTCATTACAATGCTACATGTGCTTGTCAGCACAATGCTCCATGACACATGTCATCACAATGCACCATGAGCCTGTCATCACAGTGCTCCACAATCTTGTAATCACAATGCTCCAAATATTTGTCTTCACAATGCTCCATGCACTTCTCATCAAAATGCTCTCTCACCGTGATATCACAATGCTACATCAGTATTTGTCACAATACTTCCTCACCCCTGTCATCACAATGTTCCATTACTCCTGTCATCAAAATGTTCCATGACACTTTTCATCCAATTGCTCCATGACCCTGTCATCACAATGCTCCCTGCCCTTCTCATCACAATGCACAACGCCCTTGTCATCAAAATGCTCCATAACCTTTGTCATCATAAAGATCCATGACCCTTGGCATCACAATCCTCCATGTCATTGTCATCACATTGCTCCATGCCCTTGTCTTCACATAGCTCCATGACACAAGTCATCAGAAAGCTCCATGGCCTTCTCATCAAAATGCTCCATGCCCTTGCCATCACAATGCTCCATTACCACTGTCATAATAATGCTGCATGACCCCTGCCACCACGATGTTCCATGGCCTTGTCATCAAAAAGCTCCATGACCCTTCTCATCACAATGCTCCATGAACACTGTAATCACAATGCTCTATACCCCGTTTCATTTCAATGATCCATGAACCCTGTTATCAAAATGCACCATGCCCATCATCATAATGCTTCATGCTATTGTCATCACAATGAAATCAAAATGCTCCATGACCTCTGTCATAGCAATGCTCCAAACACTTGTGATCAGAATATTCCATAACACTTGTCATCACAATGCCACATGACGCTCGTCATCACAGTTATCCATGGTCTTCTCATCACAATGCTCCATGACCTTCATCATTACAATGCTCAATACACTTGTCATCACAATGCTCCCTGACACTTGTTGTCTGTATGCTCCTTGAACCCTGTCATGACAAGGCTACATGCCTTTTTCATCACAATGATCAATGCCCTTTTCATCACAATGCTCCAAGACACATGTAATCACAATGCTCCATGCCCTTGTCATCACAAAACTCAATGACGCTTGCCATCAGGATTCTCCTTTGTCTTCTACTCACTATGCTCCATGCCCTTGTCATCACAATGTTCCAAGACCCCTGTAATCACAATGCTCCATACCCCTTTTCTTCAGAATGCTCCATGAGACTTGTCATCATAAGGATCCATGGTTTTGTCATCACAATGTTCCAGGACATTGTCATCACAGTGCTTCACGACCTTGTCATGAAAATTTCCAATGGCCCTTGTCATCATAATGCTCCAAGCCCTAATCATCACAATGCTCTATTATCTTTGTCATCACAATTCTCCATTACATTTGGCATCACAATGCTCCATGCCATTTTCATCGCAATGGCCCATGACATATGTCATCACAATGCTCCCTGACACCTGTCTTCACACTACTCCATGACCTTCTCATCACAATGCTCCATGCCCTTGTCATCACAATGCACCATGTCCAGTCTCATCACAATAATCTATGAAAATTCTCGGACCAATGCTCCATGCCCGTGTCATCACAATCGTCCATGACCCCTGTCATCACAATGCTCTGTGACTCCAGTCATCACAATGCTTCATAACGTTTGTCATCACAATGGTCCATGCCCGTGTCATCACAAGGCTCTGAGACCTTTGTAACCACAATGCTCCATGAAATTTTCATCACAATTCTCTGTGACACTTGTCATCACAGTGCTCCATGTCTTTGTCAGAACAATGCTCCAAGACCATTTTCATCACAATGTGCCACGCGCATTTCATCACAACGGTCCACAGACTTGTCATTGCAATGCTCCATAAAGGTTGTAATCACAATGGTCCATGCACTTCTCATCAAAATGCTCTCTCACCAGAGATATCACAATGTTCCATCACTAGTCATCACAATCCTCCCTCACCCCTGTAATCACAAGGTTCCATGACACTTTCATCACAATGCTACATCCCCTTATCATCACAAAGTTCCATGACCCCTGCCATCACAATGTTCCATAATCCCTGTCATCAAAATGCTCCCTGACCCTTTCCATCACAAAGCTCCAAGTCCCCTGACATCACAATGGTCTATAAACCCTGCCATCCAAATGTTCCATTACACTGTTTATCAAATTGCTGCATGACCCGGTCATCAAAATGCTCCCTGCCCTTCTCATTACAATGCACCATGCCCTTGTCATCAAAATGCTCCATGACTTGTCATCACAAAGCTCCATGACCCTTGGCATCACAATGCTCCATGTCATTGTCATCACAATGCTCCATGAACACTCTCATCACATTGCTCCATGCCCTTGTCATCACAAAGTTCCATGACACTTGTCATCACAATGCTCGATGCGATTCTCATCACAATGCTCCATGCCCTTGTCATTACAATCCTGCATGACCCATGTATCACAGTGTCCCTTGCCCTTCTCATCACAATGCTCCATGCCCACTCTCATCACAATAATCCATGAAACATTTCAGACCAAAGTTCCATACCCTTCTCATCACAATGCTCCATTATTCCTGTCATAACAATGCACCATGACCCCTGTCATCACAATGTTCCATGGCCTAGTCATCACAAGGTTCCATGACATTTCACATCACAATGCTCAAGACCCCTGAAATCACAATGCTCCATGCCCTTGTGATCACAAAGCTCCATGACGCATGTCATCAGAATGTTCCATGGCCTTCTCATCACAGTGTTCCATGCCCTTGTCAGCACAATGCTCCAAGACACTTGTAATCACAAGGCTCCATGCCACTTTTCATCTCAATGCCCCATGAACCCTGTCATCACAATGCACCATGCCCATCATCATAATGCTTCAGGCTATTGTCATCACAATGAAATCAATATTCTGCATGTCCTCTGTCATCATAATGCTCCAAACCCTTGTGATCACAATTTTGCATAACACGAATCATCACAACATCCCATCATGCTCATCATCACAATTATCCATGGTCTTCTCATCACAATGCTCCATGATCTTTGTCATCACAATGCTCAATACACTTCTCATCACAATGCTCCCTGACACTTGTCGTCAGTATGCTCCTTGAACCCTGTCATGACAAGGCTCCATGCCTTTTTCATCACAATGATCCATGCCCTTTTCATCACAATGCTCCAAGATCCCTCTAATCACAATGCTCCATGCCCTTGTCATAACAAAACTCCAGGACACATGTCATCAGAATGCTCCATGGCCTTCTCATCACAATGCTCCATGCCCTAGTCTTCACAATGCTCCAAGACACCTGTAATCACAATGCTCCATGCCCCTTTTCATCAGAATGCTCCATGAGACTTGTCATCACAAGTCTCCATGGTCTTCTCATCACAATGCTCCAGGACCTTGTCATCACCATGCTTCATTTCCTTGTCATCACAATGCTCCAGGACCCCTATCATCACAATACTCCATGCACATTTTCAGCCCAATGCTACACGACCTACTCATCACAATGCTCCATGGCAAATATCATCACAATTCTCCATGGCCACTGTCATCACAACATTCCATGACACCTCACAACACAATGATCCGGGATACTTTTCATCACAATGATCCATGCCCTTATCATCCCAATGTTCCATGACCCCTGTATTCACAATGCTCCTTGACGCTTGTCATCACAGTGCTCCATGACACATGTCATCACAATGCTCCATGCCTTTGTCAGCAAAATGCTACATGACCTTGTCATTGCAATGCTTTTTGCGCTTGTCATCACAATACTCCTTTTCCATTGTCATCACAATCCTCCATGAACCTTGGGATCACATTGCTTCATTCCTTTGTCATCACAATGCTCCATGCTCCTTGAAATCAAAATGATCCATGACCTCTGTCATCACAATGCTCCAAATCCTTGTGATCACAGTGTTCCATAACACTTGTCATCACAACGCTCCATGATGCCTTCCATCATAATACTCCATGGACTTTACATGACAATGCTCCATGACCTTTGTCATCACAATTATCAATATACATGTCATGACAATGCTCCCTGACACTTGTCATCAGAATGTTCCTTGAACCCTGTCAAGAAAACGCTCCATGCCTTTTTCATCACAAAGCCCCATACCGTTTTCATCACAATGCTCCATGCCATTGTCATCAAAATACTCCACAAGCTTGTCATCAGAATGCTCCATGGCCCTTGTCATCACAATTCTCCATGTACTTGTCAGCTCAATGCTCCCTGACCCTTGTCATCACAATGCTCCAAGCCATTGTCATCACAATGCTCCATTACCTTTGTCATCAGAATCCTCCATGACACTTGGCATCACAATGCTCCATGCCATTGTCATCACAATGGGCCATTACATATGTCATCAAAATGCTCCCTGACAACTGTCTTCACAATACTGCATGATCTGGTCAACACAATGCTCCATGCCCTTGTCATCACAATGCGCCATTCCAACTGTCATCACAGTAATCCATGAACTTATTAGACCAATGTTCCATGCCCTTGTCATCACAATGCTCCATGCCCTTGTTATCACAATGCTCCATGACCCCTGTCATCACAATGCTCCGTGACTCCAGTCATCACAATGCTTCATGACCTTTGTCATCACAATGGTCCATGCCTTCGTCATCAACAGTCTCTGTGACATTTTTATCCACAATGCTCCATGAACTTTTCATCACAATGCTCTTTGACCCTTGTCATCACAATGCTCTATGCCTTTCTCAGCAAAATGCTCCATGACCCTTGTCATCTCAATATTCCAAGCCTTTGTCATCACAATGCTCCATTATATTTGTCATCAGAATCCTCCATGACACTTGTCATCACAATGCTCTTTGACAGTTGTGATCACACTCCTCCATGATACCTGGCATCACAATGCTCCATGCCATTTTCATCACAATGGGCCATTACATATGTCATCACAATGCTCCCTCACACCCGTCTTCACAATACTGCATGACCTGGTCATCACAATGCTCCATGCCCTTGTCATCACAATGCGCCATTCCATCTGTCATCACAATAATCCATGAAACGTATTAGACCAATGCTCCATGCCCTTGTCATCACAATGCTCCATGCACATGTTATCACAAAGTTGCAAGACCCCTGTAATCAGAATGCCCCATGCCCCTTTTCATCAGTATGCTCCATGAGATTTGTCTTCACAAGGCTCCATGGTTTTCTAATCACAAAGCTACAGGACCTTGTCATCACAATGCTCCTCGACCTTGTCATGAAAATTCTCATTGGCCCTTGTCATCATAATGCTCCAAGCCCTAGTCATCACAATGCTCCATTATATTTGTCATCACAATCCTCCATTACATTTTGCATCTCAATGCTCCCTGACTTTGTCATCGCAATGGACCATGACATATGTCATCACAGTGCTCCCTGACACCTGTCTTTACAATACTTCATGACCTTCTCATCACAATGATCCATGCCCTTGTCATCCCAATGCTCCATGACCCCTGTATTCACAGTGCTCCGTGACACTTGTCATCACAGTGCTCCATGACAACTATCTTCACAATATCCATGACCTTCTCATCACAATGCTCCATGCCCTTGTCATCACAATGCACCATGTCCACTGTCATCACAATAATCTATGAAACTTGTCACACCAATGCTCCATGCCCCTGTCATCGCAATGCTCCATGTCCTTGTCATCACACTGCTCCATTACCCCTGTCATCACAATGCTCCCTGAATCCAGTCATCACAATTCTTCATAACGTTTGTCACCACAGCGGTCCATGTTCGCGTCCTCAAAAGGCTCTTGGTCCTTTGTAACCTCAGTGTTCCATGAAATTTTCATCACAATGCTCCGTGACCCTTGTCCTCACAATGCTCCATGCCTTTGTCAGAACAATACTCCATGACACTTGTCATCACAATGTGCCACGCGCTTTTCATCACAATGATCCACAACCTTGTCATTGCTATCCGCCATAAACCTTGTAATCACAATGCTCCATGCACTTCTCATCCAAATGCTCTCTCACCTGAGATATCACAATGTTCCGTCACTAGTTATCACAATCCTCCCTCACCCCGGTAATCACAATGTTCCATGACCCCTGTCATCACAATGCTACATCCCCTTATCAGCACAATGTTCCATAACCCCTGACATCACAATCTTCCATAACCCCTGTCATCAAAATGCTCCCTGCCCTTCTCATCACAATGCACCACATCCTTGTCATCAAAATGTTCTATGACATTTGTCATCACAATGCTCCATGACCCTTGGCATCACAGTGCTCCATGTCATTGTCATCACAGTGCTCCATAAACGCTCTCATCACATTGCTCCATGCCCTTGTCATTACAAAGCTCCATGACACTTGTCATCACAATGCTCGATGCCCTTCTCATCACAATGCTCCATGCCCTTGTCATTACAATCCTCCATGACTCATGTATCACAGTGTTCCGGGCCCTTGTCATCACAATGCTCCATGCCCACTCTCATCACAATAATCCTTGAAACATTTCAGACCAATGCTCAAAGCCCTTCTCATCAAAATGCTCCATTACCTCTGTCATAACAATGCTCCATGACCACTGCCATCACAATGTTCCATTACACTATTCAACAAAATGCTGCATGACACGGTCATCAAAATGCTTCCTGCCCTTCTCATCACAATGCACCATGCCCTTGTCATCAAAATGCTCCATGACATGTCATCACAAAGCTCCATGACACTTGTCATCACAATGCTCCATGCATTTGTCAGCAAAATTCTACATGACCTTGTCATTAGAAAGCTCTATGCGCTTGTCATTACAATGCTCCAAGAACCCTGTAATCACAATGTTCCATGCCCTTTTTCATCTCAGTGCTCCATGAACCGTGTCATCACAATGCACCATGACCACTGTCATCACAATGCTCCGTGACTCCAGTCATCACAATGCTTCATAACATTTGTCATCACAATATTCCATGCCCGCATCATCACAAGGCTCTGTGACCTTTATAACCACAATGCTCCATGAACTTTTCATCACAATGCTCCGAGACACTTGTCATCAAAATGCTCCATGCGTTTGTCAGAAAAATGCTCCATGACCCTTGTCATCACAATGTGCTACGCGATTTTCATCACAACGGTCCACAAATTTTCGTGGTAATGCTCCATAAACCTTGTAATCACAATGATCCATGCATTTCTCATCACAATGCTCCATTACCCCTGTCATAACAATGCTCCATGACCCCTGCCATGACAACATTCCATGGCATTGTCATCACAAGGCTCCATGACACTTGTCATCACAATGCTCCAAGACCCCTGTAATCACAATGCTCCATGCCCTTGTCATCACAAATTTCCATGACACATGCCAACAGAATGTTCCATGTCTTTCTCATCAAAATGCTCTATGCCCTTGTCATCACAGTGCTCCAAGACCCCTGTAATCACAATGCTCCATGCCCCTTTTCATCTCAATGCTCCATGAACCCTGTCATCACAATGCACCATGCCTATCATCATAATGCTTCCGGCTATTGTCAGCACAATGGAATCAAAATTCTCCATGACCTCTGTCATCACAATGCTCCATGACCCCTGTCATCACAATACTCCATGAACATTTTCAGCCCAATGCTCCATGACCCTTGTCATCACAGTGATCCATGAACTTGTCATCCCATTGTTCCATGACACCTGTATTCACAATGCTCCGTGACGCTTGTCATCACAGTGCCCCATGACACCTGTCATCACAATGTTCCATGCCTTTGTCAGCAAAATGCTACATGAACTTGTCATTACAATGCTCTATGCGCTTGTCATCACAATACTCCATTACCATTGTCATCACAATCCTCCATGAACCTTGGGATCACATTGCTTCATGCCCTTGTTATCTCAATGCTCCATGCTCCTTGAAATCAAAATGATCCATTATCTCTGTCCTCACAATGCTCCAAACCCTTGTGATCAAAATGTTCCATAACACTTGTCATCACAATGCTCCATGAGGCCTGTCATCACAATACTCCATGCACTTTTATCACAATGCTCCATGACCTTTGTCATCACAATTCTCAATACACTTGTCATCACAATGCTCCCTGACACTTGTCATCAAAATGCTCCTTGAACCCTGTCACGAAAATGCTCCATGCCTTTTTCATCACAATGCCCCATGACGTTTTCATCACAATGCTCCACGCCACTGTCATCAAAATACTCCACAAGCTTGTCATGAGAATGCTCCATGACCCTTGTCATCACAATTCTCCATGCACTTGTCAGCACAATGCTCCCTGACCCTTGTCATCTCAATGCTCCAAGCCATTGTCATTACAATGCACCATTACATTTGTCATCAGAATCCTCCATGACAGATGGCATCACAATGCTCCATGTCATTGTCATCACAATGCTCCATGAACGCTCTCATCACATTGCTCCATCCACTTGTCATCACAAAGCTCCATGACACAGGTCATCAGAATGCTCCATGGCCTTCTCATCACAATGCTCCATGCGCTTGCCATCACAATGCTCCATGACCCTTGTCATAAAAATGCTCCATGACCCCAGACATCACGATGTTTCGTGGCCTTGTCATCACAAGGCTCCATGACCCTTCTCATCACAATGCTCCAAGACCCCTGTAATCACAATGCTCCATGCCCCTTTTCATCCCAATGATCCATGAAACCTGTCATCACAATGCACCATGCCCATCATCATAATGCTTCATGCTATTGTCATCACAATGAAATCAAAATGCTCCATGACCTCTGTCATAACAATGCTCCAAAACCTTGTGATCACAATATTCCATAACACTTGTCATCACAGTGCCCCATGACACTCGTCATCACAATTATCCATGGTCTTCTCATCACAATGCTCCATGACCTTTGTCATCACAATGCTCAATACACTTGTCATCAAAATGCTCCCTGACACTTGTTGTCTGTATGCTCCTTGAACCCTGTCATGACAAGGCTCCATGCCGTTTTCATCACAGTGATCCATGCCCTTTTCCTCACAATGCTCCAAGACCCCTTTTAACACAATGCTCCATGCCCTTGTCATCACAAAGCTCAATGAAACATGTCTACAGAATGCTCCTTGGCCTTCTCCTCACAATGATCCATGCCCATGTCATCACAATGTTCCAAGACCCCTGAAATCACAATGGTCCATGCCACTTTTCATCAGTATGCTCCATGAGATTTATCATCACAAGTCTCTATGGATTTCTCATCACAATGCTCCAGGACCTTGTCATCACAATGCTTCACGACCTTGTTCTGAACATTCTCAATGGCCCTTGTCATCATAATGCTCCAAGCCCTAGTCATCACAATGCTCCATTATATTTCTCATCAAAATCCTCCATTACATTTGGCATCACAATGCTCCCTGCCATTGTCATTGCAGTGGACCATGACATATGTCATCACAATGCTCCCTGACACCTGTCTTCACAATACTCCATGACCTTCTCATCACAATGATCCATGCCCTTGTCATCACAATGCACCATGTCCAATGTCATCAAAATAATCTATGAAACTTGTCAGACCAATGCTCCATGCCCCTGTCACCACAATGCTCCCTGCCCTTGTCATCACAATGCTCCATGACCACTGTCATTACAACGCTCCCTGACTCCAGTCATCACAATGTTTCATAACATTTGTCATCACAGTGTTCCATGCCCGCGTCATCACAAGGCTCTGTGACCTTTATAACCACAATGCTCCATGAACTTTTCCTCACAATGCTCCGTGACACTTGTCATCAAAATGCTCCATGCGTTTGTCAGAAAAATGCTCCATGACCCTTGTCATCACAATGTGCTACGTGATTTTCATCAAAAAGATCCACAAATTTGTCATGGTAATGCTCCATAAACCTTGTAATCACAATGCTCCATGCCCTTCTCATCACAATGTTCCATTACTCCTGTCATAACAATGCTCCATGAACCCTGCCATCACAATATTCCACGGCCTTGTCATCACAAGGCTCCATGACACTTGTCATCACAATGCTCCAAGACCCCTGTAATCACAATGCTCCATGCCCTTGTCATCACAAAGCTCCGTGACACATGCCATCACAATTTTCCATGACTTCTCATGAAAATGCTCCATGCCCTTGTCATCAGAGTGCTCCAAGACCCCAGTAATCACAATGTTCCATGCCCCTTTTCATCTCAATTCTCCATGAAACCTGTCATCACAATGCACCATGCCCATCATCATAAAGCTTCCGGCTATTGTCAGCACAATGAAATCAATATTCTCCATGACCTCTGTCATCACAATGCTCCATGACCCCTGTCATCACAATACTCCATGAACATTTTCAGCCCAATGCTCCATGACCCTTGTCATCACAATGATCCATGCCCTTGTCATCCCAATGCTCCATGACCCCTGTATTCACAATGCTCCGTGACACTTGTCATCACAGTGCTCCATGACACCTGTCATGACAATGTTCCATGCCTTTGTCAGCAAAATGCTACATGACTTTGTCATTACCATGCTCTATGCGCTTGTCATCACATTACTGCATTTCCATTGTCATCACAATCCTCCATGAATCTTGGGATCACATTGCTACATGCCCTTGTCATCACAATGCTCCATGCTCCTTGAAATCAAAATGTTCCATGACCTCTGTCATCACAATGCTCCAAACACTTGTGATCACAATGTTCCATAAAACTTGTCATCCCAACGCTCCATGATGCCTGTCATCACAATACTCCATGCACTTTTCATCACAATGCTTCATGACCTTTGTCATCACAATTCTCAATACACTTGTCATCACAATGCTCCCTGACACTTGTCGTCAGAATGCTCCTTGAACCATGTCACGAAAAGGCTCCATGCCTTTTTCAACACAATGCCCCATGCCGTTTTCATCACAATGCTCCACGCCACTGTCAGCATAAAACTCCACACGCTTATCATGAGAATGTTCCATGACCCTTGTCATCACAATTCTCCATGCACTTTTCAGCACAATGCTCCCTGACCTTGTCATCTCAATGCTCCAAGCCACTGTCATCACAATGCACCATTACCTTTGTCATCAGAATCCTCCATGACACCTGGCATCACAATGCTCCATGCGATTGTCATCACAATGGGCCATTACATAGGTTATCACAATGCTCCCTGACACCTCTCTTCACAATACTGCATAACCTGGTCATCACAATGCTCCATGCCCTTGTCACCACAATGCACCATTCCAACAGTCATCGCAATAATCCTTGAAACTTATTAGACCAATGCCCCATGCCCTTGTTATCACAATGCTCCATGACACTTGTAATCACAATGCTCCATGAACTTTTCATCACAATGCTCTTTGATCCTTGTCATCACAATGCTCTATGCCTTTCTCAGCGCAATGCTCCGTGACCCTTGTCATCACAATGCTCCATGCGCTTGTCAGCACGATGCTCCATGACACATGTCATCATAATGCACCATGTGCTTGTCATCACAGTGCTCCACAAGCTTGTCATCACAATGCTCCATAAAACTTGTCATCACAATGCTCCATGCACTTCTCATCAAAATGCTCTCTCAACACAGATATCACAATGTTACATCACTATTCGTCACAATACTCACTCACCCATATTATCCCAATGTTCCATGACCCCTGTCATCACAATGCTACATGCACTTATCATCACAATGTTCGATGACCCCTGATATCACAATGCTCCATAACCCCTGTTATCAAAATGCTCCATGACCCTTTTCATCATAATGCTCCATGACCTCTGACATCACAATGTTCCATAACCCCTGTCATCAAAATGTTCCATGACCCTTTTCATCAAAATGCTCCATGACCCTGCCATCACAATGCTCCCTGCCCTTCTCATCACAATGCACAACGCCCTTGCCTTCAAAATGCTCCATGACCTTTGTCATCACAAAGATCCATGACCCTTGGCATCACAATGCTCCATGTCATTGTCATCAGAATCCTCCATGAACACTCTCATCACATTGCTCCATGCCCTTGTCATCACAAAGCTCCATGACAGATGTCATGAGAATGCTCCATGGCCTTCTCATCACAATGCTCCATGCCCTTGCCGTCACAATGCTCCATTACCCCTGTCATAACAATGCTCCATGACCCCTGCCATCACGATGTTCCGTGGCCTTGTCATCACAGTGCTCCATGACACCTGTCATCACAATGTTCCATGACATTTTCAGCAAAATGCTACATGACCTTTTCATTACAATGCTCTATGCGCTTGTCATCACAATACTCCATTTCCATTGTCATCACAATCCTCCATGAACCTTGAGAGCACATTGCTTCATGCCCTTGTCATCACAATGCTCCATGCTCCTTGAAATAAAAATGATCCATGTCCTCTGTCATCACAATGCTCCAAACCCTTCTGATCCCAGTGTTCCATAACACTTGTCATCACAATGCTCCATGATGCCTGTCATCACGAAATTCCATGTCCTTTTCATCACAGTGCTCCATGACATTTGGCATCAAAATGCTCAGTACACTTGTCATCACAATGCTCCCTGACACTTGTCATCAGAATGCTCTTTGAACCCTTTCACGAAAAGGCTCCATGCCTTTTTCATCACAATGCCCCATTCCGTTTTCATCACAATGCTCCGTGACCATTGTCATCAAAATGCTCCATGACTTTGTCTGAAAAATGTTCCATGACCCTTGTCATCACAATGTGCCATTCGCTTTTCATCACAACTGTCCAGAAAATTGTCATTGCAATGCTCCATAAACCTTGTAATCACAAAGCTCCATACACTTCTCATCAAAATGCTCTCTCAGCAGAGATATCACAGTGTTCCAACACTAGTTGTCACAATACTCCCTCACTACTGTAATCACAATGTCCCATGACCCCTGTCATCACAATGCTACATCCCTTTATCATCACAATGTTCCATGACCCCTGACATCACAATATTCTATAACCCCTGTCTTCAAATTGTTCCAATACACTTTCCATCATATTGTTGAATGACCCTGTCATCAAAATACTCCCTGCCCTTATCATCACAATGCACCATGCACTTGTCCTCAAAATGCTCCATGACATTTGTCATCACAAAGCGCCATGACACTTGGCATCACAATGCTCCATGAACCCTCTCATCACATTGCTCCATGCCCTTGTCATCACAAAGCTCTATGACACTTGTCATCAAAATGCTCGATGCCCTTCTCATCACAATGCCCCATGACCTTGTCATTACAATCCTTCATGACCCATGTATCACAGTGTTCCATGCCCTTATCATCACAATGCTCTATGCCCACTCTCATCACAATAATCCATGAAACTTATTAGACCAATGCTCCATTCCCTTGTCATCACAAGGCTCCATTCCCTTGTTATCACAATGTTCCATGACCCCTGTCATCACAATGCTCCATGCCTCCATTCATCACAATGCTTCATGATCTTTGTCATCACAATGGTCCATGCCCTCGTAATCAGCAGTCTCTGTGACCTTTTTAACCACAATGCTCCATGAACTTTTCATCACAATGCACTTTGACCCTTGTCATCACAATGCTCTATGCCTTTCTCAGCACAATGCTCCATGACCCTCGTCATCACAATGCTCCATGACCCATGTCATCACAATGCACCATGCACTTTTCATCACAGTGCTCCACAATCTTGTCACCACAATGCTCCATAAAACTTGTCATCACAATTCTCCATGCACTTCTCATCAAAATGCTCTCTCAACACTGATATCACAATGTTACATCACTATTCATCACAATACTCCCTCACCCCTGTCATCACAATATTCCATGCCTTCTGTCTTTGCAATGCTACATGCACATATCACAAAGTTCGATGACCCCTGACATCACAATGTTCCATAACCCCTGTCATCAAAATGCTCCATAACAATTTTCCTCAAAATGCTCAATGACCCCTGACATCACAATGTTCCATAACACCTGTCATCAAAATATTCCATGACCATTTTCATCAAATTGCTCTATAACTCGGTCATCACAATACTCCCTGCCCTTCTCATCACAATGTACCACGCCCTTGTCATCAAAATGCTCCATGACCTTTGTCATCACAAGGATCCATGACCCTTGGCATCTCAATGCTCCATGCCATTGTCATCACAAAACTCCATGAACCCTCTAATCACAATGCTCCATGCACATTTGCATCTCAATGCTCCATGAACCCTGTCATCAAAATGCACCATGCCCATCATCATAATGCTTCAGGCTATTGTCATCACAATGAAATCAAAATATTCGATGATCTATCTCATCACAATGTTCCAAATCCTTTTGATCACAATGTTCCATAACACTTATCATCAAAATGTCCCATGACGCTCATCATCACAATTATACATGGTCTTCTCATCACAGTGTTCCAGGACCTTTGTCATCACAGTGCTCTATACACTTGTCATCACAATGCTACCTGACACTTGTCATCAGTATGCTCCTGGAACCCTGTCATGACAAGGCTCCATACAATTTTCATAACAATGATCCATGCCAATTTCATCACAATGCTCCAAGACACCAGTAATCACAATGCTCCATGCCCTTGTCATCACAATGCCCCAAGACCCCTGTAATCACAATACTCGATGCCCCTTTTCATCAGAATGCTCCATGATACATGTTATTACAAGGTTCCATGGTCTTCTCATCACAATGCTCCAGGAACTTTACATCACAGTGCTCCATTCCCTTGTCATCACAATGCTCCATGACCCCTGTCCTCACAATACTTCCTGAACATTTTCAGTCCAATTCTCCAGGAACTTCTCATCACAATGCTTCATGATCCCTATCATCACAATGCTCCATGACCACTGTCATCACAACGCTCCATGACCCCTGACAACACAGTGATCCGGGACTCTTGTCATCACAGTGCTCCATTCCCTAGTCATCACAATGCTCCATGAACATTTTCAGCCCTATGCTCCATAACACTTGTCATCACAATGATCCATGCCCTTGCCATCCCAATGCTCCATGACCACTGTAATCACAATGATCCGTGATGCTTCTCATCACAGTGCTCTATGACCCTTATCATCACAATGCTCCATGCCTGTGTCAGCAAAATGCTACATGACCTTGTCATCAAAATGCTCCATTTGCTTGTCATCACAATACTCCCTTACCATTGTCATCACAATCCTCCATGAATCTTGGGATCACATGGCTTCATGCCCTTGTCATCACAATGCTCCATGCTCCTTGAAAACTAAATGATCCATGACTTCTATCATCACAATGCTCCAAACCCTTGTGATCAAAAAGTTCGATAACACTTGTTATCACAACGCTCCATGATGCCTGTCATCACAATACTCCATGTCCTTTTCGTCAAAAGGCTCCATGATCTTTTTCATCACCATTCTCAATACACTTGTCATCACAATGCTCCCTGACACTTGTCGTCAGAATGCTCCTTGAAACCTGTCATGAAATGGCTTCATGCCTTTTTCATCACAATGCTCCATGCCCTTTTCATCACAAAGCTCCATGCCATTGTCGTTACAATACTCCACAAACATGTCATCAAAATGCTCCATGACACTTGTCATCACAATGCTCCATGGCCACTCTCATCACAATGCTCCATTCCCCTTGTCATTACAGTGCTCCATGACGCTCGTCATCACAATGCTCCACGGTCTTGCCATCACAATGCTCCATTCCCTGGTCATCACAATGCTCCATGCCCTGTTCATCACAATGCTCCATGTCCCCTGTCATCACAATTCTCCTCGTTCTTGGCATCACTATGCTCCATGACACTTCTCATCACCGTGTTACATGATTTGTCATCACAATTCTCTATGCACTTGTCATCGCAATGCTCCATGACCCCTGTCATAGGAAGCTCCATGTGCTTCTCATCACAATGCTTCACGAACTTTTCATCAAAATTCTCAATGGCCCTTGTCATCACAATGCTCCATGCCTTTGTCATCACAATGCTCCATGTCCCTTGTCATCACAATGCTCCAAGCCCTTGTCATCAAAATGCTCCATTACATTGTCATCACAATCCTCCATGACACTTGGCATCACAATGTTCCATTCCGTTGTCATCGCAATGGACCATGACATATGTCATCACAATGCTCCCTGAGACCTGTCTTCAAAATACTCCATGACCTTCTCATCACAGTGCTCCATGCCTTGTCATCACATTGCACCATGCCCACTGTCATCACAATAATCCATGAAACATGTCAGGCCAATGCTCCATGCCCCTGTCATCACAATGATCATTGCCTTTTCATCACAATTCTCTATGAACCCTGTCATCAAAATGCTCCATGACTCCAGTCATCACAATGGTCCATGCCCTCGTCATCACAAGGCTCTGTGACCTTTGTCACCAAAATGCTCCATGAAATTTTCATCACAGTGCTCGTTGACCCTTCTCATCACAATGCTCCATGCCTTTGTCAGCACAGGGCTCCATGACCCATGTCATCACAATGCGCCATGTGCTTGTCATAACAATGCTCCACAACCTTTTCATCACAATGCTCCGTAAAACTTTTCATCACAATGCTCCATGCACTTCTTATCAAAATGCTCTCTCACGAATGATATCAAAATGTTCCCTCACTAATCATCACAATACACCCACTCCTCTGTCATCACAATGGTCCACAACACCGTCATGAAAATGTTCCATGACTCCTGACATCACAATGTTCCATAACCCCTGTCATCAAAATGTTCCATGACACTTTTCATCAAATTGCTCCATGACCCTGTCATCACAATGCTCCCTGCCCTTCACAAGAGAATTCACCACACCCTCGTCATCAAAATGCTCCATGACCTTTGTCATCACAAAACTCCATGACCCTTGGCATCACAATGCTCCATGCCATTGTCATCACAATGCTCCAAAAACCTCTCATCACATCGTTCCAAGCCCTTGTCATCACAGGATCCATGAGGCTTTTCATCACAATGCTCGATGCCATTCTTCTCACAATGCTCCATGCGCTTGTCATTACAATCCTCCATGAACCATGTATCACAGTGTTCCGTGCCCTTGTTATCACAATGCTCCTTGCCCCCTCTCATCACAATAATCCATGAAACATCTCAGACCAATGTTCCATGCCCTTTTCATCACAATGATCCAAGACTCCTCTAATCATAATGCTCCATGCCCCTTTTCATCTCAATGCTCCATGAACGCTGTCATCACAGTGCACCAATGTGCATCATCATAATGCTTCATGCTATTGTCATCCCAATGAAATCAAAATGCTCTATGACCTCTGTCATCACAATGCTCCAAATCCTTGTGATCACAATATTCCATAGCACTTATCATCACAGCTCCCCATAACGCAAGTCATCACAATTATCCATGGTCTTCTAATCACAATGCTCCATGACATTTGTCATCACAATGCTCAATACACTTGTCATCACAATGCTCCCTGACACTTGTCATCAGTATGCTCCTTGAACCCTGTCATGACAAGGCTCCATGCCTTTTTCATCACGTTACATGCCCTTTTCCTCACAGTGCTCCAAGACCACTGTAATCAAAATGCTCCATGCCCTTGTCATCACAAAGCTCCATGATGCATGTCATCAGAACGCTCCATGACATTCTCATCCCAATGTTCAATGCCCTTGTCATCACAATGCTCCAAGACCCCTGTAATCACAATGCTCCATGAGCCTTTTCATCAGAATGCTCCATGAGACTTGTCATCACATGGCTCCATGGTCTTCTCATCACAGTGCTCCAGTACCTTGTCATCACAATGCTCCTTGACCCCAGTCATCACAATACTCCATTAACATTTTCAGCCCAATGCTCCATGACGTTCTCATCACAATGCTCCATGACCTCTGTCATAACAATGCTCCATGACCACTGTCATGACAATGCTTCATGAACCCTGACAACACAATGATCCGGGACGCTTGTCATCAAAATGCTCCATGCCCTTGTCATCCCAATGCTCCATGAACCCTGTAATCACAATGCTCCATGACGCTTGTCATCACAGTGCTCCATGAACCTTGTCATCACAATGCCTTTGACAGCAAAATGATACATAATCTTGTCATCACAATGCTCCATGTGCTTGTCATCACAATCCTCCATGACCCTTGGGATCATATTGCTTTATGCCCTTGTCATCTCTATCTTGCCTTTCTGGTTTTTACAGATTTTCGGATGCCCTTTTTGACCGGTGGGAAGCGACAATTCTTTGTAGTGTGGATTTGCATTGTGCACTTGCTTGATTGGCCAAAAAGGGCCTATGCCTTTTCTCCTGAATATATTCAGGAGAAAAGTCATACGCTGTTTTTGGCCAAGTGCATCATTCTCGAAGTTGTGATGCCTTTCCTGTGCTTTAAAGGCGATTCCAATTTACCTCTTGAAATATGTTTTGAGCAATTCTGCCTCATTTTTAAGTCTGCTTTGTTGCCTTCCCTCAACAGATTTTTGGAAGAGAGTAGTCCTTTATAACTCTTCAGGTTTTTGATTTGCTTTGCCCCTGAGCTCCAATTTTCAAATCCCATTATTGGGAGCTGACCGCAAATCCACAATTTTGCTTCAGGAACTATACTGGTTCCAGGGGTGGCTATACTGGTTCCCTGTGGGTGGCTGAGGCTTTGGTTAATTCTTCTTCCTAATGGGAATTTAGAGTGACATGTGTCCGTCCAAATGCCTACATCTACTCTCTGATTGGTTCTCCCTCTTCCCTTTCATCCTCTGCACAATTAGCAAACTGTGCGAACCAGGAGGTTATAGGGGATGACTCTCCTAAGTTGGGAGATTGATAGTAAAGTAGTTGGAATGCCAAACTGTAGCACAAGGAGAGGAAAAATTAGGAGACTTCAGAAACCTTTCGCCATCACAGGGTGTCCATTCTCTAGGTTTCCCATACATGTTATAACTGTAGTGATATTCCCTTCTACCTGGAAATTTGGGACCCATGGAATGGTGGCATGCATTACTACTTAAAAGGGGCTGCATTTTCTCTCCCAATCTCACCAGTCCTCTCAGTCCCAAGTGTCCAGCCTTATGTCTCATCCAGCTGTCTTTGCAGATAGGGTCATTCTAGGTTTCATCAGAACCCCTGAAGGAATTGTGTAAGAATTTCGCTGTTTTTTTTTTTTGTTTTGTTTTTGAATTTCATTTTTATAATGGGGTTGAGCTGATTTTCACTGACGTGTTTATGACGGTCTAGACACACTTGATTCCCTTACAGAGGCATATCAATACATAGGTTTTAAGATTCTTACTAATCAGATATATTCCTCTGTGGGGAATAGGGGTTTTGAGTCCTGTTCACTGAGGAAGGTGTAGGTCTTGTCTATTCTGTATTTGGTTTATGGAATGGTACCTGTGCTAATATCAAACTCTGGTTTTATGCATCACCCCACCTCTCCTTTCCCCTTAAGGAGGCATAAGAGTGTTTTCTAAATGTGAGACGCTGCTCTCTTTCCTAATTCAGTTCATGTGTTGTGATGTTGACATTCCCTCTGTAAGTGATATCTTATGATAAGATTCTTTTTCTGTGTGACTAATTTCCCTTAGAATCATCATACCTAAATCCTCTCATTATGCTGCTACTGGCCTTATGACATTGATTTCACGTCTGAGTGATATTCCGTTGTACAAAATTACCACAAGTTCTTTATGCATTTCTCTTTTTCCTGGGATACTTTAGGTGTACCGAAGTTGAGGTTCTTGTATGCAGAGCAGCCCTAAACTTTGGGGTGCCTGTGTCTTGTTGATATTTAGTCTTCCCAAGTTATATATCCATGAGTTGAAGTCCCCTTTGCTCGGGGGCTTTGTATTTTAGATGTTTTAGGAAACAGCATACACTTCTTCAGAGTAGCTCTTGGATATTTATACCCCACCCATCAGCGTGACTAGTCTCCCTATTTTCCATGGCCTCTCCTGAATTTTTGATTTGTACACATTTTTTGGATGGCCTTTCTGAGCAGTGGAAATTGAGACTTCTTTATTGTGCGGATTTGCATTTCCCGCTTGCTTGGTTGGCCAAAAACTCTGTATGTGTTTTTTGCCTGAAGATATTCACGAAAAAAACGCATACACCCTTTTGCCCAACTGCATCATTTTAGAAATTCTGCTGCTTTTCATATGCTTTAAATGTGAGTACAATCTACCTTTTGAAATCTGTTTCCTGCAATTCTGCCTCTCATTCAGAACCTCTTCGTTGCCTTACCTGAATATATTTTTGGACGTTGGTTATCATTTATATCTTTGCAGGTCTTTGTATTTTCTGCTCCTGAGCTCCATTTTGCAACTCGCTTTCTTTGTGAGCTGACTGCCAAACCATTGGATTGATTCCGGCCCTATTCTGGTTCTGGGGAGGCAGGCTGAGCCTTTGGTTAATTCTTCTTCCTAATGGGAAATTAGAGTGACATGTGCCTGTCAAAACTCCTACAGCTAATCTCTCATTGGTTCCTCCTCTTCCCATTTATCCTCTGCAAAAATTGCAAACTGTGTGAAACAGGAGGGTAAAGGTGCTGATTCTCCAAGTGGGGAGATTGTTAGTAATGTGGCTGGAATGGCGAACCCCAGCACCAGGAGATGAAAAATGAGGTGCATTTTAGACAACTCTCCTGAGCACACGGTGTACATTCATCTCGGTTTCCCAGGCATGTTTTTGCTGTCAGAAGATTCCCTTGAAAGTGCAGATTTGCGACCCATGCAATGGGTACCAGGCAGTATTACTTTAAAAGGTCTGCATTTCCTCGCCCAGCCTCTCTAACATCTCTTAGCGTGCATAGCTTCCAGCCTTATATATCATCCTGCTGTGGGTCTACATGTGTTCAATCCATGTTACATCATAGCCCTTCAACAAAAGTTGTAAGAATTTTTGTCTGTCTCACTGTTTTTATAAATATTTTTAAATTTATTTTTATATTGGTTACAGCTGATTTTCAAATCTCTGTTTTTTGCTGCTGTACATCCACTTGGTTCATGTACTGTGAGACAACAATAAATTCTTTCTCAGATGCTTATGACTCATATGTATTATTTTCCAGTGACTTGAGTGGACTGAGTGCAGTTCTTTGAGGTACCGTGTAGGCCTTGCCAGTTATTCAATTTGGTACTTGGAATGGTATCTTTGCTAATTTCAACCTCCTGGATAATACCTCACCATTCCCCACCTTTCCCATTTAGCAGCCTTATGTCTCTTTTCTACATATTTGACTATGTTTCTGTTTTGTAGTTTATTTCATGTGTAGCCATTTTTGATTCCACCTTTAAGTGACATCTTATGATATGTGTCTTTTTCTTTCTGACATGTGTCACTTATAATGATCGTATGTAACTCCTCCAGAGTTGTTCCAACTGGCCTTATTTCATTGATTTCTGGATGAGTAATATTCCACTCTACATAAGTACCCCATCTCTTTTATCCATTTTATCCTTCCAGGGACATTTAGGTTATATCCAAGTGGAGGCCCTTTTTAACAGAGGGGTGGTAAACGTTGGGGTGCCTGTTTTCTGTCATTTTTTATTTTTCCCAACGTATACGCCCATGAGTGCAAGTGCCCTATGCTCTGTAGCTCAGTTTTCAGATGTTTTAGCAAACACAATACACTTCTCCAGAGTGGCCGTTGGCAAATTACATTTCCACTATCAGCCTCACAGGGCTCCCTTTTCTCCTCACCCTGTCCTGCATTTCTGGTGTTTACACTTTATGTGGATGGCCCTTCTGACTGATGTGAAGTGATACATTTTGTAGTATTGATTTCCAGTGCCCACCTGTTTGGTTGGATAAAAAGTGTGAATGGCCTTTACTTGAATATATTCAGAAAAAAATGCATACGTCCTTTTGTGCCAACTGCATCATTGGCGATGTTCAGCCCCTTTTCTTGTGCTTTAATGGGGAGACCTTTCTACCTCTTCAAATCTGATTCCTGCCACTCTCCCTTGCTTACAAGTCCTTTTCTGTGACTTACCTCAAGACATTTTTCAACAATAGATATTTTCAACTCTGCAGTTTCATGAATTTTAGTGCCCCTGAGTTCCATTTTTCAACTTGTGTTTTTGGAAACTCGACACAAAACAGCAGGATTTCCTCTAGCCCTATTCTCTTTCTGTGGGCAATTCTAGCCTTTGATGAATTTGTCTTCCGGATTGGAAATTAGAGTGGCATGTGCCTGTCTGAACACCTAAGACTTGTCTCTAAATTTTTCTCATCCTTCCGCTTTATCCTCTGGACAAATTCCAAAGTGTGTGCAAAAAGATGTTGATGGTGCTGATATCCCCAAGTGAGGAGATTGTTAGGAAAGATGCTGGAGGGGTGAACCCGAGCACCAGGCGATGAGGAGATGAGGTGCCTTTTCCAAACTCTTTCCGATCAAACGGTGTACCATCCTCTAGGTGTGACAGGCATGTTTTAGCTGTAGGAAGGGTCCCGTGCATGGAAGGAGAACACCAGGGATTTTTCCAAATCAGTGCCTCCCCGAACCCCAAACTGGGGAATTTTTAAGCTACGGCTACACGTATGTCCATTAAAGGCCTTGGGAAATAGGCAGAGCCCAAACTTTAGATGATTGAAATCTTCAGGTTCAGAAGCGCTCACCATCGGCCTTGCTTAGTTTACATTTTATCTGTCATTGATAGATGATGTCAATTAAAATATCTATTCTTTTTCAGATTATTTCCCCTTATAGGTTATTGCAAAATATTCAGTGTAGTTCCCTGTGCTATACAGTAGTTCCTTGTTGATGATCTATTTTATACATAGCAGTGTGTATGTGTTAATCCCAAACTGTTAATTTATCCCTTCTCCTACCTTTCCCCTTTGGTAATAATAAATTATAAGATTTTATACTTCTCAGAAATGGGGGAGCTGAAAGAGAGGTATCCTTTTCAATGGAAAAGCATTCAAAACAAGATTGAAGCTTCAGCCAAGAGTATTCGATGTACATCCATGGAAATAAATCACTTCATTTCTCTAATGTTGACCTGACAAATAAGACAGACGTCTTCACTGAACTTGCTTATAGTAAAGTGATGGAAATATCAAAGGTAAGTCTTAGAAAAATCTTATTTTACACGAGCATTATACACTGCTCTATGTTAACTACAGTTTGGCTCACACATCTGTTCAATGAAGTTACAAAGTTCTCAATTTCTGTTACTGATCTTCCAGAGGGGACCCCAACAGTAGTCCCCATGCCCAGTGTCATTGGAGCCAACAGATCAAGACTGAGTTTGGTTCAGAAGCAAAGGAAACATTATTTTGAAAACCGAATGGAGAGGTGAGAGCGTGCACTCCCCCACGGGCTGTGGGCTGGGATGCTGAGTAGGGATCCCGGCAGCGTCAGTGGGTGTTAGGTGATGGAGGTCTCGAGGGCTGGGTTGGCTGCAGCTCAGGCTCTATGCCGTGCAGTCTGCATGGGACTCCGCTACCTGAGGTGTCGACCCAGCCATTCTGCACTAGGAAGTCGGGTCTGAAGTGCCAGGTGAGGGACCTCTGCATGCGGAACCCTTGGAGCATGTGAAATTAGAAAAAGCACAAAGGAAAAACAGGTTAGACTTTATCTTATTGCCCAGATTCTCTTTTTATCTCCCAGGAATTTTTAATGAACGTTGCCAGAGATGAACACCTCCTCTGCTTTTTGTTCCGTTCCTCATTCTTGGGGTGTTTAGGGTGAAGACCCCTCTTTTGTAACTGCTTCATGCTGTGGTGGGAGCCCTGATACCTGGGGGGAGGGGCAAAACGTCTCCCCACCAGCCTCCAGGTGAGGTTGATTGCCCAAAGCCTCCTGCCTCACTTCTCGTCCGCCTGAGCACCAGCATTGGAAGTGTTATAGATTCTAATGACCTTTAAGGGTCCAGGAAAGAGATGCGCAGAGATGCTGTGGTGGCAGGTTTCACCCCACCCCACATTTGTTCAGTGACATTAGGCTGACTATTTTGCCAGCCTAGATGCTCTGACCAGTAGTCTGTGCTTTCTTTAATTAGGTCCCTGAATTAATGTACAAACAGCACCATGTGTCAGAGCCCTGCCCGTGCAACTCCCAGACAGTCCAGGGTCAGTGGTGATCCAGGACCATGACGTCCACTGAGTCTACGGCCTTTAGAAGTAGCCAGCAGTCCAGCCGGTCATATTGGCCACCATCACCGCATTGACTGTAGGGTTTTCTATGGTGAAAGCGTGATATACATTTCCCCCGCCAAGCTTATTAGCTCCCCTCTGGGTGCAGTAAGTCCTCCAAGCAGTAGTCTGCTCTTTCGGGGCACAGTCTTGTTGTTTTCTGAGAGAAACTCCAGGTCAAGTGATGGTCACACGAGTCATCTTGGGGGCCCGTTGCCCCCATTTGTCTCTCTGGAGGTTGGAGTTGGAGGGCTTCCTCACTCGAGGTCAGTGTGTCCACAGAGTAACCCCTGAAACTTCAGGACATTATGGGTGGTTAGGATCACGACGTGCGTTCCTATTCCCTTAGGAGGGATCTGGCCTTGTGGGCTGCTGATTTCCAGCTTTTTAGATACCCCAGTATCCTGGCCTGATGAGTCGGTGGGCAAAGCCCTTGGTGACCATAGTTTATCATACCTGAAGGACATTCTTGTGTTGCTCCATTTCAAGTGGTCCCTGTTTTTGCACTAAGGCTCCAAGGGTGATTAACCTTTGACCGGGTATGTAAAGGTCAAAGGGTTATCTAAATTAGCGAGTTCCTGGGCAAGGCTCTGAATTGAATGCTCTTTCCATTCTTGAAAGGCTGCTTCTGGATTCTATTCAAAATGACCATCATCTTTTCGTGTCAGTGTTTCATGTAGAGGCCCAGCTATTAGACTGTAGTTAGGGATCCAGATGCAGAAAACCTTGGCCTCCCCAGGAACCCCTAAGCTGTCTTCTAGTTTTAGAAGAGGTAAGGCTGCAAATTGCTTCTTCCCTATCCTGGGATGCGTTTCTCCAAATATCTGTGACAATGAAGCCCAGGCATGTCACCTGAGCCTGGGATATTTGAGCCTTTTTCTTGGACACCTTCTATCCTTCCTTGGCTACGTAGTTCCGAGGCGTCTTTAGTAGGCCTGGCAATCAGAATGTCATCTGCATATTGAAGGAGGGTTCCCTTTTACAGAGGTAGAACGTTTAGGTCTTTAGAGGACATTTCCCCAATGATGGTGTGGGGATTTTTGAACCATTGGGCAGGACGGCCCAGCATTATTGGCTTTGTTGCATGTTGTGTCCTGCCACTCACAAGCCAAAAATTCTTGTGACTCTGAGATGAATGGAATACAGAAGAAGGCATCATTGAAGTGTAATACAGAATGCCATGGCCTGGTGGATGGTAGAATGAGCAGCAGGGTGTAGGAAATAGGATCTACTAGATGTAGATCCTCGGTGGCTTCACTGACTGTCCTGATATCCTTTACCAGGTCTCCAGCAGCCCATGGGGCTCTCGTGGTCAGGCCAATCCCAGGATATGGAGCTCACCTGGGCTGCATCCCGCAGCCCACAGCCCACAGGGCTCTCGTTTTCAAGTCCCTCCCAGGGTATGGAGCTCACCTGTGCAGCTACCCAGCAGCCCATGGGGCTCTCATAGTCAGGCCCTTCCCAGGATACGGAACTCCCCTGGGCAGGTACCCCAGCAGCGCTGGACACACAGGAACTGTGCACATAGCCCAACTTGCAGAGAACCCCCAGCTCAACTGTCACTCACAGCTGACACAGAACACCTCAGAGCAGGACTTGGACTAACAAACAGCAGCTCTGACAGGTCTGTGACCCTGGCTATCACTCTGTGCAGTCTCTCTCTGCCTGGTCTTCCAGACACTTCCACTGCAGCCAGGGCACCAGGCCTCTGTCTCCACCCACCATCACTCCTCTCCCTGACTCCTGGGTTCCTCTCATTAGGATAGGGTCTTCTTGAAGTTGTTTTCCACTCATGGACCAGATAAAATGATAAGAAAACAAGCCGCAGCTGCAGCCCCTTGTCTATCCTGACTCTCAAGGCCCACACCTGTTCCTTGGGACTGACCTGTTTAGCAAGGTTCATTTTCTGCAACTGTGAGCCCCTGAGGGGTGAGGATTGGCTGATTTGGGCAGCCTGACACTGCCTGCCAGCCCCCCCCCCCACAGGTGTGCCTGGGTTGAGGTCAATATAAACACCTCTCCAGTCAGCAAGAGCACCTGTAGCTGTGCCTGATGCCATATTCTCTGCCCCGTCAGCAGTGTCGGGGCTGGGGTGGTGGGTGGGAGTGAGGGGCCGTGGCTTTGCGGGAGGACCAGTGTGATTTGGGCTCTGCTGGACTTTCTGCAGGAGTTGCCAGGCTGCCACCTGCTAAAGAAGAGGATGTGTCACCCATACCTGCCACTGCAATTTCTCCCCAGGCAGAGGTGAGGAAGTAAAAAAGCAGTGGGGGCTGTGGCAGGAGGGGTATCTCAGGTAGGGAAATGGAAAGCTTCCAGAAGAGCATCTGGGGCCAGGACCATCCTGGCTGGCCTGCAGGCACCAAGTCGGCCTGCGTGCTCTCGCTAGTGTGGCTCCACAGCCCTTCCTCTAGGCTTGCAAGTGCTTGTACATATTCAGGTGTTTTACCTGGAAAGGGTGGGAAGAGTTCAGCTGCAGCAGGACTGGGGCTCAGCTCACATTTACTCACAGACGCCTCGACACAGTCCCCCAGCTTTGCAATGAGGATGCTCCTTGTGGGGGATAGCGCTGCTGACGGCATGGGAGACGATTTCCCACCTCTGACCAACTTAAGTATTTTTTACCACTGGAGCAAGTGCCCTGATACGATTTTCCTCTGTATAACTGGTGAGTTCTGTTTTTTTTTTTTTCTTTTTTTCTTTTTGGTTCAAGTTAGATTTTATTTATTCCTCTTTTTTTTTTAATTTGGAGATATAAACATGGAAATAATGCATTAATATAAAGACGTCTATGTGAAGGGCAAAACTTTTTTTCTGTTTTATTTTATTAAATGTTATTTATTTAGTTTTATTTTTTTAAAATTTATTTCTTTTATACAGCAGGTTCTTATTGGATATGTATTTTATACATATAAGTGTGCACATGTGAATCCCAGTCTCCCAATTCATCCCACCACCACCCTCACATGGCGTTCCCCCCTTGGTGTCCATATGTTTGTTCTCTACATCTGTGTCTCTATCTCTGCCCTGCAAACCGGTTCATCTGTACCATTTTTCTAGGTTCCACATATATGCATTAATATACAATATTTGTTTTTCTCTTTCTGACTTACTTCACTCTGTATGACAGTCTCTAGATCCATCGAGGTCTCTACAAATGACCCAATTTCATTCCTATGTATGGCTGAGTAATATTCCGTTGTATATATGTACCACATCTTTATCCATTCTTCTGTCTGTGGGCACTTAGGTTGGTTTCATTACCTGTCTATTGTAAATAGTGCTGCAGTGAACATTGTGGTGAATATGTCTTTTTGATTTATGGTTTTCTCTGGGTATATGCCCAGTAGTGGGATTGCTGGATTATATGGTAATTCTATTTTTGTTTTTTAAGGAACCTCCATACTGTTCTCCATAGAGACTGTATCGATTTACATTCCCACCAATAGTGGAAGAAGGTTCCTTTTCTCCACACCCTCTCCAGCATTTGTTGTTTGTAGATTTTCTGATGATGCCCATTCTAACAGGTGTGACGTGATACCTCATTGTAGTTTCTATTTCCATTTCTCTAAGAATTAGTGATGTTCAGCAGATTTTCATGTGCGTACTGGCCATCTCTATGTCTTCTTGGAAGAAATGTCTATTTAGATCTTGCATTTTGTATTGGGTTGTTTGTTTTATTAATATTGAGCTGCATGAGCTGTTTATATATATTGGAGATTAATCATTTGTCCATTGATTCGTTTGCAAATATTTTCTGCCATTCTGAGTGTTGTCTTTTCGTCTTGTTTGTAGTTTCCTTTGCTTTGCAAAAGCTTTTACGTTTCATTAGTCCCATCTGTTTAGTTTTCTTTTTTATTTCATTACTATAGGAGGTGGATCAAAAAAGATCTTGCTGTGATTTACGTCAGAGTATCCTTCTTAAGTTTTCCTCTCAGAGTTTTATACTGTCTGGTCTTACATTAAGGTCTCTAATTCATTTTGAATATATTTTTATGTATGGTGTTGGTGAGTGTTCTAATTTCATTCTTTTATATGTAGCTCTCCATATTTCCCAGCACCAATGATTGAAGAGACTGTCTTATCTCCATTGTATCGTCTTGCCTCCTTTGTCATAGATTAGTTGACCATAAGTGTGTAGGTTTATCATTGGGCTTTGTTTTTTTTTTTCTCCTTTTACACGTTTATTGGAGTATAATTGCTTTACAATGGATTGTTCGTTTCTGCTGTATAACTAAGTGAATCAGCTATACATATACAAATATCACCAGATCCCCTCCCTCTTGCATCTCCCTCCCACACTCCATATCCCACCCCTTTATGTAGTCACAAAGCACCGAACTGATCTCCCTGTTCTATGTGGCTGATTCTCAGTAGCTATCGGTGTTACATTTGGTAATGTATTTATGTCCATGCCACTCTCTCACTTCGTCCCAGCTTACCCATCCCCCTTCCGATGCCCTCAAGTCCTTTCTCTATGTCTGTGTCCTTAATCCTCTCCTGCCACTAGGTTCTTCAAAATCTTTTTTGTTTCTTCATTAGATGCCATATATCTCTGTTAACATACAGTATTTGTTTTTCCCTTTCTGACTTACTTAACTGTGTAGGACAGATTCTAAGTCCATCCACCTCAGTACAAATAACTCAGTTTTGCTTCTTTTTATGGTTGAGTAATATTTGATTGTATATATGTGCCAGATCTTCTTTATCCATTCATCTGTCGATGGACACTTAGGTTGCTTCCATGTCCTGGCTAATGCAAATAGAGCGGCAATGAACATTTTTGTACATAACTCTTTTTGAATTATGGTTTTCACAAGGCAAATGCCCAGTAGTTGGATTGTTGTGTCCTATGGTACTTCTATTGTTAGTTATTTAAAGGAACCTCCGTAATGTTCTCCCTAGTGCTCATATCAGTTTACATTCCCACCCACAGTGCAAGTGTGTTCCCTTTTCTGCAATAAAGGCCTCTCCAGCATTTATTGTTTTGTAGATTTTTTTGATGATTGCCACTCTGACTGCTGTGAGGTGATACCTCACGGTAGTTTTGATTTGCATTTCTCTAATGATTAGTGATGTTCAGCATCCTTTCATGTGTTTCTTGGTAATCTGTATATCTTCTTTGGAGAAATGTCTATTTAGGTCTTCTGCCCGTTTTTGGATTGGGTTGTTTGTTTTTGTGATATTGAGCTACATGTGGTGCTTGTAAAGTTTGGAGATTAATCCTTTGTCAACTGCTTCATTTGAAAATATTTTCTCCCATTCTGAGGGTTGTTTTTGCATCTTGTTTATGTTTTCCTGTACTGTGTAAAAGCTTTTAAGTTTCATTAGGTCCCATTTGTTGATTTCTGTTTTTATTTCCATTTCTCTAGGAGGTGGGTCCAAAAGGATCTTTCTGTAATTTATGTCATAGAGTGTTCTGCCTATGGTTTCCTCTAAGTGTTTTATAGTGTCTGGTCTTATATTTAGATCTCTAATCAATTTAGAGTCTATTTTTGTGTATGGTGTTATGGAGTGTTCTAATTTCATTCTTTTTTGTGTAGGGGTCCAGTTTTTCCAGCACCAATTACTGAAGAGACTGTCTTTTCTCCATTGTATATCCTTAGCTCCTTTGTCATAGATGAGATAGCCATATGTATGTAGGTTTATCTCTGGGCTTTTTGTCCTGTTCCATTGATCTGTGTTTATGCCAATCTACATACACTTGATTCCATTATGGAGACATATAAATACATAGGTTTCAAGGTTATTACCAGTCAGATATATTCCTCTTCAGTGAATAGGGTGTTTTGTGTCCAGTTCATTGAGAAAGGAGTAGGTCTTGTCTATTAACTATTTGGTATATGGAATAGGATCTGTGCTAATTTCAAACTCTGCTTTTACACATCACCCCATGTCACCTTTCCCCTTAGGGTGGCATAAGAGTGTTTTCTAAATGTGTAACTCTGTTCTCTTTTGAAATTCAGTTCATGTGTAGCCATGTTTACATTTCCTCTATAAGTGATATATTACAATAAGTTTCCTTTTCTTTGTGGCTCATTTCACTTAGCATCATCGTACCTAAATCCACTCATTAAGCTGCTATTGGCCTTATGACATTGATTTTATGTCTGAGTGACATTCCATTTTATATAAGTACCACAACATCTATATCCATTTTTTTTTTCCTTTCCTGGGATATATAAAGTGTACCGAAGTTGAGGTTCTTGTAAACAGAGCAGCCCTAAAGTTTGGGCTGGCTGTGTGTTGTGGATGTTTAGTTTTCCCAAAATACACGCCCATGAGTGGAAGTGTGCTATACTCTGTAGCTCTGTTTTAGAAAACAACATACAGTTCTCCAGAGAGGCTGTTGGCAATTTACATCCTGTCCATCGTCATAACCAGGCTCCCTTTTCTCCATGGCCTGTCCTGCATTTATGGCTTTTACACTATTTGTGGATGGCCCTTTTGACTGGAGGTAAGGGACACTTCTCTGTAGTGTGGATTTGCAATGCCTGATGGCTTGCTTAGCCAAAAAGGGCATATGCATTTTTTCCCGAATATATTCAAGAAAATACACATAATCCCTTTTTAGCCAAGGGCAACATTGTCGAAATTCTGTCGCTTTTCATGTGCTTTAAAGATGACTCCAATCTACCTCTTGAAATCTGTTTCCTTCAATTCTGCCTTGCATTCAAATCCTCTTCACTGCCTTTCCTCAATATATTTCTGGATGATAGTTGTCCTTTATAACTCTGCAAGTTTGTGAATTGCTGTGCCCCTGATTTCCATTTTTCAACTCGCCTCTTTGTGAGCTGGCTGCAATACCGCAGGATGGCTTTAGGCCCTAGTCCTGTTCCGGGGCTTCAGGCTGAGCCTTTGGTTAATTCTTCTTCCTGATGGGAAACTAGAGTGACATGTGCCCATCCAAACACCTACAGCTAATCTCTCATTTATTTCCCCTCTTCCTGTTCATCCTCTGCACAGTTTGCAAACTGTGCATAACTGGAGGGTAAAGGCGCTGACACTCCAAGTGGGGAGATTTTGAGTAATGCAGATGGAATGGCGAAGCCGAGCACGACAAAAGGAAAAATGAGGTACCTTTTAGAAAACTTTCCCAATTACACAGTGTACCATCCACTGGGTTTCCCATGCATGTTTTAACTGGAGGAAGATTCCCTTAAACCTGCAGAGTTGGGACCACTAGAATGGGTAGCACACAGTATTGCTCTAAGTGGTGTTCTTTTGTTCACACAACCTCAGCAATCTTGTCAGCCCCAAGTGTCCAGTCTTATGTCTCATCCAGCTGTGGGTGTAAAGGTGGTCAATCTAGCTTGCATCACAGGCCCTGAACGTAATTTTTAAGACTTTCTCTCTGTTTTTGCATTTTGCTTTTGAAATTTATTTTTATAAGTGGGTTTAACTGAATTTCAGTGCTGTGTTCATGCCGTTATACACACACATGATTCCTTTATGGAAACATGAGAATACATATGTTTTAAAATACTTAGAGTCAGACATATTCCTCTGCAATGAATAGGGGGTGTTGAGTCCAATTCATTGTGCCGGGAGTAGGTGTTGTCTATTACATACATGGTTTATATAACGGTATCTGTGCTAATTTAAAACTGTGGTTTTATGCATCACCACACCTCGGCTTTCCCATTAAGCAGGCAGAAGATGTTTTCTAAATGTGTGACTCTGTTGTGTTTGTCATTCAGTTCATGTGTAGTCATGTGTACATTCCCGCTATGAGTGATAACTTATGATAAGATTAGTTACTCTGTAATCTTTCCTAACTCAGTTCATGTGTAGCCATGTTTACAGGACCTTCATAAGTGATATCTTATGATAAGTTTCTTTTTCTGTGTGACTTACTTCACTTAGAATCATCGTACCTGAATCCACTCTTTTTGCTGCTACTGGCCTTATGACATTGATTTCATGGCTGAGCGATATTCCATCGTACGTAAGTACCACAATATCTTGATCCATTTTTGTCTTTCCTGGGATACTTAAGGTGTACCCAAGTTGAGATTCTTGTAAGCAGTGCACCGCTAAATTTTAGGGTGGCTCTGTCTTATTGATTTTCAGTTTTTCCAAGGTATATTCCCTAGACTGGAACTGCCCTTGGCTGTGTAACTCTGTTGTTTACGTGTTTTAGGGAACACAATGCACTCCTCCAGAGAGGCAGTTGGCAATTTACATGCCTTCCTTCAGCATAACAAGGCTCCCTGATCTCCAGGGCCTGTCTTGCCTTTCTGGTTTTTACACATTTTTCCGATGTCCCTTTTGACCGGTGGGAAGTGATACTACTTTGTAGTGCAGAATTGCATTTCCCGCTTGCTTGCTTGGCCAAAAAGGGCGTATACATTTTCTCCTGAATATATTCAGGAGAAATCACATACGCCCTTTTTGGACAAGTGCATCATTGTCGAAGTTGTGACACTCTTCCTGTGCTTTAAAGGTGATTCGAACGTACCTCTTTAAATCTGTTTCCTGCTATTCTGCCTCGCTTTCAAGTCCACCTCGCTGCCTTCCCTCAACAGATTTTTGGACGATAGTTGCCTTTTATTACTCTGCCAGTTTGTGAATTGCTGTGCCCCTGAGCTTCATATTTTAACTCGTTTTTTTCTGAGCTGAACGCGAGTCCAATATTTTGGTTCAGGACCTATACTGGTTCCCGGTGGGTGGCTGAGATTTTGGTCAATTCTTCTTCCTCCCGGGAAATAAGAGAGACATATGCCCTTCCAAATACATAACAGATACTCTCTCATTGGTTCTCCCTCTTCCCATTCATCCTCTGCAAAATTGGCAACCTGTGCGAAACAGGAGGTTAAAGGTGCTGTCTCTCCTGGTTCAGAGATTGATAGTAAAGCAGTTGGAAAGTCAAACCGGAGCGCCAGGAGAGGGAATATTCGTTGAGTTTTAGAGACCTTTCATATTCACAGTGTGTCCATTCTCTAGGTTTCCCATATATGTTATAGCTGTAGTAATATTCCCTTCAACCTGGAGAGTTGGGACCCATGGAATGGTTGCCATGCGTTATTGCTTTAAAGGGTCTGCCTTTGCTCACGCAGTCTCACCAATCCTCTCAGTCCCATGTGTCCATCCCTATGCCACATCCAGCTGTCGTTGTACATAGGGTCATTCCAGGTTTCATCAGAGACCCTGAAGGAATTGTAAAGAATTTCCCTGTTTTTTTGTTTTGTTTTTGAAATTCCTTTTTATACTGGGTTTGAGTTGATTCTCTCTGCCATGTTTATGCCAGTCTAGAAACACTTGATTCCCTTACGGAGACATATCAATACATAGGTTTTAAGATTCTTACTTGTCAGATATATTCCTCTGCGGGAAATATAGGGTTTTGAGTCCCTTTCACTGAAGAAGGTGTAGGTCTTGTCTATTCCACAGTTGGTTTATGAAACGGTACATGTGCTTATATCAAACTCTGGTTTTATGCAACACCCCACCTCTCCTTCCCCCTTAAGCAGGCATAAGAGTGTTTTCTAAATGTGAGACTCTCTTCTCTTTCCTAACTCAGTTCATGTGTAGCCATGTTTACAGGGTCTTCATAAGTGATATATTATGATAAGTTTCTTTTTCTGTGTGACTTGTTTCACTTAGAATCATCGTACCTGAATCCACTCATTTTGCTGCTACTGTTCTTATGACATTGATTTCATGGCTGAGGGATATTCCATCGTACGTAAGTACCACAATTTTTTGAACCATTTTTATATTTCCTGGGATATTTAAGGTGTACCCAAGTTGAGGTTCTTGTAAGCAGTGAAGCCCAAATTTTAGGGTGGCTCTGTCTTATTGATTTTCAGTTTTCCCAAGGTATATTCCCTAGACTGGAAGTATCCTTGGCTCTGTAGCTCTGTTGTTTACTTGTTTTAGGGAACACAATGCACTCCTCCAGAGAGGCAGTTGGCAATTTAAATACCGCCCATCAGCATAACAAGGCTCCCTGTTCTCCAGGGCCTGTCTTGAATTTATGGTTTTTTCCCTTTATGTGTATTTTCCTTGTGACAAGTGGGAAGTGATACTTCTTTGTAGTGCAGACGTGCATTGCCCGCTTGCTTGCTTGGCCAAAATGGGCGTATGCGTTTTCTCCTGAATATACTCAGGAGAAAACACATAAGCCCTTTTTGGCCAAGTGCATCATTGTCGAAGTTGTGCCCCTCTTTCTGTGCTTTAAAAGTGATTCCAAAGTACCTCTTAAATCTGTTTCCTGCTATTCTGCCTCAGTTTCAAATCCACCTAGTTGTCTTCCCTCAACAGATTTTTGGACGACAGTTGCCCTTTATTACTCTGCAAGGTTGAGAATTGCTGTGCCCCTGAGCTCCATCTTGTAACTCGTTTTTTGTGAGCTGAACGCAAGTACAATATTTTGGTTCAGGACCTATACTGGTTCCCGGTGGTTGGCTGAGACTTTGGTTAATTCTTCTTCCTCCCGGGAAATAAGAGTGACATGTGCCCATCCAAATGCCTAACAGCTACTCTCTCATTGGTTCTCGCTCTTCCCTTTCATCCTATGCCAAATTGGCAACCGGTGCGAACCAGGAGGTTAAAGGTGCTGTCTCTCCAAGTTGGGAGATTGATAGTAAAGCAGTTTGAAAGTCAAATTGGAGCATCAGGAGAGGGACTGTTCATTGAGTTTTAGAAACCTTTTGTATTCACAGTGTGTCCATTCTCTAGGTTTCCCAAACATGTTATAGCTGTAGTAATATTCCCTTCAACCTGGAGAGTTGGGACCCATGGATTGGTTGCCATGCATTATTGCTTTAAAGGGTCTGCATTTGCTCACCCAATCTCACCAATCATCTCAGTCCCAAGTGTCCTGCCTTATGCCACATCCAGCTGTCATTGTAGATAGTGTCATTCCAGGTTTCATCAGAGACCCTGAAGTAATTGTAAAGAATTTCCCTGTTTTTTTTGGTTTGTTTTTGAAATTCCTTTTTATAGTGGGTTTGAGCTGATTCTCTCTGCCATGATTATGCCAGTCTAGACACACTTGTTTGCCTTATGGAGACATATCAATACACAGGTTTTAAGATTGTTAATAGTCAGATATATTCCTCTGCGGGAGATATGGGGTTTTGAGTCCGTTTCACTGAGGAAGGTGTAGGTCCTGTCTATTCCATAGTTGGTTTTGGGAATGGTACCTGTGCTTATATCAAACTCTGGTTTTATGCATCACCCCACCTCTCCTTCCCCCTTAAGCTGTCATAAGAGTGTTTTCTAAATATGAGACTCTGTTCTCTTTCCTAACTCAGTTCCTGTGTAGCCATGTTTACAGGATCTTCATAAGTGATATCTTATGATACGATTCTTTTTCTGTGTGACTTATTTCACTTACAATCATCGTACCTGAATCCACTCATTTTGCTGCTACTGGTCTTATGACATTGATTTCATGGCTGAGGGATATTCCATCATACGTAATTACCACAATTTTTTGAACAATTTTTTATCTTTCCTGGGATACTTAAGGTGTACCCAAGTTGAGGTTCTTGTAAGCAGTGCAGCCCTAAATTATGGGGTGGCTCTGTCTTATTGATTTTCAGTTTTCCCAAGGTATATTCTCTAGACTCGAAGTGCCCTTGGCTCTTTAGCTCTGTTGTTTACTTCTTTTAGGGAACACAATGCACTCCTGTAGAGAGGCAGTTGGCAATTTACATGCAGCCCATCAGCATAACAAGTCTCCCTGTTCTCCAGGCCCTGTCTTGCCTTTCTGGTTTTTACCCATTTTGTGGATGCCCCTAATGACCGGTGGGAAGTGATACTTCTTTGTAGTGCAGATTTGCATTGCCCGCTTGCTTGCTTGGCCAAAAAGGGCGTATGAGTTTTCTCCTGAATATATTCAGGAGAAAACACATTCGCGCTTTTTGGCCAAGTGCATCATTGTCGAAGTTGTGCCCCTCTTCCTGTGCTTTAAAGCCGATTTCAATGTACCTCTTGAAATCTGTTTCCTGCTATTCTGCCTCACTTTCAAGTCCGCCTCGTTGCCTCACCACAACAGACTTTTGGACGATAGTTGCCTTTTATTACTCTGCCAGTTTGTGAATTGCTGTGCCCCTGAGCTCCATTTTTTAACTTGTTTTTTGTGAGCTGAATGCAAGTCCAATATTTTGGTTCAGGACCTATATTTTTTTTCAGTGGTTGGTTGAGACTTTGGTTAATACTTCTTCCTGCCGGGTAATAAGAGTGACAGGTGACCGTCCAAATGCCTAACAGCTACTCTCTCATTGGTTCTCCCTCTTCCCTTTCATCCTCTGCCAAATTGGCCATCTGTGCGAACCAGGAGTTTAAAGGTGCTGTCTCTACAAGTTGGGAGATTGATAGTAAAGCAGTTGGAATGTCAAACGGGAGCACCAAGAGAGGGACTATTCGTTGAGTTTTAGAAACCTTTTGTATTCACAGTGTGTCCATTCTCTAGGTTTCCCATACATGTTATAGCTGTAGTAATATTCCCTTCAACCTGGAGAGTTGGGACCCATGGAATGGGTGCCATGCTTCAATGTTTTAAAGGGTCTGCGTTTGATCAACCAATCTCACCAATCCTCTCAATCCCATGTGTTCAGCCTTATTCCATATCCAGGAGTCATTGTAGATAGGGTCATTCCAGGTTTCAACAGAGACCCTGAAGGAATTGTAAAAAATTTCCTTGTTTTTTTGGTTGCTTTTGAAATTCCTTTTTAGATTGAGTTTGAGCTGATTCTCGCTGCCATGTTTATGCCAGTCTAGACACACTTGATTCCCTTACGGAGACATATCAGTACATAGGTTTTAAGTTTCTTACTTGTCGGATATATTCCTCTGTGGGAAATATGGGATTTTGAGTGTCTTTCACTTCGGAAGGTGTAGGTAGTGTCTATTCCATAGTTGGTTTTGGGAACAGTACCTGTGCTTATATCAAACTCTAGTTTTATGCATCACCCCACCTCTCCTTCCCCCTTAAGAAGGCATAAGAGTGTTTTCTAAATGTGAGACTATATTCTCTTTCCTAACTCAGTTCATGTGTAGCCATGTTTACAGGATCTTTATAAGTGATATCTTATGATAAGTTTCTTTTTCTGTGTGACTTATTTCACTTAGAATCATCATACCTGAATCCATTCATTTTGCTGCTACTGGTCTTATGACATTGATTTCATGGCAGAGGGATATTCCATCATAACATAAGTACCACAATTTTTTGAACCATTTTTATCTTTCACGGAATATTTAAGGTGTACCCAAGTTCAGTTTCTTGTCAGCAGTGCAGCCCTAAAGTTTGGGGTGTCTCTGTCTTATTGATTTTCTGTTTTCCCAAGTATATTCCCTAGACTTGAAGTGCTCTTGGCTCTGTAGCTCTGTTGTTTACTTGTTTTACGGAACACAATGCACTCCTCCAGAGAGGCAGTTGGCAATTTGCATGCGTTCCTTCAGCATAACAAGGCTCCCTGTTCTCCAGGGCCTGTCTTGCCTTTCTGGTTTTTACACATTTTTCCGATGTCCCTTTTGACCGGTGGGAAGTGATACTACTTTGTAGTGCAGATTTGCATTGCCCGCTTGCTTGCTTGGCCAAAAAGGGCGTATAAGTTTTCTCCTGAATATATTCAGGAGAAATCACATACGCCCTTTTTGGACAAGTGCATCATTGTCGAAGTTGTGACACTCTTCCTGTGCTTTAAAGGTGATTCGAACGTACCTCTTGAAATCTGTTTCCTGCTATTCTGCCTCGCTTTCAAGTCCACCTCGTTGCCTTCCCTCAAGAGATTTTTGGAAGATAGTTGCCCTTTATTACTCTGCCAGTTTTTGAATTGCTGTGCCCCTCAGCTCCATATTTTAACTCATTTTGTCTGAGCTGAACGCAAGTCCAATATTTTGGTTCAGGACCTATACTCGTTCCTGGAGGGTGGCTGAGACTTTGGTCAATTCTTCTTCCTCCCGGGAAATAAGAGTGACATATGCCCGTCCAAATACCTAACAGCTACTCTCTCATTGGTTCTCCCTCTTCCCATTCATCCTCTGCAAAATTGGCAACCTGTGCGAAACAGGAGGTTAAAGGTGCTGTCTCTCCAGGTTCAGAGATTGATAGTAAAGCAGTTGGAAAGTCAAACCGGAGCGCCAGGAGAGGGAATATTCGTTGAGTTTTTGAGACCTTTCATATTCACTGTGTGTCCATTCTCTAGGTTTCCCATATATGTTATAGCTGTAGTAATATTCCCTTCAACCTGGAGAGTTGGGTCCCATGGAATGGTTGCCATGCATTATTGCTTTAAAGGGTCTGCCTTTGCTCACCCAATCTCACCAATCCTCTCAGTCCCATGTGTCCAGCCCTATGCCACATCCTGCTGTCATTGTACATAGGGTCATTCCAGGTTTCATCAGAGACCCTGAAGGAATTGTAAAGAATTTCCCTGTTTTTTGTTTTGTTTTTGAAATTCATTTTTATAGTGGGTTTGAGTTGATTCTCTCTGCCATGTTTATGCCAGTCTAGAAACACTTGATTCCCTTATGGAGACATATCAATACATAGGTTTTAAGATTCTTACTAGTCACATATATTCCTCTGCGGGAAATATGGGGTTTTGAGTCCCTTTCACTGAACAAGGTGTAGGTCTTGTCTATTCCATAGTTGGTTTATAAAACTGTACATGAGCTTATATCAAACTCTGGTTTTATGAATCACCCCACCTCTCCTTCCCCCTTAAGCAGGCATAAGAGTGTTTTCTAAATGTGAGACTCTCTTCTCTTTCCTAACTCAGTTCATGTGTAGCCATGTTTACAGGATCTTCATAAGTGATATCTTATGATAAGTTTCTTTTTCTGTGTGACTTATTTCACTTAGAATCATCGTACCTGAATCCACTCATTTTGCTGCTACTGGTCTTATGACATTGATTTCATGGCTGAGGGATATTCCATCGTATGTAAGTACCACAATTTTTTGAACCATTTTTATCTTTCCTTGGATATTTAAGGTGTACCCAAGTTGAGGTTTTTGTAAGCAGTGCAGCCCCAAATTTGGGGGTGGCTCTGTCTTATTGATTTTCACTTTTCCCAAGGTATACTCCCTAGACTGGAATTGTCCTTGGCTCTGTAGCTCTGTTGTTTACTTGTTTTAGGGAACACAATGCACTCCTCCAGAGAGGCAGTTGGCAATTTACATCCCGCCCATCAGCATAACAAGGCTCCCTGTTCTCCAGGGCTTGTCTTGAATTTATGGTTTTTACCCTTTATGTGTATGTCCCTTGTGACAAGAGGGAAGTGGTACTTCTTTGTACTGCAGACGTGCATTGATCGCATGCTTCCTTGGCCAAAATGGGCGTATGCGTTTTCTCCTGAATATACTCAGGAGAAAACGCATAAGCCCTTTTTGGCCAAGTGCATCATTCTCGAAGTTGTGCCCCTCTTCCTGTGCTTTAAAAGCGATTCCAAAGTACCTCTTAAATCTGTTTCCTGCTATTCTGCCTTGCTTTCAAGTCCGCCTAGTTGCCATCCCTCAACAGATTTTTGGACGATAGTTGCCCTTTATTACTCTGCAAGGTTGAAAATTGCTGTGCCCCTGAGCTCCATTTTTTAACTCGTTTTTTCTGAGCTGAACACAAGTCCAATATATTGGTTCAGGACATATACTGGTTCCCGGTGGGTGGCTGAGACTTCGGTCAATTCTTATTCCTCCCGGGAAATAAGAGTGACATATGCCTGTCCAAATACCTAACAGATACTCTCTCATTGGTTCTCCCTCTTCCCATTCATCCTCTGCGAAATTGGCGACCTGTGCGAAACAGGAGGTTAAAGTGCTGTCTCTCCAGGTGGAGAGATTGATAGTAAAGCAGTTGGAAAGTCAAACCGGAGCGCCAGGAGAGGGAATATTCATTGAGTTTAGAGATCTTTCATATTCACAGTGTGTCCATTCTCTAGGTTTCCCAAACATGTTATAGCTGTAGTAATATTCCCTTCAACCTGGAGAGTTGGGACCCATGGAATGGTTGCCATGCATTATTGCTTTAAAGGGTCTGCCTTTGCTCACCCAATCTCACCAATCCTCTCAGTCCCATGTGTCCAGCCCTATGCCACATCCTGCTGTCATTGTACATAGGGTCATTCCAGGTTTCATCAGAGACCCTGAAGGAATTGAAAAGAATTTCCCTGTTTTTTTGTTTTGTTTTTGAAATTCATTTTTATAGTGGGTTTGAGTTGATTCTCTCTGCCATGTTTATGCCAGTCTAGAAACACTTGATTCCCTTATGGAGACATATCAATACATAGGTTTTAAGATTCTTACTAGTCACATATATTCCTCTGCGGGAAATATGGGGTTTTGAGTCCCTTTCACTGAACAAGGTGTAGGTCTTGTCTATTCCATAGTTGGTTTATAAAACTGTACATGAGCTTATATCAAACTCTGGTTTTATGAATCACCCCACCTCTCCTTCCCCCTTAAGCAGGCATAAGAGTGTTTTCTAAATGTGAGACTCTCTTCTCTTTCCTAACTCAGTTCATGTGTAGCCATGTTTACAGGATCTTCATAAGTGATATCTTATGATAAGTTTCTTTTTCTGTGTGACTTATTTCACTTAGAATCATCGTACCTGAATCCACTCATTTTGCTGCTACTGGTCTTATGACATTGATTTCATGGCTGAGGGATATTCCATCGTATGTAAGTACCACAATTTTTTGAACCATTTTTATCTTTCCTTGGATATTTAAGGTGTACCCAAGTTGAGGTTTTTGTAAGCAGTGCAGCCCCAAATTTGGGGGTGGCTCTGTCTTATTGATTTTCACTTTTCCCAAGGTATACTCCCTAGACTGGAATTGTCCTTGGCTCTGTAGCTCTGTTGTTTACTTGTTTTAGGGAACACAATGCACTCCTCCAGAGAGGCAGTTGGCAATTTACATCCCGCCCATCAGCATAACAAGGCTCCCTGTTCTCCAGGGCTTGTCTTGAATTTATGGTTTTTACCCTTTATGTGTATGTCCCTTGTGACAAGAGGGAAGTGATACTTCTTTGTACTGCAGACGTGCATTGATCGCATGCTTCCTTGGCCAAAATGGGCGTATGCGTTTTCTCCTGAATATACTCAGGAGAAAACGCATAAGCCCTTTTTGGCCAAGTGCATCATTCTCGAAGTTGTGCCCCTCTTCCTGTGCTTTAAAAGCGATTCCAAAGTACCTCTTAAATCTGTTTCCTGCTATTCTGCCTTGCTTTCAAGTCCGCCTAGTTGCCATCCCTCAACAGATTTTTGGACGATAGTTGCCCTTTATTACTCTGCAAGGTTGAGAATTGCTGTGCCCCTGAGCTCCATTTTTTAACTCGTTTTTTCTGAGCTGAACGCAAGTCCAATATATTGGTTCAGGACATATACTGGTTCCCGGTGGGTGGCTGAGACTTCGGTCAATTCTTATTCCTCCCGGGAAATAAGAGTGACATATGCCTGTCCAAATACCTAACAGATACTCTTTCATTGGTTCTCCCTCTTCCCATTCATCCTCTGCGAAATTGGCGACCTGTGCGAAACAGGAGGTTAAAGTGCTGTCTCTCCAGGTGGAGAGATTGATAGTAAAGCAGTTGGAAAGTCAAACCGGAGCGCCAGGAGAGGGAATATTCATTGAGTTTAGAGATCTTTCATATTCACAGTGTGTCCATTCTCTAGGTTTCCCAAACATGTTATAGCTGTAGTAATATTCCCTTCAACCTGGAGAGTTGGGACCCATGGATTGGTTGCCATGCATTATTGCTTTAAAGGGTCTGCCTTTGCTCACCCAATCTCACCCATCCTCTCAGTCCCATGTGTCCATCCCTATGTCACATCAAGCTGTCGTTGTGCATAGGGTCATTCCAGGTTTCATCAGAGACCATGAAGGAATTGTAAAGAATTTCCGTATTTTTTTGTTTTGTTTTTAAAATTCATTTTTATAGTGGGTTTGAGTTGATTCTCTCTGCCATGTTTATGCCAATCTAGAAACACTTGTTTCCCTTATGGAGACATATCAATACATAGGTTTTAAGATTCGTACTAGTCAGATATATACCTCTGCTGTAAATATGGGGTTTTGAGTCCCTTTCACTGAGGAATGTGTAGGTCTTGTCTATTCCATACTTGTTTTTTGGAACGGTGCCTGTGCTTATATCAAACTCTGGTTTTATGCATCACCCCACCTGTCCTTCCCCCTTAAGCACGCATAAGAGTTTTTTTCTAAATGTGAGACTCTGTTCTCTTTCCTAACTCAGTTCATGTGTAGCCATGTTTACAGGATATTCATAAGTGATATCTTATGATACGTTTCTTTTTCTGTGTGACTTATTTCACTTAGAATCATCGTACCCGAATCCACTCATTTTGCTCCTTCTGGTCTTATGACATTGACTTCAACGCTGAGGGATATTCCATCGTACGTAAGTACCACAATTTTTTGAACCATTTTTATATTTCCTGGGATATATAAGGTGTACCCAAGTTGAGGTTCTTGTAAGCAGTGCAGCCCTAAATTTTGGGGTGGCTCTGTCTTATTGATTTTCAGTTTTCCCAAGGTATATTCCCTAGACTGGAAGTGTCCTTGGCTCTGTAGCTCTGTTGTTTACTTGTTTTAGGGAACACAATGCACTCCTCCAGAGAGGCAGTTGGCAATTTACATCCCGCCCATCAGCATAACAAGGCTCCCTGGTCTCCAGGGCCTGTCTTGAATTTATGGTTTTTACCCTTTATGTGGATGTCCCTTAGGACCGGTGGGAAGTGATACTTCTTTGTAGTGCAGACGTGCATTTCCCGCTTGCTTGCTTGGCCAAAATGGGCATATGCGTTTTCTCCTGAATATATTCAGGAGAAAACGCATAAGCAATTTTTGGCCTAGTGCATCACTGTCGAAGTTGTGCCCCTCTTCCTGTCCTTTAAAAGCGATTCCAAAGTACCTCTTAAATCTGTTTCCTGCTATTCTTCCTCGTTTATAAGTCCGCCTCGTTGCCTTCCCTCAACAGATTTTTGGACGAGAGTTGCCCTTTATTACTCTGCCAGTTTGTGAATTTCTGTGCCCCTTAGCTCCATTTTTTAACTCGTTTTTTGTGAGCTGAACGCTAGTTCAATATTTTTTTTCAGAACCTATACTGGTTTTCGGTGGGCGGCTGAGACTTTGGTTAATTCTTCTTCCTCACGTGAAATAAGAGTGACATGTGCCCGTCCAAATGCCTGACAGCTACTCTCTCATTGATTCTCCCTCTTCCCTTTCATCCTTTGCCAAATTGGCAACCTGTGCGAACCAGGAGGTTAAAGGTTCTGTCTCTCCAAGTTCGGAGATTGATAGTAAAGCAGTTGGAAAGTCAAACTGGAGCACAAGGAGAGGGACTATTCGTTGAGTTTTAGAAACCTTTCATATTCACAGTGTGTCCATTCTCTAGGTTTCCCATACATGTTATAGCTATAGTAATATTCCCTTCAACCTGGAGAGTTGGGACCCATGGAATGGGTGCCATGAATTATTGCTTTAAATGGTCTCTATTTGCTCACGCAATCTCACCAATACTCTCAGTCCCATGTGTCCAACCTTATGCCACATCCAGCGGTCGTTGTAGATAGGGTCATTCCAGGATTCATCAGAGACCCTGAAGGAATTGTAAAGAATTTCCTTGTTTTTTTGTTTTGTTTTTGAAATTCCTTTTTATAGTGGGTTTGTGCTGATTCTCGCTGCCATGTTTATGCCAGTCTAGACACACTTGATTCCCTTACGGAGACATATCAATACACAGATTTTAAGATTCTTACTAGACAGATATATTCCTCTGCGGGAAATATGGGGTTTTGAGTCCTTTTCACTGAGGAAGGTGTAGGTCTTGTCTATTCCATACTTGTTTTTTGGAACGGTGCCTGTGCTTATATCAAACTCTGGTTTTATGCATCACCCAACTCTCCTTCCCCCTTAAGCAGGCATAAGAGTGTTTTCTAAATGTGAGACTCTCTTCTCTTTCCTAACTCAGTTCATGTGTAGCCATGTTTACAGGATCTTCATAAGTGATATCTTATGATAAGTTTCTTTTTCTCTGTGACTTAATTCACTTAGAATCATCGTACCTGAATCCACTCATTTTGCTGCTACTGATCTTATGGCATTGATTTCATGGCTGAGGGATATTCCATCATACGTAAGTACCACAATTTTTTGAACAATTTTTACCTTTCCTAGGATACTTAAGGTGTACCCAAGTTGAGGTTCTTGTAAGCAGTGCAGCCCTAAATTTTGGGGTGTATCTGTCTTATTGATTTTCATTTTTCCCAAGGTATACTCCCTAGACTGGGAGTGTACTTGGCTCTGTAGCTCTGTTGTTTACTTGTTTTAGGGAACACAATGCACTCCTCCAGAGAGGCAGTTGGCAATTTACATCCCGGCCATCAGCATAACAAGGCTCCCTGTTCTCCAGGGCCTGTCTTGCCTTTCTGGTTTTTACCCATTTTGTGGATGTCCCTTGTGACCGGTGGGAAGTGATACTTCTTTGTAGTGCAGACTTGCATTGCCCACTTGCTTGCTTGGCCAAAAGTGCGTATGCGTTTTCCCCTGAATATATTCAGGAGAAAATGCATACGGCCTTTTTGGCCATGTGCATCATTGTCGAAGTTGTGCTCCTCTTCCTTTGCTTTAAAGGCGATTCCAACGTACCTCTTGAAATCTGTTTCCTGCTATTCTGCCTCACTTTCAAGTCCGCCTAGTTGCCTTCCCTCAACAGATTGTTGGATGATAGTTGCCCTTTATTACTCTGCCAGTTTGTGAATTGCTTTGCCCCTGAGCTCCATTTTTTAACTCGTTTTTTGTGAGCTGAACGCAAGTCCAATATTTTGGTTCAGGACCTATACTTGTTTTCGGTGTGTGGCTGAGACTTCATTTATTTCCTCTTCCTCCAGAGAAATAAGAGTGATATGTGCCCGTCCAAATGCCTAAGAGCTACTCTCTCATTAGTTCTCCCTATTACCTTTCATCCTTTGCCAAATTGGCAACGTGTGCGAACCAGGAGGTTAAAGGTGCTCTCTCTCCAAGTTGGGAGATTGACAGTAAAGCAGTTGGAAAGTCAAACTGGAGCACAAGGAGAGGGACTATTCGTTGAGTTTTAGAGACCTTTCGTATCCACAATGTGTCAATTTTCTAGGTTTCCCGTACATGTTATAGCTGTAGTAATATTCCCTTCAACCTGGAGACATCGGACCCATGGAATGGGTGCCATGCATTATTGCTTTAAAAGGTCTGCATTTGCTCACCCAATCTCACCAATCCTCTCAGTCCCAGGTATCCAGCCTTATGCCATATCCTGCTGTCATTGTAGATCGGGGCATTCCAGGTTTCATCAGAGACCCTGAATGAATTGTAAAGAATTTCCCTTTTTTTTTTGTTTTTGAAATTCCTTTCTATAGTGGGTTTGGGCTGATTCTCGCTGCCATATTTATGCCAGTCTAGACACACTTGATTCCCTTAAGAAGTCATATCAATACATAGGTTTTAAGATTCTTACTTGTCAGATATATTCCTCTGCGTGAAATATGTGGTTTTAAGTCCCTTTCACTGAGGAAGTTGTAGGTCTTGTCTATTCCATAGTTGGTTTTTAGAACGGTACCTGTGCTTATATCAAACTCTGGTTTTATGCATCACGCCACCTCTCAATCGCCCTTAAGCAGGCATAAGTGTGTTTTGTAAATGTGAGACTCTGTTCTCTTTCCTAACTCTGTTCATGTGTAGCCATGTTTACAGGATCTTCATAAGTGATAGCTTATGATAAGTTTCTTTTTCTGTGTGACTTATTTCACTTAGAATCATCGTACCTGAATCCATTCATTTTGCTGATACTGGTCTTATGTCATTGATTTCATGGCTGAGGTATATTCCATCGTACATAAGTACCACAGTTTTCTGAACCATATTTATCTTTCCTGGGATATTTAAGGTGTACCCAAGTTTAGGTTCTTGTAAGCAGTGCAGCCCTAAATATGGTGGTGGCTCGGTCTTATTGATTTTCAATTTTCCAAAGGTATATTCCCTAGACTGGAAGTGCCCTTGGCTCTGTAGCTCAGTTGTTTACTTGTTTTAGGGAACACAATGCACTCCTCCAGAGAGGCAGTTGGCAGTTTACATCCCGCTAATCAGCATAACAAGGCTCCCTGTTCTCCAGGGCCTGTCTTGCCTGTCTGGTTTTTACCCATTTTTTGGATATCCCTTTTGACCGGTGGGAAGTGATACTTCTTTGTAGTGCATATTTGCATTGCCCGTTTGCTTGCTTGTCCAAGAAGGGCCTATACCTTTTCTCCTGAATATATTCACGTGAAAACCCATATGCCCTTTATGGCCATTTCCATAATTTTCGAAGTTGTAATGCTTTTCCTGTGTTTAAAGGCGATTCCAATGTACCTCTTGAAATCTGTTTCATGCCATTCTTCCTCATTTTCCCTTCCGCCTCGTGGCTTTCCCTCAACAGATTTTTGGAAGAGAGTAGTCCTTTATAACTCTGCAGGTTAGTGAATTGCTGTGGCCCTGAGCTCCATTTTTCAACTCGCGTTTTTGTGAGATGACTGCAAATCAACCGTTTTGCTTCTGGACTTATACTGGTTCTGGGGGGCAGGCTGAGACTTTGGTTAATTCCTCTTTGTGACGGGAATTTAGAGAGACATGTGGCCGTCCAAATGCCTACAGCTACTCTCTCATTGGTTCTCTGTCTTCCCTTATATCCTCTGCACTATTTGCCAACTGTGTGAACCAGGAGGTTATAGGGGCTGACTTTCCAAGTTGGGTGATTGATAGTAAAGCAGTTGGAATGTCAAACTGGATCACAAGGAGAGAAAAAAGTAGTAGAGTTTTAGAAAGCTTTCACCATCAGATGGTTTCCATTCTCAGGTTCCCATACACGTTATAACTGTAGTAATATTCCCTTCTACCTGGAGATTTGGGAACCATGGAATGGGTGGCAGGCATTATTGCTTTAAACGGTCTGCATTTTTTCACACAATCTCACCAATCCTCTCAGTCCCAAGTGACCATCCTTATGCCACATCCAGCTGTCATTGTAGATACGGTCATTCCAGGTTTCATCAGAACCCCTGAAGGTATTGTGTAAGAATTTTACTGTTTTTATGTTTTGTTTTGAAATTCAGTTTTATAGTGGGTTTGAGCTGATTCTCACTGCCATGTTTATATCGTTCTAGACACACTTGGTTCCCTTACGGAGACATATCAATACATAGGTTTTAAAATTCTTACTAGTCAGATATATTTCTCTGCGGGGAATAGGGATGTTGAGTTCCGTTCACTGAGGAAGGAGTAGGGCTTGTTTCTTCTGTTTTTGGATTATGGATCGGTACCTGTGCTAATATCAATCTTATGTTTTGTGCATCTCCCCACCTCTATTTCCCCTTAAGCAAGCGTTAGATTGTTTTCTAATTCTGAGACTCTGTTCTCTTCCCTAAATCAGTTCATATGTAGCCATGTTTACATTCCCTTCATAAGTGATATCTTATGTCAGAATGCACCATGGCCGTTCTCATAATAATGCTCAATGACCCATGTCATAACAATGCACCATGCGCTGGTTATCACAATGCTCCATGTCCCTTGTCATCACAATTCTCCATGTCCTTGTAATCACAAGGCTACATGACACTTCTCATCAAAATGATACATGCTCTTGTCATCACAATTCTCCATCCACTTGACATTGCAATGCTCCATGCACTTGTCATCACAATGCTCCATGCACATGTCATCACAAAGCTCCATGCCCTTGTCATCACAATGCTCCATGACCCCTGTCATCACAATGCTCCATGACACCTGTCATCACAATGCTTCATGCCCCTTGTCATTTCAGTGCTCCATGATGTTCGACATCACAATTACCCAAGGTCTTCTCATCACAATGCTCATTGGCCAATATCATCACAATGCTCCATGACCACTGTCATCACAACACTCCATGACACCTGACAACACAATGATTGGGGACTCTTGTCATCACAATGTTCCATTCCCTAGTCATCACAATGCTCCATGACACCTGTCATCACAATACTCCATGAACATTTTCAGCCCAATGTTCCATGACCCTTGTCATCACAATGATCCATATCCTTGTCATCCCTATGCTCCATGACCACTGTTTTCAAAGTGCTCCGTGACGCTAGTCATCACAGTGCTCCATGACCCCTGTCATCACAATGCTCCATGCCTTTGTCAGCAAAATGCTACATGGCCTTGTTATTAGAATGCTCTATGCGCTTGTCATCAAAATACTCCATTACCATTGTCATCACAATCCTCCATGAACATTGGGATCACATTGCTTCATGCCCTTGTCATCACAATGCTCCATGCTCCTTCAAAGCAAAATGATCCATGACCTCTGTCATCACAATGCTCCAATCCCTTGTGATCACAATGTTCCATAACACTTGTCATCAAAATGCTCCATGACACCTGACATCACAGTGTTCCATAACCCCTGTCATCAAAATGCTCCATGATCCTTTTCGTCCCAAAGTTCCAAGACCCCTGACATCACAATGTTCTATAACCCCTGCCATCAAAATATTCCATTTCAATTTTCATCAAATTGCTGCATGGCCCGGTCATCAAAAGGCTCCCTGCCCTTCTCATCACAATGCACCATGCCCTTGTCATCAAAATGCTCCATGACTGGTCATCACAAAGCTCCATGACCCTTGGCATCACAATGCTCCATGTCATTGTCATCACAGTGCTCCATGAAACCTCTCATCACATTACTCAATGCCCTTGTCATCAAAAGGCTCCATGACACTTGTCATCATAATGCTCGATGCCCTTCTCATCACAATGCTCCATGCACTTGTCATTACAATCCTGCATGACCCATGTATCATAGTGTTCTGTGCCCTTATCCTCACAATGCTTCATGCCCACTCTCATCACAATAATCCATGAAACATTTCAGACCAATGTTCCATGCCCTTCTCATCAAAATGCTCAATTACACCTGTCATAACAATGCACCATGACCCCTGCCATCACAATGTTCCACGGCCTAGTCATCACAAGGTTCCATGACACTTGTCATCACAATGCTCAATACCACTGAAATCACAATGCTCCATGCCCTTCTCATCACAATGCTCCATGACGCATGTCATCAGAATGTTCCATCGCCTTCTCATCACCATGCTCCATGCCCTTGTCATCACAATGCTCCAAGACCATTGTAATCACAATGTTCCATGCCCCTTTACGTCTCAATGCTCCATGAACCCTGTCATCACAGTGCACCATGCCCATCATCATAATGCTTCAGGCTATTGTCTTCACAATGAAATCAATATTCTCCATGACCTCTGTCATCAAAATGCTCCAAACCCTTGTGATCACAATGTTCCATAACACTTATCATCACAACACCCCATGACGCTCATCATCACAATTATCCATGGTCTCCTCATCACAATACTCCATGATCTTTGTCATCAAAATGCTCAAAACACATGTCATCACAATGCTCACTGACACTTGTCATCAGTATGCTCCTTGAACCCTGTCATGACAAGGCTCCATGCTTTTTTCATCACAATGATCCATGCCCTTTTCATCACAATGCTCCAAGACCCCTGTAATCACAATCCTCCATGCACCTTTTCATCAGAATGCTCCATGAGACTTGACAACACAAGTCTCCATGGTCATCTCATCAAAGTGCTCCAGGACCTTGTCATCACCACGCTCCATTCCCTTGTCATCACAATGCTCCATGACACCTGTCATCACAATACTCCATGAATATTTTCAGCCCAATGCACCATGACCTTCTAATCACAATGCTCCATGACCAATATCATCAAAATTCTCCATGATCACTGTCATCAAAACACTCCATGACACCTGACAACACAATGATCCGGGACTATTTTCATCACAATGCTCCATGACCCCTGTAATCACAATGCTCCATGACCACTGTCATCACAATACTCCATGAACATTTTCATCCCAATGATCCATGACACTTGTCATCACAGTGATCCATGCCCTTGTCATCCCAATGGTCCATGACACCTATATTCAAAATGCTCTGTGACGCTTGTCATCAAAGTGCTCCATGACACATGTCATCACAATATTCCATGCCTTTGTCAGCAAAATGCTACATGACACTGTCATTACAATGCTCTATGTGCTTGTCATCACAATACTCCATTACCATTGTCATCACAATCCTCCATGAACATTGGGATCACATTGCTTCATGCCCTTGTCATCACAATGCTCCATGCTCCTTGAAATCAAAATGATCCATGACCTCTGTCATCACAATGCTCCAAACCCTTGTGATCACAATGTTTTATAGCACTTGTCATCACAAAGCTCTAAGATGCCTGTCAACACATTACTCCATGCCTATTTCATCACAATGCTCCATGACCTTTGTCATCACAATTCTCAATACACTTGTCATCACAATGCTCCCTGACACTTGTCATCAGAATGCTCCTTGAACCCTATCACGGAAAGGATCCATGCCTCTTTCATCACAATGCCCCATGCGGTTTTCATCACAATGCTCCAAGCCATTGTCATCAAAATACTCCACAAGCTTATCATCAGAATGCTCCATGACGCTTGTCATCACAATTCGCCATGCACTTGTCAGCACAATGTTCCCTGACCCTTGTCATCACAATGCTCCATGACCCCTGTCATCACAATACTCCATGAATATTTTCAGCCCTATGCTCCATGACCTACTCATGACAATGCTCCATGACAAATATCATCACAATGCTCCATAACCACTGTCATCACAACACACCATGACACCTGACAACACAATGATCCGGGACTCTTGTCATCACAATGCTCCATGACCCCTGTAATCACAATACTCCTTGAACATTTTCAGCCCAATGCTCCATGACACTTGTCATCACAGTGATCCATGCCCTTGTCATCCCTATGCTCCATGACCCCTGTATTCACAATGCTCCCTGATGCTTGTCATCATAGTGCTCCATGACACCTGTCATCACAAAGCTCCATGCCTTTGTCAGCAAAATGCTACATGACGTTGTCATTACAATGCTCTATGCACTTGTCATCACAATACTCCATTACCATTGTCATCACAATCCTCCAAAAACTTTGGGATCACACTGCTTCATGCCCTAGTCATCACAATGCTCCATGCTCCTTGAAATCAAAATGATCCATGACCTCTGTCATCGAAATGCTCCAAAACCTTGTGATCACAATGTTCCATAACACTTGTCATCACAACGCTCCATGATGCCTGTCATCACAGTATTCCATGCACTTGTCATCACAATGCTCCATGCCCTTGTTATCACAAGGTTCCAAGACCCCTGTAATCAGAATGCTCCATGCCCCTTTTCATCAGTATGCTCCATGAGACCTGTCATCACAAGGCTCCATGGTTTTCTCATCACAATTCTCCAGGACCATGTCATCACAATGCTTCACGACATTGTCATGAAAATTCTCAATGGCCCTTGTCATCATAATGCTCCAAGCCCTAGTTCACAATGCTCCATTATATTTGCCATCACAATCCTCCATTACATTTGGCATCACAATGCTCCATGCCACTGTCATCGCAATGGACCATGATATATGTCATCACAATGCTCCCTGACACCTGTCTTCACAATACTCCATGCCCTTGTCATCACAATGCTCCATGCCCTTGTCATTACAATGCACCATGTCCACTGTCATCACAATAATCTATGAAATTTGTCAGACCAATGCTCCATGCCCCTGTCATCACAATGCTCCATGCCCTTGTCATCACAATGCTCCATTACCCCTGTAATCTCAATGCTCCGTGACTCCAGTCATCACAATGCTTCATAACGTTTGTCATCACAACGGTCCATGCCCGCGTCATCACAAGGATCTGTGACCTTTGTAACCACAATGCTACATGAACTTTTCATCACAATGCTCCGTGACCCTTGTCATCACAATGCTCCATGTCTTTGTCAGAACAATGCCCCATGACCCTTGTCATCACAAAGTGCCATGCGTTTTTCATCACAGTGATCCACAACCTTGTCATCGCTATGCTCCATAAACCTTCTAATCACAATGCTCCATGCGCTTTTCATCCAAATGCTCTCTCACATGAGATATCACTATGTTCCATCACTAGTCATCACAATCCTCCCTCACCCCAGTTATCATAATGTTCCATGACCCCTGTCATCAAAATGCTACATCCCTTTATCAGCACAAAGTTCTATGACTGCTGACATCACAGTGTTCCATAACGCCTGTCATCAAAATGCTCCATGACCACTTTCATCCCAATGCGCCATGACCCCTGTCATCACAATGCTCCGTGACTCCAGTCATCACAATGCTTCATAACTTTTGTCATCACAACGGTCCATGCCCACGTCATCACAAAACTCTGTGACCTTTGTAACCACAATGCTCCATGAACTTTTCATCACAATGCTCCGTGACCCTTTTCATCCCAATGCTCCATGTCTTTGTCACAACAATTCTCCATGACCCTTGTCATCACAATGTGCCATGTGTATTTCAACACAATGATCCACAACTTTGTCATCGCTATGCTCCATAAACCTTGTAATCACAATGATCCATGCAATTCTCATCCAAATGCTCTCTCACATGAGATATCACAATGTACCATCACTTGACATCACAATCCTCCCCCACCCCTGTTATCACAATTTTCCATAACCCCTGTCATCACAATGCTACATCCCCTTATCAGCACAATGTTCCATGATCCCTGACATCACAATATTCAATAACCACTGTCATCAAAATGCTCCATGACCCTTTTCATCCCAAAGATCCATGACACCTGGCATCATAATGTTCTATAACACCTGTCATCAAAATGTTCCATTACACTTTTCATCAAATTCCTGCATGAACCTGTCATCAAAATGCTCCCTGCCCTACTCATCACAAAGCACCACACCCTTGTCATCAAAATGCTCCATGACTTCTGTCATCACAAAGCTCCATGACCCTTGGCATCACAATGCTCCATGTCATTGTCATCATAATGCTCCATAAACCCTCTCATCATATTGCTCGATGCCCTTGTCATCACAAAGCTCCATGACACTTGTCATCAGAATGCTCCATGGCCTTCTCATCACAATGCTCCATGCCCTTGTCATTACAATCCCCCATGACCCATGTATCACAGTGTACGAGCCCTTGTCATCACAATGCTCCATGCCCACTCTCATCACAATAATCCATGAAACATTTCAGACCAATGCTCAATGCCCTACTCATCACAATGCTCCATTACAACTGTCATAACAATGCTCCATGACCCCTGCCATCACAATGTTCCATGGCCTTGTCATCACAAGGCTCCATGACCCTTTTCATCACAATGCTCCAAGACCTCTGTAATCACAATGCTCCATGCCCTTGACATCACAAAGCTCCATGACGCATGTTATCAGAATGTTCCATGGACTTCTCCTCACAGTGCTCCATGCCCTTGTCATCACAATGCTCCAAGACCCCTGTAATCACAATGCTCCATGCCCCTTTTCATCAGAATGCTCCTAGAGAATTGTCATCACAAGTCTCCATGGTCATCTCATCACAATGCTCCAGGAACTTGTCATCACCATGCTCCATTCCCTTGTCATCACAATGCTCCATGACCAATATCATCACAATGCTCCATGACCACTCTCATCACAACACTCCATGACACCTGACAACACAAAGATCTGGGACTCTTGTCATCACAATGCTCCATGACCCCTGTCATCACAATACTCCTTGAACATTTTCAGCCCAATGCTCCATGACACTTGTCATCACAATGATCCATGCCCTTGTCATCCCTATGCTCCATGACCCCTGTATTCACAATGCTCCGTGATGCTTGTCATCACAGTGCTCCATGACACCTGTCATCACAAAGCTCCATGCCTTTGTCAGCAAAATGCTACATGACATTGTCATTACAATGCTCTATGCGCTTGTCATCACAATACTCCCTTACCTTTGTCATCACAATCCTCCATGAACCTTGGGATCGCATTGCTTCATGCCCTAGTCATCACAATGCTCCATGCTCCTTGAAATCAAAATGATCCATGACCTCTGTCATCGAGATGCTCCAAAACCTTGTGATCACAATGTTCCATAACACTTGTCATCACAACGCTCCATGATGCCTGTCATCACAATACTCCATGCCCTTGTCATCACAATGCTCCATGCCCTTGTTACCACAATGTTCCAAGACCCCTGTAATCAGAATGCTCCATGCCCCTTTTCATCAGTATGCTCCATGAGACCTGTCATCACAAGGCTCCATGGTTTTCTCATCACAAATCTCCAGGACTATGTCATCACAATGCTTCACGACATTGTCATGAAAATTCTCAAAGGACCTTGTCATCATAATGCTCCAAGCCCTAGTCATCACAGTGCTCCATTATATTTGTCATCACAATCCTCCACTACATTTGGCATCACAATGCTCCATGCCACTGACATCGCAATGGACCATGACATATGTCATCACAATGCTCCCTGACACATGTCTTCACAATACTCCATGCCCTTGTCATCACAATGCTCCATGCCCTTGTCATCACAATGCACCATGTCCACTGTCATCACAGTAATCTATGAAACTTGTCAGACCAATGCTCCATGCCCCTGTCATCACAATGCTCCATGCCCTTGTCATCACAATGCTCCATTACGCCTGTCATCACAATGCTCCGTGACTCCAGTCATCACAATGCTTTATAACGTTTGTCATCGCAATGGTCCATGCCCGCGTCATCACAAGGCTCTGTGACATTTGTAACCACAATGCTCCATGAACTTTTCATCACCATTCACTGTGACCATTGTCATCACAATGCTCCATTTCTTTGTGAGAACAATGCTCCATGACCCTTGTCATCACAATTCTCCAAGCACTTGTCAGAACCATGCTACCTGACCCTTATCATCACAATGCTCCAAGCCATTGTCATCAAAATGGGCCATTACATATGTCATCACAATGCTACCTGACACGTGTCTTTACAATACTGCATGACCTGGTCATCACAATGTTCCATGCCATTTTCATCACAATGCGCCATTCCAACTCTCATCACAATAATCCACGAAACTTATTAGACCAATGTTCCATGCCCTTGTCATCACAACACTCCATGCCCTTGTTATCACAATGCTCCATGGCCCCTGTCATCACAATGCTCCGTGACTCCAGTCATCACAGTGCTTCATGAATTTTGTCATCAAAATGGTCCATGCCCTCGTCATCAACAGTCTCTGTGACCGTTTTAACCACAATGCTCCATGAACTTTTCATCACAATGCTCTTTGACCCTTGTCATCACAGTGCTCCATGCGCTTGTCAGCACAATGCTCCATGACACATGTCATCACAATACACCATGCGCTTGTCATCACAGTGCTCGACAATCTTGTCATCACAATGCTCCTTAAAATTTGTCATCACAATGCTCCATGCACTTCTCATCAAAATGCTCTCTCACCACTGATATCACAATGCTACATCACTATTTGTCACAATACTCCCTCACCCCTGTCATCACAATGTTCCATGACTCCTGTCATCACAATGCTACATGCACTTATCATCACAATGTTCGATGACCCCTGACGTCACAGTGTTCCATAACACCTGTCATCAAAATGTTCCATGACACTTTTCACCAAATTGCTCCATGACCCTGTCATCAGAATGCTCCCTGCCCTTCTCATCACAATGAACAACGCCCTTGCCATCTAAATGCTCCATGACCTTTGTCATCACAAAGATCCATGACCCTTGGCATCACAATTCTCCATGTCATTGTCATCACAATGCTCCATGAACGCTCTCATCACATAGCTCCATGGCATTGTCTTCACAAAGCTCCATGACACATGTCATCAGAATGCTCCATGGCCTTCTCATCACAATGCTCCATGCCCTTGCCATCAAAATGCTCCATTACCCCAGTCATAACAATGCTCCATGACCCCTGCCTTCACGATGTTCCATGGCCTTGTCATCACAAAGCTCCATGACCCTTCTCATCACAATGCTCCAAGAACCCTGTAATCACATTGCTCTATGCCCCTTTTCATCTCAATGATCCATGAACCCTGTCATCACAGTGGACCATGCCCATCATCATAATGCTTCATGCTATTGTCATCACAATGAAATCAAAATGCTCCATGACCTCTGTCATAACAATGCTCCAAACCCTTGTGATCACAATATTCCCTATCACTTGTCTTCACAATGCCCCATGACACTCGTCATCACAATTATCAATGGACTTCTCATCACAATGCTCAATACACTTGTCATCAAAATGCTCCCTGACACTTGTTGTCTGTATGCTCCTTGAACCGTGTCATGACAAGGCTCCATGCCTTTTTCATCACAATGATCCATGCCCTTTTCATCACAATGCTCCAAGACCCATGTAATCACAATGTTCCATGCCCTTGTCATCACAAAGCTTAATGACGCATGCCATCAGAATGCTCCTTGGTCTTCTCCTCACAATGCTCCATGCCCTTGTCATCACAATGTGCCAAGACCCCTCTAATCACAATGCTCCATGCCCCTTTTTATCAGTATGCTCTATGAGACTTGTCATCACAAGGCTCCATGGTTTTGCCATCACAATGCTGCAGGACCTTGTCATCACAATGCTTCTCGACCTTGTCATGAAAATTTTCAATGGCCCTTGTCATCATAATGCTCCAAGCCCTAATCATCGAAATGCTCCATTATAGTTGTCATCACAATTCTCCATTACATTTTGCATCACAATGCTCCATGCCATTGTAATCGCAATGGACCATGACATATGTCATCACAATGCTCCCTGACACCTGTCTTCACAATACTCCATGACGTTCTCATCAAAATGCTCCAGGCCCTGGTCATCACAATGCACCATGCCCACTGTCATCACAATAATCTCTGAAACTTGTCAGACCAATGCTCCATACCCCTGTCATCACAATGCTCCATGCCCTTGTCATCACAAAGCTACATGACCCCTGTCTTCACAATGCTCCCTGACTCCAGTCATCACAATGTTTCATAACGTTTGTCATCACAATGGTCCATGCCCGCGTCATCACAAGGCTCTGTGACCTTTGTAACCACAATGCTCCCTGAAATTTTCATCACAATTCTCTGTGACCCTTGTCATCATAATGCTCCATGTATTTTTCAGAACAATTCTCCATGACCATAGACATGACAAGGTGCCACGTGCATTTCATCACAACGGTCCACAACTTTGTAACTGCAACGCTCCCTAAACCTTGTAATCACAATGCTCCATGCACTTCTCACCAAAATGCTCTCTCACCAGAAATATCACAATGTTCCATCACTAGTCATCACAATACTCCCTCACCCCTGTAATCACAATGTTCCATGACCCCTGACATCACAATGTTCCATAAACCCTGTCATCAAAATGCTCCATGACCCTTTTCATCCCAAAGTTCCAAGACCCCTGAAATCACAATGTTCTATAACCCCTGCCATCAAAATGTTCCTTTACACTTTTCATCAAATTGTTGCATGACCCGGCCATCAAAATGCTCCCTGCCTTTCTCATCACAATGCACCATGCCCTTGTCATCAAAATGCTCCATGACTTGTCATCACAAAGCTCAATGACACTTGGCATCACAGTGCTCAATGTCATTGTCATCACAATGCTCCGTGAAACCTCTTATCACATTGCTCCATGCCCTTGTCATCACAAAGCTCCCTGATACTTGTCAGCACAATGCTCGATGCCCTTCTCATCACAATTCTCCATGCCCTTGTCATTACAATCCTGCATGACCCATGTATCAGAGTGTTCCGTGCCCTTGTCATCACAATGTTCCATGCCCACTCTCATCACAATAATCCATGAAATATTTCAGACCAATGTTCCATGCCCTTCTCATCAAAATCCTGCATTACACCTGTCATAACAATGCACCATGACCTTTGCCATCAAAATGTTCCACAGCCTAGTCATCACAAGGTTCCATGACACTTGTCATCACAATGATTAAGACCACTGAAATCACAATGCTCAATGCCCTTGTCATCACAAAGCTCCATGACGCATGTCATCAGAATGTTCCGGGGCCTTTTCATCACAATGCTCCATGCCCTTGTCATCACAATGTTTCAAGACCCTTGTAATAACAATGTTCCATGCCCCTTTTCATGTCAATGCTCCATGAACACTGTCTTCACAATGCACCATGCCCATCATTATAATGCTTCAGGCTATTGTCATCACAATGAAATCAATATTCTCCATGACCTCTGTCATCATAATGCTCCAAACCCTTGTGATCACAATGTTCCATAACACTTATCATCACAACAACCCATGATGCTCATCATCACAATTATCCATGGTCTTCTCATCACAATGCTCCATGATCTTTGTCATCACAATGCTCAATACACTTGTCATCACAATGCTCCCTGACAATTGTCGTCAGTATGCTCCTTGAACCCTGTCATGACAAGGCTCCATGCCTTTTTCATAACAATGATCCAGGCCCTTTTCATCACAATGCTCCAAGATCCCTGTAATCACAATGCTCCATGCCCTTGTCATCACAAAACTCCATGACGCATGTCATCAGAATGCTCCATGGCTTTCTCATCACAATGCTCCATGCCCTACTCATCACAATGCTCCATGACGCCTGTCAGCACAATAATCCATGAACATTTTCAGCACAATGCTCCACGACCTACACATCACAATGCTCCATGGCCAATATCATCACAATGCTCCATGACCACTGTCATCACAACACTCCCTGACACCTGACAACACAATGATCCGGGACACTTGTCATCACAATGCTCCATTCCCTAGTCATCACAATGCTTCATGACACCTGTCATCACAACACTCCATGAACATATTCAGCCCAGTGCTCCATGACCCTTGTCATCACAATGCTCCATGACCCCAGTATTCACAATGCTCCGTGACGCTTTTCATCACAGTGCTCCATGACACATGTCATCACAATGCTCCAAGAACCCTGTAATCACAATGTTCTGTGCCCTTTTTCATCTCAAAGAACCATGAACCCTGTCATCACAATGCACCATGCCCATCATCATAATGCTTCATGCTATTGTCATCACAATGAAATCAAAATGCTCCATGACCTCTGTCATAACAATGCTCCAAACACTTGTGGTCACAATATTCCATAACACTTGTCATCACAATGCCCCATGAAGCTTGTCATCACAATTATCAATGGTCTTCTCATCACAATGCTCCATGACCTTTGTCATAACTATGCTCAATACACTTGTCATCAAAATTCTCCCTGACAATTGTTGTCTGTATGCTCCTTGAATCCTGTCATGAAAAGGCTCCATGCCTTTTTCATCACAATGATCCATGTCCTTTTCATCACAATGCTCCAAGACACATGTAATCTCAATGCTCCATGCCCTTGTCATCACAATGTTCCAAGACCCCTGTAATCACAATGCTCCTTGCCCTTGTCATCAAAAAACTCCATGACGCATGTCATCAGAATGCTCCATGGCCTTCTCATCACAATGATCCATGCCCTTGTCATCACAATGCTCAATACACTTGTCATCAAAATGCTCCCTGACACTTGTTGTCTGTATGCTCCTTGAACCCTGTCATGACAAGGCTCCATGCATTTTTCATCACAATGATCCATGTCCTTTTCATCACAATGCTCCAAGACCCATGTAATCTCAATCTCCATGCCATTGTAATCACAAAGCTCAATGACACATGCCATCAGAATGCTCTGTGGTCTTCTCCTCACAATGCTCCATGCTCTTGTCATCACAATGTACCAAACCCCTGTAATCACAATACTCCATGGCCTTGTCATCAAAAAACTCCATTACGCATGTCATCAGAATGTTCCATGGCCTTCTAATCACAAAGCTCCATGCCGTAGTCATCACAATGGTCCAAGACCCCTGTAATCACAATTCTTCATGCCCCTTTTCATCAGAATGTTCCATGAGACTTGTCATCACAAGTCTTCATGGCCTTCTCATCACAATGCTCCAGGACCTTGTCATCCCCATGCTCCATTTCCTGGTCATCACAATGCTCCATGACCACTGTCATCACAACACTCCATGACACCTGACAACACAATGATCCGGGACTCTTGTCATCACAATGCTCCATTCCCTTGTCATCAAAATGCTCCATGACCCGTGTCATCACAATAATCCATGAATATTTTCAGCCAAGTGTTCCATGACACTTGTCATCCCAATGATCCATGCCCTTGTCATCCCAATGCTCCATGACCCGTGTATTCACAATGCTCCGTGACGCTTGTCATCACAGTGCTCCATGACACATGTCATCACAATGCTCCATGCCTTTGTCAGCAAAATGCTACATGACCTTGTCATTATAATGCTCTATGCGCTTGTCATCTCAATACACCATTTCCATTGTCATCACAATCCTCCATGAACTTGGAGATCACATTGCTTCACGCCTTTGTCATCACAATGCTCCATGCTCCTTGAAATCAAAATGATCCATGACCTCTGTCATCACAATGCTCTAAACCCTTGTGATAACATTGTTCCATAACACTTGTCATCACAAAGCTCCATGATGCCTGTCATCACAATACTCCATGCCCTTTTCATCACAATGCTCCATGACCTTTGTCATCACAATGCTCAATACACTTGTCATCACAATGCTCCCTGACACTTATCATCAGAATGCTCCTGGAACCCTGTCAGGAAAAGGCTCCATGCCTTTTTCATCACAATGCCCCATGCAGTTTTCATCACAATGCTCCATGTCATTGTCATCAATATACTCCACAAGCTTGTCATCAGAATGCTCCATGTCTCTTGTCATCACAATTCTCCATGCACTTGTCAGCACAATGTTCCCTGACCCTTGTCATCACAATGCTCCAAGCCATTGTCATCAAAATGCTCCATTACCTTTGTCATCAGAATCCTCCATGACACTTGGCATCACAATGCTCCATGCCATTGTCATCAAAAAGGGCCATTACATATGTCATCACAATGCTCCCTGACACCAGTCTTCACAATACTGCATGATCTGGTCATCACAATGCTCCATGTCCTTGTCATCACAATGTGCCATTCCAACTGTCATCGCAATAATCCATGCAACTTATTACACCAATGTTCCATGCCCTTTTCATCACAATGCTCCATGCCCTTGTTATCACAATGCTCCATGACCCCTGTCATCACCATGCTCCGTGACTCCAGTCATCACAATAGTTCATGACCTTTGTCATCACAGTGGTCCATGCCCTCGTCATCAACAGTCTCTGTGACCTATTTAACCACAATGCTCCATGAATTTTTCTTCACAATGCTCTTTGACATTTGTCATCACTATGCTCCATGACTTGTCATCACAAATCTCCATGACCTTTGGCATCACAGTGCTCCATGTCATTGTCATCACAATGCTCCATGAACATTCTCATCACATTGCTCCATGCCCTTGTCATCACAAAGCTCCATGACACTTTTCATCACAATGCTCGATGCCCTTCTCAACACAATGCTCCATGCCCTTTTCATTACAATCCTGCATGACCCATGTATCACAGAGTTCTATGCCCTTGTCATCACAATGCTCCATACCAACTCTCATCACAATAATTCATGAAACATTTCAGAACAATGTTCCATGCCCTTCTCATCAAAATGCTCCATTACCCCTGTCATAAAAATGCACCATGACCCTTGCCATCACAATGAACCACGGCCTAGTCATCACAAGGTTCCATGACACTTGCCATGACAATGCTCAAGACCCCTGAAATCACAATGCTCCATGTCATTGTCATCACAAATCTCCATGACGCATGTCATCAGAATGTTCCATGGCTTTCTCATCACAATGCTCCATGCCCTTGTCATCACAATGCCCCACGTCCCTTGTAATCACAATGCTCCATGCCACTTTTCAACTCAATGCTCCATGAACCCTGACATCACAATGCACCATGCCCATCATCATAATGCTTCAGGCTATTGTCATCACAATGAAATCAATATTCTCCATGATCTCTGTCATCATAATTCTCCAAACCCTTGTGATCACAATGTTCCATAACACTTATCATCACAACACCCCATGATGCTCATCATCACAATTATCCATGGTCTTCTATTAACTATGATCCATGATCTTTGTCATCACAATGCTGAATACACATTTCATTACAATGCTCCCAGACACTTGTCGTCAGTATGCACCTTGAACCCTGTCATGACAAGGTTCTATGCAATTTTCATAACAGTGACCCAGCCATTTTCATCAAAATGCTCCAAGATCCCTATAATCACAACGCTCCATGCCCTCGTCATCACAAAACTCCATGATGCATGTCATCAGAATGCTCCATGGCCTTCTCATCACAATGTTCCATGCCCTAGTCATCAATCACAATGCTCCAAGACCCCTGTAATCAAAATGCTCCATGCCCCTTTTCATCAGAATGTTCCATGAGACTTGTCATCACAAGTCGTCATGGCCTTCTCATCAAAATGGTCCAAGACCTTGTCATCCCCATGCTCCATTCCCTGGTAATCACAATGCTCCATGACCACTGTCATCACAACACTCCATGACACCTGACAACACAATGATCCGGGACTCTTGTCATCACAATGCTCCATTCCCTAGTCATCACAATGCTCCATGCCTTTGTCAGCAAAATGCTACATGACCTTGTCATTATAATGCTCTATGCGCTTGTCATCTCAATACTCCATTTCCATTGTCATCAAAATCCTCCATGAACATTGTGATCACATTGCTTCATGCCCTTGTCACCACAATGCTCCATGTTCCTTGAAATCAAAATGATCCATGACCTCTATCTTCACAATGCTCCAAACCCTTGTGATCACATTGTTCCATAACACTTGTCATCACAACGCTCCATGATGCCTGTCATCACAATACTCCATGCACTTTTCATCACAATGCACCATGACCTTTGTCATCACAATTCTCAATACACTTGTCATCACAATGCTCCCTGACACTTGTCATCAGATGCTCCTTGAACCCTGTCAGGAAAAGGCTCCATGCCTTTTTAATCACAATGCCCCATGCCGTTTTCATCACAATGCTCCCTGTCATTGTCATCAAAATACTCCACAAGCTTGTCATCAGAATGCTTCATGACCCTTGTCATCAAAATTCTCCATGCACTTCTCAGCACAATGCTCCATGACCCTTGTCATCACAATGCTCCATGCCATTGTCATCACAATGGGCCATTACATATGTCATCACAATGCTCCCTGACACCTGTTTTCACAATACTGCATGACATGGTCATCACAATGCTCCATGCCATTCTCATCACAATGTGCCATTCCAACTGTCATTGCAATAATCCATGCAACTTATTAGACCAATGTTCCATGCCCTTGTCATCACAGTGCTCCATGCCCTTGTTATCACAATACTCCATGACCCCTGTCATCACAATGCTCCGTGACTCCAGTCATCACAATGCTTCATGACCTTTGTCATCACAATGGTCCATGCCCTCGTCATCAACAGTCTCTGTGTCCTTTTTAACGAAAATGCTCGATGAACTTTTCTTCACAGTGCTCTTTGACACTTGTCATCACAGTGCTCCATGCACTTCTCATCAAAATGCTCTCTCACCACTGATATCACAATACTACATCACTATTTGTCACAATACTCCCTCACCCCTGTCATCACAATGTTCCATGACTCCTGTCATCACAATGCTACATGCACTTATCATCACAATGTTCGATGACCCCTGACATCACAATGTTCCATAACACCTGTCATCAAAATATTCCATGACACTTTTCATCAAATTGCTCCATGACCCTGTCATCAGAATGCTCCCTGCCCTTCTCATCACAATGCACAATGCCCTTGACATCAAAATGCTCCATAACCTTTGTCATCACAAAGATCCATGACACTTGGCATCACAATGATCCATGTAATTGTCATCACAATGCTCCATGAACGCTCTCATCACATTGCTCCAGGCCCTTGTCTTCACAAAGCTCCATGACACATGTCATCAGAATGCTCCATGGCCTTCTCATCACAATGCTCCATGCCCTTGCCATCACAATGCTCCATTACCCAAGACATAACAATGCTCCATGACCCCTGCCATCACGATGTTCCATGGCCTTGTCATCACAAAGCTCCATGACCCTTCTCATCACAATGCTCCAGGAACCCTGTAATCACAATGCTCTATGCCCTTTTTCATCTCAATGATCCATGAACCCTGTCATCACAATGCACCATGCCCATCATCATAATGCTTCATGCTATTGTCATCACAATGAAATGAAAATGTTCCATGACCTCTGTCATAACAATGCTCCAAACCCTTGTGATCACAATATTCCGTAACACTTGTCATCACAAAACTCAATGACGCATGCCATCAGAATGCTCCTTGTTCTTCGCCTCACAATGCTCCATGCCCTTGTCATCACAATGTTCCAAGACCCCTGTAATCAAAATGCTCCTTTCCCTTGTCATCAAAAAACTCCATGACGCATGTCACCAGAATGCTCCATGGCCTTCTCATCACAATGCTCCATGCCCTAGTCACCACAATGCTCCAAGACCCCTGTAATCACAATGTTCCATTACCCTTTTCATCAGAATGCTCCCTGAGACTTGTCATCACAAGTCTCCATGGTCTTCTCATCACAATGCTCCAGGACATTGTCATTACCATGCTCCATTCCCTTGTCATCACAATGCTCCATGACACCTGTCATCACAATAATCCATGATTATTTTCATCCCAATGCTCCACGGCCTACTCATCACAATGCTCCATGGCCAATATCTTCACAGTGCTCCATGACCACTGTCATCACAACACTCCATGACACCTGACAACACAATGATCCGGGACTCTTTTCATCACAATGCTCCATTCCCTAGTCATCACAATGCTCCATGACCCCTGTCATCACAACACTCCATGAACATTTTCAGCCCATTGCTCCATGACCCTTGTCATCAAAATGATCCATGCCCTTGTCATCCCAATGCTCCATGACCCCTGTATTCACAATGTTCCGTGACGGTTGTAATCACAGTGCTCCATGACACCTGTCATCAAAATGCTCCATGCCTTTGTCAGCAAAATGCTACATGACCTTGTCATTACAATGCTCTATGCGCTTGTCATCACAATACTCCATTTCCATTGTCATCACAATCCTCCATGAACATTGGGATCACATTGCTTCATGCCCTTTTCATCACAATGCTCCATGCTCCTTGAAATCAAAATGATCCATGACCTCTCTCATCACAATGCTCCAAACACTTGTCATCACAGTGTTCCATAACACTTGTCATCACAACGCTCCATGATGCCTGTCATCACAGTACTCCATGAACTTTTCATCATAATGCTCCATGACATTTGTCATCACAATGCTCAATACACTTGTCATCAAAATGCTCCCTGACACTTGTTGTCTGTATGCTCCTTGAACCCTGTCATGACAAGGCTCCATGCCTTTTTCTTCAAAATGATCCATGCCCTTTTCATCACAATGCTCCAAACCCATGAAATCACATTGCTCGATATCCTTGTCATCACAAATCTCATTGACGCATGCCATCAGAATGCTCCTTGGTCTTCTCCTCACAAGGCTCCATGCCATTGTCATCACGGTGTTCCAAGACCCCTGTAATCACAATGCTCCATGCCCCTTTTCATCAGTATGCTCCATGAGACTTGTCTTCACAAGGCTCCATGGATTTGTCATCACAATGCTCCAGGACATTATCATCACCATGCTTCCCGACATAGTCATGAAAATTTTTAATGGCCCTTGTCATCATAATGCTCCAAGCCCTAATCATCACAATGGTCCATTATATTTGTCATCACAATTCTCCATTATATTTTGCATCACAATGCTCGATGCCATTGTCATCGCAATGGACCATGACATATGTCATCACAATGCTCCCTTACACTTGTCTTCACAATACTCCATGACCTTCTCATCACAATGCTCCATGCCCTTGTAATCACAATGCACCATGCCCACTGTCTTCACATTAATCTATGAAACTTTTCAGACCAATGCTCCATGCCCCTGTCATCACAATGCTCCATGCCCTTGTCATCACAATGCTCCATGACCCCTGTCATCACAATGCTCCGTGACTCCAGTCATCACAATGTTTCATCACGTTTGTCATCACAATGGTCCATGCCCGTGTCATCAAAAGACCCTTTGACATTTGTAACCACAATGCTCCATGAATTTTCATCACAATTCTCTGTGACCCTTGTCATCACAATGCTCCATGTCTTTGTCAGAACAATGCTCCATGACCATTGTCATCACAATGTGCCACGTGCATTTCATCACAAATCTCCACAACCTTGTCATTGCAATGCTCCATAAAACTTGTAATCACAATGCTCCATGCACTTCTCATCAAAATGCTCTCTCACCAGAGATATCACAATGTTCCATCACTAGCCATCACAATACTCCCTCACCCCTGTAATCACAATGTTCCATGACCCTGTCATCACAATGCTACATCCCCTTATCATCACAATGTTCCATGACCCCTGCCATCACAATGTTCCATAACACATGTCATCAAAATGCTCCATGACCCATTTCATCCCAAAGCTCAAAGACCCCTGACATCACAATATTCTATAACCCCTGCCATCAAAATGTTCCATTACAATTTTATCAAATTGCTGCATGACCCGGTTATCAAAATGCTCCCTGCCCTTCTCATCACAATGCACCATGCCCTTGTCATCAAAATGCTCCATGACTTGTCATCACAAAGCTCCATGAGGTTTTGGAATCACAATGCTCCATGTCATTGTCATCACAATGCTCCATGAACACTCTCATCACATTGGTCCATGCCCTTGTCATCACAAAGCTCCATGACACTTGTCATCACAATGCTCGAACCCCTTCTCATCACAATGCTCCATGCCCTTGTCATGACAATCCTGCATGACCCATGTATCACAGAGTTCTGTGCCCTTGTCATCACAATGCTCCATGCCCACTCTCATCACTATCATCCATGAAATATTTCAGACCAATGTTCCATGCCCACTCTCATCAAAATGCTCCATTACCCCGTCATAACAATGCACCATGACCCTTGCCATCACGATGTTCCACGGCCTAGTCATCACAAGTTTCCATGACATTTGTCATCACAATGCTCAAGACCACCGAAATCACAATGCTCCATGACGATGTCATCACAAAGCTCCATGATGCATGTCATCAGAAGGTTCCATGGCCTTCTCATCAAAATGCTCCATTCCCTTGTCATCACAATGCTGCGAGACCCTTGTAATCACAATGCTCCATGCCCCTTTTCATCTCAATGCTCCATGAACCCTATCATCACAATGCACCATGCCCATCATCATAAAGCTTAAGGCTATTGTCATCACAATGAAATCAATATTCTCCATGACCTCTGTCATCATAATGCTCCAAACCCTTGTAATCACAATGTTCCATAACACTTATCATCACAACACCCCATTACGATCATCATCACAATTAACCACGGCCTTATCATAACAATGCTCCATGATCTTTGTCATCACAATGCTCAATACACTTCTCATCACAATGCTCCCTGACACTTGTTGTCTGTATTCTCCTTGAACGATGTCAAGACAAGGCTCCATGCCTTTTTCCTCACAATGATCCATGCCCTTTTCATCACAATGCTCCCAGATCCATGTAATCACAATGCTCCATGCCCTTGTCATCACAAATCTCAATGACGCATGCCCTCAGAATGCTCCTTGGACTTGTCCTCACAATGCTCCATGCCCTTGTCATCACAATGTTCCAAAATCCCTGTAATCACAATGCTCCATGACCCTTTTCATCAGTATGCTCCATGAGACTTGTCATCACAAGGCTCCATGGTTTTGTCATCACAATGCTCCAGGACCTTGTCATCCCAATGCTTCACGACCTTGTCATGAAAATATTCAATGGCCCTTGTCATCATAATGCTTCAAGCCCTATCCATCACAATGCTCCATTATATTTGTCATCACAATTCTCCATTACATTTGGCATCACAGTGCTCCCTGACACCTGTCATCACAATACTCCATGCCCTTGTCATCACAATGCTCCATGACCCCTGTCATCACAAACTCCGTGACTCCAGTCATCACAATGCTTCAAAACGTTTGTCATCACAATGGTCCATGCCCGCGTCATCACAAGGCTCTGTGACATTTGTAACCGCAATGCGCCATGAACTTTACATCACAATGTTCCGTGACCCTTGTCATCACAATTTTCCATGCCTTTGTCAGAACAATGTTCCATGACACTTGTCATCACAATGTGCCACGCGCTTTTCGTCACAACATTTGACAACCATGTCATTGCAATGCTCCAAAAACCTTGTAATCACAATGCTCCATGGCTTTCTCATCACAATGCTCCATGCCATTGTCATTACAATCCTGCATGACCCATGTATCACAGTGTTACGTATCCTTGTCATCACAATGCTGCATTCCCACTCTCATCACATTAATCCATGAAATATTTCAGAACAATTTTCCATGACCTTCTCATCAAAATGCTCAATTAACCCTGTCATAACAATGCACCATGACCCCTGCCATCACAATGATCCACGGCCTAGTCGTCACAAGGTTCCATGACACTTGTCATCACAATGCTCAAGACCCCTGAAATCACAATGCTCCATGCCCTTGTCATCACAAAGCTCCATGACGCATATCATCAAAATGTTCCAAGGCCTTCTCATCACAATGTTCCATGCCCTTGTCATCACAATGCTCCAAGACCCTTGTAATCACAAAGCTCCATGCCACTTTTCATCTCAATGCTCCATGAACCCTGTCAGCACAATGCACCATGCCCATCAAAATAATGCTTCAGGCTATAGTCATCACAATGAAATCAATATTCTCCATGACCTCTGTCATCATAATGCTCCAAACCCTTGTTATCACAATGTTTCATAACACTTATCATCACAACACCCCATGACGCTCATCATCACAATTATCCATGGTCTTCTCATCACAATGCTCCATGATCTTTGTCACCTCAATGCTCAATACACTTGTTATCACAATGCTCCCTGACACTTGTCGTCAGTATGCTCCTTGAACCCTGTCATGACAAGGCTCCATGCCTTTTTCATAACAATGATCCATGCCCTTTTCATCACAATGCTCCAAGATCCCTGTAATCACAATGCTCCATGCCCTTGTCATCACAAAACTCCATGATGCATGTCATTAGAATGCTCCATGGCCTTCTCATCACAATTGTCCATGCCCTAAACATCACAATGCTCCAAGACCACTGTAATCACAATTCTCCATGCCCCTTTTCATCAGAATGCTCCATGAGACTTGTCATCACAAGTCTCCATGGTCTTCTCATCACAGTGCTCCAGGATCTTGTCATCACCATGCTCCATTCTCTTGTCATCACAATTCCCCATGACCCCTGTCATCACAATAATCCATGAACATTTTCAGCCCAATGATCCACGACGTACTCATCACAATGCTCCGTGGCCAATATCATCACAATGCTCCATGACCACTGTCATCACAACACTCCATGACACCTGACACCACAATGATCCGGGACTCTTGTCATCACAATGCTCCATTCCCTAGTCATCACAATTCTCCATGACCCCGGTCATCACAACACTCCATGAACATTTTCAGCCCAGGGTTCCATGACACTTGTCATCAAAATGATCCATGCCCTTGTCATCCCAATGCTCCATGACCCTTTTATTCACAATGCACCGTGACGCTTGTCATCACAGAGCTCCATGACACATGTCATCACAATGCTCCATGCCTTTGTCAGCAAATTGCTACATGACATTGTCATTACAATGCTCTATGTGCTTGTCATCACAATACTCCATTTCCATTGTCATCACAATCCTCTATGAATATTGGGATCACATTGCTTCATGCCATTGTCATCGCAATGCTCCATGCTCCTTGAAATCAAAATGATCCCTGACCTCTGTCATCACAATGCTCCAAATCCTTGTGATCACAGTGTTCCATAACACTTGTCATCACAAAGCTCCATGATGCCTGTCATCACAATACTCCATGCCCTTTTCATCACAATGCTCCATGATCTTTTTATCACCATGCTCCATGAACACTCTAATCACATTGCTCCATGCCCTTGTCAACAAAAAACTCCATGACACATGTCATCAGAATGCTTCATGGACTTCTCACCACAATGCTCCATGCCCTAGTCATCACAATGCTCCAAGACCCCTGTAATCACAATGCTCCATGCCCCTTCTCATCAGAATGCTCCATGAGACTTGTCATTACAAGTCTCCATGGTCTTCTCCTCACAATGATCCAGGAACTTGTCATCACAATGTTCCATTCCCTAGTCATCACAATGCTCCATGACCCCTGCCATCACAATTTTCTATGCGCTTTTCATCATAAAGCTCCATGACACGTCATCAGAATGTTCCATGTACTTCTCATCAAAATGCTCAATGCCCTTGTCCTCACAGTGCTCCAAGACCCCTGTAATCACAATGCTCCATGGCCCTCTTCATCTCAATGCTCCATGAACCCTGTCATCACAATGCATCATGCCAATCATCATAATGCTTCCGGCTATTGTCAGCACAATGAAATCAAAATTCTACATGACCCCTGTCATCACAGTACTCCATGAACATTTTCAGCCGAATGCTCCATGACCCTTGTCATCACAATGATCCATGCCCTTGTAATCCCAATGATCCATGACCCCTGTATTCACAATGCTCCGTGACGCTTTTCATCACAGTGCTGCACGAATCTTCTCATCACAATGCTCCATGCCCTTTTCATTACAACCCCCCATGACGCATGTATCACAGTGTACGTGCCCTTGTCATCACAATGCTCCATGCCCATTTTCATGAGAATGCTCCGTGAGATTTTTCATCACAGGTCTCCATGGTCATCTCATCACAATGCTCCAGGACCTTGTCATCACCATTCTCCATTCCCTTGTCATCACAATGCTCCATGACCCCTGTCATCACAATAATCCATTAACATATTCAGCCCAATGCTCCACGACCTACACATCACAATGCTCCATGGCCAATATCATCACAATGCTCCATGACCACTGTCATCTCAACACTCCATGACTCCTGACAACAAAATGATCCGGGACTCTTTTCATCACAATGCTCCATTCCCTACACATCACTATGCTCCATGACCCCTGTCATCACAACACTCCATAAACATTTTCAGACCTGTGATCCATGACCCTTGTCATCACAATGATCCATGCCCTTGTCATCCCAATGCTCCATGACCCCTGTATTCACAATGCTCCATGACGCTTGTCATCACAGAGCTCCATGACACCTGTCATCACAATGCTCCATGCCTTTGTCAGCAAAATGCTACATCAGCTTGTCATTACAATGCTCTATGCGCTTGTCATCACAATACTCCATTTCCATTGTCATCACAATCCTCCATGAAACTTGGGATCACATTGCTTCATGCCCTTGTCATCACAATGCTCCATGCTCCTTGAAATCAATATGATCCATGACCTCTGTCATCACAATGCTCCAAACCCATGTGATCACAATGTTCCATAACACTTGTCGTCACAACGCTCCATGATGCCTGTCATCACAATACTCCATGCCCTTTTCTTCAAAATGCTCCATGACTTTTGTCATCACAATTCTCAATACAATTGTCATCACAATGCTTCCTGACACTTGTCGTCAGAATGCTCCTTGAACCCAGTCACAAATACGCTCCATGCCTTTTTCATCACAATGCCCCATGCCGTTTTCATCACAATGCTCCATGCCAATGTCATCAAAATACTCCACAATCTTGTCATAAGAATGCTCCCTGACCCTTGTCATCACAATGCTCCAAGCCATTGTCATCACAATGCTCCATTACCTTTGTCATCAGAATCCTCCATGACACATGTCATCCCAATGCTCCATGCCATTGTCATCACAATGGGCCATTCCATATGTCGTCACAATGCTCACTGACACCTCTCTTCACAATACTGCATGACCTGGTCATCACAATGCTCCAAGACCCATGTAATCACAATGCACCATTTCAACTGTCATCGCAATAATCCATGAAACTTATTAGACAAATGTTCCATGCCCTTGTCCTCACAAAGCTCGATGCCCTTGTTATCACAATGTTCCAAGAACCCTGTAATCAGAATTCTCCTTGCCCCTTTCAGCAGTATGCTCCATGAGACTTGTCATCACAAGGCTCCATGGTTTTCTCATCACAATGCTCCAGGACCTTGTCATCACAATGCTTCACGACCTTGTCATGAAAATATTCAATGGCCCTTGTCATCATAATGCTCCAAGTCCTAGTCATCACAGTGCTCCATTATATTTGTCATCACAATCCTCCATTACATTTGGCATCACAATGCTCCCTGCCATTGTCATCACAATGGACCATGACATATGTCATCACAATGCTCTCTGACAACTCTCTTCAAAATACTCCATGACATTCTCATCACAATGCTCCATGCCCTGGTCATCACAATGCACCATGTCCACTGTCATCACAATAATCTCTGAAAAGTGTAACCACAACGCTCCATGTCCCTGTCATCACAATGCTCCATGACCCCTGTCATCTCAATGCTCCGTGACTCCAGTCATCACAATGCTTCATAACGTTTGTCATCACAACGGTCCATGCCCACATCATCACAAGGCTCTGTGACTTTGTAACCACAATGCTCCATGAAATTTTCATCACAATGCTCCGTGACCCTTGTCATCACAATGCTCCATGCCTTTGTCAGAACAATGTTCCATGACCCTTGTCATCACAATGTGCCACGCGATTTTCATCACAATGATCCACAACCTTGTCATCGCTTTGCTCCATAAATCTTGTATTCGCAATGCCCCATGCAATTCTTATCCAAATGCTCTCTCACCTGAGATATCACAATGTTCCATCACTAGTCATCACAATCCTCCCTCAACCCTGTAATCAAAATGTTCCATGACCCCTGACATCACAATATTCCATAACCACTGTCATCAAAATGCTCCATGACACTTTTCAGCCCAAAGCTCCTTGACCCATGGCATCACAATGTTCTGTAACCACTGTCATCAAAATGTTACATTACACTTTTCATCAAATTGCTGCATGACCCTGTCATCAAAATGCTCCCTCTCCTTCTCATCACAATGCACCACACGGTTGTCATCAAAATGCTTCATGACCGTTGTCATCACAAATCTCCATGACACTTGGCATCACAATGCTCCATGTCATTGTCATCACGATGCTCCATGAACACTCTCATCCCATTGCTCCATGCCCTTGTCATCAAAAAGCTCCATGACACTTGTCGTCACAATGCTCGATGCCCTTCTCATCAAAATGCTCCATGCCCTTTTCATCACAATCCTCCAAGACCCATGTATCACAGTGTTCCGTGCCCTTGTCATCACAATGCTCCATGCCCACTCTCATCACAATAATCCATGAAACATTTCAGGCCAATGCTCAATGCCCTTCTCATCAGAATGTCCCATTACCTCTGTCATAACAATGCTGATTACCCCTGCCAACACAATGTTCCACGGCCTTGTCATCACAAGGCTCCATGACCCTTGTCATCACAATGCTCCAAGACCGCTGTAATCACAATGCTCCATGCCCTTGTCATCACAAAGCTCCAAGACACATGTCATCAGAATGTTCCATGGCCTTCTCATCACAATGCTCCATGCCCTTGTCATCACAATGCTCCAAGACCCCTGTAATCAAAATGCTCCATGCCCCTTTGCATCTCATGTTCCATGAACCCTGTCATCACAATGCACCATGCCCATCATCATAATGCTTCAGGTTATTGTCATCACAGTGAAATCCAAATTATCCATGACTTCTGTTATCATAATGCTCCAAACCCTTGTGATCACAATGTTCCATAACACTTATCATCACAAAACCCCATGACGCTCATCATCACAATTATCCATGGTATTCTCATCACAATGCTCCATGACATTTGTCATCACAAGGCTCAATACACTTGTCATCACAATGCTCCCTGACACTTATTGTCAGTATGCTCCTTGAACCCTGCCATGACAAGGCTCCATGCCTTTTTCATCACAATGATCCGTGCCCTTTTCATCACAATGCTCCAAGATCACTGTAATCACAATGCTCCATGTCCTTGTCATCACAAAACTCCATGAAGCATGTCATCAGAATGCTCCATGGCTTTCTCATCACAATGCTCTATGCCCTAGTCATCACAATGCTCCAAGACCCCTGTAATCACAATGCTCCATGCCCCTTTTCATCAGAATGCTCCGTGAGACTTGTCATCACAAGTCTCCATGGTCATCTCATCACAATGCTCCAGGACCTTGTCATCACCATTCTACATTCCCTTGTCATCACAATGCTCCATGACACCTGTCATCAAAATATTCCATTAATATATTCAGCCCAATGCTCCACGACCTACACATCACAATGCTCCATGGCCAATATCATCACAATGCTCCATGACCACTGTCATCACAACACTCCATGACTCCTGACAACACAATGATCTGGGACTCTTGTCATCACAATGCCCCATTCCCTACACATCACTCTGCTCCATGACCCCTGTCATCAAAACACTCCATGAACATTTTCAACTCAGTGCTCTATGACACTTGTCATCACAATGATCCATGCCCTTGTCATCCCAATGCTCCATGACCCCTGTATTCACAATGCTCCATGACGCTTGTCATCACAATGACCCATGACACATGTCATCACAATGATCCATGCGTTTGTCAGCAAAATGCTACATGACATTGTCATTACAATGCTCTATGCGTTTGTCATCACAAAACTCCATTTCCATTGTCATCACAATCCTCCATGAACTTTGGGATCACATTGCTTCATGCCCTTGTCATCATAATGCTCCATGCTCCTTGAAATCAAAATGATCCGTGACCTCTGTCATCACAATGCTCCAAACCCTTGTGATCACAATGTTCCATAACACTTGTCATCACAACGCTCCATGATGCCTGTCATCACAATACTCCATGCCCTTTTCATCAAAATGCTCCATGACTTTTGTCATCACAATTCTCAATACAATTGTCATCACAATGCTTCCTGACACTTGTCGTCAGAATGCTCCTTGAACCCTGTCACAAATACGCTCCATGCCTTTTTCATCACAATGCCCCATGCCGTTTTCATCACAAAGCTCCATGCCAATGTCATCAAAATGCTCCACAATCTTGTCATAAGAATGCTCCATGACCCTTGTCATCACAATTCTCCATGCACTTGTCAGCACAATGCTCCCTGACCCTTGTCATCACAATGCTCCAAGCCATTGTCATCACAATGCTCCATTACCTTTGTCATCAGAATCCTCCATGACACTTGTCATCACAATGCTCCATGCCATTGTCATCACAATGGACCATTCCATATGTCATCACAATGCTCCCTGACACCTCTCTTCACAATACTGCATGACCTGGTCATCACAATGCTCCAAGACCCATGTAATAACAATGCACCATTCCAACTGTCATCGCAATAATCCATGAAACTTATTAGACCAATGTTCCATGCCCTTGTCCTCACAATGCTCGATGTCCTTGTTATCACAATGTTCCAAGAACCCTGTAATCAGAATTCTCCTTGCCCCTTTCAGCAGTATGCTCCATGAGACTTGTCATCACAAGGCTCCATGGTTTTCTCATCACAATGCTCTAGGACCTTGTCATCACAATGCTTCACGACCTTGTCATGAAAATTTTCAATGGCCCTTGTCATCATAATGCTCCAAGTCCTAGTCATCACAGTGCTCCATTATATTTGTCATCAGAATCCTCCATGACACTTGGCATCACAATGCTCCATAAACATTGTCATCATAATCCTCCATGCACTTCTCATCAAAATGCTCTCTCACCACTGATATCACAATGCTACATCACTATTTGTCACAATACTCCCTCACCCCTGTCATCAGAATGTTCCATGAAACTTTTCATCAAATTGCTCCATGACCCTGTCATCCCAATGCTCCCTGCCCTTCTCATCACAATGCACAATGCCCTTGTCATCAAAATGCTCCATGACTTTTGTCATCACAAAGATCCATTACCCTTGGCATCACAATGCTCCATGTCATTGTCATCACAATGCTCCATGAACACTCTCATCACATTGCTTCATGCCATTGTCATCACAAAGCTCCATGACACATATCATCGGAATCCTCCATGGCCTTCTCATCACAATGCTCCATGGCCTTGCCGTCACAGTGCTCCATTCCCCTGTGATAACAATGCTCCATGACCCCTGCCATCACGATGTTCCGTGGACTTGTCATCACAAGGCTCCATGACCCTTCTCATCACAATGCTCCAAGACCCCTGTCATCACAATGCACCATGCCTATCATCATAATGCTTCATGCTACTGTCATCACAATGAAATCAAAATGCTCCAAGACATCAGTCATAACAATGCTCCAAACCCTTGTGATCACAATGTTCCATAACACTTGTCCTCACAGTGCCCCATGACGCTCGTCATCACAATTATCCATGGTCTTCTCATGACAATGCTCCATGACCTTTGTCATCACAATGCTCAATACACTTGTCATCAAAATGCTCCTTGACACTTGTTGTCTGTATGCTCATTGAACCCTGTCATGACAGGGCTCCATGGCTTTTTCATCAAAATGATCCATCCCCTTTTCATCACAATGCACCAAGACCCCTTTAAACACAATGCTCCATGCCCTTGTCATCACAAAGCTCAATGAATCATGTCTTCAGAATGCTCCTTGGCCTTCTCCTCACAATGCTCAATGCCCATGTCATCACAATGTTCCAAGACCCCTGTAATCACAATGATCCATGCCCCTTTTCATCACTATGCTCCATGAGATTTGTCATAACAACTCTTTATGGATTTCTCATCACAGTGCTCTAGGACATTGTCATAACAATGCTTCACGACCATGTTTTGAAAATTCTCAACGGCCCTTGTCATCATAAAGCTCCAAGACCTAGTCATCACAATGCTCCATTATATTTGTCATCAAAATCCTCCATTACATTTGGCATCACAATGCTCCCTGCCATTGTCATTGCAATGGACCATGACATATGTCATCACAATGCTCCCTGACACCTGTCTTCACAATACACCATGAACTTCTCATCACAATAATTCATGCCCATGTCATCACAATGCACCATGTCCACTGTCATCACAATAATCTATGAAACTTGTCAGAACAATGCTCCATGCCCCTGTCACCACAATGCTCCATGCCCTTGTCATCACAATGCTCCATGACCCCTGTCATCACAATGCTCCGTGACTCCAGTCATCACAATGCTTCATAACATTTGTCATCACAATGGTCCTTGCCCGCATCAGCACAAGGCTCTGTGACCTATATAACCACAATGCTCCATGACCCTTGTCATCAAAATGCTCCATGCCTTTGTCAGAAAAATGCTCCATGAAACTTGTCATCACAAAGTGCTACGCGCTTTTCATCACAACGGTCCACAAATTTGTCATGGTATTGCTCCATAAACCATGTAATCACAATGCTCCATGCCCTTCTCATCACAATGCTCCATTACCCCTGTCATAACAATGCTCCATGACCCCTTCCATCATGATGTTCCATGGCCTTGTCATCACAAGGCTCCATGACACTTGTCATCACAATGCTCCAAGACCCCTGTAATCACAATGCTCTATTCCCTTGTCATCACAAAGCTCCATGACACATGTCATCAGAATGTTCCATGGACTTCTCATCAAAATGCTCCATGCCCTTGTCATCACAGTGCTCCAAGACCTCTGTAATCACAATGCTCCATGCCCCTTTTCATCTCCATGCTCCATGAACCCTGTCATCACAATGCATCATGCCCATCATCATAATGCTTCTTGATATTGTCAGCACAATGAAATCAAAATTCTTCATTACCTCTGTCATCACAATGCTCCATGACCCCTGTCATCACAATAATCCATGATCATATTCAGCCCAATTCTCCATGACCCTTGTCATCACAATGATCCATGCCCTTGTCATCCCAATGCTCCATGACCCCTGTATTCACAATGCTCCGTGACGCTTGTCATCACAGTGCTCCATGACACCTGTCATCACAAGGCTCCATGACTTTGTCAGCAAAATGCTACATGACCTTGTCATTACAATGCTCTATGCGCTTGTCATCACAATACTCCATTTCCATTGTCATCAAAATCCTCCATAAACCTTGGGATCACATTGCTTCATGCCCTTTTCATCATAATGCTCCATGCTCCTTGAAATCAAAATGATCCATGACCACTGTCATTACAATGCTCCAAACACTTGTGATCCCAATGTTCCATAACACTTGTCATCACAATGCTCCATGATGCTTGTCATCACAAAATTCCATGCCCTTTTCATCACAATGCTCCATGACCTTTGTCATCACAATGCTCAGTTCACTTGTCATCACAATGCTCCCTGACACTTGTCATCAGAATGCTCTTTCAAACCTTTCACGAAAAGGCTCCATGCCTTTTTCATCACAATGCCCCATTCCATTTTCATCACAATGCTCCGTGACCATTGTCATCACAATGCTCCATGCCTTTGTCTGAAAAATAATCCATGACCCTTACCATCACAATGTGCCATAAACTTTTCATCACAACGGTCCAGAAATTTTCATTGCAATGCTCCATAAACCTTGTAATCACAATGCTCCATACAATCCTCATCAAAATGCTCTCTCACAAGAGATATCACAGTGTTCCATCACTAGTCGTCACAATACTCCCGCACACCTGTAATCAAAATGTCCCATAACCCCTGTCATCACAATGCTACATCCCTTTATCATCACAATGTTCCATGACCCCTGACATCACAATATTCTATAACCCCTGTCATCAAAATGTCCCAATACACTTTTCATCATATTGCTGCATGACCCTGTCATCAAAATACTCCCTGCCCTTCTCATCACATTGCACCATGCACTTATCATCAAAATGCTCCATGACCTTTGTCATCACAAAGCGCCATGACACTTGGCATCAAAATGCTCCATGTCATTGTCATCACAATGCTCCATGAACACTCTCATAACATTGCTCAATGCTCTTGTCATCACAAAGCTCCATGACACTTCTCATCACAATGCTCGATGCCCTTCTCATCACAATGCCCCATGACCTTGTCATTACAATCCTCCATGACACATGTATCACAGTGTTCCATGCCCTTATCATCACAATGCTCTATGCCCACTCTCATCACAATAATCCATGAAACATTTCAGACCAATGCTCCATGCCCTTCTCATCACAATGCTCCTTTACCTCTGTCATAACAATGCTCCATGACACCTGCCATAACAATGTTCCCTGGCCTTGTCATCACAAGGCTCCATGACACTTGTCATCATAATGCTCCACGACCCCTCTAATCAAAATGCTCAATGCCCTTTTCATCAAAAAGCTACATGATGCATGTCATCAGAATGTTCCATTGCCCTGTCACCACAATGCTCCATGCCCTTGTCATCACAATGCTCCAAGACCCTTGTAATCAAAATGCTCCATGAGACTTTTCATCTCAATGCTCCATGAACCCTGTCATCACAATGGACCATGCCCATCATCATAATGCTTCAGGCTATTTTCATCACAATGAAATCAATATGCTCCATGACCTCTGTCATCACAATGCTCCAAACCCTTGTGATCACAATGTTCCATAACACTTATCATCACAACACCCTATGACGCTCATCATCACAATTATCCATGGTCTTCTCATCACAATGCTCCATGACTTTGGCATCACAATGCTCAGTACACTTGTCATCACAATGCTCCCTGACACTTGTCATCAGTCTGCTCCATTAACCCTGTCATGACACGTCTCCATGCCTTTTTCATCACAATGATCCATGCCCTTTTAATCACAATGCTCCAAGACCCCTGTAATCACAATGCTCCATGCACTTGTCGTCACAAAACTCAAAGACACATGTCATCAGAATGCTCCATGTCCTTCTCCTCACAATGCTCCATGCCCTTGTCATCACAATGCTCCAAGACCCCTGTAATCACAATGCTCCATGTCCCTTTTCATCAGAATGCTCCATGAGACTTGTCATCACAAGTCTGCATTGTATTCTCATAAAAGTGCTCCAGGAACTTGTCATCATAATGCTCCATGATCCCTGTCATCACGATACTCCATGAATATTTTCAGCCCAATGCTCTATGACCTTCTCGTCAAAATGCTCCATGACCCCTGTCATCACAATACTCCATGAACATATTCAGCCCAATGCTCCATGACCCTTGTCATCACAAAGATCCATGCCCTTGTCATTCCAATGCTCCATGACCCCTGTATTCACAGTGCTCCGTGATGCTTGTCATCACAGTGCTCCATGACACCTGTCATCACAATGCTCCATGCCCTTGTTATCACATTGTTCCAGGACCCCTGTCATTACTATGCTCCGTGACTTCGTTCATCACAATGCTTCATGACCTTTGTCATCTCAATGGTCCATGCCCTCGTCATCAACAGTCTCTGTGACCCTTTTAACCACAATGCTCCATGAACTTTTCATCACAATTCTCTTTGACACTTGTCATCACAATCCTCTCTGCCTTTCTCAGCACAATGCTCCATGACACTTGTCATCACAATGCTCCATGCGCTTGTCAGCACAATGTTCCATGACACATGTCATCAAAATGCACCATGCGCTTGTCATCACAGTGCTCCACAATCTTGTCATCACAATGCTCCATAAAACTTGTCATCACAATGCTCCATGCACTTCTCATCAAAATGCTCTCTCACCACTGATATCACAATGTTACATTACTATTCGTCACAATGCTCCCTCACCCCTGTCATCACAATGATCCATGACTCCTGTCATCACAATTGTACATGCACATATCATCACAATGTTCGATGACCCCTGACATCACAATGTTCCATAACCCCTGTCATAAAAATTCTCCCAAAACCTTTTCATCAAAATGCTCCATGACCCCTGGCATAACAATGTTCAATAACCCCTGTCATCAAAATGTTCCATGACACATTTCATCCATTTGCTCCATGACCCTGTCATCACAATGCTCCCTGCCCTTCTCATCACAATGCACAACGCCATTGTCATCAAAATCCTCCATGACCTTTGTCATCACAAAGATCCATGACTCTTGGCATCACAATGCTCCATGTCATTTTCATCACAATGCTCCAAGATCGCATTCATCACATTGCTCCATGCCGTTGTCATCACAAAGCTCCATGACACATGTCATCAGAATGCTCCATGGCCTTCTCATCACAATCCTCCATGCCATTGCCATCACAATGTTCCATTACCAATGTCATAACAATGCTCCATGACCCCTGCCATCACGATGTTCCATGGCCTTGTCATCACAAGGCTCCATGACCCTTCTCATCACAATGCTCCAAGACCCGGTAATCACAATGTTCCATGACCCCTGTCATCACAATGCTACATCCCCTTATCATCACAATGTTCCATGACACCTGACATCACAATGTTCCACAACCCCTGTCATCAAAATGCTCCATGACACTTTTTATCCCAAAGCTCCATGGCCCCTGACATCACAATGTTCTATAACCCGTGTCATCAAAATATTCCATTACAATTTTCATCAAATTGCTGCATGACACTGTCATCAAAATGCTCCCTGGCCTTCTCATCACAATGCACCAAGCCCTTGTCATCAAAATGCTCCGTGACTTTTGTCATCACAAATCTCCTTGACCCTTGACATCACAATGCTCCATGTCATTGTCATCACAATGCTCCATGAAACCTCTCATCACATTGCTCCATGCCCTTGTCATCACAAAGCTCCATGACACATGTCATCACAATGCTCGATGCCCTTCTCATTACTATGCTCCATGCCCTTGTCCTTACAATCCTCTATGACCATTGTATCACAGTGTTCTGTGCTCTTGTCATCACAATGCTCCATGTCCACTCTCATCACAATAATCCATGAAACATTTCACACCAATGCTTCCTGTCCTTCTCATCACAATGCCCCATTACACCTGTCATAACAATGTTCCATGACCCCTGCCATCACAAAGTTCCACGGCCTTGTCATTCACAAGGCTCCATGACACTTGTCATCACAATGTTCCAAAACCCCTGTAATCACAATTCCCCATGCCCTTGTCATCACAAAGCTCCATGACGCATGTCATTAGAATGTTCCATGGACTTCTCATCACAATGCTCCAAGACACTTTTTATCACAATGCTCCATGCCCATTTTCATCTCAAAGCTCCATGAATCCTATCATCACAATGCACCATGCCCATTATCATAATGCTTCAGGCTATTTTCCTCACAATGAAATCAGAATGCTCCATGACCTCTGTCATCACAATGCTCCAAACCGTTGGGATCACAATGTTCCATAACACTTCTCATCACAACACCCCATGATGCTCATAATCACAATTATCCATGGTCTTCTCATCACTATGCTCCATAACCTTTGTCATCATAATGCTCTCTGACACTTGTCATCAGTATGCTCCTTGAACACTGTCATGACAGGGCTCCATGCCTTTTTCATCACAATGATCCATGCCCTTTTCATCACAATGCTCAAAGACACCTGTAATCACAATGCTCCATGCACTTGTCATCACAGTGCTCCATGACGCATTCATCAGAATGCTTCATGGCCTTCTCTTCACAATGCTCCATGCCCTTGTCATCACAATGCTCCAAGACCCCTGTAAACACAATGCTCCATGCCGCTTGTCATTATAGCACTCCATGACGCTCGTCATCACAATTATCCATGGTCTTCTCATCACAGTGCTCCACGGTCTTGCCATCACAATGCTCCATGCCCTGGTCATCACAATGCTCTATGTTCACTTTCATCACAATTCTCCACGTTCTTGGCATCACTATGTTCCATGCCACTTCCCATCACAGTGTTAAATGCTTTGTCATCACAATACTGCACAAGCTTGTCATCAGAATACTCCATGATCCTTGTCATCACAATGATCCATGACCCCGGTCATCACAATGCTCCATGAGTCCTATCATCACAATGCTCCATGCCCCTTGTCATTACAGTGCTCCATGATGCTCGTCACCAGAATTATCCATGGTCTTCTCATCACAGTGCTCCACGGTTTTGCCATAACAATGATCCATGCCCTGGTCATCACAATGCTCCATGTCCCTTGTCATCACAATTCTCCAGGTCCTTGTCATCACAATGCTCCATGACAGTTCTCATCCCCATGTTACATGCTCTTGTCATCACAATTCTCCATGAACTTGTCATCGCAATGTCCCATGACCCCTGTCATAGCAAGCTCCATGCCTTTGTCATCACAATGCTTCACGAACTTTTCATCAAAATTCTCAAAGGCCGTTGTCATCACAATGCTCCATGCCCTTGTCATCACAATGCTCCATGGCCCTTGTCATCACAATGCTCCAAGCCCTTGTCATCACAATGCTCCATTACCATTGTCATCACAATCCTCCATAACACTCGGCATCACAATGCTCCATGCCATTGTCATCACAATGGAACATGAAATATGCCATCACAATGCTCCCTGACACCTGTCTTCACAATAATCCATGACCTTGTCATCACAATGCTCCATGACCTTGTCATCACAATGTGCCATGCCCTCTGTCAACACAATTATCCATGAAACTTGTCAGAACAATGCTCCATGCTCCTCTCATCACAATGCTACATGACCCCAGTCATCACAATGCTCCGTGTGTCCCATCATCACAAGACACCATGACCTGTGTCACCAAAAAGTCAATGCCCTCAACATCACAAGGCTCGGTGAAATTTGTCACCACAATGCTCCATGAACTTTTCATCCAATTGCTCAATGTCATTGTCATCACAATGCTCCATGAACGCTCTCATCACATTGCTCCATGAACTTGTCATCACAAAGCTCCATGACGCATGTCATCAGAATGCTCCATGGCCTTCTCATCACAATGTTCCATGCACTTGCCATCACAATTCTCCATTAACCCTGTCATAAAAATGCTCCATGACCCCTGCCATCACGATGTTCCATGGCCTTGTCATCACAAGGCTCCATGAACCTTCTAATCACAATGCTCCAAGACCCCTGTAATCACAATGCTCCATGCCCCTTTTCATCTCAATGATCCATGAACCCGGTCATCACAATGCACCATGCCCATCATCAAAATGCTTCATGCTATTGTCATCACAATGAAATCAAAATTCTCCATGATCTCTGTCATCACAATGCTCCAAATCCTTGTGATCAAAATGTTCCATAACACTTATCATCACAACGTCCCATGACGCTCGTCATCACAATTATACATGGTCTTCTCATCACAATGCTCCATGACCTTTTTCATCACAATGCTCAATACACTTGTCATCACAATGCTCCCTGACACTTGTACTCAGTATGCTCCTTGAACCATGTCATGACAAGGCTCCATGCCTTTTTCATCACAATGCTCCATGCCCTTGTCATCACAAAGCTCCATGATGCATGTCATCAGAACTTTCCATGGCCATCTCATCCCAATGCTCCAAGCCCTTGTCATCACAATGCCCCAAGATCCCTGTAATCAAAATGCTCCATGCCCCTTTTCATCAGAATATTCCATGAGACTTGTCATCACAAGTCTCCATGGTCTTCTCATCACAATGTTCCAGTACCTTGTCATCACAAGCCTCCATGGCCCCTGTCATCACAATACTCGATGAACGTTTTCAGCCCAATGCTCCTTGACCTTCTCATCACAAAGCTCCATGACCCCTGTCATCACAATGCTCCATGACTCCTGTCATCACAACGATCCATGAACCCTGACAACACAATGATGCGGGACTCTTGTCATGAAAATGCTCCATGCCCATGTCATCCCAATGCTTCATGACCCCTGTAATCACAATGCTCCGTGACGCTTGACATCACAGTGCTCCATGAACCTTGTCCTCACAATGCTCCATGCCTTTGTCAGCAATATGCTACATAATCTTGTCATCACAATGCTCCATGCGCTTGTCATCACAATCCTTCATGACACTTTGGATCATATTGCTTCATGCCCTTGTCATCTCCCTCTTGCCTTTCTGGTTTCTACAAATTTTCGGATGCCCCTTTTGACCCGTGGGAAGTGTCAATTCTTTGTAGTGTGGATTTGCATTGCGTGCTTGCTTGATTGTCCAAAAAGGTCGTATGCGTTTTCTCCTGAATATATTCAGGAGAAAACGCATACGCCCTTTTTGGCCAAGTGCATCATTGTCGAAGTTGTGATGCTTTTCCTGTGCTTTAAAGGCGATTCCAATTTACCTCTTGAAATATGTTTTGTGCAATTGTGCCTCATTTTCAAGTCAGCTTCGTTGCCTTCCCTCAACAGATTTTTGGAAGAGAGTAGTCCTTTATAACTGTAGGTTTGTGAATTGCTGTGCCCGTGAGCTCCAATTTTCAAATCCCATTTTTGGGAGCTGACCGCAAATCCACAATTTTGCTTCAGGACCTATACTTGTTCCAGGGGTGGATATACTGTTCCCTGCAGGTGTCTGAGGCTTTGGTTAATTCTTCTTCCTGACGGGAATTTACAGTGACATGTGCCCGTCCAAATGCCTACATCTACTCTGTGATTGGTTCTCCCTCTTCCCTTTCATCCTCTGCACAATTAGCAAACTGTGCGAACCAGGAGGTTATAGGGGCTGGCTCTCCTAAGTTGGGAGATTGATAGTAAAGCAGTTGGAATGCCAAACTGGAGCACAAGGAGAGGAAAAATTAGGAGACTTTTAGAAACCTTTCACCATCACAGGGTGTCCATTCTCTAGATTTCCCATACATGTTATAACTGTAGTGATATTCTCTACTACCTGGAGATTTGTTATCCATGGTATCGTGGCATGCATTACTACTTTAAAGGGTCTGCATTTTCTCTCCCAATCTCACCAGTCCTCTCAGTCCCAAGTGTCCAGCCTTATGTCTCATCCAGCTGTCTTTGCATATAGGGTCATTCCCGGTTTCATCAGAACCCCTGAAGGAATTGTGTAAGAATTTCGCTGTTTTTTTGTTTGTTTTTGAAATTCATTTTTATAATGGGGTTGAGCTCATTTTCACTGACGTGTTTATGCTAGTCTAGACACACTTGATTCCCTTATGGAGACAAATCAATACATAGGTTTTAAGATTCTCACTATTCAGATATATTCCTCTGTGGGGAATAGGGGGTTTGAGTCCCGTTCACTGAGGAAGTGGTAGGTCTCGTCTGTTCTCTATTTGGTTTATGGAATGGTACCTGTGCTAATATCAAACTCTGGTTTTATGCATCACCCCACCTCTCCTTTCCCATTAAAAAGGCATAAGAGTGTTTTCTAAATGTGAGACTCTGTTCTCTTTCTTAATTCAGTACATGTGTTGTGATGTTGACATTCCCTCTGTAAGTGATATATTATGATAAGATTCTTTTTCTGTGTGACTAATTTCACTTAGAATCATCATACCTAAATCCACTCTTTATGCTGCTACTGGCCTTATGACATTGATTTCACGTCTGAGTGATATTCCGTTGTACAAAATTACCACAAGTTATTTATGCATTTGTCTTTTTCCTGGGATATTTTAGATGTACCAAAGTTGAGGTTCTTGTATGCAGAGCAGCCCTAAACTTTGGGGTGCCTGTGTGTTGTCGATATTTAGTCTTCCCAAGTTATATGTCCATGAGTTGAAGTCCCCTTTGCTCAGGGGCTTTGTATTTAAATGTTTTAGGAAACAGCATACACTTCTTCAGAGTGGCTCTTGGATATTTATACCCCACCCATCAGCGTGACTAGGCTCCCTGTTCTCCATGGCCTCTGCAGCATTTCTGGTTTGTACACATTTTTTGGATGGCCTTTCTGAGCAGTGGAAATTGAGACTTCTTTGTTGTGCGGATTTGCATTTCCCGCTTGCTTGGTTGGCCAAAAACTCTGTATGTGTTTTCTTCCTGAAGATATTCACGAAAAAAAGGCATACACCCTTTTGCCCAACTGCATCATTTTAGAAATTCTGCAGCTTTTCATATGCTTTAAATGTGAGTACAATCTACCTTTTGAAAAATGTTTCCTGCAATTCTGCCTCTCATTCAGATCCTCTTCGTTGCCTTACCTGAATATATTTTTGGACGTTGGTTATCATTTATATCTTTGCAGGTCTTTGAATTGTCTGCTCCTGAGCTCCATTTTGCAACTCGCTTTTATTGTGAGCTTGCCGCCAAACCATTGGATTGCTTCTGGCCCTATTCTGGTTCTGAGGAGGCAGGCTGAGCCTTTGGTTAATTCTTTTTCCTAATGGGAAATTAGAGTGACATGTGCCTCTCAAAACTCCTACAGCTAATCTCTCATTGGTTCCCCCTCTTCTCATTTATCCTCTGCACACATTGCAAGCTGTGTGAAACAGGAGGTTAAAGGTGCTGATTCTCCAAGAGGGCAGATTGTTAATAATGTGGCTGGAATGGCGAACCCCAGCACCAGGAGATCAAAAATGAGGTGCATTTTAGACACCTTTACTGAGCACATGGTGTACATTCATCTCGGTTTCGCAGGCATGTTTTCGCTGTCAGAAGATTCCCTTGAACCTGCCGATTTGGGACCCATGGAATGGGTACCAGGCAGTATTACTTTAAAAGGTCTGCATTTCCTCACCCAGCCTCTCTAACATCTCTTAGCGTGCATAGCTTCCAGCCTTATATATCATCCTGCTGTGGGTCTACATGTGTTCAATCCATGTTACATCGTAGCCCTTCAAAAAAAGTTGTAAGAATTTTTGTCTGTCTCACCGTTTTTATAAATATTTTTAAATTTATTTTTATATTGGTTACAGCTGATTTTCAAAGCTCTGTTTTTTGCTGCTGTACATCCACTTGATTCATGTACTGTGAGACAACAATAAATTATTTTTCAGATGCTTACAAGTCATATGTATTATTGTCCAGTGCCTTGATTGGGCTGAGTGCAGTTCTTTGAAGTACCGTGTATGCCTTGTCAGTTATTCAATTTGGTACTTGGAATGGTATAATTGCTAATTTTAACCTCCTGGATAATACCTCACCATTCCCCACCTTTCCCATTTAGCAGCCTTATGTCTATTTTCTACATATTTGACTATGTTTCTGTTTTGTAGTTTATTTCATGTGTAGCCATGTTTGATTCCACCTTTAAGTGACATCTTATGATATGTGTCTTTTTCTTTCTGACATATGTCACTTAGAATGATCGTATGTAACTCCTCCAGAGTTGTTCCAACTGGCCTTATTTCATTGATTTCGGGATGAGTAATATTCCACTCTACATAAGTACCCCATCTCTTTTATCCATTTTATCCTTCCAGGGACATTTAGGTTATATCCAAGTGGAGGCCCTTTTTAACAGAGAGGTGGTAAACGTTGGGGTGCCTGTTTTCTGTCCATTTTTGGTTTTCCCAAGGTATACGCCCATGAGTGCAAGTGCCCTATGCTCTGTAGCTCAGTTTTCAGATGTTTTAGCAAACACAATACACTTCTCCAGAGTGGCCGTTGGCACATTACATTTCCACTATCAGCCTCACAGGGCTCCCTTTTCTCCTCACCCTGTCCTGCATTTCTGGTGTTTACACTTTATGTGGATGGCCCTTCTGACTGATGTGAAGTGATATATTGTGTAGTATTGATTTCCAGTGCCCACCTGTTTGGTTGGATAAAAAGTGTGAATGGCCTTTACTTGAATATATTCAGAAAAAAATGCATATGCCCTTTTGAGCCAAGTGCATCATTGGCGATGTTCAGCCCCTTTTCTTGTGCTTTAATGGGGAGTCCTTTCTACCTCTTCAAATCTGTTTCCTGCCACTCTCCCTTGCTTACAACTCCTTTTCTGTGACTTACCTCTAGACATTTTTCGACGATAGATATTTTCAACTCTGCAGTTTTATGAATTTTAGTGCCCCTGAGTTCCATTTTTCAACTTGTGTTTTTGGAAACTGGACACAAAACAGCGGGATTTCCTCTAGACCTATTCTGTTTCCGTGGGCAATTCTAGCCTTTGATGAATTTGTCTTCCATATTGGAAATTAGAGTGGCATGTGCCTGTCCAAACAACTAAGACTTGTCTCTAAATTTTTCTCATCCTTCCGCTTCATCCTCTTTACAAATTCCAAACTGTGTGCAACAGGATGTTAACGGTGCTGATATCCCCAAGTGAGGAGATTGTTAGGAAAGATGCTGGAGGGGTGAACCCGAGCACCAGGCGATGAGGAGATGAGGTGCCTTTTCCAAACTCTTTCCGATCAAACGGTGTACCATCCACTAGGTGTGACAGGCATGTTTTAGCTGTAGGAAGGGTCCCGTGCATGAAAGGAGAACACCAGGGATTTTTCCAAATCAGTGCCTCCCCGTACCCCAAACTGGGGAATTTTTAAGCTACAGCTACACGTATGTCCATTAAAGGCCTTGGGAAATAGGCAGAGCCCAAACTTTAGATGATTGAAATCTTCAGGTTCAGAAGCGCTCACCATCGGCCTTGCTTAGGTTACATTTTATCTGTCATTGATAGATGATGTCAATTAAAATATCTATTCTTTTTCAGATTATTTCCCCTTATAGGTTATTGCAAAATATTCAGTGTAGTTCCCTGTGCTGTACAGTAGTTCCTTTTTGATGATCTATTTTATACATAACAGTGTGTATGTGATAATCCCAAACTGTTAATTTATCCCTTCTCCTACCTTTCCCCTTTGGTAATAATAAATTATAAGATTTTATACTTCTCAGAAATGGGGGAGCTGAAAGAGAGGTATCCTTTTCAATGGAAAAGCATTCAAAACAAGATTGAAGCTTCAGCCAAGAGTATTCGATGTACATCCATGGAAATAAATCACTTCATTTCTCTAATGTTGACCTGACAAATAAGACAGACGTCTTCACTGAACTTGCTTATAGTAAAGTGATGGAAATATCAAATGTAAGTCTTAGAAACATCTTATTTTACCCGAGCATTATACACTGCTCTATGTTAACTACAGTTTGGCTCACACATCTGTTCATTGAAGTTACAATGTTCTCAATTTCTGTTACTGATCCTCCAGAGTGGACCCCAACAGGAGTCCCCATGCCCAGTGTCATTGGAGACAAGAGATCAAGACTGAGTTTGCTTCAGAAGCAAAGGAAACATTATTTTGAAAACAGAATGGAGAGGTGAGAGCGTGCAGTCCCCCACGGGCTGTGGGCTAGGCTGCGTGTAGTGATCCCAGCAGCGTCAGTGGGAGGGAGGGGATGGAGCTCTCGAGGGCTGGGTTGGCTGCAGCTCAGGCTCTATGCCGTGGAGTCTGCATGTGACCCCGCTAGCTGAGGTGTCGACCCAGCCATTCTGCACTAGGAAATCGGGTCTGAAGTGCCGGGTGTGGGACCTCTGCATGCGGAACCCTAGGAGCACGTGAAATTAGAGAAAGCACAAAGGAAAAGCAGGTTAGACTTTATTTTATTGCCCAGATTCTCTTTTTATCTCCCAGGAATTTTTAATGAACGTTGCCGGAGATGAACCCCTCCTCTGCTTTTTGTTCCGTTCCTCATTCTTGGGGTGTTGAGGGTGCAGACCCCTCTTTTGTAACTGCTTCATGCTGTGGTGGGAGCCCTGATACTTGAGGGGAGGGGCAAAACGTCTCCTCACCAGCCTCCAGGTGAGGTTGAGTGCCCCAAGGCCTCCTGCCTCACTTCTCGCCCGCATGAGCACCAGCATTGGAAGTGTTATAGATTCTAATGAGCTTTAAGGGTCCAGGAAACAGATGAGCAGAGATGCTGAGGTGGCAGGTTTCAACCCACCCCACATTTGTTTGGCGACCTTAGGCTGACGGTTTTTGCCAGCCTAGATGCTCTGACCTGTAGTCTGTGCTTTCTTTAATTAGGTCCCTGAATTAATGTACAATCAGCACCATGTGTCAGAACCCTGCCCGCGCAACTCCCAGACAGTCCAGGGTCAGTGGTGATCCAGGACCATGACGTCCACTGAGTCAATGGCCTTTAGAAGTAGCCAGCAGTCCTGCCGGTCATATTGGCCACCATCACCACGGTGTCTGTAGGGTTTTCTATGGTGAAAGCGTGATATACGTTTCCCCCGCTAAGCTTATTAGCTCCCCTCTGGGTGCAGTAAGTCCTGAAAGCAGTAGTCTGCTCTTTCGGGACACAGTCTTGTTGTTTTCTGAGAGAAACTCCAGGTCAAGTGATGGTCACACGAGTCATCATGGGGGCCCGTTGCCCCCATTTGTCTCTCTGGAGGTTGGAGTTGGAGGGCCTCCTCACTCGAGGTCAGTGTGTCCACAGAGCGACCCCTGCAACTTCAGGGCATGATGGGTGGTTAGGATCACCACGTGGGGTCCTTTTCCCTTAGGAGGGAACTGGCCTTGTGGGCTGCTGATTTCTTGCTTTTTAGATACCCCAGTATCCTGGCCTGATGAGTCAGTGGGCAAAGCCCTTGGTGACCATAGTTTATCATACCTGAAGGGCATTCTTGTGTTGCTCCATTTCAAGTGGTCCCAGTTTTTGCACTAAGGCTCCAAGGGCGATTAACCATTGACCGGGTATGTAAAGGTCAAAGGGTTTAGCTAAATTAGGGAGTTCCTGGGCAAGGGTCTGAATTGACTGTTCTTTCCATTCTTGAAAGGCTGCTTCTGGATTCTATACAAAAGGATCATCATCTTTTCATGTCAGTGTTTCATGTAGAGGCCCAGCTATTAGACTGTAGTTAGGGATCCAGATGCAGAAAACCTTGGCCTCCCCAGGAACCCCTAAGCTGTCTTCTAGTTTTAGAAGAGGTAAGGCTGCAAATGGCTTCTTCCCTATCCTGGGATGCTTTTCTCTGAATATCTGTGAGAATGAAGCCCAGGCATGTCACCTGAGCCTGTGATATTTGAGCCTTTTTCTTGGACACCTTCTATCCTTTCTTGGCTAGGTAGTTCAGAGGCGTCTTTAGTAGGCCTGGCGATCAGAATGTCATCTGCATATTGAAGGAGGGTTCCCTTTTAGAGAGGTAGAACGTTTAGGTCTTTGGAGGTCATTTCCCCAATGATGGTGTGGGGAATTTTGTACCGTTGGGGCAGGACGGCCCAGCATTATTGGTTTTGTTGCATGTTGTGTCCTGCCACTCACAAGCCAAAAATTCTTGTGACTCTGAGATGAATGGAATACAGAAGAAGGCATCATTGAAGTGTAATACAGAATGCCATGGCCTGGTGGATGGTAGAATCAGCAGCAGGGTGTAGGAAATAGGAGCTACTGGATGTATATCCTCGGTGGCTTCACTGACTGTCCTGATATCCTTTACCAGCTCTCCAGCAGCCCATGGGGCTCTCGTGGTCAGGCCAATCCAAGGATATGGAGCTCACCTTGGCTGCACCACCCATCCCCACAGCCCACGGGGCTCTCGTGTTCAAGTCCCTCCCTGGGTATGGAGCTCCCCTGTGCAGCTACCCAGCAGCCCATGGGGCTCTCATAGTCAGGCCCTTCCCAGGATACAGAGCTCCCCTGGGCAGGTACCCAAGCAAGGCTGGACACACAGGAACTGTGCACATAGCCCACCTTGCAGAGAACCCCCAGCTCACCTGTCACTCACAGCTGACACAGAACACCTCAGAGCAGGACTTGAACTAACAAACAGCAGCTCTGACAGGTCTGTGACACTGGCTATCACTCTGTGCAGTCTCTCTCTGCCTGGTCTTCCAGACACTTCCACTGCAGCCAGGGCACCAGGCCTCTGTCTCCACCCACCATCACTCCTCTCCCTGACTCCTGGGTTCCTCTCATTAGGATAGGGTCTTCTTGAAGTTGTTTTCCACTCATGGACCAGATAAAATGATAAGAAAACAAGCCGCAGGTGCAGCCCCTTGTCTAGCCTGACTCTCAAGAGCCCACACCTGTTCCTTCGGCCTGGCCCGTTTAGCAAGGTTCATTTTCTGCTACTATGAGCCCCTGAGGGGTGAGGATTGGCTGATTTGTGCAGCCTGACACTGCCTGCCTGCCCTCCCCAGGTGTGCCTGGGTTGTGGTCAATATAAACACCTCTCCAGTCAGCAAGAGCCCCTGTAGCTGTGCCTGACGCCATATTCTCTGCCCCGTCAGCAGTGTCGGGGCTGGGGTGGCGGTAGGGAGTGAGGGGACGTGGCTTTGTGGGTGGCCCAGTGTGAGTGGGGCTCTGCTGGACTTTCCGCAGGAGTTGCTAGGCGGCCACCTGCTAAAGAAGAGGATGTGTCATCCATACCTGCCTCTTGAATTTCTCCCCAGGCAGAGGTGAGGAAGTAAAAAAGCAGTGGGGTCCGTGGCAGGGGGGGTATCTCAGGCAGGGAAATGTAAAGCTTCCAGAAGAGCATCTGGGGCCAGGACCATCCTGACTGGCCTGCAGGCACCAAGTCGGCCTGCGTGCTGTCGCTGGTGTGGCTCCACAGCCCTTCCTCTAGGCTTGCAAGTGATAGTACATATTCAGGTGTTTTACCTGGAAAGGGTGGGAAGAGTTCAGCTGCAGCAGGACTGGGGCTCAGCTCACATTTACTCACAGACGCCTCGACACCGTCCCCCAGCTTTGCAATGAGGATGCTCCTTGTGGGGGGGAGCGCTGCTGAGTGCATGGGAGACGATTTCCCACCTCTGACCAACATAAGAATTTTTTACCACTGGAGCAAGTGCCCTGATACGATTTTCCTCTGTATAACTGGTGGGTTCTGTTTTTTTTTTTTTTTTTCTTTTTTTTCTTTTTGGTTCAAGGTAGATTTTATTTATTCCTCTTTTTTTTTTCTAATTTGCAGATATAAACATGGAAATAATGCATTAATATAAAGACGTCTATGTGAAGGGAAATACTTTTTTTTCTGTTTTCTTTTATTAAATGCTATTTATTTTTTTAATTTATTTTTTTTATACAGCAGGTTCTTATTGGATATCTATTTTATACATATACGTGTGCACATGTGAATCCCAGTCTCCCAATTCATCCCACCACCACCCTCACATGGCATTTCCCCCTTGGTGTCCATATGTTTGTTCTCTACATCTGTGTCTCTATCTCTGCCCTGCAAACCGGTTCATCTGTACCATTTTTCTAGGTTCCACATATATGCATTAATATACAATATTTGTTTTTCTCTTTCTGACTTACTTCACTCCGTATGACAGTCTCTAGATCCATTAAGGTCTCTACAAATGACCCAATTTCATTCCTATGTATGGCTGAGTAATATTCCGTTGTATATATGTACCACATCTTTATCCATTCGTCTGTCTGTGGGCACTTAGGTTGCTTTCATTACCTGTCTATTGTAAATAGTGCTGCAGTGAACATTGTGGTGAATGTGTCTTTTTGATTTATGGTTTTCTCTGGGTATATGCCCAGTAGTGGGATTGCTGGATTATATGGTAATTCTATTTTTACTTTTTTAAGGAACCTCCATACTGTTCCCCATAGAGACTGTACCAATTTACATTCCCAACAATAGTGGAAGAAGGTTCCTTTCCTCCATACCCTCTCCAGCATTTGTTGTTTGTAGATTCTCTGTTGATGCCCATTCTAACAGGTGTGACATGACACCTCATTGTAGTTTCCATTTCCATTTCTCTAATAATTAGTGATATTGAGCAGATTTTCATGTGCGTACTGGACACCTCTATGTCTTCTTGGAAGAAATGTCTATTTATATCTTCTTCCATTTTTGTATTGGGTTGTTTGTTTTATTAATATTGAGCTGCATGAGCTGTTTATATATATTGGAGATTAATCATTTGTCCATTGATTCGTCTGCAAATATTTTCTGCCATTCTGAGGGTTGTCTTTTTGTCTTGTTTGTAGTTTCCTTTGCTTTGCAAGAGCTTTTACGTTCCATTAGGTCCCATCTGTTTAGTTTTCTTTTTTATTTCATTACTATAGGAGGTGGATCAAAAAAGATCTTGCTGTGATTTACGTCAGAGTATCCTTCGTAAGTTTTCCTCTCAGAGTTTTATACTGTCTGGTCTTACATTAAGGTCTCTAATCCATTTTGAATATATTTTTATGTATGGTGTTGGGGAGTGTTCTAATTTCATTCTTTTACATGTAGCTGTCCATATTTCCCAGCACCAATGATTGAAGAGACTGTCTTATCTCCATTGTATAGTCTTGCCTCCTTTGTCATAGATTAGGTGACCATAGATGTGTAGGTTTATCCCTGTGCTTTCTTTTTTTTTTCCTTTTACACGTTTATTGGAGTGTAATTGATTTACAATGGAGTGTTCGTTTCTGCTGTATAAAAAAATGAATGAGCTATACATATACAAATATCACCAGATCCCCTCCCTCTTGCATCTCCCTCTCACACCCCATATCCCACCCCTTTACGTGTTCACAAAGCAGCGAGCTGATCTCCCTGTTCTATGTGGCTGCTTCCCAGTACCTATCGGTGTTACATTTGGTAATGTATTTATGTCCATGCCACTCTCTCACTTTGTCCCAGCTTACCCATCCCCCTTCCGGTGTCCTCAAGTCCTTTCTCTATGTCTGTGTCCTTAATCCTGTCCTGCCACTAGGTTCTTCAAAATCTTTTTTTTTTTCTTCATTAGATTCCGTATATCTCTGTTAACATACAGTATTTGTTTTTCCCTTTCTGACTTACTTCACTATGTAGGACAGATTCTAAGTCCATCCACCTCAGTACAAATAACTCAGTTTTGCTTCTTTTTATGGCTGAGTAATACTCCATTGTATATATGTGCCAGATCTTCTTTAAACATTCATCTGTCGATGGACACTTAGGTTGCTTCCATGTCCTGACTATTGTAAATAGAGCTGCAATGAACCTTTTTCTACATAACTCTTTTTGAGTTATGGTTTTCACAAGGCAAATGCCCAGTAGATGGATTGTTGTGTCATATGGTACTCCTATTGTTAGTTATTTAAAGGAACCTCCGTACTGTTCTCCCTAGTGCCCATATCAATTTACATTCCCACCCACAGTGCAAGTGTGTTCCCTTTTCTCCAATAAAGACCTCTCCAGCATTTATTGTTTTGTAGATTTTTTTTATGATTGCCACTCTGACTGCTGTGAGGTGACACCTCAGGGTAGTTTTGATTTAGATTTCTCTAATGATTAGTAATGTTTAACATCCTTTCATGTGTTTCGTGGTAATCTGTATATCTTCTTTGGATAAACGTCTATTTAGGTCTTCTGCCCGTTTTTGGATTGGGTTGTTTGTTTTTGTGATATTGAGCTACATGAGGTGCTTGTAAAGTTTGGAGATTAATCCTTTGTCAATTGCTTCATTTGAAAATATTTTCTCCCATTATGAGGGTTGTTTTTGCATCTTGTTTATGTTTTCCTGTACTGTGTAAAAGCTTTTAAGTTTCATTAGGTCCCATTTGTTGATTTCTGTTTTTATTTCCATTTCTCTAGGAGGTGGGTCCAAAAGGATCTTGCTGTGATTTATGTCATAGAGTGTTCTGCCTATGGTTTCCTCTAAGTGTTTTATAGTGTCTGGTCTTATATTTAGATCTCTAATCAATTTAGAGTTTATTTTTGTGTATGGTGTTATGGAGTGTTCTAATTTCATTCTTTTATGTGGAGGGGTCCAGTTTTCCCAGCACCAATTACTGAAGAGACTGTCTTTTCTCCATTGTATATCCTTAGCTCCTTTGTCATAGATGAGATAGCCATAGGTATGTAGGTTTATCTCTGGGCTTTCTGTCCTGTTCCATTGATCTGTGTTTATGCCAATCTACATACACTTGATTCCATTATGCAGACATATAAATACATAGGTTTCAAGGTTATTACCAGTCAGATATATTCCTCTTCAGAGAATAGAGTGTTTTGTGTCCAGTTCATTGAGAAAGGAGTAGGTCTTGTCTATTACATATTTGGTATATGGAATGGGATCTGTGCTAATTTCAAACTCTGCTTTTACACATCACCCCACGTCACCTTTCCCCTTAAGGAGGAATAAGTGTGTTTTCTAAATGTGTAACTCTGTTCACATTTGAAATTCAGTTCATGTGTAGCCATGTTTACATTCCCTCTATAAGTGATATATTACAATATTTTTTTTTCTTTGTGGCTCATTTCACTTAGCATCATCATACCTAAAGCCACTCATTATGCTGCTATTGGCCTTATGACGTTGATTTTATGTCTGAGTGACATTCCATTGTATATAAGTACCACAACATCTATATTCATTTTTTTCCCTTTCCTGGGATATTTAAAGTGTACCGAAGTCGAGGTTCTTGTAAACAGAGCAGCCCTAAAGTTTGGTCTGGCTGTGTGTTGTGGATTTTTAGTTTTCCCAAAATACACGTCCATGAGTGGAAGTGTGCTATGCTCTGTAGCTCTGTTTTAGAAAACAACATACAATTCTCCAGAGAGGCTGTTGGAAATTTACATCCTGTCCATTGGCATAACCAGACTCCCTTTTCTCCATGGCCTGTCCTGCATTTGTGGTTTTTACACTATTTGTGGATGGCCCTTTTGACTGGAGGTAAGGGACACTTCTATGTAGTGTGGATTTGCAATGCCTGACGGCTTGCTTGCCCAAAAAGGGCGTATGCAATTTTTCCCGAATATATTCAAGAAAATACACATACTCCCTTTTCGGCCAAGGGCAAAATTGTCGAAGTTCTGTCGCTTTTCATGTGCTTTAAAGACAACTCCAATCTACCTCTTGAAATCTGTTTCCTTCAATTCTGCCTTGCATTCAAATCCTCTTCACTGCCTTACCTCAATAAATTTCTGGATGATAGTTGTCCTTTATAACTCTGCAAGTTTGTGAATTGCTGTGCCTCTGATTTCTATTTTTCAACTGGCCTCTTTGTGAGCTGGCTGCAATACCGCAGGATGGCTTTAGGCCCTAGTCTTGTTCTGGGGTGTCAGGCTGAGCCTTTGGTTAATTCTTCTTGCTGATGGGAACCTAGAGTGACATGTGCCCATCCAAACAACTACAGCTAATCTCTCATTTGTTTCCCCTCTTCCTGTTCATCCTCTGCACAATTTGCAAACTGTGCATAACAGGAGGGTAAAGGCGCTGACACTCCAAGTGGGGGGATTTTTAGTAATGCAGATGGAATGGCGAAGCCGAGCATGACAAAAGGAAAAATGAGGTACCTTTTAGAAAACTTTCCCAATTACACAGTGTACCATCCACTGGGTTTCCCATGCATGCTTTAACTGTAGGAAGATTCCCTTAAACTTGGAGAGTTGGGACCACTAGAATGGGTAGTACACAGTATTGCTCTAAGTGGTGTTCTTTTGCTTACACAAACTCAACAATCTTGTCAGCCCCAAGTGTCCAGTTTTATGTCTCATCCAGCTGTGGGTGTAAAGGTGGACAATCCAGGTTGCATCACAGGCCCTGAACGTATTTCTTAAGGCTTTCCCTCTGTTTCGCTGTTTTTGCATTTTGCTTTTGAAATTTATTTTTATAAGGGTATTTAGGTGAATTTCAGTGCTGTGTTCATGCCGTTATACACACACATGACTCATTTATGGAGACATGATAATACATATGTTTTAAAATTCTTGGAGTCAGATATATTCCTCTGCAATGAATAGGGGTTGTTGAGTGGAGTTCATGGTGCGGGGAGTAGGTGATGTCTATTACATACTTGGTTTATGTAACGATATCTGTGCTAATTTAAAACTGTGGTTTTATTCATCAACTCACCTCGCCTTTCCCGTTAAGAAGGCAGAATATTGTTTTCTAAGTGTGTGACTCTGTTGTGTTTGTAATTCAGTTCATTCGTAGCCAAGTGTACATTCCCAAAATAGTGATATCTTATGATAAGATTTGGTACTCTGTTATCTTTCCTAACTCAGTTCATATGTAGCCATGTTTACAGGATCTTCATAAGTGATATCTTATGATAAGTTTCTTTTTCTGTGTGACTTATTTCACTTAGAATCATCGTACCTGAATCCACTCATTTTGCTGCTACTGGCCTTATGACATTGATTTCATGGCTGAGGGGTATTCCATCGTATGTAAGTAACACAATTTTTTGAACCATTTTAATCTTTCCTGGGATATTTAAGTTGTACGCAAGTTGAGGTTCTTGTAAGCAGTGCAGCCCTAAACTTTGGGGTGGCTCTGTCTTATTGATTTTCAGTTTTCCCAAGGTATATTCCCTAGACTGGAAGTGCCCTTGGCTCTGTAGCTAGGTTGTTTACTTGTTTATGGAACACAATGCACTCCTCCAGTGAGGCAGTTGGCAATTTATATCCCGCCCATCAGCATAACAAGGCTCCCTGTTCTCCAGGGCCTGTCTTGCCTTTCTGCTTTTTATCCATTTTGTGGATGTGCCTTTTGACTGGTGAGAAGTGATACTTCTTTGGAGTGCAGATTTGCATTGCCCGCTTGCTTGCTTGGCCAAAAAGGGCGTATGGGTTTTCTCTTGAATATATTCATGAAAAAACGCATACGCCCTTTTTGGCCTAGTGCATCATTGTGGAAGTAGTGCCCCTCTTGCTGTGCTTTAAAGCCGATTCCAACGTACCTATTGAAATCTGTTTCCTTCTATTCTGTCTCGCTTTCAAGTTTGCCTCGTTGCCTTCCGTCAACAGATTTTTGGACGATAGTTGCCCTTTATTACTCTGCCACTTTGTGAAGTGCTGTGCCCCTGAGCTCTGTTTTATAACTGGTTTTTTTATGAGCTGTACGCAAGTCCAATATTTTGGTTCAGGACCTATACTGGTTCCTGGTGGGTGGCTGAGACTTCGCTCAGTTCTTCTTCCTCCCGGGAAAGAAGAGTGACATGTGCCCGTCCAAATGCCTAACAGCTACTCTCTCATTGGTTCTCCCTCTTCCCATTCATCCTCTGGTAAATTGTCAACCTGTGCGAACCAGGAGGTTAAAGGTGCTGTCTCTCCAGGTTGGGAGATTGATAGTAAAGCAGTTGGAAAGTCAAACCTGAGGACCAGGAGAGGGACTATTTGTTGAATTTTAGAGACCTTTCGTATTCACTGTGTGTCCATTCTCTAGGTTTCCCGTACATGTTATAGCTGTAGTAATATTCCATTCAACCTGGAGAGTTGGGACCCATGGAATGGGTGCCATGCATTATTGCTTTAAACGGTCTGCATTTGCTCACCCAATCTCACCAATCCTCTCAGTCCCATGTGTCCAGCCTTAAGGCACATCCAGCTGTCGTTGTAGATAGGGTCATTCCAGGTTTCATCAGAGACCCTGAAGGAATTGTAAAGAATTTCCCTTTTTTTTGTTTTTCAAATTCCTTTTTATATTGGGTTTGAGCTGATTCTCGCTGCCATGTTTATGCCAGTCTAGACACACTTGATTCCCAAAAAGAGACATATCAATACATAGGTTTTAAGATTCTCACTACTCAGATATATTCCTCTGTGGGAAATATGGTGTTTTGAGTCCCTTTCACTGAGGAAGGTGTAGGTCTTGTCTATTCCATAGTTGGTTTTTGGAACGGTACCTGTGCTTATATCAACCTCTGGTTTTATGCATCACCCCACCTCTCCTGCCCCCTTAAGCAGGCATAAGAGTGTTTTCGAAATGTGAGACTCTCTTCTCTTTCCTAACTCAGTTCATGGGTAGCCATGTTTACACGATCTTCATAAGTGATATCTTATGATAAGTTTCTTTTTCTGTGTGACTTATTTCACTTAGAATCATCGTACCTGAATCCACTCATTTTGCTGCTACTGGTCTTATGACATTGTTTTCATGGCTGAGGGATATTCCATCATACGTAAGTACCACAATTTTTTGAACCATTTTTAACTTTCCTGGGATAATTAAGGTGTAACCAAGTTGAGGTTCTTGTAAGCAGTGCAACCCTAAATTTTGGGGTGGCTCTGTCTTATTGATTTTCAGTTTTCCCATGGTATATTCCCTAGACTGGAAGTGCCCTTGGCTCTGTAGCTCTGTTGTTTACTTGTTTTAGGGAACACAATGCACTCCTCCAGAGAGGCAGTTGGCAATTTACATCCCGCCCATCAGCATAACAAGGCTCCCTGTTCTCCAGGGCCTGTCTTGAATTTCTGGTTTTTACCCTTTTTGTGGATGTCCCTTTGGACCAGTGGGAAGTGATACTTCTTTGTAGTGCAGACTTACATTGTCTGCTTGCTTGCTTGGCCAAAATGGGCGTATGCGTTTTCTCCTGAATATACTCAGGTGAAAACCCATACGCCCCTTTTGGACAAGTGCATCATTGTCGAAGTTGTGCCCCTCTTCCTGTGCTTTAAAGGCGATTCCAACATACGTCTTGAAATCTGTTTCCTGCTATTCTGCCTCACTTTCAAGTACGCCTCGTTGCCTTCCCTCAACAGATTTTTGGATGATAGTTGTCCTTTATTACTCTTCCAGTTTGTGAATTGCTCTGCCCTATAACTCCTTTTTTTAACTCGTTTTTTGTGAGCCGAACGCAAGTCCCATATTTTGGTTTAGGACCTATACTGGTTCCCGATGGGTGGCTGAGTCTTTGGTTAATTCTTCTTCCTCCTGGGAAATAAGAGTGACATGTGCCCGTCCAAATGCCTAACAGCTACTCTCTCTTTGGTTCTCCCTCTTCCCTTTCATCCTTTGCCAAATTGGCAACCTGTGCGAACCAGGAGGTTAAAGGTGCTGTCTCTCCAAGTTGGGAGATTGATAGTAAAGCAGTTAGAAAGTGAAACTGGAGCACGAGTAGAGGGACGATTCGTTGAGATTTAGAAACCTTTCGTATTCACAGTGGGTCCATACTCTAGGTTTCCCATACATGTTATAGCTGTAGTAATATTCCTTACATCCTGGAGAGTTGCGACCCATGGAATGTGTGCCATGCATTATTGCTTTAAAGGGTCTGCATTTGCTCACCAATCTCACCAATCCTCTAAGTCCCATGTGTCCAGCCTTATGCCACCTCCAGCTGTCGTTCTAGATAGGGTCATTCCAGGTTTCATCAGAGTCCCTGAAGGAATTGTAAAGAATTTCGCTTTTTTTTTTGTTTTGTTTTTGAAATTCCTTTTTATAGTGGGTTTGAGCTGATTCTCGCTGCCATCTTTATGCCAGTCTACACACACTTGATTCCCTTACGGAGACATATCAATACATAGGTTTTAAGATTCTTACTAGTCAGATATATTCCTCTGGGGGAAACATGGGGTTTTGAGTCCCTTTCACTGAGGAAGGTGTAGGTCTTTTCTATTCCATAGTTGGTTTTTGGAAACGTACCTGCGTTTATATCAACCCCTGGTTTTATGCATCACCCGACCTCTCCTTCCCCCTTAATCAGGCATAAGAGTGTTTTCTAAATGTGAGACTCTCTTCTCTTTCCTAACTCAGTTCATGTGTAGCCATGTTTACAGGATCTTCATAAGTGATATCTTATGATAAGTTTCTTTTTCTGTGTGACTTATTTCACTTAGAATCATCGTACCTGAATCCACTCATTTTGCTGCTCCTGGTCTTATGACATTGTTTTCATGGCTGAGGGATATTCCATCATACGTAAGTACCACAATTTTTTGAACCATTTTTATCTTTCCTGGGATACTTAAGGTGTACCCAAGTTGAGGTTCTTGTAAGCAGTGCAGCCCTAAATTTTGGGGTGGCTCTGTCTTATTGATTTTCAGTTTTCCCAAGGTATATTCCCTAGACTGGAAGTGCCCTTGGCTCTGTAGCTCTGTTGTTTACTTGTTTTAGGGAACACAATGCACTCCTCCAGAGAGGCAGTTGGCAATTTACATCCCGCCCATCAGCATAACAAGGCTCCCTGTTCTCCAGGGCCTGTCTTGAATTTCTGGTTTTTACCCTTTTTGTGGATGTCCCTTTGGACCGGTGGGAAGTGATACTTCTTTGTAGTGCAGACTTACATTGTCTGCTTGCTTGCTTGGCCAAAATGGGCGTATGCGTTTTCTCCTGAATATACTTAGGTGAAAACCCATACGCCCTTTTTGGACAAGTGCATCATTGTTGAAGTTGTGCCCCTCTTCCTGTGCTTTAAAGGCGATTCCAACATACGTCTTGAAATCTGTTTCCTGCTATTCTGCCTCACTTTCAAGTACGCCTCGTTGCCTTCCCTCAACAGATTTTTGGATGATAGTTGTCCTTTATTACTCTGCCAGTTTGTGAATTGCTCTGCCCTATAGCTCCTTTTTTTAACTCGTTTTTTGTGAGCTGAACGCAAGTTCCATATTTTGGTTCAGGACCTATACTGGTTCCCAATGGGTGGCTGAGTCTTTGGTTAATTCTTCTTCCTCCTGGAAAATAAGAGTGACATGTGCCCGTCCAAATGCCTAACAGCTACTCTCTCTTTGGTTCTCCCTCTTCCCTTTCATCCTTTGCCAAATTGGCAACCTGTGCGAACCAGGAGGTTAAAGGTGCTGTCTCTCCAAGTTGGGAGTTTGATAGTAAAGCAGTTAGAAAGTGTAACTGGAGCACCAGTAGAGGGACGATTCGTTGAGATTTAGAAACCTTTCGTATTCACAGTGTGTCCATTCTCTAGGTTTCCCATACATGTTATAGCTGTAGTAATATTCCTTACATCCTGTAGAGTTGGGACCCATGGAATGTGTGCCATGCATTATTGCTTTAAAGGGTCTGCATTTGCTCACCAATCTCACCAATCCTCTCAGTCCCATGTGTCCAGCCTTATGCCACCTCCAGCTGCCGTTCTAGATAGGGTCATTCCAAGTTTCATCAGAGACCCTGAAGGAATTGTAAAGAATTTCGCTGTTTTTTTTGTTTTGTTTTTGAAATTCCTTTTTATAGTGGGTTTGAGCTGATTCTCGCTGCCATCTTTATGCCAGTCTACACACACTTGATTCCCTTACGGAGACATATCAATACATAGGTTTTAAGATTCTTACTAGTCAGATATATTCCTCTGCGGGAAATAAGGGGTTTTGAGTCCCTTTCACTGAGGAAGGTGGAGGTCTTTTCTATTCCATAGTTGGTTTTTGGAAACGTACCTGTGTTTATATCAACCCCTGGTTTTATGCATCACCCCACCTCTCCTTCCCCCTTAATCAGGCATAAGAGTGTTTTCTAAATGTGAGACTCTCTTCTCTTTCCTAACTCAGTTCATGTGTAGCCATGTTTACAGGATCTTCATAAGTGATATCTTATGATAAGTTTCTTTTTCTGTGTGACTTATTTCACTTAGAATCATCGAACCTGAATCCACTCATTTTGCTGCTACTGGTCTTATGACATTGATTTCATGGCTGAGGGATATTCCATCATACGTAAGTACCACAATTTTTTGAATCATTTTTATGTTTCCTGGGATACTTAAGGTGTACCCAATTTGAGGTTCTTGTAAGCAGTGCAGCCCTAAATTTTGGGGTGGCTCTGTCTTATTGATTTTCAGTTTTCGCATGGTATATTCCCTAGACTGGAAGTGCCCTTGGCTCTGTAGCTCTGTTGTTTACTTGTTTTAGGGAACACAATGCACTCCTCCAGAGAGGCAGTTGGCAATTTACATCCCGGCCATCAGCATAACAAGGCTCCCTGTTCTCCAGGGCCTGTCTTGAATTTCTGGTTTTTACCCTTTTTGTGGATGTCCCTTTGGACCGGTGGGAAGTGATACTTCTTTGTAGTGCAGACTTACATTGTCTGCTAGCTTGCTTGGCCATCTGGGGGTATGCGTTTTCTCCTGAATATACTCAGGTGAAAACGCTTATGCCCTTTTTGGACAAGTGCATCATTGTCGAAGTTGTGCCCCTCTTCCTGTGCTTTAAAGGCGATTCCAACATACGTCTTGAAATCTGTTTCCTGCTATTCTGCCTCACTTTCAAATCCGCCTCGTTGCCATCCCTCAACAGATTTTTGGATGATAGTTGTCCTTTATTACTCTGCCAGTTTGTGAATTGCTCTGCCCTATAGCTAAATTTTTTACCTCGTTTTTTGTGAGCTGAACGCAAGTCCCATATTTTGGTTTAGGACATATACTGGTTCCCGGTGGGTGGCTGAGACTTTGGTTAATTCTTCTTCCTCCCGGGAAATAAGAGTGACATGTGCCCGTCCAAATGCCTAACAGCTACTCTCTCTTTGGTTCTCCCTCTTCCCTTTCATCCTTTGCCAAATTGGCAACCTGTGCGAACCAGGAGGTTAAAGGTGCTGTCTCTCCAAGTTGGGAGATTGATAGTAAAGCTGTTAGAAAGTGAAACTGGAGCACCAGGAGAGGGACTATTCTTTGAGATTTAGAAACCTTTCGTATTCACAGTGTGTCCATTCTCTAGGTTTCCCATACATGTTATAGCTATAGTAATATTCCCTACAACCTGGAGAGTTGGGACCCATGGAATGTGTGCCATGCATTATAGTTTTAAAGGGTCTGTTTGCTCACGAATCTCACCAATCCTCTCAGTCCCATGTGTCCAGCCTTATGCCACCTCCAGCTGTCGTTCTAGATAGGGTCATTCCAAGTTTCATCAGAGACCCTGAAGGAATTGTAAAGAATTTCGCTGTTTTTTTTTGTTTGTTTTTGAAATTACTTTTCATAGTGGGTTTGAGCTGATTCTCGCTGGCATCTTTATGACAGTCTACACACACTTGATTCCCTTATGGAGACATATCAATACATAGGTTTTAAGATTCTTACTAGTCAGATATATTCCTCTGCGGGAAATATGGGGTTTTGAGTCCCTTTCACTGAGGAAGGTGTAGGTCTTGTCTATTCCATAGTTCGTTTTTGGAACGGTACCTGTGCTTATATCAACCTCTGGTTTTATGCATCACCCCACCTCTCCTGCCCCCTTAAGCAGGCATAAGAGTGTTTTCTAAATGTGAGACTCTCTTCTCTTTCCTAACTCAGTTCATGGGAAGCCATGTTTACACGATCTTCATAAGTGATATCTTATGATAAGTTTCTTTTTCTGTGTGTCTTATTTCACTTAGAATCATTGTACCTGAATCCACTCATTTTGCTTCTACTGGTCATATGATATTGATTTCATAGCTGAGGGATATTCCCTCGTACGTAAGTACCACAACTTTTTCAACCATTTTTATATTTCCTGGGATATTAAGTTGTACCAAAGTTGAGGTTCTTGTAAGCAGTGCATTCCTAAATTTTGAGGTGGCTCTGTCTTATTGATTTTCAGTTTTCCCAAGGTATATTCCCTAGACTGGAAGTGCCCTTGGCTCTGTAGCTCTGTTGTTTACTTGTTTTAGGGAACACAATGCACTCCTCCAGAGAGGCAGTTGGCAATTTACATCCCGCCCATCAGCATAACAAGGCTCCCTGTTCTCCAGGGCCTGTCTTGAATTTCTGGTTTTTACCCATTTTGTGGATGTCCCTTTGGACCGGTGGGAAGTGATACTTCTTTGTAGTGCAGACTTACATTGTCCGCTTGCTTGCTTGGCCAAAATGGGCATATGCGTTTTCTCCTGAATATACTCAGGAGAAAACACATACGCCCTTTTTGGACAAGTGCATCATTGTCGAAGTTGTGCGCCTCTTCCTGTGCTTTAAAGGTGATTCCAACGTACCTCTTGAAATCTGTTTCCTGCTATTCTGCCTCGCATTCAAGTCCGCCTCGTTGCCTTCCCTCAACAGATTTTTGGATAATAGTTGTCCTTTATTACTCTGCCAGTTTGTGAATTGCTCTGCCCTATAGCTCCATATATTACCTCGTTTTTGTGAGCTGAACGCAAGTCCCATATTTTGGTTTAGGACCTATACTGGTTCCCGGTGGGTGGCTGAGACTTTGGTTATTTCTTCTTCCTCCCGGGAAAAAAGAGTGACATGTGCCCGTCCAAATGCCTAAAATCTAGTCTCTCTTTGGTTCTCCCTCTTCCCTTTCATCCTTTGCCAAATTGGCAACCTGTGCGAACCAGGAGGTTAAAGGTGCTGTCTCTCCAAGTTGGGAGATTGATAGTAAAGCAGTTAGAAAGTGAAACTGGAGCACCAGGAGAGGGACTATTCGTTGAGATTTAGAAACCTTTCGTATTCACAGTGTGTCCATTCTCTAGGTTTCCCATACATGTTATAGCTGTAGTAATATTCCCTACAACCTGGAGAGTTGGGACAGATGGAATGGGTGCCATGCATTATTGCTTTAAAGGGTCTGCATTTGCTCACGAATCTCACCAATCCTCTCAGTCCCATGTGTCCAGCCTTATGCCACCTCCAGCTGTCGTTCTAGATAGGGTCATTCCAAGTTTCATCAGAGACCCTGATTAATTGTAAAGAATTTCGCTGTTTTTTTGTTTTGTTTTTGAAATTCCTTTTTATAGTGGGTTTGAGCTGATTCTCTCTGCCATCTTTATGCCAGTCTACACACACTTGATTCCCTTACGGAGACATATCAATACATAGGTTTTAAGATTCTTACTAGTCAGATATATTCCGCTGTGGGAAATATGGGATTTTGAGTCCCTTTCACTGAGGAAGGTGGAGGTCTTGTCTATTCCATACTTGGTTTTTGGAATGGTACCTGTGCTTATATCAACTTCTGGTTTTATGCATAACCCCACCTCTCCTTCCCCCTTAAGCAGGCATAAGAGTGTTTTCTAAATGTGAGACTCTCTTCTCTTTCCTAACTCAGTTCATGTGTAGCCATGTTTACAGGATCTTCCTAAGTGATATCTTATGATAAGTTTCTTTTTCTGTGTGACTTATTTCACTTAGAATCATCGTACCTGAATCCATTCATTTTGCTGCTACTGGTCTTATTACATTGTTTTCATGGCTGAGGGATATTCCATCATACGTAAGTACCACAATATTTTGAACCACTTTTATCTTTCCTGGGATACTTAAGGTGTACCCAAGTTGAGGTTCTTGTAAGCAGTGCAGCCCTAAATTTTGGGGTGGCTCTGTCTTATTGATTTTCAGTTTTCCCATGGTATATTCCCTAGACTGGAAGTGCCTTTGGCTCTGTAGCTCAGTTGTTTACTTGTTTTAGGGAACACAATGCACTCCTCCAGAGAGGCAGTTGGCAATTTACATCCCGCCCATCAGCATAACAAGGCTCCCTGTTCTCCAGGGCCTGTCTTGAATTTCTGGTTTTTACCCTTTTTGTGGATGTCCCTTTGGACCGGTGGGAAGTGATACTTCTTTGTAGTGCAGACTTACATTGTCTGCTTGCTTGCTTGGCCAAAATGGGCGTATGCGTTTTCTCCTGAATATACTTAGGAGAAAACTCATACGCCCTTTTTGGACAAGTGCATCATTGTCGAAGTTGTGCCCATCTTCCTGTGCTTTAAAGGCGATTCCAACATACGTCTTGAAATCTGTTTCCTGCTATTCTGCCTCACATTCAAGTCCGCCTCGTTGCCTTCCCTCAACAGATTTTTGGATGATAGTTGTCCTTTATTACTCTGCCAGTTTGTGAATTGCTCTGCCCTATAGCTCCATTTTTTAACTCGCTTTTTGTGAGCTGAACGCAAGTCCCATATTTTGGTTTAGGACCTATACTGGTTCCCGATGGGTGGCTGAGTCTTTGGTTAATTCTTCTTCCTCCTGGGAAATAAGAGTGACATGTGCCCGTCCAAATACCTAACAGCATCTCTCTCATTGGTCCTCCCTCTTCCCTTTCATCCTCTGCCAAATTGGCAAAATGTGAGAACCAGGAGGTTAAAGGCGCTGTCTCTCCAAGTTGGGAGATTGATAGTAAAGCAGTTGGAAAGTCAAACCGGAGCACCAGGAGAGGGACTATTCGTTGAGTTTTAGAAACCTTTCGTATTCACAGTGTGTCCATTCTCTAGGTTTCCTGTACATGTTATAGCTGTAGTAATATTCCCTTAAACATGGAGAGTTCTGACCCATGGAATGGATGCCATGCATTATTGCTTTCAAGGGTCTGCATTTGCTCACCCAATCTCACCAATCCTCTCAGTCCCAAGTGTCCAGCCTTATGCCACATCCAGCTGTCATTGTAGACATGGCCATTCAAGGTTTCATCAGAGACCCTGAAGGAATTGTAAAGAACGTCCCTCTTTTTTTGTTTTGTTTTTGAAATTCCTTTTTATAGTGGGTTTGAGCTGATTCTCGCTGCCATGCTTATGCCAGTCTAGACACACTTGATTCCCTTATGGAGACATATCAATACATAGGATTTTAGTTTGTTACTAGTCAGATATATTCCTCTGTGGGAAATATGGGGTTTTGAATCCCTTTCACTGAGGAAGGTATCGGTAGGTCTTGTCTATTCCATAGTTGGTTTTTGGAATGGTACCTGTGCTTATATCAAACTCTGGTTTTATGCTTCACCCCACCTCTCCTTTCTCCTTAAGCAGGCATAAGTGTGTTTTCTAAATGTGAGACTCTGTTCTCTTTCCTAACTCAGTTCATGTGTAGCCATGTTTACAGGATCTTCATAAGTGATATCTTATGATAACTTCTTTTTCTGTGTGATTTATTTTACTTAGAATCACCGTACCTGAAACCTCTCATATTGATGCTACTGGTCTTATGACATTGATTTCATGGCTGAGGGATATTCCATCATACGTAAGTACCACAATTTTTTGAACCATTTTTATATTTCCTGGGATATTTAAGGTGTACCCAAGTTGAGGTTCTTGTAAGCAGTGCAGCCCTAAATTTTGGGGTGGCTCTGTCTTATTGATTTTCAGTTTTCCCAAGGTATATTCCATAGACTGGAAGTGCCCTTGGCTCTGTAGCTCTGTTGTTCACTTGTTTTACAGAACACAATGCACTCCTCCAGTGAGGCAGTTGGCAATTTACATCCCGCCCATCAGCATAACAAAGCTCATGGTTCTCCAGGGCCTTTCTTGCCTCTCTGGTATTTACACATTTTTTGGATATCCCTTTTGACCAGTGGGAAGTGACAATTCTTTGTAGTGCAGATTTGCATTGCCCGCTTGCTTGCTTGGCCAGAAAGGGCATATGCGTTTTCTCCTGAATATATGCAGGAGAAAACGCATACGCCCTTTTTGGCCAAGTGCATCATTGTCGAAGTTGTGCACCTCTTCCTGTGCTTTACAGACGATTCCCACGTACCTCTTGAAATCTGTTTCCTGCTATTCTTCCTCACTTTCAAGTCCGCTTCGTTGCCTTCCCTCAACAGATTTCTGAACGATAGTTGGCCTTTATTACTATGCTTAATTTTGAATTGCTCTGCCGCTGAGCTCCATTTTTCAACTCGTTTTTTGTGAGCTGAATGCAAGTCCAAAATTTTGTTTCAGGAGCTATACTGGTTCCCAGTGTGTGGTTGAGACTTTGGTTAATTATTCTTCCTGCCGGGAAATTAGAGTGACATATGCCCGTCCAAGTGCCTAACAGCAACTCTCTCATTGGTTCTCCCTCTTCCCTTTCATCCTCTCCCAAATTGTCAAACTGTGAGAACCAGGAGGTTAAAGGGTCTGTCTCTCCAATTTGGGAGATTGATAGTAAAGCAGTTGGAAAGTCAAACCGGAGCACGAGGAGAGGGACTATTCGTTGAGTTTTAGGAACCTTTCTTATTCACAGTGTGTCCATTCTCTAGGTTTCCCGTACATGTTATAGCTGTAGTAATAAACCCTTCAACCTGGAGACTTGGAACCCGTGGAATGTGTGCCATGCATTATTGCTTTAATGGGTCTGCATTTGTTCACCCAATCTCAACAATCCTCTCAGTCCCAAGTGTCCAGCCTTATGCCACATCGAGCTGTCATTGTAGACAGGGACATTCCAGGTTTCATCAGAGACCCAGAAGGAATTGAAAAGAATTTCCCTGTTTTTTTGTTTTGTTTTTTAAATTCCTTTTTATAGTGGGTTTGAGCTGATTCTCGCTGCCATGTTTATGCCAGTCTAGACACACTTGATTCCCTTATGGAGACATATCAATACATAGATTTTAAGATTCTTAATAGTCAGATATATTCCTCTGTGGGAAATATGGGGTTTTGAGACCCTTGCACTGAGGATGGTGTAGGTAGGTCTTGTCTATTCCATAGTTGGTTTTTGGAACGGTACCTGTGCTTATATCAAACTCTGGTTTTATGCATCACCCCACCTCTCCTTCCCCCTTAAGCAGGCATAAGAGTGTTTTCTAAATGTGAGACTCTATTCTCTATCCTAACTCAGTTCATGTGTAGCCATGTTTACAGGATCTTCATAAGTGATATCTTATGATAAGCTTCTTTTTCTGTGTGACTTATTTCACTTAGAATCATCGTACCTGAATCCACTCATATTGATGCTACTGGTCTTATGACACTGATTTCATGGCTGAGGGATATTCCATCGTACGTAAGTACCACAATTTTTTGAACCATTTTTATCTTTCCTGGGATATTTAAGGTGTATCCAAGTTGAGGTTCTTGTAAGCAGTGCAGCCCTAAATTTGGGGGTGTCTCTGTCTTATTGATTTTCAGTTTTCCCAAGGTATATTCCCTAGACTGGAAGTGCCCTTGGCTCTGTAGCTCTGTTGTTTACTTGTTTTAGGGGACACAGTGCACTCCTCCAGAGAGGCAGTTGGCAATTTACATCCCGCCCATCAGCATAACAAGGCTCCCTGTTCTCCAGGGACTGTCTTGCCTTTCTGGTATTTACCCATTTTGTGGATGTCCCTTTTGACCGGTGGGGAGTGATACTTCTTTATAATGCAGATTTGCATTGCCCCCTTGCTTGCTTGGCTAAAAAGTGCGTATGCGTTTTGTCCTTAATATATTCAGGAGAAAACGCATACGCCGTTTTTGGCCAAGTGCATCATTGTCGAAGTTGTGCCCGTTTTCATGTGCTTTACAGATGATTCCAACGTACCTCTTGAAATCTGTTTCCTGCTATTCTGCCTCGCCTTCAATTCCCCCTCATTGCCTTCCCTCAACAGATTTTTGGACGATAGTTGTCCTTTAATACTCTGCCAGTTTGTGAATTGCTGTGCCCCTTAGCTTCATTTTTCATCTCGTTTTTTGTGAGCTGAACGCAAGTCCACAATTTTGATTCAGGACGTAATCTGTATCCCGGGGGGTGGCTGAGACTTTGGTTAATTCTTCTTTTTGCTGGGAAATTAGAGTGACATATGCCCGTCCAAATGCCTAACAACTACTCTCTCATTGGTTCTCCCTCTTCCCTTTTATCCTCTGCCAAATTGGCAACCTGTGCGAACCAGGAGGATAAAGGAGCTGTCTCTCCAAGTTGGGAGATTGATAGTAAAGCAGCTGGAAAGTAAAACTGGAGCACCAGGAGAGGGACTATTAGTTGAGTTTTAGAAACCTTTCGTATTCACAGTGTGTCCATTCTCTAGGTTTCCCGTATATGTTATAGCTGTAGTAATATTGACTTCAACCTGGAGAGTTGGGACAAATGGAATGGGTGCCACACATTATTGCTTTAAAGGGTGTGCATTTGCTCAACCAATCTCACCAATCCTCTCAGTCCCAAGTGTCCAGCCTTATGCCATATCCAGCTGTCATTGTAGATAGGGTCATTCCAGGTTTCATTTGAGCCCCTAAAGGAATTGTAAAGAATTTCCATGTTTTTTGTGTTTTTTTTGAAATTCCTTTTTATAGTGGGTTTGAGCTGATTCTCACTGCAATGATTATGCCAGTCTAGACACACTTGATTCCATTACGGAAACATATCAATACATAGGTTTTAATATTCTTACTAGTCAGATATATTCCTCTGTGGGAAATATCGTGTTTTGAGTTCCTTTCACTGAGGAAGGTGTAGGTCTTGTATATTCCATAGTTGGTTTTTGAAATGGTACGTGTAGTTATATCAAACGCTGGTTTTCTGCAGCACCCCACCTCTCCTTCCCCCTTAAGCAGGCATAAGAGTGTTTTCTAAATGTGAGACTCTGTTCTCTTTCCTAACTCTGTTCATGTGTAGCCATGTTTACAGGATCTTCATAAGTGATATCTTATGATAAGTTTCTTTTTCTGTGTGACTTATTTCACTTAGAATCATCGTACCTGAATCCACTCATTTTGCTGCTACCTGTCTTATGACATTGATTTCATGGTTGAGGGATATTCCATCATACGTAACTACCAAAATATTTTAAACCATATTTTATTTCCTGGGATATTTAAGCTGTACCGATGTTGAGGTTCTTGTAATCAGTGCAGCCCTAAATTTTGGGGTGGCTCTGTCTTATTGATTTTCTGCTTTCCCAAGGTATATTCCCCAGACTGAAAGTACCCTTGGCTCTGTAGCTCTGTTGTTTACTTGTTTTAGGGAACACAATTCCCTCCTCCAGAGAGGCAGTTGGCAATTTACATCCCGCCCATCAGCATAACAAGGCTCCCTGTTCTCCAGGGCCTGTCTTGCCTTTTTGGTTTTTACCCATTTTGTGGATGTACCTTTTGACAAGTGGGAAGTGATACTTTGTAGTGCAGATTTGCATTGCCAGCATGCTTGCTTGGCCAAAAAGGGCGTATTCATTTTCTCCTGAATATATTCAGGAGAAAACGCATACGCCCTTTTTGGCCAAGTGCATCATTGTCGATGTTGTGCCCCTCTTCCTGTGCCTGAAATGCGATTCCAACATACCTCTTGAAATCTGTTTCCTGCTATTCTGCCTCGCTTTCAAGTCTGCCTCGTTGCCTTCCCTCAACAGATTTTTGGACGATAGTTGTCCTTTATTACTCTGCCTGTTTGTGAATTGTTGTGCACAGAGCTACATTATTTAATTCGTTTTTTTTTGTGAGCTGAACGCACGTCCAATATTTTGGTTCAGGACCTATACTGGTTCCCGGTGGGTGGCTGAGGCTTTAGTTATTTCTTCTTCTTCCCGCGAAGTAAGAGTGATATGTGCCCGTACATATGTCTAACAGCTAGTCTCTCACTGGTCTCCCTCTTCCCTTTCATCCTCTGCCAAATTGGCAACCTGTGCGAACCAGGAGGTTAAAGGTGCTGTCTCTCCAAGTTGGGAGATTGATAGTAAAGCAGTTGGAAAGTCAAATGGGAGCACCAGGAGAGGGACTATTCGTTGAGTTTTAGAATCCTTTCGTATTCACTCTTTGTCCATTCTCTAGGGTTCCCGTACATATTATATCTGTAGTAATATGCCATCAAACCTGGCCTGTTGGGACCAATGGAATGGGTGCCACACATTATTGCTTTAAAGGGTCTACATTTGCTCTCCCAATCTCACCAATCCTCTCAGTCCCAAGTGTCCAGCCTTATGCCACATCCAGCTGTCGTTGTAGATAGGGTCATTCCAGGTTTCATCAGCGACCCTGAATGTATTGTGTAAGAATTGTTCTGTTTTTATGTTTTGTTTGAATTTCATTTTTATATTGGGTTTGAGCTGATTCTCCCTGCCATGTTTATGTCATACTAGACACACTTAGTTACCTTACGGAGACATATCAATACATAGGTTTTAAAATTCTTACTAGTCAGATATATTTATCTGCGGGGAATAAGGATGTTGAGTTCCGTTCACTGAGGAAGGAGTAGGGCTCGTCTCTTTTGTTTTTGGATTATGGAACGGTATCTTTGCTAATATCAGTCTTTTGTTTTGTGCATCTCCCCACCTGTCTTTCCCCTTAAGCAAGCATTAGAGTGTTTTCTAAATCTGAGACTCTGTTCTCTTCCCTAAATCAGTTCATATGTAGCCATGTTTACATTCCCTTCATAAGTGATATCTTATGTCAGAATGCACCATGGCCCTTGTCATAATAATGCTTCATGACCCCTGTCATCACAATGATCCATGCCCTGGTTATCAAAATGCTCCATGTCCCTTGTCATCAAAATTCTCCACGTCCTTGTCATCACAATGCTACATGACACTTCTCATCAAAATGTTACATGCTCTTGTCATCACAATTCTCCATTCTCTTGACATTGCAATGCTCCATGCCCTTGTCATCACAATGATCCATGCCTTTGTCATCACATTGCTCCATGACCCCTGTCATCACATTGCTCCCTGACAACTGTCATCACAATGCTTCATGCCCCTTGTCATTACAGTGCTCCGTGATGCTCAACATCACAGTTACCCAAGGTCTTCTCATCACAGTGCTCCACGGTTTTGCCATCACCATGCTCCATGCCATGACATCTCAAATCTCAATGTCCCTTGTCCTCACAATTCTCCACGTACTTGTCATTACAATGCTCCATGGCACTTCACATCACAATGTTATATGCTCTTGTCATCACAATACTCCATGCACTTGTCATCGCAATGCTCCATGACCCCTGTCATAGGAAGCTCCATGTGATTTTCATCAAAATGTTTCACGACCAGGGCATTAAAATTCTCAATGGCCCTTGATATCACAATGCTCCATGCCCTTGTCATCACAATGCTCCTTTACTTTGTCACAACAATCCTCCATAACAATTGGCATCACAATGCTCCATGATATTGTCATCAAACTGGAACATGACATATTTCATCACAATGCTCCCTGACAACTTTCTTCACAATAATCCATGACCTTGTCATCACAGTGCTCCATGCCCTTGTCATCACAATGTGCCATGCCCATTCTTATCACAATAATCCAAGAAACTTGTCAGACCAATGCTCCATGACACTTTTCATCACAATGCCCCATGAACGCTGTCATCAAAATGCACCATGCCCATCATCATAATGATTCATGCTATTGTCATCACAATGAAATCAAAAAGCTCCATGACATCTGTCACCACAATGCTGCAAACCCTTGTGATCACAATGTCCCATAACACTTGTCATCACAATGCCCCATGACGCTGGTCACCACAGTTATCCATGGGCTTCTCATCACAATGCACCATGACTTTTGTCAACACAATGTTCAATACCCTTGTCAACACAATGCTCTCTGACTATTGACCTCAGTATGCACCGTGCACTCTTTCATGGCAAGGCTCCATGCCTATTTCATCACAATGATCCATGCCCTTTTCATCAAAATGTTCCAAGACACCTGTGATCACAATGCTCCTTGCACTTGTCATCACAAAGCTCCATGACGAATGTCATCAGCATGCTCCATGGCCTTCTCATCATAATGTTCCATGCCCTTGTCATCACAATGCTCCAAGACCCCTGTAATCAAAATGATCCCTGCGACTTTTCATCAGAATGCTCCATGAGACTTGTCATCACAAGGTTCCATGGTCTTCACATCACAGTGCTCCAGGACCTTGTCATCACAGTGCTCCATTCCCTTGTCATCACAATGCTCCATGACCCCTGTCATCACAATAATCCATGAATATTTTCAGCCCAATGCTCTACGAAATTCTCATCACAATGCACCATAGCCCATATCACCACAATGCTCCATGACCACTGTCATCAAAACACTCAATGACGGGCCTCCCTGGTGGCGCAGTGGTTGAGAGTCCGCCTGCCGATGCAGGGGATACGGGTTCGTGCCCCGGTCTGGGAGGATCCCATATGCCGCGGAGCAGCTGGGCCCGTGAGCCACGGCCGCTGAGCCTGTGCGTCCGGAGCCTGTGCTCCGCAACGGGAGAGGCCACAACAGTAAGAGGCCCGCGTACAGCAAAAAAAAAAAAAAAAAAAAAAAAAAAAAACACTCCATGACAACTGACAACACAATGATCCGGGACACTTGTCATCACAATGCTACATTCCCTTGTCGTCACAATGCTACATGACCCCTGTCATCACAACACTCCATGAACATTTTCAGCCCAGTGCTCCATGACCCTTGTCATCACAATGATCCATGCCCTTTTCATCCCAATGCTCCATGACACCTGTATTCACAATGCTCAATAACGCTTGTCATCACAGTGCTCCATGACACCTGTAATCACAATGCTCCATGCCTTTGTCAGCAAAATGCTACATGACCTTGTCATTACAATACTCTATGCACTTGTCATCACAATACTCCATTTCCATTGTCATCACAATCCTCCATGAACCTTGGGATCACATTGCTTCCTGCCATTGTCATCACAATGCTCCATGCTCCTTGAAATCAAAATGATCCATGACCTCTGTCATCACAATGCTCCAAAACCTTGTGATCAAAATGTTCCATAACACTTGTCATCCCAACGCTCCATGATGCCTGTCATCACAATAATCCATGCCCTTTTCATCACAATGCTCCATGACCTTTGTCATCAAAATTCTCAATACACTTGTCATCAAAATGCTCCCTGACACTTGTCATCAGAATGCTCCTTGAAACCTGTCACGAAAAGGCTCCATGCCGTTTTCATCACAATACACCATGCCGTTTTCATCACAATGGTCCTGGCCATTTTCATCAAAATCCTCCACAAGCTTGTCATCAGAATGCTCCATGACCCTTGTCATCACAATGCTCCATGCACTTGTCAGCACAATGCTCCCTGACCATTGTCATCACAATGCTCCAAGCCATTGTCATCACAATGCTCCATTACATTTGTCATCAGAATCCTCCATGACACTTGGCATCGCAATGCTCCATGGCATTGTCATCACAATGCGCCATGACATATGTCATCACAATGCTCGATGACACCTGTCTTCACAATACTGCATGACCTGGTCATCACAATGCTCCATGCCCCTTTCATCACAATGTGCCATTCCCACTGTCATCGCAATAATTCATGAAATTTATTTGACCAATGTTCCATGCCCTTTTCATCACAATGCTCCATGCCCTTGTTATCACAATGCTCCATGACCACTGTCATCACAATGCTCCGTGACGCCAGTCATAACATTTCTTCATGACCTTTGTCATCAAAATCGTCCATGTCCTCATTATCAACTGTCTCTGTGACCTTTTTAACCACAAATCTCCATGAATTTTCATCACAATGCTCTTTGACCCTTGTCATCAAAATGCTCTATGCCTTTCTCAGCACAATGCTCCATGACCATTGTCATCACAATGCTCCATGCGCTTGTCAGCACAATGCTCCATGACACAGATCATCACAATGCACCATGCGCTTGTCATCACAGTGCTCCACAATTTGTCATCACAATGCTCCATGCACTTCTCATCAAAATGCTCTCTCACCACTGATATCACAATGCGACATCACTATTTGTCACAATACTCCCTCACCCATGTCATCAAAATGTTCCATGACTCCTGTCATCACAAGGCTACATGCACTTATTATCATAATGTTTGATGACCCCTGATATCACAATGTTCCATAACACCTGTCATCAAAATGTTCCATGACACATTTCATCCAATTGCTCCATGACCATGTCATCACAATGCTCCCTGCCCTTCTCATCACAATGCACAACGCCCTTGCCATCAAAATGCTCCATGAACTTTGTCATCACAAAGATCCATGCCCCTTGGCATCACAATGCTCCATGTCATTGTCATCACAATGCTCCATGTACGCCCTCATCACATTGCTCCATGCCCTTGTCATCACAAAGCTCCATGACACTTGTCATCAGAATCCTCCATGGCCTTCTCATCATAATGTTCCATGCCCTTGCCATCACAATGCTCCATTACCACTGTCATAACAATGCACCATTACCCCTGCCATCACGATGTTCCATGGCCTTGTCCTCACAAGGATCCATGACCCTTCTCATCACAATGCTCCACGAACCCTGTAATCACAATGCTCTATGCCCTTTTTCATCTCAATGATCCATGAACCCTGTCATCACTATGCACCATGCCCATCATCATAATGCTTCATGCTATTGTCATCACAATGAAATCAAGATGCTCCATGACCTCTCTCATAACAATGCTCCAAACCCTTGAGATCACTATATTCCATAAGACTTGTCATCACAATTTCACATGACGCTCATCATCATGATTATCCATGGTCTTCTCATCACAATGCTCCATGACCTTTGTCATCACAATGCTCAATACACTTGTCATCAAAATGCTCCCTGACACTTGTTGTCTGTATGCTCCTTGAACACTGTCATGACAAGGCTCCATGCCTTTTTCATCACAATGATCCATGCCCTTTTCATCAAAATGCTCGAAGACCCATGTAATCACAATGCCCAATGCCCTTGTCATCACAAAGCTCAATGACGCATGCCATCAGAATGCTTCTTGGTCTTCTGCTCACAATGCTCCATGCCCTTGTCATCACAATGTTCCAAGACCCCTGTAATCACAATGCTCCATGCCCCTTTTCATCAGTATGCTCCATGAGATTGTCATCACAAGGCTCCATGGTTTTGTCATCACAATGCTCCAGGACCTTGTCATCACAATGCTTCACGACAGTGTCATGAAAATTCTCAATGGCCCTTGTCATCATAATACTCCAAGCCCTAGTCATCACAATACTCCATTTTATTTGTCATCACAATCCTCCATTACATTTGGCATAACAATACACCCTGCCATTGTCATCGCAATGGACCATGACATATGTCATCACAATGCTCCCTGACACCTGTCTTCACAATACTCCATGACCTTCTCTTCACAATGCTCCATGCCATTGTCATCACAATGCACTATGCCCAATGTCATCACAATAAACTATGAAAATTGTCAGACCAATGCTCCATGTCCCTGTCATAACAATGCTCCATGTCCCTGTCATCACAATGCTCCATGCCCTTGTCATCACAATGCTCCATGACTTGTCATCACAATGTTCCTTGATCTTTGTCATCACAATTCTCAGTACACTTGTCATCACCATGATCCCTGACACTTGTAGTCAGTATGCTCCTTGAACCCTGTCATGACAAGGCTGCATGCCTTTTTCATCAGAATGTTCCATGCCCTTTTCATAACAATGCTCCAAGACCACTTTAATCACAATGCTCCATGCCCTTGTCATCACAAAGCTCCATGACGCATGTCATCAGAATGCTCCATGGCCTTCTCATCACCATGATCCATGCCCTTGTCATCACAATGCTCCAAGACCCCTGTAATCACAATGCTCCATGCCCCTTTTCAACAAAATGCTCCATGAGACTTCTCATCAGAAGTCTCCATGGTCTTCTCATCACAATGCTCCAGGACTTTGTCATCACCATGCTCCATTCCCTTGTCATCACAATGCTCCATGACCAATATCATCACAATGCTCCATGACCACTGTCATCACAACACTCCATGACACCTGACAACACAATAATCCGAGACTCTTGTCATCACAATGCTCCTTTCCCTAGTCATCCCAATGCTCCATGACACTTGTCATCAAAATGATCCATGCCATTGTCATCCCAATGCTCCATAACACCTGTATTCACAATTCTCCATGATGCATGTCATCACAGTGCTCCATGACACCTGTCATCACAATGCTCCATGCCTTTGTCAGCAAAAAGCTACATGACCTTGTCATTACAATGCTCTATGTGCTTGTCATCACAATACACCATTACCATTGTCATCACAATGCTCCATGAACCTTGTGATCACATTGCTTCATTCCCTTGTCATCACAATGCCCCATGCTCCTTGAAATCAAAATGATCCATGACCTCTGTCATCACAATGCTGCAAGCCCTTGTGATCACAATGTTCCATAACACTTGTCATGACAACGCTCCATGATGCCTGTCATCACAATACTCCATGCCCTTTTCATCACAATGCTCCATGACCTTTGTCATCACAATGCTCAATACACTTGTCATCACAATGCTCCCTGACACTTGTCGTCAGAATGCTCCTTGAACCCTGTCACGAAAAGGCTCCATGACTTTTCATCACAATGCCCCATGCCGTTTACATCACAATGCTCCATTGCATTGTCATCAGAATACTCCAAAAGCTTGTCATCAGAATTCTCCATGACCCTTTTCATCACAAATCTCCATGCACTTGTCAGCACAATGCTCCCTGACCCTTGTCATCACAATGCTCCAAGCCATTGTCATCACAATGCTCCATTACCTTTGTCTTCAGAATCTTCCATGACACTTGGCATCACAATGCTCCATGCCATTGTCATCACAATGGGCCATTACATATGTCATCACAATGCTCCCTGACACCTGTCTTCACAATACTGCATGACCTGGTCATCACAATGCTCCATGTCCTTGTCATCACAATACGCCATTCCAACTCTCATCGCAATAATTCATGAAACTTATTAGACCAGTGTTCCATGAACTTGTGATCACAGTGCTCCATGCCCTTGTTGTCACAATGCTCCATGACCCCTGTCATCACAGTGCTCCGTGACTCCAGTCATCACAATGCTTCATGGCCTTTGTCATCACAAAGGTCCATGCCCTCGTCATCAACAGTCTCTGTGACCATTTTAACCACAATGCTTCATGAACTTTTCATCTCAATGCTCTTTGACCCTTGACATCAAAATGCTCTATGCCTTTCTCAGCACAATGCGCCATGACCCTTGTCATCACAATGCTCCAGGCACTTGTCAGCACAATGCTCCATGACACATGTCATCACAATGCACCATGCGCTTGTCATCACAGTGCTCCACCATCTTGTCATCACAGTGCTCCATAAAGCTTATCATCACAATGCTCCATGCATTTCTCATCAAAATGCTCTCTCACCACTGATATCACAATGCTACATCACTATTTGTCACAATACTCCCTCACCCGTGTCATCACAATGTTCCATGACTCCTGTCATCACAATGCTACATGCATTTATCATCACAGTGTTCGATGACCCATGACATCACAATGTTCCATAACACCTGTCATCAAAATGTTCCATGACACTTTTCATTAAATTGCTCCATGACCCTGTCATCACAATGATCCCTGCCCTTCTCATCAAAATGCACTGTGCCCTTGCCATCAAAATGCTCCATGACCTTTGTCGTCACAAATATCCATGACCCTTGGCATCACAATGTTCCATGTCATTGTCATCACACTGCTCCATGAACGCTCTCATCACATTGCTCCATGCACTTGTCTTCATAAAGCTCCATGACACATGTCATCAAAATGCTCCATGGCCTTCTCATCACAATTCTCCATGCCCTTATAATCACAATGCTCCATTAAACCTGTCATAACAATGCTCCATGACCACTGCCATCACGATGTTCCATGGCCTTGTCATCACAATGCTCCATGACACTTCTCATCACAATGTTCCAAGACCCCTGTAATCACAATGAACTATGCCCCTTTTCATCTCAATGATCCATGAACCCTGTCATCACAATGCACAATGCCCATCATCATGCTTCATGCTATTGTCATCACAATGAAATCAAAATGCTCCATGACCTGTCATAACAATGTTCCTAACCCTTGTGATCACAATATTCCATAACACTTGTCATCACAATGCCACATGACGCTCGTCATCACAATTATCCATGGTTTCTCATCACAATGCTCCATGACTTGTCATCACAATCCTCAATACACTTGTCATCAAAATGCTCCCTGACACTTGTTGTCTGTATGCTCCTTGAACACTGTCATGACAAGCCTCCATGCATTTTTCATCACAATGATCCATGCCCTTTTCATCACAATGCTCCAAGACCCCTGTAATCACAATGCTCCATGCCCTTGTCATCACAAATCTCAATGACACATGTCATCAGAATGCTCCTTGGCCTTCTGCTCACAATGATCCATGCCCTTGTCATCAAAATGTTCCAATACCCCTGTAATCAGAATGCTCCATGCCCATTTTCATCAGTATGCTCCATGAGACCTGTCATCACAAGGCTCCATGGTTTTCTCATCACAATGCTCCAGGACATTGTCATCACAATGCTTCACGACGTTGTCATGAAAATTCTCAATGGCCCTTGTCATCATAATGCTCCAAGCCCTAGTCATCAGAATCCTCCATTATATTTGGCATCACAATACTCCGTGCTATTGTCATCGCAATGGACCATGACATATGTCATCACAATGCTCCCTGGCACCTGTCTTCAAAATACTCCATGACCTTCTCTTCACAATGATCCATGCCCTTGTCATCACAATGTACAATGTCCACTGTCATCACAATAATCTATTAAAATTGTCAGACCAATGCTCCATGCCCCTGTCATAACAATGCTCCATGTCCCTGTCATCACAATGCTCAATGCCATTCTCATCACAATGCTCCATTACTTGCCATCACAAAGCTTCATAGCCCCTGACCCATGTATCACAGTGTTCCGTGCCGTTGTCATCACAATGCTCAATGCCCACTCTCATCACAATAATCCATGAAATATTTCAGACCAATGTTCCATGCCCTTCTCATAAAAATGCTCCATTACACCTGTCATAACAGTGCTTCATGAACCCTGTCATCATAATGATCCACGGCTTTGTCATCACAAGGCTCCATGACACTTGTCATCACAATGCCCCATGACGCTCGTCATCACTATTATCCATGGTCTTCTCATCACAATGTTCCATGATCTTTGTCATCACAATTCTCAGTACACTTGTCATCACAATGATCCCTGACACTTGTCGTCAGTATGCTCCTTGAACCCTGTCATGACAAGGCTGCATGCCTTTTTCATCACAATGATCCATGCCCTTTTCATAACAATGCTCCAAGACCCCTGTAATCACAATGCTCCATGCCCTTGTCATCACAAAGCTCCATGACGCATGTCATCAGAATGCTCTATGGCCTTCTCATCACCATGATCCATGCCCTTGTCATCACAATGCTCCAATAACCCTATAATTACAATGGTCCATGCCCCTTTTCAACAGAATGCTCCATGAGACTTCTCAACAAAAGTCTCCATGGTCTTCTCATCACAATGCTCCAGGACTTTGTCATCACCATGCTCCATTCCCTTGTCATCTCAATGCTCCATGACCAATATCATCACAATTCTCCATGACCACTGTCATCACAACACTCCATGACACCTGAAACACAATGATCTGGGACTCTTGTCAGCACAATGCTCCATTCCCTATGCATCACAATGCTCAATGACACTTGTCATCACAATGATCATTGCCCTTGTCATCCCAATGCGCCATAACCCCTGTATTCACAATGCTCCATGATGCTTGTCATCACAGTGCTCCATGACACCTGTCATCACAATGCTCCATGCCTTTGTCAGCAAAATGCTACATGACCTTGTCATTACAATGCTCTATGTGATTGTTATCAAAATATTCCATTACCATTGTCATCACAATCCTCCAAGAACCTTGGGATCACATTGCTTCATTCCCTTGTCATCACAATGTTCCATGCTCCTTGAAATCAAAATGATCCATGACCTCTGTCATCACAATGCTCCAAACCCTTGTGATCACAATGTTCCATAACATTGTCATCACAACGCTCCATGATGCCTGTCATCACAATACTCCATGCCCTTTTCATCACAATTCTCCATGACGTTTGCCATCACAATTCGCAATACACTTGTCATCACAATGCTCCCTGACACTTGTCGTCAGAATGCTCCTTGAACACTGTCACGAAAAGGCTCCATGCCTTTTTCATCACAATGTCCCATGCCATTTAAATCACAATGCTCCATGCCATTGTCATCAAAATACTCCACAAGTTTGTCATCAGAATGCTCCATGACCCTTGTAATCACAAATGTCCATGAACTTGTCTGCACAATGCTCCCTGACTCTTGTCATCACAATGCTCCAAGCCATTGTCATCACAATACTCCATTACCTTTGTCATCAGAATCCTCCATGACACTTGGCATCACAATGCTCCATGGCATTGTCATCACAATGTGCCATGACATATGTCATCACAATGCTCCCTGACACCTGTCTTCACAATACTGCATGACCTGGTCATCACAATGCTCCATGCCCCTTTCATCACAATGTGCCATTCCCACTGTCATCGCAATAATTCATGAAATTTATTTGACCAATGTTCCATGCCCTTGTCATCACAATGCTCCATGCCCTTGTTATCACAATGCTCCATGACCACTGTCATCACAATGCTCCGTGACGCCAGTCATAACATTGCTTCATGACCTTTGTCATCAAAATCGTCCATGTCCTCATTATCAACTGTCTCTGTGACCTTTTTAAACCACAAATCTCCATGAATTTTCATCACAATGCTCTTTGACCCTTGTCATCAAAATGCTCTATGCCTTTCTCAGCACAATGCTCCATGACCATTGTCATCACAATGCTCCATGCGCTTGTCAGCACAATGCTCCATGACACAGATCATCACAATGCACCATGCGCTTGTCATCACAGTGCTCCACAATTTGTCATCACAATGCTGCATGCACTTCTCATCAAAATGCTCTCTCACCACTGATATCACAATGCGACATCACTATTTGTCACAATACTCCCTCACCCATGTCATCAAAATGTTCCATGACTCCTGTCATCACAAGGCTACATGCACTTATTATCATAATGTTTGATGACCCCTGACATCACAATGTTCCATAACACCTGTCATCAAAATGTTCCATGACACATTTCATCCAATTGCTCCATGACCATGTCATCACAATGCTCCCTGCCCTTCTCATCACAATGCACAACGCCCTTGCCATCAAAATGCTCCATGAACTTTGTCATCACAAAGATCCATGCCCCTTGGCATCACAATGCTCCATGTCATTGTCATCACAATGCTCCATGTACGCCCTCATCACATTGCTCCATGCCCTTGTCATCACAAAGCTCCATGACACTTGTCATCAGAATCCTCCATGGCCTTCTCATCATAATGTTCCATGCCCTTGCCATCACAATGCTCCATTACCACTGTCATAACAATGCACCATTACCCCTGCCATCACGATGTTCCATGGCCTTGTCTTCACAAGGATCCATGACCCTTCTCATCACAATGCTCCACGAACCCTGTAATCACAATGCTCTATGCCCTTTTTCATCTCAATGATCCATGAACCCTGTCATCACTATGCACCATGCCCATCATCATAATGCTTCATGCTATTGTCATCACAATGAAATCAAGATGCTCCATGACCTCTGTCATACCAATGCTACAAACCCTTGTGAATACAATATTCCATAACACTTGTCATCACAATGCCCCATGACGCTCGTCATCACGATTATCCATGGTCTTCTCATCACAATGCTACATGACCATTGTCATCACAATGCTCAATACACTTGTCATCAAAATGCTCACTGACACTTGTTGTCTGTATGCTCCTTGAACACTGTCATGACAAGGCTCCATGCCTTTTTCATCACAATGAACCATGCCCATCTCATCACAATGCACCACACCCTTGTCATCAAAATGCTCCATGACATTTGTCATCACAAACTCCATGACCCTTGGCATCACAATGCTCCATGTCATTGTCATCACAATGCTCAATGAACTCTCTCATCACATTGCTCCATGACATGTCATCACAAAGCTCCATGACACTTGTCATCACAATGCTCGATGCCCGTCTCATCACAATGCTCCATGCCCTTGTCATTACAATCCTCCATGACCCATGTATAACAGTGTTCCGTGCCCTTGTCATCACAATGCTCCATGCCCACTCTCATCACAATAATCCATGAAACTTTTCAGACCAATGCTCAATGCCCTTCTCATCACAATGCTCCATTACCTCTGTCATAACAATGCTCCATGACCCGTGCCATCACAATGTTCCATGGACTTGTCATCACAAGGCTCCATGACCCTTGTCATCACAATGCTCCAAGACCCCATTAATCACAATGCTCCATGCCCTTGTCTTCACAAAGCTCCATAACACATGCCATCAGAATATTCCATGGCCTTCTCATCACAATGCTCCATGCCCTTGTCATGACGATGCTGCAAGACCCCTGTAATCACAATGTTCCATGCCCCTTTTCATCTCAATGCTCCATGAACCCTGTAATCAAAATGCACCATGCCCATCATCATAATGCTTCAGGCTCTTGTCATCACAATGAAATCAAATTTCTCCATGACCACTGCCATCATAATGCTCCAAACCCTTGTGATCACAATGTTCCTTAACACTTATCATCACAACACCCTATGACGCTCATCATCACAATTATCCTTGGTCCTCTCATCACAATGCTCCATGATCTTTGTCATCACAATTCTCAATACACTTGTCATCACAATGCTCCCTGACACTTGTCGTCAGTATGGTCCTTGAACCCTGTAATGACATGGCTCCATGCCTTTTCATCACAATGAACCATGCCCTTTTCATCACAATGCTCCAAGACCCCTGTAATCACAATGCTCCATGCCCTTGTCATCACAAAGCTCCATGACGCATGTCATCAGAATGCTCCATGGCCTCCTCCTCACAATGCTCCATGCGCTTGTCATCACAATGCTCCAAGTCCCGTGTAATCACAATGCTCCATGCCCCTTTTCATCACAATGCTCCATGAGACTTGTCATCACAAGTCTCCATGGTCTTCCCATCACAATGCTCCAGGACTTTGTCATCACCATGCTCCATTCCCTTGTCATCAAAATGCTCCATGACCCCTCTCATCACAATACTCCATGAACATTTTCAAACCAGTGCTCCATGAACTTCTCATCACAATGCTCAATGACAAATATCATCAAAATACTCCATGACCACTGTCATCACAACACTCCATGACACATGACAACACAATGACCCGGGACTCTTGTCATCAAAATGCTCCATTTCCTACTCATCACACTGCTCCATGACCCCTGTCATCACAGTACTCCATGAACATTTTCAGCCCAATGATCCATGACCCTTGTCATCACAATCATCCATGACCATGTCATCCCAATTCTCCATGACCCTTTTAATCACAATGCTCCAAGAACCCTTAATCAAAATGCTCCATGCCCCTGTCATCACAAAGCTCCATGACGCATGTCATCAGAATGTTCCATGGCCTTCTCATCAATATGTTCCATGCCCTTGTCATCACAATGCTCCCAGACCCCTGTAATCACAATGCTCCATGCCTCTTTTCATCTCAATGTTCCATGAACCCTGTAATCACAATGCATCATGCCCATCATCATAATGCTTCCGGCTATTGTCAGCACAATAAAATCAAAATTATCCATGACCTCTGTCATCACAATGCTCCATGACCCCTGTCATCACAATACTCCATGAACATTTTCAGCCCAATGCTCCATGACACTTGTCTGCACAATGATCCATGTCGTTGTCATCCAAATTCCGCATGTCCCATGTATTCACAATGCTCCGTGATGCTTCTCATCACAGTGCTCCATGACACCTGTCATCACAATGCTCCAGGCCTTTGTCAGCAAAATGCTACGTCACCTTTTCATTACAATGCTCTATGGGCTTGTCATCACAATACTCAATTACCATTTTCATCACAATCCTCCATGAACCTTAGGATCACATTGCTTCATGCCCTTGACATCACAATGCTCCATGCTCCTTGAAATCAAAATGATCCATGGCCTCTGTCATTGCAATGCTCCAAAACCTTTTGATCACAATGTTCCAAAACACTTGTCATCACAACGCTCCATGATGCCTGTCATCACAATACTCCATGCCCTTTTCATCACAATGTTCCATGAAAATTGTCATCACAATTCTCAATACACTTGTCATCACAATGCTCCCTGATACTTGTCGTCAGAATGCTCCTTGAAACCTGTCACGAAAAGGCTCCATGCCTTTTGCATCACAAAGCCCCATTCCATTTCCTTCACAATGTTCCATGCCATTGTCTTCAAAATACTCCTCAAGCTTGTCATCAGAATGCTCCATGACCCATGTCATCACAATTCTCCATGCACTTGTCAGCACAATGCTCCCTGACACTTGTCATCACAATGCTCCAAGCCATTGTCATCACAATGCTCCATTACCTCTGTCTTAACAATGCTCCATGACCCCTGCCATCAAAATGTTACACGGCCTTGTCATCACAAGGCTCCATGAAACTTGTCATCACAATGCCCCATGACGCTCGTCATCACAATTATCCATGGTCTTCTCATGACAATGTTCCATGATCTTTGTCATCTCAATGCTCAAAACATTTGTCATCACAATGCTCCATGACAGTTGTCATCAGTATGCGCCTTGAACCATGTCATTAAAAGGCTCCATGCCTTTTTCAACAAAATAATCCATGCCCTTTTCATCACAATGCTCCAAGATCCCTGTAATCACAATGCTTCCTACCCTTGTCATCACAAAGCTCCATGACGCATGTCATCAGAATGCTCCATGGAATTCTCATCACCATGATTCATGCCCTTGTAATCACAATGCTCCAAGACCCCTGTAATCACAATGCTCCATGCCCCTTTTCAACAGAATGCTCCATGAGACTTCTCATCAAAAGTCTCCATGGTCTTCTCATCACAATGCTCCAGGACATTGTCATCACCACGCTCCATTCCCTTGTCATCGCAATGCACCATGACCAATATCATCACAATTCTCAATGACCACTGTCATCACAACACTCCATGACACCTGACAACACAATGATCTGAGACTCTTGTCATCACAATGCTCCATTCCCTAGTCATCACAATGCTCCATGACACTTGTCATCACAATGATCCATGCCCTTGTCATCCCAATGCTCCATAACCCCTGTATACACAATGTTCTGTGACGCTTGTCATCACAGTGCTCCATGACACCTGTAATCACAATGCTCCATGCCTTTGTCAACAATATGCTACATGACCTTGTCATTACAATGCTCTATGTGCTTGTCATCACAATACACCATTTCCATTGTCATCACAATCCTCCATGAACCTTGGGATCACATTGCTTCATGCCCTTGTCATCACAATGCTCCATGCTCCTTGAAATCAAAATGATCCATGACCTCTGTCATCACAATGCTCCAAACTCTTGTGATCACAATGTTCCATAACACTTGTCATCAAACCGCTCCATGATGCCTGTCATCACAATACTCCATGCCCTTTTCATCACAATGCTCCATGACCTTTGTCATCACAATGCTCAATACACTTGTCATCACAATGCTCCCTGACACTTGTCGTCAGAATGCTCCTTGAACCCTGTCACGAAAAGGCTCCATGACTTTTCATCACAATGCCCCATGCCGTTTACATCACAATGCTCCATTGCATTGTCATCAGAATACTCCAAAAGCTTGTCATCAGAATTCTCCATGACCCTTTTCATCACAAATCTCCATGCACTTGTCAGCACAATGCTCCCTGACCCTTGTCATCACAATGCTCCAAGCCATTGTCATCACAATGCTCCATTACCTTTGTCTTCAGAATCTTCCATGACACTTGGCATCACAATGCTCCATGCCATTGTCATCACAATGGGCCATTACATATGTCATCACAATGCTCCCTGACACCTGTCTTCACAATACTGCATGACCTGGTCATCACAATGCTCCATGTCCTTGTCATCACAATACGCCATTCCAACTCTCATCGCAATAATTCATGAAACTTATTAGACCAGTGTTCCATGAACTTGTGATCACAGTGCTCCATGCCCTTGTTGTCACAATGCTCCATGACCCCTGTCATCACAGTGCTCCGTGACTCCAGTCATCACAATGCTTCATGGCCTTTGTCATCACAAAGGTCCATGCCCTCGTCATCAACAGTCTCTGTGACCATTTTAACCACAATGCTTCATGAACTTTTCATCTCAATGCTCTTTGACCCTTGACATCAAAATGCTCTATGCCTTTCTCAGCACAATGCGCCATGACCCTTGTCATCACAATGCTCCAGGCACTTGTCAGCACAATGCTCCATGACACATGTCATCACAATGCACCATGCGCTTGTCATCACAGTGCTCCACCATCTTGTCATCACAGTGCTCCATAAAGCTTGTCATCACAATGCTCCATGCATTTCTCATCAAAATGCTCTCTCACCACTGATATCACAATGCTACATCACTATTTGTCACAATACTCCCTCACCCGTGTCATCACAATGTTCCATGACTCCTGTCATCACAATGCTACATGCATTTATCATCACAGTGTTTGATGACCCATGACATCACAATGTTCCATAACACCTGTCATCAAAATGTTCCATGACACTTTTCATTAAATTGCTCCATGACCCTGTCATCACAATGATCCCTGCCCTTCTCATCAAAATGCACTGTGCCCTTGCCATCAAAATGCTCCATGACCTTTGTCGTCACAAATATCCATGACCCTTGGCATCACAATGTTCCATGTCATTGTCATCACACTGCTCCATGAACGCTCTCATCACATTGCTCCATGCACTTGTCTTCATAAAGCTCCATGACACATGTCATCAAAATGCTCCATGGCCTTCTCATCACAATTCTCCATGCCCTTATAATCACAATGCTCCTTTAAACCTGTCATAACAATGCTCCATGACCACTGTCATCACGATGTTCCATGGCCTTGTCATCACAATGCTCCATGACACTTCTCATCACAATGTTCCAAGACCCCTGTAATCACAATGAACTATGCCCCTTTTCATCTCAATGATCCATGAACCCTGTCATCACAATGCACAATGCCCATCATCATGCTTCATGCTATTGTCATCACAATGAAATCAAAATGCTCCATGACCTGTCATAACAATGTTCCTAACCCTTGTGATCACAATATTCCATAACACTTGTCATCACAATGCCACATGACGCTCGTCATCACAATTATCCATGGTTTCTCATCACAATGCTCCATGACTTGTCATCACAATCCTCAATACACTTGTCATCAAAATGCTCCCTGACACTTGTTGTCTGTATGCTCCTTGAACACTGTCATGACAAGCCTCCATGCATTTTTCATCACAATGATCCATGCCCTTTTCATCACAATGCTCCAAGACCCCTGTAATCACAATGCTCCATGCCCTTGTCATCACAAATCTCAATGACACATGTCATCAGAATGCTCCTTGGCCTTCTGCTCACAATGATCCATGCCCTTGTCATCAAAATGTGCCAATACCCCTGTAATCAGAATGCTCCATGCCCATTTTCATCAGTATGCTCCATGAGACCTGTCATCACAAGGCTCCATGGTTTTCTCATCACAATGCTCCAGGACATTTTCATCACAATGCTTCACGACGTTGTCATGAAAATTCTCAATGGCCCTTGTCATCATATTGCTCCAAGCCCTAGTCATCACAATGCTCCATTATATTTGTCATCACAATCATCCATTACATTTGGCATCACAATACTCCGTGCTATTGTCATCGCAATGGACCATGACATATGTCATCACAATGCTCCCTGGCACCTGTCTTCAAAATACTCCATGACCTTCTCTTCACAATGATCCATGCCCTTGTCATCACAATGTACTATGTCCACTGTCATCACAATAATCTATTAAAATTGTCAGACCAATGCTCCATGCCCCTGTCATAACAATGCTCCATGTCCCTGTCATCACAATGCTCAATGCCCTTCTCATCACAATGCTCCATTACTTGCCATCACAAAGCTTCATAGCCCCTGACCCATGTATCACAGTGTTCCGTGCCGTTGTCATCACAATGCTCAATGCCCACTCTCATCACAATAATCCATGAAATATTTCAGACCAATGTTCCATGCCCTTCTCATAAAAATGCTCCATTACACCTGTCATAACAGTGCTTCATGAACCCTGTCATCATAATGATCCACGGCTTTGTCATCACAAGGCTCCATGACACTTGTCATCACAATGCCCCATGACGCTCGTCATCACTATTATCCATGGTCTTCTCATCACAATGTTCCATGATCTTTGTCATCACAATTCTCAGTACACTTGTCATCACAATGATCCCTGACACTTGTCGTCAGTATGCTCCTTGAACCCTGTCATGACAAGGCTGCATGCCTTTTTCATCACAATGATCCATGCCCTTTTCATAACAATGCTCCAAGACCCCTGTAATCACAATGCTCCATGCCCTTGTCATCACAAAGCTCCATGACGCATGTCATCAGAATGCTCTATGGCCTTCTCATCACCATGATCCATGCCCTTGTCATCACAATGCTCCAATAACCCTATAATCACAATGGTCCATGCCCCTTTTCAACAGAATGCTCCATGAGACTTCTCAACAAAAGTCTCCATGGTCTTCTCATCACAATGTTCCAGGACTTTGTCATCACCATGCTCCATTCCCTTGTCATCTCAATGCTCCATGACCAATATCATCACAATTCTCCATGACCACTGTCATCACAACACTCCATGACACCTGAAACACAATGATCTGGGACTCTTGTCAGCACAATGCTCCATTCCCTATGCATCACAATGCTCAATGACACTTGTCATCACAATGATCATTGCCCTTGTCATCCCAATGCGCCATAACCCCTGTATTCACAATGCTCCATGATGCTTGTCATCACAGTGCTCCATGACACCTGTCATCACAATGCTCCATGCCTTTGTCAGCAAAATGCTACATGACCTTGTCATTACAATGCTCTATGTGATTGTTATCAAAATATTCCATTACCATTGTCATCACAATCCTCCAAGAACCTTGGGATCACATTGCTTCATTCCCTTGTCATCACAATGTTCCATGCTCCTTGAAATCAAAATGATCCATGACCTCTGTCATCACAATGCTCCAAACCCTTGTGATCACAATGTTCCATAACATTGTCATCACAACGCTCCATGATGCCTGTCATCACAATACTCCATGCCCTTTTCATCACAATTCTCCATGACGTTTGCCATCACAATTCGCAATACACTTGTCATCACAATGCTCCCTGACACTTGTCGTCAGAATGCTCCTTGAACACTGTCACGAAAAGGCTCCATGCCTTTTTCATCACAATGTCCCATGCCATTTAAATCACAATGCTCCATGCCATTGTCATCAAAATACTCCACAAGTTTGTCATCAGAATGCTCCATGACCCTTGTAATCACAAATGTCCATGAACTTGTCTGCACAATGCTCCCTGACTCTTGTCATCACAATGCTCCAAGCCATTGTCATCACAATACTCCATTACCTTTGTCATCAGAATCCTCCATGACACTTGGCATCGCAATGCTCCATGGCATTGTCATCACAATGCGCCATGACATATGTCATCACAATGCTCGATGACACCTGTCTTCACAATACTGCATGACCTGGTCATCACAATGCTCCATGCCCCTTTCATCACAATGTGCCATTCCCACTGTCATCGCAATAATTCATGAAATTTATTTGACCAATGTTCCATGCCCTTTTCATCACAATGCTCCATGCCCTTGTTATCACAATGCTCCATGACCACTGTCATCACAATGCTCCGTGACGCCAGTCATAACATTTCTTCATGACCTTTGTCATCAAAATCGTCCATGTCCTCATTATCAACTGTCTCTGTGACCTTTTTAACCACAAATCTCCATGAATTTTCATCACAATGCTCTTTGACCCTTGTCATCAAAATGCTCTATGCCTTTCTCAGCACAATGCTCCATGACCATTGTCATCACAATGCTCCATGCGCTTGTCAGCACAATGCTCCATGACACAGATCATCACAATGCACCATGCGCTTGTCATCACAGTGCTCCACAATTTGTCATCACAATGCTCCATGCACTTCTCATCAAAATGCTCTCTCACCACTGATATCACAATGCGACATCACTATTTGTCACAATACTCCCTCACCCATGTCATCAAAATGTTCCATGACTCCTGTCATCACAAGGCTACATGCACTTATTATCATAATGTTTGATGACCCCTGATATCACAATGTTCCATAACACCTGTCATCAAAATGTTCCATGACACATTTCATCCAATTGCTCCATGACCATGTCATCACAATGCTCCCTGCCCTTCTCATCACAATGCACAACGCCCTTGCCATCAAAATGCTCCATGAACTTTGTCATCACAAAGATCCATGCCCCTTGGCATCACAATGCTCCATGTCATTGTCATCACAATGCTCCATGTACGCCCTCATCACATTGCTCCATGCCCTTGTCATCACAAAGCTCCATGACACTTGTCATCAGAATCCTCCATGGCCTTCTCATCATAATGTTCCATGCCCTTGCCATCACAATGCTCCATTACCACTGTCATAACAATGCACCATTACCCCTGCCATCACGATGTTCCATGGCCTTGTCCTCACAAGGATCCATGACCCTTCTCATCACAATGCTCCACGAACCCTGTAATCACAATGCTCTATGCCCTTTTTCATCTCAATGATCCATGAACCCTGTCATCACTATGCACCATGCCCATCATCATAATGCTTCATGCTATTGTCATCACAATGAAATCAAGATGCTCCATGACCTCTCTCATAACAATGCTCCAAACCCTTGAGATCACTATATTCCATAAGACTTGTCATCACAATTTCACATGACGCTCATCATCATGATTATCCATGGTCTTCTCATCACAATGCTCCATGACCTTTGTCATCACAATGCTCAATACACTTGTCATCAAAATGCTCCCTGACACTTGTTGTCTGTATGCTCCTTGAACACTGTCATGACAAGGCTCCATGCCTTTTTCATCACAATGATCCATGCCCTTTTCATCAAAATGCTCGAAGACCCATGTAATCACAATGCCCAATGCCCTTGTCATCACAAAGCTCAATGACGCATGCCATCAGAATGCTTCTTGGTCTTCTGCTCACAATGCTCCATGCCCTTGTCATCACAATGTTCCAAGACCCCTGTAATCACAATGCTCCATGCCCCTTTTCATCAGTATGCTCCATGAGATTGTCATCACAAGGCTCCATGGTTTTGTCATCACAATGCTCCAGGACCTTGTCATCACAATGCTTCACGACAGTGTCATGAAAATTCTCAATGGCCCTTGTCATCATAATACTCCAAGCCCTAGTCATCACAATACTCCATTTTATTTGTCATCACAATCCTCCATTACATTTGGCATAACAATACACCCTGCCATTGTCATCGCAATGGACCATGACATATGTCATCACAATGCTCCCTGACACCTGTCTTCACAATACTCCATGACCTTCTCTTCACAATGCTCCATGCCATTGTCATCACAATGCACTATGCCCAATGTCATCACAATAAACTATGAAAATTGTCAGACCAATGCTCCATGTCCCTGTCATAACAATGCTCCATGTCCCTGTCATCACAATGCTCCATGCCCTTGTCATCACAATGCTCCATGACTTGTCATCACAATGTTCCTTGATCTTTGTCATCACAATTCTCAGTACACTTGTCATCACCATGATCCCTGACACTTGTAGTCAGTATGCTCCTTGAACCCTGTCATGACAAGGCTGCATGCCTTTTTCATCAGAATGTTCCATGCCCTTTTCATAACAATGCTCCAAGACCACTTTAATCACAATGCTCCATGCCCTTGTCATCACAAAGCTCCATGACGCATGTCATCAGAATGCTCCATGGCCTTCTCATCACCATGATCCATGCCCTTGTCATCACAATGCTCCAAGACCCCTGTAATCACAATGCTCCATGCCCCTTTTCAACAAAATGCTCCATGAGACTTCTCATCAGAAGTCTCCATGGTCTTCTCATCACAATGCTCCAGGACTTTGTCATCACCATGCTCCATTCCCTTGTCATCACAATGCTCCATGACCAATATCATCACAATGCTCCATGACCACTGTCATCACAACACTCCATGACACCTGACAACACAATAATCCGAGACTCTTGTCATCACAATGCTCCTTTCCCTAGTCATCCCAATGCTCCATGACACTTGTCATCAAAATGATCCATGCCATTGTCATCCCAATGCTCCATAACACCTGTATTCACAATTCTCCATGATGCATGTCATCACAGTGCTCCATGACACCTGTCATCACAATGCTCCATGCCTTTGTCAGCAAAAAGCTACATGACCTTGTCATTACAATGCTCTATGTGCTTGTCATCACAATACACCATTACCATTGTCATCACAATGCTCCATGAACCTTGTGATCACATTGCTTCATTCCCTTGTCATCACAATGCCCCATGCTCCTTGAAATCAAAATGATCCATGACCTCTGTCATCACAATGCTGCAAGCCCTTGTGATCACAATGTTCCATAACACTTGTCATGACAACGCTCCATGATGCCTGTCATCACAATACTCCATGCCCTTTTCATCACAATGCTCCATGACCTTTGTCATCACAATGCTCAATACACTTGTCATCACAATGCTCCCTGACACTTGTCGTCAGAATGCTCCTTGAACCCTGTCACGAAAAGGCTCCATGACTTTTCATCACAATGCCCCATGCCGTTTACATCACAATGCTCCATTGCATTGTCATCAGAATACTCCAAAAGCTTGTCATCAGAATTCTCCATGACCCTTTTCATCACAAATCTCCATGCACTTGTCAGCACAATGCTCCCTGACCCTTGTCATCACAATGCTCCAAGCCATTGTCATCACAATGCTCCATTACCTTTGTCTTCAGAATCTTCCATGACACTTGGCATCACAATGCTCCATGCCATTGTCATCACAATGGGCCATTACATATGTCATCACAATGCTCCCTGACACCTGTCTTCACAATACTGCATGACCTGGTCATCACAATGCTCCATGTCCTTGTCATCACAATACGCCATTCCAACTCTCATCGCAATAATTCATGAAACTTATTAGACCAGTGTTCCATGAACTTGTGATCACAGTGCTCCATGCCCTTGTTGTCACAATGCTCCATGACCCCTGTCATCACAGTGCTCCGTGACTCCAGTCATCACAATGCTTCATGGCCTTTGTCATCACAAAGGTCCATGCCCTCGTCATCAACAGTCTCTGTGACCATTTTAACCACAATGCTTCATGAACTTTTCATCTCAATGCTCTTTGACCCTTGACATCAAAATGCTCTATGCCTTTCTCAGCACAATGCGCCATGACCCTTGTCATCACAATGCTCCAGGCACTTGTCAGCACAATGCTCCATGACACATGTCATCACAATGCACCATGCGCTTGTCATCACAGTGCTCCACCATCTTGTCATCACAGTGCTCCATAAAGCTTATCATCACAATGCTCCATGCATTTCTCATCAAAATGCTCTCTCACCACTGATATCACAATGCTACATCACTATTTGTCACAATACTCCCTCACCCGTGTCATCACAATGTTCCATGACTCCTGTCATCACAATGCTACATGCATTTATCATCACAGTGTTCGATGACCCATGACATCACAATGTTCCATAACACCTGTCATCAAAATGTTCCATGACACTTTTCATTAAATTGCTCCATGACCCTGTCATCACAATGATCCCTGCCCTTCTCATCAAAATGCACTGTGCCCTTGCCATCAAAATGCTCCATGACCTTTGTCGTCACAAATATCCATGACCCTTGGCATCACAATGTTCCATGTCATTGTCATCACACTGCTCCATGAACGCTCTCATCACATTGCTCCATGCACTTGTCTTCATAAAGCTCCATGACACATGTCATCAAAATGCTCCATGGCCTTCTCATCACAATTCTCCATGCCCTTATAATCACAATGCTCCATTAAACCTGTCATAACAATGCTCCATGACCACTGCCATCACGATGTTCCATGGCCTTGTCATCACAATGCTCCATGACACTTCTCATCACAATGTTCCAAGACCCCTGTAATCACAATGAACTATGCCCCTTTTCATCTCAATGATCCATGAACCCTGTCATCACAATGCACAATGCCCATCATCATGCTTCATGCTATTGTCATCACAATGAAATCAAAATGCTCCATGACCTGTCATAACAATGTTCCTAACCCTTGTGATCACAATATTCCATAACACTTGTCATCACAATGCCACATGACGCTCGTCATCACAATTATCCATGGTTTCTCATCACAATGCTCCATGACTTGTCATCACAATCCTCAATACACTTGTCATCAAAATGCTCCCTGACACTTGTTGTCTGTATGCTCCTTGAACACTGTCATGACAAGCCTCCATGCATTTTTCATCACAATGATCCATGCCCTTTTCATCACAATGCTCCAAGACCCCTGTAATCACAATGCTCCATGCCCTTGTCATCACAAATCTCAATGACACATGTCATCAGAATGCTCCTTGGCCTTCTGCTCACAATGATCCATGCCCTTGTCATCAAAATGTTCCAATACCCCTGTAATCAGAATGCTCCATGCCCATTTTCATCAGTATGCTCCATGAGACCTGTCATCACAAGGCTCCATGGTTTTCTCATCACAATGCTCCAGGACATTGTCATCACAATGCTTCACGACGTTGTCATGAAAATTCTCAATGGCCCTTGTCATCATAATGCTCCAAGCCCTAGTCATCAGAATCCTCCATTATATTTGGCATCACAATACTCCGTGCTATTGTCATCGCAATGGACCATGACATATGTCATCACAATGCTCCCTGGCACCTGTCTTCAAAATACTCCATGACCTTCTCTTCACAATGATCCATGCCCTTGTCATCACAATGTACAATGTCCACTGTCATCACAATAATCTACTAAAATTGTCAGACCAATGCTCCATGCCCCTGTCATAACAATGCTCCATGTCCCTGTCATCACAATGCTCAATGCCATTCTCATCACAATGCTCCATTACTTGCCATCACAAAGCTTCATAGCCCCTGACCCATGTATCACAGTGTTCCGTGCCGTTGTCATCACAATGCTCAATGCCCACTCTCATCACAATAATCCATGAAATATTTCAGACCAATGTTCCATGCCCTTCTCATAAAAATGCTCCATTACACCTGTCATAACAGTGCTTCATGAACCCTGTCATCATAATGATCCACGGCTTTGTCATCACAAGGCTCCATGACACTTGTCATCACAATGCCCCATGACGCTCGTCATCACTATTATCCATGGTCTTCTCATCACAATGTTCCATGATCTTTGTCATCACAATTCTCAGTACACTTGTCATCACAATGATCCCTGACACTTGTCGTCAGTATGCTCCTTGAACCCTGTCATGACAAGGCTGCATGCCTTTTTCATCACAATGATCCATGCCCTTTTCATAACAATGCTCCAAGACCCCTGTAATCACAATGCTCCATGCCCTTGTCATCACAAAGCTCCATGACGCATGTCATCAGAATGCTCTATGGCCTTCTCATCACCATGATCCATGCCCTTGTCATCACAATGCTCCAATAACCCTATAATTACAATGGTCCATGCCCCTTTTCAACAGAATGCTCCATGAGACTTCTCAACAAAAGTCTCCATGGTCTTCTCATCACAATGCTCCAGGACTTTGTCATCACCATGCTCCATTCCCTTGTCATCTCAATGCTCCATGACCAATATCATCACAATTCTCCATGACCACTGTCATCACAACACTCCATGACACCTGAAACACAATGATCTGGGACTCTTGTCAGCACAATGCTCCATTCCCTATGCATCACAATGCTCAATGACACTTGTCATCACAATGATCATTGCCCTTGTCATCCCAATGCGCCATAACCCCTGTATTCACAATGCTCCATGATGCTTGTCATCACAGTGCTCCATGACACCTGTCATCACAATGCTCCATGCCTTTGTCAGCAAAATGCTACATGACCTTGTCATTACAATGCTCTATGTGATTGTTATCAAAATATTCCATTACCATTGTCATCACAATCCTCCAAGAACCTTGGGATCACATTGCTTCATTCCCTTGTCATCACAATGTTCCATGCTCCTTGAAATCAAAATGATCCATGACCTCTGTCATCACAATGCTCCAAACCCTTGTGATCACAATGTTCCATAACATTGTCATCACAACGCTCCATGATGCCTGTCATCACAATACTCCATGCCCTTTTCATCACAATTCTCCATGACGTTTGCCATCACAATTCGCAATACACTTGTCATCACAATGCTCCCTGACACTTGTCGTCAGAATGCTCCTTGAACACTGTCACGAAAAGGCTCCATGCCTTTTTCATCACAATGTCCCATGCCATTTAAATCACAATGCTCCATGCCATTGTCATCAAAATACTCCACAAGTTTGTCATCAGAATGGTCCATGACCCTTGTAATCACAAATGTCCATGAACTTGTCTGCACAATGCTCCCTGACTCTTGTCATCACAATGCTCCAAGCCATTGTCATCACAATACTCCATTACCTTTGTCATCAGAATCCTCCATGACACTTGGCATCACAATGCTCCATGGCATTGTCATCACAATGTGCCATGACATATGTCATCACAATGCTCCCTGACACCTGTCTTCACAATACTGCATGACCTGGTCATCACAATGCTCCATGCCCCTTTCATCACAATGTGCCATTCCCACTGTCATCGCAATAATTCATGAAATTTATTTGACCAATGTTCCATGCCCTTGTCATCACAATGCTCCATGCCCTTGTTATCACAATGCTCCATGACCACTGTCATCACAATGCTCCGTGACGCCAGTCATAACATTGCTTCATGACCTTTGTCATCAAAATCGTCCATGTCCTCATTATCAACTGTCTCTGTGACCTTTTTAACCACAAATCTCCATGAATTTTCATCACAATGCTCTTTGACCCTTGTCATCAAAATGCTCTATGCCTTTCTCAGCACAATGCTCCATGACCATTGTCATCACAATGCTCCATGCGCTTGTCAGCACAATGCTCCATGACACAGATCATCACAATGCACCATGCGCTTGTCATCACAGTGCTCCACAATTTGTCATCACAATGCTGCATGCACTTCTCATCAAAATGCTCTCTCACCACTGATATCACAATGCGACATCACTATTTGTCACAATACTCCCTCACCCATGTCATCAAAATGTTCCATGACTCCTGTCATCACAAGGCTACATGCACTTATTATCATAATGTTTGATGACCCCTGACATCACAATGTTCCATAACACCTGTCATCAAAATGTTCCATGACACATTTCATCCAATTGCTCCATGACCATGTCATCACAATGCTCCCTGCCCTTCTCATCACAATGCACAACGCCCTTGCCATCAAAATGCTCCATGAACTTTGTCATCACAAAGATCCATGCCCCTTGGCATCACAATGCTCCATGTCATTGTCATCACAATGCTCCATGTACGCCCTCATCACATTGCTCCATGCCCTTGTCATCACAAAGCTCCATGACACTTGTCATCAGAATCCTCCATGGCCTTCTCATCATAATGTTCCATGCCCTTGCCATCACAATGCTCCATTACCACTGTCATAACAATGCACCATTACCCCTGCCATCACGATGTTCCATGGCCTTGTCTTCACAAGGATCCATGACCCTTCTCATCACAATGCTCCACGAACCCTGTAATCACAATGCTCTATGCCCTTTTTCATCTCAATGATCCATGAACCCTGTCATCACTATGCACCATGCCCATCATCATAATGCTTCATGCTATTGTCATCACAATGAAATCAAGATGCTCCATGACCTCTGTCATACCAATGCTACAAACCCTTGTGAATACAATATTCCATAACACTTGTCATCACAATGCCCCATGACGCTCGTCATCACGATTATCCATGGTCTTCTCATCACAATGCTACATGACCATTGTCATCACAATGCTCAATACACTTGTCATCAAAATGCTCACTGACACTTGTTGTCTGTATGCTCCTTGAACACTGTCATGACAAGGCTCCATGCCTTTTTCATCACAATGAACCATGCCCATCTCATCACAATGCACCACACCCTTGTCATCAAAATGCTCCATGACATTTGTCATCACAAACTCCATGACCCTTGGCATCACAATGCTCCATGTCATTGTCATCACAATGCTCAATGAACTCTCTCATCACATTGCTCCATGACATGTCATCACAAAGCTCCATGACACTTGTCATCACAATGCTCGATGCCCGTCTCATCACAATGCTCCATGCCCTTGTCATTACAATCCTCCATGACCCATGTATAACAGTGTTCCGTGCCCTTGTCATCACAATGCTCCATGCCCACTCTCATCACAATAATCCATGAAACTTTTCAGACCAATGCTCAATGCCCTTCTCATCACAATGCTCCATTACCTCTGTCATAACAATGCTCCATGACCCGTGCCATCACAATGTTCCATGGACTTGTCATCACAAGGCTCCATGACCCTTGTCATCACAATGCTCCAAGACCCCATTAATCACAATGCTCCATGCCCTTGTCTTCACAAAGCTCCATAACACATGCCATCAGAATATTCCATGGCCTTCTCATCACAATGCTCCATGCCCTTGTCATGACGATGCTGCAAGACCCCTGTAATCACAATGTTCCATGCCCCTTTTCATCTCAATGCTCCATGAACCCTGTAATCAAAATGCACCATGCCCATCATCATAATGCTTCAGGCTCTTGTCATCACAATGAAATCAAATTTCTCCATGACCACTGCCATCATAATGCTCCAAACCCTTGTGATCACAATGTTCCTTAACACTTATCATCACAACACCCTATGACGCTCATCATCACAATTATCCTTGGTCCTCTCATCACAATGCTCCATGATCTTTGTCATCACAATTCTCAATACACTTGTCATCACAATGCTCCCTGACACTTGTCGTCAGTATGGTCCTTGAACCCTGTAATGACATGGCTCCATGCCTTTTCATCACAATGAACCATGCCCTTTTCATCACAATGCTCCAAGACCCCTGTAATCACAATGCTCCATGCCCTTGTCATCACAAAGCTCCATGACGCATGTCATCAGAATGCTCCATGGCCTCCTCCTCACAATGCTCCATGCGCTTGTCATCACAATGCTCCAAGTCCCGTGTAATCACAATGCTCCATGCCCCTTTTCATCACAATGCTCCATGAGACTTGTCATCACAAGTCTCCATGGTCTTCCCATCACAATGCTCCAGGACTTTGTCATCACCATGCTCCATTCCCTTGTCATCAAAATGCTCCATGACCCCTCTCATCACAATACTCCATGAACATTTTCAAACCAGTGCTCCATGAACTTCTCATCACAATGCTCAATGACAAATATCATCAAAATACTCCATGACCACTGTCATCACAACACTCCATGACACATGACAACACAATGACCCGGGACTCTTGTCATCAAAATGCTCCATTTCCTACTCATCACACTGCTCCATGACCCCTGTCATCACAGTACTCCATGAACATTTTCAGCCCAATGATCCATGACCCTTGTCATCACAATCATCCATGACCATGTCATCCCAATTCTCCATGACCCTTTTAATCACAATGCTCCAAGAACCCTTAATCAAAATGCTCCATGCCCCTGTCATCACAAAGCTCCATGACGCATGTCATCAGAATGTTCCATGGCCTTCTCATCAATATGTTCCATGCCCTTGTCATCACAATGCTCCCAGACCCCTGTAATCACAATGCTCCATGCCTCTTTTCATCTCAATGTTCCATGAACCCTGTAATCACAATGCATCATGCCCATCATCATAATGCTTCCGGCTATTGTCAGCACAATAAAATCAAAATTATCCATGACCTCTGTCATCACAATGCTCCATGACCCCTGTCATCACAATACTCCATGAACATTTTCAGCCCAATGCTCCATGACACTTGTCTGCACAATGATCCATGTCGTTGTCATCCAAATTCCGCATGTCCCATGTATTCACAATGCTCCGTGATGCTTCTCATCACAGTGCTCCATGACACCTGTCATCACAATGCTCCAGGCCTTTGTCAGCAAAATGCTACGTCACCTTTTCATTACAATGCTCTATGGGCTTGTCATCACAATACTCAATTACCATTTTCATCACAATCCTCCATGAACCTTAGGATCACATTGCTTCATGCCCTTGACATCACAATGCTCCATGCTCCTTGAAATCAAAATGATCCATGGCCTCTGTCATTGCAATGCTCCAAAACCTTTTGATCACAATGTTCCAAAACACTTGTCATCACAACGCTCCATGATGCCTGTCATCACAATACTCCATGCCCTTTTCATCACAATGTTCCATGAAAATTGTCATCACAATTCTCAATACACTTGTCATCACAATGCTCCCTGATACTTGTCGTCAGAATGCTCCTTGAAACCTGTCACGAAAAGGCTCCATGCCTTTTGCATCACAAAGCCCCATTCCATTTCCTTCACAATGTTCCATGCCATTGTCTTCAAAATACTCCTCAAGCTTGTCATCAGAATGCTCCATGACCCATGTCATCACAATTCTCCATGCACTTGTCAGCACAATGCTCCCTGACACTTGTCATCACAATGCTCCAAGCCATTGTCATCACAATGCTCCATTACCTCTGTCTTAACAATGCTCCATGACCCCTGCCATCAAAATGTTACACGGCCTTGTCATCACAAGGCTCCATGAAACTTGTCATCACAATGCCCCATGACGCTCGTCATCACAATTATCCATGGTCTTCTCATGACAATGTTCCATGATCTTTGTCATCTCAATGCTCAAAACATTTGTCATCACAATGCTCCATGACAGTTGTCATCAGTATGCGCCTTGAACCATGTCATTAAAAGGCTCCATGCCTTTTTCAACAAAATAATCCATGCCCTTTTCATCACAATGCTCCAAGATCCCTGTAATCACAATGCTTCCTACCCTTGTCATCACAAAGCTCCATGACGCATGTCATCAGAATGCTCCATGGAATTCTCATCACCATGATTCATGCCCTTGTAATCACAATGCTCCAAGACCCCTGTAATCACAATGCTCCATGCCCCTTTTCAACAGAATGCTCCATGAGACTTCTCATCAAAAGTCTCCATGGTCTTCTCATCACAATGCTCCAGGACATTGTCATCACCACGCTCCATTCCCTTGTCATCGCAATGCACCATGACCAATATCATCACAATTCTCAATGACCACTGTCATCACAACACTCCATGACACCTGACAACACAATGATGTGAGACTCTTGTCATCACAATGCTCCATTCCCTAGTCATCACAATGCTCCATGACACTTGTCATCACAATGATCCATGCCCTTGTCATCCCAATGCTCCATAACCCCTGTATACACAATGTTCTGTGACGCTTGTCATCACAGTGCTCCATGACACCTGTAATCACAATGCTCCATGCCTTTGTCAACAATATGCTACATGACCTTGTCATTACAATGCTCTATGTGCTTGTCATCACAATACACCATTTCCATTGTCATCACAATCCTCCATGAACCTTGGGATCACATTGCTTCATGCCCTTGTCATCACAATGCTCCATGCTCCTTGAAATCAAAATGATCCATGACCTCTGTCATCACAATGCTCCAAACTCTTGTGATCACAATGTTCCATAACACTTGTCATCAAACCGCTCCATGATGCCTGTCATCACAATACTCCATGCCCTTTTCATCACAATGCTCCATGACCTTTGTCATCACAATGCTCAATACACTTGTCATCACAATGCTCCCTGACACTTGTCGTCAGAATGCTCCTTGAACCCTGTCACGAAAAGGCTCCATGACTTTTCATCACAATGCCCCATGCCGTTTACATCACAATGCTCCATTGCATTGTCATCAGAATACTCCAAAAGCTTGTCATCAGAATTCTCCATGACCCTTTTCATCACAAATCTCCATGCACTTGTCAGCACAATGCTCCCTGACCCTTGTCATCACAATGCTCCAAGCCATTGTCATCACAATGCTCCATTACCTTTGTCTTCAGAATCTTCCATGACACTTGGCATCACAATGCTCCATGCCATTGTCATCACAATGGGCCATTACATATGTCATCACAATGCTCCCTGACACCTGTCTTCACAATACTGCATGACCTGGTCATCACAATGCTCCATGTCCTTGTCATCACAATACGCCATTCCAACTCTCATCGCAATAATTCATGAAACTTATTAGACCAGTGTTCCATGAACTTGTGATCACAGTGCTCCATGCCCTTGTTGTCACAATGCTCCATGACCCCTGTCATCACAGTGCTCCGTGACTCCAGTCATCACAATGCTTCATGGCCTTTGTCATCACAAAGGTCCATGCCCTCGTCATCAACAGTCTCTGTGACCATTTTAACCACAATGCTTCATGAACTTTTCATCTCAATGCTCTTTGACCCTTGACATCAAAATGCTCTATGCCTTTCTCAGCACAATGCGCCATGACCCTTGTCATCACAATGCTCCAGGCACTTGTCAGCACAATGCTCCATGACACATGTCATCACAATGCACCATGCGCTTGTCATCACAGTGCTCCACCATCTTGTCATCACAGTGCTCCATAAAGCTTGTCATCACAATGCTCCATGCATTTCTCATCAAAATGCTCTCTCACCACTGATATCACAATGCTACATCACTATTTGTCACAATACTCCCTCACCCGTGTCATCACAATGTTCCATGACTCCTGTCATCACAATGCTACATGCATTTATCATCACAGTGTTTGATGACCCATGACATCACAATGTTCCATAACACCTGTCATCAAAATGTTCCATGACACTTTTCATTAAATTGCTCCATGACCCTGTCATCACAATGATCCCTGCCCTTCTCATCAAAATGCACTGTGCCCTTGCCATCAAAATGCTCCATGACCTTTGTCGTCACAAATATCCATGACCCTTGGCATCACAATGTTCCATGTCATTGTCATCACACTGCTCCATGAACGCTCTCATCACATTGCTCCATGCACTTGTCTTCATAAAGCTCCATGACACATGTCATCAAAATGCTCCATGGCCTTCTCATCACAATTCTCCATGCCCTTATAATCACAATGCTCCATTAAACCTGTCATAACAATGCTCCATGACCACTGCCATCACGATGTTCCATGGCCTTGTCATCACAATGCTCCATGACACTTCTCATCACAATGTTCCAAGACCCCTGTAATCACAATGAACTATGCCCCTTTTCATCTCAATGATCCATGAACCCTGTCATCACAATGCACAATGCCCATCATCATGCTTCATGCTATTGTCATCACAATGAAATCAAAATGCTCCATGACCTGTCATAACAATGTTCCTAACCCTTGTGATCACAATATTCCATAACACTTGTCATCACAATGCCACATGACGCTCGTCATCACAATTATCCATGGTTTCTCATCACAATGCTCCATGACTTGTCATCACAATCCTCAATACACTTGTCATCAAAATGCTCCCTGACACTTGTTGTCTGTATGCTCCTTGAACACTGTCATGACAAGCCTCCATGCATTTTTCATCACAATGATCCATGCCCTTTTCATCACAATGCTCCAAGACCCCTGTAATCACAATGCTCCATGCCCTTGTCATCACAAATCTCAATGACACATGTCATCAGAATGCTCCTTGGCCTTCTGCTCACAATGATCCATGCCCTTGTCATCAAAATGTGCCAATACCCCTGTAATCAGAATGCTCCATGCCCATTTTCATCAGTATGCTCCATGAGACCTGTCATCACAAGGCTCCATGGTTTTCTCATCACAATGCTCCAGGACATTTTCATCACAATGCTTCACGACGTTGTCATGAAAATTCTCAATGGCCCTTGTCATCATATTGCTCCAAGCCCTAGTCATCACAATGCTCCATTATATTTGTCATCACAATCATCCATTACATTTGGCATCACAATACTCCGTGCTATTGTCATCGCAATGGACCATGACATATGTCATCACAATGCTCCCTGGCACCTGTCTTCAAAATACTCCATGACCTTCTCTTCACAATGATCCATGCCCTTGTCATCACAATGTACTATGTCCACTGTCATCACAATAATCTATTAAAATTGTCAGACCAATGCTCCATGCCACTGTCATAACAATGCTCCATGTCCCTGTCATCACAATGCTCAATGCCCTTCTCATCACAATGCTCCATTACTTGCCATCACAAAGCTTCATAGCCCCTGACCCATGTATCACAGTGTTCCGTGCCGTTGTCATCACAATGCTCAATGCCCACTCTCATCACAATAATCCATGAAATATTTCAGACCAATGTTCCATGCCCTTCTCATAAAAATGCTCCATTACACCTGTCATAACAGTGCTTCATGAACCCTGTCATCATAATGATCCACGGCTTTGTCATCACAAGGCTCCATGACACTTGTCATCACAATGCCCCATGACGCTCGTCATCACTATTATCCATGGTCTTCTCATCACAATGTTCCATGATCTTTGTCATCACAATTCTCAGTACACTTGTCATCACAATGATCCCTGACACTTGTCGTCAGTATGCTCCTTGAACCCTGTCATGACAAGGCTGCATGCCTTTTTCATCACAATGATCCATGCCCTTTTCATAACAATGCTCCAAGACCCCTGTAATCACAATGCTCCATGCCCTTGTCATCACAAAGCTCCATGACGCATGTCATCAGAATGCTCTATGGCCTTCTCATCACCATGATCCATGCCCTTGTCATCACAATGCTCCAATAACCCTATAATCACAATGGTCCATGCCCCTTTTCAACAGAATGCTCCATGAGACTTCTCAACAAAAGTCTCCATGGTCTTCTCATCACAATGTTCCAGGACTTTGTCATCACCATGCTCCATTCCCTTGTCATCTCAATGCTCCATGACCAATATCATCACAATTCTCCATGACCACTGTCATCACAACACTCCATGACACCTGAAACACAATGATCTGGGACTCTTGTCAGCACAATGCTCCATTCCCTATGCATCACAATGCTCAATGACACTTGTCATCACAATGATCATTGCCCTTGTCATCCCAATGCGCCATAACCCCTGTATTCACAATGCTCCATGATGCTTGTCATCACAGTGCTCCATGACACCTGTCATCACAATGCTCCATGCCTTTGTCAGCAAAATGCTACATGACCTTGTCATTACAATGCTCTATGTGATTGTTATCAAAATATTCCATTACCATTGTCATCACAATCCTCCAAGAACCTTGGGATCACATTGCTTCATTCCCTTGTCATCACAATGTTCCATGCTCCTTGAAATCAAAATGATCCATGACCTCTGTCATCACAATGCTCCAAACCCTTGTGATCACAATGTTCCATAACATTGTCATCACAACGCTCCATGATGCCTGTCATCACAATACTCCATGCCCTTTTCATCACAATTCTCCATGACGTTTGCCATCACAATTCGCAATACACTTGTCATCACAATGCTCCCTGACACTTGTCGTCAGAATGCTCCTTGAACACTGTCACGAAAAGGCTCCATGCCTTTTTCATCACAATGTCCCATGCCATTTAAATCACAATGCTCCATGCCATTGTCATCAAAATACTCCACAAGTTTGTCATCAGAATGCTCCATGACCCTTGTAATCACAAATGTCCATGAACTTGTCTGCACAATGCTCCCTGACTCTTGTCATCACAATGCTCCAAGCCATTGTCATCACAATACTCCATTACCTTTGTCATCAGAATCCTCCATGACACTTGGCATCGCAATGCTCCATGGCATTGTCATCACAATGCGCCATGACATATGTCATCACAATGCTCGATGACACCTGTCTTCACAATACTGCATGACCTGGTCATCACAATGCTCCATGCCCCTTTCATCACAATGTGCCATTCCCACTGTCATCGCAATAATTCATGAAATTTATTTGACCAATGTTCCATGCCCTTTTCATCACAATGCTCCATGCCCTTGTTATCACAATGCTCCATGACCACTGTCATCACAATGCTCCGTGACGCCAGTCATAACATTTCTTCATGACCTTTGTCATCAAAATCGTCCATGTCCTCATTATCAACTGTCTCTGTGACCTTTTTAACCACAAATCTCCATGAATTTTCATCACAATGCTCTTTGACCCTTGTCATCAAAATGCTCTATGCCTTTCTCAGCACAATGCTCCATGACCATTGTCATCACAATGCTCCATGCGCTTGTCAGCACAATGCTCCATGACACAGATCATCACAATGCACCATGCGCTTGTCATCACAGTGCTCCACAATTTGTCATCACAATGCTCCATGCACTTCTCATCAAAATGCTCTCTCACCACTGATATCACAATGCGACATCACTATTTGTCACAATACTCCCTCACCCATGTCATCAAAATGTTCCATGACTCCTGTCATCACAAGGCTACATGCACTTATTATCATAATGTTTGATGACCCCTGATATCACAATGTTCCATAACACCTGTCATCAAAATGTTCCATGACACATTTCATCCAATTGCTCCATGACCATGTCATCACAATGCTCCCTGCCCTTCTCATCACAATGCACAACGCCCTTGCCATCAAAATGCTCCATGAACTTTGTCATCACAAAGATCCATGCCCCTTGGCATCACAATGCTCCATGTCATTGTCATCACAATGCTCCATGTACGCCCTCATCACATTGCTCCATGCCCTTGTCATCACAAAGCTCCATGACACTTGTCATCAGAATCCTCCATGGCCTTCTCATCATAATGTTCCATGCCCTTGCCATCACAATGCACCATTACCCCTGCCATCACGATGTTCCATGGCCTTGTCCTCACAAGGATCCATGACCCTTCTCATCACAATGCTCCACGAACCCTGTAATCACAATGCTCTATGCCCTTTTTCATCTCAATGATCCATGAACCCTGTCATCACTATGCACCATGCCCATCATCATAATGCTTCATGCTATTGTCATCACAATGAAATCAAGATGCTCCATGACCTCTCTCATAACAATGCTCCAAACCCTTGAGATCACTATATTCCATAAGACTTGTCATCACAATTTCACATGACGCTCATCATCATGATTATCCATGGTCTTCTCATCACAATGCTCCATGACCTTTGTCATCACAATGCTCAATACACTTGTCATCAAAATGCTCCCTGACACTTGTTGTCTGTATGCTCCTTGAACACTGTCATGACAAGGCTCCATGCCTTTTTCATCACAATGATCCATGCCCTTTTCATCAAAATGCTCGAAGACCCATGTAATCACAATGCCCAATGCCCTTGTCATCACAAAGCTCAATGACGCATGCCATCAGAATGCTTCTTGGTCTTCTGCTCACAATGCTCCATGCCCTTGTCATCACAATGTTCCAAGACCCCTGTAATCACAATGCTCCATGCCCCTTTTCATCAGTATGCTCCATGAGATTGTCATCACAAGGCTCCATGGTTTTGTCATCACAATGCTCCAGGACCTTGTCATCACAATGCTTCACGACAGTGTCATGAAAATTCTCAATGGCCCTTGTCATCATAATACTCCAAGCCCTAGTCATCACAATACTCCATTTTATTTGTCATCACAATCCTCCATTACATTTGGCATAACAATACACCCTGCCATTGTCATCGCAATGGACCATGACATATGTCATCACAATGCTCCCTGACACCTGTCTTCACAATACTCCATGACCTTCTCTTCACAATGCTCCATGCCATTGTCATCACAATGCACTATGCCCAATGTCATCACAATAAACTATGAAAATTGTCAGACCAATGCTCCATGTCCCTGTCATAACAATGCTCCATGTCCCTGTCATCACAATGCTCCATGCCCTTGTCATCACAATGCTCCATGACTTGTCATCACAATGTTCCTTGATCTTTGTCATCACAATTCTCAGTACACTTGTCATCACCATGATCCCTGACACTTGTAGTCAGTATGCTCCTTGAACCCTGTCATGACAAGGCTGCATGCCTTTTTCATCAGAATGTTCCATGCCCTTTTCATAACAATGCTCCAAGACCACTTTAATCACAATGCTCCATGCCCTTGTCATCACAAAGCTCCATGACGCATGTCATCAGAATGCTCCATGGCCTTCTCATCACCATGATCCATGCCCTTGTCATCACAATGCTCCAAGACCCCTGTAATCACAATGCTCCATGCCCCTTTTCAACAAAATGCTCCATGAGACTTCTCATCAGAAGTCTCCATGGTCTTCTCATCACAATGCTCCAGGACTTTGTCATCACCATGCTCCATTCCCTTGTCATCACAATGCTCCATGACCAATATCATCACAATGCTCCATGACCACTGTCATCACAACACTCCATGACACCTGACAACACAATAATCCGAGACTCTTGTCATCACAATGCTCCTTTCCCTAGTCATCCCAATGCTCCATGACACTTGTCATCAAAATGATCCATGCCATTGTCATCCCAATGCTCCATAACACCTGTATTCACAATTCTCCATGATGCATGTCATCACAGTGCTCCATGACACCTGTCATCACAATGCTCCATGCCTTTGTCAGCAAAAAGCTACATGACCTTGTCATTACAATGCTCTATGTGCTTGTCATCACAATACACCATTACCATTGTCATCACAATGCTCCATGAACCTTGTGATCACATTGCTTCATTCCCTTGTCATCACAATGCCCCATGCTCCTTGAAATCAAAATGATCCATGACCTCTGTCATCACAATGCTGCAAGCCCTTGTGATCACAATGTTCCATAACACTTGTCATGACAACGCTCCATGATGCCTGTCATCACAATACTCCATGCCCTTTTCATCACAATGCTCCATGACCTTTGTCATCACAATGCTCAATACACTTGTCATCACAATGCTCCCTGACACTTGTCGTCAGAATGCTCCTTGAACCCTGTCACGAAAAGGCTCCATGACTTTTCATCACAATGCCCCATGCCGTTTACATCACAATGCTCCATTGCATTGTCATCAGAATACTCCAAAAGCTTGTCATCAGAATTCTCCATGACCCTTTTCATCACAAATCTCCATGCACTTGTCAGCACAATGCTCCCTGACCCTTGTCATCACAATGCTCCAAGCCATTGTCATCACAATGCTCCATTACCTTTGTCTTCAGAATCTTCCATGACACTTGGCATCACAATGCTCCATGCCATTGTCATCACAATGGGCCATTACATATGTCATCACAATGCTCCCTGACACCTGTCTTCACAATACTGCATGACCTGGTCATCACAATGCTCCATGTCCTTGTCATCACAATACGCCATTCCAACTCTCATCGCAATAATTCATGAAACTTATTAGACCAGTGTTCCATGAACTTGTGATCACAGTGCTCCATGCCCTTGTTGTCACAATGCTCCATGACCCCTGTCATCACAGTGCTCCGTGACTCCAGTCATCACAATGCTTCATGGCCTTTGTCATCACAAAGGTCCATGCCCTCGTCATCAACAGTCTCTGTGACCATTTTAACCACAATGCTTCATGAACTTTTCATCTCAATGCTCTTTGACCCTTGACATCAAAATGCTCTATGCCTTTCTCAGCACAATGCGCCATGACCCTTGTCATCACAATGCTCCAGGCACTTGTCAGCACAATGCTCCATGACACATGTCATCACAATGCACCATGCGCTTGTCATCACAGTGCTCCACCATCTTGTCATCACAGTGCTCCATAAAGCTTATCATCACAATGCTCCATGCATTTCTCATCAAAATGCTCTCTCACCACTGATATCACAATGCTACATCACTATTTGTCACAATACTCCCTCACCCGTGTCATCACAATGTTCCATGACTCCTGTCATCACAATGCTACATGCATTTATCATCACAGTGTTCGATGACCCATGACATCACAATGTTCCATAACACCTGTCATCAAAATGTTCCATGACACTTTTCATTAAATTGCTCCATGACCCTGTCATCACAATGATCCCTGCCCTTCTCATCAAAATGCACTGTGCCCTTGCCATCAAAATGCTCCATGACCTTTGTCGTCACAAATATCCATGACCCTTGGCATCACAATGTTCCATGTCATTGTCATCACACTGCTCCATGAACGCTCTCATCACATTGCTCCATGCACTTGTCTTCATAAAGCTCCATGACACATGTCATCAAAATGCTCCATGGCCTTCTCATCACAATTCTCCATGCCCTTATAATCACAATGCTCCATTAAACCTGTCATAACAATGCTCCATGACCACTGCCATCACGATGTTCCATGGCCTTGTCATCACAATGCTCCATGACACTTCTCATCACAATGTTCCAAGACCCCTGTAATCACAATGAACTATGCCCCTTTTCATCTCAATGATCCATGAACCCTGTCATCACAATGCACAATGCCCATCATCATGCTTCATGCTATTGTCATCACAATGAAATCAAAATGCTCCATGACCTGTCATAACAATGTTCCTAACCCTTGTGATCACAATATTCCATAACACTTGTCATCACAATGCCACATGACGCTCGTCATCACAATTATCCATGGTTTCTCATCACAATGCTCCATGACTTGTCATCACAATCCTCAATACACTTGTCATCAAAATGCTCCCTGACACTTGTTGTCTGTATGCTCCTTGAACACTGTCATGACAAGCCTCCATGCATTTTTCATCACAATGATCCATGCCCTTTTCATCACAATGCTCCAAGACCCCTGTAATCACAATGCTCCATGCCCTTGTCATCACAAATCTCAATGACACATGTCATCAGAATGCTCCTTGGCCTTCTGCTCACAATGATCCATGCCCTTGTCATCAAAATGTGCCAATACCCCTGTAATCAGAATGCTCCATGCCCATTTTCATCAGTATGCTCCATGAGACCTGTCATCACAAGGCTCCATGGTTTTCTCATCACAATGCTCCAGGACATTGTCATCACAATGCTTCACGACGTTGTCATGAAAATTCTCAATGGCCCTTGTCATCATAATGCTCCAAGCCCTAGTCATCAGAATCCTCCATTATATTTGGCATCACAATACTCCGTGCTATTGTCATCGCAATGGACCATGACATATGTCATCACAATGCTCCCTGGCACCTGTCTTCAAAATACTCCATGACCTTCTCTTCACAATGATCCATGCCCTTGTCATCACAATGTACAATGTCCACTGTCATCACAATAATCTATTAAAATTGTCAGACCAATGCTCCATGCCCCTGTCATAACAATGCTCCATGTCCCTGTCATCACAATGCTCAATGCCATTCTCATCACAATGCTCCATTACTTGCCATCACAAAGCTTCATAGCCCCTGACCCATGTATCACAGTGTTCCGTGCCGTTGTCATCACAATGCTCAATGCCCACTCTCATCACAATAATCCATGAAATATTTCAGACCAATGTTCCATGCCCTTCTCATAAAAATGCTCCATTACACCTGTCATAACAGTGCTTCATGAACCCTGTCATCATAATGATCCACGGCTTTGTCATCACAAGGCTCCATGACACTTGTCATCACAATGCCCCATGACGCTCGTCATCACTATTATCCATGGTCTTCTCATCACAATGTTCCATGATCTTTGTCATCACAATTCTCAGTACACTTGTCATCACAATGATCCCTGACACTTGTCGTCAGTATGCTCCTTGAACCCTGTCATGACAAGGCTGCATGCCTTTTTCATCACAATGATCCATGCCCTTTTCATAACAATGCTCCAAGACCCCTGTAATCACAATGCTCCATGCCCTTGTCATCACAAAGCTCCATGACGCATGTCATCAGAATGCTCTATGGCCTTCTCATCACCATGATCCATGCCCTTGTCATCACAATGCTCCAATAACCCTATAATTACAATGGTCCATGCCCCTTTTCAACAGAATGCTCCATGAGACTTCTCAACAAAAGTCTCCATGGTCTTCTCATCACAATGCTCCAGGACTTTGTCATCACCATGCTCCATTCCCTTGTCATCTCAATGCTCCATGACCAATATCATCACAATTCTCCATGACCACTGTCATCACAACACTCCATGACACCTGAAACACAATGATCTGGGACTCTTGTCAGCACAATGCTCCATTCCCTATGCATCACAATGCTCAATGACACTTGTCATCACAATGATCATTGCCCTTGTCATCCCAATGCGCCATAACCCCTGTATTCACAATGCTCCATGATGCTTGTCATCACAGTGCTCCATGACACCTGTCATCACAATGCTCCATGCCTTTGTCAGCAAAATGCTACATGACCTTGTCATTACAATGCTCTATGTGATTGTTATCAAAATATTCCATTACCATTGTCATCACAATCCTCCAAGAACCTTGGGATCACATTGCTTCATTCCCTTGTCATCACAATGTTCCATGCTCCTTGAAATCAAAATGATCCATGACCTCTGTCATCACAATGCTCCAAACCCTTGTGATCACAATGTTCCATAACATTGTCATCACAACGCTCCATGATGCCTGTCATCACAATACTCCATGCCCTTTTCATCACAATTCTCCATGACGTTTGCCATCACAATTCGCAATACACTTGTCATCACAATGCTCCCTGACACTTGTCGTCAGAATGCTCCTTGAACACTGTCACGAAAAGGCTCCATGCCTTTTTCATCACAATGTCCCATGCCATTTAAATCACAATGCTCCATGCCATTGTCATCAAAATACTCCACAAGTTTGTCATCAGAATGCTCCATGACCCTTGTAATCACAAATGTCCATGAACTTGTCTGCACAATGCTCCCTGACTCTTGTCATCACAATGCTCCAAGCCATTGTCATCACAATACTCCATTACCTTTGTCATCAGAATCCTCCATGACACTTGGCATCACAATGCTCCATGGCATTGTCATCACAATGCGCCATGACATATGTCATCACAATGCTCCCTGACACCTGTCTTCACAATACTGCATGACCTGGTCATCACAATGCTCCATGCCCCTTTCATCACAATGTGCCATTCCCACTGTCATCGCAATAATTCATGAAATTTATTTGACCAATGTTCCATGCCCTTGTCATCACAATGCTCCATGCCCTTGTTATCACAATGCTCCATGACCACTGTCATCACAATGCTCCGTGACGCCAGTCATAACATTGCTTCATGACCTTTGTCATCAAAATCGTCCATGTCCTCATTATCAACTGTCTCTGTGACCTTTTTAACCACAAATCTCCATGAATTTTCATCACAATGCTCTTTGACCCTTGTCATCAAAATGCTCTATGCCTTTCTCAGCACAATGCTCCATGACCATTGTCATCACAATGCTCCATGCGCTTGTCAGCACAATGCTCCATGACACAGATCATCACAATGCACCATGCGCTTGTCATCACAGTGCTCCACAATTTGTCATCACAATGCTGCATGCACTTCTCATCAAAATGCTCTCTCACCACTGATATCACAATGCGACATCACTATTTGTCACAATACTCCCTCACCCATGTCATCAAAATGTTCCATGACTCCTGTCATCACAAGGCTACATGCACTTATTATCATAATGTTTGATGACCCCTGACATCACAATGTTCCATAACACCTGTCATCAAAATGTTCCATGACACATTTCATCCAATTGCTCCATGACCATGTCATCACAATGCTCCCTGCCCTTCTCATCACAATGCACAACGCCCTTGCCATCAAAATGCTCCATGAACTTTGTCATCACAAAGATCCATGCCCCTTGGCATCACAATGCTCCATGTCATTGTCATCACAATGCTCCATGTACGCCCTCATCACATTGCTCCATGCCCTTGTCATCACAAAGCTCCATGACACTTGTCATCAGAATCCTCCATGGCCTTCTCATCATAATGTTCCATGCCCTTGCCATCACAATGCTCCATTACCACTGTCATAACAATGCACCATTACCCCTGCCATCACGATGTTCCATGGCCTTGTCTTCACAAGGATCCATGACCCTTCTCATCACAATGCTCCACGAACCCTGTAATCACAATGCTCTATGCCCTTTTTCATCTCAATGATCCATGAACCCTGTCATCACTATGCACCATGCCCATCATCATAATGCTTCATGCTATTGTCATCACAATGAAATCAAGATGCTCCATGACCTCTGTCATACCAATGCTACAAACCCTTGTGAATACAATATTCCATAACACTTGTCATCACAATGCCCCATGACGCTCGTCATCACGATTATCCATGGTCTTCTCATCACAATGCTACATGACCATTGTCATCACAATGCTCAATACACTTGTCATCAAAATGCTCACTGACACTTGTTGTCTGTATGCTCCTTGAACACTGTCATGACAAGGCTCCATGCCTTTTTCATCACAATGAACCATGCCCATCTCATCACAATGCACCACACCCTTGTCATCAAAATGCTCCATGACATTTGTCATCACAAACTCCATGACCCTTGGCATCACAATGCTCCATGTCATTGTCATCACAATGCTCAATGAACTCTCTCATCACATTGCTCCATGACATGTCATCACAAAGCTCCATGACACTTGTCATCACAATGCTCGATGCCCGTCTCATCACAATGCTCCATGCCCTTGTCATTACAATCCTCCATGACCCATGTATAACAGTGTTCCGTGCCCTTGTCATCACAATGCTCCATGCCCACTCTCATCACAATAATCCATGAAACTTTTCAGACCAATGCTCAATGCCCTTCTCATCACAATGCTCCATTACCTCTGTCATAACAATGCTCCATGACCCGTGCCATCACAATGTTCCATGGACTTGTCATCACAAGGCTCCATGACCCTTGTCATCACAATGCTCCAAGACCCCATTAATCACAATGCTCCATGCCCTTGTCTTCACAAAGCTCCATAACACATGCCATCAGAATATTCCATGGCCTTCTCATCACAATGCTCCATGCCCTTGTCATGACGATGCTGCAAGACCCCTGTAATCACAATGTTCCATGCCCCTTTTCATCTCAATGCTCCATGAACCCTGTAATCAAAATGCACCATGCCCATCATCATAATGCTTCAGGCTCTTGTCATCACAATGAAATCAAATTTCTCCATGACCACTGCCATCATAATGCTCCAAACCCTTGTGATCACAATGTTCCTTAACACTTATCATCACAACACCCTATGACGCTCATCATCACAATTATCCTTGGTCCTCTCATCACAATGCTCCATGATCTTTGTCATCACAATTCTCAATACACTTGTCATCACAATGCTCCCTGACACTTGTCGTCAGTATGGTCCTTGAACCCTGTAATGACATGGCTCCATGCCTTTTCATCACAATGAACCATGCCCTTTTCATCACAATGCTCCAAGACCCCTGTAATCACAATGCTCCATGCCCTTGTCATCACAAAGCTCCATGACGCATGTCATCAGAATGCTCCATGGCCTCCTCCTCACAATGCTCCATGCGCTTGTCATCACAATGCTCCAAGTCCCGTGTAATCACAATGCTCCATGCCCCTTTTCATCACAATGCTCCATGAGACTTGTCATCACAAGTCTCCATGGTCTTCCCATCACAATGCTCCAGGACTTTGTCATCACCATGCTCCATTCCCTTGTCATCAAAATGCTCCATGACCCCTCTCATCACAATACTCCATGAACATTTTCAAACCAGTGCTCCATGAACTTCTCATCACAATGCTCAATGACAAATATCATCAAAATACTCCATGACCACTGTCATCACAACACTCCATGACACATGACAACACAATGACCCGGGACTCTTGTCATCAAAATGCTCCATTTCCTACTCATCACACTGCTCCATGACCCCTGTCATCACAGTACTCCATGAACATTTTCAGCCCAATGATCCATGACCCTTGTCATCACAATCATCCATGACCATGTCATCCCAATTCTCCATGACCCTTTTAATCACAATGCTCCAAGAACCCTTAATCAAAATGCTCCATGCCCCTGTCATCACAAAGCTCCATGACACATGTCATCAGAATGTTCCATGGCCTTCTCATCAATATGTTCCATGCCCTTGTCATCACAATGCTCCCAGACCCCTGTAATCACAATGCTCCATGCCTCTTTTCATCTCAATGTTCCATGAACCCTGTAATCACAATGCATCATGCCCATCATCATAATGCTTCCGGCTATTGTCAGCACAATAAAATCAAAATTATCCATGACCTCTGTCATCACAATGCTCCATGACCCCTGTCATCACAATACTCCATGAACATTTTCAGCCCAATGCTCCATGACACTTGTCTGCACAATGATCCATGTCGTTGTCATCCAAATTCCGCATGTCCCATGTATTCACAATGCTCCGTGATGCTTCTCATCACAGTGCTCCATGACACCTGTCATCACAATGCTCCAGGCCTTTGTCAGCAAAATGCTACGTCACCTTTTCATTACAATGCTCTATGGGCTTGTCATCACAATACTCAATTACCATTTTCATCACAATCCTCCATGAACCTTAGGATCACATTGCTTCATGCCCTTGACATCACAATGCTCCATGCTCCTTGAAATCAAAATGATCCATGGCCTCTGTCATTGCAATGCTCCAAAACCTTTTGATCACAATGTTCCAAAACACTTGTCATCACAACGCTCCATGATGCCTGTCATCACAATACTCCATGCCCTTTTCATCACAATGTTCCATGAAAATTGTCATCACAATTCTCAATACACTTGTCATCACAATGCTCCCTGATACTTGTCGTCAGAATGCTCCTTGAAACCTGTCACGAAAAGGCTCCATGCCTTTTGCATCACAAAGCCCCATTCCATTTCCTTCACAATGTTCCATGCCATTGTCTTCAAAATACTCCTCAAGCTTGTCATCAGAATGCTCCATGACCCATGTCATCACAATTCTCCATGCACTTGTCAGCACAATGCTCCCTGACACTTGTCATCACAATGCTCCAAGCCATTGTCATCACAATGCTCCATTACCTCTGTCTTAACAATGCTCCATGACCCCTGCCATCAAAATGTTACACGGCCTTGTCATCACAAGGCTCCATGAAACTTGTCATCACAATGCCCCATGACGCTCGTCATCACAATTATCCATGGTCTTCTCATGACAATGTTCCATGATCTTTGTCATCTCAATGCTCAAAACATTTGTCATCACAATGCTCCATGACAGTTGTCATCAGTATGCGCCTTGAACCATGTCATTAAAAGGCTCCATGCCTTTTTCAACAAAATAATCCATGCCCTTTTCATCACAATGCTCCAAGATCCCTGTAATCACAATGCTTCCTACCCTTGTCATCACAAAGCTCCATGACGCATGTCATCAGAATGCTCCATGGAATTCTCATCACCATGATTCATGCCCTTGTAATCACAATGCTCCAAGACCCCTGTAATCACAATGCTCCATGCCCCTTTTCAACAGAATGCTCCATGAGACTTCTCATCAAAAGTCTCCATGGTCTTCTCATCACAATGCTCCAGGACATTGTCATCACCACGCTCCATTCCCTTGTCATCGCAATGCACCATGACCAATATCATCACAATTCTCAATGACCACTGTCATCACAACACTCCATGACACCTGACAACACAATGATCTGAGACTCTTGTCATCACAATGCTCCATTCCCTAGTCATCACAATGCTCCATGACACTTGTCATCACAATGATCCATGCCCTTGTCATCCCAATGCTCCATAACCCCTGTATACACAATGTTCTGTGACGCTTGTCATCACAGTGCTCCATGACACCTGTAATCACAATGCTCCATGCCTTTGTCAACAATATGCTACATGACCTTGTCATTACAATGCTCTATGTGCTTGTCATCACAATACACCATTTCCATTGTCATCACAATCCTCCATGAACCTTGGGATCACATTGCTTCATGCCCTTGTCATCACAATGCTCCATGCTCCTTGAAATCAAAATGATCCATGACCTCTGTCATCACAATGCTCCAAACTCTTGTGATCACAATGTTCCATAACACTTGTCATCAAACCGCTCCATGATGCCTGTCATCACAATACTCCATGCCCTTTTCATCACAATGCTCCATGACCTTTGTCATCACAATGCTCAATACACTTGTCATCACAATGCTCCCTGACACTTGTCGTCAGAATGCTCCTTGAACCCTGTCACGAAAAGGCTCCATGACTTTTCATCACAATGCCCCATGCCGTTTACATCACAATGCTCCATTGCATTGTCATCAGAATACTCCAAAAGCTTGTCATCAGAATTCTCCATGACCCTTTTCATCACAAATCTCCATGCACTTGTCAGCACAATGCTCCCTGACCCTTGTCATCACAATGCTCCAAGCCATTGTCATCACAATGCTCCATTACCTTTGTCTTCAGAATCTTCCATGACACTTGGCATCACAATGCTCCATGCCATTGTCATCACAATGGGCCATTACATATGTCATCACAATGCTCCCTGACACCTGTCTTCACAATACTGCATGACCTGGTCATCACAATGCTCCATGTCCTTGTCATCACAATACGCCATTCCAACTCTCATCGCAATAATTCATGAAACTTATTAGACCAGTGTTCCATGAACTTGTGATCACAGTGCTCCATGCCCTTGTTGTCACAATGCTCCATGACCCCTGTCATCACAGTGCTCCGTGACTCCAGTCATCACAATGCTTCATGGCCTTTGTCATCACAAAGGTCCATGCCCTCGTCATCAACAGTCTCTGTGACCATTTTAACCACAATGCTTCATGAACTTTTCATCTCAATGCTCTTTGACCCTTGACATCAAAATGCTCTATGCCTTTCTCAGCACAATGCGCCATGACCCTTGTCATCACAATGCTCCAGGCACTTGTCAGCACAATGCTCCATGACACATGTCATCACAATGCACCATGCGCTTGTCATCACAGTGCTCCACCATCTTGTCATCACAGTGCTCCATAAAGCTTGTCATCACAATGCTCCATGCATTTCTCATCAAAATGCTCTCTCACCACTGATATCACAATGCTACATCACTATTTGTCACAATACTCCCTCACCCGTGTCATCACAATGTTCCATGACTCCTGTCATCACAATGCTACATGCATTTATCATCACAGTGTTTGATGACCCATGACATCACAATGTTCCATAACACCTGTCATCAAAATGTTCCATGACACTTTTCATTAAATTGCTCCATGACCCTGTCATCACAATGATCCCTGCCCTTCTCATCAAAATGCACTGTGCCCTTGCCATCAAAATGCTCCATGACCTTTGTCGTCACAAATATCCATGACCCTTGGCATCACAATGTTCCATGTCATTGTCATCACACTGCTCCATGAACGCTCTCATCACATTGCTCCATGCACTTGTCTTCATAAAGCTCCATGACACATGTCATCAAAATGCTCCATGGCCTTCTCATCACAATTCTCCATGCCCTTATAATCACAATGCTCCTTTAAACCTGTCATAACAATGCTCCATGACCACTGTCATCACGATGTTCCATGGCCTTGTCATCACAATGCTCCATGACACTTCTCATCACAATGTTCCAAGACCCCTGTAATCACAATGAACTATGCCCCTTTTCATCTCAATGATCCATGAACCCTGTCATCACAATGCACAATGCCCATCATCATGCTTCATGCTATTGTCATCACAATGAAATCAAAATGCTCCATGACCTGTCATAACAATGTTCCTAACCCTTGTGATCACAATATTCCATAACACTTGTCATCACAATGTCACATGACGCTCGTCATCACAATTATCCATGGTTTCTCATCACAATGCTCCATGACTTGTCATCACAATCCTCAATACACTTGTCATCAAAATGCTCCCTGACACTTGTTGTCTGTATGCTCCTTGAACACTGTCATGACAAGCCTCCATGCATTTTTCATCACAATGATCCATGCCCTTTTCATCACAATGCTCCAAGACCCCTGTAATCACAATGCTCCATGCCCTTGTCATCACAAATCTCAATGACACATGTCATCAGAATGCTCCTTGGCCTTCTGCTCACAATGATCCATGCCCTTGTCATCAAAATGTGCCAATACCCCTGTAATCAGAATGCTCCATGCCCATTTTCATCAGTATGCTCCATGAGACCTGTCATCACAAGGCTCCATGGTTTTCTCATCACAATGCTCCAGGACATTTTCATCACAATGCTTCACGACGTTGTCATGAAAATTCTCAATGGCCCTTGTCATCATATTGCTCCAAGCCCTAGTCATCACAATGCTCCATTATATTTGTCATCACAATCATCCATTACATTTGGCATCACAATACTCCGTGCTATTGTCATCGCAATGGACCATGACATATGTCATCACAATGCTCCCTGGCACCTGTCTTCAAAATACTCCATGACCTTCTCTTCACAATGATCCATGCCCTTGTCATCACAATGTACTATGTCCACTGTCATCACAATAATCTATTAAAATTGTCAGACCAATGCTCCATGCCCCTGTCATAACAATGCTCCATGTCCCTGTCATCACAATGCTCAATGCCCTTCTCATCACAATGCTCCATTACTTGCCATCACAAAGCTTCATAGCCCCTGACCCATGTATCACAGTGTTCCGTGCCGTTGTCATCACAATGCTCAATGCCCACTCTCATCACAATAATCCATGAAATATTTCAGACCAATGTTCCATGCCCTTCTCATAAAAATGCTCCATTACACCTGTCATAACAGTGCTTCATGAACCCTGTCATCATAATGATCCACGGCTTTGTCATCACAAGGCTCCATGACACTTGTCATCACAATGCCCCATGACGCTCGTCATCACTATTATCCATGGTCTTCTCATCACAATGTTCCATGATCTTTGTCATCACAATTCTCAGTACACTTGTCATCACAATGATCCCTGACACTTGTCGTCAGTATGCTCCTTGAACCCTGTCATGACAAGGCTGCATGCCTTTTTCATCACAATGATCCATGCCCTTTTCATAACAATGCTCCAAGACCCCTGTAATCACAATGCTCCATGCCCTTGTCATCACAAAGCTCCATGACGCATGTCATCAGAATGCTCTATGGCCTTCTCATCACCATGATCCATGCCCTTGTCATCACAATGCTCCAATAACCCTATAATCACAATGGTCCATGCCCCTTTTCAACAGAATGCTCCATGAGACTTCTCAACAAAAGTCTCCATGGTCTTCTCATCACAATGTTCCAGGACTTTGTCATCACCATGCTCCATTCCCTTGTCATCTCAATGCTCCATGACCAATATCATCACAATTCTCCATGACCACTGTCATCACAACACTCCATGACACCTGAAACACAATGATCTGGGACTCTTGTCAGCACAATGCTCCATTCCCTATGCATCACAATGCTCAATGACACTTGTCATCACAATGATCATTGCCCTTGTCATCCCAATGCGCCATAACCCCTGTATTCACAATGCTCCATGATGCTTGTCATCACAGTGCTCCATGACACCTGTCATCACAATGCTCCATGCCTTTGTCAGCAAAATGCTACATGACCTTGTCATTACAATGCTCTATGTGATTGTTATCAAAATATTCCATTACCATTGTCATCACAATCCTCCAAGAACCTTGGGATCACATTGCTTCATTCCCTTGTCATCACAATGTTCCATGCTCCTTGAAATCAAAATGATCCATGACCTCTGTCATCACAATGCTCCAAACCCTTGTGATCACAATGTTCCATAACATTGTCATCACAACGCTCCATGATGCCTGTCATCACAATACTCCATGCCCTTTTCATCACAATTCTCCATGACGTTTGCCATCACAATTCGCAATACACTTGTCATCACAATGCTCCCTGACACTTGTCGTCAGAATGCTCCTTGAACACTGTCACGAAAAGGCTCCATGCCTTTTTCATCACAATGTCCCATGCCATTTAAATCACAATGCTCCATGCCATTGTCATCAAAATACTCCACAAGTTTGTCATCAGAATGCTCCATGACCCTTGTAATCACAAATGTCCATGAACTTGTCTGCACAATGCTCCCTGACTCTTGTCATCACAATGCTCCAAGCCATTGTCATCACAATACTCCATTACCTTTGTCATCAGAATCCTCCATGACACTTGGCATCACAATGCTCCATGGCATTGTCATCACAATGCGCCATGACATATGTCATCACAATGCTCCCTGACACCTGTCTTCACAATACTGCATGACCTGGTCATCACAATGCTCCATGCCCCTTTCATCACAATGTGCCATTCCCACTGTCATCGCAATAATTCATGAAATTTATTTGACCAATGTTCCATGCCCTTGTCATCACAATGCTCCATGCCCTTGTTATCACAATGCTCCATGACCACTGTCATCACAATGCTCCGTGACGCCAGTCATAACATTGCTTCATGACCTTTGTCATCAAAATCGTCCATGTCCTCATTATCAACTGTCTCTGTGACCTTTTTAACCACAAATCTCCATGAATTTTCATCACAATGCTCTTTGACCCTTGTCATCAAAATGCTCTATGCCTTTCTCAGCACAATGCTCCATGACCATTGTCATCACAATGCTCCATGCGCTTGTCAGCACAATGCTCCATGACACAGATCATCACAATGCACCATGCGCTTGTCATCACAGTGCTCCACAATTTGTCATCACAATGCTGCATGCACTTCTCATCAAAATGCTCTCTCACCACTGATATCACAATGCGACATCACTATTTGTCACAATACTCCCTCACCCATGTCATCAAAATGTTCCATGACTCCTGTCATCACAAGGCTACATGCACTTATTATCATAATGTTTGATGACCCCTGACATCACAATGTTCCATAACACCTGTCATCAAAATGTTCCATGACACATTTCATCCAATTGCTCCATGACCATGTCATCACAATGCTCCCTGCCCTTCTCATCACAATGCACAACGCCCTTGCCATCAAAATGCTCCATGAACTTTGTCATCACAAAGATCCATGCCCCTTGGCATCACAATGCTCCATGTCATTGTCATCACAATGCTCCATGTACGCCCTCATCACATTGCTCCATGCCCTTGTCATCACAAAGCTCCATGACACTTGTCATCAGAATCCTCCATGGCCTTCTCATCATAATGTTCCATGCCCTTGCCATCACAATGCTCCATTACCACTGTCATAACAATGCACCATTACCCCTGCCATCACGATGTTCCATGGCCTTGTCTTCACAAGGATCCATGACCCTTCTCATCACAATGCTCCACGAACCCTGTAATCACAATGCTCTATGCCCTTTTTCATCTCAATGATCCATGAACCCTGTCATCACTATGCACCATGCCCATCATCATAATGCTTCATGCTATTGTCATCACAATGAAATCAAGATGCTCCATGACCTCTGTCATACCAATGCTACAAACCCTTGTGAATACAATATTCCATAACACTTGTCATCACAATGCCCCATGACGCTCGTCATCACGATTATCCATGGTCTTCTCATCACAATGCTACATGACCATTGTCATCACAATGCTCAATACACTTGTCATCAAAATGCTCACTGACACTTGTTGTCTGTATGCTCCTTGAACACTGTCATGACAAGGCTCCATGCCTTTTTCATCACAATGAACCATGCCCATCTCATCACAATGCACCACACCCTTGTCATCAAAATGCTCCATGACATTTGTCATCACAAACTCCATGACCCTTGGCATCACAATGCTCCATGTCATTGTCATCACAATGCTCAATGAACTCTCTCATCACATTGCTCCATGACATGTCATCACAAAGCTCCATGACACTTGTCATCACAATGCTCGATGCCCGTCTCATCACAATGCTCCATGCCCTTGTCATTACAATCCTCCATGACCCATGTATAACAGTGTTCCGTGCCCTTGTCATCACAATGCTCCATGCCCACTCTCATCACAATAATCCATGAAACTTTTCAGACCAATGCTCAATGCCCTTCTCATCACAATGCTCCATTACCTCTGTCATAACAATGCTCCATGACCCGTGCCATCACAATGTTCCATGGACTTGTCATCACAAGGCTCCATGACCCTTGTCATCACAATGCTCCAAGACCCCATTAATCACAATGCTCCATGCCCTTGTCTTCACAAAGCTCCATAACACATGCCATCAGAATATTCCATGGCCTTCTCATCACAATGCTCCATGCCCTTGTCATGACGATGCTGCAAGACCCCTGTAATCACAATGTTCCATGCCCCTTTTCATCTCAATGCTCCATGAACCCTGTAATCAAAATGCACCATGCCCATCATCATAATGCTTCAGGCTCTTGTCATCACAATGAAATCAAATTTCTCCATGACCACTGCCATCATAATGCTCCAAACCCTTGTGATCACAATGTTCCTTAACACTTATCATCACAACACCCTATGACGCTCATCATCACAATTATCCTTGGTCCTCTCATCACAATGCTCCATGATCTTTGTCATCACAATTCTCAATACACTTGTCATCACAATGCTCCCTGACACTTGTCGTCAGTATGGTCCTTGAACCCTGTAATGACATGGCTCCATGCCTTTTCATCACAATGAACCATGCCCTTTTCATCACAATGCTCCAAGACCCCTGTAATCACAATGCTCCATGCCCTTGTCATCACAAAGCTCCATGACGCATGTCATCAGAATGCTCCATGGCCTCCTCCTCACAATGCTCCATGCGCTTGTCATCACAATGCTCCAAGTCCCGTGTAATCACAATGCTCCATGCCCCTTTTCATCACAATGCTCCATGAGACTTGTCATCACAAGTCTCCATGGTCTTCCCATCACAATGCTCCAGGACTTTGTCATCACCATGCTCCATTCCCTTGTCATCAAAATGCTCCATGACCCCTCTCATCACAATACTCCATGAACATTTTCAAACCAGTGCTCCATGAACTTCTCATCACAATGCTCAATGACAAATATCATCAAAATACTCCATGACCACTGTCATCACAACACTCCATGACACATGACAACACAGTGACCCGGGACTCTTGTCATCAAAATGCTCCATTTCCTACTCATCACACTGCTCCATGACCCCTGTCATCACAGTACTCCATGAACATTTTCAGCCCAATGATCCATGACCCTTGTCATCACAATCATCCATGACCATGTCATCCCAATTCTCCATGACCCTTTTAATCACAATGCTCCAAGAACCCTTAATCAAAATGCTCCATGCCCCTGTCATCACAAAGCTCCATGACGCATGTCATCAGAATGTTCCATGGCCTTCTCATCAATATGTTCCATGCCCTTGTCATCACAATGCTCCCAGACCCCTGTAATCACAATGCTCCATGCCTCTTTTCATCTCAATGTTCCATGAACCCTGTAATCACAATGCATCATGCCCATCATCATAATGCTTCCGGCTATTGTCAGCACAATAAAATCAAAATTATCCATGACCTCTGTCATCACAATGCTCCATGACCCCTGTCATCACAATACTCCATGAACATTTTCAGCCCAATGCTCCATGACACTTGTCTGCACAATGATCCATGTCGTTGTCATCCAAATTCCGCATGTCCCATGTATTCACAATGCTCCGTGATGCTTCTCATCACAGTGCTCCATGACACCTGTCATCACAATGCTCCAGGCCTTTGTCAGCAAAATGCTACGTCACCTTTTCATTACAATGCTCTATGGGCTTGTCATCACAATACTCAATTACCATTTTCATCACAATCCTCCATGAACCTTAGGATCACATTGCTTCATGCCCTTGACATCACAATGCTCCATGCTCCTTGAAATCAAAATGATCCATGGCCTCTGTCATTGCAATGCTCCAAAACCTTTTGATCACAATGTTCCAAAACACTTGTCATCACAACGCTCCATGATGCCTGTCATCACAATACTCCATGCCCTTTTCATCACAATGTTCCATGAAAATTGTCATCACAATTCTCAATACACTTGTCATCACAATGCTCCCTGATACTTGTCGTCAGAATGCTCCTTGAAACCTGTCACGAAAAGGCTCCATGCCTTTTGCATCACAAAGCCCCATTCCATTTCCTTCACAATGTTCCATGCCATTGTCTTCAAAATACTCCTCAAGCTTGTCATCAGAATGCTCCATGACCCATGTCATCACAATTCTCCATGCACTTGTCAGCACAATGCTCCCTGACACTTGTCATCACAATGCTCCAAGCCATTGTCATCACAATGCTCCATTACCTCTGTCTTAACAATGCTCCATGACCCCTGCCATCAAAATGTTACACGGCCTTGTCATCACAAGGCTCCATGAAACTTGTCATCACAATGCCCCATGACGCTCGTCATCACAATTATCCATGGTCTTCTCATGACAATGTTCCATGATCTTTGTCATCTCAATGCTCAAAACATTTGTCATCACAATGCTCCATGACAGTTGTCATCAGTATGCGCCTTGAACCATGTCATTAAAAGGCTCCATGCCTTTTTCAACAAAATAATCCATGCCCTTTTCATCACAATGCTCCAAGATCCCTGTAATCACAATGCTTCCTACCCTTGTCATCACAAAGCTCCATGACGCATGTCATCAGAATGCTCCATGGAATTCTCATCACCATGATTCATGCCCTTGTAATCACAATGCTCCAAGACCCCTGTAATCACAATGCTCCATGCCCCTTTTCAACAGAATGCTCCATGAGACTTCTCATCAAAAGTCTCCATGGTCTTCTCATCACAATGCTCCAGGACATTGTCATCACCACGCTCCATTCCCTTGTCATCGCAATGCACCATGACCAATATCATCACAATTCTCAATGACCACTGTCATCACAACACTCCATGACACCTGACAACACAATGATCTGAGACTCTTGTCATCACAATGCTCCATTCCCTAGTCATCACAATGCTCCATGACACTTGTCATCACAATGATCCATGCCCTTGTCATCCCAATGCTCCATAACCCCTGTATACACAATGTTCTGTGACGCTTGTCATCACAGTGCTCCATGACACCTGTAATCACAATGCTCCATGCCTTTGTCAACAATATGCTACATGACCTTGTCATTACAATGCTCTATGTGCTTGTCATCACAATACACCATTTCCATTGTCATCACAATCCTCCATGAACCTTGGGATCACATTGCTTCATGCCCTTGTCATCACAATGCTCCATGCTCCTTGAAATCAAAATGATCCATGACCTCTGTCATCACAATGCTCCAAACTCTTGTGATCACAATGTTCCATAACACTTGTCATCAAACCGCTCCATGATGCCTGTCATCACAATACTCCATGCCCTTTTCATCACAATGCTCCATGACCTTTGTCATCACAATGCTCAATACACTTGTCATCACAATGCTCCCTGACACTTGTCGTCAGAATGCTCCTTGAACCCTGTCACGAAAAGGCTCCATGACTTTTCATCACAATGCCCCATGCCGTTTACATCACAATGCTCCATTGCATTGTCATCAGAATACTCCAAAAGCTTGTCATCAGAATTCTCCATGACCCTTTTCATCACAAATCTCCATGCACTTGTCAGCACAATGCTCCCTGACCCTTGTCATCACAATGCTCCAAGCCATTGTCATCACAATGCTCCATTACCTTTGTCTTCAGAATCTTCCATGACACTTGGCATCACAATGCTCCATGCCATTGTCATCACAATGGGCCATTACATATGTCATCACAATGCTCCCTGACACCTGTCTTCACAATACTGCATGACCTGGTCATCACAATGCTCCATGTCCTTGTCATCACAATACGCCATTCCAACTCTCATCGCAATAATTCATGAAACTTATTAGACCAGTGTTCCATGAACTTGTGATCACAGTGCTCCATGCCCTTGTTGTCACAATGCTCCATGACCCCTGTCATCACAGTGCTCCGTGACTCCAGTCATCACAATGCTTCATGGCCTTTGTCATCACAAAGGTCCATGCCCTCGTCATCAACAGTCTCTGTGACCATTTTAACCACAATGCTTCATGAACTTTTCATCTCAATGCTCTTTGACCCTTGACATCAAAATGCTCTATGCCTTTCTCAGCACAATGCGCCATGACCCTTGTCATCACAATGCTCCAGGCACTTGTCAGCACAATGCTCCATGACACATGTCATCACAATGCACCATGCGCTTGTCATCACAGTGCTCCACCATCTTGTCATCACAGTGCTCCATAAAGCTTGTCATCACAATGCTCCATGCATTTCTCATCAAAATGCTCTCTCACCACTGATATCACAATGCTACATCACTATTTGTCACAATACTCCCTCACCCGTGTCATCACAATGTTCCATGACTCCTGTCATCACAATGCTACATGCATTTATCATCACAGTGTTTGATGACCCATGACATCACAATGTTCCATAACACCTGTCATCAAAATGTTCCATGACACTTTTCATTAAATTGCTCCATGACCCTGTCATCACAATGATCCCTGCCCTTCTCATCAAAATGCACTGTGCCCTTGCCATCAAAATGCTCCATGACCTTTGTCGTCACAAATATCCATGACCCTTGGCATCACAATGTTCCATGTCATTGTCATCACACTGCTCCATGAACGCTCTCATCACATTGCTCCATGCACTTGTCTTCATAAAGCTCCATGACACATGTCATCAAAATGCTCCATGGCCTTCTCATCACAATTCTCCATGCCCTTATAATCACAATGCTCCTTTAAACCTGTCATAACAATGCTCCATGACCACTGTCATCACGATGTTCCATGGCCTTGTCATCACAATGCTCCATGACACTTCTCATCACAATGTTCCAAGACCCCTGTAATCACAATGAACTATGCCCCTTTTCATCTCAATGATCCATGAACCCTGTCATCACAATGCACAATGCCCATCATCATGCTTCATGCTATTGTCATCACAATGAAATCAAAATGCTCCATGACCTGTCATAACAATGTTCCTAACCCTTGTGATCACAATATTCCATAACACTTGTCATCACAATGCCACATGACGCTCGTCATCACAATTATCCATGGTTTCTCATCACAATGCTCCATGACTTGTCATCACAATCCTCAATACACTTGTCATCAAAATGCTCCCTGACACTTGTTGTCTGTATGCTCCTTGAACACTGTCATGACAAGCCTCCATGCATTTTTCATCACAATGATCCATGCCCTTTTCATCACAATGCTCCAAGACCCCTGTAATCACAATGCTCCATGCCCTTGTCATCACAAATCTCAATGACACATGTCATCAGAATGCTCCTTGGCCTTCTGCTCACAATGATCCATGCCCTTGTCATCAAAATGTGCCAATACCCCTGTAATCAGAATGCTCCATGCCCATTTTCATCAGTATGCTCCATGAGACCTGTCATCACAAGGCTCCATGGTTTTCTCATCACAATGCTCCAGGACATTTTCATCACAATGCTTCACGACGTTGTCATGAAAATTCTCAATGGCCCTTGTCATCATATTGCTCCAAGCCCTAGTCATCACAATGCTCCATTATATTTGTCATCACAATCATCCATTACATTTGGCATCACAATACTCCGTGCTATTGTCATCGCAATGGACCATGACATATGTCATCACAATGCTCCCTGGCACCTGTCTTCAAAATACTCCATGACCTTCTCTTCACAATGATCCATGCCCTTGTCATCACAATGTACAATGTCCACTGTCATCACAATAATCTATTAAAATTGTCAGACCAATGCTCCATGCCCCTGTCATAACAATGCTCCATGTCCCTGTCATCACAATGCTCAATGCCATTCTCATCACAATGCTCCATTACTTGCCATCACAAAGCTTCATAGCCCCTGACCCATGTATCACAGTGTTCCGTGCCGTTGTCATCACAATGCTCAATGCCCACTCTCATCACAATAATCCATGAAATATTTCAGACCAATGTTCCATGCCCTTCTCATAAAAATGCTCCATTACACCTGTCATAACAGTGCTTCATGAACCCTGTCATCATAATGATCCACGGCTTTGTCATCACAAGGCTCCATGACACTTGTCATCACAATGCCCCATGACGCTCGTCATCACTATTATCCATGGTCTTCTCATCACAATGTTCCATGATCTTTGTCATCACAATTCTCAGTACACTTGTCATCACAATGATCCCTGACACTTGTCGTCAGTATGCTCCTTGAACCCTGTCATGACAAGGCTGCATGCCTTTTTCATCACAATGATCCATGCCCTTTTCATAACAATGCTCCAAGACCCCTGTAATCACAATGCTCCATGCCCTTGTCATCACAAAGCTCCATGACGCATGTCATCAGAATGCTCTATGGCCTTCTCATCACCATGATCCATGCCCTTGTCATCACAATGCTCCAATAACCCTATAATTACAATGGTCCATGCCCCTTTTCAACAGAATGCTCCATGAGACTTCTCAACAAAAGTCTCCATGGTCTTCTCATCACAATGCTCCAGGACTTTGTCATCACCATGCTCCATTCCCTTGTCATCTCAATGCTCCATGACCAATATCATCACAATTCTCCATGACCACTGTCATCACAACACTCCATGACACCTGAAACACAATGATCTGGGACTCTTGTCAGCACAATGCTCCATTCCCTATGCATCACAATGCTCAATGACACTTGTCATCACAATGATCATTGCCCTTGTCATCCCAATGCGCCATAACCCCTGTATTCACAATGCTCCATGATGCTTGTCATCACAGTGCTCCATGACACCTGTCATCACAATGCTCCATGCCTTTGTCAGCAAAATGCTACATGACCTTGTCATTACAATGCTCTATGTGATTGTTATCAAAATATTCCATTACCATTGTCATCACAATCCTCCAAGAACCTTGGGATCACATTGCTTCATTCCCTTGTCATCACAATGTTCCATGCTCCTTGAAATCAAAATGATCCATGACCTCTGTCATCACAATGCTCCAAACCCTTGTGATCACAATGTTCCATAACATTGTCATCACAACGCTCCATGATGCCTGTCATCACAATACTCCATGCCCTTTTCATCACAATTCTCCATGACGTTTGCCATCACAATTCGCAATACACTTGTCATCACAATGCTCCCTGACACTTGTCGTCAGAATGCTCCTTGAACACTGTCACGAAAAGGCTCCATGCCTTTTTCATCACAATGTCCCATGCCATTTAAATCACAATGCTCCATGCCATTGTCATCAAAATACTCCACAAGTTTGTCATCAGAATGCTCCATGACCCTTGTAATCACAAATGTCCATGAACTTGTCTGCACAATGCTCCCTGACTCTTGTCATCACAATGCTCCAAGCCATTGTCATCACAATACTCCATTACCTTTGTCATCAGAATCCTCCATGACACTTGGCATCACAATGCTCCATGGCATTGTCATCACAATGTGCCATGACATATGTCATCACAATGCTCCCTGACACCTGTCTTCACAATACTGCATGACCTGGTCATCACAATGCTCCATGCCCCTTTCATCACAATGTGCCATTCCCACTGTCATCGCAATAATTCATGAAATTTATTTGACCAATGTTCCATGCCCTTGTCATCACAATGCTCCATGCCCTTGTTATCACAATGCTCCATGACCACTGTCATCACAATGCTCCGTGACGCCAGTCATAACATTGCTTCATGACCTTTGTCATCAAAATCGTCCATGTCCTCATTATCAACTGTCTCTGTGACCTTTTTAACCACAAATCTCCATGAATTTTCATCACAATGCTCTTTGACCCTTGTCATCAAAATGCTCTATGCCTTTCTCAGCACCATGCTTCATGACCATTGTCATCACAATGCTCCATGCGCTTGTCAGCACAATGCTCCATGACACAGATCATCACAATGCACCATGCGCTTGTCATCACAGTGCTCCACAATTTGTCATCACAATGCTGCATGCACTTCTCATCAAAATGCTCTCTCACCACTGATATCACAATGCGACATCACTATTTGTCACAATACTCCCTCACCCATGTCATCAAAATGTTCCATGACTCCTGTCATCACAAGGCTACATGCACTTATTATCATAATGTTTGATGACCCCTGACATCACAATGTTCCATAACACCTGTCATCAAAATGTTCCATGACACATTTCATCCAATTGCTCCATGACCATGTCATCACAATGCTCCCTGCCCTTCTCATCACAATGCACAACGCCCTTGCCATCAAAATGCTCCATGAACTTTGTCATCACAAAGATCCATGCCCCTTGGCATCACAATGCTCCATGTCATTGTCATCACAATGCTCCATGTACGCCCTCATCACATTGCTCCATGCCCTTGTCATCACAAAGCTCCATGACACTTGTCATCAGAATCCTCCATGGCCTTCTCATCATAATGTTCCATGCCCTTGCCATCACAATGCTCCATTACCACTGTCATAACAATGCACCATTACCCCTGCCATCACGATGTTCCATGGCCTTGTCTTCACAAGGATCCATGACCCTTCTCATCACAATGCTCCACGAACCCTGTAATCACAATGCTCTATGCCCTTTTTCATCTCAATGATCCATGAACCCTGTCATCACTATGCACCATGCCCATCATCATAATGCTTCATGCTATTGTCATCACAATGAAATCAAGATGCTCCATGACCTCTGTCATACCAATGCTACAAACCCTTGTGAATACAATATTCCATAACACTTGTCATCACAATGCCCCATGACGCTCGTCATCACGATTATCCATGGTCTTCTCATCACAATGCTACATGACCATTGTCATCACAATGCTCAATACACTTGTCATCAAAATGCTCACTGACACTTGTTGTCTGTATGCTCCTTGAACACTGTCATGACAAGGCTCCATGCCTTTTTCATCACAATGAACCATGCCCATCTCATCACAATGCACCACACCCTTGTCATCAAAATGCTCCATGACATTTGTCATCACAAACTCCATGACCCTTGGCATCACAATGCTCCATGTCATTGTCATCACAATGCTCAATGAACTCTCTCATCACATTGCTCCATGACATGTCATCACAAAGCTCCATGACACTTGTCATCACAATGCTCGATGCCCGTCTCATCACAATGCTCCATGCCCTTGTCATTACAATCCTCCATGACCCATGTATAACAGTGTTCCGTGCCCTTGTCATCACAATGCTCCATGCCCACTCTCATCACAATAATCCATGAAACTTTTCAGACCAATGCTCAATGCCCTTCTCATCACAATGCTCCATTACCTCTGTCATAACAATGCTCCATGACCCGTGCCATCACAATGTTCCATGGACTTGTCATCACAAGGCTCCATGACCCTTGTCATCACAATGCTCCAAGACCCCATTAATCACAATGCTCCATGCCCTTGTCTTCACAAAGCTCCATAACACATGCCATCAGAATATTCCATGGCCTTCTCATCACAATGCTCCATGCCCTTGTCATGACGATGCTGCAAGACCCCTGTAATCACAATGTTCCATGCCCCTTTTCATCTCAATGCTCCATGAACCCTGTAATCAAAATGCACCATGCCCATCATCATAATGCTTCAGGCTCTTGTCATCACAATGAAATCAAATTTCTCCATGACCACTGCCATCATAATGCTCCAAACCCTTGTGATCACAATGTTCCTTAACACTTATCATCACAACACCCTATGACGCTCATCATCACAATTATCCTTGGTCCTCTCATCACAATGCTCCATGATCTTTGTCATCACAATTCTCAATACACTTGTCATCACAATGCTCCCTGACACTTGTCGTCAGTATGGTCCTTGAACCCTGTAATGACATGGCTCCATGCCTTTTCATCACAATGAACCATGCCCTTTTCATCACAATGCTCCAAGACCCCTGTAATCACAATGCTCCATGCCCTTGTCATCACAAAGCTCCATGACGCATGTCATCAGAATGCTCCATGGCCTCCTCCTCACAATGCTCCATGCGCTTGTCATCACAATGCTCCAAGTCCCGTGTAATCACAATGCTCCATGCCCCTTTTCATCACAATGCTCCATGAGACTTGTCATCACAAGTCTCCATGGTCTTCCCATCACAATGCTCCAGGACTTTGTCATCACCATGCTCCATTCCCTTGTCATCAAAATGCTCCATGACCCCTCTCATCACAATACTCCATGAACATTTTCAAACCAGTGCTCCATGAACTTCTCATCACAATGCTCAATGACAAATATCATCAAAATACTCCATGACCACTGTCATCACAACACTCCATGACACATGACAACACAGTGACCCGGGACTCTTGTCATCAAAATGCTCCATTTCCTACTCATCACACTGCTCCATGACCCCTGTCATCACAGTACTCCATGAACATTTTCAGCCCAATGATCCATGACCCTTGTCATCACAATCATCCATGACCATGTCATCCCAATTCTCCATGACCCTTTTAATCACAATGCTCCAAGAACCCTTAATCAAAATGCTCCATGCCCCTGTCATCACAAAGCTCCATGACGCATGTCATCAGAATGTTCCATGGCCTTCTCATCAATATGTTCCATGCCCTTGTCATCACAATGCTCCCAGACCCCTGTAATCACAATGCTCCATGCCTCTTTTCATCTCAATGTTCCATGAACCCTGTAATCACAATGCATCATGCCCATCATCATAATGCTTCCGGCTATTGTCAGCACAATAAAATCAAAATTATCCATGACCTCTGTCATCACAATGCTCCATGACCCCTGTCATCACAATACTCCATGAACATTTTCAGCCCAATGCTCCATGACACTTGTCTGCACAATGATCCATGTCGTTGTCATCCAAATTCCGCATGTCCCATGTATTCACAATGCTCCGTGATGCTTCTCATCACAGTGCTCCATGACACCTGTCATCACAATGCTCCAGGCCTTTGTCAGCAAAATGCTACGTCACCTTTTCATTACAATGCTCTATGGGCTTGTCATCACAATACTCAATTACCATTTTCATCACAATCCTCCATGAACCTTAGGATCACATTGCTTCATGCCCTTGACATCACAATGCTCCATGCTCCTTGAAATCAAAATGATCCATGGCCTCTGTCATTGCAATGCTCCAAAACCTTTTGATCACAATGTTCCAAAACACTTGTCATCACAACGCTCCATGATGCCTGTCATCACAATACTCCATGCCCTTTTCATCACAATGTTCCATGAAAATTGTCATCACAATTCTCAATACACTTGTCATCACAATGCTCCCTGATACTTGTCGTCAGAATGCTCCTTGAAACCTGTCACGAAAAGGCTCCATGCCTTTTGCATCACAAAGCCCCATTCCATTTCCTTCACAATGTTCCATGCCATTGTCTTCAAAATACTCCTCAAGCTTGTCATCAGAATGCTCCATGACCCATGTCATCACAATTCTCCATGCACTTGTCAGCACAATGCTCCCTGACACTTGTCATCACAATGCTCCAAGCCATTGTCATCACAATGCTCCATTACCTCTGTCTTAACAATGCTCCATGACCCCTGCCATCAAAATGTTACACGGCCTTGTCATCACAAGGCTCCATGAAACTTGTCATCACAATGCCCCATGACGCTCGTCATCACAATTATCCATGGTCTTCTCATGACAATGTTCCATGATCTTTGTCATCTCAATGCTCAAAACATTTGTCATCACAATGCTCCATGACAGTTGTCATCAGTATGCGCCTTGAACCATGTCATTAAAAGGCTCCATGCCTTTTTCAACAAAATAATCCATGCCCTTTTCATCACAATGCTCCAAGATCCCTGTAATCACAATGCTTCCTACCCTTGTCATCACAAAGCTCCATGACGCATGTCATCAGAATGCTCCATGGAATTCTCATCACCATGATTCATGCCCTTGTAATCACAATGCTCCAAGACCCCTGTAATCACAATGCTCCATGCCCCTTTTCAACAGAATGCTCCATGAGACTTCTCATCAAAAGTCTCCATGGTCTTCTCATCACAATGCTCCAGGACATTGTCATCACCACGCTCCATTCCCTTGTCATCGCAATGCACCATGACCAATATCATCACAATTCTCAATGACCACTGTCATCACAACACTCCATGACACCTGACAACACAATGATCTGAGACTCTTGTCATCACAATGCTCCATTCCCTAGTCATCACAATGCTCCATGACACTTGTCATCACAATGATCCATGCCCTTGTCATCCCAATGCTCCATAACCCCTGTATACACAATGTTCTGTGACGCTTGTCATCACAGTGCTCCATGACACCTGTAATCACAATGCTCCATGCCTTTGTCAACAATATGCTACATGACCTTGTCATTACAATGCTCTATGTGCTTGTCATCACAATACACCATTTCCATTGTCATCACAATCCTCCATGAACCTTGGGATCACATTGCTTCATGCCCTTGTCATCACAATGCTCCATGCTCCTTGAAATCAAAATGATCCATGACCTCTGTCATCACAATGCTCCAAACTCTTGTGATCACAATGTTCCATAACACTTGTCATCAAACCGCTCCATGATGCCTGTCATCACAATACTCCATGCCCTTTTCATCACAATGCTCCATGACCTTTGTCATCACAATGCTCAATACACTTGTCATCACAATGCTCCCTGACACTTGTCGTCAGAATGCTCCTTGAACCCTGTCACGAAAAGGCTCCATGACTTTTAATCACAATGCCCCATGCCGTTTACATCACAATGCTCCATTGCATTGTCATCAGAATACTCCAAAAGCTTGTCATCAGAATTCTCCATGACCCTTTTCATCACAAATCTCCATGCACTTGTCAGCACAATGCTCCCTGACCCTTGTCATCACAATGCTCCAAGCCATTGTCATCACAATGCTCCATTACCTTTGTCTTCAGAATCTTCCATGACACTTGGCATCACAATGCTCCATGCCATTGTCATCACAATGGGCCATTACATATGTCATCACAATGCTCCCTGACACCTGTCTTCACAATACTGCATGACCTGGTCATCACAATGCTCCATGTCCTTGTCATCACAATACGCCATTCCAACTCTCATCGCAATAATTCATGAAACTTATTAGACCAGTGTTCCATGAACTTGTGATCACAGTGCTCCATGCCCTTGTTGTCACAATGCTCCATGACCCCTGTCATCACAGTGCTCCGTGACTCCAGTCATCACAATGCTTCATGGCCTTTGTCATCACAAAGGTCCATGCCCTCGTCATCAACAGTCTCTGTGACCATTTTAACCACAATGCTTCATGAACTTTTCATCTCAATGCTCTTTGACCCTTGACATCAAAATGCTCTATGCCTTTCTCAGCACAATGCGCCATGACCCTTGTCATCACAATGCTCCAGGCACTTGTCAGCACAATGCTCCATGACACATGTCATCACAATGCACCATGCGCTTGTCATCACAGTGCTCCACCATCTTGTCATCACAGTGCTCCATAAAGCTTGTCATCACAATGCTCCATGCATTTCTCATCAAAATGCTCTCTCACCACTGATATCACAATGCTACATCACTATTTGTCACAATACTCCCTCACCCGTGTCATCACAATGTTCCATGACTCCTGTCATCACAATGCTACATGCATTTATCATCACAGTGTTTGATGACCCATGACAACACAATGTTCCATAACACCTGTCATCAAAATGTTCCATGACACTTTTCATTAAATTGCTCCATGACCCTGTCATCACAATGATCCCTGCCCTTCTCATCAAAATGCACTGTGCCCTTGCCATCAAAATGCTCCATGACCTTTGTCGTCACAAATATCCATGACCCTTGGCATCACAATGTTCCATGTCATTGTCATCACACTGCTCCATGAACGCTCTCATCACATTGCTCCATGCACTTGTCTTCATAAAGCTCCATGACACATGTCATCAAAATGCTCCATGGCCTTCTCATCACAATTCTCCATGCCCTTATAATCACAATGCTCCTTTAAACCTGTCATAACAATGCTCCATGACCACTGTCATCACGATGTTCCATGGCCTTGTCATCACAATGCTCCATGACACTTCTCATCACAATGTTCCAAGACCCCTGTAATCACAATGAACTATGCCCCTTTTCATCTCAATGATCCATGAACCCTGTCATCACAATGCACAATGCCCATCATCATGCTTCATGCTATTGTCATCACAATGAAATCAAAATGCTCCATGACCTGTCATAACAATGTTCCTAACCCTTGTGATCACAATATTCCATAACACTTGTCATCACAATGCCACATGACGCTCGTCATCACAATTATCCATGGTTTCTCATCACAATGCTCCATGACTTGTCATCACAATCCTCAATACACTTGTCATCAAAATGCTCCCTGACACTTGTTGTCTGTATGCTCCTTGAACACTGTCATGACAAGCCTCCATGCATTTTTCATCACAATGATCCATGCCCTTTTCATCACAATGCTCCAAGACCCCTGTAATCACAATGCTCCATGCCCTTGTCATCACAAATCTCAATGACACATGTCATCAGAATGCTCCTTGGCCTTCTGCTCACAATGATCCATGCCCTTGTCATCAAAATGTGCCAATACCCCTGTAATCAGAATGCTCCATGCCCATTTTCATCAGTATGCTCCATGAGACCTGTCATCACAAGGCTCCATGGTTTTCTCATCACAATGCTCCAGGACATTTTCATCACAATGCTTCACGACGTTGTCATGAAAATTCTCAATGGCCCTTGTCATCATATTGCTCCAAGCCCTAGTCATCACAATGCTCCATTATATTTGTCATCACAATCATCCATTACATTTGGCATCACAATACTCCGTGCTATTGTCATCGCAATGGACCATGACATATGTCATCACAATGCTCCCTGGCACCTGTCTTCAAAATACTCCATGACCTTCCCTTCACAATGATCCATGCCCTTGTCATCACAATGTACTATGTCCACTGTCATCACAATAATCTATTAAAATTGTCAGACCAATGCTCCATGCCCCTGTCATAACAATGCTCCATGTCCCTGTCATCACAATGCTCAATGCCCTTCTCATCACAATGCTCCATTACTTGCCATCACAAAGCTTCATAGCCCCTGACCCATGTATCACAGTGTTCCGTGCCGTTGTCATCACAATGCTCAATGCCCACTCTCATCACAATAATCCATGAAATATTTCAGACCAATGTTCCATGCCCTTCTCATAAAAATGCTCCATTACACCTGTCATAACAGTGCTTCATGAACCCTGTCATCATAATGATCCACGGCTTTGTCATCACAAGGCTCCATGACACTTGTCATCACAATGCCCCATGACGCTCGTCATCACTATTATCCATGGTCTTCTCATCACAATGTTCCATGATCTTTGTCATCACAATTCTCAGTACACTTGTCATCACAATGATCCCTGACACTTGTCGTCAGTATGCTCCTTGAACCCTGTCATGACAAGGCTGCATGCCTTTTTCATCACAATGATCCATGCCCTTTTCATAACAATGCTCCAAGACCCCTGTAATCACAATGCTCCATGCCCTTGTCATCACAAAGCTCCATGACGCATGTCATCAGAATGCTCTATGGCCTTCTCATCACCATGATCCATGCCCTTGTCATCACAATGCTCCAATAACCCTATAATTACAATGGTCCATGCCCCTTTTCAACAGAATGCTCCATGAGACTTCTCAACAAAAGTCTCCATGGTCTTCTCATCACAATGCTCCAGGACTTTGTCATCACCATGCTCCATTCCCTTGTCATCTCAATGCTCCATGACCAATATCATCACAATTCTCCATGACCACTGTCATCACAACACTCCATGACACCTGAAACACAATGATCTGGGACTCTTGTCAGCACAATGCTCCATTCCCTATGCATCACAATGCTCAATGACACTTGTCATCACAATGATCATTGCCCTTGTCATCCCAATGCGCCATAACCCCTGTATTCACAATGCTCCATGATGCTTGTCATCACAGTGCTCCATGACACCTGTCATCACAATGCTCCATGCCTTTGTCAGCAAAATGCTACATGACCTTGTCATTACAATGCTCTATGTGATTGTTATCAAAATATTCCATTACCATTGTCATCACAATCCTCCAAGAACCTTGGGATCACATTGCTTCATTCCCTTGTCATCACAATGTTCCATGCTCCTTGAAATCAAAATGATCCATGACCTCTGTCATCACAATGCTCCAAACCCTTGTGATCACAATGTTCCATAACATTGTCATCACAACGCTCCATGATGCCTGTCATCACAATACTCCATGCCCTTTTCATCACAATTCTCCATGACGTTTGCCATCACAATTCGCAATACACTTGTCATCACAATGCTCCCTGACACTTGTCGTCAGAATGCTCCTTGAACACTGTCACGAAAAGGCTCCATGCCTTTTTCATCACAATGTCCCATGCCATTTAAATCACAATGCTCCATGCCATTGTCATCAAAATACTCCACAAGTTTGTCATCAGAATGCTCCATGACCCTTGTAATCACAAATGTCCATGAACTTGTCTGCACAATGCTCCCTGACTCTTGTCATCACAATGCTCCAAGCCATTGTCATCACAATACTCCATTACCTTTGTCATCAGAATCCTCCATGACACTTGGCATCACAATGCTCCATGGCATTGTCATCACAATGTGCCATGACATATGTCATCACAATGCTCCCTGACACCTGTCTTCACAATACTGCATGACCTGGTCATCACAATGCTCCATGCCCCTTTCATCACAATGTGCCATTCCCACTGTCATCGCAATAATTCATGAAATTTATTTGACCAATGTTCCATGCCCTTGTCATCACAATGCTCCATGCCCTTGTTATCACAATGCTCCATGACCACTGTCATCACAATGCTCCGTGACGCCAGTCATAACATTGCTTCATGACCTTTGTCATCAAAATCGTCCATGTCCTCATTATCAACTGTCTCTGTGACCTTTTTAACCACAAATCTCCATGAATTTTCATCACAATGCTCTTTGACCCTTGTCATCAAAATGCTCTATGCCTTTCTCAGCACCATGCTTCATGACCATTGTCATCACAATGCTCCATGCGCTTGTCAGCACAATGCTCCATGACACAGATCATCACAATGCACCATGCGCTTGTCATCACAGTGCTCCACAATTTGTCATCACAATGCTGCATGCACTTCTCATCAAAATGCTCTCTCACCACTGATATCACAATGCGACATCACTATTTGTCACAATACTCCCTCACCCATGTCATCAAAATGTTCCATGACTCCTGTCATCACAAGGCTACATGCACTTATTATCATAATGTTTGATGACCCCTGACATCACAATGTTCCATAACACCTGTCATCAAAATGTTCCATGACACATTTCATCCAATTGCTCCATGACCATGTCATCACAATGCTCCCTGCCCTTCTCATCACAATGCACAACGCCCTTGCCATCAAAATGCTCCATGAACTTTGTCATCACAAAGATCCATGCCCCTTGGCATCACAATGCTCCATGTCATTGTCATCACAATGCTCCATGTACGCCCTCATCACATTGCTCCATGCCCTTGTCATCACAAAGCTCCATGACACTTGTCATCAGAATCCTCCATGGCCTTCTCATCATAATGTTCCATGCCCTTGCCATCACAATGCTCCATTACCACTGTCATAACAATGCACCATTACCCCTGCCATCACGATGTTCCATGGCCTTGTCTTCACAAGGATCCATGACCCTTCTCATCACAATGCTCCACGAACCCTGTAATCACAATGCTCTATGCCCTTTTTCATCTCAATGATCCATGAACCCTGTCATCACTATGCACCATGCCCATCATCATAATGCTTCATGCTATTGTCATCACAATGAAATCAAGATGCTCCATGACCTCTGTCATACCAATGCTACAAACCCTTGTGAATACAATATTCCATAACACTTGTCATCACAATGCCCCATGACGCTCGTCATCACGATTATCCATGGTCTTCTCATCACAATGCTACATGACCATTGTCATCACAATGCTCAATACACTTGTCATCAAAATGCTCACTGACACTTGTTGTCTGTATGCTCCTTGAACACTGTCATGACAAGGCTCCATGCCTTTTTCATCACAATGAACCATGCCCATCTCATCACAATGCACCACACCCTTGTCATCAAAATGCTCCATGACATTTGTCATCACAAACTCCATGACCCTTGGCATCACAATGCTCCATGTCATTGTCATCACAATGCTCAATGAACTCTCTCATCACATTGCTCCATGACATGTCATCACAAAGCTCCATGACACTTGTCATCACAATGCTCGATGCCCGTCTCATCACAATGCTCCATGCCCTTGTCATTACAATCCTCCATGACCCATGTATAACAGTGTTCCGTGCCCTTGTCATCACAATGCTCCATGCCCACTCTCATCACAATAATCCATGAAACTTTTCAGACCAATGCTCAATGCCCTTCTCATCACAATGCTCCATTACCTCTGTCATAACAATGCTCCATGACCCGTGCCATCACAATGTTCCATGGACTTGTCATCACAAGGCTCCATGACCCTTGTCATCACAATGCTCCAAGACCCCATTAATCACAATGCTCCATGCCCTTGTCTTCACAAAGCTCCATAACACATGCCATCAGAATATTCCATGGCCTTCTCATCACAATGCTCCATGCCCTTGTCATGACGATGCTGCAAGACCCCTGTAATCACAATGTTCCATGCCCCTTTTCATCTCAATGCTCCATGAACCCTGTAATCAAAATGCACCATGCCCATCATCATAATGCTTCAGGCTCTTGTCATCACAATGAAATCAAATTTCTCCATGACCACTGCCATCATAATGCTCCAAACCCTTGTGATCACAATGTTCCTTAACACTTATCATCACAACACCCTATGACGCTCATCATCACAATTATCCTTGGTCCTCTCATCACAATGCTCCATGATCTTTGTCATCACAATTCTCAATACACTTGTCATCACAATGCTCCCTGACACTTGTCGTCAGTATGGTCCTTGAACCCTGTAATGACATGGCTCCATGCCTTTTCATCACAATGAACCATGCCCTTTTCATCACAATGCTCCAAGACCCCTGTAATCACAATGCTCCATGCCCTTGTCATCACAAAGCTCCATGACGCATGTCATCAGAATGCTCCATGGCCTCCTCCTCACAATGCTCCATGCGCTTGTCATCACAATGCTCCAAGTCCCGTGTAATCACAATGCTCCATGCCCCTTTTCATCACAATGCTCCATGAGACTTGTCATCACAAGTCTCCATGGTCTTCCCATCACAATGCTCCAGGACTTTGTCATCACCATGCTCCATTCCCTTGTCATCAAAATGCTCCATGACCCCTCTCATCACAATACTCCATGAACATTTTCAAACCAGTGCTCCATGAACTTCTCATCACAATGCTCAATGACAAATATCATCAAAATACTCCATGACCACTGTCATCACAACACTCCATGACACATGACAACACAGTGACCCGGGACTCTTGTCATCAAAATGCTCCATTTCCTACTCATCACACTGCTCCATGACCCCTGTCATCACAGTACTCCATGAACATTTTCAGCCCAATGATCCATGACCCTTGTCATCACAATCATCCATGACCATGTCATCCCAATTCTCCATGACCCTTTTAATCACAATGCTCCAAGAACCCTTAATCAAAATGCTCCATGCCCCTGTCATCACAAAGCTCCATGACGCATGTCATCAGAATGTTCCATGGCCTTCTCATCAATATGTTCCATGCCCTTGTCATCACAATGCTCCCAGACCCCTGTAATCACAATGCTCCATGCCTCTTTTCATCTCAATGTTCCATGAACCCTGTAATCACAATGCATCATGCCCATCATCATAATGCTTCCGGCTATTGTCAGCACAATAAAATCAAAATTATCCATGACCTCTGTCATCACAATGCTCCATGACCCCTGTCATCACAATACTCCATGAACATTTTCAGCCCAATGCTCCATGACACTTGTCTGCACAATGATCCATGTCGTTGTCATCCAAATTCCGCATGTCCCATGTATTCACAATGCTCCGTGATGCTTCTCATCACAGTGCTCCATGACACCTGTCATCACAATGCTCCAGGCCTTTGTCAGCAAAATGCTACGTCACCTTTTCATTACAATGCTCTATGGGCTTGTCATCACAATACTCAATTACCATTTTCATCACAATCCTCCATGAACCTTAGGATCACATTGCTTCATGCCCTTGACATCACAATGCTCCATGCTCCTTGAAATCAAAATGATCCATGGCCTCTGTCATTGCAATGCTCCAAAACCTTTTGATCACAATGTTCCAAAACACTTGTCATCACAACGCTCCATGATGCCTGTCATCACAATACTCCATGCCCTTTTCATCACAATGTTCCATGAAAATTGTCATCACAATTCTCAATACACTTGTCATCACAATGCTCCCTGATACTTGTCGTCAGAATGCTCCTTGAAACCTGTCACGAAAAGGCTCCATGCCTTTTGCATCACAAAGCCCCATTCCATTTCCTTCACAATGTTCCATGCCATTGTCTTCAAAATACTCCTCAAGCTTGTCATCAGAATGCTCCATGACCCATGTCATCACAATTCTCCATGCACTTGTCAGCACAATGCTCCCTGACACTTGTCATCACAATGCTCCAAGCCATTGTCATCACAATGCTCCATTACCTCTGTCTTAACAATGCTCCATGACCCCTGCCATCAAAATGTTACACGGCCTTGTCATCACAAGGCTCCATGAAACTTGTCATCACAATGCCCCATGACGCTCGTCATCACAATTATCCATGGTCTTCTCATGACAATGTTCCATGATCTTTGTCATCTCAATGCTCAAAACATTTGTCATCACAATGCTCCATGACAGTTGTCATCAGTATGCGCCTTGAACCATGTCATTAAAAGGCTCCATGCCTTTTTCAACAAAATAATCCATGCCCTTTTCATCACAATGCTCCAAGATCCCTGTAATCACAATGCTTCCTACCCTTGTCATCACAAAGCTCCATGACGCATGTCATCAGAATGCTCCATGGAATTCTCATCACCATGATTCATGCCCTTGTAATCACAATGCTCCAAGACCCCTGTAATCACAATGCTCCATGCCCCTTTTCAACAGAATGCTCCATGAGACTTCTCATCAAAAGTCTCCATGGTCTTCTCATCACAATGCTCCAGGACATTGTCATCACCACGCTCCATTCCCTTGTCATCGCAATGCACCATGACCAATATCATCACAATTCTCAATGACCACTGTCATCACAACACTCCATGACACCTGACAACACAATGATCTGAGACTCTTGTCATCACAATGCTCCATTCCCTAGTCATCACAATGCTCCATGACACTTGTCATCACAATGATCCATGCCCTTGTCATCCCAATGCTCCATAACCCCTGTATACACAATGTTCTGTGACGCTTGTCATCACAGTGCTCCATGACACCTGTAATCACAATGCTCCATGCCTTTGTCAACAATATGCTACATGACCTTGTCATTACAATGCTCTATGTGCTTGTCATCACAATACACCATTTCCATTGTCATCACAATCCTCCATGAACCTTGGGATCACATTGCTTCATGCCCTTGTCATCACAATGCTCCATGCTCCTTGAAATCAAAATGATCCATGACCTCTGTCATCACAATGCTCCAAACTCTTGTGATCACAATGTTCCATAACACTTGTCATCAAACCGCTCCATGATGCCTGTCATCACAATACTCCATGCCCTTTTCATCACAATGCTCCATGACCTTTGTCATCACAATGCTCAATACACTTGTCATCACAATGCTCCCTGACACTTGTCGTCAGAATGCTCCTTGAACCCTGTCACGAAAAGGCTCCATGACTTTTCATCACAATGCCCCATGCCGTTTACATCACAATGCTCCATTGCATTGTCATCAGAATACTCCAAAAGCTTGTCATCAGAATTCTCCATGACCCTTTTCATCACAAATCTCCATGCACTTGTCAGCACAATGCTCCCTGACCCTTGTCATCACAATGCTCCAAGCCATTGTCATCACAATGCTCCATTACCTTTGTCTTCAGAATCTTCCATGACACTTGGCATCACAATGCTCCATGCCATTGTCATCACAATGGGCCATTACATATGTCATCACAATGCTCCCTGACACCTGTCTTCACAATACTGCATGACCTGGTCATCACAATGCTCCATGTCCTTGTCATCACAATACGCCATTCCAACTCTCATCGCAATAATTCATGAAACTTATTAGACCAGTGTTCCATGAACTTGTGATCACAGTGCTCCATGCCCTTGTTGTCACAATGCTCCATGACCCCTGTCATCACAGTGCTCCGTGACTCCAGTCATCACAATGCTTCATGGCCTTTGTCATCACAAAGGTCCATGCCCTCGTCATCAACAGTCTCTGTGACCATTTTAACCACAATGCTTCATGAACTTTTCATCTCAATGCTCTTTGACCCTTGACATCAAAATGCTCTATGCCTTTCTCAGCACAATGCGCCATGACCCTTGTCATCACAATGCTCCAGGCACTTGTCAGCACAATGCTCCATGACACATGTCATCACAATGCACCATGCGCTTGTCATCACAGTGCTCCACCATCTTGTCATCACAGTGCTCCATAAAGCTTGTCATCACAATGCTCCATGCATTTCTCATCAAAATGCTCTCTCACCACTGATATCACAATGCTACATCACTATTTGTCACAATACTCCCTCACCCGTGTCATCACAATGTTCCATGACTCCTGTCATCACAATGCTACATGCATTTATCATCACAGTGTTTGATGACCCATGACAACACAATGTTCCATAACACCTGTCATCAAAATGTTCCATGACACTTTTCATTAAATTGCTCCATGACCCTGTCATCACAATGATCCCTGCCCTTCTCATCAAAATGCACTGTGCCCTTGCCATCAAAATGCTCCATGACCTTTGTCGTCACAAATATCCATGACCCTTGGCATCACAATGTTCCATGTCATTGTCATCACACTGCTCCATGAACGCTCTCATCACATTGCTCCATGCACTTGTCTTCATAAAGCTCCATGACACATGTCATCAAAATGCTCCATGGCCTTCTCATCACAATTCTCCATGCCCTTATAATCACAATGCTCCTTTAAACCTGTCATAACAATGCTCCATGACCACTGTCATCACGATGTTCCATGGCCTTGTCATCACAATGCTCCATGACACTTCTCATCACAATGTTCCAAGACCCCTGTAATCACAATGAACTATGCCCCTTTTCATCTCAATGATCCATGAACCCTGTCATCACAATGCACAATGCCCATCATCATGCTTCATGCTATTGTCATCACAATGAAATCAAAATGCTCCATGACCTGTCATAACAATGTTCCTAACCCTTGTGATCACAATATTCCATAACACTTGTCATCACAATGCCACATGACGCTCGTCATCACAATTATCCATGGTTTCTCATCACAATGCTCCATGACTTGTCATCACAATCCTCAATACACTTGTCATCAAAATGCTCCCTGACACTTGTTGTCTGTATGCTCCTTGAACACTGTCATGACAAGCCTCCATGCATTTTTCATCACAATGATCCATGCCCTTTTCATCACAATGCTCCAAGACCCCTGTAATCACAATGCTCCATGCCCTTGTCATCACAAATCTCAATGACACATGTCATCAGAATGCTCCTTGGCCTTCTGCTCACAATGATCCATGCCCTTGTCATCAAAATGTGCCAATACCCCTGTAATCAGAATGCTCCATGCCCATTTTCATCAGTATGCTCCATGAGACCTGTCATCACAAGGCTCCATGGTTTTCTCATCACAATGCTCCAGGACATTTTCATCACAATGCTTCACGACGTTGTCATGAAAATTCTCAATGGCCCTTGTCATCATATTGCTCCAAGCCCTAGTCATCACAATGCTCCATTATATTTGTCATCACAATCATCCATTACATTTGGCATCACAATACTCCGTGCTATTGTCATCGCAATGGACCATGACATATGTCATCACAATGCTCCCTGGCACCTGTCTTCAAAATACTCCATGACCTTCTCTTCACAATGATCCATGCCCTTGTCATCACAATGTACTATGTCCACTGTCATCACAATAATCTATTAAAATTGTCAGACCAATGCTCCATGCCCCTGTCATAACAATGCTCCATGTCCCTGTCATCACAATGCTCAATGCCCTTCTCATCACAATGCTCCATTACTTGCCATCACAAAGCTTCATAGCCCCTGACCCATGTATCACAGTGTTCCGTGCCGTTGTCATCACAATGCTCAATGCCCACTCTCATCACAATAATCCATGAAATATTTCAGACCAATGTTCCATGCCCTTCTCATAAAAATGCTCCATTACACCTGTCATAACAGTGCTTCATGAACCCTGTCATCATAATGATCCACGGCTCTGTCATCACAAGGCTCCATGACACTTGTCATCACAATGCCCCATGACGCTCGTCATCACTATTATCCATGGTCTTCTCATCACAATGTTCCATGATCTTTGTCATCACAATTCTCAGTACACTTGTCATCACAATGATCCCTGACACTTGTCGTCAGTATGCTCCTTGAACCCTGTCATGACAAGGCTGCATGCCTTTTTCATCACAATGATCCATGCCCTTTTCATAACAATGCTCCAAGACCCCTGTAATCACAATGCTCCATGCCCTTGTCATCACAAAGCTCCATGACGCATGTCATCAGAATGCTCTATGGCCTTCTCATCACCATGATCCATGCCCTTGTCATCACAATGCTCCAATAACCCTATAATTACAATGGTCCATGCCCCTTTTCAACAGAATGCTCCATGAGACTTCTCAACAAAAGTCTCCATGGTCTTCTCATCACAATGCTCCAGGACTTTGTCATCACCATGCTCCATTCCCTTGTCATCTCAATGCTCCATGACCAATATCATCACAATTCTCCATGACCACTGTCATCACAACACTCCATGACACCTGAAACACAATGATCTGGGACTCTTGTCAGCACAATGCTCCATTCCCTATGCATCACAATGCTCAATGACACTTGTCATCACAATGATCATTGCCCTTGTCATCCCAATGCGCCATAACCCCTGTATTCACAATGCTCCATGATGCTTGTCATCACAGTGCTCCATGACACCTGTCATCACAATGCTCCATGCCTTTGTCAGCAAAATGCTACATGACCTTGTCATTACAATGCTCTATGTGATTGTTATCAAAATATTCCATTACCATTGTCATCACAATCCTCCAAGAACCTTGGGATCACATTGCTTCATTCCCTTGTCATCACAATGTTCCATGCTCCTTGAAATCAAAATGATCCATGACCTCTGTCATCACAATGCTCCAAACCCTTGTGATCACAATGTTCCATAACATTGTCATCACAACGCTCCATGATGCCTGTCATCACAATACTCCATGCCCTTTTCATCACAATTCTCCATGACGTTTGCCATCACAATTCGCAATACACTTGTCATCACAATGCTCCCTGACACTTGTCGTCAGAATGCTCCTTGAACACTGTCACGAAAAGGCTCCATGCCTTTTTCATCACAATGTCCCATGCCATTTAAATCACAATGCTCCATGCCATTGTCATCAAAATACTCCACAAGTTTGTCATCAGAATGCTCCATGACCCTTGTAATCACAAATGTCCATGAACTTGTCTGCACAATGCTCCCTGACTCTTGTCATCACAATGCTCCAAGCCATTGTCATCACAATACTCCATTACCTTTGTCATCAGAATCCTCCATGACACTTGGCATCGCAATGCTCCATGGCATTGTCATCACAATGTGCCATGACATATGTCATCACAATGCTCGATGACACCTGTCTTCACAATACTGCATGACCTGGTCATCACAATGCTCCATGCCCCTTTCATCACAATGTGCCATTCCCACTGTCATCGCAATAATTCATGAAATTTATTTGACCAATGTTCCATGCCCTTTTCATCACAATGCTCCATGCCCTTGTTATCACAATGCTCCATGACCACTGTCATCACAATGCTCCGTGACGCCAGTCATAACATTTCTTCATGACCTTTGTCATCAAAATCGTCCATGTCCTCATTATCAACTGTCTCTGTGACCTTTTTAACCACAAATCTCCATGAATTTTCATCACAATGCTCTTTGACCCTTGTCATCAAAATGCTCTATGCCTTTCTCAGCACAATGCTCCATGACCATTGTCATCACAATGCTCCATGCGCTTGTCAGCACAATGCTCCATGACACAGATCATCACAATGCACCATGCGCTTGTCATCACAGTGCTCCACAATTTGTCATCACAATGCTCCATGCACTTCTCATCAAAATGCTCTCTCACCACTGATATCACAATGCGACATCACTATTTGTCACAATACTCCCTCACCCATGTCATCAAAATGTTCCATGACTCCTGTCATCACAAGGCTACATGCACTTATTATCATAATGTTTGATGACCCCTGATATCACAATGTTCCATAACACCTGTCATCAAAATGTTCCATGACACATTTCATCCAATTGCTCCATGACCATGTCATCACAATGCTCCCTGCCCTTCTCATCACAATGCACAACGCCCTTGCCATCAAAATGCTCCATGACCTTTGTCATCACAAAGATCCATGCCCCTTGGCATCACAATGCTCCATGTCATTGTCATCACAATGCTCCATGTACGCCCTCATCACATTGCTCCATGCCCTTGTCATCACAAAGCTCCATGACACTTGTCATCAGAATCCTCCATGGCCTTCTCATCATAATGTTCCATGCCCTTGCCATCACAATGCTCCATTACCACTGTCATAACAATGCACCATTACCCCTGCCATCACGATGTTCCATGGCCTTGTCCTCACAAGGATCCATGACCCTTCTCATCACAATGCTCCACGAACCCTGTAATCACAATGCTCTATGCCCTTTTTCATCTCAATGATCCATGAACCCTGTCATCACTATGCACCATGCCCATCATCATAATGCTTCATGCTATTGTCATCACAATGAAATCAAGATGCTCCATGACCTCTCTCATAACAATGCTCCAAACCCTTGAGATCACTATATTCCATAAGACTTGTCATCACAATTTCACATGACGCTCATCATCATGATTATCCATGGTCTTCTCATCACAATGCTCCATGACCTTTGTCATCACAATGCTCAATACACTTGTCATCAAAATGCTCCCTGACACTTGTTGTCTGTATGCTCCTTGAACACTGTCATGACAAGGCTCCATGCCTTTTTCATCACAATGATCCATGCCCTTTTCATCAAAATGCTCGAAGACCCATGTAATCACAATGCCCAATGCCCTTGTCATCACAAAGCTCAATGACGCATGCCATCAGAATGCTTCTTGGTCTTCTGCTCACAATGCTCCATGCCCTTGTCATCACAATGTTCCAAGACCCCTGTAATCACAATGCTCCATGCCCCTTTTCATCAGTATGCTCCATGAGATTGTCATCACAAGGCTCCATGGTTTTGTCATCACAATGCTCCAGGACCTTGTCATCACAATGCTTCACGACAGTGTCATGAAAATTCTCAATGGCCCTTGTCATCATAATACTCCAAGCCCTAGTCATCACAATACTCCATTTTATTTGTCATCACAATCCTCCATTACATTTGGCATAACAATACACCCTGCCATTGTCATCGCAATGGACCATGACATATGTCATCACAATGCTCCCTGACACCTGTCTTCACAATACTCCATGACCTTCTCTTCACAATGCTCCATGCCATTGTCATCACAATGCACTATGCCCAATGTCATCACAATAAACTATGAAAATTGTCAGACCAATGCTCCATGTCCCTGTCATAACAATGCTCCATGTCCCTGTCATCACAATGCTCCATGCCCTTGTCATCACAATGCTCCATGACTTGTCATCACAATGTTCCTTGATCTTTGTCATCACAATTCTCAGTACACTTGTCATCACCATGATCCCTGACACTTGTAGTCAGTATGCTCCTTGAACCCTGTCATGACAAGGCTGCATGCCTTTTTCATCAGAATGTTCCATGCCCTTTTCATAACAATGCTCCAAGACCACTTTAATCACAATGCTCCATGCCCTTGTCATCACAAAGCTCCATGACGCATGTCATCAGAATGCTCCATGGCCTTCTCATCACCATGATCCATGCCCTTGTCATCACAATGCTCCAAGACCCCTGTAATCACAATGCTCCATGCCCCTTTTCAACAAAATGCTCCATGAGACTTCTCATCAGAAGTCTCCATGGTCTTCTCATCACAATGCTCCAGGACTTTGTCATCACCATGCTCCATTCCCTTGTCATCACAATGCTCCATGACCAATATCATCACAATGCTCCATGACCACTGTCATCACAACACTCCATGACACCTGACAACACAATAATCCGAGACTCTTGTCATCACAATGCTCCTTTCCCTAGTCATCCCAATGCTCCATGACACTTGTCATCAAAATGATCCATGCCATTGTCATCCCAATGCTCCATAACACCTGTATTCACAATTCTCCATGATGCATGTCATCACAGTGCTCCATGACACCTGTCATCACAATGCTCCATGCCTTTGTCAGCAAAAAGCTACATGACCTTGTCATTACAATGCTCTATGTGCTTGTCATCACAATACACCATTACCATTGTCATCACAATGCTCCATGAACCTTGTGATCACATTGCTTCATTCCCTTGTCATCACAATGCCCCATGCTCCTTGAAATCAAAATGATCCATGACCTCTGTCATCACAATGCTGCAAGCCCTTGTGATCACAATGTTCCATAACACTTGTCATGACAACGCTCCATGATGCCTGTCATCACAATACTCCATGCCCTTTTCATCACAATGCTCCATGACCTTTGTCATCACAATGCTCAATACACTTGTCATCACAATGCTCCCTGACACTTGTCGTCAGAATGCTCCTTGAACCCTGTCACGAAAAGGCTCCATGACTTTTCATCACAATGCCCCATGCCGTTTACATCACAATGCTCCATTGCATTGTCATCAGAATACTCCAAAAGCTTGTCATCAGAATTCTCCATGACCCTTTTCATCACAAATCTCCATGCACTTGTCAGCACAATGCTCCCTGACCCTTGTCATCACAATGCTCCAAGCCATTGTCATCACAATGCTCCATTACCTTTGTCTTCAGAATCTTCCATGACACTTGGCATCACAATGCTCCATGCCATTGTCATCACAATGGGCCATTACATATGTCATCACAATGCTCCCTGACACCTGTCTTCACAATACTGCATGACCTGGTCATCACAATGCTCCATGTCCTTGTCATCACAATACGCCATTCCAACTCTCATCGCAATAATTCATGAAACTTATTAGACCAGTGTTCCATGAACTTGTGATCACAGTGCTCCATGCCCTTGTTGTCACAATGCTCCATGACCCCTGTCATCACAGTGCTCCGTGACTCCAGTCATCACAATGCTTCATGGCCTTTGTCATCACAAAGGTCCATGCCCTCGTCATCAACAGTCTCTGTGACCATTTTAACCACAATGCTTCATGAACTTTTCATCTCAATGCTCTTTGACCCTTGACATCAAAATGCTCTATGCCTTTCTCAGCACAATGCGCCATGACCCTTGTCATCACAATGCTCCAGGCACTTGTCAGCACAATGCTCCATGACACATGTCATCACAATGCACCATGCGCTTGTCATCACAGTGCTCCACCATCTTGTCATCACAGTGCTCCATAAAGCTTATCATCACAATGCTCCATGCATTTCTCATCAAAATGCTCTCTCACCACTGATATCACAATGCTACATCACTATTTGTCACAATACTCCCTCACCCGTGTCATCACAATGTTCCATGACTCCTGTCATCACAATGCTACATGCATTTATCATCACAGTGTTCGATGACCCATGACATCACAATGTTCCATAACACCTGTCATCAAAATGTTCCATGACACTTTTCATTAAATTGCTCCATGACCCTGTCATCACAATGATCCCTGCCCTTCTCATCAAAATGCACTGTGCCCTTGCCATCAAAATGCTCCATGACCTTTGTCGTCACAAATATCCATGACCCTTGGCATCACAATGTTCCATGTCATTGTCATCACACTGCTCCATGAACGCTCTCATCACATTGCTCCATGCACTTGTCTTCATAAAGCTCCATGACACATGTCATCAAAATGCTCCATGGCCTTCTCATCACAATTCTCCATGCCCTTATAATCACAATGCTCCATTAAACCTGTCATAACAATGCTCCATGACCACTGCCATCACGATGTTCCATGGCCTTGTCATCACAATGCTCCATGACACTTCTCATCACAATGTTCCAAGACCCCTGTAATCACAATGAACTATGCCCCTTTTCATCTCAATGATCCATGAACCCTGTCATCACAATGCACAATGCCCATCATCATGCTTCATGCTATTGTCATCACAATGAAATCAAAATGCTCCATGACCTGTCATAACAATGTTCCTAACCCTTGTGATCACAATATTCCATAACACTTGTCATCACAATGCCACATGACGCTCGTCATCACAATTATCCATGGTTTCTCATCACAATGCTCCATGACTTGTCATCACAATCCTCAATACACTTGTCATCAAAATGCTCCCTGACACTTGTTGTCTGTATGCTCCTTGAACACTGTCATGACAAGCCTCCATGCATTTTTCATCACAATGATCCATGCCCTTTTCATCACAATGCTCCAAGACCCCTGTAATCACAATGCTCCATGCCCTTGTCATCACAAATCTCAATGACACATGTCATCAGAATGCTCCTTGGCCTTCTGCTCACAATGATCCATGCCCTTGTCATCAAAATGTTCCAATACCCCTGTAATCAGAATGCTCCATGCCCATTTTCATCAGTATGCTCCATGAGACCTGTCATCACAAGGCTCCATGGTTTTCTCATCACAATGCTCCAGGACATTGTCATCACAATGCTTCACGACGTTGTCATGAAAATTCTCAATGGCCCTTGTCATCATAATGCTCCAAGCCCTAGTCATCAGAATCCTCCATTATATTTGGCATCACAATACTCCGTGCTATTGTCATCGCAATGGACCATGACATATGTCATCACAATGCTCCCTGGCACCTGTCTTCAAAATACTCCATGACCTTCTCTTCACAATGATCCATGCCCTTGTCATCACAATGTACAATGTCCACTGTCATCACAATAATCTACTAAAATTGTCAGACCAATGCTCCATGCCCCTGTCATAACAATGCTCCATGTCCCTGTCATCACAATGCTCAATGCCATTCTCATCACAATGCTCCATTACTTGCCATCACAAAGCTTCATAGCCCCTGACCCATGTATCACAGTGTTCCGTGCCGTTGTCATCACAATGCTCAATGCCCACTCTCATCACAATAATCCATGAAATATTTCAGACCAATGTTCCATGCCCTTCTCATAAAAATGCTCCATTTCACCTGTCATAACAGTGCTTCATGAACCCTGTCATCATAATGATCCACGGCTTTGTCATCACAAGGCTCCATGACACTTGTCATCACAATGCCCCATGACGCTCGTCATCACTATTATCCATGGTCTTCTCATCACAATGTTCCATGATCTTTGTCATCACAATTCTCAGTACACTTGTCATCACAATGATCCCTGACAATTGTCGTCAGTATGCTCCTTGAACCCTGTCATGACAAGGCTGCATGCCTTTTTCATCACAATGATCCATGCCCTTTTCATAACAATGCTCCAAGACCCCTGTAATCACAATGCTCCATGCCCTTGTCATCACAAAGCTCCATGACGCATGTCATCAGAATGCTCTATGGCCTTCTCATCACCATGATCCATGCCCTTGTCATCACAATGCTCCAATAACCCTATAATCACAATGGTCCATGCCCCTTTTCAACAGAATGCTCCATGAGACTTCTCAACAAAAGTCTCCATGGTCTTCTCATCACAATGTTCCAGGACTTTGTCATCACCATGCTCCATTCCCTTGTCATCTCAATGCTCCATGACCAATATCATCACAATTCTCCATGACCACTGTCATCACAACACTCCATGACACCTGAAACACAATGATCTGGGACTCTTGTCAGCACAATGCTCCATTCCCTATGCATCACAATGCTCAATGACACTTGTCATCACAATGATCATTGCCCTTGTCATCCCAATGCGCCATAACCCCTGTATTCACAATGCTCCATGATGCTTGTCATCACAGTGCTCCATGACACCTGTCATCACAATGCTCCATGCCTTTGTCAGCAAAATGCTACATGACCTTGTCATTACAATGCTCTATGTGATTGTTATCAAAATATTCCATTACCATTGTCATCACAATCCTCCAAGAACCTTGGGATCACATTGCTTCATTCCCTTGTCATCACAATGTTCCATGCTCCTTGAAATCAAAATGATCCATGACCTCTGTCATCACAATGCTCCAAACCCTTGTGATCACAATGTTCCATAACATTGTCATCACAACGCTCCATGATGCCTGTCATCACAATACTCCATGCCCTTTTCATCACAATTCTCCATGACGTTTGCCATCACAATTCGCAATACACTTGTCATCACAATGCTCCCTGACACTTGTCGTCAGAATGCTCCTTGAACACTGTCACGAAAAGGCTCCATGCCTTTTTCATCACAATGTCCCATGCCATTTAAATCACAATGCTCCATGCCATTGTCATCAAAATACTCCACAAGTTTGTCATCAGAATGGTCCATGACCCTTGTAATCACAAATGTCCATGAACTTGTCTGCACAATGCTCCCTGACTCTTGTCATCACAATGCTCCAAGCCATTGTCATCACAATACTCCATTACCTTTGTCATCAGAATCCTCCATGACACTTGGCATCACAATGCTCCATGGCATTGTCATCACAATGTGCCATGACATATGTCATCACAATGCTCCCTGACACCTGTCTTCACAATACTGCATGACCTGGTCATCACAATGCTCCATGCCCCTTTCATCACAATGTGCCATTCCCACTGTCATCGCAATAATTCATGAAATTTATTTGACCAATGTTCCATGCCCTTGTCATCACAATGCTCCATGCCCTTGTTATCACAATGCTCCATGACCACTGTCATCACAATGCTCCGTGACGCCAGTCATAACATTGCTTCATGACCTTTGTCATCAAAATCGTCCATGTCCTCATTATCAACTGTCTCTGTGACCTTTTTAACCACAAATCTCCATGAATTTTCATCACAATGCTCTTTGACCCTTGTCATCAAAATGCTCTATGCCTTTCTCAGCACAATGCTCCATGACCATTGTCATCACAATGCTCCATGCGCTTGTCAGCACAATGCTCCATGACACAGATCATCACAATGCACCATGCGCTTGTCATCACAGTGCTCCACAATTTGTCATCACAATGATGCATGCACTTCTCATCAAAATGCTCTCTCACCACTGATATCACAATGCGACATCACTATTTGTCACAATACTCCCTCACCCATGTCATCAAAATGTTCCATGACTCCTGTCATCACAAGGCTACATGCACTTATTATCATAATGTTTGATGACCCCTGACATCACAATGTTCCATAACACCTGTCATCAAAATGTTCCATGACACATTTCATCCAATTGCTCCATGACCATGTCATCACAATGCTCCCTGCCCTTCTCATCACAATGCACAACGCCCTTGCCATCAAAATGCTCCATGAACTTTGTCATCACAAAGATCCATGCCCCTTGGCATCACAATGCTCCATGTCATTGTCATCACAATGCTCCATGTACGCCCTCATCACATTGCTCCATGCCCTTGTCATCACAAAGCTCCATGACACTTGTCATCAGAATCCTCCATGGCCTTCTCATCATAATGTTCCATGCCCTTGCCATCACAATGCTCCATTACCACTGTCATAACAATGCACCATTACCCCTGCCATCACGATGTTCCATGGCCTTGTCTTCACAAGGATCCATGACCCTTCTCATCACAATGCTCCACGAACCCTGTAATCACAATGCTCTATGCCCTTTTTCATCTCAATGATCCATGAACCCTGTCATCACTATGCACCATGCCCATCATCATAATGCTTCATGCTATTGTCATCACAATGAAATCAAGATGCTCCATGACCTCTGTCATACCAATGCTACAAACCCTTGTGAATACAATATTCCATAACACTTGTCATCACAATGCCCCATGACGCTCGTCATCACGATTATCCATGGTCTTCTCATCACAATGCTACATGACCATTGTCATCACAATGCTCAATACACTTGTCATCAAAATGCTCACTGACACTTGTTGTCTGTATGCTCCTTGAACACTGTCATGACAAGGCTCCATGCCTTTTTCATCACAATGAACCATGCCCATCTCATCACAATGCACCACACCCTTGTCATCAAAATGCTCCATGACATTTGTCATCACAAACTCCATGACCCTTGGCATCACAATGCTCCATGTCATTGTCATCACAATGCTCAATGAACTCTCTCATCACATTGCTCCATGACATGTCATCACAAAGCTCCATGACACTTGTCATCACAATGCTCGATGCCCGTCTCATCACAATGCTCCATGCCCTTGTCATTACAATCCTCCATGACCCATGTATAACAGTGTTCCGTGCCCTTGTCATCACAATGCTCCATGCCCACTCTCATCACAATAATCCATGAAACTTTTCAGACCAATGCTCAATGCCCTTCTCATCACAATGCTCCATTACCTCTGTCATAACAATGCTCCATGACCCGTGCCATCACAATGTTCCATGGACTTGTCATCACAAGGCTCCATGACCCTTGTCATCACAATGCTCCAAGACCCCATTAATCACAATGCTCCATGCCCTTGTCTTCACAAAGCTCCATAACACATGCCATCAGAATATTCCATGGCCTTCTCATCACAATGCTCCATGCCCTTGTCATGACGATGCTGCAAGACCCCTGTAATCACAATGTTCCATGCCCCTTTTCATCTCAATGCTCCATGAACCCTGTAATCAAAATGCACCATGCCCATCATCATAATGCTTCAGGCTCTTGTCATCACAATGAAATCAAATTTCTCCATGACCACTGCCATCATAATGCTCCAAACCCTTGTGATCACAATGTTCCTTAACACTTATCATCACAACACCCTATGACGCTCATCATCACAATTATCCTTGGTCCTCTCATCACAATGCTCCATGATCTTTGTCATCACAATTCTCAATACACTTGTCATCACAATGCTCCCTGACACTTGTCGTCAGTATGGTCCTTGAACCCTGTAATGACATGGCTCCATGCCTTTTCATCACAATGAACCATGCCCTTTTCATCACAATGCTCCAAGACCCCTGTAATCACAATGCTCCATGCCCTTGTCATCACAAAGCTCCATGACGCATGTCATCAGAATGCTCCATGGCCTCCTCCTCACAATGCTCCATGCGCTTGTCATCACAATGCTCCAAGTCCCGTGTAATCACAATGCTCCATGCCCCTTTTCATCACAATGCTCCATGAGACTTGTCATCACAAGTCTCCATGGTCTTCCCATCACAATGCTCCAGGACTTTGTCATCACCATGCTCCATTCCCTTGTCATCAAAATGCTCCATGACCCCTCTCATCACAATACTCCATGAACATTTTCAAACCAGTGCTCCATGAACTTCTCATCACAATGCTCAATGACAAATATCATCAAAATACTCCATGACCACTGTCATCACAACACTCCATGACACATGACAACACAGTGACCCGGGACTCTTGTCATCAAAATGCTCCATTTCCTACTCATCACACTGCTCCATGACCCCTGTCATCACAGTACTCCATGAACATTTTCAGCCCAATGATCCATGACCCTTGTCATCACAATCATCCATGACCATGTCATCCCAATTCTCCATGACCCTTTTAATCACAATGCTCCAAGAACCCTTAATCAAAATGCTCCATGCCCCTGTCATCACAAAGCTCCATGACGCATGTCATCAGAATGTTCCATGGCCTTCTCATCAATATGTTCCATGCCCTTGTCATCACAATGCTCCCAGACCCCTGTAATCACAATGCTCCATGCCTCTTTTCATCTCAATGTTCCATGAACCCTGTAATCACAATGCATCATGCCCATCATCATAATGCTTCCGGCTATTGTCAGCACAATAAAATCAAAATTATCCATGACCTCTGTCATCACAATGCTCCATGACCCCTGTCATCACAATACTCCATGAACATTTTCAGCCCAATGCTCCATGACACTTGTCTGCACAATGATCCATGTCGTTGTCATCCAAATTCCGCATGTCCCATGTATTCACAATGCTCCGTGATGCTTCTCATCACAGTGCTCCATGACACCTGTCATCACAATGCTCCAGGCCTTTGTCAGCAAAATGCTACGTCACCTTTTCATTACAATGCTCTATGGGCTTGTCATCACAATACTCAATTACCATTTTCATCACAATCCTCCATGAACCTTAGGATCACATTGCTTCATGCCCTTGACATCACAATGCTCCATGCTCCTTGAAATCAAAATGATCCATGGCCTCTGTCATTGCAATGCTCCAAAACCTTTTGATCACAATGTTCCAAAACACTTGTCATCACAACGCTCCATGATGCCTGTCATCACAATACTCCATGCCCTTTTCATCACAATGTTCCATGAAAATTGTCATCACAATTCTCAATACACTTGTCATCACAATGCTCCCTGATACTTGTCGTCAGAATGCTCCTTGAAACCTGTCACGAAAAGGCTCCATGCCTTTTGCATCACAAAGCCCCATTCCATTTCCTTCACAATGTTCCATGCCATTGTCTTCAAAATACTCCTCAAGCTTGTCATCAGAATGCTCCATGACCCATGTCATCACAATTCTCCATGCACTTGTCAGCACAATGCTCCCTGACACTTGTCATCACAATGCTCCAAGCCATTGTCATCACAATGCTCCATTACCTCTGTCTTAACAATGCTCCATGACCCCTGCCATCAAAATGTTACACGGCCTTGTCATCACAAGGCTCCATGAAACTTGTCATCACAATGCCCCATGACGCTCGTCATCACAATTATCCATGGTCTTCTCATGACAATGTTCCATGATCTTTGTCATCTCAATGCTCAAAACATTTGTCATCACAATGCTCCATGACAGTTGTCATCAGTATGCGCCTTGAACCATGTCATTAAAAGGCTCCATGCCTTTTTCAACAAAATAATCCATGCCCTTTTCATCACAATGCTCCAAGATCCCTGTAATCACAATGCTTCCTACCCTTGTCATCACAAAGCTCCATGACGCATGTCATCAGAATGCTCCATGGAATTCTCATCACCATGATTCATGCCCTTGTAATCACAATGCTCCAAGACCCCTGTAATCACAATGCTCCATGCCCCTTTTCAACAGAATGCTCCATGAGACTTCTCATCAAAAGTCTCCATGGTCTTCTCATCACAATGCTCCAGGACATTGTCATCACCACGCTCCATTCCCTTGTCATCGCAATGCACCATGACCAATATCATCACAATTCTCAATGACCACTGTCATCACAACACTCCATGACACCTGACAACACAATGATCTGAGACTCTTGTCATCACAATGCTCCATTCCCTAGTCATCACAATGCTCCATGACACTTGTCATCACAATGATCCATGCCCTTGTCATCCCAATGCTCCATAACCCCTGTATACACAATGTTCTGTGACGCTTGTCATCACAGTGCTCCATGACACCTGTAATCACAATGCTCCATGCCTTTGTCAACAATATGCTACATGACCTTGTCATTACAATGCTCTATGTGCTTGTCATCACAATACACCATTTCCATTGTCATCACAATCCTCCATGAACCTTGGGATCACATTGCTTCATGCCCTTGTCATCACAATGCTCCATGCTCCTTGAAATCAAAATGATCCATGACCTCTGTCATCACAATGCTCCAAACTCTTGTGATCACAATGTTCCATAACACTTGTCATCAAACCGCTCCATGATGCCTGTCATCACAATACTCCATGCCCTTTTCATCACAATGCTCCATGACCTTTGTCATCACAATGCTCAATACACTTGTCATCACAATGCTCCCTGACACTTGTCGTCAGAATGCTCCTTGAACCCTGTCACGAAAAGGCTCCATGACTTTTCATCACAATGCCCCATGCCGTTTACATCACAATGCTCCATTGCATTGTCATCAGAATACTCCAAAAGCTTGTCATCAGAATTCTCCATGACCCTTTTCATCACAAATCTCCATGCACTTGTCAGCACAATGCTCCCTGACCCTTGTCATCACAATGCTCCAAGCCATTGTCATCACAATGCTCCATTACCTTTGTCTTCAGAATCTTCCATGACACTTGGCATCACAATGCTCCATGCCATTGTCATCACAATGGGCCATTACATATGTCATCACAATGCTCCCTGACACCTGTCTTCACAATACTGCATGACCTGGTCATCACAATGCTCCATGTCCTTGTCATCACAATACGCCATTCCAACTCTCATCGCAATAATTCATGAAACTTATTAGACCAGTGTTCCATGAACTTGTGATCACAGTGCTCCATGCCCTTGTTGTCACAATGCTCCATGACCCCTGTCATCACAGTGCTCCGTGACTCCAGTCATCACAATGCTTCATGGCCTTTGTCATCACAAAGGTCCATGCCCTCGTCATCAACAGTCTCTGTGACCATTTTAACCACAATGCTTCATGAACTTTTCATCTCAATGCTCTTTGACCCTTGACATCAAAATGCTCTATGCCTTTCTCAGCACAATGCGCCATGACCCTTGTCATCACAATGCTCCAGGCACTTGTCAGCACAATGCTCCATGACACATGTCATCACAATGCACCATGCGCTTGTCATCACAGTGCTCCACCATCTTGTCATCACAGTGCTCCATAAAGCTTGTCATCACAATGCTCCATGCATTTCTCATCAAAATGCTCTCTCACCACTGATATCACAATGCTACATCACTATTTGTCACAATACTCCCTCACCCGTGTCATCACAATGTTCCATGACTCCTGTCATCACAATGCTACATGCATTTATCATCACAGTGTTTGATGACCCATGACATCACAATGTTCCATAACACCTGTCATCAAAATGTTCCATGACACTTTTCATTAAATTGCTCCATGACCCTGTCATCACAATGATCCCTGCCCTTCTCATCAAAATGCACTGTGCCCTTGCCATCAAAATGCTCCATGACCTTTGTCGTCACAAATATCCATGACCCTTGGCATCACAATGTTCCATGTCATTGTCATCACACTGCTCCATGAACGCTCTCATCACATTGCTCCATGCACTTGTCTTCATAAAGCTCCATGACACATGTCATCAAAATGCTCCATGGCCTTCTCATCACAATTCTCCATGCCCTTATAATCACAATGCTCCTTTAAACCTGTCATAACAATGCTCCATGACCACTGTCATCACGATGTTCCATGGCCTTGTCATCACAATGCTCCATGACACTTCTCATCACAATGTTCCAAGACCCCTGTAATCACAATGAACTATGCCCCTTTTCATCTCAATGATCCATGAACCCTGTCATCACAATGCACAATGCCCATCATCATGCTTCATGCTATTGTCATCACAATGAAATCAAAATGCTCCATGACCTGTCATAACAATGTTCCTAACCCTTGTGATCACAATATTCCATAACACTTGTCATCACAATGCCACATGACGCTCGTCATCACAATTATCCATGGTTTCTCATCACAATGCTCCATGACTTGTCATCACAATCCTCAATACACTTGTCATCAAAATGCTCCCTGACACTTGTTGTCTGTATGCTCCTTGAACACTGTCATGACAAGCCTCCATGCATTTTTCATCACAATGATCCATGCCCTTTTCATCACAATGCTCCAAGACCCCTGTAATCACAATGCTCCATGCCCTTGTCATCACAAATCTCAATGACACATGTCATCAGAATGCTCCTTGGCCTTCTGCTCACAATGATCCATGCCCTTGTCATCAAAATGTGCCAATACCCCTGTAATCAGAATGCTCCATGCCCATTTTCATCAGTATGCTCCATGAGACCTGTCATCACAAGGCTCCATGGTTTTCTCATCACAATGCTCCAGGACATTTTCATCACAATGCTTCACGACGTTGTCATGAAAATTCTCAATGGCCCTTGTCATCATATTGCTCCAAGCCCTAGTCATCACAATGCTCCATTATATTTGTCATCACAATCATCCATTACATTTGGCATCACAATACTCCGTGCTATTGTCATCGCAATGGACCATGACATATGTCATCACAATGCTCCCTGGCACCTGTCTTCAAAATACTCCATGACCTTCTCTTCACAATGATCCATGCCCTTGTCATCACAATGTACTATGTCCACTGTCATCACAATAATCTATTAAAATTGTCAGACCAATGCTCCATGCCCCTGTCATAACAATGCTCCATGTCCCTGTCATCACAATGCTCAATGCCCTTCTCATCACAATGCTCCATTACTTGCCATCACAAAGCTTCATAGCCCCTGACCCATGTATCACAGTGTTCCGTGCCGTTGTCATCACAATGCTCAATGCCCACTCTCATCACAATAATCCATGAAATATTTCAGACCAATGTTCCATGCCCTTCTCATAAAAATGCTCCATTACACCTGTCATAACAGTGCTTCATGAACCCTGTCATCATAATGATCCACGGCTTTGTCATCACAAGGCTCCATGACACTTGTCATCACAATGCCCCATGACGCTCGTCATCACTATTATCCATGGTCTTCTCATCACAATGTTCCATGATCTTTGTCATCACAATTCTCAGTACACTTGTCATCACAATGATCCCTGACACTTGTCGTCAGTATGCTCCTTGAACCCTGTCATGACAAGGCTGCATGCCTTTTTCATCACAATGATCCATGCCCTTTTCATAACAATGCTCCAAGACCCCTGTAATCACAATGCTCCATGCCCTTGTCATCACAAAGCTCCATGACGCATGTCATCAGAATGCTCTATGGCCTTCTCATCACCATGATCCATGCCCTTGTCATCACAATGCTCCAATAACCCTATAATCACAATGGTCCATGCCCCTTTTCAACAGAATGCTCCATGAGACTTCTCAACAAAAGTCTCCATGGTCTTCTCATCACAATGTTCCAGGACTTTGTCATCACCATGCTCCATTCCCTTGTCATCTCAATGCTCCATGACCAATATCATCACAATTCTCCATGACCACTGTCATCACAACACTCCATGACACCTGAAACACAATGATCTGGGACTCTTGTCAGCACAATGCTCCATTCCCTATGCATCACAATGCTCAATGACACTTGTCATCACAATGATCATTGCCCTTGTCATCCCAATGCGCCATAACCCCTGTATTCACAATGCTCCATGATGCTTGTCATCACAGTGCTCCATGACACCTGTCATCACAATGCTCCATGCCTTTGTCAGCAAAATGCTACATGACCTTGTCATTACAATGCTCTATGTGATTGTTATCAAAATATTCCATTACCATTGTCATCACAATCCTCCAAGAACCTTGGGATCACATTGCTTCATTCCCTTGTCATCACAATGTTCCATGCTCCTTGAAATCAAAATGATCCATGACCTCTGTCATCACAATGCTCCAAACCCTTGTGATCACAATGTTCCATAACATTGTCATCACAACGCTCCATGATGCCTGTCATCACAATACTCCATGCCCTTTTCATCACAATTCTCCATGACGTTTGCCATCACAATTCGCAATACACTTGTCATCACAATGCTCCCTGACACTTGTCGTCAGAATGCTCCTTGAACACTGTCACGAAAAGGCTCCATGCCTTTTTCATCACAATGTCCCATGCCATTTAAATCACAATGCTCCATGCCATTGTCATCAAAATACTCCACAAGTTTGTCATCAGAATGCTCCATGACCCTTGTAATCACAAATGTCCATGAACTTGTCTGCACAATGCTCCCTGACTCTTGTCATCACAATGCTCCAAGCCATTGTCATCACAATACTCCATTACCTTTGTCATCAGAATCCTCCATGACACTTGGCATCGCAATGCTCCATGGCATTGTCATCACAATGCGCCATGACATATGTCATCACAATGCTCGATGACACCTGTCTTCACAATACTGCATGACCTGGTCATCACAATGCTCCATGCCCCTTTCATCACAATGTGCCATTCCCACTGTCATCGCAATAATTCATGAAATTTATTTGACCAATGTTCCATGCCCTTTTCATCACAATGCTCCATGCCCTTGTTATCACAATGCTCCATGACCACTGTCATCACAATGCTCCGTGACGCCAGTCATAACATTTCTTCATGACCTTTGTCATCAAAATCGTCCATGTCCTCATTATCAACTGTCTCTGTGACCTTTTTAACCACAAATCTCCATGAATTTTCATCACAATGCTCTTTGACCCTTGTCATCAAAATGCTCTATGCCTTTCTCAGCACAATGCTCCATGACCATTGTCATCACAATGCTCCATGCGCTTGTCAGCACAATGCTCCATGACACAGATCATCACAATGCACCATGCGCTTGTCATCACAGTGCTCCACAATTTGTCATCACAATGCTCCATGCACTTCTCATCAAAATGCTCTCTCACCACTGATATCACAATGCGACATCACTATTTGTCACAATACTCCCTCACCCATGTCATCAAAATGTTCCATGACTCCTGTCATCACAAGGCTACATGCACTTATTATCATAATGTTTGATGACCCCTGATATCACAATGTTCCATAACACCTGTCATCAAAATGTTCCATGACACATTTCATCCAATTGCTCCATGACCATGTCATCACAATGCTCCCTGCCCTTCTCATCACAATGCACAACGCCCTTGCCATCAAAATGCTCCATGAACTTTGTCATCACAAAGATCCATGCCCCTTGGCATCACAATGCTCCATGTCATTGTCATCACAATGCTCCATGTACGCCCTCATCACATTGCTCCATGCCCTTGTCATCACAAAGCTCCATGACACTTGTCATCAGAATCCTCCATGGCCTTCTCATCATAATGTTCCATGCCCTTGCCATCACAATGCTCCATTACCACTGTCATAACAATGCACCATTACCCCTGCCATCACGATGTTCCATGGCCTTGTCCTCACAAGGATCCATGACCCTTCTCATCACAATGCTCCACGAACCCTGTAATCACAATGCTCTATGCCCTTTTTCATCTCAATGATCCATGAACCCTGTCATCACTATGCACCATGCCCATCATCATAATGCTTCATGCTATTGTCATCACAATGAAATCAAGATGCTCCATGACCTCTCTCATAACAATGCTCCAAACCCTTGAGATCACTATATTCCATAAGACTTGTCATCACAATTTCACATGACGCTCATCATCATGATTATCCATGGTCTTCTCATCACAATGCTCCATGACCTTTGTCATCACAATGCTCAATACACTTGTCATCAAAATGCTCCCTGACACTTGTTGTCTGTATGCTCCTTGAACACTGTCATGACAAGGCTCCATGCCTTTTTCATCACAATGATCCATGCCCTTTTCATCAAAATGCTCGAAGACCCATGTAATCACAATGCCCAATGCCCTTGTCATCACAAAGCTCAATGACGCATGCCATCAGAATGCTTCTTGGTCTTCTGCTCACAATGCTCCATGCCCTTGTCATCACAATGTTCCAAGACCCCTGTAATCACAATGCTCCATGCCCCTTTTCATCAGTATGCTCCATGAGATTGTCATCACAAGGCTCCATGGTTTTGTCATCACAATGCTCCAGGACCTTGTCATCACAATGCTTCACGACAGTGTCATGAAAATTCTCAATGGCCCTTGTCATCATAATACTCCAAGCCCTAGTCATCACAATACTCCATTTTATTTGTCATCACAATCCTCCATTACATTTGGCATAACAATACACCCTGCCATTGTCATCGCAATGGACCATGACATATGTCATCACAATGCTCCCTGACACCTGTCTTCACAATACTCCATGACCTTCTCTTCACAATGCTCCATGCCATTGTCATCACAATGCACTATGCCCAATGTCATCACAATAAACTATGAAAATTGTCAGACCAATGCTCCATGTCCCTGTCATAACAATGCTCCATGTCCCTGTCATCACAATGCTCCATGCCCTTGTCATCACAATGCTCCATGACTTGTCATCACAATGTTCCTTGATCTTTGTCATCACAATTCTCAGTACACTTGTCATCACCATGATCCCTGACACTTGTAGTCAGTATGCTCCTTGAACCCTGTCATGACAAGGCTGCATGCCTTTTTCATCAGAATGTTCCATGCCCTTTTCATAACAATGCTCCAAGACCACTTTAATCACAATGCTCCATGCCCTTGTCATCACAAAGCTCCATGACGCATGTCATCAGAATGCTCCATGGCCTTCTCATCACCATGATCCATGCCCTTGTCATCACAATGCTCCAAGACCCCTGTAATCACAATGCTCCATGCCCCTTTTCAACAAAATGCTCCATGAGACTTCTCATCAGAAGTCTCCATGGTCTTCTCATCACAATGCTCCAGGACTTTGTCATCACCATGCTCCATTCCCTTGTCATCACAATGCTCCATGACCAATATCATCACAATGCTCCATGACCACTGTCATCACAACACTCCATGACACCTGACAACACAATAATCCGAGACTCTTGTCATCACAATGCTCCTTTCCCTAGTCATCCCAATGCTCCATGACACTTGTCATCAAAATGATCCATGCCATTGTCATCCCAATGCTCCATAACACCTGTATTCACAATTCTCCATGATGCATGTCATCACAGTGCTCCATGACACCTGTCATCACAATGCTCCATGCCTTTGTCAGCAAAAAGCTACATGACCTTGTCATTACAATGCTCTATGTGCTTGTCATCACAATACACCATTACCATTGTCATCACAATGCTCCATGAACCTTGTGATCACATTGCTTCATTCCCTTGTCATCACAATGCCCCATGCTCCTTGAAATCAAAATGATCCATGACCTCTGTCATCACAATGCTGCAAGCCCTTGTGATCACAATGTTCCATAACACTTGTCATGACAACGCTCCATGATGCCTGTCATCACAATACTCCATGCCCTTTTCATCACAATGCTCCATGACCTTTGTCATCACAATGCTCAATACACTTGTCATCACAATGCTCCCTGACACTTGTCGTCAGAATGCTCCTTGAACCCTGTCACGAAAAGGCTCCATGACTTTTCATCACAATGCCCCATGCCGTTTACATCACAATGCTCCATTGCATTGTCATCAGAATACTCCAAAAGCTTGTCATCAGAATTCTCCATGACCCTTTTCATCACAAATCTCCATGCACTTGTCAGCACAATGCTCCCTGACCCTTGTCATCACAATGCTCCAAGCCATTGTCATCACAATGCTCCATTACCTTTGTCTTCAGAATCTTCCATGACACTTGGCATCACAATGCTCCATGCCATTGTCATCACAATGGGCCATTACATATGTCATCACAATGCTCCCTGACACCTGTCTTCACAATACTGCATGACCTGGTCATCACAATGCTCCATGTCCTTGTCATCACAATACGCCATTCCAACTCTCATCGCAATAATTCATGAAACTTATTAGACCAGTGTTCCATGAACTTGTGATCACAGTGCTCCATGCCCTTGTTGTCACAATGCTCCATGACCCCTGTCATCACAGTGCTCCGTGACTCCAGTCATCACAATGCTTCATGGCCTTTGTCATCACAAAGGTCCATGCCCTCGTCATCAACAGTCTCTGTGACCATTTTAACCACAATGCTTCATGAACTTTTCATCTCAATGCTCTTTGACCCTTGACATCAAAATGCTCTATGCCTTTCTCAGCACAATGCGCCATGACCCTTGTCATCACAATGCTCCAGGCACTTGTCAGCACAATGCTCCATGACACATGTCATCACAATGCACCATGCGCTTGTCATCACAGTGCTCCACCATCTTGTCATCACAGTGCTCCATAAAGCTTATCATCACAATGCTCCATGCATTTCTCATCAAAATGCTCTCTCACCACTGATATCACAATGCTACATCACTATTTGTCACAATACTCCCTCACCCGTGTCATCACAATGTTCCATGACTCCTGTCATCACAATGCTACATGCATTTATCATCACAGTGTTCGATGACCCATGACATCACAATGTTCCATAACACCTGTCATCAAAATGTTCCATGACACTTTTCATTAAATTGCTCCATGACCCTGTCATCACAATGATCCCTGCCCTTCTCATCAAAATGCACTGTGCCCTTGCCATCAAAATGCTCCATGACCTTTGTCGTCACAAATATCCATGACCCTTGGCATCACAATGTTCCATGTCATTGTCATCACACTGCTCCATGAACGCTCTCATCACATTGCTCCATGCACTTGTCTTCATAAAGCTCCATGACACATGTCATCAAAATGCTCCATGGCCTTCTCATCACAATTCTCCATGCCCTTATAATCACAATGCTCCATTAAACCTGTCATAACAATGCTCCATGACCACTGCCATCACGATGTTCCATGGCCTTGTCATCACAATGCTCCATGACACTTCTCATCACAATGTTCCAAGACCCCTGTAATCACAATGAACTATGCCCCTTTTCATCTCAATGATCCATGAACCCTGTCATCACAATGCACAATGCCCATCATCATGCTTCATGCTATTGTCATCACAATGAAATCAAAATGCTCCATGACCTGTCATAACAATGTTCCTAACCCTTGTGATCACAATATTCCATAACACTTGTCATCACAATGCCACATGACGCTCGTCATCACAATTATCCATGGTTTCTCATCACAATGCTCCATGACTTGTCATCACAATCCTCAATACACTTGTCATCAAAATGCTCCCTGACACTTGTTGTCTGTATGCTCCTTGAACACTGTCATGACAAGCCTCCATGCATTTTTCATCACAATGATCCATGCCCTTTTCATCACAATGCTCCAAGACCCCTGTAATCACAATGCTCCATGCCCTTGTCATCACAAATCTCAATGACACATGTCATCAGAATGCTCCTTGGCCTTCTGCTCACAATGATCCATGCCCTTGTCATCAAAATGTTCCAATACCCCTGTAATCAGAATGCTCCATGCCCATTTTCATCAGTATGCTCCATGAGACCTGTCATCACAAGGCTCCATGGTTTTCTCATCACAATGCTCCAGGACATTGTCATCACAATGCTTCACGACGTTGTCATGAAAATTCTCAATGGCCCTTGTCATCATAATGCTCCAAGCCCTAGTCATCAGAATCCTCCATTATATTTGGCATCACAATACTCCGTGCTATTGTCATCGCAATGGACCATGACATATGTCATCACAATGCTCCCTGGCACCTGTCTTCAAAATACTCCATGACCTTCTCTTCACAATGATCCATGCCCTTGTCATCACAATGTACAATGTCCACTGTCATCACAATAATCTACTAAAATTGTCAGACCAATGCTCCATGCCCCTGTCATAACAATGCTCCATGTCCCTGTCATCACAATGCTCAATGCCATTCTCATCACAATGCTCCATTACTTGCCATCACAAAGCTTCATAGCCCCTGACCCATGTATCACAGTGTTCCGTGCCGTTGTCATCACAATGCTCAATGCCCACTCTCATCACAATAATCCATGAAATATTTCAGACCAATGTTCCATGCCCTTCTCATAAAAATGCTCCATTACACCTGTCATAACAGTGCTTCATGAACCCTGTCATCATAATGATCCACGGCTTTGTCATCACAAGGCTCCATGACACTTGTCATCACAATGCCCCATGACGCTCGTCATCACTATTATCCATGGTCTTCTCATCACAATGTTCCATGATCTTTGTCATCACAATTCTCAGTACACTTGTCATCACAATGATCCCTGACACTTGTCGTCAGTATGCTCCTTGAACCCTGTCATGACAAGGCTGCATGCCTTTTTCATCACAATGATCCATGCCCTTTTCATAACAATGCTCCAAGACCCCTGTAATCACAATGCTCCATGCCCTTGTCATCACAAAGCTCCATGACGCATGTCATCAGAATGCTCTATGGCCTTCTCATCACCATGATCCATGCCCTTGTCATCACAATGCTCCAATAACCCTATAATTACAATGGTCCATGCCCCTTTTCAACAGAATGCTCCATGAGACTTCTCAACAAAAGTCTCCATGGTCTTCTCATCACAATGCTCCAGGACTTTGTCATCACCATGCTCCATTCCCTTGTCATCTCAATGCTCCATGACCAATATCATCACAATTCTCCATGACCACTGTCATCACAACACTCCATGACACCTGAAACACAATGATCTGGGACTCTTGTCAGCACAATGCTCCATTCCCTATGCATCACAATGCTCAATGACACTTGTCATCACAATGATCATTGCCCTTGTCATCCCAATGCGCCATAACCCCTGTATTCACAATGCTCCATGATGCTTGTCATCACAGTGCTCCATGACACCTGTCATCACAATGCTCCATGCCTTTGTCAGCAAAATGCTACATGACCTTGTCATTACAATGCTCTATGTGATTGTTATCAAAATATTCCATTACCATTGTCATCACAATCCTCCAAGAACCTTGGGATCACATTGCTTCATTCCCTTGTCATCACAATGTTCCATGCTCCTTGAAATCAAAATGATCCATGACCTCTGTCATCACAATGCTCCAAACCCTTGTGATCACAATGTTCCATAACATTGTCATCACAACGCTCCATGATGCCTGTCATCACAATACTCCATGCCCTTTTCATCACAATTCTCCATGACGTTTGCCATCACAATTCGCAATACACTTGTCATCACAATGCTCCCTGACACTTGTCGTCAGAATGCTCCTTGAACACTGTCACGAAAAGGCTCCATGCCTTTTTCATCACAATGTCCCATGCCATTTAAATCACAATGCTCCATGCCATTGTCATCAAAATACTCCACAAGTTTGTCATCAGAATGCTCCATGACCCTTGTAATCACAAATGTCCATGAACTTGTCTGCACAATGCTCCCTGACTCTTGTCATCACAATGCTCCAAGCCATTGTCATCACAATACTCCATTACCTTTGTCATCAGAATCCTCCATGACACTTGGCATCACAATGCTCCATGGCATTGTCATCACAATGTGCCATGACATATGTCATCACAATGCTCCCTGACACCTGTCTTCACAATACTGCATGACCTGGTCATCACAATGCTCCATGCCCCTTTCATCACAATGTGCCATTCCCACTGTCATCGCAATAATTCATGAAATTTATTTGACCAATGTTCCATGCCCTTGTCATCACAATGCTCCATGCCCTTGTTATCACAATGCTCCATGACCACTGTCATCACAATGCTCCGTGACGCCAGTCATAACATTGCTTCATGACCTTTGTCATCAAAATCGTCCATGTCCTCATTATCAACTGTCTCTGTGACCTTTTTAACCACAAATCTCCATGAATTTTCATCACAATGCTCTTTGACCCTTGTCATCAAAATGCTCTATGCCTTTCTCAGCACAATGCTCCATGACCATTGTCATCACAATGCTCCATGCGCTTGTCAGCACAATGCTCCATGACACAGATCATCACAATGCACCATGCGCTTGTCATCACAGTGCTCCACAATTTGTCATCACAATGCTGCATGCACTTCTCATCAAAATGCTCTCTCACCACTGATATCACAATGCGACATCACTATTTGTCACAATACTCCCTCACCCATGTCATCAAAATGTTCCATGACTCCTGTCATCACAAGGCTACATGCACTTATTATCATAATGTTTGATGACCCCTGACATCACAATGTTCCATAACACCTGTCATCAAAATGTTCCATGACACATTTCATCCAATTGCTCCATGACCATGTCATCACAATGCTCCCTGCCCTTCTCATCACAATGCACAACGCCCTTGCCATCAAAATGCTCCATGAACTTTGTCATCACAAAGATCCATGCCCCTTGGCATCACAATGCTCCATGTCATTGTCATCACAATGCTCCATGTACGCCCTCATCACATTGCTCCATGCCCTTGTCATCACAAAGCTCCATGACACTTGTCATCAGAATCCTCCATGGCCTTCTCATCATAATGTTCCATGCCCTTGCCATCACAATGCTCCATTACCACTGTCATAACAATGCACCATTACCCCTGCCATCACGATGTTCCATGGCCTTGTCTTCACAAGGATCCATGACCCTTCTCATCACAATGCTCCACGAACCCTGTAATCACAATGCTCTATGCCCTTTTTCATCTCAATGATCCATGAACCCTGTCATCACTATGCACCATGCCCATCATCATAATGCTTCATGCTATTGTCATCACAATGAAATCAAGATGCTCCATGACCTCTGTCATACCAATGCTACAAACCCTTGTGAATACAATATTCCATAACACTTGTCATCACAATGCCCCATGACGCTCGTCATCACGATTATCCATGGTCTTCTCATCACAATGCTACATGACCATTGTCATCACAATGCTCAATACACTTGTCATCAAAATGCTCACTGACACTTGTTGTCTGTATGCTCCTTGAACACTGTCATGACAAGGCTCCATGCCTTTTTCATCACAATGAACCATGCCCATCTCATCACAATGCACCACACCCTTGTCATCAAAATGCTCCATGACATTTGTCATCACAAACTCCATGACCCTTGGCATCACAATGCTCCATGTCATTGTCATCACAATGCTCAATGAACTCTCTCATCACATTGCTCCATGACATGTCATCACAAAGCTCCATGACACTTGTCATCACAATGCTCGATGCCCGTCTCATCACAATGCTCCATGCCCTTGTCATTACAATCCTCCATGACCCATGTATAACAGTGTTCCGTGCCCTTGTCATCACAATGCTCCATGCCCACTCTCATCACAATAATCCATGAAACTTTTCAGACCAATGCTCAATGCCCTTCTCATCACAATGCTCCATTACCTCTGTCATAACAATGCTCCATGACCCGTGCCATCACAATGTTCCATGGACTTGTCATCACAAGGCTCCATGACCCTTGTCATCACAATGCTCCAAGACCCCATTAATCACAATGCTCCATGCCCTTGTCTTCACAAAGCTCCATAACACATGCCATCAGAATATTCCATGGCCTTCTCACCACAATGCTCCATGCCCTTGTCATGACGATGCTGCAAGACCCCTGTAATCACAATGTTCCATGCCCCTTTTCATCTCAATGCTCCATGAACCCTGTAATCAAAATGCACCATGCCCATCATCATAATGCTTCAGGCTCTTGTCATCACAATGAAATCAAATTTCTCCATGACCACTGCCATCATAATGCTCCAAACCCTTGTGATCACAATGTTCCTTAACACTTATCATCACAACACCCTATGACGCTCATCATCACAATTATCCTTGGTCCTCTCATCACAATGCTCCATGATCTTTGTCATCACAATTCTCAATACACTTGTCATCACAATGCTCCCTGACACTTGTCGTCAGTATGGTCCTTGAACCCTGTAATGACATGGCTCCATGCCTTTTCATCACAATGAACCATGCCCTTTTCATCACAATGCTCCAAGACCCCTGTAATCACAATGCTCCATGCCCTTGTCATCACAAAGCTCCATGACGCATGTCATCAGAATGCTCCATGGCCTCCTCCTCACAATGCTCCATGCGCTTGTCATCACAATGCTCCAAGTCCCGTGTAATCACAATGCTCCATGCCCCTTTTCATCACAATGCTCCATGAGACTTGTCATCACAAGTCTCCATGGTCTTCCCATCACAATGCTCCAGGACTTTGTCATCACCATGCTCCATTCCCTTGTCATCAAAATGCTCCATGACCCCTCTCATCACAATACTCCATGAACATTTTCAAACCAGTGCTCCATGAACTTCTCATCACAATGCTCAATGACAAATATCATCAAAATACTCCATGACCACTGTCATCACAACACTCCATGACACATGACAACACAATGACCCGGGACTCTTGTCATCAAAATGCTCCATTTCCTACTCATCACACTGCTCCATGACCCCTGTCATCACAGTACTCCATGAACATTTTCAGCCCAATGATCCATGACCCTTGTCATCACAATCATCCATGACCATGTCATCCCAATTCTCCATGACCCTTTTAATCACAATGCTCCAAGAACCCTTAATCAAAATGCTCCATGCCCCTGTCATCACAAAGCTCCATGACGCATGTCATCAGAATGTTCCATGGCCTTCTCATCAATATGTTCCATGCCCTTGTCATCACAATGCTCCCAGACCCCTGTAATCACAATGCTCCATGCCTCTTTTCATCTCAATGTTCCATGAACCCTGTAATCACAATGCATCATGCCCATCATCATAATGCTTCCGGCTATTGTCAGCACAATAAAATCAAAATTATCCATGACCTCTGTCATCACAATGCTCCATGACCCCTGTCATCACAATACTCCATGAACATTTTCAGCCCAATGCTCCATGACACTTGTCTGCACAATGATCCATGTCGTTGTCATCCAAATTCCGCATGTCCCATGTATTCACAATGCTCCGTGATGCTTCTCATCACAGTGCTCCATGACACCTGTCATCACAATGCTCCAGGCCTTTGTCAGCAAAATGCTACGTCACCTTTTCATTACAATGCTCTATGGGCTTGTCATCACAATACTCAATTACCATTTTCATCACAATCCTCCATGAACCTTAGGATCACATTGCTTCATGCCCTTGACATCACAATGCTCCATGCTCCTTGAAATCAAAATGATCCATGGCCTCTGTCATTGCAATGCTCCAAAACCTTTTGATCACAATGTTCCAAAACACTTGTCATCACAACGCTCCATGATGCCTGTCATCACAATACTCCATGCCCTTTTCATCACAATGTTCCATGAAAATTGTCATCACAATTCTCAATACACTTGTCATCACAATGCTCCCTGATACTTGTCGTCAGAATGCTCCTTGAAACCTGTCACGAAAAGGCTCCATGCCTTTTGCATCACAAAGCCCCATTCCATTTCCTTCACAATGTTCCATGCCATTGTCTTCAAAATACTCCTCAAGCTTGTCATCAGAATGCTCCATGACCCATGTCATCACAATTCTCCATGCACTTGTCAGCACAATGCTCCCTGACACTTGTCATCACAATGCTCCAAGCCATTGTCATCACAATGTTCCATTACCTCTGTCTTAACAATGCTCCATGACCCCTGCCATCAAAATGTTACACGGCCTTGTCATCACAAGGCTCCATGAAACTTGTCATCACAATGCCCCATGACGCTCGTCATCACAATTATCCATGGTCTTCTCATGACAATGTTCCATGATCTTTGTCATCTCAATGCTCAAAACATTTGTCATCACAATGCTCCATGACAGTTGTCATCAGTATGCGCCTTGAACCATGTCATTAAAAGGCTCCATGCCTTTTTCAACAAAATAATCCATGCCCTTTTCATCACAATGCTCCAAGATCCCTGTAATCACAATGCTTCCTACCCTTGTCATCACAAAGCTCCATGACGCATGTCATCAGAATGCTCCATGGAATTCTCATCACCATGATTCATGCCCTTGTAATCACAATGCTCCAAGACCCCTGTAATCACAATGCTCCATGCCCCTTTTCAACAGAATGCTCCATGAGACTTCTCATCAAAAGTCTCCATGGTCTTCTCATCACAATGCTCCAGGACATTGTCATCACCACGCTCCATTCCCTTGTCATCGCAATGCACCATGACCAATATCATCACAATTCTCAATGACCACTGTCATCACAACACTCCATGACACCTGACAACACAATGATCTGAGACTCTTGTCATCACAATGCTCCATTCCCTAGTCATCACAATGCTCCATGACACTTGTCATCACAATGATCCATGCCCTTGTCATCCCAATGCTCCATAACCCCTGTATACACAATGTTCTGTGACGCTTGTCATCACAGTGCTCCATGACACCTGTAATCACAATGCTCCATGCCTTTGTCAACAATATGCTACATGACCTTGTCATTACAATGCTCTATGTGCTTGTCATCACAATACACCATTTCCATTGTCATCACAATCCTCCATGAACCTTGGGATCACATTGCTTCATGCCCTTGTCATCACAATGCTCCATGCTCCTTGAAATCAAAATGATCCATGACCTCTGTCATCACAATGCTCCAAACTCTTGTGATCACAATGTTCCATAACACTTGTCATCAAACCGCTCCATGATGCCTGTCATCACAATACTCCATGCCCTTTTCATCACAATGCTCCATGACCTTTGTCATCACAATGCTCAATACACTTGTCATCACAATGCTCCCTGACACTTGTCGTCAGAATGCTCCTTGAACCCTGTCACGAAAAGGCTCCATGACTTTTCATCACAATGCCCCATGCCGTTTACATCACAATGCTCCATTGCATTGTCATCAGAATACTCCAAAAGCTTGTCATCAGAATTCTCCATGACCCTTTTCATCACAAATCTCCATGCACTTGTCAGCACAATGCTCCCTGACCCTTGTCATCACAATGCTCCAAGCCATTGTCATCACAATGCTCCATTACCTTTGTCTTCAGAATCTTCCATGACACTTGGCATCACAATGCTCCATGCCATTGTCATCACAATGGGCCATTACATATGTCATCACAATGCTCCCTGACACCTGTCTTCACAATACTGCATGACCTGGTCATCACAATGCTCCATGTCCTTGTCATCACAATACGCCATTCCAACTCTCATCGCAATAATTCATGAAACTTATTAGACCAGTGTTCCATGAACTTGTGATCACAGTGCTCCATGCCCTTGTTGTCACAATGCTCCATGACCCCTGTCATCACAGTGCTCCGTGACTCCAGTCATCACAATGCTTCATGGCCTTTGTCATCACAAAGGTCCATGCCCTCGTCATCAACAGTCTCTGTGACCATTTTAACCACAATGCTTCATGAACTTTTCATCTCAATGCTCTTTGACCCTTGACATCAAAATGCTCTATGCCTTTCTCAGCACAATGCGCCATGACCCTTGTCATCACAATGCTCCAGGCACTTGTCAGCACAATGCTCCATGACACATGTCATCACAATGCACCATGCGCTTGTCATCACAGTGCTCCACCATCTTGTCATCACAGTGCTCCATAAAGCTTGTCATCACAATGCTCCATGCATTTCTCATCAAAATGCTCTCTCACCACTGATATCACAATGCTACATCACTATTTGTCACAATACTCCCTCACCCGTGTCATCACAATGTTCCATGACTCCTGTCATCACAATGCTACATGCATTTATCATCACAGTGTTTGATGACCCATGACATCACAATGTTCCATAACACCTGTCATCAAAATGTTCCATGACACTTTTCATTAAATTGCTCCATGACCCTGTCATCACAATGATCCCTGCCCTTCTCATCAAAATGCACTGTGCCCTTGCCATCAAAATGCTCCATGACCTTTGTCGTCACAAATATCCATGACCCTTGGCATCACAATGTTCCATGTCATTGTCATCACACTGCTCCATGAACGCTCTCATCACATTGCTCCATGCACTTGTCTTCATAAAGCTCCATGACACATGTCATCAAAATGCTCCATGGCCTTCTCATCACAATTCTCCATGCCCTTATAATCACAATGCTCCATTAAACCTGTCATAACAATGCTCCATGACCACTGCCATCACGATGTTCCATGGCCTTGTCATCACAATGCTCCATGACACTTCTCATCACAATGTTCCAAGACCCCTGTAATCACAATGAACTATGCCCCTTTTCATCTCAATGATCCATGAACCCTGTCATCACAATGCACAATGCCCATCATCATGCTTCATGCTATTGTCATCACAATGAAATCAAAATGCTCCATGACCTGTCATAACAATGTTCCTAACCCTTGTGATCACAATATTCCATAACACTTGTCATCACAATGCCACATGACGCTCGTCATCACAATTATCCATGGTTTCTCATCACAATGCTCCATGACTTGTCATCACAATCCTCAATACACTTGTCATCAAAATGCTCCCTGACACTTGTTGTCTGTATGCTCCTTGAACACTGTCATGACAAGCCTCCATGCATTTTTCATCACAATGATCCATGCCCTTTTCATCACAATGCTCCAAGACCCCTGTAATCACAATGCTCCATGCCCTTGTCATCACAAATCTCAATGACACATGTCATCAGAATGCTCCTTGGCCTTCTGCTCACAATGATCCATGCCCTTGTCATCAAAATGTGCCAATACCCCTGTAATCAGAATGCTCCATGCCCATTTTCATCAGTATGCTCCATGAGACCTGTCATCACAAGGCTCCATGGTTTTCTCATCACAATGCTCCAGGATATTTTCATCACAATGCTTCACGACGTTGTCATGAAAATTCTCAATGGCCCTTGTCATCATATTGCTCCAAGCCCTAGTCATCACAATGCTCCATTATATTTGTCATCACAATCATCCATTACATTTGGCATCACAATACTCCGTGCTATTGTCATCGCAATGGACCATGACATATGTCATCACAATGCTCCCTGGCACCTGTCTTCAAAATACTCCATGACCTTCTCTTCACAATGATCCATGCCCTTGTCATCACAATGTACTATGTCCACTGTCATCACAATAATCTATTAAAATTGTCAGACCAATGCTCCATGCCACTGTCATAACAATGCTCCATGTCCCTGTCATCACAATGCTCAATGCCCTTCTCATCACAATGCTCCATTACTTGCCATCACAAAGCTTCATAGCCCCTGACCCATGTATCACAGTGTTCCGTGCCGTTGTCATCACAATGCTCAATGCCCACTCTCATCACAATAATCCATGAAATATTTCAGACCAATGTTCCATGCCCTTCTCATAAAAATGCTCCATTACACCTGTCATAACAGTGCTTCATGAACCCTGTCATCATAATGATCCACGGCTTTGTCATCACAAGGCTCCATGACACTTGTCATCACAATGCCCCATGACGCTCGTCATCACTATTATCCATGGTCTTCTCATCACAATGTTCCATGATCTTTGTCATCACAATTCTCAGTACACTTGTCATCACAATGATCCCTGACACTTGTCGTCAGTATGCTCCTTGAACCCTGTCATGACAAGGCTGCATGCCTTTTTCATCACAATGATCCATGCCCTTTTCATAACAATGCTCCAAGACCCCTGTAATCACAATGCTCCATGCCCTTGTCATCACAAAGCTCCATGACGCATGTCATCAGAATGCTCTATGGCCTTCTCATCACCATGATCCATGCCCTTGTCATCACAATGCTCCAATAACCCTATAATCACAATGGTCCATGCCCCTTTTCAACAGAATGCTCCATGAGACTTCTCAACAAAAGTCTCCATGGTCTTCTCATCACAATGTTCCAGGACTTTGTCATCACCATGCTCCATTCCCTTGTCATCTCAATGCTCCATGACCAATATCATCACAATTCTCCATGACCACTGTCATCACAACACTCCATGACACCTGAAACACAATGATCTGGGACTCTTGTCAGCACAATGCTCCATTCCCTATGCATCACAATGCTCAATGACACTTGTCATCACAATGATCATTGCCCTTGTCATCCCAATGCGCCATAACCCCTGTATTCACAATGCTCCATGATGCTTGTCATCACAGTGCTCCATGACACCTGTCATCACAATGCTCCATGCCTTTGTCAGCAAAATGCTACATGACCTTGTCATTACAATGCTCTATGTGATTGTTATCAAAATATTCCATTACCATTGTCATCACAATCCTCCAAGAACCTTGGGATCACATTGCTTCATTCCCTTGTCATCACAATGTTCCATGCTCCTTGAAATCAAAATGATCCATGACCTCTGTCATCACAATGCTCCAAACCCTTGTGATCACAATGTTCCATAACATTGTCATCACAACGCTCCATGATGCCTGTCATCACAATACTCCATGCCCTTTTCATCACAATTCTCCATGACGTTTGCCATCACAATTCGCAATACACTTGTCATCACAATGCTCCCTGACACTTGTCGTCAGAATGCTCCTTGAACACTGTCACGAAAAGGCTCCATGCCTTTTTCATCACAATGTCCCATGCCATTTAAATCACAATGCTCCATGCCATTGTCATCAAAATACTCCACAAGTTTGTCATCAGAATGCTCCATGACCCTTGTAATCACAAATGTCCATGAACTTGTCTGCACAATGCTCCCTGACTCTTGTCATCACAATGCTCCAAGCCATTGTCATCACAATACTCCATTACCTTTGTCATCAGAATCCTCCATGACACTTGGCATCGCAATGCTCCATGGCATTGTCATCACAATGCGCCATGACATATGTCATCACAATGCTCGATGACACCTGTCTTCACAATACTGCATGACCTGGTCATCACAATGCTCCATGCCCCTTTCATCACAATGTGCCATTCCCACTGTCATCGCAATAATTCATGAAATTTATTTGACCAATGTTCCATGCCCTTGTCATCACAATGCTCCATGCCCTTGTTATCACAATGCTCCATGACCACTGTCATCACAATGCTCCGTGACGCCAGTCATAACATTTCTTCATGACCTTTGTCATCAAAATCGTCCATGTCCTCATTATCAACTGTCTCTGTGACCTTTTTAACCACAAATCTCCATGAATTTTCATCACAATGCTCTTTGACCCTTGTCATCAAAATGCTCTATGCCTTTCTCAGCACAATGCTCCATGACCATTGTCATCACAATGCTCCATGCGCTTGTCAGCACAATGCTCCATGACACAGATCATCACAATGCACCATGCGCTTGTCATCACAGTGCTCCACAATTTGTCATCACAATGCTCCATGCACTTCTCATCAAAATGCTCTCTCACCACTGATATCACAATGCGACATCACTATTTGTCACAATACTCCCTCACCCATGTCATCAAAATGTTCCATGACTCCTGTCATCACAAGGCTACATGCACTTATTATCATAATGTTTGATGACCCCTGATATCACAATGTTCCATAACACCTGTCATCAAAATGTTCCATGACACATTTCATCCAATTGCTCCATGACCATGTCATCACAATGCTCCCTGCCCTTCTCATCACAATGCACAACGCCCTTGCCATCAAAATGCTCCATGAACTTTGTCATCACAAAGATCCATGCCCCTTGGCATCACAATGCTCCATGTCATTGTCATCACAATGCTCCATGTACGCCCTCATCACATTGCTCCATGCCCTTGTCATCACAAAGCTCCATGACACTTGTCATCAGAATCCTCCATGGCCTTCTCATCATAATGTTCCATGCCCTTGCCATCACAATGCTCCATTACCACTGTCATAACAATGCACCATTACCCCTGCCATCACGATGTTCCATGGCCTTGTCCTCACAAGGATCCATGACCCTTCTCATCACAATGCTCCACGAACCCTGTAATCACAATGCTCTATGCCCTTTTTCATCTCAATGATCCATGAACCCTGTCATCACTATGCACCATGCCCATCATCATAATGCTTCATGCTATTGTCATCACAATGAAATCAAGATGCTCCATGACCTCTCTCATAACAATGCTCCAAACCCTTGAGATCACTATATTCCATAAGACTTGTCATCACAATTTCACATGACGCTCATCATCATGATTATCCATGGTCTTCTCATCACAATGCTCCATGACCTTTGTCATCACAATGCTCAATACACTTGTCATCAAAATGCTCCCTGACACTTGTTGTCTGTATGCTCCTTGAACACTGTCATGACAAGGCTCCATGCCTTTTTCATCACAATGATCCATGCCCTTTTCATCAAAATGCTCGAAGACCCATGTAATCACAATGCCCAATGCCCTTGTCATCACAAAGCTCAATGACGCATGCCATCAGAATGCTTCTTGGTCTTCTGCTCACAATGCTCCATGCCCTTGTCATCACAATGTTCCAAGACCCCTGTAATCACAATGCTCCATGCCCCTTTTCATCAGTATGCTCCATGAGATTGTCATCACAAGGCTCCATGGTTTTGTCATCACAATGCTCCAGGACCTTGTCATCACAATGCTTCACGACAGTGTCATGAAAATTCTCAATGGCCCTTGTCATCATAATACTCCAAGCCCTAGTCATCACAATACTCCATTTTATTTGTCATCACAATCCTCCATTACATTTGGCATAACAATACACCCTGCCATTGTCATCGCAATGGACCATGACATATGTCATCACAATGCTCCCTGACACCTGTCTTCACAATACTCCATGACCTTCTCTTCACAATGCTCCATGCCATTGTCATCACAATGCACTATGCCCAATGTCATCACAATAAACTATGAAAATTGTCAGACCAATGCTCCATGTCCCTGTCATAACAATGCTCCATGTCCCTGTCATCACAATGCTCCATGCCCTTGTCATCACAATGCTCCATGACTTGTCATCACAATGTTCCTTGATCTTTGTCATCACAATTCTCAGTACACTTGTCATCACCATGATCCCTGACACTTGTAGTCAGTATGCTCCTTGAACCCTGTCATGACAAGGCTGCATGCCTTTTTCATCAGAATGTTCCATGCCCTTTTCATAACAATGCTCCAAGACCACTTTAATCACAATGCTCCATGCCCTTGTCATCACAAAGCTCCATGACGCATGTCATCAGAATGCTCCATGGCCTTCTCATCACCATGATCCATGCCCTTGTCATCACAATGCTCCAAGACCCCTGTAATCACAATGCTCCATGCCCCTTTTCAACAAAATGCTCCATGAGACTTCTCATCAGAAGTCTCCATGGTCTTCTCATCACAATGCTCCAGGACTTTGTCATCACCATGCTCCATTCCCTTGTCATCACAATGCTCCATGACCAATATCATCACAATGCTCCATGACCACTGTCATCACAACACTCCATGACACCTGACAACACAATAATCCGAGACTCTTGTCATCACAATGCTCCTTTCCCTAGTCATCCCAATGCTCCATGACACTTGTCATCAAAATGATCCATGCCATTGTCATCCCAATGCTCCATAACACCTGTATTCACAATTCTCCATGATGCATGTCATCACAGTGCTCCATGACACCTGTCATCACAATGCTCCATGCCTTTGTCAGCAAAAAGCTACATGACCTTGTCATTACAATGCTCTATGTGCTTGTCATCACAATACACCATTACCATTGTCATCACAATGCTCCATGAACCTTGTGATCACATTGCTTCATTCCCTTGTCATCACAATGCCCCATGCTCCTTGAAATCAAAATGATCCATGACCTCTGTCATCACAATGCTGCAAGCCCTTGTGATCACAATGTTCCATAACACTTGTCATGACAACGCTCCATGATGCCTGTCATCACAATACTCCATGCCCTTTTCATCACAATGCTCCATGACCTTTGTCATCACAATGCTCAATACACTTGTCATCACAATGCTCCCTGACACTTGTCGTCAGAATGCTCCTTGAACCCTGTCACGAAAAGGCTCCATGACTTTTCATCACAATGCCCCATGCCGTTTACATCACAATGCTCCATTGCATTGTCATCAGAATACTCCAAAAGCTTGTCATCAGAATTCTCCATGACCCTTTTCATCACAAATCTCCATGCACTTGTCAGCACAATGCTCCCTGACCCTTGTCATCACAATGCTCCAAGCCATTGTCATCACAATGCTCCATTACCTTTGTCTTCAGAATCTTCCATGACACTTGGCATCACAATGCTCCATGCCATTGTCATCACAATGGGCCATTACATATGTCATCACAATGCTCCCTGACACCTGTCTTCACAATACTGCATGACCTGGTCATCACAATGCTCCATGTCCTTGTCATCACAATACGCCATTCCAACTCTCATCGCAATAATTCATGAAACTTATTAGACCAGTGTTCCATGAACTTGTGATCACAGTGCTCCATGCCCTTGTTGTCACAATGCTCCATGACCCCTGTCATCACAGTGCTCCGTGACTCCAGTCATCACAATGCTTCATGGCCTTTGTCATCACAAAGGTCCATGCCCTCGTCATCAACAGTCTCTGTGACCATTTTAACCACAATGCTTCATGAACTTTTCATCTCAATGCTCTTTGACCCTTGACATCAAAATGCTCTATGCCTTTCTCAGCACAATGCGCCATGACCCTTGTCATCACAATGCTCCAGGCACTTGTCAGCACAATGCTCCATGACACATGTCATCACAATGCACCATGCGCTTGTCATCACAGTGCTCCACCATCTTGTCATCACAGTGCTCCATAAAGCTTATCATCACAATGCTCCATGCATTTCTCATCAAAATGCTCTCTCACCACTGATATCACAATGCTACATCACTATTTGTCACAATACTCCCTCACCCGTGTCATCACAATGTTCCATGACTCCTGTCATCACAATGATACATGCATTTATCATCACAGTGTTCGATGACCCATGACATCACAATGTTCCATAACACCTGTCATCAAAATGTTCCATGACACTTTTCATTAAATTGCTCCATGACCCTGTCATCACAATGATCCCTGCCCTTCTCATCAAAATGCACTGTGCCCTTGCCATCAAAATGCTCCATGACCTTTGTCGTCACAAATATCCATGACCCTTGGCATCACAATGTTCCATGTCATTGTCATCACACTGCTCCATGAACGCTCTCATCACATTGCTCCATGCACTTGTCTTCATAAAGCTCCATGACACATGTCATCAAAATGCTCCATGGCCTTCTCATCACAATTCTCCATGCCCTTATAATCACAATGCTCCATTAAACCTGTCATAACAATGCTCCATGACCACTGCCATCACGATGTTCCATGGCCTTGTCATCACAATGCTCCATGACACTTCTCATCACAATGTTCCAAGACCCCTGTAATCACAATGAACTATGCCCCTTTTCATCTCAATGATCCATGAACCCTGTCATCACAATGCACAATGCCCATCATCATGCTTCATGCTATTGTCATCACAATGAAATCAAAATGCTCCATGACCTGTCATAACAATGTTCCTAACCCTTGTGATCACAATATTCCATAACACTTGTCATCACAATGCCACATGACGCTCGTCATCACAATTATCCATGGTTTCTCATCACAATGCTCCATGACTTGTCATCACAATCCTCAATACACTTGTCATCAAAATGCTCCCTGACACTTGTTGTCTGTATGCTCCTTGAACACTGTCATGACAAGCCTCCATGCATTTTTCATCACAATGATCCATGCCCTTTTCATCACAATGCTCCAAGACCCCTGTAATCACAATGCTCCATGCCCTTGTCATCACAAATCTCAATGACACATGTCATCAGAATGCTCCTTGGCCTTCTGCTCACAATGATCCATGCCCTTGTCATCAAAATGTGCCAATACCCCTGTAATCAGAATGCTCCATGCCCATTTTCATCAGTATGCTCCATGAGACCTGTCATCACAAGGCTCCATGGTTTTCTCATCACAATGCTCCAGGACATTGTCATCACAATGCTTCACGACGTTGTCATGAAAATTCTCAATGGCCCTTGTCATCATAATGCTCCAAGCCCTAGTCATCAGAATCCTCCATTATATTTGGCATCACAATACTCCGTGCTATTGTCATCGCAATGGACCATGACATATGTCATCACAATGCTCCCTGGCACCTGTCTTCAAAATACTCCATGACCTTCTCTTCACAATGATCCATGCCCTTGTCATCACAATGTACAATGTCCACTGTCATCACAATAATCTATTAAAATTGTCAGACCAATGCTCCATGCCCCTGTCATAACAATGCTCCATGTCCCTGTCATCACAATGCTCAATGCCATTCTCATCACAATGCTCCATTACTTGCCATCACAAAGCTTCATAGCCCCTGACCCATGTATCACAGTGTTCCGTGCCGTTGTCATCACAATGCTCAATGCCCACTCTCATCACAATAATCCATGAAATATTTCAGACCAATGTTCCATGCCCTTCTCATAAAAATGCTCCATTACACCTGTCATAACAGTGCTTCATGAACCCTGTCATCATAATGATCCACGGCTTTGTCATCACAAGGCTCCATGACACTTGTCATCACAATGCCCCATGACGCTCGTCATCACTATTATCCATGGTCTTCTCATCACAATGTTCCATGATCTTTGTCATCACAATTCTCAGTACACTTGTCATCACAATGATCCCTGACACTTGTCGTCAGTATGCTCCTTGAACCCTGTCATGACAAGGCTGCATGCCTTTTTCATCACAATGATCCATGCCCTTTTCATAACAATGCTCCAAGACCCCTGTAATCACAATGCTCCATGCCCTTGTCATCACAAAGCTCCATGACGCATGTCATCAGAATGCTCTATGGCCTTCTCATCACCATGATCCATGCCCTTGTCATCACAATGCTCCAATAACCCTATAATTACAATGGTCCATGCCCCTTTTCAACAGAATGCTCCATGAGACTTCTCAACAAAAGTCTCCATGGTCTTCTCATCACAATGCTCCAGGACTTTGTCATCACCATGCTCCATTCCCTTGTCATCTCAATGCTCCATGACCAATATCATCACAATTCTCCATGACCACTGTCATCACAACACTCCATGACACCTGAAACACAATGATCTGGGACTCTTGTCAGCACAATGCTCCATTCCCTATGCATCACAATGCTCAATGACACTTGTCATCACAATGATCATTGCCCTTGTCATCCCAATGCGCCATAACCCCTGTATTCACAATGCTCCATGATGCTTGTCATCACAGTGCTCCATGACACCTGTCATCACAATGCTCCATGCCTTTGTCAGCAAAATGCTACATGACCTTGTCATTACAATGCTCTATGTGATTGTTATCAAAATATTCCATTACCATTGTCATCACAATCCTCCAAGAACCTTGGGATCACATTGCTTCATTCCCTTGTCATCACAATGTTCCATGCTCCTTGAAATCAAAATGATCCATGACCTCTGTCATCACAATGCTCCAAACCCTTGTGATCACAATGTTCCATAACATTGTCATCACAACGCTCCATGATGCCTGTCATCACAATACTCCATGCCCTTTTCATCACAATTCTCCATGACGTTTGCCATCACAATTCGCAATACACTTGTCATCACAATGCTCCCTGACACTTGTCGTCAGAATGCTCCTTGAACACTGTCACGAAAAGGCTCCATGCCTTTTTCATCACAATGTCCCATGCCATTTAAATCACAATGCTCCATGCCATTGTCATCAAAATACTCCACAAGTTTGTCATCAGAATGGTCCATGACCCTTGTAATCACAAATGTCCATGAACTTGTCTGCACAATGCTCCCTGACTCTTGTCATCACAATGCTCCAAGCCATTGTCATCACAATACTCCATTACCTTTGTCATCAGAATCCTCCATGACACTTGGCATCACAATGCTCCATGGCATTGTCATCACAATGCGCCATGACATATGTCATCACAATGCTCCCTGACACCTGTCTTCACAATACTGCATGACCTGGTCATCACAATGCTCCATGCCCCTTTCATCACAATGTGCCATTCCCACTGTCATCGCAATAATTCATGAAATTTATTTGACCAATGTTCCATGCCCTTGTCATCACAATGCTCCATGCCCTTGTTATCACAATGCTCCATGACCACTGTCATCACAATGCTCCGTGACGCCAGTCATAACATTTCTTCATGACCTTTGTCATCAAAATCGTCCATGTTCTCATTATCAACTGTCTCTGTGACCTTTTTAACCACAAATCTCCATGAATTTTCATCACAATGCTCTTTGACCCTTGTCATCAAAATGCTCTATGCCTTTCTCAGCACAATGCTCCATGACCATTGTCATCACAATGCTCCATGCGCTTGTCAGCACAATGCTCCATGACACAGATCATCACAATGCACCATGCGCTTGTCATCACAGTGCTCCACAATTTGTCATCACAATGCTGCATGCACTTCTCATCAAAATGCTCTCTCACCACTGATATCACAATGCGACATCACTATTTGTCACAATACTCCCTCACCCATGTCATCAAAATGTTCCATGACTCCTGTCATCACAAGGCTACATGCACTTATTATCATAATGTTTGATGACCCCTGACATCACAATGTTCCATAACACCTGTCATCAAAATGTTCCATGACACATTTCATCCAATTGCTCCATGACCATGTCATCACAATGCTCCCTGCCCTTCTCATCACAATGCACAACGCCCTTGCCATCAAAATGCTCCATGAACTTTGTCATCACAAAGATCCATGCCCCTTGGCATCACAATGCTCCATGTCATTGTCATCACAATGCTCCATGTACGCCCTCATCACATTGCTCCATGCCCTTGTCATCACAAAGCTCCATGACACTTGTCATCAGAATCCTCCATGGCCTTCTCATCATAATGTTCCATGCCCTTGCCATCACAATGCTCCATTACCACTGTCATAACAATGCACCATTACCCCTGCCATCACGATGTTCCATGGCCTTGTCTTCACAAGGATCCATGACCCTTCTCATCACAATGCTCCACGAACCCTGTAATCACAATGCTCTATGCCCTTTTTCATCTCAATGATCCATGAACCCTGTCATCACTATGCACCATGCCCATCATCATAATGCTTCATGCTATTGTCATCACAATGAAATCAAGATGCTCCATGACCTCTGTCATACCAATGCTACAAACCCTTGTGAATACAATATTCCATAACACTTGTCATCACAATGCCCCATGACGCTCGTCATCACGATTATCCATGGTCTTCTCATCACAATGCTACATGACCATTGTCATCACAATGCTCAATACACTTGTCATCAAAATGCTCACTGACACTTGTTGTCTGTATGCTCCTTGAACACTGTCATGACAAGGCTCCATGCCTTTTTCATCACAATGAACCATGCCCATCTCATCACAATGCACCACACCCTTGTCATCAAAATGCTCCATGACATTTGTCATCACAAACTCCATGACCCTTGGCATCACAATGCTCCATGTCATTGTCATCACAATGCTCAATGAACTCTCTCATCACATTGCTCCATGACATGTCATCACAAAGCTCCATGACACTTGTCATCACAATGCTCGATGCCCGTCTCATCACAATGCTCCATGCCCTTGTCATTACAATCCTCCATGACCCATGTATAACAGTGTTCCGTGCCCTTGTCATCACAATGCTCCATGCCCACTCTCATCACAATAATCCATGAAACTTTTCAGACCAATGCTCAATGCCCTTCTCATCACAATGCTCCATTACCTCTGTCATAACAATGCTCCATGACCCGTGCCATCACAATGTTCCATGGACTTGTCATCACAAGGCTCCATGACCCTTGTCATCACAATGCTCCAAGACCCCATTAATCACAATGCTCCATGCCCTTGTCTTCACAAAGCTCCATAACACATGCCATCAGAATATTCCATGGCCTTCTCACCACAATGCTCCATGCCCTTGTCATGACGATGCTGCAAGACCCCTGTAATCACAATGTTCCATGCCCCTTTTCATCTCAATGCTCCATGAACCCTGTAATCAAAATGCACCATGCCCATCATCATAATGCTTCAGGCTCTTGTCATCACAATGAAATCAAATTTCTCCATGACCACTGCCATCATAATGCTCCAAACCCTTGTGATCACAATGTTCCTTAACACTTATCATCACAACACCCTATGACGCTCATCATCACAATTATCCTTGGTCCTCTCATCACAATGCTCCATGATCTTTGTCATCACAATTCTCAATACACTTGTCATCACAATGCTCCCTGACACTTGTCGTCAGTATGGTCCTTGAACCCTGTAATGACATGGCTCCATGCCTTTTCATCACAATGAACCATGCCCTTTTCATCACAATGCTCCAAGACCCCTGTAATCACAATGCTCCATGCCCTTGTCATCACAAAGCTCCATGACGCATGTCATCAGAATGCTCCATGGCCTCCTCCTCACAATGCTCCATGCGCTTGTCATCACAATGCTCCAAGTCCCGTGTAATCACAATGCTCCATGCCCCTTTTCATCACAATGCTCCATGAGACTTGTCATCACAAGTCTCCATGGTCTTCCCATCACAATGCTCCAGGACTTTGTCATCACCATGCTCCATTCCCTTGTCATCAAAATGCTCCATGACCCCTCTCATCACAATACTCCATGAACATTTTCAAACCAGTGCTCCATGAACTTCTCATCACAATGCTCAATGACAAATATCATCAAAATACTCCATGACCACTGTCATCACAACACTCCATGACACATGACAACACAATGACCCGGGACTCTTGTCATCAAAATGCTCCATTTCCTACTCATCACACTGCTCCATGACCCCTGTCATCACAGTACTCCATGAACATTTTCAGCCCAATGATCCATGACCCTTGTCATCACAATCATCCATGACCATGTCATCCCAATTCTCCATGACCCTTTTAATCACAATGCTCCAAGAACCCTTAATCAAAATGCTCCATGCCCCTGTCATCACAAAGCTCCATGACGCATGTCATCAGAATGTTCCATGGCCTTCTCATCAATATGTTCCATGCCCTTGTCATCACAATGCTCCCAGACCCCTGTAATCACAATGCTCCATGCCTCTTTTCATCTCAATGTTCCATGAACCCTGTAATCACAATGCATCATGCCCATCATCATAATGCTTCCGGCTATTGTCAGCACAATAAAATCAAAATTATCCATGACCTCTGTCATCACAATGCTCCATGACCCCTGTCATCACAATACTCCATGAACATTTTCAGCCCAATGCTCCATGACACTTGTCTGCACAATGATCCATGTCGTTGTCATCCAAATTCCGCATGTCCCATGTATTCACAATGCTCCGTGATGCTTCTCATCACAGTGCTCCATGACACCTGTCATCACAATGCTCCAGGCCTTTGTCAGCAAAATGCTACGTCACCTTTTCATTACAATGCTCTATGGGCTTGTCATCACAATACTCAATTACCATTTTCATCACAATCCTCCATGAACCTTAGGATCACATTGCTTCATGCCCTTGACATCACAATGCTCCATGCTCCTTGAAATCAAAATGATCCATGGCCTCTGTCATTGCAATGCTCCAAAACCTTTTGATCACAATGTTCCAAAACACTTGTCATCACAACGCTCCATGATGCCTGTCATCACAATACTCCATGCCCTTTTCATCACAATGTTCCATGAAAATTGTCATCACAATTCTCAATACACTTGTCATCACAATGCTCCCTGATACTTGTCGTCAGAATGCTCCTTGAAACCTGTCACGAAAAGGCTCCATGCCTTTTGCATCACAAAGCCCCATTCCATTTCCTTCACAATGTTCCATGCCATTGTCTTCAAAATACTCCTCAAGCTTGTCATCAGAATGCTCCATGACCCATGTCATCACAATTCTCCATGCACTTGTCAGCACAATGCTCCCTGACACTTGTCATCACAATGCTCCAAGCCATTGTCATCACAATGCTCCATTACCTCTGTCTTAACAATGCTCCATGACCCCTGCCATCAAAATGTTACACGGCCTTGTCATCACAAGGCTCCATGAAACTTGTCATCACAATGCCCCATGACGCTCGTCATCACAATTATCCATGGTCTTCTCATGACAATGTTCCATGATCTTTGTCATCTCAATGCTCAAAACATTTGTCATCACAATGCTCCATGACAGTTGTCATCAGTATGCGCCTTGAACCATGTCATTAAAAGGCTCCATGCCTTTTTCAACAAAATAATCCATGCCCTTTTCATCACAATGCTCCAAGATCCCTGTAATCACAATGCTTCCTACCCTTGTCATCACAAAGCTCCATGACGCATGTCATCAGAATGCTCCATGGAATTCTCATCACCATGATTCATGCCCTTGTAATCACAATGCTCCAAGACCCCTGTAATCACAATGCTCCATGCCCCTTTTCAACAGAATGCTCCATGAGACTTCTCATCAAAAGTCTCCATGGTCTTCTCATCACAATGCTCCAGGACATTGTCATCACCACGCTCCATTCCCTTGTCATCGCAATGCACCATGACCAATATCATCACAATTCTCAATGACCACTGTCATCACAACACTCCATGACACCTGACAACACAATGATCTGAGACTCTTGTCATCACAATGCTCCATTCCCTAGTCATCACAATGCTCCATGACACTTGTCATCACAATGATCCATGCCCTTGTCATCCCAATGCTCCATAACCCCTGTATACACAATGTTCTGTGACGCTTGTCATCACAGTGCTCCATGACACCTGTAATCACAATGCTCCATGCCTTTGTCAACAATATGCTACATGACCTTGTCATTACAATGCTCTATGTGCTTGTCATCACAATACACCATTTCCATTGTCATCACAATCCTCCATGAACCTTGGGATCACATTGCTTCATGCCCTTGTCATCACAATGCTCCATGCTCCTTGAAATCAAAATGATCCATGACCTCTGTCATCACAATGCTCCAAACTCTTGTGATCACAATGTTCCATAACACTTGTCATCAAACCGCTCCATGATGCCTGTCATCACAATACTCCATGCCCTTTTCATCACAATGCTCCATGACCTTTGTCATCACAATGCTCAATACACTTGTCATCACAATGCTCCCTGACACTTGTCGTCAGAATGCTCCTTGAACCCTGTCACGAAAAGGCTCCATGACTTTTCATCACAATGCCCCATGCCGTTTACATCACAATGCTCCATTGCATTGTCATCAGAATACTCCAAAAGCTTGTCATCAGAATTCTCCATGACCCTTTTCATCACAAATCTCCATGCACTTGTCAGCACAATGCTCCCTGACCCTTGTCATCACAATGCTCCAAGCCATTGTCATCACAATGCTCCATTACCTTTGTCTTCAGAATCTTCCATGACACTTGGCATCACAATGCTCCATGCCATTGTCATCACAATGGGCCATTACATATGTCATCACAATGCTCCCTGACACCTGTCTTCACAATACTGCATGACCTGGTCATCACAATGCTCCATGTCCTTGTCATCACAATACGCCATTCCAACTCTCATCGCAATAATTCATGAAACTTATTAGACCAGTGTTCCATGAACTTGTGATCACAGTGCTCCATGCCCTTGTTGTCACAATGCTCCATGACCCCTGTCATCACAGTGCTCCGTGACTCCAGTCATCACAATGCTTCATGGCCTTTGTCATCACAAAGGTCCATGCCCTCGTCATCAACAGTCTCTGTGACCATTTTAACCACAATGCTTCATGAACTTTTCATCTCAATGCTCTTTGACCCTTGACATCAAAATGCTCTATGCCTTTCTCAGCACAATGCGCCATGACCCTTGTCATCACAATGCTCCAGGCACTTGTCAGCACAATGCTCCATGACACATGTCATCACAATGCACCATGCGCTTGTCATCACAGTGCTCCACCATCTTGTCATCACAGTGCTCCATAAAGCTTGTCATCACAATGCTCCATGCATTTCTCATCAAAATGCTCTCTCACCACTGATATCACAATGCTACATCACTATTTGTCACAATACTCCCTCACCCGTGTCATCACAATGTTCCATGACTCCTGTCATCACAATGCTACATGCATTTATCATCACAGTGTTTGATGACCCATGACATCACAATGTTCCATAACACCTGTCATCAAAATGTTCCATGACACTTTTCATTAAATTGCTCCATGACCCTGTCATCACAATGATCCCTGCCCTTCTCATCAAAATGCACTGTGCCCTTGCCATCAAAATGCTCCATGACCTTTGTCGTCACAAATATCCATGACCCTTGGCATCACAATGTTCCATGTCATTGTCATCACACTGCTCCATGAACGCTCTCATCACATTGCTCCATGCACTTGTCTTCATAAAGCTCCATGACACATGTCATCAAAATGCTCCATGGCCTTCTCATCACAATTCTCCATGCCCTTATAATCACAATGCTCCATTAAACCTGTCATAACAATGCTCCATGACCACTGCCATCACGATGTTCCATGGCCTTGTCATCACAATGCTCCATGACACTTCTCATCACAATGTTCCAAGACCCCTGTAATCACAATGAACTATGCCCCTTTTCATCTCAATGATCCATGAACCCTGTCATCACAATGCACAATGCCCATCATCATGCTTCATGCTATTGTCATCACAATGAAATCAAAATGCTCCATGACCTGTCATAACAATGTTCCTAACCCTTGTGATCACAATATTCCATAACACTTGTCATCACAATGCCACATGACGCTCGTCATCACAATTATCCATGGTTTCTCATCACAATGCTCCATGACTTGTCATCACAATCCTCAATACACTTGTCATCAAAATGCTCCCTGACACTTGTTGTCTGTATGCTCCTTGAACACTGTCATGACAAGCCTCCATGCATTTTTCATCACAATGATCCATGCCCTTTTCATCACAATGCTCCAAGACCCCTGTAATCACAATGCTCCATGCCCTTGTCATCACAAATCTCAATGACACATGTCATCAGAATGCTCCTTGGCCTTCTGCTCACAATGATCCATGCCCTTGTCATCAAAATGTGCCAATACCCCTGTAATCAGAATGCTCCATGCCCATTTTCATCAGTATGCTCCATGAGACCTGTCATCACAAGGCTCCATGGTTTTCTCATCACAATGCTCCAGGATATTTTCATCACAATGCTTCACGACGTTGTCATGAAAATTCTCAATGGCCCTTGTCATCATATTGCTCCAAGCCCTAGTCATCACAATGCTCCATTATATTTGTCATCACAATCATCCATTACATTTGGCATCACAATACTCCGTGCTATTGTCATCGCAATGGACCATGACATATGTCATCACAATGCTCCCTGGCACCTGTCTTCAAAATACTCCATGACCTTCTCTTCACAATGATCCATGCCCTTGTCATCACAATGTACTATGTCCACTGTCATCACAATAATCTATTAAAATTGTCAGACCAATGCTCCATGCCACTGTCATAACAATGCTCCATGTCCCTGTCATCACAATGCTCAATGCCCTTCTCATCACAATGCTCCATTACTTGCCATCACAAAGCTTCATAGCCCCTGACCCATGTATCACAGTGTTCCGTGCCGTTGTCATCACAATGCTCAATGCCCACTCTCATCACAATAATCCATGAAATATTTCAGACCAATGTTCCATGCCCTTCTCATAAAAATGCTCCATTACACCTGTCATAACAGTGCTTCATGAACCCTGTCATCATAATGATCCACGGCTTTGTCATCACAAGGCTCCATGACACTTGTCATCACAATGCCCCATGACGCTCGTCATCACTATTATCCATGGTCTTCTCATCACAATGTTCCATGATCTTTGTCATCACAATTCTCAGTACACTTGTCATCACAATGATCCCTGACACTTGTCGTCAGTATGCTCCTTGAACCCTGTCATGACAAGGCTGCATGCCTTTTTCATCACAATGATCCATGCCCTTTTCATAACAATGCTCCAAGACCCCTGTAATCACAATGCTCCATGCCCTTGTCATCACAAAGCTCCATGACGCATGTCATCAGAATGCTCTATGGCCTTCTCATCACCATGATCCATGCCCTTGTCATCACAATGCTCCAATAACCCTATAATCACAATGGTCCATGCCCCTTTTCAACAGAATGCTCCATGAGACTTCTCAACAAAAGTCTCCATGGTCTTCTCATCACAATGTTCCAGGACTTTGTCATCACCATGCTCCATTCCCTTGTCATCTCAATGCTCCATGACCAATATCATCACAATTCTCCATGACCACTGTCATCACAACACTCCATGACACCTGAAACACAATGATCTGGGACTCTTGTCAGCACAATGCTCCATTCCCTATGCATCACAATGCTCAATGACACTTGTCATCACAATGATCATTGCCCTTGTCATCCCAATGCGCCATAACCCCTGTATTCACAATGCTCCATGATGCTTGTCATCACAGTGCTCCATGACACCTGTCATCACAATGCTCCATGCCTTTGTCAGCAAAATGCTACATGACCTTGTCATTACAATGCTCTATGTGATTGTTATCAAAATATTCCATTACCATTGTCATCACAATCCTCCAAGAACCTTGGGATCACATTGCTTCATTCCCTTGTCATCACAATGTTCCATGCTCCTTGAAATCAAAATGATCCATGACCTCTGTCATCACAATGCTCCAAACCCTTGTGATCACAATGTTCCATAACATTGTCATCACAACGCTCCATGATGCCTGTCATCACAATACTCCATGCCCTTTTCATCACAATTCTCCATGACGTTTGCCATCACAATTCGCAATACACTTGTCATCACAATGCTCCCTGACACTTGTCGTCAGAATGCTCCTTGAACACTGTCACGAAAAGGCTCCATGCCTTTTTCATCACAATGTCCCATGCCATTTAAATCACAATGCTCCATGCCATTGTCATCAAAATACTCCACAAGTTTGTCATCAGAATGCTCCATGACCCTTGTAATCACAAATGTCCATGAACTTGTCTGCACAATGCTCCCTGACTCTTGTCATCACAATGCTCCAAGCCATTGTCATCACAATACTCCATTACCTTTGTCATCAGAATCCTCCATGACACTTGGCATCGCAATGCTCCATGGCATTGTCATCACAATGCGCCATGACATATGTCATCACAATGCTCGATGACACCTGTCTTCACAATACTGCATGACCTGGTCATCACAATGCTCCATGCCCCTTTCATCACAATGTGCCATTCCCACTGTCATCGCAATAATTCATGAAATTTATTTGACCAATGTTCCATGCCCTTGTCATCACAATGCTCCATGCCCTTGTTATCACAATGCTCCATGACCACTGTCATCACAATGCTCCGTGACGCCAGTCATAACATTTCTTCATGACCTTTGTCATCAAAATCGTCCATGTCCTCATTATCAACTGTCTCTGTGACCTTTTTAACCACAAATCTCCATGAATTTTCATCACAATGCTCTTTGACCCTTGTCATCAAAATGCTCTATGCCTTTCTCAGCACAATGCTCCATGACCATTGTCATCACAATGCTCCATGCGCTTGTCAGCACAATGCTCCATGACACAGATCATCACAATGCACCATGCGCTTATCATCACAGTGCTCCACAATTTGTCATCACAATGCTCCATGCACTTCTCATCAAAATGCTCTCTCACCACTGATATCACAATGCGACATCACTATTTGTCACAATACTCCCTCACCCATGTCATCAAAATGTTCCATGACTCCTGTCATCACAAGGCTACATGCACTTATTATCATAATGTTTGATGACCCCTGATATCACAATGTTCCATAACACCTGTCATCAAAATGTTCCATGACACATTTCATCCAATTGCTCCATGACCATGTCATCACAATGCTCCCTGCCCTTCTCATCACAATGCACAACGCCCTTGCCATCAAAATGCTCCATGAACTTTGTCATCACAAAGATCCATGCCCCTTGGCATCACAATGCTCCATGTCATTGTCATCACAATGCTCCATGTACGCCCTCATCACATTGCTCCATGCCCTTGTCATCACAAAGCTCCATGACACTTGTCATCAGAATCCTCCATGGCCTTCTCATCATAATGTTCCATGCCCTTGCCATCACAATGCTCCATTACCACTGTCATAACAATGCACCATTACCCCTGCCATCACGATGTTCCATGGCCTTGTCCTCACAAGGATCCATGACCCTTCTCATCACAATGCTCCACGAACCCTGTAATCACAATGCTCTATGCCCTTTTTCATCTCAATGATCCATGAACCCTGTCATCACTATGCACCATGCCCATCATCATAATGCTTCATGCTATTGTCATCACAATGAAATCAAGATGCTCCATGACCTCTCTCATAACAATGCTCCAAACCCTTGAGATCACTATATTCCATAAGACTTGTCATCACAATTTCACATGACGCTCATCATCATGATTATCCATGGTCTTCTCATCACAATGCTCCATGACCTTTGTCATCACAATGCTCAATACACTTGTCATCAAAATGCTCCCTGACACTTGTTGTCTGTATGCTCCTTGAACACTGTCATGACAAGGCTCCATGCCTTTTTCATCACAATGATCCATGCCCTTTTCATCAAAATGCTCGAAGACCCATGTAATCACAATGCCCAATGCCCTTGTCATCACAAAGCTCAATGACGCATGCCATCAGAATGCTTCTTGGTCTTCTGCTCACAATGCTCCATGCCCTTGTCATCACAATGTTCCAAGACCCCTGTAATCACAATGCTCCATGCCCCTTTTCATCAGTATGCTCCATGAGATTGTCATCACAAGGCTCCATGGTTTTGTCATCACAATGCTCCAGGACCTTGTCATCACAATGCTTCACGACAGTGTCATGAAAATTCTCAATGGCCCTTGTCATCATAATACTCCAAGCCCTAGTCATCACAATACTCCATTTTATTTGTCATCACAATCCTCCATTACATTTGGCATAACAATACACCCTGCCATTGTCATCGCAATGGACCATGACATATGTCATCACAATGCTCCCTGACACCTGTCTTCACAATACTCCATGACCTTCTCTTCACAATGCTCCATGCCATTGTCATCACAATGCACTATGCCCAATGTCATCACAATAAACTATGAAAATTGTCAGACCAATGCTCCATGTCCCTGTCATAACAATGCTCCATGTCCCTGTCATCACAATGCTCCATGCCCTTGTCATCACAATGCTCCATGACTTGTCATCACAATGTTCCTTGATCTTTGTCATCACAATTCTCAGTACACTTGTCATCACCATGATCCCTGACACTTGTAGTCAGTATGCTCCTTGAACCCTGTCATGACAAGGCTGCATGCCTTTTTCATCAGAATGTTCCATGCCCTTTTCATAACAATGCTCCAAGACCACTTTAATCACAATGCTCCATGCCCTTGTCATCACAAAGCTCCATGACGCATGTCATCAGAATGCTCCATGGCCTTCTCATCACCATGATCCATGCCCTTGTCATCACAATGCTCCAAGACCCCTGTAATCACAATGCTCCATGCCCCTTTTCAACAAAATGCTCCATGAGACTTCTCATCAGAAGTCTCCATGGTCTTCTCATCACAATGCTCCAGGACTTTGTCATCACCATGCTCCATTCCCTTGTCATCACAATGCTCCATGACCAATATCATCACAATGCTCCATGACCACTGTCATCACAACACTCCATGACACCTGACAACACAATAATCCGAGACTCTTGTCATCACAATGCTCCTTTCCCTAGTCATCCCAATGCTCCATGACACTTGTCATCAAAATGATCCATGCCATTGTCATCCCAATGCTCCATAACACCTGTATTCACAATTCTCCATGATGCATGTCATCACAGTGCTCCATGACACCTGTCATCACAATGCTCCATGCCTTTGTCAGCAAAAAGCTACATGACCTTGTCATTACAATGCTCTATGTGCTTGTCATCACAATACACCATTACCATTGTCATCACAATGCTCCATGAACCTTGTGATCACATTGCTTCATTCCCTTGTCATCACAATGCCCCATGCTCCTTGAAATCAAAATGATCCATGACCTCTGTCATCACAATGCTGCAAGCCCTTGTGATCACAATGTTCCATAACACTTGTCATGACAACGCTCCATGATGCCTGTCATCACAATACTCCATGCCCTTTTCATCACAATGCTCCATGACCTTTGTCATCACAATGCTCAATACACTTGTCATCACAATGCTCCCTGACACTTGTCGTCAGAATGCTCCTTGAACCCTGTCACGAAAAGGCTCCATGACTTTTCATCACAATGCCCCATGCCGTTTACATCACAATGCTCCATTGCATTGTCATCAGAATACTCCAAAAGCTTGTCATCAGAATTCTCCATGACCCTTTTCATCACAAATCTCCATGCACTTGTCAGCACAATGCTCCCTGACCCTTGTCATCACAATGCTCCAAGCCATTGTCATCACAATGCTCCATTACCTTTGTCTTCAGAATCTTCCATGACACTTGGCATCACAATGCTCCATGCCATTGTCATCACAATGGGCCATTACATATGTCATCACAATGCTCCCTGACACCTGTCTTCACAATACTGCATGACCTGGTCATCACAATGCTCCATGTCCTTGTCATCACAATACGCCATTCCAACTCTCATCGCAATAATTCATGAAACTTATTAGACCAGTGTTCCATGAACTTGTGATCACAGTGCTCCATGCCCTTGTTGTCACAATGCTCCATGACCCCTGTCATCACAGTGCTCCGTGACTCCAGTCATCACAATGCTTCATGGCCTTTGTCATCACAAAGGTCCATGCCCTCGTCATCAACAGTCTCTGTGACCATTTTAACCACAATGCTTCATGAACTTTTCATCTCAATGCTCTTTGACCCTTGACATCAAAATGCTCTATGCCTTTCTCAGCACAATGCGCCATGACCCTTGTCATCACAATGCTCCAGGCACTTGTCAGCACAATGCTCCATGACACATGTCATCACAATGCACCATGCGCTTGTCATCACAGTGCTCCACCATCTTGTCATCACAGTGCTCCATAAAGCTTATCATCACAATGCTCCATGCATTTCTCATCAAAATGCTCTCTCACCACTGATATCACAATGCTACATCACTATTTGTCACAATACTCCCTCACCCGTGTCATCACAATGTTCCATGACTCCTGTCATCACAATGATACATGCATTTATCATCACAGTGTTCGATGACCCATGACATCACAATGTTCCATAACACCTGTCATCAAAATGTTCCATGACACTTTTCATTAAATTGCTCCATGACCCTGTCATCACAATGATCCCTGCCCTTCTCATCAAAATGCACTGTGCCCTTGCCATCAAAATGCTCCATGACCTTTGTCGTCACAAATATCCATGACCCTTGGCATCACAATGTTCCATGTCATTGTCATCACACTGCTCCATGAACGCTCTCATCACATTGCTCCATGCACTTGTCTTCATAAAGCTCCATGACACATGTCATCAAAATGCTCCATGGCCTTCTCATCACAATTCTCCATGCCCTTATAATCACAATGCTCCATTAAACCTGTCATAACAATGCTCCATGACCACTGCCATCACGATGTTCCATGGCCTTGTCATCACAATGCTCCATGACACTTCTCATCACAATGTTCCAAGACCCCTGTAATCACAATGAACTATGCCCCTTTTCATCTCAATGATCCATGAACCCTGTCATCACAATGCACAATGCCCATCATCATGCTTCATGCTATTGTCATCACAATGAAATCAAAATGCTCCATGACCTGTCATAACAATGTTCCTAACCCTTGTGATCACAATATTCCATAACACTTGTCATCACAATGCCACATGACGCTCGTCATCACAATTATCCATGGTTTCTCATCACAATGCTCCATGACTTGTCATCACAATCCTCAATACACTTGTCATCAAAATGCTCCCTGACACTTGTTGTCTGTATGCTCCTTGAACACTGTCATGACAAGCCTCCATGCATTTTTCATCACAATGATCCATGCCCTTTTCATCACAATGCTCCAAGACCCCTGTAATCACAATGCTCCATGCCCTTGTCATCACAAATCTCAATGACACATGTCATCAGAATGCTCCTTGGCCTTCTGCTCACAATGATCCATGCCCTTGTCATCAAAATGTGCCAATACCCCTGTAATCAGAATGCTCCATGCCCATTTTCATCAGTATGCTCCATGAGACCTGTCATCACAAGGCTCCATGGTTTTCTCATCACAATGCTCCAGGACATTGTCATCACAATGCTTCACGACGTTGTCATGAAAATTCTCAATGGCCCTTGTCATCATAATGCTCCAAGCCCTAGTCATCAGAATCCTCCATTATATTTGGCATCACAATACTCCGTGCTATTGTCATCGCAATGGACCATGACATATGTCATCACAATGCTCCCTGGCACCTGTCTTCAAAATACTCCATGACCTTCTCTTCACAATGATCCATGCCCTTGTCATCACAATGTACAATGTCCACTGTCATCACAATAATCTATTAAAATTGTCAGACCAATGCTCCATGCCCCTGTCATAACAATGCTCCATGTCCCTGTCATCACAATGCTCAATGCCATTCTCATCACAATGCTCCATTACTTGCCATCACAAAGCTTCATAGCCCCTGACCCATGTATCACAGTGTTCCGTGCCGTTGTCATCACAATGCTCAATGCCCACTCTCATCACAATAATCCATGAAATATTTCAGACCAATGTTCCATGCCCTTCTCATAAAAATGCTCCATTACACCTGTCATAACAGTGCTTCATGAACCCTGTCATCATAATGATCCACGGCTTTGTCATCACAAGGCTCCATGACACTTGTCATCACAATGCCCCATGACGCTCGTCATCACTATTATCCATGGTCTTCTCATCACAATGTTCCATGATCTTTGTCATCACAATTCTCAGTACACTTGTCATCACAATGATCCCTGACACTTGTCGTCAGTATGCTCCTTGAACCCTGTCATGACAAGGCTGCATGCCTTTTTCATCACAATGATCCATGCCCTTTTCATAACAATGCTCCAAGACCCCTGTAATCACAATGCTCCATGCCCTTGTCATCACAAAGCTCCATGACGCATGTCATCAGAATGCTCTATGGCCTTCTCATCACCATGATCCATGCCCTTGTCATCACAATGCTCCAATAACCCTATAATTACAATGGTCCATGCCCCTTTTCAACAGAATGCTCCATGAGACTTCTCAACAAAAGTCTCCATGGTCTTCTCATCACAATGCTCCAGGACTTTGTCATCACCATGCTCCATTCCCTTGTCATCTCAATGCTCCATGACCAATATCATCACAATTCTCCATGACCACTGTCATCACAACACTCCATGACACCTGAAACACAATGATCTGGGACTCTTGTCAGCACAATGCTCCATTCCCTATGCATCACAATGCTCAATGACACTTGTCATCACAATGATCATTGCCCTTGTCATCCCAATGCGCCATAACCCCTGTATTCACAATGCTCCATGATGCTTGTCATCACAGTGCTCCATGACACCTGTCATCACAATGCTCCATGCCTTTGTCAGCAAAATGCTACATGACCTTGTCATTACAATGCTCTATGTGATTGTTATCAAAATATTCCATTACCATTGTCATCACAATCCTCCAAGAACCTTGGGATCACATTGCTTCATTCCCTTGTCATCACAATGTTCCATGCTCCTTGAAATCAAAATGATCCATGACCTCTGTCATCACAATGCTCCAAACCCTTGTGATCACAATGTTCCATAACATTGTCATCACAACGCTCCATGATGCCTGTCATCACAATACTCCATGCCCTTTTCATCACAATTCTCCATGACGTTTGCCATCACAATTCGCAATACACTTGTCATCACAATGCTCCCTGACACTTGTCGTCAGAATGCTCCTTGAACACTGTCACGAAAAGGCTCCATGCCTTTTTCATCACAATGTCCCATGCCATTTAAATCACAATGCTCCATGCCATTGTCATCAAAATACTCCACAAGTTTGTCATCAGAATGGTCCATGACCCTTGTAATCACAAATGTCCATGAACTTGTCTGCACAATGCTCCCTGACTCTTGTCATCACAATGCTCCAAGCCATTGTCATCACAATACTCCATTACCTTTGTCATCAGAATCCTCCATGACACTTGGCATCACAATGCTCCATGGCATTGTCATCACAATGCGCCATGACATATGTCATCACAATGCTCCCTGACACCTGTCTTCACAATACTGCATGACCTGGTCATCACAATGCTCCATGCCCCTTTCATCACAATGTGCCATTCCCACTGTCATCGCAATAATTCATGAAATTTATTTGACCAATGTTCCATGCCCTTGTCATCACAATGCTCCATGCCCTTGTTATCACAATGCTCCATGACCACTGTCATCACAATGCTCCGTGACGCCAGTCATAACATTTCTTCATGACCTTTGTCATCAAAATCGTCCATGTTCTCATTATCAACTGTCTCTGTGACCTTTTTAACCACAAATCTCCATGAATTTTCATCACAATGCTCTTTGACCCTTGTCATCAAAATGCTCTATGCCTTTCTCAGCACAATGCTCCATGACCATTGTCATCACAATGCTCCATGCGCTTGTCAGCACAATGCTCCATGACACAGATCATCACAATGCACCATGCGCTTGTCATCACAGTGCTCCACAATTTGTCATCACAATGCTCCATGCACTTCTCATCAAAATGCTCTCTCACCACTGATATCACAATGCGACATCACTATTTGTCACAATACTCCCTCACCCATGTCATCAAAATGTTCCATGACTCCTGTCATCACAAGGCTACATGCACTTATTATCATAATGTTTGATGACCCCTGACATCACAATGTTCCATAACACCTGTCATCAAAATGTTCCATGACACATTTCATCCAATTGCTCCATGACCATGTCATCACAATGCTCCCTGCCCTTCTCATCACAATGCACAACGCCCTTGCCATCAAAATGCTCCATGAACTTTGTCATCACAAAGATCCATGCCCCTTGGCATCACAATGCTCCATGTCATTGTCATCACAATGCTCCATGTACGCCCTCATCACATTGCTCCATGCCCTTGTCATCACAAAGCTCCATGACACTTGTCATCAGAATCCTCCATGGCCTTCTCATCATAATGTTCCATGCCCTTGCCATCACAATGCTCCATTACCACTGTCATAACAATGCACCATTACCCCTGCCATCACGATGTTCCATGGCCTTGTCTTCACAAGGATCCATGACCCTTCTCATCACAATGCTCCACGAACCCTGTAATCACAATGCTCTATGCCCTTTTTCATCTCAATGATCCATGAACCCTGTCATCACTATGCACCATGCCCATCATCATAATGCTTCATGCTATTGTCATCACAATGAAATCAAGATGCTCCATGACCTCTGTCATACCAATGCTACAAACCCTTGTGAATACAATATTCCATAACACTTGTCATCACAATGCCCCATGACGCTCGTCATCACGATTATCCATGGTCTTCTCATCACAATGCTACATGACCATTGTCATCACAATGCTCAATACACTTGTCATCAAAATGCTCACTGACACTTGTTGTCTGTATGCTCCTTGAACACTGTCATGACAAGGCTCCATGCCTTTTTCATCACAATGAACCATGCCCATCTCATCACAATGCACCACACCCTTGTCATCAAAATGCTCCATGACATTTGTCATCACAAACTCCATGACCCTTGGCATCACAATGCTCCATGTCATTGTCATCACAATGCTCAATGAACTCTCTCATCACATTGCTCCATGACATGTCATCACAAAGCTCCATGACACTTGTCATCACAATGCTCGATGCCCGTCTCATCACAATGCTCCATGCCCTTGTCATTACAATCCTCCATGACCCATGTATAACAGTGTTCCGTGCCCTTGTCATCACAATGCTCCATGCCCACTCTCATCACAATAATCCATGAAACTTTTCAGACCAATGCTCAATGCCCTTCTCATCACAATGCTCCATTACCTCTGTCATAACAATGCTCCATGACCCGTGCCATCACAATGTTCCATGGACTTGTCATCACAAGGCTCCATGACCCTTGTCATCACAATGCTCCAAGACCCCATTAATCACAATGCTCCATGCCCTTGTCTTCACAAAGCTCCATAACACATGCCATCAGAATATTCCATGGCCTTCTCATCACAATGCTCCATGCCCTTGTCATGACGATGCTGCAAGACCCCTGTAATCACAATGTTCCATGCCCCTTTTCATCTCAATGCTCCATGAACCCTGTAATCAAAATGCACCATGCCCATCATCATAATGCTTCAGGCTCTTGTCATCACAATGAAATCAAATTTCTCCATGACCACTGCCATCATAATGCTCCAAACCCTTGTGATCACAATGTTCCTTAACACTTATCATCACAACACCCTATGACGCTCATCATCACAATTATCCTTGGTCCTCTCATCACAATGCTCCATGATCTTTGTCATCACAATTCTCAATACACTTGTCATCACAATGCTCCCTGACACTTGTCGTCAGTATGGTCCTTGAACCCTGTAATGACATGGCTCCATGCCTTTTCATCACAATGAACCATGCCCTTTTCATCACAATGCTCCAAGACCCCTGTAATCACAATGCTCCATGCCCTTGTCATCACAAAGCTCCATGACGCATGTCATCAGAATGCTCCATGGCCTCCTCCTCACAATGCTCCATGCGCTTGTCATCACAATGCTCCAAGTCCCGTGTAATCACAATGCTCCATGCCCCTTTTCATCACAATGCTCCATGAGACTTGTCATCACAAGTCTCCATGGTCTTCCCATCACAATGCTCCAGGACTTTGTCATCACCATGCTCCATTCCCTTGTCATCAAAATGCTCCATGACCCCTCTCATCACAATACTCCATGAACATTTTCAAACCAGTGCTCCATGAACTTCTCATCACAATGCTCAATGACAAATATCATCAAAATACTCCATGACCACTGTCATCACAACACTCCATGACACATGACAACACAATGACCCGGGACTCTTGTCATCAAAATGCTCCATTTCCTACTCATCACACTGCTCCATGACCCCTGTCATCACAGTACTCCATGAACATTTTCAGCCCAATGATCCATGACCCTTGTCATCACAATCATCCATGACCATGTCATCCCAATTCTCCATGACCCTTTTAATCACAATGCTCCAAGAACCCTTAATCAAAATGCTCCATGCCCCTGTCATCACAAAGCTCCATGACGCATGTCATCAGAATGTTCCATGGCCTTCTCATCAATATGTTCCATGCCCTTGTCATCACAATGCTCCCAGACCCCTGTAATCACAATGCTCCATGCCTCTTTTCATCTCAATGTTCCATGAACCCTGTAATCACAATGCATCATGCCCATCATCATAATGCTTCCGGCTATTGTCAGCACAATAAAATCAAAATTATCCATGACCTCTGTCATCACAATGCTCCATGACCCCTGTCATCACAATACTCCATGAACATTTTCAGCCCAATGCTCCATGACACTTGTCTGCACAATGATCCATGTCGTTGTCATCCAAATTCCGCATGTCCCATGTATTCACAATGCTCCGTGATGCTTCTCATCACAGTGCTCCATGACACCTGTCATCACAATGCTCCAGGCCTTTGTCAGCAAAATGCTACGTCACCTTTTCATTACAATGCTCTATGGGCTTGTCATCACAATACTCAATTACCATTTTCATCACAATCCTCCATGAACCTTAGGATCACATTGCTTCATGCCCTTGACATCACAATGCTCCATGCTCCTTGAAATCAAAATGATCCATGGCCTCTGTCATTGCAATGCTCCAAAACCTTTTGATCACAATGTTCCAAAACACTTGTCATCACAACGCTCCATGATGCCTGTCATCACAATACTCCATGCCCTTTTCATCACAATGTTCCATGAAAATTGTCATCACAATTCTCAATACACTTGTCATCACAATGCTCCCTGATACTTGTCGTCAGAATGCTCCTTGAAACCTGTCACGAAAAGGCTCCATGCCTTTTGCATCACAAAGCCCCATTCCATTTCCTTCACAATGTTCCATGCCATTGTCTTCAAAATACTCCTCAAGCTTGTCATCAGAATGCTCCATGACCCATGTCATCACAATTCTCCATGCACTTGTCAGCACAATGCTCCCTGACACTTGTCATCACAATGCTCCAAGCCATTGTCATCACAATGCTCCATTACCTCTGTCTTAACAATGCTCCATGACCCCTGCCATCAAAATGTTACACGGCCTTGTCATCACAAGGCTCCATGAAACTTGTCATCACAATGCCCCATGACGCTCGTCATCACAATTATCCATGGTCTTCTCATGACAATGTTCCATGATCTTTGTCATCTCAATGCTCAAAACATTTGTCATCACAATGCTCCATGACAGTTGTCATCAGTATGCGCCTTGAACCATGTCATTAAAAGGCTCCATGCCTTTTTCAACAAAATAATCCATGCCCTTTTCATCACAATGCTCCAAGATCCCTGTAATCACAATGCTTCCTACCCTTGTCATCACAAAGCTCCATGACGCATGTCATCAGAATGCTCCATGGAATTCTCATCACCATGATTCATGCCCTTGTAATCACAATGCTCCAAGACCCCTGTAATCACAATGCTCCATGCCCCTTTTCAACAGAATGCTCCATGAGACTTCTCATCAAAAGTCTCCATGGTCTTCTCATCACAATGCTCCAGGACATTGTCATCACCACGCTCCATTCCCTTGTCATCGCAATGCACCATGACCAATATCATCACAATTCTCAATGACCACTGTCATCACAACACTCCATGACACCTGACAACACAATGATCTGAGACTCTTGTCATCACAATGCTCCATTCCCTAGTCATCACAATGCTCCATGACACTTGTCATCACAATGATCCATGCCCTTGTCATCCCAATGCTCCATAACCCCTGTATACACAATGTTCTGTGACGCTTGTCATCACAGTGCTCCATGACACCTGTAATCACAATGCTCCATGCCTTTGTCAACAATATGCTACATGACCTTGTCATTACAATGCTCTATGTGCTTGTCATCACAATACACCATTTCCATTGTCATCACAATCCTCCATGAACCTTGGGATCACATTGCTTCATGCCCTTGTCATCACAATGCTCCATGCTCCTTGAAATCAAAATGATCCATGACCTCTGTCATCACAATGCTCCAAACTCTTGTGATCACAATGTTCCATAACACTTGTCATCAAACCGCTCCATGATGCCTGTCATCACAATACTCCATGCCCTTTTCATCACAATGCTCCATGACCTTTGTCATCACAATGCTCAATACACTTGTCATCACAATGCTCCCTGACACTTGTCGTCAGAATGCTCCTTGAACCCTGTCACGAAAAGGCTCCATGACTTTTCATCACAATGCCCCATGCCGTTTACATCACAATGCTCCATTGCATTGTCATCAGAATACTCCAAAAGCTTGTCATCAGAATTCTCCATGACCCTTTTCATCACAAATCTCCATGCACTTGTCAGCACAATGCTCCCTGACCCTTGTCATCACAATGCTCCAAGCCATTGTCATCACAATGCTCCATTACCTTTGTCTTCAGAATCTTCCATGACACTTGGCATCACAATGCTCCATGCCATTGTCATCACAATGGGCCATTACATATGTCATCACAATGCTCCCTGACACCTGTCTTCACAATACTGCATGACCTGGTCATCACAATGCTCCATGTCCTTGTCATCACAATACGCCATTCCAACTCTCATCGCAATAATTCATGAAACTTATTAGACCAGTGTTCCATGAACTTGTGATCACAGTGCTCCATGCCCTTGTTGTCACAATGCTCCATGACCCCTGTCATCACAGTGCTCCGTGACTCCAGTCATCACAATGCTTCATGGCCTTTGTCATCACAAAGGTCCATGCCCTCGTCATCAACAGTCTCTGTGACCATTTTAACCACAATGCTTCATGAACTTTTCATCTCAATGCTCTTTGACCCTTGACATCAAAATGCTCTATGCCTTTCTCAGCACAATGCGCCATGACCCTTGTCATCACAATGCTCCAGGCACTTGTCAGCACAATGCTCCATGACACATGTCATCACAATGCACCATGCGCTTGTCATCACAGTGCTCCACCATCTTGTCATCACAGTGCTCCATAAAGCTTGTCATCACAATGCTCCATGCATTTCTCATCAAAATGCTCTCTCACCACTGATATCACAATGCTACATCACTATTTGTCACAATACTCCCTCACCCGTGTCATCACAATGTTCCATGACTCCTGTCATCACAATGCTACATGCATTTATCATCACAGTGTTTGATGACCCATGACATCACAATGTTCCATAACACCTGTCATCAAAATGTTCCATGACACTTTTCATTAAATTGCTCCATGACCCTGTCATCACAATGATCCCTGCCCTTCTCATCAAAATGCACTGTGCCCTTGCCATCAAAATGCTCCATGACCTTTGTCGTCACAAATATCCATGACCCTTGGCATCACAATGTTCCATGTCATTGTCATCACACTGCTCCATGAACGCTCTCATCACATTGCTCCATGCACTTGTCTTCATAAAGCTCCATGACACATGTCATCAAAATGCTCCATGGCCTTCTCATCACAATTCTCCATGCCCTTATAATCACAATGCTCCTTTAAACCTGTCATAACAATGCTCCATGACCACTGTCATCACGATGTTCCATGGCCTTGTCATCACAATGCTCCATGACACTTCTCATCACAATGTTCCAAGACCCCTGTAATCACAATGAACTATGCCCCTTTTCATCTCAATGATCCATGAACCCTGTCATCACAATGCACAATGCCCATCATCATGCTTCATGCTATTGTCATCACAATGAAATCAAAATGCTCCATGACCTGTCATAACAATGTTCCTAACCCTTGTGATCACAATATTCCATAACACTTGTCATCACAATGCCACATGACGCTCGTCATCACAATTATCCATGGTTTCTCATCACAATGCTCCATGACTTGTCATCACAATCCTCAATACACTTGTCATCAAAATGCTCCCTGACACTTGTTGTCTGTATGCTCCTTGAACACTGTCATGACAAGCCTCCATGCATTTTTCATCACAATGATCCATGCCCTTTTCATCACAATGCTCCAAGACCCCTGTAATCACAATGCTCCATGCCCTTGTCATCACAAATCTCAATGACACATGTCATCAGAATGCTCCTTGGCCTTCTGCTCACAATGATCCATGCCCTTGTCATCAAAATGTGCCAATACCCCTGTAATCAGAATGCTCCATGCCCATTTTCATCAGTATGCTCCATGAGACCTGTCATCACAAGGCTCCATGGTTTTCTCATCACAATGCTCCAGGACATTTTCATCACAATGCTTCACGACGTTGTCATGAAAATTCTCAATGGCCCTTGTCATCATATTGCTCCAAGCCCTAGTCATCACAATGCTCCATTATATTTGTCATCACAATCATCCATTACATTTGGCATCACAATACTCCGTGCTATTGTCATCGCAATGGACCATGACATATGTCATCACAATGCTCCCTGGCACCTGTCTTCAAAATACTCCATGACCTTCTCTTCACAATGATCCATGCCCTTGTCATCACAATGTACTATGTCCACTGTCATCACAATAATCTATTAAAATTGTCAGACCAATGCTCCATGCCCCTGTCATAACAATGCTCCATGTCCCTGTCATCACAATGCTCAATGCCCTTCTCATCACAATGCTCCATTACTTGCCATCACAAAGCTTCATAGCCCCTGACCCATGTATCACAGTGTTCCGTGCCGTTGTCATCACAATGCTCAATGCCCACTCTCATCACAATAATCCATGAAATATTTCAGACCAATGTTCCATGCCCTTCTCATAAAAATGCTCCATTACACCTGTCATAACAGTGCTTCATGAACCCTGTCATCATAATGATCCACGGCTTTGTCATCACAAGGCTCCATGACACTTGTCATCACAATGCCCCATGACGCTCGTCATCACTATTATCCATGGTCTTCTCATCACAATGTTCCATGATCTTTGTCATCACAATTCTCAGTACACTTGTCATCACAATGATCCCTGACACTTGTCGTCAGTATGCTCCTTGAACCCTGTCATGACAAGGCTGCATGCCTTTTTCATCACAATGATCCATGCCCTTTTCATAACAATGCTCCAAGGCCCCTGTAATCACAATGCTCCATGCCCTTGTCATCACAAAGCTCCATGACGCATGTCATCAGAATGCTCTATGGCCTTCTCATCACCATGATCCATGCCCTTGTCATCACAATGCTCCAATAACCCTATAATCACAATGGTCCATGCCCCTTTTCAACAGAATGCTCCATGAGACTTCTCAACAAAAGTCTCCATGGTCTTCTCATCACAATGTTCCAGGACTTTGTCATCACCATGCTCCATTCCCTTGTCATCTCAATGCTCCATGACCAATATCATCACAATTCTCCATGACCACTGTCATCACAACACTCCATGACACCTGAAACACAATGATCTGGGACTCTTGTCAGCACAATGCTCCATTCCCTATGCATCACAATGCTCAATGACACTTGTCATCACAATGATCATTGCCCTTGTCATCCCAATGCGCCATAACCCCTGTATTCACAATGCTCCATGATGCTTGTCATCACAGTGCTCCATGACACCTGTCATCACAATGCTCCATGCCTTTGTCAGCAAAATGCTACATGACCTTGTCATTACAATGCTCTATGTGATTGTTATCAAAATATTCCATTACCATTGTCATCACAATCCTCCAAGAACCTTGGGATCACATTGCTTCATTCCCTTGTCATCACAATGTTCCATGCTCCTTGAAATCAAAATGATCCATGACCTCTGTCATCACAATGCTCCAAACCCTTGTGATCACAATGTTCCATAACATTGTCATCACAACGCTCCATGATGCCTGTCATCACAATACTCCATGCCCTTTTCATCACAATTCTCCATGACGTTTGCCATCACAATTCGCAATACACTTGTCATCACAATGCTCCCTGACACTTGTCGTCAGAATGCTCCTTGAACACTGTCACGAAAAGGCTCCATGCCTTTTTCATCACAATGTCCCATGCCATTTAAATCACAATGCTCCATGCCATTGTCATCAAAATACTCCACAAGTTTGTCATCAGAATGGTCCATGACCCTTGTAATCACAAATGTCCATGAACTTGTCTGCACAATGCTCCCTGACTCTTGTCATCACAATGCTCCAAGCCATTGTCATCACAATACTCCATTACCTTTGTCATCAGAATCCTCCATGACACTTGGCATCACAATGCTCCATGGCATTGTCATCACAATGCGCCATGACATATGTCATCACAATGCTCCCTGACACCTGTCTTCACAATACTGCATGACCTGGTCATCACAATGCTCCATGCCCCTTTCATCACAATGTGCCATTCCCACTGTCATCGCAATAATTCATGAAATTTATTTGACCAATGTTCCATGCCCTTGTCATCACAATGCTCCATGCCCTTGTTATCACAATGCTCCATGACCACTGTCATCACAATGCTCCGTGACGCCAGTCATAACATTTCTTCATGACCTTTGTCATCAAAATCGTCCATGTCCTCATTATCAACTGTCTCTGTGACCTTTTTAACCACAAATCTCCATGAATTTTCATCACAATGCTCTTTGACCCTTGTCATCAAAATGCTCTATGCCTTTCTCAGCACAATGCTCCATGACCATTGTCATCACAATGCTCCATGCGCTTGTCAGCACAATGCTCCATGACACAGATCATCACAATGCACCATGCGCTTGTCATCACAGTGCTCCACAATTTGTCATCACAATGCTGCATGCACTTCTCATCAAAATGCTCTCTCACCACTGATATCACAATGCGACATCACTATTTGTCACAATACTCCCTCACCCATGTCATCAAAATGTTCCATGACTCCTGTCATCACAAGGCTACATGCACTTATTATCATAATGTTTGATGACCCCTGACATCACAATGTTCCATAACACCTGTCATCAAAATGTTCCATGACACATTTCATCCAATTGCTCCATGACCATGTCATCACAATGCTCCCTGCCCTTCTCATCACAATGCACAACGCCCTTGCCATCAAAATGCTCCATGAACTTTGTCATCACAAAGATCCATGCCCCTTGGCATCACAATGCTCCATGTCATTGTCATCACAATGCTCCATGTACGCCCTCATCACATTGCTCCATGCCCTTGTCATCACAAAGCTCCATGACACTTGTCATCAGAATCCTCCATGGCCTTCTCATCATAATGTTCCATGCCCTTGCCATCACAATGCTCCATTACCACTGTCATAACAATGCACCATTACCCCTGCCATCACGATGTTCCATGGCCTTGTCTTCACAAGGATCCATGACCCTTCTCATCACAATGCTCCACGAACCCTGTAATCACAATGCTCTATGCCCTTTTTCATCTCAATGATCCATGAACCCTGTCATCACTATGCACCATGCCCATCATCATAATGCTTCATGCTATTGTCATCACAATGAAATCAAGATGCTCCATGACCTCTGTCATACCAATGCTACAAACCCTTGTGAATACAATATTCCATAACACTTGTCATCACAATGCCCCATGACGCTCGTCATCACGATTATCCATGGTCTTCTCATCACAATGCTACATGACCATTGTCATCACAATGCTCAATACACTTGTCATCAAAATGCTCACTGACACTTGTTGTCTGTATGCTCCTTGAACACTGTCATGACAAGGCTCCATGCCTTTTTCATCACAATGAACCATGCCCATCTCATCACAATGCACCACACCCTTGTCATCAAAATGCTCCATGACATTTGTCATCACAAACTCCATGACCCTTGGCATCACAATGCTCCATGTCATTGTCATCACAATGCTCAATGAACTCTCTCATCACATTGCTCCATGACATGTCATCACAAAGCTCCATGACACTTGTCATCACAATGCTCGATGCCCGTCTCATCACAATGCTCCATGCCCTTGTCATTACAATCCTCCATGACCCATGTATAACAGTGTTCCGTGCCCTTGTCATCACAATGCTCCATGCCCACTCTCATCACAATAATCCATGAAACTTTTCAGACCAATGCTCAATGCCCTTCTCATCACAATGCTCCATTACCTCTGTCATAACAATGCTCCATGACCCGTGCCATCACAATGTTCCATGGACTTGTCATCACAAGGCTCCATGACCCTTGTCATCACAATGCTCCAAGACCCCATTAATCACAATGCTCCATGCCCTTGTCTTCACAAAGCTCCATAACACATGCCATCAGAATATTCCATGGCCTTCTCATCACAATGCTCCATGCCCTTGTCATGACGATGCTGCAAGACCCCTGTAATCACAATGTTCCATGCCCCTTTTCATCTCAATGCTCCATGAACCCTGTAATCAAAATGCACCATGCCCATCATCATAATGCTTCAGGCTCTTGTCATCACAATGAAATCAAATTTCTCCATGACCACTGCCATCATAATGCTCCAAACCCTTGTGATCACAATGTTCCTTAACACTTATCATCACAACACCCTATGACGCTCATCATCACAATTATCCTTGGTCCTCTCATCACAATGCTCCATGATCTTTGTCATCACAATTCTCAATACACTTGTCATCACAATGCTCCCTGACACTTGTCGTCAGTATGGTCCTTGAACCCTGTAATGACATGGCTCCATGCCTTTTCATCACAATGAACCATGCCCTTTTCATCACAATGCTCCAAGACCCCTGTAATCACAATGCTCCATGCCCTTGTCATCACAAAGCTCCATGACGCATGTCATCAGAATGCTCCATGGCCTCCTCCTCACAATGCTCCATGCGCTTGTCATCACAATGCTCCAAGTCCCGTGTAATCACAATGCTCCATGCCCCTTTTCATCACAATGCTCCATGAGACTTGTCATCACAAGTCTCCATGGTCTTCCCATCACAATGCTCCAGGACTTTGTCATCACCATGCTCCATTCCCTTGTCATCAAAATGCTCCATGACCCCTCTCATCACAATACTCCATGAACATTTTCAAACCAGTGCTCCATGAACTTCTCATCACAATGCTCAATGACAAATATCATCAAAATACTCCATGACCACTGTCATCACAACACTCCATGACACATGACAACACAGTGACCCGGGACTCTTGTCATCAAAATGCTCCATTTCCTACTCATCACACTGCTCCATGACCCCTGTCATCACAGTACTCCATGAACATTTTCAGCCCAATGATCCATGACCCTTGTCATCACAATCATCCATGACCATGTCATCCCAATTCTCCATGACCCTTTTAATCACAATGCTCCAAGAACCCTTAATCAAAATGCTCCATGCCCCTGTCATCACAAAGCTCCATGACGCATGTCATCAGAATGTTCCATGGCCTTCTCATCAATATGTTCCATGCCCTTGTCATCACAATGCTCCCAGACCCCTGTAATCACAATGCTCCATGCCTCTTTTCATCTCAATGTTCCATGAACCCTGTAATCACAATGCATCATGCCCATCATCATAATGCTTCCGGCTATTGTCAGCACAATAAAATCAAAATTATCCATGACCTCTGTCATCACAATGCTCCATGACCCCTGTCATCACAATACTCCATGAACATTTTCAGCCCAATGCTCCATGACACTTGTCTGCACAATGATCCATGTCGTTGTCATCCAAATTCCGCATGTCCCATGTATTCACAATGCTCCGTGATGCTTCTCATCACAGTGCTCCATGACACCTGTCATCACAATGCTCCAGGCCTTTGTCAGCAAAATGCTACGTCACCTTTTCATTACAATGCTCTATGGGCTTGTCATCACAATACTCAATTACCATTTTCATCACAATCCTCCATGAACCTTAGGATCACATTGCTTCATGCCCTTGACATCACAATGCTCCATGCTCCTTGAAATCAAAATGATCCATGGCCTCTGTCATTGCAATGCTCCAAAACCTTTTGATCACAATGTTCCAAAACACTTGTCATCACAACGCTCCATGATGCCTGTCATCACAATACTCCATGCCCTTTTCATCACAATGTTCCATGAAAATTGTCATCACAATTCTCAATACACTTGTCATCACAATGCTCCCCGATACTTGTCGTCAGAATGCTCCTTGAAACCTGTCACGAAAAGGCTCCATGCCTTTTGCATCACAAAGCCCCATTCCATTTCCTTCACAATGTTCCATGCCATTGTCTTCAAAATACTCCTCAAGCTTGTCATCAGAATGCTCCATGACCCATGTCATCACAATTCTCCATGCACTTGTCAGCACAATGCTCCCTGACACTTGTCATCACAATGCTCCAAGCCATTGTCATCACAATGCTCCATTACCTCTGTCTTAACAATGCTCCATGACCCCTGCCATCAAAATGTTACACGGCCTTGTCATCACAAGGCTCCATGAAACTTGTCATCACAATGCCCCATGACGCTCGTCATCACAATTATCCATGGTCTTCTCATGACAATGTTCCATGATCTTTGTCATCTCAATGCTCAAAACATTTGTCATCACAATGCTCCATGACAGTTGTCATCAGTATGCGCCTTGAACCATGTCATTAAAAGGCTCCATGCCTTTTTCAACAAAATAATCCATGCCCTTTTCATCACAATGCTCCAAGATCCCTGTAATCACAATGCTTCCTACCCTTGTCATCACAAAGCTCCATGACGCATGTCATCAGAATGCTCCATGGAATTCTCATCACCATGATTCATGCCCTTGTAATCACAATGCTCCAAGACCCCTGTAATCACAATGCTCCATGCCCCTTTTCAACAGAATGCTCCATGAGACTTCTCATCAAAAGTCTCCATGGTCTTCTCATCACAATGCTCCAGGACATTGTCATCACCACGCTCCATTCCCTTGTCATCGCAATGCACCATGACCAATATCATCACAATTCTCAATGACCACTGTCATCACAACACTCCATGACACCTGACAACACAATGATCTGAGACTCTTGTCATCACAATGCTCCATTCCCTAGTCATCACAATGCTCCATGACACTTGTCATCACAATGATCCATGCCCTTGTCATCCCAATGCTCCATAACCCCTGTATACACAATGTTCTGTGACGCTTGTCATCACAGTGCTCCATGACACCTGTAATCACAATGCTCCATGCCTTTGTCAACAATATGCTACATGACCTTGTCATTACAATGCTCTATGTGCTTGTCATCACAATACACCATTTCCATTGTCATCACAATCCTCCATGAACCTTGTGATCACATTGCTTCATGCCCTTGTCATCACAATGCTCCATGCTCCTTGAAATCAAAATGATCCATGACCTCTGTCATCACAATGCTCCAAACTCTTGTGATCACAATGTTCCATAACACTTGTCATCAAACCGCTCCATGATGCCTGTCATCACAATACTCCATGCCCTTTTCATCACAATGCTCCATGACCTTTGTCATCACAATGCTCAATACACTTGTCATCACAATGCTCCCTGACACTTGTCGTCAGAATGCTCCTTGAACCCTGTCACGAAAAGGCTCCATGACTTTTCATCACAATGCCCCATGCCGTTTACATCACAATGCTCCATTGCATTGTCATCAGAATACTCCAAAAGCTTGTCATCAGAATTCTCCATGACCCTTTTCATCACAAATCTCCATGCACTTGTCAGCACAATGCTCCCTGACCCTTGTCATCACAATGCTCCAAGCCATTGTCATCACAATGCTCCATTACCTTTGTCTTCAGAATCTTCCATGACACTTGGCATCACAATGCTCCATGCCATTGTCATCACAATGGGCCATTACATATGTCATCACAATGCTCCCTGACACCTGTCTTCACAATACTGCATGACCTGGTCATCACAATGCTCCATGTCCTTGTCATCACAATACGCCATTCCAACTCTCATCGCAATAATTCATGAAACTTATTAGACCAGTGTTCCATGAACTTGTGATCACAGTGCTCCATGCCCTTGTTGTCACAATGCTCCATGACCCCTGTCATCACAGTGCTCCGTGACTCCAGTCATCACAATGCTTCATGGCCTTTGTCATCACAAAGGTCCATGCCCTCGTCATCAACAGTCTCTGTGACCATTTTAACCACAATGCTTCATGAACTTTTCATCTCAATGCTCTTTGACCCTTGACATCAAAATGCTCTATGCCTTTCTCAGCACAATGCGCCATGACCCTTGTCATCACAATGCTCCAGGCACTTGTCAGCACAATGCTCCATGACACATGTCATCACAATGCACCATGCGCTTGTCATCACAGTGCTCCACCATCTTGTCATCACAGTGCTCCATAAAGCTTGTCATCACAATGCTCCATGCATTTCTCATCAAAATGCTCTCTCACCACTGATATCACAATGCTACATCACTATTTGTCACAATACTCCCTCACCCGTGTCATCACAATGTTCCATGACTCCTGTCATCACAATGCTACATGCATTTATCATCACAGTGTTTGATGACCCATGACATCACAATGTTCCATAACACCTGTCATCAAAATGTTCCATGACACTTTTCATTAAATTGCTCCATGACCCTGTCATCACAATGATCCCTGCCCTTCTCATCAAAATGCACTGTGCCCTTGCCATCAAAATGCTCCATGACCTTTGTCGTCACAAATATCCATGACCCTTGGCATCACAATGTTCCATGTCATTGTCATCACACTGCTCCATGAACGCTCTCATCACATTGCTCCATGCACTTGTCTTCATAAAGCTCCATGACACATGTCATCAAAATGCTCCATGGCCTTCTCATCACAATTCTCCATGCCCTTATAATCACAATGCTCCATTAAACCTGTCATAACAATGCTCCATGACCACTGCCATCACGATGTTCCATGGCCTTGTCATCACAATGCTCCATGACACTTCTCATCACAATGTTCCAAGACCCCTGTAATCACAATGAACTATGCCCCTTTTCATCTCAATGATCCATGAACCCTGTCATCACAATGCACAATGCCCATCATCATGCTTCATGCTATTGTCATCACAATGAAATCAAAATGCTCCATGACCTGTCATAACAATGTTCCTAACCCTTGTGATCACAATATTCCATAACACTTGTCATCACAATGCCACATGACGCTCGTCATCACAATTATCCATGGTTTCTCATCACAATGCTCCATGACTTGTCATCACAATCCTCAATACACTTGTCATCAAAATGCTCCCTGACACTTGTTGTCTGTATGCTCCTTGAACACTGTCATGACAAGCCTCCATGCATTTTTCATCACAATGATCCATGCCCTTTTCATCACAATGCTCCAAGACCCCTGTAATCACAATGCTCCATGCCCTTGTCATCACAAATCTCAATGACACATGTCATCAGAATGCTCCTTGGCCTTCTGCTCACAATGATCCATGCCCTTGTCATCAAAATGTGCCAATACCCCTGTAATCAGAATGCTCCATGCCCATTTTCATCAGTATGCTCCATGAGACCTGTCATCACAAGGCTCCATGGTTTTCTCATCACAATGCTCCAGGACATTTTCATCACAATGCTTCACGACGTTGTCATGAAAATTCTCAATGGCCCTTGTCATCATATTGCTCCAAGCCCTAGTCATCACAATGCTCCATTATATTTGTCATCACAATCATCCATTACATTTGGCATCACAATACTCCGTGCTATTGTCATCGCAATGGACCATGACATATGTCATCACAATGCTCCCTGGCACCTGTCTTCAAAATACTCCATGACCTTCTCTTCACAATGATCCATGCCCTTGTCATCACAATGTACTATGTCCACTGTCATCACAATAATCTATTAAAATTGTCAGACCAATGCTCCATGCCCCTGTCATAACAATGCTCCATGTCCCTGTCATCACAATGCTCAATGCCCTTCTCATCACAATGCTCCATTACTTGCCATCACAAAGCTTCATAGCCCCTGACCCATGTATCACAGTGTTCCGTGCCGTTGTCATCACAATGCTCAATGCCCACTCTCATCACAATAATCCATGAAATATTTCAGACCAATGTTCCATGCCCTTCTCATAAAAATGCTCCATTACACCTGTCATAACAGTGCTTCATGAACCCTGTCATCATAATGATCCACGGCTTTGTCATCACAAGGCTCCATGACACTTGTCATCACAATGCCCCATGACGCTCGTCATCACTATTATCCATGGTCTTCTCATCACAATGTTCCATGATCTTTGTCATCACAATTCTCAGTACACTTGTCATCACAATGATCCCTGACACTTGTCGTCAGTATGCTCCTTGAACCCTGTCATGACAAGGCTGCATGCCTTTTTCATCACAATGATCCATGCCCTTTTCATAACAATGCTCCAAGACCCCTGTAATCACAATGCTCCATGCCCTTGTCATCACAAAGCTCCATGACGCATGTCATCAGAATGCTCTATGGCCTTCTCATCACCATGATCCATGCCCTTGTCATCACAATGCTCCAATAACCCTATAATCACAATGGTCCATGCCCCTTTTCAACAGAATGCTCCATGAGACTTCTCAACAAAAGTCTCCATGGTCTTCTCATCACAATGTTCCAGGACTTTGTCATCACCATGCTCCATTCCCTTGTCATCTCAATGCTCCATGACCAATATCATCACAATTCTCCATGACCACTGTCATCACAACACTCCATGACACCTGAAACACAATGATCTGGGACTCTTGTCAGCACAATGCTCCATTCCCTATGCATCACAATGCTCAATGACACTTGTCATCACAATGATCATTGCCCTTGTCATCCCAATGCGCCATAACCCCTGTATTCACAATGCTCCATGATGCTTGTCATCACAGTGCTCCATGACACCTGTCATCACAATGCTCCATGCCTTTGTCAGCAAAATGCTACATGACCTTGTCATTACAATGCTCTATGTGATTGTTATCAAAATATTCCATTACCATTGTCATCACAATCCTCCAAGAACCTTGGGATCACATTGCTTCATTCCCTTGTCATCACAATGTTCCATGCTCCTTGAAATCAAAATGATCCATGACCTCTGTCATCACAATGCTCCAAACCCTTGTGATCACAATGTTCCATAACATTGTCATCACAACGCTCCATGATGCCTGTCATCACAATACTCCATGCCCTTTTCATCACAATTCTCCATGACGTTTGCCATCACAATTCGCAATACACTTGTCATCACAATGCTCCCTGACACTTGTCGTCAGAATGCTCCTTGAACACTGTCACGAAAAGGCTCCATGCCTTTTTCATCACAATGTCCCATGCCATTTAAATCACAATGCTCCATGCCATTGTCATCAAAATACTCCACAAGTTTGTCATCAGAATGCTCCATGACCCTTGTAATCACAAATGTCCATGAACTTGTCTGCACAATGCTCCCTGACTCTTGTCATCACAATGCTCCAAGCCATTGTCATCACAATACTCCATTACCTTTGTCATCAGAATCCTCCATGACACTTGGCATCGCAATGCTCCATGGCATTGTCATCACAATGCGCCATGACATATGTCATCACAATGCTCGATGACACCTGTCTTCACAATACTGCATGACCTGGTCATCACAATGCTCCATGCCCCTTTCATCACAATGTGCCATTCCCACTGTCATCGCAATAATTCATGAAATTTATTTGACCAATGTTCCATGCCCTTTTCATCACAATGCTCCATGCCCTTGTTATCACAATGCTCCATGACCACTGTCATCACAATGCTCCGTGACGCCAGTCATAACATTTCTTCATGACCTTTGTCATCAAAATCGTCCATGTCCTCATTATCAACTGTCTCTGTGACCTTTTTAACCACAAATCTCCATGAATTTTCATCACAATGCTCTTTGACCCTTGTCATCAAAATGCTCTATGCCTTTCTCAGCACAATGCTCCATGACCATTGTCATCACAATGCTCCATGCGCTTGTCAGCACAATGCTCCATGACACAGATCATCACAATGCACCATGCGCTTGTCATCACAGTGCTCCACAATTTGTCATCACAATGCTCCATGCACTTCTCATCAAAATGCTCTCTCACCACTGATATCACAATGCGACATCACTATTTGTCACAATACTCCCTCACCCATGTCATCAAAATGTTCCATGACTCCTGTCATCACAAGGCTACATGCACTTATTATCATAATGTTTGATGACCCCTGATATCACAATGTTCCATAACACCTGTCATCAAAATGTTCCATGACACATTTCATCCAATTGCTCCATGACCATGTCATCACAATGCTCCCTGCCCTTCTCATCACAATGCACAACGCCCTTGCCATCAAAATGCTCCATGAACTTTGTCATCACAAAGATCCATGCCCCTTGGCATCACAATGCTCCATGTCATTGTCATCACAATGCTCCATGTACGCCCTCATCACATTGCTCCATGCCCTTGTCATCACAAAGCTCCATGACACTTGTCATCAGAATCCTCCATGGCCTTCTCATCATAATGTTCCATGCCCTTGCCATCACAATGCTCCATTACCACTGTCATAACAATGCACCATTACCCCTGCCATCACGATGTTCCATGGCCTTGTCCTCACAAGGATCCATGACCCTTCTCATCACAATGCTCCACGAACCCTGTAATCACAATGCTCTATGCCCTTTTTCATCTCAATGATCCATGAACCCTGTCATCACTATGCACCATGCCCATCATCATAATGCTTCATGCTATTGTCATCACAATGAAATCAAGATGCTCCATGACCTCTCTCATAACAATGCTCCAAACCCTTGAGATCACTATATTCCATAAGACTTGTCATCACAATTTCACATGACGCTCATCATCATGATTATCCATGGTCTTCTCATCACAATGCTCCATGACCTTTGTCATCACAATGCTCAATACACTTGTCATCAAAATGCTCCCTGACACTTGTTGTCTGTATGCTCCTTGAACACTGTCATGACAAGGCTCCATGCCTTTTTCATCACAATGATCCATGCCCTTTTCATCAAAATGCTCGAAGACCCATGTAATCACAATGCCCAATGCCCTTGTCATCACAAAGCTCAATGACGCATGCCATCAGAATGCTTCTTGGTCTTCTGCTCACAATGCTCCATGCCCTTGTCATCACAATGTTCCAAGACCCCTGTAATCACAATGCTCCATGCCCCTTTTCATCAGTATGCTCCATGAGATTGTCATCACAAGGCTCCATGGTTTTGTCATCACAATGCTCCAGGACCTTGTCATCACAATGCTTCACGACAGTGTCATGAAAATTCTCAATGGCCCTTGTCATCATAATACTCCAAGCCCTAGTCATCACAATACTCCATTTTATTTGTCATCACAATCCTCCATTACATTTGGCATAACAATACACCCTGCCATTGTCATCGCAATGGACCATGACATATGTCATCACAATGCTCCCTGACACCTGTCTTCACAATACTCCATGACCTTCTCTTCACAATGCTCCATGCCATTGTCATCACAATGCACTATGCCCAATGTCATCACAATAAACTATGAAAATTGTCAGACCAATGCTCCATGTCCCTGTCATAACAATGCTCCATGTCCCTGTCATCACAATGCTCCATGCCCTTGTCATCACAATGCTCCATGACTTGTCATCACAATGTTCCTTGATCTTTGTCATCACAATTCTCAGTACACTTGTCATCACCATGATCCCTGACACTTGTAGTCAGTATGCTCCTTGAACCCTGTCATGACAAGGCTGCATGCCTTTTTCATCAGAATGTTCCATGCCCTTTTCATAACAATGCTCCAAGACCACTTTAATCACAATGCTCCATGCCCTTGTCATCACAAAGCTCCATGACGCATGTCATCAGAATGCTCCATGGCCTTCTCATCACCATGATCCATGCCCTTGTCATCACAATGCTCCAAGACCCCTGTAATCACAATGCTCCATGCCCCTTTTCAACAAAATGCTCCATGAGACTTCTCATCAGAAGTCTCCATGGTCTTCTCATCACAATGCTCCAGGACTTTGTCATCACCATGCTCCATTCCCTTGTCATCACAATGCTCCATGACCAATATCATCACAATGCTCCATGACCACTGTCATCACAACACTCCATGACACCTGACAACACAATAATCCGAGACTCTTGTCATCACAATGCTCCTTTCCCTAGTCATCCCAATGCTCCATGACACTTGTCATCAAAATGATCCATGCCATTGTCATCCCAATGCTCCATAACACCTGTATTCACAATTCTCCATGATGCATGTCATCACAGTGCTCCATGACACCTGTCATCACAATGCTCCATGCCTTTGTCAGCAAAAAGCTACATGACCTTGTCATTACAATGCTCTATGTGCTTGTCATCACAATACACCATTACCATTGTCATCACAATGCTCCATGAACCTTGTGATCACATTGCTTCATTCCCTTGTCATCACAATGCCCCATGCTCCTTGAAATCAAAATGATCCATGACCTCTGTCATCACAATGCTGCAAGCCCTTGTGATCACAATGTTCCATAACACTTGTCATGACAACGCTCCATGATGCCTGTCATCACAATACTCCATGCCCTTTTCATCACAATGCTCCATGACCTTTGTCATCACAATGCTCAATACACTTGTCATCACAATGCTCCCTGACACTTGTCGTCAGAATGCTCCTTGAACCCTGTCACGAAAAGGCTCCATGACTTTTCATCACAATGCCCCATGCCGTTTACATCACAATGCTCCATTGCATTGTCATCAGAATACTCCAAAAGCTTGTCATCAGAATTCTCCATGACCCTTTTCATCACAAATCTCCATGCACTTGTCAGCACAATGCTCCCTGACCCTTGTCATCACAATGCTCCAAGCCATTGTCATCACAATGCTCCATTACCTTTGTCTTCAGAATCTTCCATGACACTTGGCATCACAATGCTCCATGCCATTGTCATCACAATGGGCCATTACATATGTCATCACAATGCTCCCTGACACCTGTCTTCACAATACTGCATGACCTGGTCATCACAATGCTCCATGTCCTTGTCATCACAATACGCCATTCCAACTCTCATCGCAATAATTCATGAAACTTATTAGACCAGTGTTCCATGAACTTGTGATCACAGTGCTCCATGCCCTTGTTGTCACAATGCTCCATGACCCCTGTCATCACAGTGCTCCGTGACTCCAGTCATCACAATGCTTCATGGCCTTTGTCATCACAAAGGTCCATGCCCTCGTCATCAACAGTCTCTGTGACCATTTTAACCACAATGCTTCATGAACTTTTCATCTCAATGCTCTTTGACCCTTGACATCAAAATGCTCTATGCCTTTCTCAGCACAATGCGCCATGACCCTTGTCATCACAATGCTCCAGGCACTTGTCAGCACAATGCTCCATGACACATGTCATCACAATGCACCATGCGCTTGTCATCACAGTGCTCCACCATCTTGTCATCACAGTGCTCCATAAAGCTTATCATCACAATGCTCCATGCATTTCTCATCAAAATGCTCTCTCACCACTGATATCACAATGCTACATCACTATTTGTCACAATACTCCCTCACCCGTGTCATCACAATGTTCCATGACTCCTGTCATCACAATGCTACATGCATTTATCATCACAGTGTTCGATGACCCATGACATCACAATGTTCCATAACACCTGTCATCAAAATGTTCCATGACACTTTTCATTAAATTGCTCCATGACCCTGTCATCACAATGATCCCTGCCCTTCTCATCAAAATGCACTGTGCCCTTGCCATCAAAATGCTCCATGACCTTTGTCGTCACAAATATCCATGACCCTTGGCATCACAATGTTCCATGTCATTGTCATCACACTGCTCCATGAACGCTCTCATCACATTGCTCCATGCACTTGTCTTCATAAAGCTCCATGACACATGTCATCAAAATGCTCCATGGCCTTCTCATCACAATTCTCCATGCCCTTATAATCACAATGCTCCATTAAACCTGTCATAACAATGCTCCATGACCACTGCCATCACGATGTTCCATGGCCTTGTCATCACAATGCTCCATGACACTTCTCATCACAATGTTCCAAGACCCCTGTAATCACAATGAACTATGCCCCTTTTCATCTCAATGATCCATGAACCCTGTCATCACAATGCACAATGCCCATCATCATGCTTCATGCTATTGTCATCACAATGAAATCAAAATGCTCCATGACCTGTCATAACAATGTTCCTAACCCTTGTGATCACAATATTCCATAACACTTGTCATCACAATGCCACATGACGCTCGTCATCACAATTATCCATGGTTTCTCATCACAATGCTCCATGACTTGTCATCACAATCCTCAATACACTTGTCATCAAAATGCTCCCTGACACTTGTTGTCTGTATGCTCCTTGAACACTGTCATGACAAGCCTCCATGCATTTTTCATCACAATGATCCATGCCCTTTTCATCACAATGCTCCAAGACCCCTGTAATCACAATGCTCCATGCCCTTGTCATCACAAATCTCAATGACACATGTCATCAGAATGCTCCTTGGCCTTCTGCTCACAATGATCCATGCCCTTGTCATCAAAATGTGCCAATACCCCTGTAATCAGAATGCTCCATGCCCATTTTCATCAGTATGCTCCATGAGACCTGTCATCACAAGGCTCCATGGTTTTCTCATCACAATGCTCCAGGACATTGTCATCACAATGCTTCACGACGTTGTCATGAAAATTCTCAATGGCCCTTGTCATCATAATGCTCCAAGCCCTAGTCATCAGAATCCTCCATTATATTTGGCATCACAATACTCCGTGCTATTGTCATCGCAATGGACCATGACATATGTCATCACAATGCTCCCTGGCACCTGTCTTCAAAATACTCCATGACCTTCTCTTCACAATGATCCATGCCCTTGTCATCACAATGTACAATGTCCACTGTCATCACAATAATCTATTAAAATTGTCAGACCAATGCTCCATGCCCCTGTCATAACAATGCTCCATGTCCCTGTCATCACAATGCTCAATGCCATTCTCATCACAATGCTCCATTACTTGCCATCGCAAAGCTTCATAGCCCCTGACCCATGTATCACAGTGTTCCGTGCCGTTGTCATCACAATGCTCAATGCCCACTCTCATCACAATAATCCATGAAATATTTCAGACCAATGTTCCATGCCCTTCTCATAAAAATGCTCCATTACACCTGTCATAACAGTGCTTCATGAACCCTGTCATCATAATGATCCACGGCTTTGTCATCACAAGGCTCCATGACACTTGTCATCACAATGCCCCATGACGCTCGTCATCACTATTATCCATGGTCTTCTCATCACAATGTTCCATGATCTTTGTCATCACAATTCTCAGTACACTTGTCATCACAATGATCCCTGACACTTGTCGTCAGTATGCTCCTTGAACCCTGTCATGACAAGGCTGCATGCCTTTTTCATCACAATGATCCATGCCCTTTTCATAACAATGCTCCAAGACCCCTGTAATCACAATGCTCCATGCCCTTGTCATCACAAAGCTCCATGACGCATGTCATCAGAATGCTCTATGGCCTTCTCATCACCATGATCCATGCCCTTGTCATCACAATGCTCCAATAACCCTATAATTACAATGGTCCATGCCCCTTTTCAACAGAATGCTCCATGAGACTTCTCAACAAAAGTCTCCATGGTCTTCTCATCACAATGCTCCAGGACTTTGTCATCACCATGCTCCATTCCCTTGTCATCTCAATGCTCCATGACCAATATCATCACAATTCTCCATGACCACTGTCATCACAACACTCCATGACACCTGAAACACAATGATCTGGGACTCTTGTCAGCACAATGCTCCATTCCCTATGCATCACAATGCTCAATGACACTTGTCATCACAATGATCATTGCCCTTGTCATCCCAATGCGCCATAACCCCTGTATTCACAATGCTCCATGATGCTTGTCATCACAGTGCTCCATGACACCTGTCATCACAATGCTCCATGCCTTTGTCAGCAAAATGCTACATGACCTTGTCATTACAATGCTCTATGTGATTGTTATCAAAATATTCCATTACCATTGTCATCACAATCCTCCAAGAACCTTGGGATCACATTGCTTCATTCCCTTGTCATCACAATGTTCCATGCTCCTTGAAATCAAAATGATCCATGACCTCTGTCATCACAATGCTCCAAACCCTTGTGATCACAATGTTCCATAACATTGTCATCACAACGCTCCATGATGCCTGTCATCACAATACTCCATGCCCTTTTCATCACAATTCTCCATGACGTTTGCCATCACAATTCGCAATACACTTGTCATCACAATGCTCCCTGACACTTGTCGTCAGAATGCTCCTTGAACACTGTCACGAAAAGGCTCCATGCCTTTTTCATCACAATGTCCCATGCCATTTAAATCACAATGCTCCATGCCATTGTCATCAAAATACTCCACAAGTTTGTCATCAGAATGGTCCATGACCCTTGTAATCACAAATGTCCATGAACTTGTCTGCACAATGCTCCCTGACTCTTGTCATCACAATGCTCCAAGCCATTGTCATCACAATACTCCATTACCTTTGTCATCAGAATCCTCCATGACACTTGGCATCACAATGCTCCATGGCATTGTCATCACAATGCGCCATGACATATGTCATCACAATGCTCCCTGACACCTGTCTTCACAATACTGCATGACCTGGTCATCACAATGCTCCATGGCCCTTTCATCACAATGTGCCATTCCCACTGTCATCGCAATAATTCATGAAATTTATTTGACCAATGTTCCATGCCCTTGTCATCACAATGCTCCATGCCCTTGTTATCACAATGCTCCATGACCACTGTCATCACAATGCTCCGTGACGCCAGTCATAACATTGCTTCATGACCTTTGTCATCAAAATCGTCCATGTCCTCATTATCAACTGTCTCTGTGACCTTTTTAACCACAAATCTCCATGAATTTTCATCACAATGCTCTTTGACCCTTGTCATCAAAATGCTCTATGCCTTTCTCAGCACAATGCTCCATGACCATTGTCATCACAATGCTCCATGCGCTTGTCAGCACAATGCTCCATGACACAGATCATCACAATGCACCATGCGCTTGTCATCACAGTGCTCCACAATTTGTCATCACAATGCTGCATGCACTTCTCATCAAAATGCTCTCTCACCACTGATATCACAATGCGACATCACTATTTGTCACAATACTCCCTCACCCATGTCATCAAAATGTTCCATGACTCCTGTCATCACAAGGCTACATGCACTTATTATCATAATGTTTGATGACCCCTGACATCACAATGTTCCATAACACCTGTCATCAAAATGTTCCATGACACATTTCATCCAATTGCTCCATGACCATGTCATCACAATGCTCCCTGCCCTTCTCATCACAATGCACAACGCCCTTGCCATCAAAATGCTCCATGAACTTTGTCATCACAAAGATCCATGCCCCTTGGCATCACAATGCTCCATGTCATTGTCATCACAATGCTCCATGTACGCCCTCATCACATTGCTCCATGCCCTTGTCATCACAAAGCTCCATGACACTTGTCATCAGAATCCTCCATGGCCTTCTCATCATAATGTTCCATGCCCTTGCCATCACAATGCTCCATTACCACTGTCATAACAATGCACCATTACCCCTGCCATCACGATGTTCCATGGCCTTGTCTTCACAAGGATCCATGACCCTTCTCATCACAATGCTCCACGAACCCTGTAATCACAATGCTCTATGCCCTTTTTCATCTCAATGATCCATGAACCCTGTCATCACTATGCACCATGCCCATCATCATAATGCTTCATGCTATTGTCATCACAATGAAATCAAGATGCTCCATGACCTCTGTCATACCAATGCTACAAACCCTTGTGAATACAATATTCCATAACACTTGTCATCACAATGCCCCATGACGCTCGTCATCACGATTATCCATGGTCTTCTCATCACAATGCTACATGACCATTGTCATCACAATGCTCAATACACTTGTCATCAAAATGCTCACTGACACTTGTTGTCTGTATGCTCCTTGAACACTGTCATGACAAGGCTCCATGCCTTTTTCATCACAATGAACCATGCCCATCTCATCACAATGCACCACACCCTTGTCATCAAAATGCTCCATGACATTTGTCATCACAAACTCCATGACCCTTGGCATCACAATGCTCCATGTCATTGTCATCACAATGCTCAATGAACTCTCTCATCACATTGCTCCATGACATGTCATCACAAAGCTCCATGACACTTGTCATCACAATGCTCGATGCCCGTCTCATCACAATGCTCCATGCCCTTGTCATTACAATCCTCCATGACCCATGTATAACAGTGTTCCGTGCCCTTGTCATCACAATGCTCCATGCCCACTCTCATCACAATAATCCATGAAACTTTTCAGACCAATGCTCAATGCCCTTCTCATCACAATGCTCCATTACCTCTGTCATAACAATGCTCCATGACCCGTGCCATCACAATGTTCCATGGACTTGTCATCACAAGGCTCCATGACCCTTGTCATCACAATGCTCCAAGACCCCATTAATCACAATGCTCCATGCCCTTGTCTTCACAAAGCTCCATAACACATGCCATCAGAATATTCCATGGCCTTCTCATCACAATGCTCCATGCCCTTGTCATGACGATGCTGCAAGACCCCTGTAATCACAATGTTCCATGCCCCTTTTCATCTCAATGCTCCATGAACCCTGTAATCAAAATGCACCATGCCCATCATCATAATGCTTCAGGCTCTTGTCATCACAATGAAATCAAATTTCTCCATGACCACTGCCATCATAATGCTCCAAACCCTTGTGATCACAATGTTCCTTAACACTTATCATCACAACACCCTATGACGCTCATCATCACAATTATCCTTGGTCCTCTCATCACAATGCTCCATGATCTTTGTCATCACAATTCTCAATACACTTGTCATCACAATGCTCCCTGACACTTGTCGTCAGTATGGTCCTTGAACCCTGTAATGACATGGCTCCATGCCTTTTCATCACAATGAACCATGCCCTTTTCATCACAATGCTCCAAGACCCCTGTAATCACAATGCTCCATGCCCTTGTCATCACAAAGCTCCATGACGCATGTCATCAGAATGCTCCATGGCCTCCTCCTCACAATGCTCCATGCGCTTGTCATCACAATGCTCCAAGTCCCGTGTAATCACAATGCTCCATGCCCCTTTTCATCACAATGCTCCATGAGACTTGTCATCACAAGTCTCCATGGTCTTCCCATCACAATGCTCCAGGACTTTGTCATCACCATGCTCCATTCCCTTGTCATCAAAATGCTCCATGACCCCTCTCATCACAATACTCCATGAACATTTTCAAACCAGTGCTCCATGAACTTCTCATCACAATGCTCAATGACAAATATCATCAAAATACTCCATGACCACTGTCATCACAACACTCCATGACACATGACAACACAATGACCCGGGACTCTTGTCATCAAAATGCTCCATTTCCTACTCATCACACTGCTCCATGACCCCTGTCATCACAGTACTCCATGAACATTTTCAGCCCAATGATCCATGACCCTTGTCATCACAATCATCCATGACCATGTCATCCCAATTCTCCATGACCCTTTTAATCACAATGCTCCAAGAACCCTTAATCAAAATGCTCCATGCCCCTGTCATCACAAAGCTCCATGACGCATGTCATCAGAATGTTCCATGGCCTTCTCATCAATATGTTCCATGCCCTTGTCATCACAATGCTCCCAGACCCCTGTAATCACAATGCTCCATGCCTCTTTTCATCTCAATGTTCCATGAACCCTGTAATCACAATGCATCATGCCCATCATCATAATGCTTCCGGCTATTGTCAGCACAATAAAATCAAAATTATCCATGACCTCTGTCATCACAATGCTCCATGACCCCTGTCATCACAATACTCCATGAACATTTTCAGCCCAATGCTCCATGACACTTGTCTGCACAATGATCCATGTCGTTGTCATCCAAATTCCGCATGTCCCATGTATTCACAATGCTCCGTGATGCTTCTCATCACAGTGCTCCATGACACCTGTCATCACAATGCTCCAGGCCTTTGTCAGCAAAATGCTACGTCACCTTTTCATTACAATGCTCTATGGGCTTGTCATCACAATACTCAATTACCATTTTCATCACAATCCTCCATGAACCTTAGGATCACATTGCTTCATGCCCTTGACATCACAATGCTCCATGCTCCTTGAAATCAAAATGATCCATGGCCTCTGTCATTGCAATGCTCCAAAACCTTTTGATCACAATGTTCCAAAACACTTGTCATCACAACGCTCCATGATGCCTGTCATCACAATACTCCATGCCCTTTTCATCACAATGTTCCATGAAAATTGTCATCACAATTCTCAATACACTTGTCATCACAATGCTCCCCGATACTTGTCGTCAGAATGCTCCTTGAAACCTGTCACGAAAAGGCTCCATGCCTTTTGCATCACAAAGCCCCATTCCATTTCCTTCACAATGTTCCATGCCATTGTCTTCAAAATACTCCTCAAGCTTGTCATCAGAATGCTCCATGACCCATGTCATCACAATTCTCCATGCACTTGTCAGCACAATGCTCCCTGACACTTGTCATCACAATGCTCCAAGCCATTGTCATCACAATGCTCCATTACCTCTGTCTTAACAATGCTCCATGACCCCTGCCATCAAAATGTTACACGGCCTTGTCATCACAAGGCTCCATGAAACTTGTCATCACAATGCCCCATGACGCTCGTCATCACAATTATCCATGGTCTTCTCATGACAATGTTCCATGATCTTTGTCATCTCAATGCTCAAAACATTTGTCATCACAATGCTCCATGACAGTTGTCATCAGTATGCGCCTTGAACCATGTCATTAAAAGGCTCCATGCCTTTTTCAACAAAATAATCCATGCCCTTTTCATCACAATGCTCCAAGATCCCTGTAATCACAATGCTTCCTACCCTTGTCATCACAAAGCTCCATGACGCATGTCATCAGAATGCTCCATGGAATTCTCATCACCATGATTCATGCCCTTGTAATCACAATGCTCCAAGACCCCTGTAATCACAATGCTCCATGCCCCTTTTCAACAGAATGCTCCATGAGACTTCTCATCAAAAGTCTCCATGGTCTTCTCATCACAATGCTCCAGGACATTGTCATCACCACGCTCCATTCCCTTGTCATCGCAATGCACCATGACCAATATCATCACAATTCTCAATGACCACTGTCATCACAACACTCCATGACACCTGACAACACAATGATCTGAGACTCTTGTCATCACAATGCTCCATTCCCTAGTCATCACAATGCTCCATGACACTTGTCATCACAATGATCCATGCCCTTGTCATCCCAATGCTCCATAACCCCTGTATACACAATGTTCTGTGACGCTTGTCATCACAGTGCTCCATGACACCTGTAATCACAATGCTCCATGCCTTTGTCAACAATATGCTACATGACCTTGTCATTACAATGCTCTATGTGCTTGTCATCACAATACACCATTTCCATTGTCATCACAATCCTCCATGAACCTTGGGATCACATTGCTTCATGCCCTTGTCATCACAATGCTCCATGCTCCTTGAAATCAAAATGATCCATGACCTCTGTCATCACAATGCTCCAAACTCTTGTGATCACAATGTTCCATAACACTTGTCATCAAACCGCTCCATGATGCCTGTCATCACAATACTCCATGCCCTTTTCATCATAATGCTCCATGACCTTTGTCATCACAATGCTCAATACACTTGTCATCACAATGCTCCCTGACACTTGTCGTCAGAATGCTCCTTGAACCCTGTCACGAAAAGGCTCCATGACTTTTCATCACAATGCCCCATGCCGTTTACATCACAATGCTCCATTGCATTGTCATCAGAATACTCCAAAAGCTTGTCATCAGAATTCTCCATGACCCTTTTCATCACAAATCTCCATGCACTTGTCAGCACAATGCTCCCTGACCCTTGTCATCACAATGCTCCAAGCCATTGTCATCACAATGCTCCATTACCTTTGTCTTCAGAATCTTCCATGACACTTGGCATCACAATGCTCCATGCCATTGTCATCACAATGGGCCATTACATATGTCATCACAATGCTCCCTGACACCTGTCTTCACAATACTGCATGACCTGGTCATCACAATGCTCCATGTCCTTGTCATCACAATACGCCATTCCAACTCTCATCGCAATAATTCATGAAACTTATTAGACCAGTGTTCCATGAACTTGTGATCACAGTGCTCCATGCCCTTGTTGTCACAATGCTCCATGACCCCTGTCATCACAGTGCTCCGTGACTCCAGTCATCACAATGCTTCATGGCCTTTGTCATCACAAAGGTCCATGCCCTCGTCATCAACAGTCTCTGTGACCATTTTAACCACAATGCTTCATGAACTTTTCATCTCAATGCTCTTTGACCCTTGACATCAAAATGCTCTATGCCTTTCTCAGCACAATGCGCCATGACCCTTGTCATCACAATGCTCCAGGCACTTGTCAGCACAATGCTCCATGACACATGTCATCACAATGCACCATGCGCTTGTCATCACAGTGCTCCACCATCTTGTCATCACAGTGCTCCATAAAGCTTGTCATCACAATGCTCCATGCATTTCTCATCAAAATGCTCTCTCACCACTGATATCACAATGCTACATCACTATTTGTCACAATACTCCCTCACCCGTGTCATCACAATGTTCCATGACTCCTGTCATCACAATGCTACATGCATTTATCATCACAGTGTTTGATGACCCATGACATCACAATGTTCCATAACACCTGTCATCAAAATGTTCCATGACACTTTTCATTAAATTGCTCCATGACCCTGTCATCACAATGATCCCTGCCCTTCTCATCAAAATGCACTGTGCCCTTGCCATCAAAATGCTCCATGACCTTTGTCGTCACAAATATCCATGACCCTTGGCATCACAATGTTCCATGTCATTGTCATCACACTGCTCCATGAACGCTCTCATCACATTGCTCCATGCACTTGTCTTCATAAAGCTCCATGACACATGTCATCAAAATGCTCCATGGCCTTCTCATCACAATTCTCCATGCCCTTATAATCACAATGCTCCTTTAAACCTGTCATAACAATGCTCCATGACCACTGTCATCACGATGTTCCATGGCCTTGTCATCACAATGCTCCATGACACTTCTCATCACAATGTTCCAAGACCCCTGTAATCACAATGAACTATGCCCCTTTTCATCTCAATGATCCATGAACCCTGTCATCACAATGCACAATGCCCATCATCATGCTTCATGCTATTGTCATCACAATGAAATCAAAATGCTCCATGACCTGTCATAACAATGTTCCTAACCCTTGTGATCACAATATTCCATAACACTTGTCATCACAATGCCACATGACGCTCGTCATCACAATTATCCATGGTTTCTCATCACAATGCTCCATGACTTGTCATCACAATCCTCAATACACTTGTCATCAAAATGCTCCCTGACACTTGTTGTCTGTATGCTCCTTGAACACTGTCATGACAAGCCTCCATGCATTTTTCATCACAATGATCCATGCCCTTTTCATCACAATGCTCCAAGACCCCTGTAATCACAATGCTCCATGCCCTTGTCATCACAAATCTCAATGACACATGTCATCAGAATGCTCCTTGGCCTTCTGCTCACAATGATCCATGCCCTTGTCATCAAAATGTGCCAATACCCCTGTAATCAGAATGCTCCATGCCCATTTTCATCAGTATGCTCCATGAGACCTGTCATCACAAGGCTCCATGGTTTTCTCATCACAATGCTCCAGGACATTTTCATCACAATGCTTCACGACGTTGTCATGAAAATTCTCAATGGCCCTTGTCATCATATTGCTCCAAGCCCTAGTCATCACAATGCTCCATTATATTTGTCATCACAATCATCCATTACATTTGGCATCACAATACTCCGTGCTATTGTCATCGCAATGGACCATGACATATGTCATCACAATGCTCCCTGGCACCTGTCTTCAAAATACTCCATGACCTTCTCTTCACAATGATCCATGCCCTTGTCATCACAATGTACTATGTCCACTGTCATCACAATAATCTATTAAAATTGTCAGACCAATGCTCCATGCCCCTGTCATAACAATGCTCCATGTCCCTGTCATCACAATGCTCAATGCCCTTCTCATCACAATGCTCCATTACTTGCCATCACAAAGCTTCATAGCCCCTGACCCATGTATCACAGTGTTCCGTGCCGTTGTCATCACAATGCTCAATGCCCACTCTCATCACAATAATCCATGAAATATTTCAGACCAATGTTCCATGCCCTTCTCATAAAAATGCTCCATTACACCTGTCATAACAGTGCTTCATGAACCCTGTCATCATAATGATCCACGGCTTTGTCATCACAAGGCTCCATGACACTTGTCATCACAATGCCCCATGACGCTCGTCATCACTATTATCCATGGTCTTCTCATCACAATGTTCCATGATCTTTGTCATCACAATTCTCAGTACACTTGTCATCACAATGATCCCTGACACTTGTCGTCAGTATGCTCCTTGAACCCTGTCATGACAAGGCTGCATGCCTTTTTCATCACAATGATCCATGCCCTTTTCATAACAATGCTCCAAGACCCCTGTAATCACAATGCTCCATGCCCTTGTCATCACAAAGCTCCATGACGCATGTCATCAGAATGCTCTATGGCCTTCTCATCACCATGATCCATGCCCTTGTCATCACAATGCTCCAATAACCCTATAATCACAATGGTCCATGCCCCTTTTCAACAGAATGCTCCATGAGACTTCTCAACAAAAGTCTCCATGGTCTTCTCATCACAATGTTCCAGGACTTTGTCATCACCATGCTCCATTCCCTTGTCATCTCAATGCTCCATGACCAATATCATCACAATTCTCCATGACCACTGTCATCACAACACTCCATGACACCTGAAACACAATGATCTGGGACTCTTGTCAGCACAATGCTCCATTCCCTATGCATCACAATGCTCAATGACACTTGTCATCACAATGATCATTGCCCTTGTCATCCCAATGCGCCATAACCCCTGTATTCACAATGCTCCATGATGCTTGTCATCACAGTGCTCCATGACACCTGTCATCACAATGCTCCATGCCTTTGTCAGCAAAATGCTACATGACCTTGTCATTACAATGCTCTATGTGATTGTTATCAAAATATTCCATTACCATTGTCATCACAATCCTCCAAGAACCTTGGGATCACATTGCTTCATTCCCTTGTCATCACAATGTTCCATGCTCCTTGAAATCAAAATGATCCATGACCTCTGTCATCACAATGCTCCAAACCCTTGTGATCACAATGTTCCATAACATTGTCATCACAACGCTCCATGATGCCTGTCATCACAATACTCCATGCCCTTTTCATCACAATTCTCCATGACGTTTGCCATCACAATTCGCAATACACTTGTCATCACAATGCTCCCTGACACTTGTCGTCAGAATGCTCCTTGAACACTGTCACGAAAAGGCTCCATGCCTTTTTCATCACAATGTCCCATGCCATTTAAATCACAATGCTCCATGCCATTGTCATCAAAATACTCCACAAGTTTGTCATCAGAATGCTCCATGACCCTTGTAATCACAAATGTCCATGAACTTGTCTGCACAATGCTCCCTGACTCTTGTCATCACAATGCTCCAAGCCATTGTCATCACAATACTCCATTACCTTTGTCATCAGAATCCTCCATGACACTTGGCATCGCAATGCTCCATGGCATTGTCATCACAATGCACCATGACATATGTCATCACAATGCTCGATGACACCTGTCTTCACAATACTGCATGACCTGGTCATCACAATGCTCCATGCCCCTTTCATCACAATGTGCCATTCCCACTGTCATCGCAATAATTCATGAAATTTATTTGACCAATGTTCCATGCCCTTGTCATCACAATGCTCCATGCCCTTGTTATCACAATGCTCCATGACCACTGTCATCACAATGCTCCGTGACGCCAGTCATAACATTTCTTCATGACCTTTGTCATCAAAATCGTCCATGTCCTCATTATCAACTGTCTCTGTGACCTTTTTAACCACAAATCTCCATGAATTTTCATCACAATGCTCTTTGACCCTTGTCATCAAAATGCTCTATGCCTTTCTCAGCACAATGCTCCATGACCATTGTCATCACAATGCTCCATGCGCTTGTCAGCACAATGCTCCATGACACAGATCATCACAATGCACCATGCGCTTGTCATCACAGTGCTCCACAATTTGTCATCACAATGCTCCATGCACTTCTCATCAAAATGCTCTCTCACCACTGATATCACAATGCGACATCACTATTTGTCACAATACTCCCTCACCCATGTCATCAAAATGTTCCATGACTCCTGTCATCACAAGGCTACATGCACTTATTATCATAATGTTTGATGACCCCTGATATCACAATGTTCCATAACACCTGTCATCAAAATGTTCCATGACACATTTCATCCAATTGCTCCATGACCATGTCATCACAATGCTCCCTGCCCTTCTCATCACAATGCACAACGCCCTTGCCATCAAAATGCTCCATGAACTTTGTCATCACAAAGATCCATGCCCCTTGGCATCACAATGCTCCATGTCATTGTCATCACAATGCTCCATGTACGCCCTCATCACATTGCTCCATGCCCTTGTCATCACAAAGCTCCATGACACTTGTCATCAGAATCCTCCATGGCCTTCTCATCATAATGTTCCATGCCCTTGCCATCACAATGCTCCATTACCACTGTCATAACAATGCACCATTACCCCTGCCATCACGATGTTCCATGGCCTTGTCCTCACAAGGATCCATGACCCTTCTCATCACAATGCTCCACGAACCCTGTAATCACAATGCTCTATGCCCTTTTTCATCTCAATGATCCATGAACCCTGTCATCACTATGCACCATGCCCATCATCATAATGCTTCATGCTATTGTCATCACAATGAAATCAAGATGCTCCATGACCTCTCTCATAACAATGCTCCAAACCCTTGAGATCACTATATTCCATAAGACTTGTCATCACAATTTCACATGACGCTCATCATCATGATTATCCATGGTCTTCTCATCACAATGCTCCATGACCTTTGTCATCACAATGCTCAATACACTTGTCATCAAAATGCTCCCTGACACTTGTTGTCTGTATGCTCCTTGAACACTGTCATGACAAGGCTCCATGCCTTTTTCATCACAATGATCCATGCCCTTTTCATCAAAATGCTCGAAGACCCATGTAATCACAATGCCCAATGCCCTTGTCATCACAAAGCTCAATGACGCATGCCATCAGAATGCTTCTTGGTCTTCTGCTCACAATGCTCCATGCCCTTGTCATCACAATGTTCCAAGACCCCTGTAATCACAATGCTCCATGCCCCTTTTCATCAGTATGCTCCATGAGATTGTCATCACAAGGCTCCATGGTTTTGTCATCACAATGCTCCAGGACCTTGTCATCACAATGCTTCACGACAGTGTCATGAAAATTCTCAATGGCCCTTGTCATCATAATACTCCAAGCCCTAGTCATCACAATACTCCATTTTATTTGTCATCACAATCCTCCATTACATTTGGCATAACAATACACCCTGCCATTGTCATCGCAATGGACCATGACATATGTCATCACAATGCTCCCTGACACCTGTCTTCACAATACTCCATGACCTTCTCTTCACAATGCTCCATGCCATTGTCATCACAATGCACTATGCCCAATGTCATCACAATAAACTATGAAAATTGTCAGACCAATGCTCCATGTCCCTGTCATAACAATGCTCCATGTCCCTGTCATCACAATGCTCCATGCCCTTGTCATCACAATGCTCCATGACTTGTCATCACAATGTTCCTTGATCTTTGTCATCACAATTCTCAGTACACTTGTCATCACCATGATCCCTGACACTTGTAGTCAGTATGCTCCTTGAACCCTGTCATGACAAGGCTGCATGCCTTTTTCATCAGAATGTTCCATGCCCTTTTCATAACAATGCTCCAAGACCACTTTAATCACAATGCTCCATGCCCTTGTCATCACAAAGCTCCATGACGCATGTCATCAGAATGCTCCATGGCCTTCTCATCACCATGATCCATGCCCTTGTCATCACAATGCTCCAAGACCCCTGTAATCACAATGCTCCATGCCCCTTTTCAACAAAATGCTCCATGAGACTTCTCATCAGAAGTCTCCATGGTCTTCTCATCACAATGCTCCAGGACTTTGTCATCACCATGCTCCATTCCCTTGTCATCACAATGCTCCATGACCAATATCATCACAATGCTCCATGACCACTGTCATCACAACACTCCATGACACCTGACAACACAATAATCCGAGACTCTTGTCATCACAATGCTCCTTTCCCTAGTCATCCCAATGCTCCATGACACTTGTCATCAAAATGATCCATGCCATTGTCATCCCAATGCTCCATAACACCTGTATTCACAATTCTCCATGATGCATGTCATCACAGTGCTCCATGACACCTGTCATCACAATGCTCCATGCCTTTGTCAGCAAAAAGCTACATGACCTTGTCATTACAATGCTCTATGTGCTTGTCATCACAATACACCATTACCATTGTCATCACAATGCTCCATGAACCTTGTGATCACATTGCTTCATTCCCTTGTCATCACAATGCCCCATGCTCCTTGAAATCAAAATGATCCATGACCTCTGTCATCACAATGCTGCAAGCCCTTGTGATCACAATGTTCCATAACACTTGTCATGACAACGCTCCATGATGCCTGTCATCACAATACTCCATGCCCTTTTCATCACAATGCTCCATGACCTTTGTCATCACAATGCTCAATACACTTGTCATCACAATGCTCCCTGACACTTGTCGTCAGAATGCTCCTTGAACCCTGTCACGAAAAGGCTCCATGACTTTTCATCACAATGCCCCATGCCGTTTACATCACAATGCTCCATTGCATTGTCATCAGAATACTCCAAAAGCTTGTCATCAGAATTCTCCATGACCCTTTTCATCACAAATCTCCATGCACTTGTCAGCACAATGCTCCCTGACCCTTGTCATCACAATGCTCCAAGCCATTGTCATCACAATGCTCCATTACCTTTGTCTTCAGAATCTTCCATGACACTTGGCATCACAATGCTCCATGCCATTGTCATCACAATGGGCCATTACATATGTCATCACAATGCTCCCTGACACCTGTCTTCACAATACTGCATGACCTGGTCATCACAATGCTCCATGTCCTTGTCATCACAATACGCCATTCCAACTCTCATCGCAATAATTCATGAAACTTATTAGACCAGTGTTCCATGAACTTGTGATCACAGTGCTCCATGCCCTTGTTGTCACAATGCTCCATGACCCCTGTCATCACAGTGCTCCGTGACTCCAGTCATCACAATGCTTCATGGCCTTTGTCATCACAAAGGTCCATGCCCTCGTCATCAACAGTCTCTGTGACCATTTTAACCACAATGCTTCATGAACTTTTCATCTCAATGCTCTTTGACCCTTGACATCAAAATGCTCTATGCCTTTCTCAGCACAATGCGCCATGACCCTTGTCATCACAATGCTCCAGGCACTTGTCAGCACAATGCTCCATGACACATGTCATCACAATGCACCATGCGCTTGTCATCACAGTGCTCCACCATCTTGTCATCACAGTGCTCCATAAAGCTTGTCATCACAATGCTCCATGCATTTCTCATCAAAATGCTCTCTCACCACTGATATCACAATGCTACATCACTATTTGTCACAATACTCCCTCACCCGTGTCATCACAATGTTCCATGACTCCTGTCATCACAATGCTACATGCATTTATCATCACAGTGTTTGATGACCCATGACATCACAATGTTCCATAACACCTGTCATCAAAATGTTCCATGACACTTTTCATTAAATTGCTCCATGACCCTGTCATCACAATGATCCCTGCCCTTCTCATCAAAATGCACTGTGCCCTTGCCATCAAAATGCTCCATGACCTTTGTCGTCACAAATATCCATGACCCTTGGCATCACAATGTTCCATGTCATTGTCATCACACTGCTCCATGAACGCTCTCATCACATTGCTCCATGCACTTGTCTTCATAAAGCTCCATGACACATGTCATCAAAATGCTCCATGGCCTTCTCATCACAATTCTCCATGCCCTTATAATCACAATGCTCCATTAAACCTGTCATAACAATGCTCCATGACCACTGCCATCACGATGTTCCATGGCCTTGTCATCACAATGCTCCATGACACTTCTCATCACAATGTTCCAAGACCCCTGTAATCACAATGAACTATGCCCCTTTTCATCTCAATGATCCATGAACCCTGTCATCACAATGCACAATGCCCATCATCATGCTTCATGCTATTGTCATCACAATGAAATCAAAATGCTCCATGACCTGTCATAACAATGTTCCTAACCCTTGTGATCACAATATTCCATAACACTTGTCATCACAATGCCACATGACGCTCGTCATCACAATTATCCATGGTTTCTCATCACAATGCTCCATGACTTGTCATCACAATCCTCAATACACTTGTCATCAAAATGCTCCCTGACACTTGTTGTCTGTATGCTCCTTGAACACTGTCATGACAAGCCTCCATGCATTTTTCATCACAATGATCCATGCCCTTTTCATCACAATGCTCCAAGACCCCTGTAATCACAATGCTCCATGCCCTTGTCATCACAAATCTCAATGACACATGTCATCAGAATGCTCCTTGGCCTTCTGCTCACAATGATCCATGCCCTTGTCATCAAAATGTGCCAATACCCCTGTAATCAGAATGCTCCATGCCCATTTTCATCAGTATGCTCCATGAGACCTGTCATCACAAGGCTCCATGGTTTTCTCATCACAATGCTCCAGGACATTTTCATCACAATGCTTCACGACGTTGTCATGAAAATTCTCAATGGCCCTTGTCATCATATTGCTCCAAGCCCTAGTCATCACAATGCTCCATTATATTTGTCATCACAATCATCCATTACATTTGGCATCACAATACTCCGTGCTATTGTCATCGCAATGGACCATGACATATGTCATCACAATGCTCCCTGGCACCTGTCTTCAAAATACTCCATGACCTTCTCTTCACAATGATCCATGCCCTTGTCATCACAATGTACTATGTCCACTGTCATCACAATAATCTATTAAAATTGTCAGACCAATGCTCCATGCCCCTGTCATAACAATGCTCCATGTCCCTGTCATCACAATGCTCAATGCCCTTCTCATCACAATGCTCCATTACTTGCCATCACAAAGCTTCATAGCCCCTGACCCATGTATCACAGTGTTCCGTGCCGTTGTCATCACAATGCTCAATGCCCACTCTCATCACAATAATCCATGAAATATTTCAGACCAATGTTCCATGCCCTTCTCATAAAAATGCTCCATTACACCTGTCATAACAGTGCTTCATGAACCCTGTCATCATAATGATCCACGGCTTTGTCATCACAAGGCTCCATGACACTTGTCATCACAATGCCCCATGACGCTCGTCATCACTATTATCCATGGTCTTCTCATCACAATGTTCCATGATCTTTGTCATCACAATTCTCAGTACACTTGTCATCACAATGATCCCTGACACTTGTCGTCAGTATGCTCCTTGAACCCTGTCATGACAAGGCTGCATGCCTTTTTCATCACAATGATCCATGCCCTTTTCATAACAATGCTCCAAGACCCCTGTAATCACAATGCTCCATGCCCTTGTCATCACAAAGCTCCATGACGCATGTCATCAGAATGCTCTATGGCCTTCTCATCACCATGATCCATGCCCTTGTCATCACAATGCTCCAATAACCCTATAATCACAATGGTCCATGCCCCTTTTCAACAGAATGCTCCATGAGACTTCTCAACAAAAGTCTCCATGGTCTTCTCATCACAATGTTCCAGGACTTTGTCATCACCATGCTCCATTCCCTTGTCATCTCAATGCTCCATGACCAATATCATCACAATTCTCCATGACCACTGTCATCACAACACTCCATGACACCTGAAACACAATGATCTGGGACTCTTGTCAGCACAATGCTCCATTCCCTATGCATCACAATGCTCAATGACACTTGTCATCACAATGATCATTGCCCTTGTCATCCCAATGCGCCATAACCCCTGTATTCACAATGCTCCATGATGCTTGTCATCACAGTGCTCCATGACACCTGTCATCACAATGCTCCATGCCTTTGTCAGCAAAATGCTACATGACCTTGTCATTACAATGCTCTATGTGATTGTTATCAAAATATTCCATTACCATTGTCATCACAATCCTCCAAGAACCTTGGGATCACATTGCTTCATTCCCTTGTCATCACAATGTTCCATGCTCCTTGAAATCAAAATGATCCATGACCTCTGTCATCACAATGCTCCAAACCCTTGTGATCACAATGTTCCATAACATTGTCATCACAACGCTCCATGATGCCTGTCATCACAATACTCCATGCCCTTTTCATCACAATTCTCCATGACGTTTGCCATCACAATTCGCAATACACTTGTCATCACAATGCTCCCTGACACTTGTCGTCAGAATGCTCCTTGAACACTGTCACGAAAAGGCTCCATGCCTTTTTCATCACAATGTCCCATGCCATTTAAATCACAATGCTCCATGCCATTGTCATCAAAATACTCCACAAGTTTGTCATCAGAATGCTCCATGACCCTTGTAATCACAAATGTCCATGAACTTGTCTGCACAATGCTCCCTGACTCTTGTCATCACAATGCTCCAAGCCATTGTCATCACAATACTCCATTACCTTTGTCATCAGAATCCTCCATGACACTTGGCATCGCAATGCTCCATGGCATTGTCATCACAATGCGCCATGACATATGTCATCACAATGCTCGATGACACCTGTCTTCACAATACTGCATGACCTGGTCATCACAATGCTCCATGCCCCTTTCATCACAATGTGCCATTCCCACTGTCATCGCAATAATTCATGAAATTTATTTGACCAATGTTCCATGCCCTTTTCATCACAATGATCCATGCCCTTGTTATCACAATGCTCCATGACCACTGTCATCACAATGCTCCGTGACGCCAGTCATAACATTTCTTCATGACCTTTGTCATCAAAATCGTCCATGTCCTCATTATCAACTGTCTCTGTGACCTTTTTAACCACAAATCTCCATGAATTTTCATCACAATGCTCTTTGACCCTTGTCATCAAAATGCTCTATGCCTTTCTCAGCACAATGCTCCATGACCATTGTCATCACAATGCTCCATGCGCTTGTCAGCACAATGCTCCATGACACAGATCATCACAATGCACCATGCGCTTGTCATCACAGTGCTCCACAATTTGTCATCACAATGCTCCATGCACTTCTCATCAAAATGCTCTCTCACCACTGATATCACAATGCGACATCACTATTTGTCACAATACTCCCTCACCCATGTCATCAAAATGTTCCATGACTCCTGTCATCACAAGGCTACATGCACTTATTATCATAATGTTTGATGACCCCTGATATCACAATGTTCCATAACACCTGTCATCAAAATGTTCCATGACACATTTCATCCAATTGCTCCATGACCATGTCATCACAATGCTCCCTGCCCTTCTCATCACAATGCACAACGCCCTTGCCATCAAAATGCTCCATGAACTTTGTCATCACAAAGATCCATGCCCCTTGGCATCACAATGCTCCATGTCATTGTCATCACAATGCTCCATGTACGCCCTCATCACATTGCTCCATGCCCTTGTCATCACAAAGCTCCATGACACTTGTCATCAGAATCCTCCATGGCCTTCTCATCATAATGTTCCATGCCCTTGCCATCACAATGCTCCATTACCACTGTCATAACAATGCACCATTACCCCTGCCATCACGATGTTCCATGGCCTTGTCCTCACAAGGATCCATGACCCTTCTCATCACAATGCTCCACGAACCCTGTAATCACAATGCTCTATGCCCTTTTTCATCTCAATGATCCATGAACCCTGTCATCACTATGCACCATGCCCATCATCATAATGCTTCATGCTATTGTCATCACAATGAAATCAAGATGCTCCATGACCTCTCTCATAACAATGCTCCAAACCCTTGAGATCACTATATTCCATAAGACTTGTCATCACAATTTCACATGACGCTCATCATCATGATTATCCATGGTCTTCTCATCACAATGCTCCATGACCTTTGTCATCACAATGCTCAATACACTTGTCATCAAAATGCTCCCTGACACTTGTTGTCTGTATGCTCCTTGAACACTGTCATGACAAGGCTCCATGCCTTTTTCATCACAATGATCCATGCCCTTTTCATCAAAATGCTCGAAGACCCATGTAATCACAATGCCCAATGCCCTTGTCATCACAAAGCTCAATGACGCATGCCATCAGAATGCTTCTTGGTCTTCTGCTCACAATGCTCCATGCCCTTGTCATCACAATGTTCCAAGACCCCTGTAATCACAATGCTCCATGCCCCTTTTCATCAGTATGCTCCATGAGATTGTCATCACAAGGCTCCATGGTTTTGTCATCACAATGCTCCAGGACCTTGTCATCACAATGCTTCACGACAGTGTCATGAAAATTCTCAATGGCCCTTGTCATCATAATACTCCAAGCCCTAGTCATCACAATACTCCATTTTATTTGTCATCACAATCCTCCATTACATTTGGCATAACAATACACCCTGCCATTGTCATCGCAATGGACCATGACATATGTCATCACAATGCTCCCTGACACCTGTCTTCACAATACTCCATGACCTTCTCTTCACAATGCTCCATGCCATTGTCATCACAATGCACTATGCCCAATGTCATCACAATAAACTATGAAAATTGTCAGACCAATGCTCCATGTCCCTGTCATAACAATGCTCCATGTCCCTGTCATCACAATGCTCCATGCCCTTGTCATCACAATGCTCCATGACTTGTCATCACAATGTTCCTTGATCTTTGTCATCACAATTCTCAGTACACTTGTCATCACCATGATCCCTGACACTTGTAGTCAGTATGCTCCTTGAACCCTGTCATGACAAGGCTGCATGCCTTTTTCATCAGAATGTTCCATGCCCTTTTCATAACAATGCTCCAAGACCACTTTAATCACAATGCTCCATGCCCTTGTCATCACAAAGCTCCATGACGCATGTCATCAGAATGCTCCATGGCCTTCTCATCACCATGATCCATGCCCTTGTCATCACAATGCTCCAAGACCCCTGTAATCACAATGCTCCATGCCCCTTTTCAACAAAATGCTCCATGAGACTTCTCATCAGAAGTCTCCATGGTCTTCTCATCACAATGCTCCAGGACTTTGTCATCACCATGCTCCATTCCCTTGTCATCACAATGCTCCATGACCAATATCATCACAATGCTCCATGACCACTGTCATCACAACACTCCATGACACCTGACAACACAATAATCCGAGACTCTTGTCATCACAATGCTCCTTTCCCTAGTCATCCCAATGCTCCATGACACTTGTCATCAAAATGATCCATGCCATTGTCATCCCAATGCTCCATAACACCTGTATTCACAATTCTCCATGATGCATGTCATCACAGTGCTCCATGACACCTGTCATCACAATGCTCCATGCCTTTGTCAGCAAAAAGCTACATGACCTTGTCATTACAATGCTCTATGTGCTTGTCATCACAATACACCATTACCATTGTCATCACAATGCTCCATGAACCTTGTGATCACATTGCTTCATTCCCTTGTCATCACAATGCCCCATGCTCCTTGAAATCAAAATGATCCATGACCTCTGTCATCACAATGCTGCAAGCCCTTGTGATCACAATGTTCCATAACACTTGTCATGACAACGCTCCATGATGCCTGTCATCACAATACTCCATGCCCTTTTCATCACAATGCTCCATGACCTTTGTCATCACAATGCTCAATACACTTGTCATCACAATGCTCCCTGACACTTGTCGTCAGAATGCTCCTTGAACCCTGTCACGAAAAGGCTCCATGACTTTTCATCACAATGCCCCATGCCGTTTACATCACAATGCTCCATTGCATTGTCATCAGAATACTCCAAAAGCTTGTCATCAGAATTCTCCATGACCCTTTTCATCACAAATCTCCATGCACTTGTCAGCACAATGCTCCCTGACCCTTGTCATCACAATGCTCCAAGCCATTGTCATCACAATGCTCCATTACCTTTGTCTTCAGAATCTTCCATGACACTTGGCATCACAATGCTCCATGCCATTGTCATCACAATGGGCCATTACATATGTCATCACAATGCTCCCTGACACCTGTCTTCACAATACTGCATGACCTGGTCATCACAATGCTCCATGTCCTTGTCATCACAATACGCCATTCCAACTCTCATCGCAATAATTCATGAAACTTATTAGACCAGTGTTCCATGAACTTGTGATCACAGTGCTCCATGCCCTTGTTGTCACAATGCTCCATGACCCCTGTCATCACAGTGCTCCGTGACTCCAGTCATCACAATGCTTCATGGCCTTTGTCATCACAAAGGTCCATGCCCTCGTCATCAACAGTCTCTGTGACCATTTTAACCACAATGCTTCATGAACTTTTCATCTCAATGCTCTTTGACCCTTGACATCAAAATGCTCTATGCCTTTCTCAGCACAATGCGCCATGACCCTTGTCATCACAATGCTCCAGGCACTTGTCAGCACAATGCTCCATGACACATGTCATCACAATGCACCATGCGCTTGTCATCACAGTGCTCCACCATCTTGTCATCACAGTGCTCCATAAAGCTTATCATCACAATGCTCCATGCATTTCTCATCAAAATGCTCTCTCACCACTGATATCACAATGCTACATCACTATTTGTCACAATACTCCCTCACCCGTGTCATCACAATGTTCCATGACTCCTGTCATCACAATGCTACATGCATTTATCATCACAGTGTTCGATGACCCATGACATCACAATGTTCCATAACACCTGTCATCAAAATGTTCCATGACACTTTTCATTAAATTGCTCCATGACCCTGTCATCACAATGATCCCTGCCCTTCTCATCAAAATGCACTGTGCCCTTGCCATCAAAATGCTCCATGACCTTTGTCGTCACAAATATCCATGACCCTTGGCATCACAATGTTCCATGTCATTGTCATCACACTGCTCCATGAACGCTCTCATCACATTGCTCCATGCACTTGTCTTCATAAAGCTCCATGACACATGTCATCAAAATGCTCCATGGCCTTCTCATCACAATTCTCCATGCCCTTATAATCACAATGCTCCATTAAACCTGTCATAACAATGCTCCATGACCACTGCCATCACGATGTTCCATGGCCTTGTCATCACAATGCTCCATGACACTTCTCATCACAATGTTCCAAGACCCCTGTAATCACAATGAACTATGCCCCTTTTCATCTCAATGATCCATGAACCCTGTCATCACAATGCACAATGCCCATCATCATGCTTCATGCTATTGTCATCACAATGAAATCAAAATGCTCCATGACCTGTCATAACAATGTTCCTAACCCTTGTGATCACAATATTCCATAACACTTGTCATCACAATGCCACATGACGCTCGTCATCACAATTATCCATGGTTTCTCATCACAATGCTCCATGACTTGTCATCACAATCCTCAATACACTTGTCATCAAAATGCTCCCTGACACTTGTTGTCTGTATGCTCCTTGAACACTGTCATGACAAGCCTCCATGCATTTTTCATCACAATGATCCATGCCCTTTTCATCACAATGCTCCAAGACCCCTGTAATCACAATGCTCCATGCCCTTGTCATCACAAATCTCAATGACACATGTCATCAGAATGCTCCTTGGCCTTCTGCTCACAATGATCCATGCCCTTGTCATCAAAATGTGCCAATACCCCTGTAATCAGAATGCTCCATGCCCATTTTCATCAGTATGCTCCATGAGACCTGTCATCACAAGGCTCCATGGTTTTCTCATCACAATGCTCCAGGACATTTTCATCACAATGCTTCACGACGTTGTCATGAAAATTCTCAATGGCCCTTGTCATCATATTGCTCCAAGCCCTAGTCATCACAATGCTCCATTATATTTGTCATCACAATCATCCATTACATTTGGCATCACAATACTCCGTGCTATTGTCATCGCAATGGACCATGACATATGTCATCACAATGCTCCCTGGCACCTGTCTTCAAAATACTCCATGACCTTCTCTTCACAATGATCCATGCCCTTGTCATCACAATGTACAATGTCCACTGTCATCACAATAATCTATTAAAATTGTCAGACCAATGCTCCATGCCCCTGTCATAACAATGCTCCATGTCCCTGTCATCACAATGCTCAATGCCATTCTCATCACAATGCTCCATTACTTGCCATCACAAAGCTTCATAGCCCCTGACCCATGTATCACAGTGTTCCGTGCCGTTGTCATCACAATGCTCAATGCCCACTCTCATCACAATAATCCATGAAATATTTCAGACCAATGTTCCATGCCCTTCTCATAAAAATGCTCCATTACACCTGTCATAACAGTGCTTCATGAACCCTGTCATCATAATGATCCACGGCTCTGTCATCACAAGGCTCCATGACACTTGTCATCACAATGCCCCATGACGCTCGTCATCACTATTATCCATGGTCTTCTCATCACAATGTTCCATGATCTTTGTCATCACAATTCTCAGTACACTTGTCATCACAATGATCCCTGACACTTGTCGTCAGTATGCTCCTTGAACCCTGTCATGACAAGGCTGCATGCCTTTTTCATCACAATGATCCATGCCCTTTTCATAACAATGCTCCAAGACCCCTGTAATCACAATGCTCCATGCCCTTGTCATCACAAAGCTCCATGACGCATGTCATCAGAATGCTCTATGGCCTTCTCATCACCATGATCCATGCCCTTGTCATCACAATGCTCCAATAACCCTATAATTACAATGGTCCATGCCCCTTTTCAACAGAATGCTCCATGAGACTTCTCAACAAAAGTCTCCATGGTCTTCTCATCACAATGCTCCAGGACTTTGTCATCACCATGCTCCATTCCCTTGTCCTCTCAATGCTCCATGACCAATATCATCACAATTCTCCATGACCACTGTCATCACAACACTCCATGACACCTGAAACACAATGATCTGGGACTCTTGTCAGCACAATGCTCCATTCCCTATGCATCACAATGCTCAATGACACTTGTCATCACAATGATCATTGCCCTTGTCATCCCAATGCGCCATAACCCCTGTATTCACAATGCTCCATGATGCTTGTCATCACAGTGCTCCATGACACCTGTCATCACAATGCTCCATGCCTTTGTCAGCAAAATGCTACATGACCTTGTCATTACAATGCTCTATGTGATTGTTATCAAAATATTCCATTACCATTGTCATCACAATCCTCCAAGAACCTTGGGATCACATTGCTTCATTCCCTTGTCATCACAATGTTCCATGCTCCTTGAAATCAAAATGATCCATGACCTCTGTCATCACAATGCTCCAAACCCTTGTGATCACAATGTTCCATAACATTGTCATCACAACGCTCCATGATGCCTGTCATCACAATACTCCATGCCCTTTTCATCACAATTCTCCATGACGTTTGCCATCACAATTCGCAATACACTTGTCATCACAATGCTCCCTGACACTTGTCGTCAGAATGCTCCTTGAACACTGTCACGAAAAGGCTCCATGCCTTTTTCATCACAATGTCCCATGCCATTTAAATCACAATGCTCCATGCCATTGTCATCAAAATACTCCACAAGTTTGTCATCAGAATGGTCCATGACCCTTGTAATCACAAATGTCCATGAACTTGTCTGCACAATGCTCCCTGACTCTTGTCATCACAATGCTCCAAGCCATTGTCATCACAATACTCCATTACCTTTGTCATCAGAATCCTCCATGACACTTGGCATCACAATGCTCCATGGCATTGTCATCACAATGCGCCATGACATATGTCATCACAATGCTCCCTGACACCTGTCTTCACAATACTGCATGACCTGGTCATCACAATGCTCCATGCCCCTTTCATCACAATGTGCCATTCCCACTGTCATCGCAATAATTCATGAAATTTATTTGACCAATGTTCCATGCCCTTGTCATCACAATGCTCCATGCCCTTGTTATCACAATGCTCCATGACCACTGTCATCACAATGCTCCGTGACGCCAGTCATAACATTGCTTCATGACCTTTGTCATCAAAATCGTCCATGTCCTCATTATCAACTGTCTCTGTGACCTTTTTAACCACAAATCTCCATGAATTTTCATCACAATGCTCTTTGACCCTTGTCATCAAAATGCTCTATGCCTTTCTCAGCACAATGCTCCATGACCATTGTCATCACAATGCTCCATGCGCTTGTCAGCACAATGCTCCATGACACAGATCATCACAATGCACCATGCGCTTGTCATCACAGTGCTCCACAATTTGTCATCACAATGCTGCATGCACTTCTCATCAAAATGCTCTCTCACCACTGATATCACAATGCGACATCACTATTTGTCACAATACTCCCTCACCCATGTCATCAAAATGTTCCATGACTCCTGTCATCACAAGGCTACATGCACTTATTATCATAATGTTTGATGACCCCTGACATCACAATGTTCCATAACACCTGTCATCAAAATGTTCCATGACACATTTCATCCAATTGCTCCATGACCATGTCATCACAATGCTCCCTGCCCTTCTCATCACAATGCACAACGCCCTTGCCATCAAAATGCTCCATGAACTTTGTCATCACAAAGATCCATGCCCCTTGGCATCACAATGCTCCATGTCATTGTCATCACAATGCTCCATGTACGCCCTCATCACATTGCTCCATGCCCTTGTCATCACAAAGCTCCATGACACTTGTCATCAGAATCCTCCATGGCCTTCTCATCATAATGTTCCATGCCCTTGCCATCACAATGCTCCATTACCACTGTCATAACAATGCACCATTACCCCTGCCATCACGATGTTCCATGGCCTTGTCTTCACAAGGATCCATGACCCTTCTCATCACAATGCTCCACGAACCCTGTAATCACAATGCTCTATGCCCTTTTTCATCTCAATGATCCATGAACCCTGTCATCACTATGCACCATGCCCATCATCATAATGCTTCATGCTATTGTCATCACAATGAAATCAAGATGCTCCATGACCTCTGTCATACCAATGCTACAAACCCTTGTGAATACAATATTCCATAACACTTGTCATCACAATGCCCCATGACGCTCGTCATCACGATTATCCATGGTCTTCTCATCACAATGCTACATGACCATTGTCATCACAATGCTCAATACACTTGTCATCAAAATGCTCACTGACACTTGTTGTCTGTATGCTCCTTGAACACTGTCATGACAAGGCTCCATGCCTTTTTCATCACAATGATCCATGCCCTTTTCATCACCATGCTCCAAGACCCATGTAATCACAATGCTCCACGCCCTTTTCATCACAAATCTCAATGACGCATGCCATGAGGATGCTCCTTGGTCTTCTCCTCAAAATGCTCCATGCTCTTGTCACCACAATGTTCCAAGATCCCTGTAATCACAATGCTCCATGCCCCTTTCCATCAGTATGCTCCATGAGACTTGTCATCACAAGGCTCCATGGTTTTGTCATCACAATGCTCCAGGACCTTGTCATCACAATGCTTCACGACGTTGTCATGAAAATTTTCAATGGCCCTTGTCATCATAATGCTCCAAGCCGTAGTCATCACAATGCTCCATTATATTTGTCATCACAATCCTCCATTACATTTGGCATCACAATGCTCCATGCCATTGTCATCGCAATGGACCCTGACATATGTCATCACAATGCTCCCTGACACCTGTCTTCACAATGCTCCATGCCACTGTCATCACAATGCTCCATGCCCTTGTCATCACAATGCTCCATGACCCCACTCATCACAATGATTCATAACGTTTGTCATCACAATGGTCCATGCCCGTGTCATCACAAGGCTCTGTGACGTTTGTAACCACAATGCTCCATGAACTTGTCATCACCATGCTCCATGTCTTTGTGAGAACAGTGCTCCATGACCATTGTCATCAAAATGTGCCACACACATTTCATCACAACGGTCCACAACCTTGTCATTGCAATGCTCCATAAATCTTTTAATCACAATGCTCCATGCATTTCTCATCAAAATGCTCTCCCACCAGAGATATCACAGTGTTCCATCAATAGTCATCACAATACTCCCTCACCCCTATAATCACAATGTTCCATGACGCTGTCATCACAGTGCTACATCCCCTTATCATCACAATGTTCCATGACCGCTGACATCACAATATTCCATAACCCCTGTCATCAAAATGCTCCATGACCCTTTTCATCCCAAAGCTCGAAGACCCCTGACATCACAATGTTCTATAACCCCTGCCATCAAAATATTCCATTACACTTTTCATCAAATTGCTGCATGACCCGGTAATCAAAATGCTCCCTGCCCTTCACATCACAATGCACCATGCCCTTGTCATCAAAATGCTCCATGACTTGTCATCACAAATCTCCATGACCCTTGACATCACAGTGCTCCATGTCATTGTCATCACAATGCTCCATGAACCCTCTCATAACATTGCTCAATGCCCTTGTCATCACAAAGCTCCATGATGCATGTCATCAGAATGTTCCATGGCCTTCTCATCACAATGCTCCATGCCCTTGTCATCACAATGCTCCAAGACCCCTGTAAACACAATGCTCAATGCCCCTTTTCATCTCAATGCTCCATGAACACTGTCATCACAATGCACCATGACCATCATCATAATGCTTCAGGCTATTGTCATCACAATGAAATCAATATTCTCCATGACCTCTGTCATCATAATGCTCCAAACCCTTCTGATCACAATGTTCCATAAGACTTATCATCACAACACCCCATGACGCTCATCATCACAATTATCCATGCCCTTCTCATCACAATGTTCCATGACCTTTGTCATCACAATGCTCAAAACACTTGTCATCACAATGCTCCCTGACACTTGTCATCAGTATGCTCCTTGAACCCTGTCATGACAAGGCTCCATGCCTGTTTCATCACAATAATCCATGCCCTTTTCATCACAATGCTCCAAGATCCCTGTAATCACAATGCTCCCTGCCCTTATCATCAAAAAGCTCCATGACGCATGTCATCCGAATGCTTCATGTCCTTCTCATCACAATGCTCCATTTCATTGTCATCACAATGCTCCATGAACGCTCTCATCACATTGCTCCATGCACTTATCTTCACAAAGTTCCATGACACATGTCATCAGAATGTTCCATGGCCTTCTCCTCACAATGCTCCATGCCCTTGTCATCACAATGCTCCATGACACCTGTCATCACAATACTCCATGAACATATTCAGCCAAGTGTTCCATGACCTTCTCATCACAATGCTTCATGACCAATATCATCACAATGATCCATGACCACTCTCATCACAACACTCCATGACACCTGACAATAAAATGATCCGGGACTCTTGTCATCACAATGCTCCAAGACCCCTGTAATCACAATGCTCCATGACCCCTGTCATCACAATACTCCATGAACATTTTCATCCCAATGTTCCATGACCCTTGTCATCACAATGATGCATGCCTTGTCATCACAAAGCTCCATGACACATGTCATCAGAATTTTAGATGGCCTTCTCATCACAATGTTCCATGCACTTGTCATCACACTGCTCCATGCACTTGTAATCACAATGTGCCTAGACCCCTGTAATCACAATGCTCCATGCCCCTTTACATCAGTATTCTCCATGAGATTTGTCATCACAAGGCTCAATGATTTTCTCAACACAATGTTCCGGGACCTTGTCATCACAATGCTTCACGACCTTGTCATGAAAATTCTCAATGGCCCTTGTCATCATAATGCTCCAATCCGTAGTCATCAGAATGCTCCATTATATTTGTCATCACAATCCTCCATTACATTTGGCATCACAGTACTCCCTGCCGTTGTCATCTCAGTGGATCTTGACATATGTCATCACAATGCTCCCTGACACCTGTCTTCACAATACTCCATGACCTTCTCTTCACAATGCTCCATGCCATTGTCATCACAATGCACTATGTCCACTGTCATCACAATAATCTATGAAACTTGTCAGCCCAATGCTCCATGCCCCTGTCATAACAATGCTCCATGTCCCTGTCATCACAATGCTCCAAGAACATTTTCAGCCCAGTGCTCCAAGACCCTTATCATCACAATGATCCATGCCCTTGTCATCCCAATGCTCCATGACCCCTGTATTCACATTGCTCCGTGATGCTTGTCATCACAGTGCCCCATGACACATGTCATCACAATGCTCCATGCCTTTGTCAGCAAAATGCTAAATGACCTTGTCATTGCAATGCTCTATGCGCTTGTCATCACAATACTCCATTTCTATTGTCATTACAGTCCTACATGAATCTTGTGATCACTTTGCTTCATGCCCCTGTCATCACAATATTCAGTAGTCCTTGAAAGCAAAATGATCCATGACCTCTGTCATCACAATGATCCAAAACCTTGTGATCACAATGTTCCATAACACTTGTCATAACAATGCTCCATGATGCCTGTCATCACAATACTCCATGCCCTTTTCATCACAATGCTCCATGACCTTTGTCATCACAATTCTCAATACACTTGTCATCACAATTCTCCCTGACACTTGTCATCAGAATGCTCCTTGAAACCTGTCACGAAATGTCTCCATGTCTCTTTAATCACAAGGCCCCATGCCGTTTTCATCACAATGCTCCATGCCATTGTCATTAAAATACTCCACAAGCTTATCATCAGAATGCTCCATGACCCTTGTCATCACAATTCTCCATGCACTTTTCAGCACAATGCTCCCTGACCTTTGTCATCACAATGCTCCAAGCCATTGGCATCACAATGCTCCATTACCTTTGTCATCAGAATCCTCCATGACACTTGGCATCACAATGCTCCATGCCATTGTCATCACAACGGGCCATTACATATATCATCACAATGCTCCCTGACACCTGTCTTCACAATACTGCATGACCTCGTCATCACAATGCTCCATGCCCTTGTCATCACAATGTGCCATTCCAACTGTCATCACAATAATCCATGAAACTTATTAGACCAATGTTCCATGGCCTTGTCATCACAGTGCTCTATGCCCTTGTTATCACAATGCTCCATGACCCCTGTCATCACAATGCTCCGTGACTCCAGTCATCACAATGCTTCATGACCTTTGTCATCACAATGGTCCATGCCCTCGTCATCAACAAACTCTGTGACCTTTTTAACCACAATGCTCCATGAACGTTTCATAACAATGCTCTTTGACCCTTGTCATCACAATGCTCTATGCCATTCTCAGCACAATGCTCCATGACTCTTGTCATCACAATGCTCCATGCGCTTGTCAGCACAATGCTCCATGACACATGGCATCACAATGCTCCATGACCCCTGTCATCACAATGCTCCGTGACTCCAGTCATCACAATGCTTCATGACCTTTGTCATCACAATGGTCCATGCCCTCGTCATCAACAAACTCTGTGACCTTTTTAACCACAATGCTCCATGAACGTTTCATAACAATGCTCTTTGACCCTTGTCATCACAATGCTCTATGCCATTCTCAGCACAATGCTCCATGACTCTTGTCATCACAATGCTCCATGCGCTTGTCAGCACAATGCTCCATGACACATGGCATCACAATGCTCCATGACCCCTGTCATCACAATGCTCGGTGACTCGTCATCACAATGCTTCATAACGTTTGTCATCACAATGCTCCATGCCCGCGTCATCACAAGGCTCTGTGACCCTTGTAACCACAATGCTCCTTGAACTATTCATCACGATTCTCTGTGACCCTTGTCATCACAATGCTGCCTGTCTTTGTCAGAACAATGCTCCATGACCATTGTCTTCACAATGTGCCACGCACATTTCATCAGAACGGTCCACAACCTTGTCATTGCAATGCTCTATAAACCTTGAAATCACAATGCTCCTTGCACTTCTCATCAAAATGCTCCCTCTCCAGAGATATCACAGTGTTACATCACTAGTCATCACAATACTGCCTCACCCCTGTAATCACAATGTTACATCCCCTTATCATCACAATGTACCATGACACCTGTCATCAAATTGCCCCATGACACTTTTCATCCCAACGCTCCAAATCCCCTGACATCACAATGTTCTATAACCCCTGCCATCAAAATATTCCATTACACTTTTCATCAAATTGCTGCATGAACCGGTCATCAAAATGCTCCCTGCCCTCCTCATCACAATGCACCATGCCCTTGTCATCAAAATGTTCCATTAATTGTCATGACAAAGACCCATGACACTTGGCATCACAATGCTCCATGTCATTGTCATCACAATGCTCCATGAACCCTCTCATAACATTGCTCAATGTCCTTGTCATCACAAAGCTCCATGACACTTGTCATCACAATGCTCGATGCCCTTCTCATCACAATGCTCCAGGCCCTTGTCATTACAATCCTGCATGACCCATGTATCATAGTGTTCTGTACCCTTGTCATCAGAAGGCTCCATGACCACTCTCATCACAATAATACATGAAACTTTTCAGACCAATGTTCCATGCCCTTCTCATCACAATGCTCCATTACCTCTGTCATAACAATCCACCATGACCCCTGCCATCACAATGTTCCACGGCATATTCATCACAAGTTTCCATGACACTTGTTATCACAATGCTGAAGACCCATGTAATCACAATGCTCCATGCCCTTGTCATCACAAACCTCCATGACTCATGTGGTCAGAATATTCCATGGCCTTCTCATCACAATGCTCCATGCCCTTGTCATCACAATGCTCCAAAACCCATGTAAACACAATGCTCCATGCCACTTTTCATCTCAATGCTCCATGAACCCTTTCATCACAATGCACCATGCCCATCATCATAATGCTTCAGGCTATTGTCATCACAATGAAATAAATATTCTCCATGACCTCTGTCATCATAATGCTCCAAAACCTTGTGATCACAATGTTCCATAACACTTATCATCACAACACCACATGACACTCATCATCACAATTATCCATGGTCTTCTCATCACAATGCTCCATGATCTTTGTCATCACAATGCTCAGTACACTTGTCATCACAATGCTAACTGACACTTGTCGTCAGTATGCTCCTTGAACCCTGTCATGACAAGGGTACAAGCATTTTTCATCACAATAATCCATGTCCTTTTCATCACAATGCTCCAAGATCCCTGTAATCACAATGCTCCATGCCCTTGTCATAAAAAAGCTCCATGACGCATGTCATCCGAATGCTTCATGGCCTTCTCATCACAATGCTCCATGCCCTTGTCATCACAATGCTCCAAGACCACTGTAATCATAATGCTCCATGCCCCTTTTCATCAGAATGCTCCATGTGTGTTGTCATCACAAGTCTCCATGGTCTTCTCATCACAATGCTCCAGGACCTTGTCATCACCATGCTCCATTCCCTTGTCATCACAATGCTCCATGACCCCTGTCATCACAATAATCCATGAGCATTTTCAGCCCAATGCTCCACGACCTACTCATCACAATGCTCCATGGCCAATATCATCACAATGCTTCATGACCACTGTCATCACAACACTCCATGACACCTGACTACACAATGATCCAGGACTCTTGTCATCACATTGCCCATTCCTTGGTCATCACAATGCTCCATGACCCCTGTCATCACAACACTCCATGAACATTTTCAGCTCAGTGCTCCATGACCCTTGTCATCACAATGATCCATGCCTTTGTCATCCCAATGCTCCATGACCCGTGTATTCACAATGCTCCGTGACGCTTGTCATCACAGTGCTCCATGACACATGTCATCACAATGCTCCATGCCTTTGTCAGCAAAATGCTACATGACCTTGTCATTGCAATGCTCTATGCACTTGTCATCACAATATTCCATTTCCATTGTCATCACAATCCTCCATGAACCTTGGGATCACATTGCTTCATGCCCCTGTCATCACACTGCTCCATGCTCCTTGAAATCAAAATGATCCATGACCTCTCTCATCACAGTGCTCCAAACCCTTGTGATCACAATGTTCCATAACACTTGTCATCACAATGCTCCATGATGCCTGTCATCACAATACTCCATGCCCTTTTCATCACAATGCTCCATGACCTTTGTCATCACAATTCTCAATACACTTGTCATCACAATGCTCTATGCCCTTGTTATCACAGTGTTCCATGACCCCTCCCATCACAATGCTCCGTGACTCCAGTCATCCCAATGCTTCATGACCTTTGTCATCACAATGGTCCATGCCCTCATCATCAATAGTCTCTGTGACCTTTTTAACTACAATGCTCCATGAAATTTTCATCACAATGCTCTTTCACCCTTGTCATCACAATGATCTATGCCTTTCTCTGCACAATGCTCCATGACCCTTGTCATTACTATGCTACATGCGCTTGTCAGCACAGTGCTCCATGACACGTCATCACAATGCACCATGCGCCTGTCATCACAGTGCTCCACAATCTTGTCATCACAATGCTCCAAAAATATTGTCCTCACAATGCTCCCTGCACTTCTCATCAAAATGCTCTCTCACCACTGATATCACAATGCTACATCAGTATTTGTCACAATACTCCCTCACCCGTCATCAGAATGTTCCATGACTCCTGTCATCACAATGCTACATGCTCTTATCATCACAATGTTCTATGAACCATGACATCACAATGTTCCTTAATACCAGTCATCAAAATGTTCCATGACACTTTTCATCCAATTGCTCCATGACTCTGTCATCACAATGCTCCTTGCCCTTCTCATCACAATGCACAACGCCCTTGCCATCAAAATGCTCCATGACCTTTGTCATCACAAAGATCCATGACCCTTGGCATTACAATGCTCCATATCATTGTCATCACATTGCTCCATGCCCTTGTCTTCACATAGCTCCATGACACAAGTCATCAGAATGCTCCATGGCCTTCTCATCACAATGCTCAATGCCCTTGCCATCACAATGCTCCATTACCACTGTCATAATAATGCTCCATGACCCCTGCCACCACGATGTTCCATGGCCTTGTCATCACAAAGCTCCATGACCCTTCTCATCACAATGCTCCAAGAACACTGTAATCACAATGCTCTATGCCCCGTTTCATCTCAATGATCCATGAACCCTGTCATGAAAATGCACCATGCCCATCATCATAATGCTTCATGCTATTGTCATCACAAAGAAATCAAAATGCTCCATGACCTCTGTCATAACAATGCTCCAAACCCTTGTGATCACTATATTCCATAACACTTGTCATCACAATGCCACATGACGCTCGTCATCACAGTTATTCATGGTCTTCTCATCACAGTGCTCCATGACCTTCGTCATCACAATGCTCAATAAAATTGTCATCAAAATGCTCCCTGACACTTGTTGTCTGTATGCTCCTTGAACCCTGTCATGACAAGGCTCCATGCCTTTTTCATCACAATGCTCCAAGACCCATGTAATCACAATGCTCCATGCCCTTGTCATCACAAAGCTCAATGACGCATGCCATCAGGATTCTCCTTTGTCTTCTACTCACTATGCTCGATGCCCTTGTCATTACAATGTTCCAAGACCCCTGTAATCACAATGCTCCATGCCCCTTTTCTTCAGTATGCCCCATGAGACTTGTCATCACAAGGCTCCATGGTTTTGTCATCACAGTGCTCCAGGACATTGTCATCACAATGCTTCACGACCTTGTCATGAAAATTTTAAATGGCCCTTGTCATCATAATGCTCCAAGCCCTAATCATCACAATGCTCTATTATATTTGTCTTCACAATTATCCATTACATTTGGCATCACAATGCTCCATGCCATTTTCATCGCAATGGCCCATGACATATGTCATCAGAATGCTCCCTGACACCTGTCTTCACAATAATCCATGACCTTCTCATCACAATGCTCCATGCCCTTGTCATCACAATGCTCCATGCCCACTCTCATCACAATAATCTATGAAACTTCTCAGACCAATGCTCCATGCCCGTGTCATCACAATGCTCCATGACCCCTGTCATCAAAATGCTCCGTGACTCCAGTCATCACAATTCTTCATAATATTTGTCATCACAATGGTCAATGCCCGCGTCATCACAAGGCTCTGTTACCTTTGTAACCACAATGCTCCATGAACTTTTCATCACAATGCTCCGTGACCCTTGTCATCACAATGCTCCATGCCTTTGTCAGGAAAATGCGCCATGACCCTTGTCATCACAATGGGCCACGCGCATTTCATCCCAACGGTCCAGAAATTCGTCATCGCAATGCTCCATAAAACTTGTAATCACAATGCTCCATGCCCTTCTCATCACAATGCTCCATTACACCTGTCATAACAATGCTCCATGACCCCTGCCATCACAATGTTCCACGGCCTTGTCATCACAAGGCTCCATGACACTTTTAATCACAATGCTCCAAGAACCCTGTAATCAAAATGCTCCATGCCCTTGTCATCACAAAGCTCCATGACACATGTCATCAGAATATTCCATGGCCTTCTCATCCAAATGCTCCATGCCCTTGTCATCACAATGCTCCCAGACCCCTGTAATCACAGTGCTCCATGCCCATTTTCCTATCAATGGTCCATGAACCCTGACATCACAGTGCATCATGCCCATCATCATAATGCTTCTGGCTATTGTCAGCAAAATGAAATCAAAATTCTCTATGACCTCTGTCATCACAATGCTCCATGACCCAAAGCATCACAATACTCCATGAACATTTTCATCACAATGCTCCATGACCCTTGTCATCACAATGATCCATGCCCTCATCATCAACAGTCTCTGTGACATTTTTAACCACAATGCTCCATGAACTTTTCATCACAATGCTCTTTGGCCCTTGTCATCGCAATGCTCTATGCCTTTCTCAGCACAATGCTCCATGACCCTTGTCATCCCAATGCTCCATGCGCTTGTCAGCACAATGCTCCATGACACATGTCATCACAATGCTCCATGCGCTTGTCATCACAGTGCTCCACAGTCTTGTCATCACAATGCTCCATAAACCTTGTCATCACAGTGCTCCATGCGCTTCTCATCACAATGCTCTCTCACAACTGATATCACAATGTTACATCACTATTCGTCACAATACTCCCTCACCCCTGTCATCACAATGTTCCATGACTCCTGTCATCACAATGCTACATGCATTATCATCACAATGTTCGATGACCACTGACATCACAATGTTATATAACCCCTGTCATCAAAATGCTCCATGACCATTTTCATCAACATGCTCCATAACCCGTGACATCACAATGTTCCATAACCCTGTCATCAAAATATTCCATGACATTTTTCATCAAATTGCTCCATGACCCTGTCATCACAATGCTTCCTGCCCTTCTCATCACAATGCAAAACGCCCTTGTCATCAAAATGCACCATGACCTTTGTCATCACAAAGATCTATGACACTTGGCATAACAATGTTCCAAGTCATTGTCATCACAATGCACCATGAACGCTCTCATCACATTGCTTCATGCCCTTGTCATCACATAGCTCCATGACACATTTCAACAGAATGCTCCATGGCCTTCTCATCACAGTGTTCCTTTCCCATGCCATCACAATGCTCCATTACCCCTGTCATAACAATGCTCCATGACCCCTGCAATCACAGTGTTCCACGGCCTTGTCATCACAAGGCTCCATGACACTTGTCTCCAAAATGATCCAAGACGCCTGTAATCACAATGATCCATGCCCCTTTTCAACACAATGCTCCATGAACCCTGTCATCACAATGCCTCATGCCCATCATCATAATGCTTCATGCTATTGTCAGCACAATTAAATCAAAATTCTTCATGACCTCTGTCTTAACAATGATCCAAACACTTGTGATCACATTATTCCATAACACTTGTCATCACAATGCCCCATGACGCTCGTCACCACAATTATCCATGGTCTTCTCATCACAATGCTTCATGACCTTTCTCATCACAAAGCTCAATACACTTGTCATCACAATGCTCCCTGACACTTGTCGTCAGTATGCTCCTTGAACCCTGTCATGACAAAGCTCCATGCCTTTTTCATCACAATGATCCATGCCCTTTTCATCACAATGCTCCTAGAACCCTGTAATCACAATGTTCCATGCCCTTGTCATCACAAAGCTCAATGACGCATATCTTCAGAATGCTCCTTCGACTTCTCCTCACAATGCTCCATACCCATGTCATCATAATGTTCCAAGACCCCTGTAATCACAATGGTCCATGCCCCTTTTCATCAGTATGCTCCAAGAGATTTGTCATCACAGTGCTCCATGGTTTTCTCATCACAATGCTCCAGGACCTTATCATCACAATGCTTAACGACATTGTCCTGAAAATTCCCAATGGCGCTTGTCATCATAATACTCCAAGCCCTAGTCCTCACAATGCTCCATTATATTTGTCATCACAATTCTCCATTACATTTGGCATCACAATGCTCCCTGCCTTTGTCATCGCAATGGACCATGACATATGTCAACACAATGCTCCCTGACACCTATCTTCACAATACTCCATGACCTTCTCATCACAATGATCCATGCCCTTGTCATCACAATGCACCATGTCCCCTGTCATCACAATAATCTATGAAACTTGTCAGACCAATGATCCATGCACCTGTCATCAAAATGCTCCGTGTCCTTGTCATCACAATGCTCCAAGCTCTTGTCATCACAGTACTCCATGACCCCTGTCATCACAATGGTCCGTGACTCCAGTCAACACAATGCTTCATAAGATTTGTCATCACAATTGTCCATGCCCGCGTCATCACAAGGCTCTGTGACTTTTGTAACCACAGTGCTCCATGAACATTTCATCACAATGCTCCGTGATCCTTGTCATCACAATGCTCCATGCCTTTGTCAGAAAAATGCTCCATTACCCTTGTCATCACAATGTGCCATGCGTTTTTCATCACAACGGTCCACATATTTGTCATAGCAATGCTCCATAAACCCTGTAATCACAATGCTCTATGCCCATTTTCATCTCAATGAACCATGAACCCTGTCATCACAATGCACAATGCCCATCATCATAATGCTTCATGCTATTGCCATCACAGTGAATTCAGAATGCTCCATGATCTCTGTCATAACAATGCTACAAACACTTGGGATCATAATATTCCACAACACTTGTCATCACAGTGCCCCATGACACTCGTCATCACAATTATCCATGGTCTTCTCATCACAATGCTCCATGACATTTGTCATCACAATGCTCAATACACTTGTCATCAAAATGCTCCCAGACACTTGTTGTCTGTATGCTCCTTGAACCTTGTCATGACAAGGCTCCATGCCTTTTTCATCACAATGATCCATGCCCTTTTCCTCACAATGCTCCAAGACCCCTTTAAACACAATGCTCCATGCCCTTGTCATCACAAAACTCAATGAAACATGTCTTCAGATTGCTCCTTGGCCTTCTCCTCACAATGTTCCATGCCCATGTCATCACAATGTTCCAAGACCCCTGTAATCACAATGGTCCATGTCCCTTTATATCAGTATGCTCCATGAGATTTGTCATCACAAGTCTCTATGGATTTCTCATCACAATGCTCCAGGACCTTGTCATCACAATGCTTCACGACCTTGCAATGAAAATTCTCAATGGCCCTTGTCATCATAATGCTCCAAGCCCTAGTCATCACAATGCTCCATTATATTTGTCATCACAATCCTCCATTACATTTGGCATCACAATGCTCCATGCCCTTGTCATCACAATGCGCCATTCCAACTGTCATCACAATAATCCATGAAACTTATTAGACCAATGCTCCATTCCCATGTCATCACAAGGCTCCATGCCCTTGTTATCACAATTGTCCATGACACCTGTCATCACAATGCTCCATGCCTCCATTCATCACAATGCTTCATGACCTTTGTCATCACAGTGGTCCATGCCCTAGTCATCAACAGTCTCTGTGACATATTTAACCACAATGCTCCATGAACTTTTCATCACAATGCTCTTTGACCCTTGTCATCACAATGCTCTATGCCTTTCTCAGCACAATGCTCCATGACCCTCGTCATCACCATGCTCCATGCGCTTGTCAGCACAATGTTCCATGACCCATGTCATCACAATGAACCCTGCACTTTTCATCACTGTGCTCCACAATCTTGTCACCACAATGCTCCATAAAACTTGTCATCACAATGCTCCATGCACTTCTCATCAAAATGCTCTCTCAACACTGATATCACAATGTTACATCACTATTCATCACAATACTCCCTCACCCCTGTCATCACAATGTTCCATTACTTCTGTCTTTGCAATGCTACATGCACTTATCATCACAAAGTTCGATGACCCTTGACATCACAATGTTCCATAACCCCTGTCATCAAAATGCTCCATAACACTTTTCCTCAAAATGCTCAATGACCCCTGACATCACAATGTACCATAACACCTGTCATCAAAATATTCCATGACCCTTTTCATCAAATTGCTCTATAACACTGTCATCACAATGCTCCCTGCCCTTCTCATCACAATGTACCACGCCCTTGTCATCAAAATGCTCCATGACCTTTGTCATCACAAGGATTCATGACCCTTGGCATCTCAATGCTCCATGCCATTGTCATCACAATGCTCCATGAACCCTCTAATCACAATGCTCCATGCCCATTTGCATCTCAATGCTCCATGAACCCTGTCATCAAAATGCACCATGCCCATCATCATAATGCTTCTGGCTATTGTCATCACAATGAAATCTAAATATTCGACGATCTATCTCATCACAATGCTCCAAATCCTTGTGATCACAATGTTCCATAACACTTATCATCACAACGTCCCTTGACGCTCATCATCACAATTATCCATGGTCTTCTCATCACAGTGCTCCATGACCTTTGTCATCACAGTGCTCTCTACACTTGTCATCACAATGCTCCCTGACACTTGTCATCAGTATGCTCCTGGAACTCTGTCATGACCAGGCTCCATACCATTTTCATAACAATGATCCATGCCAATTTCATCACAATGCTCCAAGACACCAATAATCACAATGCTCCATGCCCTTGTCATCACAATGCCCCAAGACCCCAGTAATCAGAATACTCCATGCCCGTTTTCATCAGAATGCTCCATGAGACTTGTTATTACAAGGCTCCATGGGCTTCTCATCACAATTCTCCAGGAACTTTTCATCACAGTGCTCCATTCCCTTGTCATCAATATGCTCCACGACCCCTGTCCTCACAATACTTCCTGAACATTTTCAGTCCAATTCTCCAGGAACTTCTCATCACAATGCTTCATGATCCCTATCATCACAATGCTCCATGACCACTGTCATCACAACGCTCCATGACCCCTGACAACACAGTGATCCGGGACTCTTGTCATCACAATGGTCCATTCCCTAGTCAGCACAATGTTCCATGAACATTTTCAGCCCAATGCTCCATGACACTTGTCATCACAATGATCCATGCCCTTGCCATCCAAAAGCTCCATGACCCCTGTATTCACAATGATCCGTGATGCTTTTCATCACAGTGCTCTATGACCCTTATCATCACAATGCTCCATGCCTGTGTCAGCAAAATGCTACATGACCTTGTCATCAAAATGCTCCATTTGCTTGTCATCACAATACTCCCTTACCATTGTCATCAAAATCCTCCATGAACCTTGGGATCACATTGATTCATGCCCTTGTCATCCCAATGCTCCATGCTCCTTGAAAACAAAATGATCCATGACTGCTATCATCACAATGCTCCAAACCCTTGTGATCACAATGTTCCATAACACTTGTCATCACAACGCTCCATGATGCCTGTCATCACAATACTCCATGCCCTTTTCATCAAAATTCTCCATGACCTTTTTCATCACCATTCTCAATACACTTGTCATCACAATGTTCCCTGACACTTGTCATCAGAATGCTCCTTGAAACCTGTCATGAAATGGCTTCATGCCTATTTCATCACAATGCTCCCTGCCCTTTTCATCACAATGCTCCATGCCATTGTCGTCACAATACTCCACAAGCTTGTCGTTAGACTGCTCCATGACACTTGTCATCACAATGCTCCATGGCCACTGTCATCAAAATGCTCCATAACCTTTCTCATTACTGTGCTCCATGACGCTCTTCATCACAATTATCCATGGTCTTCTCATCACAGTGCTCTACGCCCTTGTCATCAAAATGCTCCATGACCCTTGTCATCACAATGCTCCATGGCCACTGTCATCACAATGCTCCATACCCCTTGTCATTACTGTGCTCCATGATGCTCGTCATCACAATTATCCATGGTCTTCTCATCACAATGTTCCACGGTCTTTCCATCACAGTGCTCCATGCCCTGGTCATCACAATGCTCCATGTCCCTTGTCATCCCAATTCTCCTCGTTCTTGGCATCACTATGCTCCATGACACTTCTCATCACCGTGTTACATGATTTGTCATCACAATTCTCTATGCACTTGTCATCGCAATGCTCCATAACCCCTGTCATAGGAAGCTCCATGTGCTTCTCATCACAATGCTTCATGAACTTGTCATCAAAATTCTCAATGGCCCTTGTCATCACAATGCTCCATGCCCTTGTCATCACAATGTTCCATGTCCCTTGTCATCACAATGCTCCAAGCCCTTGTCATCAAAATGCTCCATTACATTTGTCATCACAATCCTCCATGACACTTGGCATCACAATGTTCCATTCCATTGTCATCGCAATGGACCATGACATATGTCATCACAATGCTCCCTGAGACCTGTCTTCAAAATACTCCATGACCTTCTCATCACAATGCTCCATGCCTTTGTCATCACATTGCACCATGCCCACTGTCATCACAATAATCCATGAAACATGTCAGGCCAATGCTCCATGCCCCTGTCATCACAATGCTCATTGCCTATTCATCAAAATGCTCTATGACCCCTGACATCACAATGCTCCGTGACTCCAGTCATCACAATGCTTCATGACCTTTGTCATCACAATGGTCCATGCCCTCGTCATCACAAGGCTCTGTGACATTTGTCACCAAAATGCTCCATGAAATTTTCATCACAATGCTCGTTGACCCTTGTCATTACATTGCTCCTTGTCTTTGTCAGCACAGTGCTCCATGACCCATGTCATCACAATGCGCCATGTGCTTGTCATCACAATGCTCCACAATCTTGTCATCACAATGCTCCATAAAACTTGTCATCACAATGCTCCATGCACTTCTTATCAAAATGCTCTCTCACGAATGATATCAAAATGTTCCCTCACTAGTCATCACAATACACCCACTCCCCTGTCATCACAATGGTCCACAACACCGTCATGAAAATGTTCCATGACTCCTGACATCACAATGTTCCATAACCCCTGTCATCAAAATGTTCCATGACACTTTTCATCAAATTGCTCCATGACCCTGTCATCACAATGCTCCCTGCCCTTCACAAGAGAATTCACCACACCCTTGTCATCAAAATGCTCCATGACCTTTGTCATCACAAAACTCCATGACCCTTGGCATCACAATGCTCCATGCCATTGTCATCACAATGCTCCAAAAACCTCTCATCACATCGTTCCAAGCCCTTGTCATCACAGGATCCATGATGCTTTTCATCACAATGCTCGATGCCATTCTTCTCACAATGCTCCATGCGCTTCTCATTACAATCCTCCATGAACCATGTATCACAGTGTTCCTTGCCCTTGTTATCTCAATGCTCCTTGCCCCCTCTCATCACAATAATCCATGAAACATCTCAGACCAATGTTCCATGCCATTTTCATCACAATGATCCAAGATTCCTCTAATCATAATTCTCCATGCCCCTTTTTATCTCAATGCACCATGAACGCTGTCATCACAATGCACCGATGCACATCATCATAATGCTTCATGCTATTGTCATCACAATGAAATCTAAATTCTCTATGACCTCTGTCATCACAATGCTCCAAATCCTTGTGATCACAATATTCCATAACACTTATCATCACAGCTCCCCATAACGCTCGTCATCACAATTATCCATGGTCTTCTAATCACAATGCTCCATGACATTTGTCATCACAATGCTCAATACCCTTGTCATCACAATGGTCCCTGACACTTGTCATCAGTATGCTCCTTGAGCCCTGTCATGACAAGGCTCCATGCCTTTTTCATCACAATGTTACATGCCCTTTTCCTCACAGTGCTCCAAGACCCCTGTAATCACAATGCTCCATGCCCTTGTCATCACAAAGCTCCATGATGCATGTCATCAGAACGCTCCATGACATTCTCATCCCAATGTTCAATGCCCTTTTCCTCACAGTGCTCCAAGACCCCTGTAATCACAATGCTCCATGACCCTTTTCATCAGAATGCTCCATGAGACTTGTCATCACATGGCTCCATGGTCTTCTCATCACAGTGCTCCAGTACCTTTTCATCACAATGCTCCTTGACCCCTGTCATCACAATACTCCATGAACATTTTCAGCCCAATCCTCCATGACGTTCTCATCACAATGCTCCATGACCTCTGTCATCACAATGCTCCATGACCACTGTAATCACAATGCTCCATGAACCCTGACAACACAATGATCCCGGACTCTTGTCATCAAAATGCTCCATGCCCTTGTCATCCCGATGCTCCATGAACCCTTTAATCACAATGATCCATGACGCTTGTCATCACAGTGCTACATGAACCTTGTCATCACAATGCCTTTGTCAGCAAAATGATACATAATCTTGTCATCACAATCCTCCATGACCCTTGGGATCATATTGCTTTATGCCCTTGTCATCTCTATCTTGCTTTTCTGGTTTTTACAGATTTTCGGATGCCCTTTTTGACCGGTGGGATGCGACAATTCTTTGTAGTGTGGATTTGCATTGTGTGCTTGCTTGATTGGCCAAAAAGGGCCTCTGACTTTTCTCCTGAATATATTCAGGAGAAAATCATACGCTGTTTTTGGCCAAGTGCATCATTCTCGAAGTTGTGATGCCTTTCCTGTGCTTTAAAGGCGATTCCAATTTACCTTTTGAAATATGTTTCGAGCAATTCTGCCTCATTTTCAAGTCCGCTTTGTTGCCTTCCCTCAACAGATTTTTGGAAGAGAGTAGTCCTTTATAACTCTGCAGGTTTTTGATTTGCTGTGCCCGTGACCTCCAATTTTCAAATCCCATTTTTGGGAGCTGACCGCAAATCTACAATTTTGCTTCAGGACCTATACTTGTTCCAGGGGTGACTATACTGTTCCCTGCGGGTGGCTGAGGCTTTGGTTAATTCTTCTTCCTGACGGGAATTTAGAGTGACATGTGCCCATCCAAATGCCTACATCTACTCTCTGATTGGTTCTCCCTCTTCCCTTTCATCCTCTGCACAATTAGCAAACTGTGCGAACCAGGAGGTTATAGGGCATGACTCTCCTAAGTTGGGAGATTGATAGTAAAGTTGTTGGAATGCCAAACTGTAGCACAAGGAGAGGAAAAAGTAGGAGACTTTCAGAAACCTTTCGCCATCACAGGGTGTCCATTCTCTAGGTTTCCCATACATGTTATAACTGTAGTGATACTCCCTTCTACCTGGAAATTTGGGACCCATGGAATGGTGGCATGTATTACTACTTTAAAGGGTCTGCATTTTCTCTCCCAATCTCAGCAGTCCTCTCAGTCCCAAGTGTCCAGCCTTATGTCTCATCCAGCTGTCTTTGCAGATAGGGTCATTCTAGGTTTCATCAGAACCCCTGAAGGAATTGTGTAAGAATTTCGCTGTTTTTTTGTTTTGTTTTTGAAATTCATTTTTATAATGGGGTTGAGCTGATTTTCCCTGACGTGTTTATGCTGGTCTAGACACACTTGATTCCCTTACAGAGGCATATCAGTACATAGGTTTTAAGATTCTTACTAATCAGATATATTCCTCTGTGGGGAATAGGGGTTTTGACTCCCGTTCACTGAGGAAGGTGTAGGTCTTGTCTATTCTGTATTTGGTTTATGGAATGGTACCTGTGCTAATATCAAACTCTGGTTTTATGCATCACCCCACCTCTCCTTTCCCCTTAAGGAGGCATAAGAGTGTTTTCTAAATGTGAGACGCTGCTCTCTTTCCTAATTCAGTTCATGTGTTGTGATGTTGACATTCCCTCTGTAAGTGATATCTTATGATAAGATTCTTTTTCTGTGTGACTAATTTCCCTTAGAATCATCATACCTTAATCCTCTCATTATGCTGCTACTGGCCTTATGACATTGATTTCACGTCTGAGTGATATTCCATTGTACAAAATTACCACAAGTTCTTTATGCATTTCTCTTTTTCCTGGGATACTTTAGGTGTACCGAAGTTGAGGTTCTTGTATGCAGAGCAGCCCTAAACTTTGGGGTGCCTGTGTCTTGTTGATATTTAGTCTTCCCAAGTTATATGTCCATGAGTTGAAGTCCCCTTTGCTCGGGGGCTTTGTATTTTAGATGTTTTAGGAAACAGCATACACTTCTTCAGAGTAGCTCTTGGATATTTATACCCCACCCATCAGCGTGACTAGTCTCCCTGTTTTCCATGGCCTCTCCTGCATTTTTGATTTGTACACATTTTTTGGATGGACTTTCTGAGCAGTGGAAATTGAGACTTCTTTATTGTGCGGATTTGCATTTCCCCCTTGCTTGGTTGGCCAAAAACTCTGTATGTGTGTTTTTTCCTGAAGATATTCACGAAAAAAACACATACACCCTTTTGCCCAACTGCATCATTTTAGAAATTCTGCTGCTTTTCATATGCTTTAAATGTGAGTACAATCTACCTTTTGTAAAATGTTTCCTGCAATTCTGCCTCTCATTCAGAACCTCTTCGTTGCCTTACCTGAATATATTTTTGGACATTGGTTAGCAATTATATCTTTGCAGGTCTTTGAATTGTCTGCTCCTGAGCTCCATTTTGCAACTCGCTTTTTTTGTGAGCTGACCGCCAAACCATTGGATTGATTCCGGCCCTATTCTGGTTCTGGGAAGGCAGGCTGAGCCTTTGGTTAATTCTTCTTCCTAATGGGAAATTAGAGTGACATGTGCCTGTCAAAACTCCTACAGTTAATCTCTCATTGGTTCCTCCTCTTCCCATTTATCCTCTGCAAAAATTGCAAACTGTGTGAAACAGGAGGTTAAAGGTGCTGATTCTCCAAGTTGGGAGATTGTTAGTAATGTGGCTGGAATGGCAAACCCCAGCACCAGGAGATCAAAAATCAGGTGCATTTTAGACACCTCTCCTGATCACACGGTGTACATTCATCTCGGTTTCCCAGGCATGTTTTTGCTGTCAGAAGATTCCCTTGAAAGTGCAGATTTGGGACCCATGGAATGGGTACCAGGCAGTATTACTTTAAAAGGTCTGCATTTCCTCACCCAGCCTCTCTAACATCTCTTAGCATGCATAGATTCCAGCCTTATATATCATCCTGCTGTGGGTCTACATGTGTTCAATCCATGTTACATCGTAGCCCTTCAACAAAAGTTGTAAGAATTTTTGTCTGTCTCACTGTTTTTATAAATATTTTTAAATTTATTTTATATTGGTTACAGCTGATTTTCAAAGCTCTGTTTTTTGCTGCTGTACATCCACTTGATTCATGTACTGTGAGACAACAATAAATTCTTTCTCAGATGCTTACGAGTCATATGTATTATTTTCCAGTGACTTGAGTGGACTGAGTGCCGTTCTTTGAGGTACCGTGTAGGCCTTGCCAGTTATTCAATTCGGTACTTGGAATGGTATCTTTGCTAATTTCAACCTCCTGGATAATACCTCACCATTCCCCACCTTTCCCATTTAGCAGCCTTATGTCTATTTTCTACATATTTGACTATGTTTCTGTTTTGTAGTTTATTTCATGTGTAGCCATTTTTGATTCCACCTTTAAATGACATCTTAAGATATGTGTCTTTTTCTTTCTGACATGTGTCACTTAGAATGATCGTATGTAACTCCTCCAGAGTTGTTACAACTGGCCTTATTTCATTGATTTCTGGATGAGTAATATTCCACTCTACATAAGTACCCCATCTATTTATCCATTTTATCCTTCCAGGGACATTTAGGTTATATCCAAGTGGAGGCCCTTTTTAACAGAGAGGTGGTAAACGTTGGGGTGCCTGTTTTCTGTCATTTTTTGTTTTCCCAAGGTATACGCCCATGAGTGCAAGTGCCCTATGCTCTGTAGCTCAGTTTTCAGATGTTTTAGCAAACACAGTACACTTCTCCAGAGTGGCCGTTGGCAAATTACATTTCCACTATCAGCCTCACAGGGCTCCCTTTTCTCCTCACCCTGTCCTGCATTTCTGGTGTTTACACTTTATGTGGATGGCCCTTCTGACTGATGTGAAGTGATATATTGTGTAGTATTGATTTCCAGGGCCCACCTGTTTGGTTGGATAAAAAGTGTGAATGGCCTTTACTTGAATATATTCAGAAAAAAATGCATATGCCCTTTTGAGCCAAGTGCATCATTGGCGATGTTCAGCCCCTTTTCTTGTGCTTTAATGCGGAGTCTTTTCTACCTCTTCAAATCTGTTTCCTGCCACTCCCCCTTGCTTACAAGTCCTTTTCTGTGACTTTCCTCAAGACATTTTTCAACAATAGATATTTTCAACTCTGCAGTTTCATGAATTTTAGTGGCCCTGAGTTCCATTTTTCAACTTGTGTTTTTGGAAACTGGACACAAAACAGCGGGATTTCCTCTAGCCCTATTCTCTTTCCGTGGGCAATTCTAGCCGGATTGGAAAATTCTTCCGGATTGGAAATTAGAGTGGCATGTGCCTGTCCGAACACCTAAGATTTGTCTCTAAATTTTTCTCATCCTTCCGCTTCATCCTCTGGACAAATTCCAAACTGTGTGCAACAGGATGTTGACGGTGCTGATATCCCCAAGTGAGGAGATTGTTAGGAAAGATGCTGGAGGGGTGAACCCGACCACCAGGCGATGAGGAGATGAGGTGCCTTTTCCAAACTCTTTCCGATCAAACAGTGTACCATCCTCTAGGTGTGACAGGCATGTTTTAGCTGTAGGAAGGGTCCCGTGCATGGAAGGAGAACACCAGGGATTTTTCCAAATCAGTGCCTCCCCGAACCCCAAACTGGGGAATTTTTAAGCTACGGCTACACGTATGTCCATTAAGGGCTTTGGGAAATAGGCAGAGCCCAAACTTTAGATGATTGAAATCTTCAGGTTCAGAAGTGCTCACCATCGGCCTTGCTTAGGTTACATTTTATCTGTCATTGATAGATGATGTCAATAAAAATATCGATTCTTTTTCAGATTATTTCCCCTTATAGGTTATTGCAAAATATTCAGTGTAGTTCCCTGTGCTATACAGTAGTTCCTTGTTGATGATCTATTTTATACATAGCAGTGTGTATGTGTTAATCCCAAACTGTTAATTTATCCCTTCTCCTACCTTTCCCCTTTGGTAATAAAAAATTATAAGATTTTATACTTCTCAGAAATGGGGGAGCTGAAAGAGAGGTATCGTTTTCAATGGAAAAGCATTCAAAACAAGATTGAAGCTTCAGCCAAGAGTATTCGATGTACATCCATGGAAATAAATCACTTCATTTCTCTAATGTTGACCTGACAAATAAGACAGACGTCTTCACTGAACTTGCTTATAGTAAAGTGATGGAAATATCAAATGTAAGTCTTAGAAAAATCTTATTTTACCCGAGCATTATACACTGCTCTATGTTAACTACAGTTTGGCTCACACATCTGTTCAATGAAGTTACAATGTTCTCAATTTCTGTTACTGATCATCCAGAGGGAACCCAAACAGGAGTCCCCGTGCCCAGTGTCATTGGAGCCAACAGATCAAGACTGAGTTTGGTTCAGAAGCAAAGGAAACATTATTTTGAAAACCGAATGTAGAGGTGAGAGCGTGCACTTCCCTACGGGCTTTGGGCTGGGCTGCTGTGTAGGGATCCCGGCAGCGTCAGTGGGAGTTAGGGGATGGAGCTCTCAAGGGCTGGGTTGGCTGCAGCTCAGGCTCTATGCCGTGGAGTCTGCATGGGACTCCGCTAGTTGAGGTGTCGACCTAGCCATTCTGCACTAGGAAATCGGGTCTGAAGTGCCGGGTGTGGGACCTCTGCATGCGGAACCCTAGGAGCACGTGAAATTTGACAAAGCACAAAGGAATAACAGCTTAGACTTTATTTTATTGCCAAGGTTCTCTTTTTATCTCCCAGGAATTTTTAATGAAAGTTGCCAGAGACGAACCCCTCCTCTGCTTTTTGTTCCGTTCCTCATTCTTGGGGTGTTGAGGGTGCAGACCCCTCTTTTGTAACTGCTTCATGCTGTGGTGGGAGCCCTGATACGTCGGGGAAGGGGCAAAACGTCTGCCCACCAGCCTCCAGGTGAGGTTGATTGTCCCAAAGCCTCCTGCATCACTTCTCGTCCGCCTGAGCACCAGCATTGGAAGTGTTATAGATTCTAATGACCTTTAAGGGTCCAGGAAAGAGATGTGCAAAGATGCTGTGGTGGCAGGTTTCACCCCACCCCACATTTGTTCGGTGACATTAGGCTGACGGTTTTTGCCAGCTTATATGCTCTGACCAGTAGTCTGTGCTTTCTTTAATTAGGTCCCTGAATTTATGTACAAACAGCACCATGTGTCAGAGCCCTGCCCGTGCAACTTCCAGACAGTCCAGGGTCAGTGGTGATCCAGGACCATGACGTCCACTGAGTCAACGGCCTTTAGAAGTAGCCAGCAGTCCAGGCGGTCATATTGGCCACCATCTACGCGGTGTCTGTAGGGTTTTCTATGGTGAAAGCGTGATATACGTTTCCCCCGCCAAGCTTATTAGCTCCCCTCTGGGTGAACTAGGGCCTGCAAGCAGTAGTCTGCTCTTTCGGGGCACAGTCTTCTTGTTTTCTGAGAGAAACTCCAGGTCAAGTGATGGTCACATGAGTCATCTTGGGGGCCTGTTGCCCCCATTTGTCTCTCTGGAGGTAGGAGTTGGAGGGCCTCCTCACTCGAGGTCAGTGTGTCCACAGAGCGACCCCTGCAACTTCAGGACATGATGGGTGGTTAGGATCACCACGTGGGGTCCTTTTCCCTTAGGAGGGAGCTGGCCTTGTGGGCTGCTGATTTCCAGCTTTTTAGATACCCCAGTATCCTGGCCTGATGAGTCGGTGGGCAAAGCCCTTGGTGACCATAGTTTATTATACCTGAAGGGCATTCTTGTGTTGCTCCATTTCAAGTGGTCCCAGTTTTTGCACTAAGGCTCCAAGGGCGATTAACCTTTGACCGGGTATGTAAAGGTCAAAGGGTTTAGCTAAATTAGCGAGTTCCTGGGCAAGGATCTGAATTGATTGCTCTTTCCATCCTTGAAAGGCTGCTTCTGGATTCTATTCAAAAAGATCATCATCTTTTTGTGTCAGTGTCTCATGTAGAGGCCCAGCTATTAGACTGTAGTTAGGGATCCAGATGCAGAAAACCTTGGCCTCCCCAGGAACCCCTAAGCTGTCTTCTAGTTTTAGAAGAGGTAAGGCTGCAAATGGCTTCTTCCCTATCCTGGAATGTGTTTCTCCAAATATCTGTGAGGATGAAGCCCAGGCATGTCACCTGAGCCTGGTATATTTGAGCCTTTTTCTTGGACACCTTCTATCCTTTCTTGGCTAGGTAGTTCAGAGGCGTCTTTAGTAGGCCTGGCGATCAGAATGTCATCTGCACATTGAAGAAGGGTTCCCTTTTACAGAGGTAGAACGTTTAGGTCTTTAGAGGACATTTCCCCAATGATGGTGTGGGGATTTTTGAATCGTTGGGGCAGGACGGCCCAGCAATATTGGTTTTGTTGCATGTTGTGTCCTGCCACTCAGAAGCCAAAAATTCTTGTGATTCTGAGATGAATGGAATACAGAAGAAGGCATCATTGAAGTGTAATACAGAATGCCAAGGCCTGGTGGATGGTAGAATGAGCAGCAGGGTGTAGGAAATAGGAGCTACTGGATGTATATCCTCGGTGGCTTCACTGACTGTCCTGATATCCTTTACCAGGTCTCCAGCAGCCCATGGGGCTCTCGTGGTCAGGCCAATCCCAGGATATGGAGCTCACCTGGGCTGCATCCCGCACCCCACAGCCCACGGGGCTCTCGTGGTCAAGTCCCTCCCAGGGTATGGAGCTCACCTCTGCAGCTACCCAGCAGCCCATGGGGCTCTCATAGTCTGGCCCTTCCAAGGATACGGAACTCCGCTGGGCAGGTACCCCAGCAGGGCTGGACACACAGGAACTGTGCACATAGCCCACCTTGCAGAGAACCCCCAGCTCACCTGTCGCTCACAGCTGACACAGAACACCTCCGAGCAGGACTTGAACTAACAAACAGCACCTCTGACAAGTCTGTGACCCTGGCTATCACTCTGTGCAACCTCTCTCTGCCTGGTCTTCCAGACACTTCCACTGCAGCCAGGGCACCAGGCCTCTGTCTCCACCCACCATCACTCCTCTCCCTGACTCCTGGGTTCCTCTCATTAGGATAGGGTCTTCTTGAAGTTGTTTTCCACTCATGGACCAGATAAAATGATAAGAAAACAAGCCGCAGCTGCTGCCCCTTGTCTAGCCTGACTCTCAAGAGCCCACACCTGTTCCTTGGGACTGACCCGTTTAGCAAGGTTCATTTTCTGCAACTGTGAGCCCCTGAGGGGTGAGGATTGGCTGATTTGGGCAGCCTGACACTGCTTGCCAGCCCCCCCCCCACAGGTGTGCCTGGGTTGAGGTCCATATAAACACCTCTCCAGTCAGCAAGAGCCCCTGTAGCTGTGCCTGACACCATATTCTCTGCCCCGTCAGCAGTGTCGGGGCTGGGGTCGTGGGAGGGAGTGAGGGGCTGTGGCTTTGTGGGTGGCCCAGTGTGATTTGGGCTCTGCTGGACTCTCTGCAGGAGTTGCCAGGCTGCCACCTGCTAAAGAAGAGGATGTGTCACCCATACCTGCCACTGGAATTTCTCCCCAGGCAGAGGTGAGGAAGTAAAAAAGCAGTGGGGGCCGTGGCAGGAGGGGTATCTCAGGCAGGGAAATGGAAAGATTCAAGAAGAGCAACTGGGGCCAGGACCATCCTGGCTGGCCTGCAGGCACCAAGTCGGCCTGCATGCTGTCGCTAGTGTGGCTCCACAGCCCTTCTTCTAGGCATGCAAGTGCTTGTACATATTCAGGTGTTTTATCTGGAAAGGGTGGGAAGAGTTCAGCTGCAGCGGGACTGGGGCTCAGCTCACATTTACTCACAGACGCCTCGACACAGTCCCCCAGCTTTGCAGTGAGGATGCTCCTTGTGGGGGGGGAGTTCTGCTGAGTGCATGGGAGACGATTTCCCACCTCTGACCAACTTAAGAATTTTTTACCACTGGAGCAAGTGCCCTGATACGATTTTCCTCTGTAAAACTGGTGAGTTCTGTTTTTTTTCTTTCTTTTTTTCTTTTTGGTTCAAGTTAGATTTTATTTATTCCTCTTTTTTTTAAATTTGGAGATATAAACATGGAAATAATGCATTAATATAAAGACGTCTATGTGAAGGGAAAAACATTTTTTCTGTTTTATTTTATTAAATGTTATTTATTTATTTTTAATTTTTTTAAATTTATTTCTTTTATACAGCAGGTTCTTTTTTTTTTTTTTTTTTTTTATAACAAATTTAATCAGTTATACATATACATATGTTTCCATAACCCCTCCCTTTTGCGTCTCCCTCCTACCCTCCCTATCCCACCCCTCCAGGCGGTCACAAAGTACCGAGCTGACCTCCCTGTGCTATGCGGCTGCTTCCCACTAGCTATCTACCTCACGTTTGGTAGTGTATATATGTCCATGCCGCTCTTTCACTTTGTCACAGCTTACCCTTCCCCCTCCCCATATCCTCAAGTCCATTCTCTAGTAGGTCTGTGTCTTTATTCCTGTCTTACCCCTATGTTCTTCATGACATTTTTTTTTTCTTAAATTCCATATATATGTGTTAGCATACAGTATTTGTCTTTCTCTTTCTGACTTACTTCACTCTGTATGACAGACTCTAGGTCTATCCACCTCATTACAAATAGCTCAATTTCATTTCTTTTTATGGCTGAGTAATATTCCATTGTATATATGTGCCACATCTTCTTTATCCATTCATCCGATGATGGACACTTAGGTTGTTTCCATCTCCGGGCTATTGTAAATAGGGCTGCTATGAACATTTTGGTACATGTCTCTTTTTGAACTATGGTTTTCTCAGGGTATATGCCCAGTAGTGGGATTGCTGGGTCATATGGTAGTTCTATTTGTAGTTTTTTAAGGAACCTCCATACCGTTCTCCATAGCGGCTGTACCAATTCACATTCCCACCAGCAGTGCAAGAGTGTTCCCTTTTTTCCACACCCTCTCCAGCATTTATTGTTCCTAGATTTTTTGATGATGGCCATTCTGACTGGTGTGAGATGATATCTCATTGTAGTTTTGATTTGCATTTCTCTAATGAGTAAAGATGTTGAGCATCCTTTCATGTGTTTGTTGGCAGTCTGTATATCTTCTGTGGAGAAATGTCTATTTAGGTCTTCTGCCCATTTTTGGATTGGGTTGTTTGTTTTTTTGTTATTGAGCTGCATGAGCTGCTTATAAATTTTGGAGATTAATCCTTTGTCAGTTGCTTCATTTGCAAATATTTTCTCCCATTCTGAGGGTTGTCTTTTGGTCTTGTTTATGGTTTCCTTTGCTGTGCAAAAGCTTTTAAGTTTCATTAGGTCCCATGTGTTTATTTTTGTCTTTATTTCCATTTCTCTAGGAGGTGGGTCCAAAAGGATCTTGCTGTGATTTATGTCATAGAGTGTTCTGCCTATGTGTTCCTCTAAGAGTTTGATAGTGTCTGGCCTTACATTTAGGTCTTTAATCCATTTTGAGCTTATTTTTGTGTATGGTGTTAGGGAGTGATCTAATCTCATATTTTTACATGTCCCTATCCAGTTTTCCCAGCACCACTTATTGAAGAGACTGTCCTTTCTCCACTGTACATTCCTGCCTCCTTTATCAAAGATAAGGTGACCATATGTCCGTGGGTTTAACTCTGGGCTTTCTATCCTGTTCCATTGATCTATCTTTCTGTTTTTGTGCCAGTACCATACTGTCTTGATTACTGTAGCTTTGTAGTATAGTCTGAAGTCAGGGAGCCTGATTCCTCCAGCTCCATTTTTCGTTCTCAAGATTGCTTTGGCTATTCGGGGTCTTTTGTGTTTCCATACAAATTGTGAAATTTTTTGTTCTAGTTCTGTGAAAAATGCCAGTGGTAGTTTGATAGGGATTGCATTGAACCTGTAGATTGCTTTGGGTAGTAGAGTCATTTTCACAATGTTGATTCTTCCAATCCAAGAACATGGTACATCTCTCCATCTATTTGTATCATCTTTAATTTCTTTCATCAGTGTCTTATAATTTTCTGCATACAGGTCTTTTGTCTCCTTAGGTAGGTTTATTCCTAGATATTTTATTCTTTTTGTTGCAATGGTAAATGGGAGTGTTTCCTTGATTTCACTTTCAGATTTTTCATCATCAGTATATAGGAATGCCAGAGATTTCTGTGCATTAATTTTGTATCCTGCAACTTTACCAAATTCATTGATTAACTCTAGTAGTTTTCTGGTAGCATCTTTAGGATTCTCTATGTATAGTATCATGTCATCTGCAAACAGTGACAGCTTTACTTCTTCTTTTCCAATTTGGATTCCTTTTATTTCCTTTTCTTCTCTGATTGCTGTGGCTAAAACTTCCAAAACTAGGTTGAATAAGAGTGGTGAAAGTGGGCAACCTTGTCTAGTTCCTGATCTTAGTGGAAATGGTTTCAGTTTTTCACCATTGAGGACGATGCTGGCTGTGGGTTTGTCATATATGGCCTTTATTATGTTGAGGAAAGTTCCCTCTATGCCTACTTTCTGCAGGGTTTTTATCATAAATGGGTGTTGAATTTTGTCGAAAGCTTTCTCTGCATCTATTGAGATGATCATATGGTTTTTCTCCTTCAATTTGTTAATTTGGTGTATCACGTTGATTGATTTGCGTATATTGAAGAATCCTTGCATTCCTGGAATAAACCCCACTTGATCATGGTGTATGATCCTTTTAATGTGCTGTTGGATTCTGTTTGCTAGTATTTTGTTGAGGATTTTTGCATCTATGTTCATCAGTGATATTGGCCTGTAGTTTTCTTTCTTTGTGACATCCTTGCCTGGTTTTGGTATCAAGGTGATGGTGGCCTCGTAGAATGAGTTTGGGAGTGTTCCTCCCTCTGCTATATTTTGGAAGAGTTTCAGAAGGATAGGTGTTAGCTCTTCTCTAAATGCTTGATAGAATTCGCCTGTGAAGCCATCTGGTCCTGGGCTTTTGTTTGTTGGAAGATTTTTTATCACAGTTTCAATTTCAGTGCTTGTGATTGGTCTGTTCATATTTTCTATTTCTTCCTGATTCAGTCTTGGCAGGTTGTGCATTTCTAAGAATTTGTCCATTTCCTCCAGGTTGTCCATTTTATTGGCATAGAGTTGCTTATAGTAATCTCTCATGATCTTTTGTATTTCTGTAGTGTCAGTTGTTACTTCTCCTTTTTCATTTCTAATTCTATTGATTTGAGTCTTCTCCCTTTTTTTCTTGATGAGTCTGGCTAATGGTTTATCAATTTTGTTTATCTTCTCAAAGAACCAGCTTTTAGTTTTATTGATCTTTGCTATCGTTTCCTTCATTTCTTTTTCATTTATTTCTGATCTGATTTTTATGATTTCTTTCCTTCTGCTAACTTTGGGATGTTTTTGTTCTTCTTTCTCTAATTGCTTTAGGTGCAAGGTTAGGTTGTTTATTCGAGATGTTTCCTGTTTCTTAAGGTGGGATTGTATTGCTATAAACTTCCCTCTTAGAACTGCTTTTGCTGCATCCCATAGGTTTTGGGTCGTCGTGTCTCCATTGTCATTTGTTTCTAGGTATTTTTTAATTTCCTCTTTGATTTCTTCAGTGATCACTTCGTTATTAAGTAGTGTATTGTTTAGCCTCCATGTGTTTGTATTTTTTACAGCTCTTTTCCTGTAATTGATATCTAGTCTCATAGCATTGTGGTCGGAAAAGATGCTTGATACAATTTCAATTTTCTTAAATTTACCAAGGCTTGATTTGTGACCCAAGATATGATCTATCCTGGAGAATGTTCCATGAGCACTTGAGAAAAATGTGTATTCTGTTGTTTTTGGATGGAATGTCCTATAAATATCAATTAAGTCCATCTTGTTTAATGTATCATTTAAAGCTTGTGTTTCCTTATTTATTTTCATTTTGGATGATCTGTCCATTGGTGAAAGTGGGGTGTTAAAGTCCCCTACTATGATTGTGTTACTGTCGATTTCTCCTTTTATGGCTGTTAGTATTTGCCTTATGTATTGAGGTGCTCCTATGTTTGGTGCATAAATATTTACAATTGTTATATCTTCTTCTTGGATCGATCCCTTGATCATTATGTAGTGTCCTTCTTTGTCTCTTCTAGTAGTCCTTATTTTAAAGTCTATTTTGTCTGATATGAGAATTGCTACTCCAGCTTTCTTTTGGTTTCCATTTGCATGGAATATCTTTTTCCATCCCCTTACTTTCAGTCTGTATGTGTCTCTAGGTCTGAAGTGGGTCTCTTGTAGACAGCATATAGATGGGTCTTGTTTTTGTATCCATTCAGCCACTCTGTGTCTTTTGGTGGGAGCATTTAGTCCATTTACATTTAAGGTAATTATCGATATGTATGTTCCTATTCCCATTTTCTTAATTGTTTTGGGTTCATTATTGTAGGTATATTCCTTCTGTTGTGTTTCTTGCCTAGAGAAGTTCCTTTAGCATTTGTTGTAAAGCTGGTTTGGTGGTGCTGAACTCTCTCAGCTTTTGCTTGTCTGTAAACGTTTTAATTTCTCCATCAAATCTGAATGAGATCCTTGCTGGGTAGAGTAATCTTGGTTGCAGGTTTTTCTCCTTCATCACTTTAAGTATGTCCTGCCACTCCCTTCTGGCTTGTAGAGTTTCTGCTGAGAGATCAGCTGTTATCCTGATGGGGATTCCCTTGTGTGTTATTTGTTGTTTTTGCCTTGCTGCTTTTAATATGATTTCTTTGTGTTTAATTTTTGACAGTTTGATTAATATGTGTCTTGGCGTATTTCTCCTTGGATTTATTCTGTATGGGACTCTCTGTGCCTCCTGGACTTGATTAACTATTTCCTTTCCCATATTAGGGAAGTTTTCAACTATAATCTCTTCAAATATTTTCTCAGTCCCTTTCTTTTTCTCTTCTTCTTCTGGAACCCCTATAATTCGAATGTTGGTGCGTTTAATGTTGTCCCAGAGGTCTCTGAGACTGTCCTCTGTTCTTTTCATTCTTTTCTCTTTATTTTGCTCTGCAGCAGTTATTTCCACTATTTTATCTTCCACCTCACTTATCCGTTCCTCTGCCTCAGTTATTCTGCTATTGATCCCATCTAGAGTATTTTTTATTTCATTTATTGTGTTTTTAATCGATGCTTGATTCATCTTTAGTTCTTCTAGGTCCTTGTTAACTGTTTCTTGCATTTTGTCTATTCTATTTCCAAGATTTTGGATCTGGGAAATAGAATCTTGGATCATCTTTACCATCATTATTCTGAATTCTTTTTCAGGTAGAGTGCCTATTACCTCTTCATTTGTTAGGTCTGGTGGGTTTTTATCTTGCTCCTTCTCCTGCTGTGTGTTTTTCTGTCTTCTCATTTTGCTTATGTTACTGTGTTTGGGGTCTCCTTTTTGCAGGCTGCAGGTTCGTAGTTCCTGTTGTTTTTGGTGTCTGTCCCCAGTGGCTAAGGTTGGTTTAGTGGGTTGTGTAGGCTTCCTGGTGGAGGGGACTAGTGCCTGTGTTCTGGTGGATGAGGCTGGATCTTGTCTTTCTGGTGGGCAGGTCCACGTCTGGTGGTGTGTTTTGGGGTGTCTGTGGACTTTTTATGATTTTAGGCCACCTCTCTGCTAATGGGTGGCGTTGTGTTCCTGTCTTGCTAGTTGTTTGGCTCAGGGTGTCCAGCACTGTAGCCTGCTGGTCGTTGAGTGAAGCTGGGTGCTGGTGTTGAGATGGAGATCTCTGGAAGATTTTCGCCGTTTGATATTATGTGGAGCTGGGAGGTCTCTTGTGGACCAGTGTCCTGAAGTTGGCTCTCCCACCTCAGAGGCACAGCACTGACTCCCGGCTCCTCAATTTGGGATGATGTGTTGTCTATTCATGTATTCCACAGATGCAGGATACATCAAGTTGATTGTGGAGCTTTAATCCGCTGCTTCTGAGGCTGCTGGGAGAGGTTTCCCTTTCTCTTCTTTGTTCTCACAGCTCCTGGGTCTCAGCTTTGGATTTGGCCCCGCCTCTGCGTGTAGGTAGCCGGAGGGCGTCTGCTCTTCGCTCAGATAGGACAGGGTTAAAGGAGCAGCCTCTTCGGGGACTCTGGCTCACTCAGGCCGGGAGGGAGGGAGGGGCACGGAGTGCGGGGCGAGCCTGCAGCGGCAGAGGTCGGCGTGACGTTGCACCAGCCCGAGGCGCGCCGTGCGTTCTCCCAGGGAAGCCGCCCCTGGATCCCGGGACCCCGGCAGTGGCGGGCTGCACAGGCTCCCGGAAGGGCGGTGTGGGCAGTGACCTGCGCTCGCACACAGGCTTCGTGGCGGCGGCAGCAGCAGCCCCAGCGTCCCACGCCCGTCACTGGGCTCCGCGCTTTCAGTCACGACTCGCGCCCGTCTGTGGAGCCCCTTTAAGCAGCGCTCTTAATCCCCTCTCCTCGCCCACCAGGAAACCAAGAGGGAAGAAAAAGTCTCTTGCCTCTTCGGCAGCTCCAGAGTTTTCACGGACTCCCTCCCGGCTAGCTGTGGCACATTAGCCCCCTTCAGGCTGAGTTCTCGCCGCCAGCCCCAGTCCTCTCCCTGCGCTCTGACCGAAGCCCGAGCCTCAGCTTCCAGCGCTGCGCGCCCCGGCGGGCGAGCAGACAAGCCTCTCGGGCTGGTGAGTGCCGCTCGGCACCGATCCTCTGTGTGCGGATCTCTCCGCTTTGCCCTACCCAGGTATGTGGGGAGTTTCTTGCCTTTTGGGAGGTCTGGGGTCTTCTGCCAGCGTTCAGTAGGTGTTCTGTAGGAGTTGTTCCACGTGTAGCTGTATTTCTGGTGTATCCGTGGGGAGGAAGGTGATCTCCGCGTCTTACTCTTCCGCCATCTTACCCGGAAGTCCCCAGCAGGTTCTTATTGGATATGTATTTTATACATATAAGTGTGCACATGTGAATCCCAGTCTCCCAATTCATCCCACCACCACCCTCACATGGCGTTCCCTCCTTGGTGTCCATATGTTTGTTCTCTACATCTGTCTCTATCTCTGCCCAGCAAACTGGTTCATCTGTACCATTTTTCTAGGTTCCACATATATGCATTAATATACAATATTTGTTTTTCTCTTTCTGACTTACTTCACTCTGTATGACAGTCTCTAGATCCATCAAGGTCTCTACAAATGACCCAATTTCATTCCTATGTATGGCTGAGTAATATTCCGTTGTATATATGTACCACATCTTTATCCATTCGTCTGTCTGTGGGCACTTAGGTTGCTTTCATTACCTGTCTATTGTAAATAGTGCTGCAGTGAACATTGTGGTGAATGTGTCTTTTTGATTTATGGTTTTCTCTGGGTATATGCCCAGTAGTGGGATTGCTGGATTATATGGTAATTCTATTTTTAGTTTTTTAAGGAACCTCCATACTGTTCTCCATAGAGACTGTATCGATTTACATTCCCAACAATAGTGGAAGAAGGATCCTTTTCTCCACACCCTCTCCAGCATTTGTTGTTTGTAGATTTTCTGATGATGCCCATTCTAACAGGTGTGACGTGATACCTCATTGTAGTTTCGATTTCCATTTCTCTAATAATTAGTGATGTTCAACAGATTTTCATGTGCGTACTGGCCATCTCTATGTCTTCTTGGAAGAAATGTCTATTTAGATCTTCCATTTTTGTATTGGGTTGTTTGTTTTATTAATATTGAGCTGCATGAGCTGTTTATATATATTGGAGATTAATCATTTGTCTATTGATTCGTTTGCAAATATTTTCTGCCATTCTGAGGGTTGTCTTTTCGTCTTGTTTGTAGTTTCCTTTGCTTTTCAAAAGCTTTTACGTTTCATTAGTCCCATCTGTTTAGATTTCTTTTTTTATTTCATTACTATAGGAGGTGGATCAAAGAAGATCTTGCTGTGATTTACGTCAGAGTATCCTTCGAAAATTTTCCTCTCAGAGTTTTATACTGTCTGGTCTTACATTAAGGTCTCTAATCCATTTTGAATATATTTTTATGTATGGTGTTGGGGAGTGTTCTAATTTCATTCTTTTATATGTAGCTCTCCATATTTCCCAGCACCAATGATTGAAGAGACTGTCTTATCTCCATTGTATAGTCTTGCCTCCTTTCTCATAGATTAGTTGACCATAGGTGTGTAGGTTTATCCCTGGGCTTTCTTTTTTTTTTCTTTTACACGTTTATTGGAATATAATTGCTTTACAATGGAGTGTTCATTTCTGCTGTATAACAAAGTGAATCAGCTATACATATACAAATATCACCAGATCCCCTCCCTCTTGCATCTCCCTCCCACACTCCATAACCCACCCCTTTATGTGGTCACAAAGCACCGAGCTGATCTCCCTGTTCTATGTGGCTGATTCTCAGTAGCTATCAGTGTTACATTTGGTAATGTATTTATGTCCATGCCACTCTCTCACTTCGTCCCAGCTTACCCATCCCCCTTCCGGTGTCCTCAAGTCCTTTCTCTATGTCTGTGTCCTTAATCCTGATCTGCCACTAGGTTCTTCAAAATCTTTTTTTTTCTTCATTAGATTCCATATATCTCTGCTAACATACAGTATTTGTTTTTCCCTTTCTGACTTACTTCACTGTGTAGGACAGATTCTAAGTCCATCCACCTCAGTACAAATAACTCAGTTTTGCTTCTTTTTATGGTTGAGTAATATTTGATTGTATATATGTGCCAGATCTTCTTTATCCATTCATCTGTCGATGGACACTTAGGTTGCTTCCATGTCCTGGTTAATGCAAATAGAGCTGCAATGAACATTTTTGTACATAACTCTTTTTGAATTATGGTTTTCACAAGGCAAATGCCCAGTAGTTGGATTGTTGTGTCGTATGGTACTTCAATTGTTAGTTATTTAAAGGAACCTCCGTACAGTTCTCCCTAGTGCTCATATCAATTTACATTCCCACCCACAGTGCAAATGTGTTCCCTTTTCTCCAATAAAGGCCTCTCCAGCATTTATTGTTTTGTACATTTTTTTGATGATTGTCACTCTGATAGCTGTGAGGTGATACCTCACATTAGTTTTGATTTGCATTACTCTAATGATTAGTGATGTTCAGCATTCTTTCATGTGTTTCTTGGTAATCTGTATATCTTCTTTGGAGAAATGTCTATTAGGTCTTCTGCCCGTTTTTGGATTGGGTTTTTTGTTTTTGTGATATTGAGCTACATGCGGTGCTTGTAAAGTTTGGAGATTAATCCTTTGTCAATTGCTTCATTTGAAAATATTTTCTCCCATTCTGAGGGTTGTTTTTGCATCTTGTTTAGGTTTTCCTGTACTGTGTAAAAGCTTTTAAGTTTCATTAGGTCCCATTTGTTGATTTCTGTTTTTATTTCCATTTCTCTAGGAGGTGGGTCCAAAAGGATCTTGCTGTGATTTATGTCATAGAGTGTTCTGCCTATGGTTTCCTCTAAGTGTTTTATAGTGTCTGGTCTTATATTTAGATCTCTAATCAATTTAGAGTCTATTTTTGTGTATGGTGTTATGGAGTGTTCTAATTTCATTCTTTTATGTGTAAGGGTCCAGTTTTTCCAGCACCAATTACTGAAGAGACTGTCTTTTCTCCATTGTATATCCTTAGCTCCTTTGTCATAGATGAGATAGCCATAGGTATGTAGGTTTATCTCTGGGCTTTCTGTCCTGTTCCATTGATCTGTGTTTATGCCAATCTACATACACTTGATTCCATTATGGAGACATATAAATACATAGGTTTCAGGGTTATTACCAGTCAGATATATTCCTCTTCAGTGAATAGGGTGTTTTGTGTCCAGTTCATTGAGAAAGGAGTAGGTCTTGTCTATTACATATTTGGTATATGAAATGGAATCTGTGCTAATTTCAAACTCTGCTTTTACACATCACCCCACGTCACCTTTCCCCTTAAGGAGGCATAAGTGTGTTTTCTAAATGTGTAACTCTGTTCTCTTTTGAAATTCAGTTCATGTGTAGCCATGTTTACATTTCCTCTATAAGTGATATATTACAATAAGTTTCTTTTTCTTTGTGGCTCATTTCACTTAGCATCATCGTACATAAGCCACTCATTATGCTGCTATTGGACTTATGACATTGATTTTATGTCTGAGTGACATTCCATTGTATATAAGTACCACAACATCTATATCCATATTTTTTTCCTTTCCTGGGATACATAAAGTGTACCGAAGTCGAGGTTCTTGTAAACAGAGCAGCCCTAAACTTTGGGCTGGCTGTGTGTTGTGGATTTTTAGTTTTCCCAAAATACACGCCCATGAGTGGAAGTGTGCTATGCTCTGTAGCTCTGTTTTAGAAAACAACATACAGTTCTCCAGAGAGGCTGTTGGCAATTTACATCCTGTCCATCGTCATAACCAGGCTCCCTTTTCTCCATGGCCTGTCCTGCATTTGTGGTTTTTACACTATTTGTGGATGGCCCTTTAGACTGGAGGTAAGGGACACTACTATGTAGTGTGGATTTGCAATGCCTGAGGGCTTGCTTGGCCAAAAAGGGCATATGCATATTTTCCCGAATATATTCAAGAAAATACACATAATCCCTTTTCAGCCAAGGGCAAAATTGTCGAAATTCTGTTGCTTTTCATGTGCTTTAAAGACGACTCCAATCTACCTCTTGAAATCTGTTTCCTTCAATTCTGCCTTGCATATAATCCTCTTCACTGCCTTACCTCAATATATTTCTGGATGATAGTTGTCCTTTATAAATCTGCAAGTTTTTTGAATTGCTGTGCCCCTGATTTCCATTTTTCAACTCGCCTCTTTGTGAGCTGGCTGCAATACCGCAGGATGGCTTTAGGCCCTAGTCTGGTTCCGGGGCTTCAGGCTGAGCCTTTGGTTAATTCTTCTTCCTGATGGGAAACTAGAGTGACATGTGCCCATCCAAACACCTACAGCTAATCTCTCATTTATTTCCCCTCTTCCTGTTCATCCTCTGCACAATTTGCAAACTGTGCATAACGGGAGGGTAAAGGCGTTGACACTCCAAGTGGGGAGATTTTGAGTAATGCAGATGGAATGGCGAAGCCGAGCACGACAAAAGGAAAAATGAGGTACCTTTTAGAAAACTTTCCCAATTACACAGTGTACCATCCACTGGGTTTCCCATGCATGTTTTAACTGTAGGAAGATTCCCTTAAACCTGGAGAGTTGGGACCACTAGAATGGGTAGCACACAGTATTGCTCTAAGTGGTGTTCTTTTTTTCACACAACTTCAGCAATCTTGTCAGCCCCAAGTCTCCAGTCATATGTCTCATCCAGCTGTGGGTGTAAAGGTGGTCAATCTAGCTTGCATCACAGGCCCTGAACGTAATTTTTAAGACTTTCTCTCTGTTTTTGCATTTTGCTTTTGAAATTTATTTTTATAAGTGGGTTTAACTGAATTTCAGTGCAGTGTACATGCCGTTATACACACACATTATTCCTTTATGGAGAGATGAGAATACATATGTTTTAAAACACTTAGAGTCAGACATATTCCTCTGCAATGAATAGGGGGTGTTGAGTCCAGTTCATTGTGCCAGGAGTAGGTGTTTTTTATTACATACATGGTTTATATAACGGTATCTGTGCTAATTTAAAATTGTGGTTTTATGCATCACCCCACTTCGGCTTTCCCATTAAGCAGGCAGAAGATGATTTCTAAATGTTTGACTCTGTTGTGTTTGTAATTCAGTTCATGTGTAGTCATGTGTACATTCCCGCTATGAGTGATAATTTATGATAAGATTAGTTACTCTGTAATCTTTCCTAACTCAGTTCATGTGTAGCCATGTTTACAGGGACTTCATAAGTTATATCTTATGATAAGTTTCTTTTTCTGTGTGACTTATTTCACTTAGAATCATCGTACCTGAATCCACTCTTTTTGCTGCTACTGGCCTTATGACATTGATTTCATCGCTGAGCGATATTCCATCGTACGTAAGTACCACAATATCTTGAACCATTTTTGTCTTTCCTGGGAAACTTAAGGTGTACCCAAGTTGAGGTTCTTGTAAGCAGTGCGGCGCTAAATTTTAGGGTGGCTCTGTCTTATTGATTTTCAGTTTTCCCAAGATATATTCCCTAGATTGGAAGTGCCCTTGGCTGTGTAGCTCTGTTGTTTACTTGTTTTAGGGAACACAATGCACTCCTCCAGAGAGGCAGTTGGCAACTTACATCCCGCCCATCAGCATAACAAGGCTGCCTGATCTCCAGGGCCTGTCTTGCCTTTCTGGTTTTAACACATTTTGCGGATGTCCCTTTTGACCGGTGGGAAGGGATACTTCTTTGTAGTGGAGATTTGCATTGCTGCTTGCTTGCTTGGCCAAAATGGGCGTATGCATTTTCTCCTGAATATATTCAGGAGAAAAAGCATACGCCCTTTATGGCCAAGTGTATCATTGTCGAAGTTATGCCCCTCTTCTTGTGCTTGAAAGGTGATTCCAACGTACCTCTTGAAATCTGTTTCCTGCTATTCTGCCTCGTTTTAAAGTACGCCTCTCTGCCTTCCCTCAAAATATTTTTGGAAGATAGTTGTCCTCTATTACTCTGCCAGTTTGTAAATTGCTGTGCCCCTGAGCTCCATTTTTCAACTCGTTTTTGTGAGTTGACCGCAAATCCAAAATTACTGTTCAAAACCTATACTGGTTCCCTTCGGTGGGCTGAGACATTGGTTAATTTTACTTCCTGCTGGGCAATTAAAGTGACATGTACCTGTCCAAATGCCTAACATCTACTCTCTCCTTGGTTCTCCCTCTTCCCTTTCATCTCCTGCAAAATTAGCAACCTGTGCAAAACAGGAGGTTAAAGGTGCTGTCTCTCCAGGTTGAGAGATTGATAGTAAAGCAGTTGGAAAGTCAAACTGGAACGCCAGGAGAGGGACTATTCGTTGAGTTTTAGAGACCTTTCGTATTCACAGTGTGTCCATTCTCTAGGGTTCCCGTACATGTTATAGCTGTAGTAATATTCCCTTCAACCTGGAGAGTTGGGACCCATGGAATGGGTGCCATGAATTATTGCTTTAAAGGGTCTGCATTTGCTCACCCAATCTCACCAATCCTCTCAGTGCCATGTGTCCTGCCTTATAACACATCCAGCTGTCGTTGTAGATAGGGTCATTCCAGGTTTCATCAGAGACCCTGAAGGAATTGTAAAGAATTTCCCTGTTTTTTTGCTTTGTTTTTGAAATTCCTTTTTATAGTGGGTTTGATCTGATTCTCGCTGCCATGCTTATGTATGTCTAGATACACTTGATACCCTTACGGAGACATATCAATACATAGGTTTTAAGATTCTTACTCGTCAGATACATTCCTCTCCGGGACATATGGGGTTTTGAATCCATTTCACTGAGGAAGGTGTAGGTCTTGTCTACTCCATAGTTGGTTTTTGGAACAGTACCTGTGCTTATATCAAACTGTGGTTTTATGCATCACCCCACCTCTCCTTCACCGTTAAGAAGGCATAAGTGTGTTTTCTAAATGTGAGACTCTGTTCTCTTTCCTAACTCAGTTCATGTGTAGCCATGTTTACAGGATCATCATAAGTGATAGCTTATGATACGTTTCTTTTTCTGTGTGACTAATTTCAGTTAGAATCATCATACCTGAATCCACTCATTTTGCTGCTACTGGTCTTATGACATTGATTTCATGGCTGAGGGATATTCCATCGTATGTAAGTACCACAATGTTTTGAACCATTTTTATCTTTCCTGGGATATTTACGGTGTACCCAAGTTGTGGTTTTTGTAAGCAGTGCAGCCCTAAATTTTGGGGTGGCTCTGTCTTTTTTTTTTTTTTTTTTTTTTTTTTTTCTTTTTGCGGTATGCGGGCCTCTCACTGTTGTGGCCTCTCCCGTTGCGGAGCACAGGCTCCGGATGTGCAGGCCCAGCGGCCATGGCTCACGGGCCCAGCCGCTCCGCGGCATATGGGATCCTCCCAGACCGGGGCACGAACCCGCATCCCCTGCATCGGCAGGCGGACTCTCAACCACTGCGCCACCAGGCAGGCCCGGCTCTGTCTTTTTGATTTTCAGTTTTCCAAAGGTATATTCCCAAGACTGGAAGTGCCCTTGGCTCTGTAGCTCTGTTGTTTACTTGTTTTAGGGAACACAATGCACTCCTCCAGAGAGACAGTTGGCAATTTACATCCCGCCCATCAGCATAACAAGGCTCCCTGTTCTCCAGGGCCTGTCTTGCCTTTCTGGTTTACACCCATTTTGTGGATGTCCCTTTTGACCGGTGGGAAGTGATACTTCTTTATAGTGCAGATTTGCATTGCCCGCTTGCTTGCTTGGCAAAAAAGGGAGTATGCGTTTTCTCGTGAAAATATTAAGGATGAAACACATACGCCCTTTTTGGCCAAGTGCATCATTGTCGAAGTTGTGCCCCTTTCCTGTGCTTTAAAGGCGATTCCAACATACCTCTTGAAATCTGTTTCCTGCTATTCTGCCTGGCTTTCAAGTCCTCCTCGTTGCCTTCCCTCAACAGATTTTTGGATGATAGTTGTCCTTTATTACTCTGCCAGTTTGTGAATTGCTCTGCCCCATAGCTCCATTTTTTAACTCGTTTTTTGTGAGCTGAACGCAAGTCCAATATTTTGGTTCAGGAACAATACTGGTTCCCGGTGGGTGGCTGAGACTTTGGTTAATTCTTCTTCCTCCCGGGAAATAAGAGTGACATGTGCCCGCCCAAATGCCTAACAGATACTCTCTCATTGGTTCTCCCTCTTCACTTTCATCCTCTGCCATATTCGCAACCTGTGCGAACCAGGAGGTTAAAGGGGCTGTCTCTGCAAGTTGGGAGATTGATAGTAAAGCAGTTGGAACATCAAACCAGAGCACCAGGAGAGGGACTATTCATTGAGTTTTAGATACCTTTCGTATTCACATTGTGTCCATTCTCTAGGTTTCCCGTACATGTTATAGCTGTTGTAATATTCCCTTCAACCTGGAGAGTAGGGACCCATGGAATGGGTGCCATGCATTATTGTTTAAGGGGTCTGCATTTGCTCACCCAATCTCACTAATCCTCTCAGTACCATGTGTCCATCCTTATGCCACATCCAGCTATCGTTGTAGATAGGCTCATTCCAGGTTTCATCAGAGACCCTGAAGAAATTGTAAAGAATTTCCCGCGTTTTTTGTTTTGTGTTTGAAATTCCTCTTTATACTGTGTTTGAGCTGATTCTCGCTGCCATGTTTATGCCAGTCTAGACACACTTGATTCCCTTATGGAGACATATAAACACATAGGTTTTAAGATTCTTAGTAGTCAGATATATTCCTATGCGGGAAATATGGGGTTTTGAGTCCCTTTCACTGAGGAAGGTGTAGGTCTTGTCTATTCCATAGTTGGTTTTTGGAACGGTACCTGTGCTTATATCAACCTCTGGTTTTATGCATCACCCCACCTCTCCTTCCCCCTTAAGCAGGCATAAGAGTGTTTTCTAAATGTGAGACTCTGTTCTATTTCCTAACTCAGTTCATGTGTAGCCATGTTTACAGGATCATCATAAGTGATAGCTTATGATACGTTTCTTTTTCTGTGTGACTTATTTCACTTAGAATCATCGTAACTGAATCCACTCATTTTGCTGCTACTTGTCTTATGACATTGATTTCATGGCTGAGGGATATTCCATCGTATGTAAGTACCACAATGTTTTGAACCATTTTTATATTTCCTGGGATACTTAAGGTGTACCCAAGTTGAGGTTATTGTAAGCAGTGCAGCCCTAAATTTTGGGGTGGTTCTGTCTTATTGATTTTCAGTTTTCCCAAGGTATGTTCCCTAGACTGGAAGTGTCCTTGGCTCTGTAGCTCTGTTGTTTACTTGTTTTAGGGAACAAAATGCACTCCTCCAGAGAGGCAGTTGGCAATTTACATCCTGCCCATCAGCATAACAAGGCTCCCTTTTCTCCAGGGCCTGTCTTGAATTTCTGGTTTTTACCCTTTATGTGGATGTCCCTTAGGACCGGTGAAAAGTGATACTTCTTTGTAGTGCAGATTTGCATTGCCCGCTTGCTTGCTTGACCAAAATGTGCGTATGCGTTTTCTCCTGAATATACTCAGGAGAAAACACATAAGCCCTCTTTGGCCAAGTGCATCATTGTCGAAGTTGTGCCCCTCTTCCTGTGCTTTAAAGGCGATTCCAATGTACCTCTTGAAATGTGTTTCCTGCTATTCTGCCTCACATTCAATTCCGCCTCATTGCGTTCCCTCAACAGATTTTTGGATGATAGTTGTCCTTTATTACTCTGCCAGTTTGTGAATTGCTGGGCCCCTGAGCTCCATTTTTTAACTCGTTGTTTTGTGAGCTGAACGCATTTCCATATTTCGGTTCAGGACCTATACTGGTTCCAGGTGGGTGGCAGATACTTTGGTTAATTCTTCTTCCTCCCGGGAAATAAGAGTGACATGTGCCCATCCAAATGCCTAAAAGCTACTCTCTCCTTGGTTCTCCCTCTTCCCTTTCATCCTTTGCCAAATTGGCAACCTGTGTGAACCTGGAAGTTAAAGGTGCTGTCTCTCCAAGTTGGGAGATTGATAGTAAAGCAGTTGGAAAGTGAAACTGGAGCACCAGGAGAGCGATTATTCGTTGAGTTTTAGAAACCTTTTGTATTCACAGTGTGTCCATTCGCTAGGTTTCCCATACCTGTTATAGCTGTAGTAATATTCCCTTCAACCTGGAGAGTTGGGACCCATGGAATGGGTGACGAACATTATTGCTTTAAAGGGTCTGCATTTGCTCACCCAATCTCACCAATCCTCTCAGTCCCATGTGTCCAGCCTTATGCCACCTCCAGCTGTCGTTGTAGATTCGGTCATTCCAAGGTTCATCAGAGAGCCTGAAGGAATTGTAAAGAATTTCGCTGTTTTTTTGTTTTGTTTTTGAAATTCCGTTTTATAGTGGGTTTGATCTGATTCTCGCTGCCATCTTTATGCCAGTCTAGACACAATTGATTCCCTTCTGGAGACATATCAATACATAGGTTTTAAGATTCTTACTAGTCATATATATTCCTCTGTGGGAAATGTGGGGTTTTGAGTCCCTTTCACTGAGGAAGGTGTAGGTGTTGTTTATTCCATAGTTGGTTTTTGGAAGGGTACTTCTGCTTATATCAAACTCTGGTTTTGTGCATCACCCCACCTCTCCTTCCCCTTATCAGGCATAAGAGTGTTTTTTTAAATGTTAGACTCTGTTCTCTTTACTAACTCAGTTCATGTGTAGCCATGTTTACAGGATCTTCATAAGTGATATCTTATGATAAGATTTTTTTTTCTGTGTCACTTAATTCACTTAGAATCATCGTACCTGAATCCACTCATTTTGCTGCTACTGGTCTTATGACATTGATTTCATGGCTGAGGGATATTCCATCATACATAAGTACCACAATTTTTTGAACCATTTTTACCTTTCCTGGGATACTTAAGGTGTACCCAATTTGAGGTTCTTGTAAGCAGTGCAGCCCTAAATTTTGGGGTGGCTCTGTCTTATTCATTTTCAGTTTTCCCAAGGTATATTCCGTAGACTGGTAGTGCCCTTGGCTCTGTAGCTCTGTTGTTTACTTGTTTTAGAGAACACAATGCACTCACCCAGCGAGGCAGTTGTCAATTTACATCCCGGCCATCAGCATAACCATGCTCCCTGTTCTCCAGGGCCTGTCTTGCCTTTCTGGTTTTTACCCATTTTGTGGATGTCCCTTGTGACCGGTGGGAAGTGATACTTCTTTGTAGTGCAGACCTGCATTGCCCACTTGCTTGCTTGGCCAAAAGTGCGTATGCGTTTTCCCGTGAATATATTCAGGGGAAAACGCATACGGCCTTTTTGGCCATGTGCATCATTGTCGAAGTTGTGCTCCTCTTCCTGTGCTTTAAAGGCGATTACAACGTAACTCTTGAAATATGTTTCCTGCTATTCTGCCTCGCTTTCAAGTCCGCCTAGTTGCCTTCCCTCAACAGATTGTTGGAAGATAGTTGCCCTTTTTTACTCTGCCAGTTTGTGAATTGCTTTGCCCCTGAGCTCCATTTTTTCACTCGTTTTTTGTGAGCTGAACACAAGTCCAATATTTTGGTTCAGGACCTATACTGGTTTTCGGTGGGTGGCTGAGACTTTGGTTAATTCTTCTTCCTCCCAGGAAATAAGAGTGACATGTGCCCGTCCAAATGCCTAACATCTACTCTCTCATTGGTTCTCCCTATTCCCTTTCATCCTTTGCCAAATTGGCAACCTGTGCGAACCAGGAGGTTAAAGGTGCTGCTCTCCAAGTTGGGAGATTGATAGTAAAGCAGTTGAAAAGTCAAACTGGAGCACAAGGAGAGACACTATCCGTTGAGTTTTAGAAACTTTTCATATTCACTGTATGTCCATTCTCTACGTTTCCCATACATGTTATAGCTGTAGTAATATTCCCTATAACCTGGAGAGTTGCGACCCATGGAATGTGTGCCTTGCATTATTGCTTTAAAGGGTCTGCGTTTGCACATCCAATCTCACCAACCCTCTCAGTCCCATGTGTCCAGCCTTATGCCACATCCAGCTTTCGTTGTAGATAGGGTCATTCAAGGTTTCATCAGAGAAACTGAAGGAATTGTAAAGAATTTGCCTGTTTTTTGTTTTGTATTTGAAATTCATTTTTATAGTTGGTTTGAGCTGATTCTCGCTGCCATGTTTATGCCAGTCTAGACACACTTGATTCACTTATGGAGACATATCAATACATAGGTTTTAAGATTCTTACTAGTCAGATATATTCCTCTGCGGGAAATATTGGGTCTTGACTCCCTTTCACTGAGGAAGGTGTAGGTGTTGTTTATTCCATAGTTGGTTTTTGGAAGGGTACCTGTGCTTATATCAAACTCTGGTTTTGTGCATCACCCCACCTCTCCTTCCCCCTTAAGCAGGCATAAGAGTGTTTTCTAAATGTGAGACTCTGTTCTCTTTCCTAACTCAGTTCATGTGTAGCCATGTTTACAGGATCTTCATAAGTGATATCTTATGATAAGATTTTTTTTTCTGTGTGACTTAATTCACTTAGAATCATCGTACCTGAATCCACTCATTTTGTTGCTACTGGTCTTATGACATTGATTTCATGGCTGAGGGATATTCCATCATACGTAAGAACCACAATTTTTTGAACCATTTTTACCTTTCCTGGGATACTTAAGGTGTACCCAAGTTGAGGTTCTTGTAAGCAGTGCAGCCCTAAATTTTGGGGTGGCTCTGTCATATTGATTTTCAGTTTTCCCACGGTATATACCCTAGACTGGGAGTGTACTTGTATCTGTAGCTCTGTTTTTTACTTGTTTTAGGGAACACAGTGCACTCCTCCAGAGAGGCAGTTGGAAATTTACATCCCGCCCATCAGCATAACAAGGCTCCCTGTTCTCCAGGGCATGTCTTGCCTTTCTGGTTTTTACCCATTTTGTGGATGTCCCTTGTGACCGGTGGGAAGTGATACTTCTTTGTAGTGCAGACTTGCATTGCCCACTTGCTTGCTTGGCCAAAAGTGCGTATGCGTTTTCCCCTGAATATATTCAGTAGAAAACGCATACGGCCTTTTTGGCCATGTGCATCATTGTCCAAGTTGTGCTCCTCTTCCTGTGCTTTAAAGGCGATTCCAACGTACCTCTTGAAATCTGTTTCCTGCTATTCTGCCTCGCTTTCAAGTCAGCCTAGTTGCCTTCCCTCAACAGACTGTTGGAAGATAGTTGCCCTTTATTACTCTGCCAGTTTGTGAATTGCTTTGCCCCTGAGCTCCTTTTTTTTTTTTTTTTTTTTTTTCCGTACGCGGCCTCTCACTGTTGTGGCCTCTCCCGTTGCGGAGCACAGGCTCCGGATGCGCAGGCTCAGCGGCCATGGCTCACAGGCCCAGCCGCTCCGCGGCATATGGGATCCTCCCAGACCGGGGCACGAACCCGTATCCCCTGCATCGGCAGGCGGACTCTCAACCACTGTGCCACCAGGGAGGCCCCTGAGCTCCATTTTTAACTCGTTTTTTGTGAGCTGAATGCAAGTCCAATATTTTGGTTCAGGACCTATACTGGTTTTCGGTGGGTGGCTGAGACTTCGGTTAATTCTTCTTCCTCCCGGGAAATAAGAGTGACATTTGCCCATCCAAATGCCTAAGAGCTACTCTCTCATTGGTTCTCCCTATTCCCTTTCATCCTTTGCCAAATTGGCAACCTGTGCGAACCAGGAGGTTAAAGGTGCTGTCTCTCCAAGTTGGGAGATTGACAGTAAAACAGTTGGAAGGTCAAACTGGAGCACAAGGAGAGGGATGATTCGTTGAGTTTTAGAGACCTTTCGTATTCACAATGTGTCCATTCTCTAGGTTTCCCGTACATGTTATAGCTGTAGTAATATTCCCTTCACCCTGGAGACATAGGACCCATGGAATGGGTGCCATGCATTATTGCTTTAAAGGGTCTGCATTTGCTCACCCAATCTCACCAATCCTCTCAGTCCCAGGTATCCAGCCTTATGCCATATCCAGCTGTCGTTGTAGATAGGCTCATTCCAAGGTTCATCAGAGAGCCTGAAGGAATTGTAAAGAATTTTCCTATTTTTTGTTTTTGAAATTCCTTTTTATAGTGGGTTTGAGCTGATTCTCGCTGCCATATTTATGCCAGTCTGGACACACTTGATTCCCTTACGGAGACATATCAATACATAGGTTTTAAGATGCTTACTTGTCAGATATATTCCTCTGTGGGAAATATGGCGTTTTGAGTCCCTTACACTGAGGAAGGTGTAGGTCTTGTCTATTCCATAGTTGGTTTTTGGAAAGGTACCTGTGCTTATATCAAACTCTGGTTTTATGCATCACCCCACCTCTCCTTCCCCCTTAAGCAGGCATAAGAGTGTTTTCTAAATGTGAGACTCTGTTCTCTTTCCTAACTCAGTTCATGTGTAGCCATGTTTACAGGATCTTCATAAGTGATATCTTATGATAAGATTTTTTTTTTCTGTGTGACTTAATTCACTTAGAATCATCGTACCTGAATCCACTCATTTTGTTGCTACTGGTCTTATGACATTGATTTCATGGCTGAGGGATATTCCATCATACGTAAGAACCACAATTTTTTGAACCATTTTTACCTTTCCTGGGATACTTAAGGTGTACCCAAGTTGAGGTTCTTGTAAGCAGTGCAGCTCTAAATTTTGGGGTGGCTCTGTCATATTGATTTTCAGTTTTCCCACGGTATATACCCTAGACTGGGAGTGTACTTGTATCTGTAGCTCTGTTGTTTACTTGTTTTAGGGAACACAGTGCACTCCTCCAGAGAGGCAGTTGGAAATTTACATCCCGCCCATCAGCATAACAAGGCTCCCTGTTCTCCAGGGCATGTCTTGCCTTTCTGGTTTTTACCCATTTTGTGGATGTCCCTTGTGACCGGTGGGAAGTGATACTTCTTTGTAGTGCAGACTTGCATTGCCCACTTGCTTGCTTGGCCAAAAGTGCGTATGCGTTTTCCCCTGAATATATTCAGTAGAAAACGCATACGGCCTTTTTGGCCATGTGCATCATTGTCGAAGTTGTGCTCCTCTTCCTGTGCTTTAAAGGCGATTCCAACGTACCTCTTGAAATCTGTTTCCTGCTATTCTGCCTCGATTTCAAGTCCGCCTAGTTGCCTTCCCTCAACAGATTGTTGGAAGATAGTTGCCCTTTATTACTCTGCCAGTTTGTGAATTGCTTTGCCCCTGAGCTCCTTTTTTTTTTTTTTTTTTTTTTCCGTACACGGCCTCTCACTGTTGTGGCCTCTCCCGTTGCGGAGCACAGGCTCCGGATGCGCAGGCTCAGCGGCCATGGCTCACAGGCCCAGCCGCTCCGCGGCATATGGGATCCTCCCAGACCGGGGCACGAACCCGTATCCCCTGCATCGGCAGGCGGACTCTCAACCACTGCGCCACCAGGGAGGCCCCTGAGCTCCATTTTTAACTCGTTTTTTGTGAGCTGAACGCAAGTCCAATATTTTGGTTCAGGACCTATACTGGTTTTCGGTGGGTGGCTGAGACTTCGGTTAATTCTTCTTCCTCCCGGGAAATAAGAGTGACATTTGCCCATCCAAGTGCCTAAGAGCTACTCTCTCATTGGTTCTCCCTATTCCCTTTCATCCTTTGCCAAATTGGCAACCTGTGCGAACCAGGAGGTTAAAGGTGCTGTCTCTCCAAGTTGGGAGATTGACAGTAAAACAGTTGGAAGGTCAAACTGGAGCACAAGGAGAGGGATGATTCGTTGAGTTTTAGAGACCTTTCGTATTCACAATGTGTCCATTCTCTAGGTTTCCCGTACATGTTATAGCTGTAGTAATATTCCCTTCAACCTGGAGACATAGGACCCATGGAATGGGTGCCATGCATTATTGCTTTAAAGGGTCTGCATTTGCTCACCCAATCTCACCAATCCTCTCAGTCCCAGGTATCCAGCCTTATGCCATATCCAGCTGTCGTTGTAGATAGGCTCATTCCAAGGTTCATCAGAGAGCCTGAAGGAATTGTAAAGAATTTTCCTATTTTTTGTTTTTGAAATTCCTTTTTATAGTGGGTTTGAGCTGATTCTCGCTGCCATATTTATGCCAGTCTGGACACACTTGATTCCCTTACGGAGACATATCAATACATAGGTTTTAAGATGCTTACTTGTCAGATATATTCCTCTGTGGGAAATATGGCGTTTTGAGTCCCTTACACTGAGGAAGGTGTAGGTCTTGTCTATTCCATAGTTGGTTTTTGGAAAGGTACCTGTGCTTATATCAAACTCTGGTTTTATGCATCACCCCACCTCTCCTTCCCCCTTAAGCAGGCATAAGAGTGTTTTCTAAATGTGAGACTCTGTTCTATTTCCTAACTCAGTTCATGTGGAGCCATGTTTACAGGATCTTCATAAGTGATATCTTATGATACGTTTCTTTTTTCTGTGTGACTTATTTCACTTAGAATCACCGTACCTGAATCCACTCATTTTGCTGCTACTTGTCTTATGACATTGATTTCATGGCTGAGGGATATTCCATCGTACGTAAGTACCACAATTTTTTGAGCCATTTTTATATTTCCTGGGATATTTAAGTTGTACCCAAGTTGAGGTTATTGTAAGCAGTGCAGCCCTAAATTTTGGGGTGCCCCTCTCTTATTGATTTTCAGTTTTCCCAAGGTATATTCCCTAGACTGGAAGTGTCCTTGGCTCTGAGGCTCTGTTGTTTACTTGTTTTAGGGAACACAATGCACTCCTCCAGAGAGGCAGATGGCAATTTACATCCCACCCATCAGCATAACAAGGCTCCCTGTTCTCCAGGGCTTGTCTTGAATTTCTGGTTTTTACCCTTTATGTGGATATCCCTTAGGACTGGTGGGAAGTGATACTTCTTTGTAGTGGAGATTTGCATTTCCCGCTTGCTTTCTTGACCAATATGGATGTATGCGTTTTCTCCTGAATATACTCAGGAGAAAACGCATACGCCCTCTTTGGCCAAGTGCGTCATTGTCGAAGTTGTGCCCCTCTTCCTGTGCTTTAAAGGCGATTCCAACATACCTCTTGAAATCTGTTTCCTGCTATTCTGCCTCACATTCAAGTCCGCCTCGTTGCATTCCCTCAACAGATTTTTGGATGATAGTTGTCCTTTATTACTCTGCCAGTTTGTGAATTGTTGTGCCCCTGAGCTCCATTTCTTAACTCGTTTTTTGTGAGCTGAAAGCAAGTCCCATATTTTGGTTCAGGACCTATACTAGTTCCAGGTGGGTAGCTGAGACTTTGGTTAATTCTTCTTCCTCCCGGGAAATAAGAGTGACATATGCCCATGCAGATGCCTAACAGCTACTCTCTCTTTGGTTCTCCCTCTTCCCTTTCATCTTTTGCCAAATTGGCAACCTGTGTGAACCTGGAGGTTAAAGGTGCTGTCTCTCCAAGTTGGGAGATTGATAGTAAAACAGTTGGAAAGTCAAACTGGAACACCAGGAGAGCGATTATTCGTTGAGTTTTAGAAAGCTTTCGTATTCACAGTGTGTCAATTCTCTTTGTTTCCCATACCTGTTATATCTGTAGTAATATTCCCTTCATCCTGGAGAGTTGGGACCCATGGAATGGGTGCCATGCATTATTGCTTTAAAGGGTCTGCATTTGCTCACCCAATCTCAACAATCCTCTCAGTCCCATGTGTCCAGCCTTATGCCACCTCCAGCTGTCGTTGTAGATAGGCTCATTCCAAGGTTCATCAGAGAGCCTGAAGGAATTGTAAAGAATTTCCCTGTTTTTTTGTTTCGTTTTTGAAATTCCGTTTTATAGTGGGTTTGATGTGATTCTCGCTGCCATCTTTATGCCAGTCTAGACACACTTGATTCCCTTATGGAGACATATCAATACATAGGTTTTAAGATGCTTACTTGTCAGATATATTCCTCTGCAGGAAATATGGGGTTTTGAGTCCCTTTCACTGAGGAAGGTGTAGGTCTTGTCTATTCCATACTTGGTTTTTGGAAGGGTACCTGTGCTTATATCAAACTCTGGTTTTGTGCATCACCCCACCTCTCCTTCCCCCTTAAGCAGGCATAAGAGTGTTTTCTAAATGTGAGACTCTGTTCTCTTTCCTAACTCAGTTCATGTATAGCCATGTTTACAGGATCTTCATAAGTGATATCTTATGATAAGTTTTTTTTCTTCTGTGTGACTTAATTCACTTAGAATCATCGTACCTGAATCCACTCATTTTGCTGCTACTGGTCTTATGACATTGATTTCATGGCTGAGGGATATTCCATCATACGTAAGTACCACAATTTTTTGAACCATTTTTACCTTTCCTGGGATACTTAAGGTGTACCCAAGTTGAGGTTCTTGTAAGCAGTGCAGCTCTAAATTTTGGGGTGGCTCTGTCTTATTCATTTTCAGTTTTTCCAAGGTATATTCCCTAGACTGGGAGTGTACTTGGCTCTGTAGCTCTGTTGTTTACTTGTTTTAGGGAACACAATGCACTACTCCAGAGAGGCAGTTGGCAGTTTACATCCCGGCCATCTGCATAACAAGGCTCCCTGTTCTCCAGGGCCTTTCTTGCCTTTCTGGTTTTTACCCATTTTGTTGATGTCCCTTAGGACCGATGGGAAGTGATACTTCTTTGTAGTGCAGACTTGCATTGCCCACTTGCTTGCTTGGCGAAAAGTGCGTATGCGTTTTCCCCTGAATATATTCAGGAGAAAACGCATACGGCCTTTTAGGCCATGTGCATCATTGTCGAAGTTGTGTTCCTCTTCATGTGCTTTAAAGGCGATTCCAACGTACCTCTTGAAATATGTTTCCTGCTATTCTGCCTCGCTTTCAAGTCCGCCTAGTTGCCTTCTCTCAACAGATTGTTGGAAGATAGTTGTCCTTTATTACTCTGCCAGTTTGTGAATTGCTTTGCCCCTGAGCTCCATTTTTTAACTCGTTTTTTGTGAGCTGAACGCAAGTCCAATATTTTGGTTCAGGACCTATACTGGATTTCGGTGGGTGGCTGAGATTTTGTTAATTCTTCTTTTGGCCGGAAAATTAGAGTGAAATTTGGCTGTCCAAATGCTTAACAGCTACTCTCTCATTGGTTCTCCCTCTTCCCTTTCATCCTCTGCCAAATTGGCAACCTGTGAGAACCAGGAGGTGAAAGGGTCTGTCCCTCTAAGTTGGGAGATTGATAGTAAATCAGTTGGAAAGTCAAACCGTAGCACCAGGAGATTGACTATTAGTTGAGTTTTAGAAACCTTTCGTATTCACAGTGTGTCCATTGTGTAGGTTTCCTGAACATGTTATAGCTGTTGTAATATTCCCTTCAACCTGGAGAGTTGGGACCCATGGAATGGGTGCCACTCATTATTGCTTTAAAGGGTCTGCATTTGCTCACCCAATCTCAACATTCCTCTCAGTCCAAAGTGTCCAGCCTTATGCCACATCCAGCTGTCATTGTAGATAGGGTCATTCCAGGTTTCATCAGAGACCCTGAAGGAATTGTAAGGAATTTCCCTGTTTTTTTGTTTTGTTTTTGAATTTCCTTTTTATAGTGGGTTGAGCTGATTCTCACTGCCATGTTTATGCCAGTCTAGACACACTTGATTCCCTTATGGAGACATATCAATACATAGGTTTTAAGATTCTTACTAGTAAGATATATTACTCTGCATTGAATATGGGGTGTTGAGTCCCTTTCACTGAGGAACGTGTAGGTCTTGTCTATTCTGTATTTGGTTTTTGAAACTGTACCTGTACTAATATCAAACTCTGGTTTTATGCATCACCCCACCTCTCCTTCCCCTTTAAGAAGGCATAAGGTTGTTTTCTCAATGTGAGACTCCCTTCTCTTTCCTATCTCAGTTCATGTGTAGCCATGTTTACAGGATCTTCATAATTGATATCTTATGATAATTTTCTTTTTCTGTTTGACTTATTTCACTTAGAATTATCGTACCTGAATCCACTCATTTTGCTACTGCTGGCCTTATGACATTGATTTCATGGTTGAGGGTTATTCCGTCATACATAAGTACCACAATTTCTTGAACCATTTTTTTCTTTCCTGGGTTATTTAAGTTGTACCCAAGTTGAGGTTTTTGTAAGCAGTGCAGCCCTGAATTTTGGTGTGGATCTGTCTTATTAATTTTCAGTTTTCCCAAGCTATATTACCTAGACTGGAAGTGCCATTGGCTCTGTAGCTCTGTTGTTTACTTGTTTTAGGGAACACAGTGCACTCCTCCAGAGAGGCAGTTGGCAATTTACATCCCGCCCATCAGCATAACAAGGCTCCCTGTTCCACAGGGCCTGTCTTTCCTGTCTGTTTTTTACACATTTTGTGGATGTCCCTTTTGTTTGGTGGGAAGTGACACTTTTTTTTAGTGCAGATTTGCATTGCCCGCTTGCTTGCTTTGCTGAAAAGGGCATATGCGTTTTCTCCTGAATATATTCACGTGAAACCCCATATGCCCTTTATGGCCATTTCCATTATTTTCGAAGTTGTGATGCTTTTCCTGTGTTTAAAGGCGATTCCAATGTATCTCTTGAAATCTGTTTCATGCCATTCTGCCTCATTTTCACTTCCGCCTCGTGGCTTTCCCTCAACAGATTTTTGGAAGAGAGTAGTCCTTTATAACTCTGCAGGTTAGTGAATTGCTGTGGCCCTGAGCTCCATTTTATAACTCGCGTTTTTGTGAGCTGACTGCAAATCCACAGTTTTGCTTCTGGACCTATACTGGTTCTGGGGGGGGGGCAGGCTGAGTCTTTGGTTAATTCCTCTTCGTGACGGGTAATTAGAGTGAAATGTGGCCCTCCAAATGCCTACAGCTACTGTCTCATTGGTTCTCTCTCTTCCCTTATATCCTCTGCACAATTTGCCAACTGTGCGAACCAGGAGGTTATAGCGGCTGACTCTCCAAGTTGGGAGATTGATAGTAAAGCAGTTGGAATGTCAAACTGGAGCACAAGGAGAGAAAAAAAGTAGTAGAGTTTTAGAAACCTTTCACCATCAGATGGTTTCCATTCTCTAGGTTCCCATACATGTTATAACTGTAGTGATATTCCCTTCTACTTGGAGAGTTGGGAACCATGGAAAGCGTGGCAGGCATAATTGCTTTAAAGGGTCTGCATTTTTTCACCCAATCTCACCAATCCTCTCAGTTCCAAGTGACCAGCCTTATGCCACATCCAGCTGTCATTTTAGATAGGGTCATTCCAGGTTTCATCAGAACCCCTGAAGGTATGGTGTAAGAATTTTACTGTTTTTATGTTTTGTTTTGAAATTCATTTTTATAGTGGGTTTGAGCTGATTCTCACTGCCATGTTTATGTCGTTCTAGACACACTCGGTTCCCTTACGGAGACATATCAATACATAGGTTTTTTTTTTTTTGTTTTTTGTTTTTTTTTGCGGTATGCGGGCCTCTCACTGTTGTGGCCTCCCCCGTTGCGGAGCACAGGCTCCGGATGCGCAGGCCCAGCGGCCATGGCTCACGGGCCCAGCCGCTCCGCGGCATATGGGATCCTCCCAGACCGGGGCACGAACCCGTATCCCCTGCATCGGCAGGCGGACTCTCAACCACTGCGCCACCAGGGAGGCCCAATACATAGGTTTTAAAACTCTTACTAGTCAGATATATTTCTCTGCGGGGAATAAGGATGTTGAGTTCCGTTTACTGAGGAAGGAGTAGGGCTTGTCTCTTCTCTTTTTGGATTATTGAACGGTACCTGTGCTAATAGCAAACTTTTGTTTTGTGCATCTCCCCACCTGTCTTTCCCCTTAAGCAAGCATTAGAGTGTTTTCTAAATCTGAGACTCTGTTCTCTTCCCTAATTCAGTTCATATGTAGCCATGTTTACATTCCCTTCATAAGTGATACCTTATGTCAGAATGCACCATGGCCTTGTCATAATAATGCTCCATGACCCCTGTCATCACAATGCTCCATGCCCTGGTTATCACAAATGTCCATGTCCCTTGTCATCACAATTCTCCACGTCCTTGTCATCACAATGCTACATGACACTTCTCATCAAAATATTACATGCTCTTGTCATCACAATTCTCCATGCATTTGAAATTGCAATGCTCCATGCACTTGTCATCACAATGCTCCATGCACTTGTCATCACAATGCTCCATGCCCTTGTCATCACATTGCTCCATGACACCTGTCATCACAATGCTCCCTGACACCTGTCATCACAATGCTTCATGCCCCTTATCATTATAGTGCTCCATGATGCTTGACACCACAATTACCCAAGGTCTTCTCATCACAATGCTCCACGGTTTTCCCATCACCATGCTCCATGCCTAGTCATCACAAAGCTAAATGTCCCTTGTCCTCACAATTCTCCACGTCCTTGTCATTACAATGCTCCTGGCACTTCACATCAAAATGTTATATGCTCTTGTCATCACAATACTCCATGCACTTGTCATCACAATGCTCCATGACCCCTGTTATAGGAAGCTCCATGCACTGTTCATCACAATGTTTCACGACGTGGACATTAAAATTATCAATGGCCCTTGATATCACAATGCTCCATGCCCTTGTCATCACAATGCTACTTTACTTTGTCATAGCAAACCTCCATGACACTTGGCATCACAGTGCTCCATGATATTGTCATCAAACTGGAACATGACATATTTCATCACAATGCTCCCTGACACCTTTCTTCACAATAATCCATGACCTTGTCATCACAGTGCTCCATGCCCTTGTCATTACAATGTGCCATGCCCAATCTTATCACAATAATCCATGAAACTTGTCAGACCAATGCTCCATGCCACTTTTCATCACAGTGCTCCATGAACGCTGTCATCACAATGCACCATGCCCATCATCATAATACTTCATTCTATTGTCATCACAATGAAATCAAAATGCTCCATGACCTCTGTCCTCACAATGCTGCAAACCCTTGTGATCACAATGTTACATAACACTTGTTATCACAATGCCCCATGACGCTGGTCAGCAAAATTATCCATGGTCTTCTCATCACAATGCACCATGACTTTTGTCATCACAATGCTCAATACACTTGTCATCACAATGCTCTCTTACTATTGCCCTCAGTATGCACCTTGAAATCTTTCATGACAAGGCTCCATGCCTATTTCATCACAATGATCCATGTCCTTTTCATCACAATGCACCAAGACCCCTGTAATCACAATGCTCCATGCCCTTGTCATCACAAAGCTCCATGACACATGTCATCAGCATGTTCCATGGTCTTCTCATCAAAATGCTCCATGCCCTTGTCATCACAATGCTCCCAGATCCCTGTAATCACAATGCTCCATGCCCCTTTTGAAATCAATGCTCCATGAACCCTGTCATCACAATGCATCATGCCCATCATCATAATGCTTCCGGCGATGGTCAGCACAATGAAATCAAAATTCTCCATGACCTCTGTCATCACAATGCTCCATGACCCCTGTCATCACAATACTCCATGAACATTTTCAGCCCAATGCTCCATGACCCTTGTCATCACAATGATCCATGCCCTTGTCATCCCAATGCTCCATGACCCCTGTATTCACAATGCTCCGTGACGCTTGTCATCACAGTGCTCCATGACACCTGTCATCACAATGCTCCATGACTTTGTCAGGAAAATGCTACATGACGTTTTCATTACAATGCTCTATGCGCTTGTCATCACAATACTCCATTACCATTGTCATCACAATCCTCCATGAACCTTTGGATCACATTGCTTTATGCCCTTGTCATCACAATGCTCCCTGCTCCTTGAAATCAAAATGATCCATGAACTCTCTCATCGCAATGCTCCAAAAACTTGTGATCACAATGTTCCATAACACTTGTCATCACAACGCTCCATGATGCCTGTCTTCACAATACTCCATGCCCTTTTCATCACAATGCTCCATGAAATTTGTCATCACAATTCTCAATACACTTGTCATCACAATGCTCCCTGACACTTGTGTTCAGAATGCTCCTTGAACCCTCTCACGAAAAGGCTCTATGACGTTTTTATCACAATGCCCCATGCCGTTTTCATCACAATGCTCCATGCCTTTGTCATCACAATGGGCCATTACATACGTCATCACAAAGTTCTCTGACAACTCTATTCACAATAATGCATGACCTGGTCATCACAATGTTCCATGCCCTTGTCATCAAAATGCGACATTCCAACAGTCATCACAATACTCCATGAAACATATTAGACCAATGATACATGCCCTTTTCATCACAATGCTCCATGCCCTTTTTATCACAATGCTCCATGTCCCCTGTCATCTCAATGCTCCGTGACTCCAGTCATCACAATGCTCCATGACATTTGTCATCACAGTGGTCCATGCCCTCATCATCAACAGTCTCTGTGAACTTTTTAACCACAAAGCTCCATGAACATTTCATCACAATGCTGTTTGACCCATGTCATCACAATTCTCTATGCCTTTCTCAGCAAAATTCTCCATGTCCTTCTCATCACAATGCTCCATGACCCCTGTCATCACAATGCTCCATGACTCCAGTCATCACAATTCTTCATAACATTTGTCATCACAGTGGTCGATGCCCACGTCATTGCAAGGCTCTGTTACGTTTGTAACCACAATGCTCCATGAACTTTTCATCACAATGCTCCGTGACACTTGTCATCACAATGCTCCATGCCTTTGTCAGAAAAATGCTCCATGACCCTTTTCATCACATTGTGCCAAGCGCTTCTCATCCCAATGGTCCAAAAATTGGTCATGACAATGCTCCATAAACCTTGTAATCACAATGCTCCATGCCCTTCTCATCACAATGCTCCATGCCCTTGCCATCACAATGCACCATGTGCACTGTCATCACAATAGTCTATGAAACATGTCAGACAAATGCTTCATGCCCCTTTCATCACAATACTCCATGCCCTTGTCATCAAAATGCTCCATGACACATGTCATCACAATGCACCTTGACTCCAGTCATCACAATGCTGCATAACGTTTGTCATCACAATGGTCCAAGCCCGCGTCATCACAAGGCTCTGTGACCTTGGTAACCACAGTGCTCCTTGAACATTTCATCACAATGCTCCGTGACCCTTGTCATCACAATGCTCCATGCCTTTGTCAGAACAATGCTCAATGAAACTTGTCATCACACTGTGCCACGCGCTTTTTATTACAACGGGCCACAACATTGTCATCGCTATGCTCCATAAATCTTGTAATCACAATGCTCCATGCACATCTCATCAAAATGCTCTCTCACCAGAGATATCACAGTGTTCCATCACTAGTCATCACAATACTCCCTCACCCATGTAATCACAATGTTCCATGACACCTGATATCACAATGTTCTATAACACCTGTCATCAAAATGCTCCATGACCCTTTTCATCCCAAAGCTCCATGACCCCTGGCATCACAATGTTCTATAAACCCTGTCATCCAAATGTTCCATGACACTTTTCATCAAATTGCTGCATGACCCTGTCATCAAAATTCTCCCTGCCCTTCTCATCACAATGCACCATGCCCTTTTCATGAAAATGCTCCATGACTTTTGTCATCACAAAGCTCAATGACACTTGGCATCACAGTGCTCCATGTCATTGTCATCACAATGCTCCATGAACCATCTCATCACATTGCTCCATGCCCTTGTCATCACAAAGCTCCATGACACTTGTCATCACAATGCTCGATGCCCTTCTCATCACAATGATCCATGCCCTTGTCATTACAATCCTCCATGACCCATGTATCACAGTGTTCCGTGCCATTGTCATCACAATGCTCCATGCCCTCTCTCATCACAATAATTCATGAAACATTTCAGACCAGTGCTCAATGCCCTTCTCATCACAATGCTCCATAACTTCTGTCATAACAATGCTCCATGAACCCTGCCATAACAATGATCCACGGCCTTGTCATCACAAGGCTCCATGACCCTTGTCATCACAATGCTCCAAGACCCCTGTAATCACAATGCTCCATGCCCTTGTCATCACAAAGCTCCATGACGCATGTCATCAGAAAGTTCCATGGCATTCTCATCACAATGCTCTATGCCTTTGTCATCAAAATGCTCCAAAACCACTGTAATCACAGTGCTCCATGACCCTTTTCATCTCAATGCTCCATGAACCCTGTCATCACAATGCACCATGCCCATCATCATAATGCTTCAGGCTATTGTCATCACAATGAAATCAGTAATCTCCATGACCTCTGTCATCATAATGCTCCAAAACCTTTTGATCACAATGTTCCATAACACTTATCATCACAACACACCATGACACTCATCATCACAATTATCCATGGTCTTCTCATCACAATGCTCCATGACATTTGTCATCACAATGCTCAATACACTTGTCATCACAATGCTCCCTGACACTTGTCGTCAGTATGTTCCTTGAACCCTGTCATGACAAGGCTCCATGCCTTTTTCATCACAATGATCCATGCCCTTTTCATCACAATGCTCCAAGACCCCTGTAATCACAATGCTCCTTGCCCTTGTCATCACAAAGCTCCATGACGCATGTCATCAGAATGCTGCATGGCCGTCTCATGACAATGCTCCATGCCCTTGTCATCACAATGCTCCAAGACCTCTGTAATCACAATGATCCATGCCCCTTTTCATTAGAATGCTCCATGAAACTTGTCATCACAAGCATCCATGGTCTTCTCATCACAATGCTACAGGACCTTGTCATCACCAAGCTCCATGACCCTTGTCATCACAATACTCAATGAATATTATCAGCACAATGCTCCATGACATTCTCATCACAATGCTGCATGACCAATATCATCACAATGCACCATGACAACTGTCATCACAATACTCCATGAATATTATCAGCAAAATGCTCCATGACCTTCTCATGACAATGCTCCATGTCCAATATCCTCACAATGCACCATGACAACAGTCATCACAACACTCCATGACACCTGACAACACAATGATCCGGGACTCTTGTCATCACTATGCTCCATTCCCTAGTCATCACCATTATCGATGACCCCTGTCATCACAATGCTCCGTGACACCTGTCATCACAATGCTTCATAACGTTTGTCATCACAATGGTCCATGCCCCCGTTATCCCAAGTCTCTGTGACCTTTATAACCACAATTCTCAATGAACTTTTCATCACAATGCTCCGTGACCCTTGTCATTACAATGCTCCATGACACATGTCATCAGAAATCTCCATGTCTTTCTCATCACAAAGCTCCTTGCCCTTGCCATCACAGTGCTACTTTACACCTGTCATAACAATGCTCCATGATCCCTGCCATCACGATGTTCCATGGCAATGTCATCACAAGGCTCCATGACCCTTCTCATCACAATGCTCCAAGAACGCTGTAATCACAATGTTCCATGCCCCTTTTCATCTCAGTGATCCATGAACCCTGTCATCACAATGCACCATGCCCATCATCCTAATGCTTCATGCTATTGTCATCACAATGAAATCAAAATGCTTCATGACCTCTGTCATAACAATGCTCCAAACCCTTGTGATCACAATATTCCATAACACTTGTCATCACAATGCCCCATGACGCTCGTCATCACAGTTATCTATGGTCTTCTCATCACAATGCTCCATGACCTTTGTCATCACAATGCTCAGTACTCTTATCATCAAAATGCTCCCTGACACTTGTTGTCTGTACTCTCCTTGAACCCTGTCATAAAAAGGTCCCATGACGTTTTCATCACAATGATCCAAGTCCCCTGTAATCACAATGGTCCATGAACCTTTTCTTCAGTATGCTCCATGAGATTTGTTATCACAAGGCTCCATGGTTTTCTCATCACAATGCTCCAGGACCTTGTCATCACAATGCTTCACGACCATGTCATGAAAATTCTCAATGGCCCTTGTCATCATAATGCTCCAAGCGCTAGTCATCACAATGTTCCATTATATTTGTCAAAACAATCCTCCATTACATTTGGCATCACAATGCTCCATGCCATTGTCATCGCAATGGACCATGACATAGGTCATCACAATGCTCCCTGAAACCTGTCTTCACAATACTCCATGACCTTCTCATCACAATGCTCCATGCCCTTTTCATCACAAAGCTCCGTGACTCCAGTCATCACAATGCTTCATGACCTTTGTCATCTCAATGCTCCATGCCATTGTCATTACAATCCTGCATGACTCATGCATCATAGTGATCCGTACCCTTGTCATCACAATGCTCTATGCCCACTCTCATCACAATAATCCATGAAACATTTTAGACCAATGTTCCATGCCCTTCTCATCACAATGCTCCATTACCTCTGTCATAACAATACACCATGACCCCTGCCATCACAATGTTCCACGGCATAGTCATCACAAGGTTCCATGAGACTTGTTATCACAATGCTGAAGACCCTTGTAATCACAATGATCCATGCCCTTGTCATCACAAAGCTCCATGACGCATGTCATCAGAATTTTCCATGGCCTTCTCATCACAATGCTCCATGCCCTTGTCATCAGAATGCTCCAAGACCACTGTAATCACAGTGCTCCATGACCCTTTTCATCTCAATGCTCCATGAACCCTGTCATCACAATGCACCATGCCCATCAACATAATGCTTCAGGCTATTGTCATCACAATGAAATCAGTAATCTCCATGACCTCTGTCATCATAATGCTCCAAACCCTTGTGATCACAATGTTCCATAACACTTATCATCACAACACCCCATGACGCTCATCATAACAATTAACTATGGTCTTCTTATCACAATGCTCCATGATCTTTGTCATCACAATGCTCAATAAACTTGTCATCACAATGCTCCCTGACACTAGTCATCAGTATGCTCTTTGAAGCCTGTCATGACAAGGCTCCATACCTTTTTCATAACAATGATCCGTGCCGTTTTCATAACAATGCTCCAAGATCCCTTTAATCACAATGCTCCATGCCCTTGTCATCACAAAACTCCATGACACATGTCATCAGAATGCTCCATGGCCTTCTCATCACAATGCTCCATGCCCTAGTCATCACAGTGCTCCAAGACCCCTGTAATCACAATGCTCCATGCCCCTTTTCATCAGAATGCTCCATGAGACTTGTCATCACAAGTCTCCATGGTCTTCTCATCACAATGCTCCAGGACCTTGTCATCACCATGCTCCATTCCCTTGTCATCACAATGCTCCATGACCCGTATCATCACAATAATCCATGAACATTTTCAGCCCAATGCTCCACGACCTACACATCACAGTGCTCCATGGCCAATATCATCACAATGCTCCATGACCACTGTCATCACAACACTCCATTACTCCTGACAACACAATGATCCGGGACTCTTGTCATCACAATGCTCCATGACACCTGTCATCACAACACACCATGAATATTTCAGCCCAGTGCTCCATGACACTTGTCATCACAATGATCCATGCCCTTTTCATCCCAATTCTCCATGACCCCTGTATTCACAATGCTCCGTGACGCCTGTTATCACAGTGCTCCATGACACATGTCATCACAATGCTCCATGCCTTTGTCAGCAAAATGCTACATGACATTGTCATTACAATGCTCTATGCACTTGTCATCACAATACTCCATTTCCATTGTCATCACCATCCTCCATGAACCTTGGGATCACATTGCCTCATGCACTTGTCATCACAATGCTCCATGCTTCTTGAAATCAAAATGATCCATGACCTCTGTCATTACAATGCTCCAAACACTTGTGATCACAGTGTTCCATAACACTTGTCATCACAACGCTCCATGATGCCTGTCATCACAATATTCCATGCGTTTTTCTCACAATGCTCCATGACCTTTGTCATCAAAATGCTCAATACACTTGTCATCACAATGCTCCCTGACATTTGTCATCAGAATGCTCCTTGAAGCCTGTCACAAAAAGGCTCAATGCATTTTTCATCACAATACCCCATGCCGTTTTCATCACAATGCTCCATGCCATTGTCATCAAAATACTCCAGAAGCTTGTCATCAGAATGCTCCATGACGCTTGTCATCACAATTCTCCATGCACTTGTCAGCACAATGCTCCCTGACCCTTGTCATCACAATGCTCCAAGCCATTCTCATCACAACTCTCCATTACCTTTGTCATCAGAATCCTCCATGACACTTGGCATCACAATGCTCCATGCCATTGTCATCACAATTGGCCATTGCATATGTCATCACAATGCTCCCTGACACCTGTCTTCACAATACTGCATGACCTGGTCATCACAATGCTCCGTGCCCCTGTCATCACAATGCGCCATTCCAACTGTCATCGCAATAATCCATGAAACTTATTAGACCAATGTTCCATGCCCTTGTCATCAGAATTCTCCATTCCCTTATTATCACAATGCTCCATGACCCCTGTCATCACAATGCTCCGTGACTCCAGTCATCACAATGCTTCATGACCTTTGTCATCACAATGGTCCGTGCCCTCGTCATCAACAGTCTCTGTGACCTTTTAAACCACAATGCTCCATGAAATTTTCATCACAATGCTCTTTGACCCTTGTCATCACAATGCTCTATCCCTTTCTCACCACAATGCTCCAAGACCCTTGTCATCACAAAGCTCCATGCGCTTGTCAGCACAGTGCTCCATGACACATGTCATCACAATGCTCCATGACCCCTTTCATCAAAATGTTCCGTGACTCCAGTCATCAAATTCTTCATAACATTTGTTATCACAGTGGTCCATGCCCGCATCATCACAAGGCTCTTTGACCTTTGTAACCACAATGCTCCATGAATATTTCTTCACAATTCTCTGTGACCCTTTTCATCACAATGCTCCAAGACCCCTGTAATCACAATGCTCCATGCCCCTTTTCATCAGTATGCTCCATGAGACTTGTCATCACAAGGCTCCATAGTTTTGTCATCACAATGCTCTAGGACTTTGTCATCACAATGCTTCACGACCTTGTCATGAAAATTCTCAATGACCCTTTTCATCATAATGCTCCAAGCGATAATCATCACAATTCTCCATTATATTTGTCATCACAATCCTCCATTACATTCGGTATCACAATGCTCCATGCCATTGTCATCACAATGGACCATGACATATGTCATCACAATGCTCCCTGACACCTGTCTTCACAATACTCCATGACCTTCTCATCACAATGCTCCATGCCCTTGTCATCACAATGCACCATGCCCACTGTCATCACAATAATATATGAAATTTGTTAGACGAATGCTCCATTCTCCTGTCAAAACAATGTTCCATGCCCTTGTCATTACAATGCTCCATGACCCCTGTCATCCCAATGCTCCGTGACTGCAGTCAACACAATGCTTCATAACGTTTGTCATCACAATGGTCCATTCCAGCGTCATCACAAGGCTCTGTGACCTTTGTAACCACAATGCTCCATGAACTTTTCATCAAAATTCTCTGTGACCCTTGTCATCACAATGCTCCATGTCTTTGTCAGAAAAATGCTCCATGACCATTGTCATCACAATGTGCCACGCGCATTTCATCACAACGGTCCACAAACTTATCATTGCAATGCTCCATAAATTTTGTAATCACAATGGTCCATGCACTTCTCATCAAAATGCTCTCTCACCAGAGATATCACAATATTCCATCACTAGTCACCACAATACTCCCTCACCCCTGGAATCACAATTTTCCATGACCCTGTCATCACAATGCTACATCCCCTTATCATCACAATTTTCCATGAACCCTGAAATTACAATGTTCCATAACCCCTGTCATCAAAATGCTCCATGACCCTTGTCAGCACAATTCTCCATGCACTTGCTAGCACAATGCTCCCTGACACTTGTAATCACAATGCTCCAAGCCATTGTCATCACAATGCTCCATTACCTTTGTCATCAGTATTCTCCATGACGCTTGTCATCACAGTGCTCCATGACACCTGTCATCACAGTGCTCCATGCCTTTGTCAGCAAAATGCTACATGACCTTGTCATTACAATGCTCCATGACTTGTCCTCACAAAGCTCCATGACCCATGACCCATGTATCACAGTGTTCCATGTCCTTGTCATCACAATGCACCATGCCACTCTCATTAAAATAATCCATGAAATATTTCAGACAAATGTTCCATGCCCTTCTCATCAAAATGCTCCATTACACCTGTCATAACTATGCTCCATGACCCATGCCATCAAAATGTTCCACGGCCTTGTCATCACAAGGCCTCATGACACTTGTCATCACAATGCCCCATGACGCTCGTCATCACAATTATCCATGGTCTTCTCATCACAATATTCCATGATCTTTGTCATCACAATGCTCAATACACTTGTCATCACAATGATTCTTGACACTTGTCCTCAGTATGCTCCTGAACCCTGTCATGACAAGGCTGCATGCCTTTTTCATCACAATGTTCCATGCCCTTTTCATAACAATGCTCCAAGACCCCTGTAATCACAATGCTCCATGCCCTTGTCATCACAAAGCTCCAGGACGCATGTCATCAGAATGCTCCATGGCCTTCTCATCACCATGATCCATGCCCTTCTCATCACAATGCTCCAAGACCCCTGTAATCACAATGATCCATGCCCCTTTTCAACAGAATGCTCCATGAGACTTCTCATCAAAAGTCTCCATGGTCTTCTCATCACAATGCTCCAGGACTTTGTCATCACCATGCTCCATTCCCTTGTCATCGCAATGCTCCATGACCAATATCATCACAATTCTCCATGACCAATGTCATCACAACACTCCATGACACCTGACAACACAATGATCCGGGACTCTTGTCATCACTATGCTCCATTCCCTAGTCATCACAATGCTCCAGGACAATTGTCATCACAGTGATCCATGCCCTTGACATCCCAATGCTCCATAAAACCTGTATTCACAATGCTCCATGACGCTTGTCTTCACAGTGCTCCATGACACCTGTCATCAAAATGCTCCATGACCCATTTCTTCCGAAAGCTCCAAGACCCCTGACATCACAATATTCTATAACACCTGCCATCAAAATATTCCATTACACGTTTCATCAAATTGCTGCATGGCACGGTCATCAAAATGCTCCCTGCCCTTCTCATCACAATGCACCATGCCCTTGTCATCAAAATGCTCCATGACTTGTCATCACAAAGCTCCATGACGCATGTGATCAGAATGTTCCATGGCCTTCTCATCACAATGCTCCATGCCCTAGTCATCACAATGCTCCAAGACCCCTGTAAACACAGTGCTCCTTGCCCCTTTTCATCTCAATGCTCCATGAACCCTGTCATCACTATGCACCATGCCCATCATCATAATGCTTCAGGCTATTGTCATCACAATGAAATCAATATTCTCCATGACATCTGTCATCATAATGCTCCAAAACCTTGTGATCACAATGTTTCATAACACTTATCATCACAACACCCCATGACGCTCCTCATCAGAATTATCCATGGTCTTCTCATCACAATGCTCCATGAACTTTGTCATCACAATGCTCAATACAGTTGTCCTCACAATGCTCCCTGACACTTGTCGTCAGTATACTCCTTGAACCCAGTCATGACAAGGCTCCAAGCCATTTTCATCACAATAACCAATGCCCTTTTCATCACAGTGCTCCAAGATCCCTGTAATCACAATGCTCCATGCCCTTGTCATCAAAAAGCTCCATGACACATGTCATCAGAATGCTTCATGGCCTTCTCATCATAGTGCACAATGCCCTTGCCATCAAAATGCTCCATGACCTTTGTCATCTCAATGATCCATGACCCTTTGAATCACAATGCTCCATATCATTGTCATCACAATGCTCCATGAACGCTCTCATCACATTTCTCCATGCCCTTGTCTACACAAAGCTCTATGACACATGTCATAAGAATGCTCCATAGCCTTCTCATCACAATGCTCCATTACCCCTCTCATAACAATGCTCCATAACCCCTGCCCTCACGATGTTCCATGGCCTTGTCATCACAAGGCTCCATGACCATTCTCATCACAACAATCCAAGAACCCTGTAATCACAATGCTCCATGCCCCTTTTCATCTCAATGATCCATGAACCCTGTCATCACAATGCACCATGCCCATCATCATAATGCTTCATGCTGTTGTCATCACAGTGAAATAATGCTCCCTGACCTCTGTCGTAACAATGCTCCAAACCCTTGTGATCACAATATTCCATATCACTTGTCATCACAATGCCCCATGATGCTCGTCATCACAATTATCCATGGTCTTCTCATCACAATGCTCCATGACCATTGTCATCACAATGCTCAATACACTTGTCATCAGAATGCTCCCTGACACTTGTTGTCTGTATGCTCCATGAACCCTGTGATGACAAGGCTCCATGCCTTTTTCATCACAATGATCCATGCCATTTGCATCACAATGCTCCAAGACCCATGTAATCACAATGCTCCATGCCCTTGTCATCACAAAGCTCAATGACGCATGCCATCACAATGCTCCTTGGTCTTCTCCTCACAATGTTCCATGCCCTTGTCATCACAATATTCGCTGACCCCTGTAATCACAATGCTCCATGCCCCTTTTCATCAGTATGCTCCATGAGACTGGTCATCACAAGGCTCCATAGATTTGTCATCACAATACTCCAGGACCTTGTCATCACAATGCTTCACGACCTTGTCATGAAAATTCTCAATGGCCCTTGTCATCATAGTGCTCCAAGCCCTAATCATCACGATGCTCCATTATATTTGTCATCACAATCCTCCATTACATTTGTCATCACAATGCTCCATGCCATTGTCATCACAGTGGACCATGTCATATGTCATCAAAATGCTCCCTCACACCTGTCTTCACAATATTCCATGACCTTCTCATTACAATGCTCCATGACTTTTCATCACAAAGCTCCATGACACATGTCATCAGAATGCTCCATGGCCTTCTCATCACAATGCTCCATGCGCTTGCCATCACAGTGCTCCATTACCCCTCTCATAACAATGCTCCATGACCACTGCCATCACGATGTTCCGTGGTCTTGTCATCACAAAGCTCCATGACCCTTCTCTTCACAATGCTCCAAGACCCCTTTAATCACAATGCTCCATGCCCCTTTTCATCTCAATTCTCCAAGAACCGTGTCATCACAGTGCACCATGCCCATCATCATAATGCTTCATGCTATTGTCATCACAATGAAATCAAAATGCTCCATGACCTCTGTCATAACAATGCTCCAAACCCTTGTGATCACAATACTCCATAACACGTGTCATCACTGTGCCCCGTGACGCTCGTCATCACAGTTATCCATGGTCTTCTCATCACAATGCTCCATGACCTTTGTCATCACAATGCTCAAAACACTTGTCATCAAAATGCTCCTTGACACTTGTTGTCTGTATGCTCCTTGAACCCTTTCATGACAAGGTTCCATGCCTTTTTCATCACAATGATCCATGCCCTTTTCATCACAATGATCCAAGACCCCTTTAAACACAATGCTCCATGCCCTTGGCATCACAAATCTCAATGAAACATGTCTTCAGAATGCTCCTTAGCCTTCTCCTCACAATGCTCCATGCCCATGTCATCACAATGTTCCAAGACCCCTATAATCACAGTGCTCCATGCCCCTTTTCATCAGTATGCTCCCTGAGATTTGTCATCACAAGTCTCTATGCATTTCTCATCACAATGCTCCAGGACCTCGTCATCACAATGCTTCACGACCTTTATCTGAAAATTCTCAATGGCCCTTGTCATCATAATGCTCCAAGCTCTAGTCATCACAATGCTCCATTATATGTCTCATCAAAATCCTCCATTACATTTGGCATCAGAATGCTACCGGCCATTGTCATTGCAATGGACCATGACATATGTCATCACAATGCTCCCTGATACCTGTCTTCACAATACTCCATGACTTTCTCTTCGCAATGATCCATGGCCTTGTCATCAAAATGCACCATGTCCACTGTCATGACAATAATCTATGAAACTTGTCAGACCAATGTTCCATGCCCCTGTCAACACAAAGCTCCATGCCCTTGTCATCACAATGCTCCATGAACCCTCTCATCACAATGCTCTGTGACTCCAGTCATCACAATGATTCATAACGTTTGTCATCAAAACGGTCCATGCCCGTGTCATCACAAGGCTCTGTGACCTTTGTAACCACAATGCTCCATGAACTTTTCATCACAATGCTCCGTGACCCTTGTTATCACAATGCTCCATGCCTTTGTCAGAACAGTGCTCCTTGCCCCTTGTCATCACAATGTGCCACGTGCTTTTCATCACATCGGTCCAAAAATTTGTAATCGCTATGCTCCATAAACCTTATAATCACAATGGTCCATGCACTTCTCATCAAAATGCTCTCTCACCAGAGATATCACAATGTTCCATCACTACTCATCACAATACTCCCTCACCTCTGGAATCACAATGTTCCATGATCCAGTCATCACAATGCTATATCCACTTATCATCACAATGTTCCATCACCACTGACATCACAATGTTCCATAAACCCTGTCATCAAAATGCTCCATGACCCTTGTCATCACAATTCTCCATGCCCTTGTCAGCACAATGCTCCCTGACCCTTGTCATCACAATGTTCCAAGCCATTGTCATCACAATGCTCCATTACCTTTGTGATGAGAATCCTCCATGACACTTGGCATCACAATGCTCCATGCCATTGTCATCACAATGGTCCATTACATATGTCATCACAATTAGCCCTGACACCTGTCTTCACAATACTGCTTGAACTGGTCATCACAATGCTGCATGCCCTTGTCATCACAATGCGCCATTCCAACTGTCATCGCAATAATCCATGAAACTTATTAGACCAATGCTCCATGCCCTTGTAATCACAATGCTCCATGCCCTTGTCATCACAATGCTCCGTGACTCCAGTCATCACAATGCTTCATGACCTTGTCATGAAAATTCTCAATGGCCATTGTCATCATACTGCTCCAAACCATAGTCATCACGATGCTCCATTATATTTGTCATCACAATTCTCCATTTCATTTGGCATCACTATACTCCCTGCCATTGTCATCGCAATGGACCATGACCTATGTCATCACAATGCTCCCTGACACCTGTCTTCACAATACACCATGACCTTCTCTACACAATGATCCATGCCCTTTTCATCACAATGCACCATGTCCACTGTCATCACAATAATCTATGAATCTTGTCAAACAAATGCTCCATGCTCCTGTCATCACAATGCTCCATGCCCTTGTCATCACAATGCTCCATGACTTGTCATCACAATGCTCCATGACCCATGACACATGTATCACAGTGTTCCATGCCCTAGTCATCACAATGCTCCAAGACCCCTGTAATCACTATGCTCCATGCCCCTTTTCATCAGAATGCTCCATGAGACTTGTCATGACAAGTCTCCATGGTCTTCTCATCACAATGCTCCTGGACTTTGTCATCACCATGCTCCATTCCCTTCTCATCACAATGCTCCATGACCCCTGTCATCACAATAATCCATGAATAATTTCAGCCCAATGCTCCAAGACCTATTCATCACAATGCTCCATGGCAAATATCATCACAATGCTCCATGACCATTGTCATCACAACACTCCATGACACCCGACAACACAATGATCCACGACTCTTGTCATCACAATGCTCCATTCCATAGTCATCACAATGCTTCATGACACCTGTCATCACAACACTCCATGAACATTATCAGCCCAGTGCTCCATGACACTTGTCATTACAATGATCCATGCCCTTGTCATCCCAATGCTCCATGACCACTGTATTCACAATGCTCCGTGACGCTTGTCACCACAGTGCTCCATGACACATGTCATCACAATGCTCCATGCGTTTGTCAGCAAAATGCTACATGACCTTGTCATTACAATGCTCTATGCGCTTGTCATCACAATACTCCATTTCCATTGTCATCACAATCCTCCATGAAACTTGGGATCACATTGCTTCATGCCCTTGTCCTCACAATGCTCCATGCTCCTTGAAATCAAAATGATCCATGACCTCTGTCATCACAATGCTCCAAACACTTGTGATCACAATGTTCCATAACACTTGTCATCACAATGCTCCATGATGCCTGTCATCACAATACTCCATGCTCTTTTCATCACAATGCTCCATGACCTTTGTCATCACAATTCTCAATACACTTGTCATCACAAGGCTCCCTGACACTTGTCATCAGTATGCTCCTTGAAACCTGTCAGGAAAAGGCTCCATGCCTTTTTCATCACAATGCCCCATGCCGTTTTCATCACAATGCTCCATGCCATTGTCATAAAAATACTCCACAAGCTTGTCATAAGAATGCTCCATGACCCTTGTCATCACATTTCTCCATGCACTTGTCAGCACAATGCTCCCTGACCCTTGTCATCACAATGCTCCAAGCCATTGTCATCACAATGCTCCATTACCTTTGCCATCAAAATCCTCCATGACACTTGGCATCCCAATGCTCCATGCCATTGTCATCACAATGGGCCATTACATATGTCATAACAATGCTCTCTGACACCTGTCTTCACAATACTGCATGACCTGGCCATCACAATGCTCCATGCCCTTGTCATCACAATGCGCCATTCCAACTGTCATCGCAATAATCCATGAAAATTATTAGACGAATGCTGCTTGCCCTGGTCTTCCCAATGATCCATGCCCTTGTTATCACAATGCTCCATGACCCTGCCATCACAATGATCTGTGACTCCAGTCATCACAATGCTTCATGACCTTTGTCACCACAATGGGCAATGCCCTCGTCATCATCACTCTCTGTGAGCTTTTTAACCAAAATGATCCATGAACTTTTCATCACAATGCTCTTTGACCCTTGTCCTCACAATGCTCTGTGCCTTTCTCAGCACAATGCTCCATGACCTTTGTCATCACAATGCTCCATGCGCTTGTCAGCACAATGCTCCATGACACATGTCATCACAATGCTCCATGACCCCTGTCATCACAGTGCTCCGTGACTCCAGTCATCAAAATGCTTCATAACGTTTGTCATCACAATGATCCATGCCCGTGTCATCACAAGGTTCTGTGACCTTTGTAACCACAATGCTCCATGAACTTTTCATCACAATTCACAGTGACCCTTGTCATCACAATGCTCCATGTCTTTGTCAGAACAATGCTCCATGACCATTGTCTTCACAATGTACCACGCACATTTCATCACAACGGTCCACAACCTTGTCATTGCAATGCTCCATAATCCTTGTAATCACAATGGTCCATGCACTTCTCATCAAAATGCTCTCTCACCAGAGATATCACAGTGTTCCATGACTAGTCATCACAATACACCCTCACCCCTGTAATCACAATGTTCCATGACCCTGTCATCACACTGCTACATCCTCTTATCATCACAATGTTCCATGACCCCTGACATCACAATGTTCCATAACCCCGGTCATCAAAATGCTCCATGATCCTTTTCATCCCAAAGCTCCCAGACCCCTGACATCACAATGTTCTATAACACCTGCCATCAAAATATTCCATTACACTTTTCATCAAATTGCTGCATGGCCCGGTCATCAAAATGCTCCCTGCACTTCTCATCACAATGCACCATGCCCTTGTCATCAAAATGCTCCATGACTTGTCATCACAAAACTGCATGACACTTGGCATCACAATGCTCCATGTCATTGTCATCACAATGCTCCATGAACCCTCTCATAACATTGCTCAATGCCCTTGTCATCACAAAGCTCCATGACACTTGTCATCACAATGCTCGATGCCCTTCTCATCGCAATGCTCCATGCCCACTCTCACCACAATAATCCATGAAACATTTCAGACCAATGTTCCATGCCCTTCTCATCACAATGCTCCATTACCTCTGTCATAACAATGCACCATGACCCCTGCCATCACAATTTTCCACGGCCTAGTCATCACAAGGTTCCATGACACTTTTCATCACAATGCTGAAGGCCTCTGTAATCACAATGCTCCTAGCCCTTGTCATCACAAAGCTCCATGACGCATGTCATCAGAAAGTTCCATGGCCTTCTCATCACAATGCTCCATGCCCTTGTCATCACAATGCTCCAAGACCTTTGTAAACACAATGCTCCATGCCCCTTTTCATCTCAATGCTCCATGAACCCTGCCATCACAATGCACCATGCCCATCATCATAATGCTTCAGGCTATTGTCATCACAATGAAATCAATATTCTCCATTACCTCTGTCATCATAATGCTCCAAACACTTGTGATCACATTGTTCCATAACACTTATCATCACAACACCCCATGACGCTCATCATCACAATTTTCCATGGTCTTCTCTTCACAATGCTCCATGATCTTTGTCATCACAATGCTCAATACACTTGTCATCACAAGGCTCCCTGACACTTGTCGTCAGTATGCTCCTTGAACCCTGTCATGACAAGGCTCCATGCCTTTGTCATCACAATAATCCATGCCCTTTTCATCACAATGCTCCAAGATCCCTGTAATCACAATGATCCATGCCCTTGTCATCAAAAAGCTCCATGACGCATGTCATCAGAATGCTTCATGGCCTTCTCATCATAATGCTCCATGCCCTTGTCATCACAATGCTCCAAGACCCCTGTAATCACAATGCTCCATCCCCCTATTCATCAGAATGCTCCATGAGACTTGTCATCACAAGTCTCCATGGTCTTCTCCTCACAATGCTCCAGGACCTTGTCATCACCATGCTCCATTCCCTTGTCATCACAATGCTCCATGACCCCTGTCATCACAGTAGTCCATTAACATTTTCAGCCCAATGCTCCACGACCTACTCATCACAATGCTCCATGGCCAATATCTTCACAATGCTCCATGACCACTGTTATCACAACACTCCATGACAACTGACAACAAAATGATCTGGGACTCTTGTCATCACAAAGCTCCATTCCCTAGTCATCACAATGCTCCATGACCCCTGTCATCACAACACTCCATGAACATTTTCAGCCCAGTGCTCCATGACACTTGTCATCACAATGATCCATGCCCTTGTCATCCCAATGCTCCATGACCCCTGTATTCACAATGCTCCATGACGCTTGTCATCACAGTGCTCCATGACACATGTCATCACAATGCTCCATGCCTTTGTCAGCAAAATGCTATATGACCTTTCCATTACAATGCTCTATGCGCTTGTCATCAAAATACTCCATTTCCATTGTCATCACCATCCTCCATGAACATTGGGATCACATTGATTCATGCCCTTGTCATCACAATGCTCCCTGCTCCTTGAAATCAAAATGATCCATGACCTCTGTCATCACAATACTCCAAACCCTTGTGATCACAATGTTCCATAACACTTGTCATCACAATGCTCCATGAACTTTGTCATCACAATTCTCAATACACTTGTCATCACAATGCTCCCTGACACTTGTCATCAGAATGCTCCTTGAACCCTGTCATGAAAAGGCTCCATGCCTTTTTCATCACAATGCCCCATGCCGTTTTCATCAAAATGATCCATGCCATTGTCATCAAAATACTCCACAAGCTTGTCATCAGAATGCTCCTTGACACTTGTCATTACAATTCTCCACGCACTTGTCAGCACAATGCTCCCTGACCCTTGTCATCACAATGCTCCAAGCCATTGTCATCACAATGCTCCATTACTTTTGTCATCAGAATCCTCCATGACACTTGGCATCACTATGCTCCATGCCATTGTCATCACAATGGGCCATTACATATGTCATCACAATGCTCCCTGACACCTGTCTTCACAATACTGCATGGCCTGGTCATCACAATGCTCCATGCCGTTGTCATCACAATGCGCCATTCTAACTGTCATCACAATAATCCATGAAATTTATTAGACCAATGTTCCATGCCCTTGTCATCACAATGCTCCATGCCCTTGTTATCACAATGCTCCATGACCCCTGTCATCACAATGCTCCGTGACTCCAATCATCACAATGCTTCATGACCTTTGTCATCACAATGGTCCATGCCCTGGTCATCAACAGTCTCTGTGACCTTTTTAACCACAATGCTCCATGAACTTTGCATCACAATGCTCTTTGACCCTTGTCATCACAATGCTCCATGCGCTTGGCAGCACAATGCTCCATGACACATGTCATCACAATGCACCATGTGCTTGTCATCACAGTGCTCCACAATCTTGTCATCACAATGCTCCATAAAATTTGTCATCACAATGCTCCATGCACTTCTCATCAAAATGCTCTCTCACCACTGATATAACAATGCTACATCACTATTTGTCACAATACTCCGTCACTCCTGTCATCACAATGCTACATGCACTTATCATCAAAATGTTCGATGACCCCTGACATCACAATGTTCCATAACACCTGTCATCAAAATGTTCCATGACACTTTTCATCAAATTGCTCAAAGACCCTGTCATCAGAATGTTCCCTGCATTTCTCCTCACAATGCACAACGCCCTTGCCATCAAAATGCTCCATGACCTTTGTCATCACAAAGATCCATGACCCTTGGCATCACAATGCTCCATGCCCTTGTCATCACAATGCTCCATGACTTGTCATCACAATCCTCCATGACCCATGACACATGTATCACAGTGTTCCATGCCGTAGTCATCACAATGCTCCAAGACCCCTGTAATCACAATGCTCCATGCCCCTTTTCATCAGAATGCTCCATGAGACTTGTCATGAGAAATCTCCATGGTCTTCTCATCACAATGCTCCTGGACCTTGTCATCACCATGCTGCATTCCCTTCTCATCACAATGCTCCATGACCCCTGTCATCACAATAATCCATGAATATTTTCAGCCCAATGCTCCAAACCCTTGTGATCACAATGTTCCATAACACTTGTCATCACAACGCTCCATGATGCCTGTCATCACAATACTCCATGCTCTTTTCATCACAATGCTCCATGACCTTTGTCATCACAATTCTCAATACACTTGTCATCACAAGGCTCCCTGACACTTGTCATCAGTATGCTCCTTGAACCCTGTCAGGAAAAGGCTCCATGCCTTTTTCATCACAATGCCCCATGCCGTTTTCATCACAATGCTCCTTGCCATTGTCATCAAAATACTCCACAATCTTGTCATCAGAATGCTCCATGACCCTTGTCATCACATTTCTCCATGCACTTGTCAGCACAATGCTCCCTGACCCTTGTCATCACAATGCTCCAAGCCATTGTCATCACAATGCTCCATTACCTTTGTCATCAGAATCCTCCATGACACTTGGCATCCCAATGCTCCATGCCATTGTCATCACAATGGGCCATTACTTATGTCATCACAATGCTCCCTGACACCTGTCTTCACAATACTGCATGACCTGGCCATCACAATGCTCCATGCCCTTGTCATCACAATGCGCCATTCCAACTGTCATCACAATAATCCATGAAACTTATTAGACCAATGCTCCTTGCCCTGGTCATCACAATGCTCCATGCCCTTATTATCACAGTGCTCCATGACCCCTGCCATCACAATGATCTGTGACTGCAGTCATCACCATGCTTCATGACCTTTGTCACCACAATGGGCCATGCCCTCGTCATCATCACTCTCTGTGAGCTTTTTAACCAAAATGATCCATGAACTTTTCATCACAATGCTCTTTGACACTTGTCATCACAATGCTCTATGCCTTTCTCAGCACAATGCTCCATGACCCTTGTCATCACAATGCTCCATGGGCTTGTCAGCACAATGCTCCATGACACAGGTCATCACAATGCTCCATGACCCCTGTCATCACAGTGCTCCGTGACTCCAGTCATCAAAATGATTCATAACGTTTGTCATCACAATGATCCATGCCCGTGTCATCACAAGGTTCTGTGACCTTTGTAACCACAATGCTCCATGAACTTTTCATCACAATTCACAGTGACCCTTGTCATCACAATGCTCCATGTCTTTGTCAGAACAATGCTCCATGACCATTGTCTTCACAATGTACCACGCGCATTTCATCACAACGTTCCACAACCTTGTCATTGCAATGCTCCATAATCCTTTTAATCACAATGGTCCATGCACTTCTCATCAAAATGCTCTCTCACCAGAGATATCACAGTGTTCCATGACTAGTCATCACAATACACCCTCACCCCTGTAATCACAATGTTCCATGACCCTGTCATCACACTGCTACATCCCCTTATCATCACAATGTTCCATGACCCCTGACATCACAATGTTCCATAACCCCTGTCATCAAAATGCTCCATGATCCTTTTCAACCCAAAGCTCCCAGACCCCTGACATCACAATGTTCTATAACACCTGCCATCAAAATATTCCATTACATTTTTCATCAAATTGCTGCATGGCCCGGTCATCAAAATGCTCCCTGCTCTTCTCATCACAATGCACCATGCCCTTGTCATCAAAATGCTCCATGACTTGTCATCACAAAACTCCATGACCCTTGGCATCACAATGCTCCATGTCATTGTCATCACAATGCTCCATGAACCCTCTCATAACATTGCTCAATGCCCTTGTCATCACAAAGCTCCATGACACTTGTCATCACAATGCTCGATGCCCTTCTCATCGCAATGCTCCATGCCCTTGTCATTACAATCCTGCATGACCCATGTATCATAGTGTTCCGTACCCTTGTCATCACAATGCTCCATGCCCACTCTCATCACAATAATCCATGAAACATTTCAGACCAATGTTCCATGCCCTTTTCATCACAATGCTCCATTACCTCTGTCATAACAATGCACCATGACCCCTGCCATCACAATGTTCCACGGCCTAGTCATCACAAGGTTCCATGACACTTGTCATCACAATGCTGAAGGCCCCTGTAATCACAATGCTCCTTGCCCTTGTCATCACAAAGCTCCATGACGCATGTCATCAGAAAGTTCCATGGCCTTCTCATCACAATGCTCCATGCCCTTGTCATCACAATGCTCCAAGACCTTTGTAAACACAATGCTCCATGCCCCTTTTCATTTCAATGCTCCATGAACCCTGCCATCACAATGCACCATGCCCATCATCATAATGCTTCAGGCTATTGTCATCACAATGAAATCAATATTCTCCATGACCTCTGTCATCATAATGCTCCAAACACTTGTGATCACAATGTTCCATAACACTTATCATCACAACACCCCATGACGCTCATCATCACAATTTTCCATGGTCTTCTCTTCACAATGCTCCATGATCTTTGTCATCACAATGCTCAATACACTTGTCATCACAAGGCTCCCTGACACTTGTCGTCAGTATGCTCCTTGAACCCTGTCATGACAAGGCTCCATGCCTTTGTCATCACAATAATCCATGCCCTTTTCATCACAATGCTCCAAGATCCCTGTAATCACAATGATCCATGCCCTTGTCATCAAAAAGCTCCATGACGCATGTCATCAGAATGCTTCATGGCCTTCTCATCATAATGCTCCATGCCCTTGTCATCACAATGCTCCAAGACCCCTGTAATCACAATGCTCCATCCCACTTTTCATCAGAATGCTCCATGAGACTTGTCATCACAAGTCTCCATGGTCTTCTCCTCACAATGCTCCAGGACCTTGTCATCACCATGCTCCATTCCCTTGTCATCACAATGCTCCATGACCCCTGTCATCACAGTAGTCCATTAACATTTTCAGCCCAATGCTCCACGACCTACTCATCACAATGCTCCATGGCCAATATCTTCACAATGCTCCATGACCACTGTTATCACAACACTCCATGACATCTGACAACAAAATGATCTGGGACTCTTGTCATCACAAAGCTCCATTCCCTAGTCATCACAATGCTCCATGACCCCTGTCATCACAACACTCCATGAACATTTTCAGCCCAGTGTTCCATGACCCTTGTCATCACAATGATCCATGCCCTTGTCATCCCAATGCTCCATGACCGGTGTATTCACAATGCTCCGTGACGCTTGTCATCACAGTGCTCCATGACACATGTCATCACAATGCTCCATGCCTTTGTCAGCAAAATGCTACATGACCTTTCCATTACAATGCTCTATGCGCTTGTCATCAAAATACTCCATTTCCATTGTCATCACAATCCTCCATGAACCTTGGGATCACATTGCTTCATGCCCTTGTCATCACAATGCTTCCTGCTCCTTGAAATCAAAATGATCCATGACCTCTGTCATCACAATACTCCAAACCCTTGTGATCACAAAGTTCCATAACACTTGTAATAACAACACTCCATGATGCCTGTCATCACTATACTCCATGCTCTTTTCATCACAATGCTCCATGACCTTTGTCATCACAATTCTCAATACACTTGTCATCACAATGCTCCCTGACACTTCTCATCAGAATGCTCCTTGAACCCTGTCACGAAAAGGCTCCATGCGTTTTTCATCATAATGCCCCATGCCATTTTCATCAAAATGATCCATGCCATTGTCATCAAAATACTCCACAAGCTTGTCATCAGAATGCTCCATGACACTTGTCATTACAATTCTCCACGCACTTGTCAGCACAATGCTCCCTGACCCTTGTCATCACAATGCTCCAAGCCATTGTCATCACAATGCTCCATTACTTTTGTCATCAGAATCCTCCATGACACTTGGCATCACTATGCTCCATGCCATTGTCATCACAATGGGCCATTACATATGTCATCACAATGCTCCCTGACACCTGTCTTCACAATAGTGCATGGCCTGGTCATCACAATGCTCCATGCCGTTGTCATCACAATGCGCCATTCTAACTGTCATCACAATAATCCATGAAACTTATTAGACCAATGTTCCATGCCCTTGTCATCACAATGCTCAATGCCCTTGTTGTCACAATGCTCCATGACCCCTGTCATCACAATGCTCCGTGACTCCAATCATCACAATGCTTCATGACCTTTGTCATCACAGTGGTCCATGCCCTGGTCATCAACAGTCTCTGTGACCTTTTAACCACAATGCTCCATGAACTTTTCATGACAATGCTCTTTGACCCTTGTCATCACAATGCTCCATGTGATTGGCAGCACAATGCTCCATGACACATGTCATCACAATGCACCATGTGCTTGTCATCACAGTGCTCCACAATCTTGTCATCACAATGTTCCATGCACTTCTCATCAAAATGCTCTCTCACCACTGATATCACAATGCTACATCACTATTTGTCACAATACTCTCTCACTCCTGTCATCACAATGCTACATGCACTTATCATCACAATGTTCGATGACCCCTGACATCACAATGTTCCATAACACCTGTCATCAAAATGTTCCATGACACTTTTCATTAAATTGCTCAAAGACCCTGTCATCAGAATGTTCCCTGCCTTTCTCATCACAATGCACAACGCCCTTGCCATCAAAATGCTCCATGACCTTTGTCATCACAAAGATCCATGACCCTTGGCATCACAATGCTCCATGCCCTTGTCATCACAATGCTCCCTGACTTGTCATCACAATCCTCCATGACCCATGACACATGTATCACAGTGTTCCATGCCCTAGTCATCACAATGCTCCAAGACCCCTGTAATCACAATGCTCCATGCCCCTTTTCATCAGAATGCTCCATGAGACTTGTCATGAGAAATCTCCATGGTCTTCTCATCACAATGCTCCTGGACCTTGTCATCACCATGCTCCATTCCCTTCTCATCACAATGCTCCATGACCCCTGTCATCACAATAATCCATGAATATTTTCAGCCCAATGCTCCAAGACCTATTCATTACAATGCTCCATGGCCAATATCATCACAATGCTCCATGACCATTGTCATCACAACACTCCATGACACCCGACAACACAATGACCCGCGACTCTTGTCATCACAATGCTCCATTCCATAGTCATCACAATGCACCATGACACCTGTCATCACAACACTCCATGAACATTATCAGCCCAGTGCTCCATGACCCTTGTCATCACAATGATCCATGCCCTTGTCATCCCAATGCTCCATGACCCCTGTATTCACAATGCTCCGTGACGCTTGTCATCACAGTGCTCCATGACACATATCATCACAATGCTCCATGCCTTTGTCACCAAATGCTACATGACCTTGTCATTACAATGAGCTTGTCATCACAATACCCCATTTCCATTGTCATCACAATCCTCCGTGAAACTTGGGATCACATTGCTTCATGCCCTTCTCCTCACAATGCTCCATGCTCCTTGAAATCAAAATGATCCATGACCTCTGTCATCGCAATGCCTCAAACACTTGTGATCACAATGTTCCATATCACTTGTCATCACAACGCTCCATGATGCCTGTCATCACAATACTCCATGCTCTTTTCATCACAATGCTCCATGACCTTTGTCATCACAATTCTCAATACACTTGTCATCACAAGGCTCCCTGACACTTGTCATCAGTATGCTCCTTGAACCCTGTCAGGAAAAGGCTCCATGCCTTTTTCATCACAATGCCCCATGCCGTTTTCATCACAATGCTCCATGCCATTGTCAACAAAATACTCCACAAGCTTGTGATCAAATGCTCCATGACCCTTGTCATCATATTTCTCCATGCACTTGTCAGCACAATGCTCCCTGACCCTTGTCATCACAATGCTCCAAGCCATTGTCATCACAATGCTCCATTACCTTTGCCATCAGAATCCTCCATGACACTTGGCATCCCAATGCTCCATGCCATTGTCATCACAATGGGCCATTATTTATGTCATCACAATGCTCCCTGACACCTGTCTTCACAATACTGCATAACCTGGCCATCACAGTGCTCCATGCCCTTGTCATCACAATGCGCCATTCCAACTGTCATTGCAATAATCCATGAAACTTATTAGACCAATGCTCCTTGCCCTGGTCATCACAATGCTCCATGCCCTTGTTATCACAATGCTCCATGACCCCTGCCATCATAATGATCTGTGACTCCAGTCATCACAATGCTTCATGACCTTGGTAACCACAATGGGCCATGCCCTGGTCATCATCACTCTCTGTGAGCTTTTTAAACAAAATGATCCTTGAACTTTTCATCACAATGCTCTTTGACCCCTGTCATCACAATGCTCTATTCCTTATTCAGCACAATGCTCCATGACCCTTGTCATCACAATGCTCCATGCGCTTGTCAGCACAATGCTCCATGACACATGTCATCACAATGCTCCATGACCCCTGTCATCACAATGCTCCGTGACTCCAGTCATCAAAATGCTTCATAACGTTTGTCAGCACAATGATCCATGCCCGTGTCATCACAAGGTTCTGTGACCTTTGTAACCACAATGCTCCATGAACTTTTCATCACAATTCACAGTGACCCTTGTCATCACAATGCTCCATTTCTTTGTCAGAACAATGCTCCATGACCATTGTCTTCACAATGTACCATGCGCATTTCATCACAACGGTCCACAACCTTGTCATTGCAATGCTCCATAATCCTTGTAATCACAATGGTCCATGCACTTCTCATCAAAATGCTCTCTCACCAGAGATATCACAGTGTTCCATGACTAGTCATCACAATACACCCTCACCCCTGTAATCACAATGTTCCATGACCCTGTCATCACACTGCTACATCCCCTTATCAGCACAATGTTCCATGACCCCTGACATCACAATGTTCCATAACCCCTGTCATCAAAATGCTCCATGATCCTTTTCATCCCAAAGCTCCAAGACCCCTGACATCACAATGTTCTATAACACCTGCCATCAAAATATTCCATTACACTTTTCATCAAATTGCTGCATGGCCCGGTCATCAAAATGCTCCCTGCATTTCTCATCACAATGCACCATGCCCTTGTCATCAAAATGCTCCATGACTTGTCATCACAAAACTCCATGACCCTTGGCATCACAATGCTCCATGTCATTGTCATCACAATGCTCCATGAACCCTCTCATAACATTGCTCAATGCCCTTGTCATCACAAAGCTCCATGACACTTGTCATCACAATGCTCGATGCCCTTCTCATCGCAATGCTCCATGCCCTTGTCATTACAATCCTGCATGACCCATGTATCATAGTGTTCCGTACCCTAGTCATCACAATGCTCCATGCCCCCACTCATCACAATAATCCATGAAACATTTCAGACCAATGTTCCATGCCCTTCTCATCACAATGCTCCATTACCTCTGTCATAACAATGCACCATGACCCCTGCCATCACAATGTTCCACGGCCTAGTCATCACAAGGTTCCATGACATTTGTCATCACAATGCTGAAGGCCCCTGTAATCACAATGCTCCTTGCCCTTGTCATCACAAAGCTCCATGATGCATGTCATCAGAAAGTTCCATGGCCTTCTCATCACAATGCCCCATGCCCTTGTCATCACAATGCTCCAAGACCTTTGTAAACACAATGCTCCATGCCCCTTTTCATCTCAATGCTCCATGAACCCTGCCATCACAATGCACCTTGCCCATTATCATAATGCTTCAGGCTATTGTCATCACAATGAAATCAATATTCTCCATGACCTCTGTCATCATAATGCTCCAAACACTTGTGATCACAATGTTCCATAACACTTATCATCACAACACCCCATGACGCTCATCATCACAATTTTCCATGGTCTTCTCTTCACAATGCTCCATGATCTTTGTCATCACAATGCTCAATACTCTTGTCATCACAAGGCTCCCTGACACTTGTCGTCAGTATGCTCCTTGAACCCTGTCATGACAAGGCTCCATGCCTTTGTCATCACAATAATCCATGCCCTTTTCATCACAATGCTCCAAGATCCCTGTAATCACAATGATCCATGCCCTTGTCATCAAAAAGCTCCATGACGCATGTCATCATAATGCTTCATGGCCTTCTCATCATAATGCTCCATGCCCTTGTCATCACAATGCTCGAAGACCCCTGTAATCACAATGCTCCATCCCCATTTTCATCAGAATGCTCCATGAGACTTGTCATCACAGGTCTCCATGGTCTTCTCCTCACAATGCTCCAGGACCTTGTCATCACCATGCTCCATTCCCTTGTCATCACAATGCTCCATGACCCCTGTCATCACAGTAGTCCATTAACATTTTCAGCCCAATGCTCCACGACCTACACATCACAATGCTCCATGGCCAATATCTTCACAATGCTCCATGACCACTGTTATCACAACACTCCATGACAACTGACAACAAAATGATCTGGGACTCTTGTCATAACAATGCTCCATACCCTAGTCATCACAATGCTCCATGACCCCTGTCATCACAACACTCCATGAACATTTTCAGCCCAGTGCTCCATGACCCTTGTCATCACAATGATCCATGCCCTTGTCATCCCAATGCTCCATGACCCGTGTATTCTCAATGCTCCGTGACGCTTGTCATCACAATGCTCCATGACACATGTCATCACAATGCTCCATGCCTTTGTCAGCAAAATGCTACATGACCTATCCATTACAATGCTCTATGTGCTTGTCATCAAAATACTCCATTTCCATTGTCATCACAATCCTCCCTGAACCTTGGGAACACATTGCTTCATGCCCTTGTCATCACAATGCTCCCTGCTCCTTGAAATCAAAATGATCCATGACCTCTGTCATCACAATACTCCAAACCCTTGTGATCACAAAGTTCTATAACACTTGTCATCACAACGCTCCATGAATCCTGTCATCACTATACTCCATGCTCTTTTCATCACATTGCTCCATGACCTTTGTCATCACAATTCTCAATACACTTGTCATCACAATGCTCCCTGACACTTGTCATCAGAATGCTCCTTGAACCCTGTCACGAAAAGGCTCCATGACTTTTTCATCACAATGCCCCATGCCGTTTTAATCAAAATGATCCATGCCATTGTCATCAAAATACTCCACAAGCTTGTCATCAGAATGCTCCATGACACTTGTCATTACAAATCTCCACGCACTTATCAGCACAATGCTCCCTGACCCTTGTCATCACATTGTTCCAAGCCATTGTCATCACAATGCTCCATTACTTTTGTCATCAGAATCCTCCATGACACTTGGCATCCCTATGCTCCATGCCATTGTCATGACAATGGGCCATTACATATGTCATCACAATGCTCCCTGACACCTGTCTTCACAATACTGCATGGCCTGGTCATCACAATGCTCCATGCCGTTGTCATCACAATGCGCCATTCTAACTGTCATCACAATAATCCATGAAACTTATTAGACCAATGTTCTATGCCCTTGTCATCACAATGCTCCATGCCCTTGTTATCACAATGCTCCATGACCCCTGTCATCACAATGCTCCGTGACTCCAAGTATCACAATGCTTCATGAACTTTGTCATCACAATGGTCCATGCCCTGGTCATCAACAGTCTCTGTGACCTTTTAAACCACAATGCTCCATGAACTTTTCATCACAATGCTCTTTGACCCTTGTCATCACAATGCTCCATGTGCTTGGCAGCACAATGCTCCATGACACATGTCATCACAATGCACCATGTTCTTGTCATCACAGTGCTCCACAATCTTGTCATCACAATGCTCCATGCACTTCTCATCAAAATGCTCTCTCACCACTGATATCACAATGCTACATCACTATTTGTCACAATACTCCGTCACTCCTGTCATCACAATGCCACATGCACTTACATCACAATGTTCGATGACCCCTGACATCACAATGTTCCATAACACCTGTCATCAAAATGTTCCATGACACTTTTCATCAAATTGCTCAAAGACCCTGTCATCAGAATGTTCCCTGCCTTTCTCATCACAATGCACAACGCCCTTGCCATCAAAATGCTCCATGACCTTTGTCATCACAAAGATCCATGACCCTTGGCATCACAATGCTCCATGCCCTTGTCATCACAATGCTCCATGACTTGTCATCACAATCCTCTATGACCCATGACACATGTATCACAGTGTTCCATGCCCTAGTCATCACAATGCTCCAAGACCCCTGTAATCACAATGCTCCATGCCCCTTTTCATCGGAATGCTCCATGAGACTTGTCATGAGAAGTCTCCATGGTCTTCTCATCACAATGCTCCTGGACCTTGTCATCACCATGCTCCATTCCCTTCTCATCACAATGCTCCATGACCCCTGTCATCACAATAATCCATGAATATTTTCAGCCCAATGCTCCAAGACCTATTCATCACAATGCTCCATGGCCAATATCATCACAATGCTCCATGACCACTGTCATCACAACACTCCATGACACCTGACAACACAATGATCCGCGACTCTTGTCATCACAATGCTCCATTCCATAGTTATCACAATGCTCCATGACACCTGTCATCACAACACTCCATGAACATTATCAGCCCAGTGCTCCATGACACTTGTCATCACAATGATCCATGCCCTTGTCATCCCAATGCTCCATGACCCCTGTATTCACAATGCTCCGTGACGCTTGTCATTACAGTGTTCCATGACACATGTCATCACAATGCTCCATGCCTTTGTCAGCAAAATGCTACATGACCTTGTCATTACAATGCTCTATGCGCTTCTCATCACAATACTCCATTTCCATTGTCATCACAATCCTCCATGAAACTTGGGATCACACTGCTTCATGCCCTTGTCCTCACAATGCTCCATGCTCCTTGAAATCAAAATGATCCATGACCTCTGTCATCACAATGCTCCAAACCCTTGTGATCACAATGTTCCATAACACTTGTCATCACAATGCTCCATGATGCTTGTCATCACAATACTCCATGCTCTTTTCATCACAATGCTCCATTACCTTTGTCATCACAATTCTCAATACACTTGTCATCACAAGGCTCCCTGACACTTGTCATCAGTATGCTCCTTGAACCCTGTCAGGAAAAGGCTCCATGCCTTTTTCATCACAATGCCCCATGCCGTTTTCATCACAATGCTCCATGCCATTGTCATCAAAATACTCCACAAGCTTGTCATCAGAATGCTCCATGACCCTTGTCATCACATTTCTCCATGCACTTGTCAGCACAATGCTCCCTGACCCTTGTCATCACAATGCTCCAAGCCATTGTCATCACAATGCTCCATTACCTTTGCCATCAGAATCCTCCATGACACTTGGCATCCCAATGCTCCATGCCATTGTCATCACAATGGGCCATTACTTATGTCATCACAATGCTCCCTGACACCTGTCTTCACAATACGGCATGACCTGGCCATCACAATGCTCCATGCCCTTGTCATCACAATGCGCCATTCCAACTGTCATCGCAATAATCCATGAAACTTATAAGATCAATGCTCCTTGCCCTGGTCATCACAATGCTCCATGCCCTTGTTATCACAATGCTCCATGACCCCTGCCATCACAATGATCTGTGACTGCAGTCATCACAATGCTTCATGACCTTTGTCACCACAATGGGCCATGCCCTCGTCATCATCACTCTCTGTGAGCTTTTTAACCAAAATGATCCATGAACTTTTCATCACAATGCTCTTTGACCCTTGACATCACAATGCTCTATGCCTTTCTCAGCACAATGCTCCATGACCCTAGTCATCACAATGCTCCATGCTCTTGTCAGCACAATGCTCCATGACACATGTCATCACAATGCTCCATGACCCCTGTCATCACAATGCTCCTTGACTCCAGTCATCAAAATGCTTCATAACGTTTGTCATCACAATGATCCATGCCCATGTCATCACAAGGTTCTGTGACCTTTGTAACCACAATGCTCCATGAACTTTTCATCACAATTCACAGTGACCCTTGTCATCACAATGCTCCATGTCTTTGTCAGAACAATGCTCCATGACCATTGTCTTCACAATGTACCACGCGCATTTCATCACAACAGTCCACAACCTTGTCATTGCAATGCTCCATAATCCTTGTAATCACAATGGTCCATGCACTTCTCATCAAAATGCTGTCTCACCAGAGATATCACAGTGTTCCATGACTAGTCATCACAATACACCCTCACCCCTGTAATCACAATGTTCCATGACACTGTCATCACACTGCTACATCCCCTTAGCATCACAATGTTCCATGACCCCTGACATCACAATGTTCCATAACCCCTGTCATCAAAATGCTCCATGATCCTTTTCATCCCAAAGCTCCAAGACCCCTGACATCACAATGATCTATAACACCTGCCATCAAAATATTCCATTACACTTTTCATCAAATTGCTGCATGGCCCGGTCATCAAAATGTTCCCTGCACTTCTCATCACAATGCACCATGCCCTTGTCATCAAAATGCTCCATGACTTGTCATCACAAAACTCCATGACCCTTGGCATCACAATCCTCCATGAAACTTGGGATCACATTGCTTCATGCCCTTGTCATCACAATGCTCCCTGCTCCTTGAAATCAAAATGATCCATGACCTCTGTCATCACAATACTCCAAACCCTTTTGATCACAAAGTTCCATAACACTTGTCATCACAACGCTCCATGATGCCTGTCATTACTATACTCCATGCTCTTTTCATCACAATGCTCCATGACCTTTGTCATCACAATTCTCAATACACTTGTCATCACAATGCTCCCTGACACTTGTCATCAGAATGCTCCTTGAAACCTGTCACGAAAAGGCTCCATGCCTTTTTCATCACAATGCCCCATGCCGTTTTCATCAAAATGATCCATGCCATTGTCATCAAAATACTCCACAAGCTTGTCATCAGAATGCTCCATGACCCTTGTCATCACAATTATCCACGCACTTGTCAGCACAATGCTCCCTGACCCTTGTCATCACAATGCTCCAAGCCATTGTCATCACAATGCTCCATTACTTTTGTCATCAGAATCCTCCATGACACTTGGCATCACTATGCTCCATGCCATTGTCATCACAATGGGCCATTAGATATGTCATCACAATGCTCCCTGACACCTGTCTTCACAATAGTGCATGGCCTGGTCATCACAATGCTCCATGCCGTTGTCATCACAATGCGCCATTCTAACTGTCATCACAATAATCCATGAAACTTATTAGACCAATGTTCCATGCCCTTGTCATCACAATGCTCCATGCCCTTGTTATCACAATGCTCCATGACCCCTGTCATCACAATGCTCCGTGACTCCAATCATCACAATGCTTCATGACCTTTGTCATCACAATGGTCCATGCCCTGGTCATCAACAGACTCTGTGACCTTTTTAACCACAATACTCCATGAACTTTTCATGACAATGCTCTTTGACCCTTGTCATCACAATGCTCCATGCGCTTGGCAACACAATCCTCCATGACACATGTCATCATAATGCACCATGTGCTTGTCATCACAGTGCTCCACAATCTTGTCATCTCAATGCTCCATAAAATTTGTCATCACAATGCTCCATGCACTTCTCATCAAAATGCTCTCTCACCACTGATATCACAATGCTACATCACTATTTGTCACAATACCCCGTCACTCCTGTCATCACAATGCTACATGCACTTATCATCACAATGTTCGATGACCGCTGACATCACAATGTTCCATAACACCTGTAATCAAATGTTCCATGGCACTTTTCATCTAATTGCTCAAAGACCCTGTCATCAGAATGTTCCCTGCCTTTCTCATCACAATGCACAACACCCTTACCATCAAAATGCTCCATGACCTTTGTCATCACAAAGATCCATGACCCTTGGCATCACAATGCTCCATGTCATTGTCATCACAGTGCTCCATGCACGATCTCATCACATTGCTCCATGCCCTTGTCTTCACAAAGCTCCATGACACATGTCATCAGAATGCTCCATGGCCTTCTCATCACAATGATCCATGCCCTTGCCATCATAATGCTCCATTACCACTGTCATAACAATGCTCCATGACCCCTGCCATCACGATGTTCCATGGCCTTGTCATCACAAAGCTCCATGACCTTTCTCATCACAATGCTCCAAGAACGCTGTAATCACAATGCTCTATGCCCCTTTTCATCCCAATGATCCATGAACCCTGTCATCCCAATGCACCATGCCCATCATCATAATGCTTCATGCTATTTTCATCACAATGAAATCAAATTGCTCCATGACCTCTGTCATAACAATGCTCCAAACCCTTGTGATCACAATATTCCATAACACTTGTCATCGCAATGCCCCATGACGCTCGTCATCACAATTATCCATGGTCTTCTCATCACAATGCTCCATGAGCGTTGTCATCAAAATGCTCAATACACTTGTCATCAAAATGCTCCCTGACACTTGTTGTCTGTATGCTCCTTGAACCCTGTCATGACAAGGCTCCATGCCTATTTCATCACAATGATCCATTCCATTTTCATCAAAATGCTCCAAGACCCATGTAATCACAATGCTCCATGCCCTTGTCATCACAAAGCTCGATGACACATGCCATCAGAATGCTCCTGGCCTTCTCCTCACAATGTTCCATGCCCTTGTCATCACAATGTTCCAAGAACCTTTTCATCAGTATGCTCCATGAGACTTGTCATCACAAGGCTCCATGGATTTGTCATCACAGTGCTCAAGGAACTTGTCATCACAATGCTTCACGACCTTGTCATGAAAACTCTCAATGGCCATTGTCATCATAATGCTCCAAGCCATAGTCATCACAATGCTCCTTTATATTTGTCATCACAATTCTCCATTTCATTTGGCATCACTATAATCCCTGCCATTGTCATCGCAATGGACCATGACGTATGTCATCACAATGCTCCCTGACACCTGTCTTCACAATACACCATGACCTTCTCTACACAATGATCCATGTCCTTGTCATCACAATGCACCATGTCCACTGTCATCACAATAAACTATGAATCTTGTCAGACAAATGCTCCATGCTCCTGTCATCACAATGCTCCATGCCCTTGTCATCACAATGCTCCATGACTTGTCATCACAATCCTCCATGACCCATGACACATGTATCACAGTGTTCCATGCCCTGTTCCTCACAATGCTCCAAGACCCCTGTAATCACAATGCTCCATGCCCCTTTTCATCAGAATGCTCCATGAGACTTGTCATCACAAGTCTCCATGGTCTTCTCATCACAATGCTCCTGGACCTTGTCATCACCATGCTCCATTCCCTTCTCATCACAATGCTCCATGACCCCTGTCATCACAATAATCCATGAATATTTTCAGCCCAATGCTCCAAGACCTATTCATCACAATGCTCCATGGCCAATATCATCACAATGCTCCATGACCACTGTCATCAAAACACCCCATGACAGCCGACAACACAATGATCCGCGACTCTTGTCATCACAATGCTCCATTCCATAGTCATCACAATGCTCCATGACACCTGTCATCACAACACTCCATGAACATTATTAGCCCAGTGCTCTATGACCCTTGTCATCACAATGATCCATGCCCTTGTCATACCAGTGTTCCATGACCCCTGTATTCACAATGCTCCGTGACGCTTGTCATCACTGTGCTCCATGACACATGTCATCACAATGCTCCATGCCTTTGTCAGCAAAATGCTACATGACCTTGTCATTACAATGCTCTATGCGCTTCTCATCACAATACTCCATTTCCATTGTCATCACAATCCTCCATGAAACTTGGGATCACATTGCTTCATGCCCTTGTCCTCACAATACTCCATGCTCCTTGAAATCAAAATGATCCATGACCTCTGTCATCACAATGCTCCAAACCCTTGTGATCACAATGTTCCATAACACTTGTCATCACAATGCTCCATGATGCCTGTCATCACAATACTCCATGCTCTTTTCATCACAATGCTCCATGACCTTTGTCATCACAATTCTCAATACACTTGTCATCACAAGGCTCCCTGACACTTGTCATCAGTATGCTCCTTGAACCCTGTCAGGAAAAGGCTCCATGCCTTTTTCATCACAATGCCCCATGCCGTTTTCATCACAATGCGCCATGCCATTGTCATCAAAATACTCCACAAGCTTGTCATAAGAATGCTCCTTGACCCTTGTCATCACATTTCTCCATGCACTTGTCAGCACAATGCTCCCTGACCCTTGTCATCACAATGCTCCAAGCCATTGTCATCACAATGCTCCATTACCTTTGCCATCAGAATCCTCCATGACACTTGGCATCCCAATGCTCCATGCCATTGTCATCACAATGGGCCATTACGTATGTCATCACAATGCTCCCTGACACCTGTCTTCACAATACTGCATGACCTGGCCATCACAATGCTCCATGCCCTTGTCATCACAATGCTCCATGCGCTTGTCAACACAATGCTCCATGATACATGTCATCACAATTCTCCATGACCCCTGTCATCACAATGCTCAGTGACTCCAGTTATCACAATGCTTCATAACGTTTGTCATCACAATAATCCATGCCCGTGTCATCACAAGGTTCTGTGACCTTTGTAACCACAATGTTCCATGAACTTTTCATCACAATTCACAGTGACCCTTGTCATCACAATGCTCCATGTCTTTGTCAGAACAGTGCTCCATGACCATTGTCTTCACAGTGTGCCACGCATATTTCATCACAACGGTCCACAACCTTGTCATTGCAATGCTCCATAAACCTTGTAATCATAATGGTCCATGCACTTCTCATCAAAATGCTCTCTCACCAGAGATATCACAGTGTTCCATGACTAGTCATCACAGTACACCCTCACCCCTGTAATCACAATGTTCCATGACACTGTCATCACACTGCTACATCCCCTTAGCATCACAGTGTTCCATGACCCCTGACATCACAATGTTCCATAACCCCTGTCATCAAAATGCTCCATGATCCTTTTCATCCCAAAGCTCCAAGACCCCTGACATCACAATGTTCTATAACACCTGCCATCAAAATATTCCATTACACTTTTCATCAAATTGCTGCATGGCCCGGTCATCAAAATGCTCCCTGCACTTCTCATCACAATGCACCATGCCCTTGTCATCAAAATGCTCCATGACTTGTCATCACAAAACTCCATGACCCTTGGCATTACAATGCTCCATGCCGTTGTCATCACAATGCTCCATGAACCCTTTCATAACATTGCTCAATGCCCTTGTCATCACAAAGCTCCATGACACTTGTCATCACAATGCTCGATGCCCTTCTCATTGCAATGCTCCATGCCCTTGTCATTACAATCCTGCTTGACCCATGAATCATAGTGTTCCCTACCCTTGTCATCACAATGCTCCATGCCCACTCTCATCACAATAATCCATGAAACATTTCAGACCAATATTCCATGCCCTTCTCATCACAATGTTCCATTACCTCTGTCATAACAATGCACCATGACCCCTGCCATCACAATGTTCCACGGCCAGTCATCACAAGGTTCCATGACACTTGTCATCACAATGCTGAAGGCCCCTGTAATCACAATGCTCCATGCCCTTGTCATCACAAAGCTCCATGATGCATGTCATCAGAAAGTTCCATGGCCTTCTCATCACAATGCTCCATGCCCGTGTCATCACAATGCTCCAAGACCTTCATAAACACAATGCTCCATGCCCCTTTTCATCTCAATGCTCCATGAACCCTGCCATCACAATGCACCATGCCCATCATCATAATGCTTCACGCTATTGTCATCAAAATGAAATCAATATTCTCCATGACCTCTGTCATCATAATGCTCCAAACACTTGTGATCACAATATTCCATAAAACTTGTCATCACAATGCCCCATGACGCTCATCATCACAATTATCCATGGTCTTCTAATCACAATGCTCCATTCCCTACTCATCACAATGCTCCATGACCCTTGTCATCACAATGATCCATGCCCTTGTCATCCCAATGCTCCATGACCCCTGTATTCACAAATCTCCGTGACACTTGTCATCACAGTGCTCCATGACACATGTCATCACAATTCTCCATGCCTTTGTCAGCAAATTGCTACATGACCTTTTCATTACAATGCTCTATGCCTTTGTCATCACAATACTCCATTACAATTGTCATCACAATCCTCCATGAACCTTGGGATCACATTGCTTCATGCCCTTGTCATCACAATGCTCCATGCTCCTTGAAATCATAATGATCCATGACCTCTGTCATCTCAATGCACCAAACCCTTGTGATCACAATGTTCCATAACACTTTTCATCACAACGCTCCATGATGCCTGTCATCACGATACTCCCTGCCCTTTTCATCACAGTGCTCCATGACATTTGTCATCACAATTCTCAATACACTTTTCATCACAATGCTCCCTGACAATTGTCATCAGAATGCTCCTTGAAACCTGTCACGAAAAGTCTCCATGCCTTTTTCATCACAATGTCCCATGCCGTTTTCATCACAATGCTCGATGTCATTGTCATCAAAATACTCTACAGGCTTGTCTTCAGAATGCTCCATGACCCTTGTCATCATAATTCTCCATACACTTGTCAGCACAATGCTCCCTTACCCTTGTCTTCACAATGCTCCTAGCCATTGTCATCACAGTGCTCCATTACCTTTGTCATCAGAATCCTCCATGACACTTGGCATCACAATGCTCCATGCCATTGTCATCACAATGGGCCATTACATATGTCATCACAATGCTCCCTGACACCTCTCTTCACAATACTGCATGACCTGGTCATCACAATGCTCCATGCCCATGTCATCACAATGCGCCATTCTATCTGTCATCACAATAATCCATGAAACGTATTAGAACAATGATCCAAGCCCGTGTCATCACAATGCTCCATGCCCTTGTTATCACAATGCTCCATGAACCCTGTCATCACAATGCTTCCTGACTCCAGTCATCACAATGCTCCATGACCTTTGTCATCACAATTGTCCATGCCCTCATCATCAACAGTCTCTGTGACCTTGTTAACCACAATGCTCCATGAACATTTCATCACAATGCTATTTAACACTTGTCATCACAAAGCTCTATGCCTTTCTCAGCACAATGCTCCATGCCCTTGTCATCACAATGCTCCATGACCCCTGTCATCACAATGCTCCTTGACTCCAGTCATTACAATTTTTCATAACATTTGTCT